>NC_141146.1:122289210-123611710 GCF_053477565.2 Lygodium microphyllum
AAAACCCCAACCAATGCACAAAAGAAGAGACAAAAGAAAAAGCTCACAACTAGTACACTTCACTATCACATACATGGAATCTCCTAGGGATGTTGAGCACATTTCCATGAGAAACACTATTAGGAATTGATACAACGTCCTAGAACTTAGCCTTACAAGAAGATGCATGTGCTTAAGGAGTGGTCATGAGGTCTGTACTCTGCCCACTAATAGAGACCTAAGTCCTAGTCAAGTTCTTGACCTTGAGAATATGCATATTCAGGACTTTATTAATTATATAATCCATCTATTCAATCTAGAGACCACAAGACCTCAACTAGCAACATAGATAGATTTGAAAATTTAGGTAGTGACTTAAATGACCTCCAAGCCACTGTAGATAACTTCCAGCATGATATGAGCTTTGACATATCAAACATGACTTCTAAAGCAATGCAATGAAAAGTTGATGTAGTTTTAGGTGCAAGGAGAAACCACTCTAAATCAATTGTTTTCCGTTAACAATGACACCAACCATGCAAGAAGAATTGGATAGCACTCATAGGATGTTATTAAATGCCAAAGAGGCAAGGTCATCATAGGATTCTCTCTTAGATCTTGTGCAATGATGCCTCTTTGTCCATTCATACATGATACAAGTGGGACCACACATGGCACAAACCATTCTAATTGGGATGAAAAAGACATCCAAATATAGAGACTAAGCCAAGATTCCCTTAGTGATAGAATGATTGAAGCTGGTGATGACCATGATAGTTGCCCCCCTCCCCCCAAGTCATACTTCATGTCACTTGCAAAATATGTGTAGGGGGAAATAAATTCCACTTCTTGAAACTTAAGACTTCTTGTAAACCATGTCAATGAATTGAGAAAATCTCCAATAAGCTTGTTTCCTCATATCCTATAGGTAGTGCATAAAACTCTGTAAGGTATGGATAATCATCCACTTTCTTATCTTAGAAGAAAATTCTCATGATAGCATGGGTGTTGAGATGCTGAGCTCTACATAAGCTAACATTGACTATGCATCTTGGTGATGTGGTAGGATGTTATTCAGTGGCATGTAAGGTGACCGACATGAGGATACACTAGTGATTCTATAGCTAGACTACACCAACCTAGTCCATCCTTGGTTATGACACATTCATTGTACTACGTCTTCTTTCCTTACTCGGTTTACACTTAGTGACCATGTGTACATATGTTGTGATAATTTCATATTATTTTTTTATCATGTTGTAGACTCAATAAAATTATTTTGTGTGAGAGAAGAAGAAGAAGATTTCAGCCCTATCCCTCTATGTGCTCAAGTCTCCATTACTTTTGTGTATGTGCTCTTAGTTTAGTTACCTCTTTTCCCTTGTGCCTATTTTTATGATATTAAAGGCATCCGATGAGTGTGCAAAGCTCGATTGAAAGCTAAGATGAAGGTGTTGGAGCATAAAAGAAAGTAAGCAAGCAATAGATAAGAAGCTCTTTCACATTTCTCAATTTGCATTGGGTTATAGTCGTAGGAGGCTCTTAAGACTGGTAGGGCTGCAGTCTCTAATTGCAGTGAAACTTGGTGAGCATGAATAACAATGAAACTTGGCCACTATGATTTTTTATATCTGAGGTCATTTTGATATCTATTCTAGATTTGCACATAGTCTCAACATCAATTTTTGGGTATATTATAGTTTTGATTGTGTCAATCATTTACAGGCACACAACCATTTACACATGCACATGTTATAGATTTTGAATATGTAAGATTTTTGGTATTTGCTAGGTTGCAAATATAGAAGGTATCTGCATTACATATTGTAGATTGTGATTATTATTATATAGTAGGTGAAAAAGATTGTGTGTTTAGTTGTGGTGCACTTGGTATCATCTTTCTTGCAAATTGTGATTTTTTGTAAGCTTGTTTGTTTTTTCAAAATATCTAATAAATTCAACCAAATTGTTAGCAAGAGACTTGACAAAATAATTGTCATATATGAAAGTTGAGGATGAAAATTTTCTTAAAGGACAATGGTATTTGGAATTACATTAAAGGAGATGTGGCAGTAGTACTTGAAGTTCCTATGAGAAATGCTTCCACAGAGAACATGTAAAGGCTAGGAAAGAATAAGAGCAAACACAAAGTAACATCATATATTGGTTGTCTGTTAAGAGATAGCATGATGGACTATTTTTGCAGGAATCTAATACTCCTATTATTACATGGAAGAATCTAGCAAGGCTATTTGAAGTAAACACAAAAGCTACAAAGCTGTAGCTCAAGTTAGAGCTAAACTAAGTGAAAAGAGGGAACCTATCCATTAATAATTATACCTTGAAAGTTGAGAGTATTGTGAAAGCTCTTGGAATCATTAGTGTGGTAGTTGATGATAATGTGCATGCATGCTTAGATGGACTTGGAGATGAATAGAAGAGCTTCAAGTCTGACATCTACAAATATGAGGGATGATATCGTTGATTTTGTAGACTTAATTTCTATGTTGATACTTGAGGAGAAGAACCTTGGCCTAGCTTCCTCTTCTTCTCAAAGCAAGAACAAGTCTGAACATGTGTTTTACTCTACTAGCAAAGATAGAGATCATGGTGGAGATCAAGGTGGTGATCGTGGTCCAAGTTATGATGTACAATAAAATAGAGTAGGACAGTCCGAAGGAAAAGGAAATCAAAGAGGCCAAGTTTTAGATTCTAATAGGCAATAGAATTTTGGTGATAGTAGGGAGTACTAGCATTGTGGTAAAAAAGGCCACATTTCTAAAAAGTGCTTTAAAAAGAAGGCTAAAATTAGAAATGGAAAAAAATATAAGGTAATTACACATCCAATATGATATGTAGATAGAGGTGTCTCTAATCACATGACTTCTCATAGAGAGTGGTTTAGAGAGATGTGTAGTCTTCTAGCCTATAGGCTATGTGGAGACAAGGGATGATACAGATCACCTCATTACTCATATTGAAAATATTCCTTTGAGTATGCAAGATGATAAAACTAAGTACTTGGCTTATGTGCTATATATACCAAATATAACAAAAAAAAAAGGTTTTTATTGGTTAGATGGTAGAACAAGGATTGCAAGGTCAATTCAAATTAGATGGTCACTATGTTGAAGATCTTAAAAATGATTGCACATTGCTTGCAAAAGAAAAATGTATTGGTAAATTGTTTACTCTTGATATAAGTCTACTGCTTGAAATGGATATTGTCATATTTGCACAACATTCAAGTGTTGTGATTGATATTGAAATTTGGCATAAGAGAATTGGTCATGTGAATATGTAGTGGTTGAAAGACATGTATTCAAAATAGATTATGGATGGTTTTGACCAAGTTTAGAGTTGATGGGATGCATAAAGTATGTGAAGCATGTCAATTTGGAAAGCGAGCAAGACATGTTTTTCCACATGAAAAGCATATATGCAAGAAGCTATTTGAATTGATATATTTCAATACATGGAGTCCTATGAAGACTGCAACTTTGAGTAGTTGTAAGTATTATGTTTTCTTCATTGATGATCATACTCGCAAAGTATGGGTTTACTTTATGCGTAAGAAAAATGAGGTGTTCACTTACTTTAAAAGCTTTAAGACTTTGGTTGAGAAGGAGATATGGTTGCATATTAAATGCCTAAGGTTGGATGGAGGGAAAAAATATATCTATAATTTTTTTTCTTAAACTTTTTGTAGAAAAATGGTATATATAAGTAGTATACATGTAGATATACTCCATAGCAAAATAAAGTTTCTGAGTAGAAAAACAAGCACATTGTAGAGGTGGTTCATGTATTGATGTCAAAAAGGAACTTGCCTCATTACTATTAGATTGAAGTAGTTGCTACTATTATATACATTATGAATAGGACATCCATTGCTGTTATATGTGGTATGATAACCAAAGAGAAACTTACAGGTAGAAAGACAAATCAGTGCATCTGAAAGTATTTGGATGTATAAGTTATGTGCATATTCCTGATGAGTTTGTATACTAAATTAAATTCCAAAGAAAAAAAATATGTACTTGTGAGATATTCTCTTCAACAAAAGGTATATGTATACTATAACCTTATTACATGTGAGCTGAGAGTTAGCAGGGATGTTGTTTCTAATTAAATGAGTAGTTGGTATAGTAATTTGTAGAATGAAATTGGGGATAATGAGTATGAGAGTGTGGCTATGCAAAAAGTAGGTTAGTAGCCATAGATATTGAGTGGACCACAAGAATCTCTTGGTCATGGTTCAAATGATAGACCTTGGAGTGGTAGGTTGAGGTCATAGATTACTCCACCAAGTACATCATAGATGTCAAGAGAAAACCTAAAGAGAAGATTGGGGACTCATCTATTATGACATATATATTAGAACAAAGCTTGGATGAGGAGTTTGGGATTCCATCTACTAAAACACCTAGTGTATGGAAGGCACAAGCAAATGCTAAAGCACCTAGTAGTGATCTAGTTCCATGCATGCCAAGTAGAGTAAGAAAACCAATATAGCAATTGATATATGATAGCTATATAGCTCATCACTATGCATACATGGCTAAGGTTTTTCAAGATGTGGAACCCACTTGTTTGGAGGATGCAATGGGTAATGAGTATTGGGATTGCACTATGGATGAAGAAATGGTTGCACTTAAGGAGAATGACACATGGAAGTTAATGCCTCTATCTAAAGATAAGAAAGCTATTAGCTACAAATAGTTTTACAAGGTCAAGATGGATCTATTTAGTGCTATAAGGCAAACTATGTCAAGAATCGCGTGGTGGGGGGACTTGCTTGAGCTACTGCACCAAACACACACTGTACACGCAAGAGAAAGCTCACTCAAGAACACAAGAAGAGAGATGGAGGAAAAATGTTTTCTTGCTAGCTCCTTCTTCTTCTTTCACACACTATACAATTTTCACAAAGTATAGATAAGATATAACATAAAGGAAAGTGGCCTACTAAGTCAAATAGTGCATAACAGACTACACTAATCGATTGGCGCTATATCTTTGCCAATTGTAGGTAGGTGTAACAAATGGAATATAATAAGTAATAAGTTAGTGGCCACGTGAGTATCATAATGGCCACCGACTTGCTAAGTATAGATGTGCGGACCCATATAGCCAGGTGCTACATCATCAATGTTCTCATGTATTAAGCTTGCCATCTCAACACTCTCCCTCAAGCTCAAATCTATCTTTGCAACTCCAAGTAAGCTTTAGAACTTTCGAAGCTTCTTTGCACCCAATGCCTTTGTGAAAATTTTATCTATCTAATCCTGTGTGTTGACATATACCAAGTCAATCTCTCCTGCAAGTACCTTCTATCTCACAAGGTGGTAGTACACCTCAATGTATTTTGTCCTAGCATGGAACACTCGATTCGTAGCTAGTTATATGCTACTCATGTTGTCACAATGAATGACAACCAGACCATCACCCTGCACATCCAAATCACCTAATAACTTTTGAAGCCATACCACCTCACATGCTGCCATAGCATCATCTCTATATTCAGCCTCTGTACTCGATAAAGCAACTATAGGTTGCTCTTTGCTACTCCACGTAACTGTTGCACTTCCAAGGGAAAATATGAATCCACCTACCCTTGCTGATGTATCATGTCAATAGATGGACACCCATAGCTACATAGCCTACCTATCCAAGGACTTACACTGCCAAATGCATCCTGAGTAGGTCCACTGATAGAAGAAGTGCCTTGCTATCCATTTTCAGCATACGTGCCCTGTGAAGTGTCATCATATACTACAACCTGCTTAGCACCATACCAAGATGCTAACTTATTAAATACAACATCATGACTGAGCAATATCTCTCATGTAGTCAAAAAAATGCACTTATATGCCTTTCTTTCCTGTGAATATCCAAGGAAAACGCACTTCACTACTTTAAGGTCAAGTTTTTTCTATTTGTCATCAGGAACATGAACATAGAAAATATTACCAAATACTTTCAAATGTTGTATGTTAGGCTTGTAGCCATATAGCTATTGATAAGGTGACTTTTCATGTATTCTTGCAGTAGGTATTCTATTCATAATATAAACAATCATAAGTGCTACTTCAGCCCAATAAGACAAAGGCATGTCCTTCTCACTTAACATGGCCCTGGCTACCTCCATAATCACCATATTCTTTCTTTTAGCAACTTTGTTCTATTGTGGAGTATAGCTGCAAGTCAATTGCCTCCTAATCTCATGCTTTGTTAAGTATCTGTCAAAATCCTTTGATATATACTTCCCAACACCATTAGATCGTAAGCATGAGACATAATAGTTAAGCTCTTTTTTAGCATGAGCTTTAAAATCCGTAAAGCTATCCAACACCTCATCTTTACGCTTTAAGATGCATATCCATGTGTACCTACTATAGTCATCCACAAATGTCACATAGCATCGAGACCCACCAAGTGATGCATTATGCATAGGTCCCCAAACATCTGAATATTCCATGTATTCATGGCAAATAAAAACTTCACTTGTTTCCCAAAAATTAACATGCTAAGCATATATGTCCCAAATTAGCATACTTAAACCTTGGTAGCCCTATAAAAAGCTCCTTATGTTGCATATTTTTTAGCTTTTGAAAATTTATATGTCCAACCTATTTATGCCATATATCAATGTCTCGGATACTTGCCTTATCATGAGCAAACATAGTAGCATTCAATTCAGGTATGTTTGCATCCAGTGTAAACATCCTACCATGTCTCTGGCCTTTAGTAATCAATCTACATCCTCTGCCATACTCCTTTATGAAGCAACCATCTCTATTAAATTGTACTTGCAGGTTCTGCTCAACCATCTAAGTTATAGATAATAGATTCTTGGTAATCGACGGTACATGCAATACATCATGCAAGTTTTTTTTATTTCCATCACGCATAACCAAAGGAACAATCCCTATGTGTGCTATGTCATGCTAAGAATCATCTCCAGTACTACATACATAGCCATTAGCACCTGATTTCAACTCAGCAAACCACTCACCATGTGATGTCATGTGGTTTGAGACACCAGAATTTATTTACCAAATATCATCACACTCTCCTCATTGTTTTTTCTTGTTGCATACATGAGCCATAGCAAAGAGTCTTTCACCAATCTCATGCTATACATAACTAGAAGATGCATAGTGACCTTGCTGTCTACCCTTCTGATTAGCTTGCTTCTTCCAACACTCTTTTGAATGTGGCCATGCTTACCACAGTAATGGCAATCTTTATCCTTATTAGCATTTTCATGAGTAGACTAAGTATGCCAAGATTCTCTGCCATTCTTCAATGAGCTATAATTCATTATTTGCATAACCATAGCATAAAAAATACATAGGGATAGCCAATGTAGTACCCCTATGAGCTCTCTCAGTCCATGCTTGATGTGCCCTAAGTTGAGTAGCAAGAGTTACATTCCTATCGGGGAGTTTGGGCTTAGCCTCTATACCTATAATCAAGTCCTGATAGCCCTTGCTAATGAGAAAATTCTCCATCCTGAACTTCTAGATAGCATAGTTTTTGTTGTCTAATTTGTCACCCACTATTTTTGAGTTATGTTATCACTTATTTCAACATTTGCCATCTTTGAAACTCTATGTATTCAATGCAGTATACAATCAGTAAATACCTAACTCCCTACAGTTCAAGATCAGACTCCCTGTAGTTCACGATAAAACTCCCTATAGTTCTAGTACAGTTTTAGGATAGTTTTCCTATAGTTTCAAGATAGTTTTCCTAAGTTTCAGGAATAGTTTTTCTATTGTTTTAAAAATAGGCTATGAGTAACCAATAGTGAAGCTGATTTAAGCTTTAGAAGCTTAAAAAATATTAAGATAATGAAAAGAAGAGAAGAAGACAACATCATTCAGGCCGCTCCCCTTTTTATGGAAAAAAATGGCACAATCTTCTCCCCAATCTTTGCATCTCTGATCTTGAACTAAAAAGCTTGAATTCACCGTCAGAAATTCAACAATCAACTCTAGCAATCTCCCCCTCTTTTCAGCTTGACAAGAGGCTTGGGATGAAGCAAGATCATCTGAGAGCCAAGTGAATCAGTCATGGCATCTCAGGCAGCCTCTCTGAACCTCAAAGATCGAATTTCCAGCATCAGATTGCATCTTGGAAGCTTCAGATTGCTGATTTTGCTAAGATCCCCTCCATAAAAGAGCTCTTCTTATTAGCCACAACCCTTCTTCTCCAATTTAGCTATAAATAAGAGCATGGGGAGCTGTTGAGAACAATCCAAGCAAAAGGGGAGAGGCCCTTCTAAGGAGTATAGAGCAAGAGGGAGTGAGGCAAGAGAAGCAAGAGCACATGAATTTCTCATCAAGAAGACAATGAGGATACTCTGCGAGCTCTCAAATTCAATTCCTCCATCCCTTCTATCCTATTCCTCCCTTTGGAATCAAGACTCTTCTTGATTTCTTGAAATCTTGGTGATTGCTTCCCCCCCTCCCCTTGTCAATCAAAAATTATGTCGATCTAATTACCCCCAAGCTCCTTTGTCAAATTCCCCTTTTAACAATCTTGCGATTAAAGACCATGGCCCTGAAGAAGAAAGCTACAAAGGTCGTGGAGGTAGGAGCTACCAATTACGCTACGGAAACAATTACTACAAATGGAATGGCAAGTACGGGGATTACAAACGAAGCTAAGTACCATCAAAAGTACATAAAATCGGGATGATTCACACATAATTACATACATAACTGCTTGTTGTAATAAATTACAGCTAGGTACAATGAGAGTAAACTATAGGTAAAATCAATGCACTGAGTCAACCACTGATTGTCAAAGCATAACTAGCATCAAGTGGGTATAAATCAACATACGACTGTCATATGGACATTGAGCAAACACACAAGCATGTCAAACGAATCCGTCAGTAAGCCGTCACACCCCCTGTGTAGTAGGGTAAAGTGTACACAACACTGGCAAGACCTGACACAAAGAGGTGTATGCTTAGGGAGTGCAAAGCCCAAATCAGCCCAAGTACATGTATGCGGACCATGGCATATCAACCATGCAACATCCAAGTGAAGAAGTTCCCAGTCTCAGAAGACTCAAAGCTCAATAGCATAAACCACTTGCTCAATGTCTGTCAAACATCCAACAATGCTCCCACTAGCACAAAAGTCATATAGATCAAGCCAAGAAGCTCAAGAAGGGCATATGAGAGCACCAGTGATGAAAGATCCAAGACCAAACATCAATAAGACATCATGAGCATATAGGCTATGTAGCCTCCAATTAGAGCATCCATAGACATCAACTGTATCCCAAATACAACTCTGACAAGCCAAGAAATATCCCAAGTTCACAAAAGCCAAATGCAAGCCAAGACAAGGCAATAGTAGCAATCAGCTCCAAACAATGTAAGTAGCATGTAGTAGTGACATAGGCCAAGCATGTCAAGACTGGCCAGACATAGGTAACATACATGCCATATGTACATCCAAGATGGAGCAATCAAATGCATTCCAAAGCCAAGCTCAAGCTCAAATAAAGATTTGGAACCAAAGATAAGCTCGATGTCGTACCCCGAAGGTCGATACTTCATTGCATATCCCAAAGACATAGCCTGAAACCAATAGGCATAACCAAACTAGAGGTAAAATAACATGTCAACCAAGGTAGCATAAATCCCAGCCAACAATGAAGTGTCTGCATCCAAATCAAGGCTCAATAGCTCTCAAATAGTATATCCAGGCATAAACCATGATGACCAAGCATCAATACATCCAACAGGACACCCGAATGTCAACAAAGAGCATTATGCATAAGCCGTCCCCCTGATAAAACCTTGTTGCCCAAACAATATGAAGCAGTAAATCCCTGCATAAATTGAGCTACAAAAGCTCAAACCAAGTCCCAAAGCATCTCAAAACATTGGGCAAACATCCCCAAAGTATCTACGCATCAAATACCAAGCCTCAAGAGCATCACATAAGCTAAGAGCATGACATTTTCTTGCTGAAATCAACTTAGATCTATTGCAAAAAACGTTGTGATCAGAATTTGGCAGATTTGACATTGCCATCTCATCCGAAGTATGCCAAAACCCCAAGTTGGACTCTTACCTTGCCTAAATCGAGTTCCAAATGCCTGAGATATGAGAAAAAATGGGATTTTTGAGCCAAATTTTGAAACAAACGCAAAAAAAATGTGAGCTGAATATGGGGCTTGCTGGTTTTGCTGAGGATAAAGGGGAAAACGGGGGCATACAAGGTATCCAATGAAGCCAAGGAACACCTGCAAAGAGCCTATGAGGGCTGGGGAGAGGCGAGAGATGAAATCTTACCTTGGGGGGAAGAAGTCATGGCTGGCATTGAAGCTCCAAGCTATAGGTCTTCAATCCAGGTTGAAGTAATGCTGGGCCAAGCTCCATGATCAAGCTCTAATCCAAAGATTTGATACTAGTTGAAAGGTGAGAAGAATCGAAGCTTTCTTGGAAGTGAGCTATGGCGTAGAGAGCAAGAGCAAGAAGAGAGAGAGACACAAATGGAAACTCCAACAGTCACAATGTGTGACCAGGCCTTCCTTTATTCAAATTGTCATTAAAAGAATAAAGAATAAAGTGACAGTGACAGGCATCTGCCACCTCCATTGTGTAGTGGCAGGTACTGTCAGTGTAGTAATACACGGGTAGCTAGGCAGAGGTGCCTTTACCCCCAACAACGGTCTGTCTTTATAGTCTATGAATTGGCTGAGCAAGGTGAGGCAAGTCTCATTACTCTCTTGCAAGAGTATGTAGACATCTTTGCTTGGTCCCTAGATGAGCTCAAAGAGGTAGATCCGGGTATAGTGACTCACAACATACCCATGACACCTAAAACAACATTGATCAATAGCAACCATACCCCATGAATCCAAAGCATGCTCACCCTGTTAAGGAAGAAATTGACAAATTAATGAGAGTGGGATTCATCTATGAAATTGAACAACGGATTGGGTCTCGCACATAGTCATTGTCCTAAAGAAAAATGGGAAGATTTGAGTGTGTGTTAATTACAAGAAGGTGAATCTGACTACAAAAAGAGATAATTACCCACTATCGTACACTGACCACATGTTAGAGAGAGTGGTTGACAAAGAGGCCTACAATTTCCTGGATAACTTCTCGGGATACAATCATGTGCAAGTGCATCCTAACGATAGGCATAAGACAACATTTGCTACTAAATGGGGAGTCTTTGCCTACATAGTCATACCTTTTGGATTGACTAATGCACCAGCCACTTTCCAATGACTGATGTGTACAATATTCAAAGACATGCTAAGGAAGGAATTAGAAGTCTTTGTGGACAACTTGTGTGTTCACTCTACTTGGCAAGAACACTTAGGCAGGCTCTGAGCAGTCTTTGAACTATGTCGACTGTACTGCCTCTCATTGAACCCTTTGAAATGCCAGTTCTGGGTAAAGCATGGATGTATCCTAGGACATGTGTCAAAGAATGGCATTGCCACATATTTCTCGAAGATCAAGGTCATTGTTGATCTTCCACTCCCAGCTGATTACGAGGGTGTTTAGTGTTTCTTAGGATATACCGGGTACTATCAACTGTTTGTGTTAAACTGTGCATTGATTGCTAGACCTCTATATAAAGATGTTGGTTGTGTTCGAATGGACCATGGAGTGCCAATGAGCATATGAGGAAAAGGATCTAACCACAGCTCCGATACTACGAGCCCTAGATTGGACACTCACATTCCATGTGCACATCGATGCTTTGAAACTCACCATGGGAGTTGTGTTGTGCCAACCTGGTGAACACAACCTAGATTATCCAGTGACCTTTGCTAGCAGACAAATCACTGAGACTAAAATGAATTACTCGACAACACAAAGAGAGGGCTTGACCATGGTATTTTCCGTAAAGAAATTCCGATTTATCTTTTGGCTACGCCTTTTACTTTCTTTGTTGACCACCAAGCCTTGCTGTATCTAGTTAATAAACCATGCGCCACAAGACTCATTGCCCAATGGCTTCTTTTGCTTTTGGAATTTGACTTCTCGGTGGTAGTGCATAAAGGGAAGTAGCATTACATAACTGATCATCTGTCTCATATCCCCACGGGAAAAGTGGATGGACAAGGCATTGAGGATGAATTGTCAAACACACACGTATTCCTCTTATCCAGCGAAAAAGATTTGTTTAAAGCTAACTTGACATCGAATTGGGCAAACGACATAGTTCAAGTGCTTCAGCACGAGCTATTGGAATGAACGATTAAAAAAGGCCCACTTTAGGCGGCTTATCTTGAAAATCCAACCCTATAAGTTGATAGCGGGCCAACTTTACAGGTTGGGGCAAGATGGGTTGTTGCGCATATGCATGTGTGAGCATGATATGCATGACGTACTGATGGAGGTACATGGTGCAATTGCAAGAGGACATTGCACTGGAGATGTCATAGCTCACAAGGTGCTATAGTCCCAACTATGTGGCCTACCCTTTTCCGAGATGCGACGCAATTCGTGAAGCATTGTGATGAGTGCCAATGAACTAAAGTCCCTATCCATAAAGATCGCATGGAGCTAACCCAAATTATCATATGACAATCCTTCGAGAAATGGGGGATTGACTTCATTGAACCCATTAGTCCTATGACACAATATTCACAAGCTAAGTACATCATTGTGGCCACCAACTATCTCATCAAATGGGCAAAAGCACGAGCTATTAGAAAGAATGATGCTAGGACTACCTCTAAGTTCCTATGGGAGTAAGCGATCTCACGATCCGGCTTCCCCATCGAATTAGTTAGTGACCAAGGCACACACTTCATTAACAAAGTGATAGCTCACCTCCTGTCCTCCTTCCTAATCATCCATCAAAAATCCTTGCCTTACTACCCTCAGGCAAATGGTCAAACCGAGTCAACAAATAGAATCCTGGTAAACATCCTGACCAAGGTCGTCTCTGCATCACGCAGGGATTTGGATAACAAATTGATGGTGGCCTTGTGGGCCTACCGCATGGCTTACAAGACGGCAATCGACCCCCTTTAGATTGACATATGGTACTGAGGCAATCCTTCCCTTGGAATTCTTTGTACCAAGCCTCAAGATAGCCCTTCAAGAAAGGTGGGATGGGAAGGGGGCATGGATGGAACACTTGACTGAACTCGAATGCTTAACCAAAACCCAACTTCTAGCCACCCATGCACTCATATGCGAGAAGGAAAGATGCAAAAGCTAGTTTGACAAGCATGTCAAGTAGTGCAACTTTGAACAGGGTGACTTAGTACTATTGTACTCGATCAAGGGACATAAGAAAAAGCTAAAGTTTCGAGGGCTAGGACCTTTTAAGGTTCGAACCATAAGCCGAACTAGCAATGTCGAGTTGGAAACCCTAGAGGGTGAGGGCATAGGCTGCTTTAATGGTAGCCACATAAATAAGTACTTTCCTCCCATGCACCCATTGCATGAGCCCTTAATGCTAGCACCCCCCATCCACGTATGAGTAGCCACTATCACTCAAGTGGACAGTGAGGATAAGGAAGCACTGCCACCAGCTTACCTACGCATGATGGTCACTGCTAAAAGCACATGCACCATTGATGCATTGATTGATGAGGGAGCCGATTTTAACATCTTGACTCATGACCATTGGACCCAAATTGGCAAATCGTAATTGCAACCCACTATTGCTAATCTCACCCCTTATGGAGGCCAACCCTTTACACTTTTGGGAAAGTGTAAGGTTGTAGTTTCTATCGAGTCTAAAAGCCCAACACTAAGAATGTAGGCACGGAATCAATGCTAGAATGAACTTTCAAGAAGCAAGCCATGTCGACTATGAAGCACAGTATATCCACCTAGCTGTAGGTAACGTCCGCATAGTTACACCTTTCAGCAAGGGCGGTGTGACTCTTTCCAAGTCCACAAAGCCACTGGTAGAGAAGGCCACCGCCAAGTCTCAGGAGGGGGGTCAGGACTTGCCACAACCTACCTAGCCTCGAGGCTAGAAACCCACTAAAACCAACACTGAAGCCCATGAACCTCAGTTCAAATGGGTACCTAAACAAATAGCACAACCTAGAAATAGAAACACGTGGACTAAGGATCCATAACCAAAACCCAAGAGGCCGAGGTGAAATTATAAACATCGGTGTGCAATCAAGCCGCAATGGGTCCCCAAGGCCTTGTTGCAAGGGCAAGGCTACTATGCATGTAACACCTGGATTCGCCAAACATCCAAAGGCATTATTCAAACACCATCTTAAGCTTTCCCACACGAAACGTCCCATCAGGAACCACTCAAACCACGAGTGACTCAAGTCGCCAAATCCATGGAACCTCTAAAGCCTAGCTCAGTAGTGCCTAAGCCAATGTATCGGCCAAAACCACAACATGTTACTAACAAACCGACCCCATCTAGTCCCAATGATGCCCCCCCTCAACTCTCAAATGCACCAAGTAGTGCGTCACCTATAGCCACAACCATGCCCATCGAACATAAGGCCCATCTAAAAACTCGTGAGCAAACCAAGAGACAACTATTTGCTATTGACCTCGCTAGTGCGGTCAAACCTCAACCACCTGCTGGGCTTAGACCCTCTTACAAGTAGCACTCAATTCTAACCTTGGCCACAGCTTTAGCTACAAATACTGGGGATGACTTGGTTGCTTGCCTCTGACACTTGGACACTACTTTCATGACATTGACTAAAAGCTACGATCAACTAAATCTAGGACTCTTGGAAGAACCTATAGCAACAGAAGTGTGAACGCTCCCTTGCTCTTGGGAGGAGTCAGAATTTATATTTGTTAAAGCTTTCGAAGCAGCGGAAGAGTTAATTGCAACTGAGGTATCCAAGGAAAAAGCAACCAAACAATGTATCATCACGTCGTATATTTAGAGCACGATCATGGCTCCAAACCAGGAACTCGAGAAATTGCAATGGCTTGCCGACAACAATTCCCCCTTCTTGCACAAATGGTACACTCTACGACTGTAATGGGAGCTAGAGGAATGCCAAATAATGACCAATGCTGAATAATGATGTACAATCAAAGCATCTGAATATGACCCAACCCATGTCACCCCAACTTCATATAGGGTGTTGACTACTCTTCGTAATCGACCCATGGAAGACCACATTAAAGAACACCCTTATCTAGATCGCAACCTCACCGAGGAAGAGTTGCACATTGCTAGTAGAGTGGATCTAGTGACTTCTTACTTGATGTCCTCACTTACATTACACATGTGGGCATCTGCCCTTTTGATATGGACATCTATGCTTTGAGTTCCTATGCCTGGCTCATGCGAAAGTAAAACACTAAGATTGTGCGCTAAACACCCTTCATCTTCTAACCATTTCATCCTAGGAAGGATTCTTTTCATTGCAAAGGGGAAAGGGGTAAGGTGAATCAAACCAAATAGGGGTTAGGTGAATCAAACCAAACACATAAAGAAAACAATAGAGAAAAAGCACACATTGCAAGGGTAAAATGCAACAACTTATGATTAAGGAAGAGGTTGATACAAGTTAAAATCAATAGACTCCTAGAAGGAAAAGTCTACTTCTACACGCAAGCATTTGGATTCAACAAGCATGTAGTCATTCTTGTTGCTTATTCTGAAAACCACTAATGGTGAATATGGCTTCATGATAGGCACCCATCATGGCAGGCCAAGAAAAGACTAGCAAATTGCCTTTTTCAGAGGAAGAACAAGCAAAATATGGATTTTCGATGGAAATGCAAGCCTTCAACTAGTTCAAATTTTGGCATATCTTCAACCTAGATGACATGGCCATTGAAGAACAGGTGGTAAGATAGATCATCAAGCAATGCAATCTGCAAAAATACGTGGAAGTAGTGAGCCAGGGAGTGGACTACTTCCACTATGCAGAGTTCTTGAGGACTTTCCACAGAAATCGTGGCACCATAATCGTGCATGAGGGGGAGGGGACTCGCCAAGTGCAGATTGAATTGACCCCGGAGCTGGTGGAAAAGGCATTGGGCCTAGCAAGCAAAGTAGAAAGGAAGCCAAAAAGATATGTATATGCCTTACTAGGGATAGGCATGGTAAAAGTCCACACCAATGACGGCATCATCTTGGCGGACATTCCTGATCCTAAAATCCAACTCCAAGCCAAGATGGTGCACGTGCTATTTTCTAGCCAAAGATACGACTCCATCATGAGCCACATCAACGTCCCTCTACTAGAGAGTGTCGCAGCAAAGTTGTTGGATGAGGTCAACCTCAATGGGTTTGTGAGAAAGACCATTGAGACCTCAGCAAAATCCTTGGCAACAAGAGGGTAGCATGCTAAGGAGAATCTCCTGCTACCAAAGCTAAAAGGAAAGCTTTGTCTTCAAAGGCTGTAACCATTGGATTCGGTGGCATCCTCACCGCAATCATCAGGGAAGCCTTGGGATAGGGGTAGGAAGAAAGAGGAGAGGGGGTGGATGAAACACCAAGCATGTCACCACCTCACTAGGAACGGGAGGCACAGTCCAACAAGAGGACGCTGAGCAAAGAAGAGGAAAGAAAAGAACAAGAAGAGCAAACTAGCCAGGGAAAGGCTAGGAAAACGAAAAAGAAAACTGCATAAGAACAATAGGAAGAGGAGACAAGAAAAGATGGACTTGTAAAAGGCCCGCAGGAGTCCAGAAAAGCCGAGGAGGAAAGGAAGAGAAAGCAAGAAGAGGAGGAGGAGGATTGGATAAAAAAAGAGGAGGAAGACATGGCTCTCGCCATGCGCAGGCCCATTGAGTAGCAGTCCAGGAACGATGAGCCAAAACTTGCAAGCCCCATCAGAGAAAAAGGGCCTAGCTCAAGCGCCTATGTGCCTAAGTTCGTGCCACCTGCAGTACAAGAAGGCAAGGGCAAGGCCCTGATTACCCCCATACCCACCCTCCTGACGCTCGCCATCTCCACTCCCAGTTCTATGATCTAGGTGGATGCCATCAATGGCTTGGATCTAGTACTTTGTAAATAAGGAAATGGGCCAAGGAGCAGGAGTAGGAATTCCCCTGGTAGGGACCAAAAGACCAGTTGTGGTGGCAGACATCGATTCAAAGCGATACCCTAAGAAGAAAAAGGTGGCAGGCTCTACAACCTCCATCCCCACAACAGAGAGGCTGTCTGAAGAGTACGATGAGTATGTCAAAGAGCTCCTCTCTCAACTAGAGAGAGCCAAGAAGGAGAAGAGAACCATGATAGTAGAGATTGAAACAGAAAAGAAGGCCATGGCAGCGTCCCAGCTGAAGAGAACATGCCAAATGGCCATGGCCCAAAGGGAAGTCAATGAGCTGAAAGAGCAACTACAAGCTAAGAAAGAGATATAAGCTGAGTGGAAGGTGCACTTGAATGAAGAAACTAAGGACACATAATGCCTATGGAAGCACAAAGAAGAGATTGTCACTCTACGAAGGTTTGCAAGTTCAAATGGAGAAACTCACTAAAGCCACAGAAGAGCTGGAGGAGCTGAGGGAGGAAAGAGCTCACAAGTGTGAAATAGAGATGGAGAGACTAACCCAAGAGGCTACATTGGCACAGGAAGAGCAGCAATGACTAAGGGCAGAAATGGAAGACCAAAACAAAGGCTGATAGTTCTTGCCCAGAGGTAGGGCCTAAAGGTAAGGGAAAATCCTCAAAGACATGAACAAGAGGGCGAAGGAATGGGCCAATCAAAATGGAAAAAGGGTCAAAGATTTGGTGCATCACCTTGCTCAAACCAAAAAAGACAAGATACTTGTCGAAAGTAGAGTAGAGGCTGCCCAAGTGAGCTTCCACACCCAACAATGCACTTTCCTAGAAACCCTATTGGATATCACCCAAGTAACAAAGGGAGAGTCCATGGAAGCAATGGAAAAGAAACTGGGAATGGCTCGTAGGGTAGTAAAGGCTGGATTGCAGATGTCGCCACAATCTAGTGGAGTTGGCCCAAGCCTGGAAGAACAATACCATTATCTCCTATCGGCAGGCATAACCTCATAGGAAGTGGACGCACTTGGGTTCCTTAAAGAGGACCGGCAAGAGCCAAGCCAAGAAAGGGAGGTGGATATGAACTTTGAAATGGGACCACATGAAGATGAGCTTGTCCCACTGCCTCCTTCCCCGAGTCTTGAAGAGCAACAACACGCAGACACCTCCACAAAAAGAAAGGTGGCACTAAGAGAAAGAAGAAAGTAAATGGTGGAGGAGACAATGAGAAAATGGAATGCTAGGGGAGTGAGGGCACCCCAAGCACCTATCCTACCATGTGCAGATGACACCCCATCAAGCTTTCACACTGACCTTATAATCTAGGAGAGACAAGAAATGGCTAGTGACCTCAACTTCTGATTCCCCACCACCCTACATAGAGTGTTACCCATCAAGGTGGTGGAGGAGGTGATTAACATCGGAAGCAGGCTCGAACAAAGATGGTTGGAGGAGAGAGAAAATAAACTCACATTATGGGCCACAGAAGACACCAAATTTAGGAAAATTAAAGTTTTTGAAATACCACAGTCTATGCCCGCGGCTACAAATGCCAACCTACATGGAGAAAAAGGGTCTGCGGCACGAACCTGGACACTTGGATGGTCTTTTGCAACACTCAACACTTAGAGCGGAATGACCCAACCTTCATGCCCTACCCTCAAAGGGTGGGATTGGATGTTGACTCTAGTGTCCATGGTTGTTATGATTTCCCTATGATCTATAATCCTCACTATACTACATATGAAGATGCCCTTGTCTTCACATCAAAAAACTTGTATGATACTCTAATCCAATTCACCAACCAATTCTCTTCATGCCCTGCTAACCCTGCCTTTATTACCACTTGTAATTACCTTAGATTGCTTAGAATACTCCTTAGGTAAGACCCCACCCCACAAGAGCAACCTCCCAATGCTCCATTTTGATCCTAATGCTATAGATAGTTGCATGATGGCTTGGCTAATGATGGGAGCCACTCTATTGCCTTCATTTTGCTTAACTCTACTGGAGGACATGAATGATAGCCGCTTCACCCACTACAATCATCCATTCCTCTCCACCACCACCCTTCAAGTCCACCTAAACCTCAAGGGGTATCTCCAAAGCTGTCAATTCCTTAGTAAATCTATTAAGCCCCCTTCTCCACCTCGCTCCCTTGACAAAGATTAAACTTCTGTCATGACTAGTTTCTCCAAAGCCGTCAATTCCTTAGTAAATCTATTAAGCCCCCTTTTCCACCTCGCTCCCTTGACGAAGACTAAACTTCTGTCATGACTATGTAACGTTATTATTATTATTGTTAAAAAAATATGTCGCCACTACAAGTTGCACATCCACCACAACCACCACACCTAGGGGTCCTCAAGTTAGGTGCATTCGGTGGCTTCAGTTTGTTGGCTCTGTCCCTAATCCCCTAGCCTCATTTTGAATCCCCACATCATGCTTAGGACACATCAAGGGCAGGACACACCCAGGGAGGTAACACTCACCTATGGTTAGACATGTCACCCTAAGCTCCATCCCACTATCTTGCGCACAATGCACCACATGACAATGGCACACACCCACATGTAATGCACAACCGAAGAACCCCCCACCAACTTCAATGGCCCCATCATCCATGCAATGTGCTCCCCATCTTATGAAACATCCTACCATGCCGACCCAACAAACCAAGGGGCGGACACAACAACACCAATTGAAAAGTGATTGAAGAAGATAATTTCAAACAATATATAAGAAGGCCACCACAAAGGGCCATGCGACGGGTCCATCCAACACAATCTTCAATTTCAATGCTAGATCTACCCACCCACCTCCCTCCACAACCAGGGCTCAATCCAAAATTAAGGGCCCTTCAGGTCCATAAATCCCTCCAAGACAAGGGATCATCTCTAACGCAAGGGCCTTTCAGGTCCAAAAAATCCCTCCAATAGGTCCATAAATCCCTCCAAGTCAAGGGATCATCTTCAACTCAAGGGCCTCACAGTTCCATAAATCCCTCCAACACACCTTACAACTCGCCTCGTACACAAACTCAAAGAGCTACTTGGCTACTTCAACAACACAATCCAGCTCCTCTCCTAATAGGTGCCATGGGATTGGCACTCAACTAGGAGGGGGTAATGTTAACCCTCAAACAAACAAGGTGAAACATCAGGAAAATCTAAAGCAAAAGACATAGCCAAGGCAAAAGCAGAATGGAGAATGAAGGCATGCCAAGAAAAATCGAGAAACAGAAGAAGTGTGAAAAAGTCCTAAATCAAGGAGAGGCACTCAAGAAAAGGCACAAGTCAAAACTTTTGTAAAAGACCGCAAGGGCACACCATGATATATTTTAAGAGCGCTGGGCTCTGACTCGGGTGCAAATTGTAAATATAGATGGGTGGTAGGAAGGAAGGTAGGAAGGTAGGAGAACGATGGAGAAAAGGGCCTAGGCTATGGCCGGCCATGTAAAAAGGGGATGACCGTCCAAATGGGATCTCCTTCTCTTCTCCTTGCTTGCTTGTGTGTGCTTGAGGGAGGGAGTGTGAGAGTGTGAGGGAGTGAGTGTGTGAGGGTGAGGGATCTGTTTGGCGATCATGGCTTGATTTGATGGTGCAGTCCCTGCAATAGTGAAATAGTCTTCCATAGATTCTATCCATGTTTCTACTTTAGTTGGAATGTCCCTTCCTTTACCATCAAACTACGGTGGCTTGTACTACTTGAGAAGAAATTTCTTCTCTTGAGCTTCCATAGTATTGAGATTTGGGGTGACGTTTTGAGGATCATGCAATTTTATGATCAATTTTCTTTCCAACCATGTTCAAAAAAAAAAGTTCACTTGCTTACTCTACCTCATTAACTTAGAAGGAAAATTATGTATTACTTGTCCTTTCGACAATGATCAAGGTTCGTACTTCAAAAGAGTTAATCAAGAAAAAAAATATATCTACTATTTTTTATATATCAAGGAGACAAACGGATGGACAAAAATAATTCTTTATGTCAATAGGAAGGGAATACATTATTTGACTAGTTCAAGAGCTCATATTTTTCTTGGAAAAGATTTTCCTACCACAAACTTTGGCCTCATAGAAGAGATCAATCTTGGCAATCTTAAGGGCTTCCATCCACCTTAATCTCTTTAAATTATTCCAGAGGTAAGCAAGGCGGTTTGTGTCAATGTAACAATACCCTCCTCTTAACATCCATCACCTTTTGTGTAATACAAGGGTGAAGGGTTGTATATTTGATCTAATATCTACATCATTTGGTTTCTCTAGTTGAAGCTAGAGGAGTGTATTACTGACATAAACATAACTTGAAAAATCAAGAATTATTTCCAAGTTTTGTCTTTCTGCCAAAAATTAAGAACATATATCAATAAGATAAGACTTCACTACTTAAGGGAAAAGATATTTTATGCAGTAAATATAACTAGTTTTATTTACTTGCTTGTGTCCTACATCAATGTGCATTCTGATACCAATTGTAACGTGCTACCCAAGCTTTTTTTGGAGGTATATTCTTAGTAGCCCATCAAGAGATGTCCTAGGAAGTGCCGTTCAGGATTTTGATAAAACCCTCGGAGTTTGCTAACTAGGCTCACTTGAGTCTACCCTCTTGTAGTGGAAGTTTTGACCATTCCCACGAGGATGATTTGAGTTTTCCTGGTCAAATCTATTGCTAGCAGGTAATTTGTATTAGTGGATTCTAAAGTGATGCGAATCAGGCTTTTTGGTTTCTAATGGTCCATCAAGTGTGATTTTTATTCCTTCTTGGGAAACCTCTCTGCATACTGAGACCATCCAGCCATAGGTCTGGATCTGTCGGGGTCCATCCTCCCACTTCCCTCAAGAAAGTAGTTTTAGTTATCTAATTACCTACCACTTTAGGTTCAACATATAAAAAACAGCTTCTTGAATTTATCTCCTAACACAAATTCATTACACGGCTCTTAATTCACGACACAAAAACATAGTAAAGAAATTTCTTCTTAATAGTTCATTTCAAAAAAATGACATTTAACAAATATTTTCTTGTTCAAATGTATTATTCTCTCCAAGTTCCATTCCCCAACTAGTATTGAAACTTCCAGGACATAGTTTAGAAATCGAAGGGTAGTTGGCAGCTTGTAAGAGCTTAAGGAATTTATGATCAGAGCCCCCTAGTACCCTCATGCCAACTAGAGTTCCCTTCTATGACAAGAGCTTTCGCGTCATGATTGGTCTATTCTCACTAACACAAAATAAAAGAAAAAACCCCTTGGAGTAGGTTTTATTCACACTAGCCTTGGGGAGGTCTAGTGCCATTAAGAACACTGCCTTAGTTGACATTTTGTGCTCACTGCAATACTGCCTCAGTTGGTGATCTATACTTAGTCATCCATCTCTTAGCCTGATGATTTTAGAAAAGATCAATACCTAGCTTGCAATCACAAACATCTTTATTTCGGATGCCTTATACTTAAACTTATAATAGGTTTGTTTCCAAGACAAATCTTTTCTTTCCAAATATTAATAACATCAGGACAGTTTAGCATCAGTGGAAAAATAACTTCGAGACAAATTTGCATAAGTGGCAATATAACTTCGAGACACATTAGCATAAGTGGCAAAATAACTTTGAGATAAATTAGCATAAGTGGCAATACCTTCCAATAGTCTTCCTAGACTTCCTCTTCCTTGGAGATTAGTTTGGACTGAATTTAAGCAAGAATTTCATACTTGAGGATAAATCCCTTGGAGTTTCGTGAGTCTTTGCCCGCAATAAAAGAAAATCTTGGTTAATTTAATTACAAACAATATCATTTAGCAATTGCATCTCAAGGTCTCTTATATACCGAGGATTAGTGTTTGTGATTAGCCATCTAAGATTTTGTTTGACCATCACAAAAATTAGAAATATTAAATCTTTTAGGAACACAATACCTTCCTTGTACTCGCTTAGGGTTTATCTTGTACAGACCCAAGTTACCCCTTGGAATTTGCGGTTAATAATTCCTCAAAGAAATTATATGCAAGAATAAAACAAAATCTTATTTCACGCATGTAGCTTATGTTTCCTGTTCATGGGATAAAGGCCTGCTAGTTGTTTTTATGTAAGAAAAATAGTACATGAGGGTCCATGATGGGTGCTTGGTTGATGGTATCATCACTGAAGGAACAATAGTCCTCATATTCATCATCGGAGTTGTCTTTGTCCTGTTGCTCCTCACTTTCCTTGTTCTAATTAGCCCCTTCTTGTTGGTCGAGAAGTAAGGCCCAATTGTACTTTAGGTTCAAATTGTGCACCTTGGACTATCGCCATTCAAGCTCATCCAAGAGATCTTGGAGCGGCTTAAGGTTTGTCATTGGATTACCAACCAACTAATTGGTTAAAGATCTTAGGATCTCCTAGAGCTCGCGTCTATTGTTTGGGACTTGGAATGCAACCTGAGCGGGTCTTCCATGTAGAATCTGGGTCATCATGTAGACTGGCACTGAAGGTGTGTCCTTGAACTTACCAGTTTCCATGATGGTTTGTTCATACTCCTCAGCATCTGAGAATGGTAGGTCGATGGTAGCAAGAACATGCATCCAATCTTGCTCGTCCTTAGGTATGGGATATATTTGGTAAGAGTTCCATAAGATCTCCTAGTCTGTCCATCACCCTTTAGCATGGTAGAGATGGTGTCTAGGTCGATTGGTGTGGTCTTTCAAGTGTCCATCTCCAAGACAATTGCCTCAATCTTCTATGACTCTCACGTTGTGCATCGAGGGTCAGCCTAGCAGGATATCATAGTCCACTCCCTTCATGACTATGAAGTCAACAGAGAACTAGATCCCTGCGATCTTTATTGGCCAATTTTTTAACACTCCAAACGATTTCACCTTCATTCCATTTGCCAATGTGACGTTAAATCTAGTAGTCTTGACTGGTGGGTTACCCCAAGTTTGGAGTACCGCATGGTTTAGCACACTCACTCCTGCCCCTGTGTTCATCAAGACCCCCTTTCTAGTGACATCCCCTAGTGTTAAGACCAGTAGGACTACATGCATTTTTGTGCCTTCCCAAAAGGCATTAATGTGTAGGGATTTGGGTATGGAGTGTAGTATCAGACTCGATATTTGAGTTTCTGCATCATGCTCAGGAAAATTTGTGACAACTAGCTCATTTGGTCCTTCAACCCACTATTTCATCTCTAGCCATAGCGTTGAGTACTGTCTAAGCAGGTCTCCTAAGCTTAAGGTTACAAGGGTGGTCACTAGTGTATTGAGGAGGTTGCTAGCCGCTTGCGTCTCTTCTAACTCCATGGTCCTTGGCCAATGGCCTTGACTAGCTTGGTGGCCCGAAGCATTTAGACTTCGTTTAGGTGGCCCAGCTTGTCATGCCATCACCTCCCTTGATCTTGGTCGTGGGGGAGAGATTGGCATGCTTATGCTTGAGAGATCATTGATCTTGTCCTCTAGTATAGGTTCATCATCCTTTAGGTGTTCCCAGGCCTCCTTCACCCATTCCTTCACATTCTTGATGGCTTTGAGTTGGCGCTTCGGATTGGGATACTCCCCAACCCTAGCACTTCCCTTCTCAGTTGTCCGCAGAGCTAGTGTTTCTTCCTCTGTGTCAATGATTTCCCTTCCAATCGGCAAGGTTGTGGCACTTTCAATTTTGAGGGTGACCTTGGCATCCAAGCTCTTCTTCCTTCATCTTTGACTCTTTTTTCCAACTGAGGCTGCATCAAGGTTGCTAGGCCCTGGCAATGATAAGCGAGCCTGCTTTGTTTGCGCATGGGTCATGACATGCAACGGGATAGGTGTGGCCTCCCCATCAAGTGTCTCAACACCAAACAACCCCAATGGAATGGATGGCTCATTTGCTAAACTAGAGGATGGTCTCTACCTAGGGTAGTTGACAAAGAGGTGAGTGATTCCACACTCAGCGCATCTCAGGCCAGCCTTATCTCTGTTTGCTTGCTCCCTCTCAGGGCAGTGCAAAGAAATATATCGTGGGTGACTGCAACTCCAACACATGATTGGTTCTTGGGTTTTCCCTCCTAGGCCTCTGCCTCTTCCTCTACCCAATGCCATCACCAATATTGGTCGATAGTCCATGAGGAAAATGTTGCCTTCCTCATCGTACAACACACGTATGAATTTACATAAGGCTCATCGTTGCTAGGCTCATCCACATAGTGGATCGGAGTGTCACTTGGTGGGTGGGTCACATAGGGTCCATGTGGTCTAGGGATACCTATAGGATTTATTTCCATCTAGGGATGGTAGGTTTAGCATCATTTGGTGCCAGAAGAGCCAATGGGGCTCCCCTTCCAAAGAAATTTGGTGGTCTGCTCACAAGGTTGAGTTGACCATAAGGTTGTGGGTATGGGAGCCTCCGAGGTGATCAACAATGCATGGTTTCATGGCCAAACCTACCACAATTAGCACAAGGTTGTGACCTAGGGTCGTGACACTCAGGCAAGTGGTTCCCGTTGCAATGCACACATTGGACATATGGGCATGTTGGTTGTCTCATCATTTCCTACAATTTGGCTATGTCCATCCTAATCTCTGCTAACTCTTGTCCCATCTCAATGCCCTTCCCTTTGTCCTAAGTGCAATCTATTCTCTCACTCGGCATTGAGACTCTCTCGAAACTCCTGGTGTTGGACTCTTCCTGATTTGAGTCTCTTTCCTTGAGCTTGTCGTCCACTCTAATAGCTTCCTCAAAGACCCTTGCCAATGTGTCTCGCTGCAAGCTCGAGTTTCGGCCAAGGCTTTGTGGAGCTCATCACTTTGTATCCCACTGATGAATTATGTGGATACCACTCTTTTAGTTGGTCTCTAGCCCATTGGGATTCTCTTGAAGAGCTCCTTGCATGGGTCACATAATCTCGAATATCCTCTTTCTCTCTCTACTTGATGTTCATGAGTCACACTAGCAGGTTGTCGAAGTACCCAGGTTCTGAAAATCTCTTAATGAAGAAATTTTTCAAGCCATTGAAATTGACACGCTCCACGACATCTAGACTTGTGTACCAAGTCCATGACCCTTGTCACCTAAGCACTATCCAAAGGCTTGGGAGCATTGAGTAGGATCAGTGAGGCCATTAGCCTTGTTGACCTACTCAAACTGCTCCACGAAGCTATATGGGTCGTCGCAGATAGCTTTAGCTATTTTGCTACCACGTGGATTTTTGACTGACTCTTAGAGCCTTAGTTAACTCCCAACCCCGTCAGTAGCGATGTTGCCAATGCTGCAGTGCTTTGTTCTGCGGCTGTGTTATCTAGGAGCTACTTTGTCAGGAGCTCGCTCAGTGTGAGATCTCCTTCCAGCTCTCTCTCGCTCTCTGACCGATTCTTGCCTGCTAAGGCTAACACTCTCTGGATCTCTCACATTTCTAAGCTGTGGCACAAGTTCCTGGTTGTACGCAGCCAGGCCTTGTAGAGCCCTCTGGGCTAGTTTTCTCTCTTCCTCTAGGTCTACTATGATGTCCTCTATCGGCCTACTGTGGTGTTCTAGCCGGATTTGAGCATCGTATTGGTTCACTAAATGTTGGACAACCTCACGAAAGTCTCCTAGGTTAAACTCCTCATTGCCTCTATGGCCTGAGCTACCTCCTTCCATATCTAGGACTTCCTGTTCTACCAAGTTGTCGATCAAGTAGATAAGGCCGGGTAGATCCACTTTCACGGTATTATTTGTCCTTTTTGTGTTCATATTTTTAGCCATGTTCTCCGTTTGGTCCTACCTTTGTGGACTCAATGTCCCTTCCATGTCTTTGAGTCTTCTCTTATTGGTGGATTCCTTCAAGTCCTTAGGTCCAAGTGTATTCCTTGTTACTTACAATTAGTCCTCAACTTACTCTCACTCTACACGTGGGTGTGCATGCGTACCCTTTTCTACGCACTGTGCAAAATTAGGCTTTTAGCTTTTCCTAATTGAGCTTTGAATGGTGGAATTCAGAGTGAGTGAAAAAACAAAGTGTGCGTAGCTCCAGTGCTCTTGTCCATGGGTTGCTTGACAGGTCGTGTGTTTAATTACTATGCTATCTCGTTAGTTGGGGTTCATCAAATTCCCAGATTTTCCTTCTTAGGATGTGTCTAATTTTGGGGATAAGGTAGGTTTGGGTCCAATTTTCACAATCGGATAGGGTCTATCCGATCGGACAGTTGGAGTTGTTCCAATTCTTAAGATTGTCTGATTACTGTGCTAGGTCTGACTATCCAATTGACACGAGTCCAATTGGATATGTCTGATCAGACAACTGGTCCGATCACCCCAAAAGGTATGGTCCGACTCTCACAATTGGACGATCTGACTATCCAATTCTAAGGGTCTGATCCTAGGAATCAAACATCTAATTTGACAAGTGTTCGATTCTGGATGGTCTGATTATGGAATCGAACAAGATGGGTTAGTCCGACTCTATGGTTTGATTGTTAGGATCCGACGGTCTAAGTCCGAGTGGTCCAATTAAGGGTTGTCTAATTTTTTGAAATCGGACAAGATGTCCAATTGAACTGGGTAGGTCTGTGTGTTGGTTTGACTCTGGGAATCGGACAGGTCGCTCAGTCCGACTCTGGGAATCAGACACTGTGGGGGGTGTCTGATTCCACCAACTGAAACGCGTGTCGATCACTTATTTGCCCAAACCTCAAAAGATAGTTGTTGCTAGTAGCTACCAAAACTTCCAGGAATTAAGGAGGAGTGTAGGCCAAGGGCATTCCATACCTGAATGTCACTGAAAGTCCCGATCTGCTGCGATTGATCTGATGCATACCTGGACCTGCAAGCTCTCACCATCTCTCTCTCTCACACACAAAGTCAAAACTATAAATGACGTTTTCCCTGGTCACCTAGGACATTAAGCCCTCACTGGCTTACACCTTAGCCTTCCACATCACTCCACCTTTGACTCCAACACATCTGAGCACTCTTTTGTTTTCATTTTCCATTGTTATTTCCCTGCTCAGGAGTGTTTTACAGCAGTGAACTTCAAGCTTCCCTCTCTAGTTTCTCCTACCTATCCTACTCTAAATGCAACAAAAATCAAAAGAAGGGTACTGAATGGATTTCTCCTACTCAACCAATCATCAAAAACCAAAAATACTTACTTGTAGCATGGATTAAAACCCAAAACCTCCTATCTATCTCAAGCTCTCATTTAGGGGTGACCCTTGCTTCGATGCTTGATTTGAAGTGCGCAAGTGCTCAAGCTTGAATCCATTGGTCCTCCCGACAAACGGAACCAAAATGTAGAGGTGAGCACAAGCTCAACTACCAAGACCCACAGATCGCTTATTGTTCAAGCATTTCAAGCAAGCACTAATGGCTACCTCTCACATAGTTGACTCACTATCACTCTCTACGAGTGTAGTGAGATTACCTTGAGGCCCGATTGAGTTGCTTCCTCTCTCAAGCACTTCGATAGCTCCACGATTCTTGATGCAAGCTCAAGCATCCTCAAGCCTCCACCTTCAAGCTCCATCCTCCCCATAGCCATGCGTGAAACAAGAGAAGAGAACAGAAGAGAAAGAATGGTGGAGAGCTTCACCTCCTTGATCCCTCACCCTCACACTCTCACACTCCCTCCCTCAAGCACACACAAGCAAACAAGGAGAAGAGAAGGAGAGAAGAAGAAGAGTCTAGTTTGCCACACACCAAAGAATGAGCTCTCATTCATCTTTTGAACTTTATTTACAAATCCCTAAATCCCATTTGGGCGGTCATCCCCTTTTAACATGGCCGTCCATAGCCTAGGCTCTTTTTTCCATCGTTCTCCTATTTTTCTAGCTTCCTTTCTACCGCCCATCTATATTTACAATTTGCATAGGTTAGAGCTCGGCGCTCTTAAAATAAATCATAGTGTGCCTTGCGCTCTTTTACAAAAGTATTTACTTGTGCCTTTCCTTGAGCGCCTCTCCTTGATTTAGGATTTTTTCACACTTCTTGTGTTTCTCGATTTTTCTTGGCATGCCTTCGTTATCCATTCCACTTTTGCCTTGGCTCTGTCGTTTGCTTTAGATTTTCCCAATTTTTCACCTTGTTCGTTTGAGAGTTAATATTTAACAAAGGCCAAGAAATGCAAAAATTTGGAACAGAAACAGTCAAAATTAAGGGCAACTTCCAAGGATATGCAAAAAGAGCCCAAGGACAGTACCAACCAAACAAAACAAAGAATGCCAAATCAAATGTGGTGGGAAGCTTTATACCCACATGAAAAAGCAATGAGGCTCCAAGGTGCTTCTATTGCAAGGAACTAAGACATTTCAAGAGGCTGTGCCGGAAGCTTGGCCAAGGTCTGTGTCGTGGGCAAAGCCAAGATGCCAAGGGAAAGGTCGTTGGAATAAACCTAAAGGATATGAGTAATGATAAAGATTCCACAATGGAATCCGATATGGAAAGAGCTAGAGTACACGCCACTCTCAATAAGAAGGGTCCAAATTGCCAATTCTAAGTAATTCAAACACCAACATGTTGTTGCATTAGGTGATGCCACATGGAAAGGAATTGTGGACACAAGAGTAGGAGTTAGTTTTCTTAGCTATGCAATTCTACAAGCTTGGGGAAATCAATGCAATTCTACAAGCTTGGGGAAATCAACCAATGGAAACTGCACAGTTTAATGTTACACTAGGGAATGGAATGAAAGTCAGACCATTTAGAATACTAAAGTATTGACCTCTAAAGACAGTAGGAGCCAAACAAGTAGGACAGGTTAGTGAACCCATTGAAGGACCTGCTAAAGTTAAGGAAGTTAACTTAGCAAGGGAAGGGGACAAGTCTCAACCCGTGTATATAGCTAACAACTTAAGAAGTAAGAGAAGGCCAATCTCATTAATCTCTTATGAGAGTATGTAGATGTATTCACTTGGTCCTTAAAAGAGCTAAAAGGAATCGATCCAAGTAATGTGACTCACAACATTCCTATGACCCCCAACGCAACACCAGCCAAACAAAGACCATACCCAATGAATCCAAAGCATGCTCATGCTGTGAAGGAGGAAATAGACAAGTTGTTGAATGATGGATTCATTTACAAGATTGAGCATACAAATTGGGTATCATCCATAGTAATTGTCCTAAAGAAGAATGAGAAGATTCAAGTGTGCATGAATTAAAAAAGTGTCAATGAAACGACAAAGAGAGACAATTATCTATTACTATACACTGAGCACATGCTTAAGAGAGTGGCAAGGAAGGAAGCCTACAGTTTCTTGAATGGCTTCTTGGGCTATAACCAAGTGCAAGTGCGCCTAGATGACAAGCATAAAATGGCATTCACAATAGAATGGGGTGTGTTTGTCCACATAGTCATGCCATTAGTACTAACAAATGCACCTACTACCTTTCAGCATCTTATGTGTGCCATTTTCAAGGACATGCTTAGAAAGTGACTAGAAGTATTCATTGATAATCTGTGTGTTCATTCCAATTGGGAGGAGCACCTAGGCAAACTCTGCATAGTCTTTGAATGGTGTAGACGATAGTCTCTCACTAAAACTCTTAAAATGCTAGTTCTAGGTAAAGCATGGATGTATCCAAAGACACGTAGTCTCGAAAAATTGGCATTTCTACCAACTTTTCCAAACTTAGAGTGATTGTCAATTTACCACCACCAACCAAATAGAAGGGACTTTAGTGATTTCTTAGCCACATAGGGTAATATCAATGGTTTTTATTGAATTACGCACTCATTGCATGACCACTTTACAAGCTATTGATTGTATTTGAGTAGACTGAGGAGTGCCAATGTAGTTATAAAGAATTAAAAAAAGCTTTGATAAGCGTACCTATTCTACGAGTCCGAGATTGGTCCATTACCTTCCATGTGCACATTGATGTATCAAAGTTCATTGTGGGAGTAGTTTTGTGCCAACTTGGAGAGCATAAATTGGATTATCCAGTGAGCTTTGCAAGCAAACAACTCACTAATACAGAAATAAACTACTCCACAACAGAGAGGGAAGGACTACCTATGGTGTTTACTGTTAAGAAATTTCGACATTACCTTCTAGCTATACCCTTTGCTTTCTTTGTTGATCATCAAGCATTACTTTATCTTGTGAATGAACCCTATGCAATAGGACACATTGCTCGATGGTTACTTTTTCTATTAGAATTTGCTTTCTTTGGTAGTACACAAGTGCAAATAACATTATATGGTAGACCATATCTCTCGCATAATCACAAGAGAAGCAATTGAACAAGGCATTATAGATGACTTACCCGATGCATAATTGTTTAGAATGTCCAATGAAAGAGATTTATTTAAAGTAGATCTTACACCTTATTGGGCATATGACATAATCCACATCCTAGAACATGGATTACCTGAATATCAAATTGAGAAGGCTAGGTTAAAACATCTCATTCTAAAGATTCCCTATCAATTAATTGTCAGCCAACTATACCAATTAGGATAGGATGGATTGTTGAGGAGATGTGTCTATGAGCATAAGATGCATGATGTGCTTGTAGAATCTCACGGAAAAATTGCTAGAGGGCACTTCAATGGGGACACTACGGCATGTAAGGTGCTCTAGTCTCAATTGTGGTGGCCTACACTATTATACGATGCACCTAAGTTTGTGAAGGATTGTGATGAGTGCCAACGAACCAAAGTCCCTCTTTGTAAGGATAAGATGGAGTTGACCCCAGTGATAGAACACCAACCATTTGAAAAATGGGTGATTGATTTCATTGGTCCAATCAGCCTTGCAACATAATACTCACAAGCGAGGTATATAATCGTAGCCATAAACTATCTCACCAAGTGGGCTAAATCTTAGGCAACTCAAAAAAATGACGATAGGACCACTACCAAATTTCTTTGGGAGCAAGTGATCTCACCATTTGGATATCCCATACAATTAGTTAATGATCAAGGTACACACTTCATCAATGGAGTGATTTCACACTTGTTATCCACCTTCTTGATAATCCATCAAAAATCCTCATTGTATTACCTCAAGCCAATGGTCAAGCTAAAGCCACAAATAAAATCCTAGTGATTTTCCTAATCAAGGCGGTCTGTGTCTCACATAGTGATTGGGACAATAAGCTAATGGCTGCATTATGGGCTTTCAAGATAGCCTACAAAACAGTCATAGGATAGATACCATTCAAGCTTACTTATGGAAGTGAAGCAATCTTACCAGTTGAGTTCTTTGTTTTCCAAGCTTGAGAATAGTGATCCAAGAGAGATGGAATGGCAAGGAAGCATGGACAAATTGCTAGTAGAACTAGAACGCCTATCTGAAACCCAACTCATTGCAACCCATGCCCTAATCTGTGAGAAGGCAGAATGCAAGAGTTGCTTTGACAAGCATATCAAACAATGCTATTTTGAACAAGGTAACTTATTGTTGTTGTACTATGTAAAGGGGCACAAACAAAAGTTGAATTTCAAGGGGTTGAGACCTTTCAAAGTCTGTGACATTAGTAGAATAGGAAATGTGAAGCTTGAAACCCTAGGAGGAGAGGGTATAGGCTTTTTCAATGGCTATCATATCAAGAAGTACTGCCCTCCATCACACCCACTACATGAGCCTCCAATGATGTCAGTGGCTATGAATGTAAGGGTGGCAGCTATCATTGGCATAGAGAATGAGGATGAAGAAACAGTAGCACTAGCCTACTTGAGTCTAATAGTAATTGCCCGAAACGAACACATATTTGATGCAATAGTTGATGAGGAAGCTAATAACAACATCCTCACATATGATCATTAGACTCTCATTGGTCAACCCTAAGTGCAACCGAAACTCAATCCATTTGGGGGATAGCCCTATCTACTACTAGGAAAGTGCAAGGTAATGATTTCTATCGAGACTAAAAGCCTATCAATCATCTTTTATGTACTGCCTAACAAAAAAGGTGTTGGCAAGGTATCACTTTTGGGTCATGCTTTCAAGAAACAAAATCACTACAACATTGACTATGACTCTCTGTGCATCCACCTTGCCATATGCAATGTTAGGATAGTCATGGCTTTCAGCAAGGGTACCATGGCTTTGTTAAAGACCACAACACCACTAATAGTTAAACCTAGTGTCAACCTTAAGGAGGGGGTAGTGAACTTGCAGAGACACCTAGCATGAAATACTCGCAACACTTAAAATCCCCAACCAAAGTTGCAATCCAAATAACCAAAGTAGGTTCCCAAACATTAATTGCAGCCTACCAAGGGCACATCCAAAAGTCAAACCCATTACCAAGGGCACGTCCAAAAGTCAGCAGACCTACCAAAGGCATGTCCAAAAGGCCTATTGATAATGGGTCTATCATCCAAAAGTCAGAGCCATTACCAATAGGCCTTGTCCTAATATCTCCAATGCACCACCCACAATACAAACAAGGAACCACACATCCCCTGAACCACAAGCTCAATCACAGGCAACAGATATAATAAACACTCCAATGACCACCTCATAGCGGAGGTGTCCATAGGCAGTCTAGTTGAGTCCCCAACCACCCATAGACCTTAAAAAATCTTATCGATGATGATCCATTCTCGAATTGGCCTTTGATATGGCCATGAACATAGGAGATGACTTAGTTACCTATATCAGATGATTAGACTTAACTTTTACATTGTTTGCTAGAAGCTATAAACACTAAGACCTAGATATACTTGACAAACAAATAGCAAATGATCTGTGCTCTTTGCCTTGTTCTTGGGAGAAATTTGAATTCATATTCATGAAAACTTCCATGATTGCAAAAGATTTTATTGCTACTAAAATCTCTCGAGAACAAACCTTGAACAAATGATTAATCAAGTCCTTCAAAACAAATGGTTAATTAAGTCCTTCAAAAAAATCAGAATTCCAATGTTGCCTAATGAACTTGATGAGCTAAAAAAGCTAGATAAATCTGAATCTAATTTCCTATAGAAATGTTACACTCTCCATATCCAATGGGAACAGCAGGGTTATCAAATCATGACCAGTGGAGAGCAAAGACGTGCCATCAAGACGTTCAAATATGACCCCACTTACGTGGCCCCAACTTCATTTAAAGTATTGGCCATGATACAAAGTAGACCATTAGATACAATGTCATGTTGAATCCATGCTTAAATAGAATCATAATAGAAGAAGAACTTCATGTTGCTAGCACAATGAACTCAAGTGATCTCCTGATCAATGTCTTGACCTATATCACACATGTGGGCATTTGCCCATAAGACATGGACTGCCATGCTACATTAGAGTATATTCCAAACTTCCACAATTGCCTCTTGAAATTGTAGAGCACACCTACAGCACATCAAATGCCCTTACCCCTTCATTTTCCAATCCTAGGAAGGATTCTTATCATTCCAAGAGGGGAGGGATAAGGTGAAAGGTGAATATGAATCAAAATATGATTGAAATCCAAAGGGAAGGATGAATTAGATTTTCATTTAGTGAAAATTTCTTCATGAAGTTCTTGTGTGGAATGTATGGATTGATTGATATGAAAATTTTCATTTATTGGCTTATACATTTCACTATTTAATAAAGTTTCCCTCTAACCACTTTGCTTTTGAAGTAAAGGTTATCCTTTAATGAGAACTCATTGCGAGCTATTGTATTATGATAGGAATCCAAATCTCGTTTACTGAGGAAGAATAGAACAAATATCACTTAACCACAGATATGAAGGTTTTCAACCAATTATGATGCCGGAGTGTATACAACTTGGAAGAACTTTTGGGCAACTGAGGATGTGGCCGAGCAGATTGTCAAGTACCTTGAGAAGGTCGGCCAGTAAATGAAACCTAGCCAAGTACCTTGAGAAGGTCGGCCAGTAAATAGATCACGACAATGTAATAGGAGTGAAAGTGCCTAAATGCCTTAGCCAATATTTATCCTACTAGGGTTAAGTATAAAAGGCTAAGTTATAACTAGCCTAGCATCTTTTTGCCATTTTACAACATTACATGTTTGAGGTCTCAACCTCCCACCATCTAAGAGGGTGAATACTCTTGGCCACCATAGCTTGGGGTGCATACCATGCTGCAACCTCTCATCATTTGATTCTCAACTAACATTGGTAATATCATTTCATGCCTAGCCACCTTGGCTATAGTTTCTTAGTTAAATAGTCTATTTCTTGTATTTTCAATTTAATGGATTCCTATGAGAGTTATCTTCTTTATATTGATATCAGAGCACATCTTTGATCCAATGGGAAGGTCATTTTCATAGTGAATCTCATTACACTTTAGGATAGAGTAACTGGAGGACAAGAATTAGTAACAGGATTTGTCTCAGTTAAAATCGTGACTAGTTAAGGACTCTGCAATAAGTCGTGACTAAATTTGATAGTCTTGAAGAATGTCTAAAGAAATAATGATGGATTCATGGTCATTTTGGTGGTTTGTGGTCAATGTGGGACCATTTTGAAGGATCATGGACTTAAATAAAGCCTAAACAAGGTTTAGAAGGGGTTAAACCATGGTTACTTTTTGGAGCAAGCTTCTCTTTTCGCTTTCCAAGATCAGGAAGTGAAAAGTGCCATGGAGATGTCTTCTCATCATTTCTCTCTGCCATGATCATTTCTCTTCAAGGAATATGATTCCTGATACCCTGGGCAACCTATGGACTACTTATTTGATGGATCTTCATCAAGTTTAGTATCACATGGAGCAACAAAAGGGCCTAGATAATTTGTGCCAATTTTTTGTGCTCATCCCTGCCTAGTTATTCGGTCATCTTCTTTATCACTAAGCTTCTCCCTTATTTGTTGGATCATTGGCAGCCCTGCACAACCCTAGTTATGGATGAAAATGGACATCATGAAGATTTCAACAATTTCTTTAAGTTTTGAGTCAATCTTAGTGTCTTTTAGCTTCAAGAAGTGGAAAGCAAGCATCTACAACCAACATTGGGCAAACATTGGAGCTTCTAAGAAAGATTGAAGCATTTTCCTCATATTAGATTGCGGTAAAACATGGCAGCCATCAATCTTCATCAATTTTTTCTTCCTTGAGGCTTCAATTCATGGGTCTTTTGTTGTCTACAACCTTGACAAGGTTTAATTGAAGGTATTCTATAAAGATTGGACTTACATTGAATAATTTCTTCAAGATTGAAGGCATTTTTGGCTTGTTGAACATGGCAATGTTTGAAAATTCTTGGAATCCTTGATTCTAACAAGAATCTATACTCTTCAAAGCTCAAAGGATCTTCTCCAACAAGCCAAAGTAGACTTCTATCAAGTCATTGGATTTCTTAATCGGGAGCTGAAAACTATCATGGAGATGTCTTCTCATCATTTCTCTCTACCATGATCATTTCTCTTCAAGGAATATAATTCTTGATACCCTGGGCAACCTATGGACTACCTATTTGATGGATCTTCATCAAGTTTATTATCACATGGAGCAACAAAAGGGTCTGGATAGTTTGTGCCAATTTTTGGTGCTCATCCCTGCCTAGTTATTCAGCCATCTTATTTATCACTGAGCTTCTCCTTCATTTGTTGGATCATTGGCAGCCCTAACATGAAGTACCTATACTCTATTGCTTGATCTTTCACTCTCCTTTAGTCATGAAGCTTCCTTCACAACCCTAGCTATGTTTGAAAATGACAGCATGAAGATTTCAGTAAATTCTTCAAGTTTTGAGTCAATCTTAGTGTCTTTTAGCTTCAAGAATCAGAAAGCAAGCATCTACAACCGACATTGGGCAAACATTGGAGCTTCCAAGCAAGATTGAAGCATTTTACTCATCTCAGATTGGGGCAAAACACCGGTAGCCATCAATCTTCATCAAATTTTTCTTCCTTGAGGCTTCAATTCATGGGGCTTTTGTTATCTACAACCTTGAAAAGGTTTAATTGAAGGTATTATATAAAGATCGGGCTTACATTGAAGAATTACTTCAAGATTGAAGGAATTTTTGGCATGTTGAACATGGCAATGTTTGAAATTTTTTGGAATCCTTAATTTTAACAAGAATCTACACTCTTCAAAGCTCAAAGGATCTTCTCCAACAAGCCATTGTAGACTTCTATCAAGTCATTGGATTTCTTGATCAGGAGCTGAAATTCCATGGGAGCAATCATATTGGAAAAAGCTTTCTTGAAGCTAGTCTTAAAATCTTCAATCTTAGTCGATTGATGGTGGTTTATGCTGAATATTGATTGGTTGGATTCATCTACTACTCTTCATCAACATTAAAGAGGTAACTCTATTACTTTCAGCTTAATCTCTCTTTTCATCCAATTGTTGAACCAGTCCTATTGTTTATAAGAGATATTGAGTGTAATAGAACCTCTTAATTCTCATTGAAGGGCATGTAGAATTCATCCTAGGACTAGTTATGATTGCTTGATGAATTTCTATCCTACCCATTCAAATGTTGATGCTGAATTGATTGCATAAATGCTACTCACTGCCTACTTAACTTGGATTTTTGTTGGATGATTGAACATTGATGCTATAGGACTAAAATAATGATGAAAATGGTAAGTGGAAATATTGTAAAAGTAGTGAGTCACTGCAAAAGGGTAATGCCCTATCCATAGCCCTTTCAATTCATTCATTTCTTATAGAGGCGCAACCACCAAGACCCATGAACCACTTATTATTTCAAGTGTTTCAAGCAAACGCCTATGGCTATCTCTCACCTAGCTGACGCACCTTTGATCCTACCGAGGTATAGTGAGCTTACCTTGATGCCCAAACGAGCTACCTTCTCCCTCAAGCACACCGGTAGCTCCACGATTCATGATGCGAGCTCAAAAAACCTCAAGCCTCCACCTTCAAGATCCATCTTGAAAATAGATGAGAGATTCGATGGGGATGCACAACGAAAGGTGGTTGCGACACAGATATGGAGGCTCAAGCTTTTTTTTCATTCTCTTCTTCTTCATTATTCTCATTATATCTTCTCTAAAGTCTATTTTTCCAAGTCTCTCTCTAGGAGATAGACCCTTTAACCTTTAGGACACTCTACATAGCCTCTCACACACTTACTTAATACAACCATAGGATAAGGCTTACTCTATGCCTTATTTTTCAACACTCCACCTCAAGCTCAGAATGAGCTTGCAAAGGTAATACTCCAAGTGCACTCTTGAAATACTCAAACTTATCTTTACCTAATGCTTTGGTAAAGATATTAGCAACTTGGCCATTTGTTTTGACATGGACCGAGTCAACCTCTCCATCAATGACCTTTTCTCTAATGAAGTGATAGTGCACTTCTATGTGTTTTGTCTTGGCATGGTAGACTGGGTTCTTTGCCAACATGATGCTGCTAATGTTGTCACAATATATGATGACTCCACCATCAATTTCAATCCCCATGTCACATAAAACCAATCTCAGTCATGTGTGCTCATCACATGCTACCAATGCAATACCTCGATACTCATCTAATCAAGGCAAGGTTGTCTAAGCAAGAGCTCGACCTACTAGGATTTGGGGAACAAGAGCAGCAAGCACAACCCCCTACTCAGGAGCCTGTAGAGCCAAATCTTGAAGAAGGGCCTAATTTTGAGCAAGAGCAACCTAATTTGCCAAGTCCATCCCCAAAACCATAGTTGCAAGTAGAGGCACATGACAAAGACCCCATTACCCCAGAAAGAATTGTTGAAATGAGATGTAGAAGGAGGGAATTGGCAGAACTCTCATAGAGAAATCTGTTGGGGGTAAAGGTGCCTCTGCCGCCTTGCCGCCTAGCCGCACATGTATTACTACACTGACAATTACCGCCACTGAACACTGCAGGTGGTGGGCGCCTGTCACCGTCACTTTATTCTTTATTGTTTTAGTGACAGTTGAAAGGAAGGCCTGGTCACACATTGTGACTGTTGGAGTTCCCATTTCTAGTCTCTCCCTTTCTTGCTCTTGCTCTCCTGCCATAGCTCTCGAGTCCAACCTTCGATCCATCGCTCCCTTTCAACTAGTATCAGAGCTTTGCTTTCCAACTCTTGAGCTTGGTTCGTGTCATTCTCAGCATCCCATCGACTCCCTACTTGCATTGGGTCTCCTTCCCGGCAGCCATATCCGACTCGTTTGAGCTCCCGTCACTCCCCGGCTTCCCGAGCACCTTCCCGACATTGTTGGGCACCTTCAGGGCATTACATCAGAGGTGTTTGATCATTTTCTTTAGGGTTTACTTCAGTTCTCAGGTCTCACAGGCTGTAAACAAGTTGTGGGCAGCAATAGCTCACACCTCTTAGAGCTTCCTTCACCTGGATCTTGCTTGGTGTAGGCCTTCTTTGGCCCTCATTTGTGCCCCCTTTGGGCCCCATTGTTGACACATGGGACAGCAAACCCCCCCAGCCAGCTCACGTTTTTTTTGCACCTGTTTCAAAATCTAGCCCAAAAATCACTCTTTTTGTCATATCTCGGGCATTCGAAACCCGATTCAGGCAAGTTAAGAGTCTAAGATGGGGTTTTGGCACGCTCCGGATGCGATAGTGATGTCAAATTTGCCAAATTCTGATGACAGAATCTTCTGCAACATATTTCAGGTTTGAGACAGCATGTATTTGTATACCTATGCTTGTTTGGGCATGACTACATAACCGGTTGGATGCCTATTGCATCCCGATTGATTGGGGGATTGAAGCTACATGTAATGCTATGATTTTGGCCTGATTTTGGGGCTGGAAATACACAGTTTATAACAGTAAATGCACGCTGAATACTCTTGGGATGAAGCTATCTTTCATGCTTTGACATATGCCTATTGGTTCCGGATGTATGTCTTGGGTTATGCTATGATGTATTGATCATCGAGGGACGACTTTGAGCTTGTCATTGAATCCGGATGCTTTTGGAAGCTTGAGCTTATTTCAGCCCACACTTATTGACATTGGTATATGCTTTGACAATGATGCTTCTTGGGTTTATTCATACCCGTTGGCTACGGCTTGATGCTCATGTCACAGTTGATTACCCTATGCATACGTTGAGCTTGAGTGCTCATTGAAGCTCCACCTTGGATGCATTTTGGATTATTTGGAGTAGTCTTGGATGTTACTTGGCTTGTCAAAGTTTGGATTGGGATGTACCTGATGTCTTACATGCTTATGGATGCTGCATACGGATGCTCTAGCGCGTACATGTTCGAGATGTACTATTGATGTATTGTCTTGGACTTATGTCATTGGCATTGTGTCTTTCCTTGGCTTGATCTCTTGAGCTCGTACATACGGCTTTTGTGCCAGTAGGAGCATTCTTGAATGCTTATCAGACATTGAGCATGTGATACTTTTATGCATTGAGCCGTTACATGCTATTGAGCAATTATAGACACTTGAGACTTTGGGACTTCTTACCTTTTGGGATGATACATCATATGTCTTGGTTCACTGTATGCTTATGAGCTAAGTCTCAGTTTTGGATCCGTATCTTTGTGAACTAACACCTACTTGTGTCAAGTTTTGGTAGTGGCAGGAACACTTTGCCTCGTTGCCCAGGGGGTGTGCCTATTCACTGGCAGATGTTTGTATGACATACTTGGGTGTTGGATTCATGCTTATCGACTGTCATATGCTTATTCTATGCCCGCATGATGCCGGCTTTGGTCTTAGCAGTATCTGATTGCCTTGGGATCCGATTTTGGCACTGTTAGCTCTCTTTTACTAAAATCTGAAATTCATTACAGCAAGCATATATGTATGGACTGACATGGATTTTTCATGCTGAAACACTCTGAAATGATGTACTTTCACTAGTACTTGGTGGGACCAACTTTGGTTCCACTTTCTTCACCATTTTTCCTCGATTTTGGTGATTTTTTTGTCATTTTCTGCAGTAAACAGCAAGCCGTTTTGAACTGTCTGCAGTCTTCCAGCCTGCATTATGGCGAGTTCATCCACTGATCATGCTACTTTCAACATCACTAAGCTTGATGGTACAAATTACTCTTATTGGAAGAGCCAGATTTGGCAGGTCTTGGTGCAGAAATCGTAGATCAAACCTTTGAGGTTAAGTGGACGTCTGCTTGCAACTATGCCAGATGAGGAATGGCTTGAGCTTGATGAGTTATGCAAGTCCACTATTGTATTGTCTCTCATAGAACAGGTTCACTATAATGTCTTTGAGGAAGAACAAAGTGCATGGCAGTCGTGGGAAAAGATCAAAAATCTCTATGACAAGAAAAGTCCAGCGAGTCAGATGTATTGGCTGAAGCAGCTTATGGATCTACACATGAAGAAGAATGTGACTATGTCTGCTCACTTGAGCCAGCTCCATGCTATACTCAAGAACTTGACTTCATAGGACATCACTTTTGCAGAGGATGTCACTCCTCTTTTCTTGCTTGGTACTCTTAATGAGTCATGGGATGTTTTTCAGCACTGCATTATGTGCCTCTACTGCTACCTTGAAATTATCTGATGTTGAGAGTGCTCTTCTGCAGGAAGAGATTAACCGTAAGAATTTGGATGCCTCTCGTGTATCTCATGCTATGACAGTTAGAGGCAGGAATGATGGATATGGAAAGCATGGCAGTGGTAGTGGCCATGGACGGAATTCTCAGAAATCTTGGTCCAAGTCTCATGGGAAGTCACGTAGCAAATCCCGTGGCAGGAATGTAGATATTACTTGTCACCATTGTGGGAAAAAGGGCCATATTAGGCCACAATGCCATGAATTGCGCAATGAAAGGTGCAAAGATAAGGGGAAAGACAAAGTGCAGGATAAGTCTTCTGATCGCAGCATAGTGCCTGCAAAGTCCAGTGTTAAAATTGAAGAGATCAATGTTATGCAACCTGAGGATGTTGATGATGATGATTATATCCTTGCAGCTTCTTCTAATGCTTCGCAGATGACAGACATATACTCTATGTATGCACAGTGTTGGCTCTTGGACTCAGGTGCATCCTTTCATGTGACACCTTGCTGAGAGTGGTTTCATTCATATCGTACTGTTTCGGATACTGTGCGCTTGGGTGATGACAGCTCTCTTGATATTGTGGGCATTGGTGATGTTAGGCTGCAGTTTCCTTCTGGCAGTAGTTTTGTTATGCAGGATGTACATCATGTACCTGCTTTGACACGCAGTCTCATGTTAGCTGGACAGCTTGATGATGCAGGTTATCATGTATCTTTTGGAGACTCTACATGGAAGATCACTCATGGAAGACTTGTGATTGCCAGAGATGCCAAGGCTGGTAGTCTCTACCCCTTGATTGTATCAGCTTCTTCCCTTGATCATGTTTTGTCTGTGGGTTCTATCCCACATGTATCTCTTTGGCATGCCTGTTTGGGGTCATATGTCTTTGAAGGGAATGAAAATGCTTTTTGGTTTGCAGTACTTACCGCCCCTTGATTACACATGTTTTGATTCATGTGAGCATTGTCTTTATGGCAGGCAAACTAGGTCTACGCATAAGAAGTCTGGTAGGCCACGCATGAGTGAGCCCTTGGCATTGGTACATTCGGATGTATGTGGGCCCATGCCTTGTCAGTCTATGGGTGGTGCAAAGTATTTTGTTACGTTGATAGATGATTTTTCACGAAAATTTTGGGCTTATCCCATTAAGCTGAAATCTGATGCCTTGGCTATGTTTCAGAGATGGCTTGCATTGGTTGAGAACCAGTCTGGGTATAGGCTAAAATGCCTAAGGACAGATAATGGGGGTGAGTATGTCTCACGTGCTCTTGAGAAGTTATGTGATGAGAGGGTTATTAAGCATTAGTTGACCGCCCCCTACACCCCCCCTCAAAATGGTTTGGCTAAGCGGATGAATAGAACCATCCAGGAGTTTGTACGCAGTATGCTTAGCCATGCAGGCCTACCACAGAGCTTTTGGGCTGAGGCAGTTAGTACAGCTGTGCATGTCATAAATAGATCACCCTCTAGTGGTTTGGATTTCCAGGTTGCAGAGAAGGTATGGACTGGAAAACCTCCCTCTTATGCGCATCTCCGTGTCTTTGGATGTGAGGCATTTTGCCATGTTCCCAAGGACAAGAGAAGTGATCCCAAGAGTGTCAAATGTATTTTCCTTGGTTATGGGGATGCAGGCGAGATGGGTTATTGTCTCTAGGATCCATAGGCGTGGAAAGTCATCCGCAGTCATGATGTAGTCTTCCATGAAGACAAAATGCATAGGCAGCCTGAGAGAGTTGTTGAGATCCATAGGGTCATATTTCAGGAGGAGCCGAGAGCTCCTGTACAGCCAGTTAGACAGCCTACAGCTGTAGCAAATGCTCATGGTCAGGGTGTTGGATAGGTAGTTGGGCAGGCAGCAGAGCCTGGTCTACTAGAGACAGACGTCCACTTGATAGATTTCAGCCCTCGATGCATTATGTCTTGGTTACAGATGCAGGAGAGCCTTTCACCTATGATGAGGCTATGCGCAGGGGTGGCAGTCACTCTTGGGAGAGGGCTATGCAGTCTGAGATAGACTCCCTGCATAAGAATGATACTTGGGATTTGGTTTCCTTGCCTACAGGTAAGAAGGCTTTGCCATGCAAGTGGGTGTACAAGCTAAAAAGTACCCTTGGACACCCCAAGCCGGCATACAAGGCTAGATCGGTAGCAAAGGGTTTTAAGCAAGAGCATGGTGTGGACTTTGATGAGGTCTTTTCTCCTATGGTTAAGATGACCACCCTGTGCTTAGTCTTGGCTTTGGTTGCTCAGCTTGACTTGGATTTATACCAGATGGATGTCAAGACGGCTTTCTTACATGGGGACTTGCATGATGAGATTTATATGGAGCAGCCTAAGGGCTTTGCAGAACCTAGCAGGTAGCACCTAGTGTGCAAATTGAAGAAAAGTCTTTATGGCTTGAAACAGGCACCTAGGGAGTGGTATCATAAGCTTGATGCCTTTATGCAATCACAGGGCTACAGCCTGAGTGCTATGGATCCGTGTCTTTACACGAAGAAAGCCCGTGATGGTTCTTTATTGATTTTGGTACTCTATGTGGATGATATGTTGATAGCAAGGAAAGCTCACGATGAGCTAGATGCTCTTAAGGCTCAGCTCAAGAAGAGCTTTGAGATGAAAGATCTGGGACAGGCCGCTCACATACTTGGTATGCACATTACATGCGACAGGCATCAAGGACTCCTCTACTTGTCACAGAGGGAGTACATTCATGAAGTCCTTGAGCGCTTCCACATGCAAGGACGTAAAGCCTATTGGCTGTCCATTGCCTTCTTATGTGAAGGTATCATAGGCTGATTGTCTGCAAACAGATGAGCAGAGGGCCAAGATGGCCAAGATTCCCTATGCATCTGCAGTGGGTAGTCTTATGTATGCCATGATAGCCACTCATCCAGATATTGCCTTTGCAGTTGGTGTTGTGGCACGCTATATGGCTACACCTGGCAAGAAGCATTGGGATGCCATGAAGGGTATCATGAGGTACCTGAAGGGCATTGCAAATATGTGCATATGCTATAGCAGCCAGGCTACAGGAGTCGTAGGGTACACTGACTCTGATTATGCAGGACATGCAGATAGTAGGAAGTCCACTTCCGGCTATGCATTCACCTATGCTGGAGGTGCTGTTTCTTGGATGTCCAGGGTGCAGAAATGCACGGCCCTTTCTACTACAGAGGCCGAGTATGTTGCAGCCACTAAGGATTGCAAGGAGGCCATTTGGTTGGGTCGTTTAGTTGCTGACCTTGGTATTGATGCTATCCCTACACTGCATTCGGATTCTATGAGTGCTATTCAGTTAGCCAAGAATCCAATCTTCCATGCAAAGAAGAAACACATTGAGGTGAGATATCGCTTCATACATGTGGTCGTTGAGGACAAGTCTGTTGATCTTGTCAAGATCTCGACTGACCAGAATCCTGTAGATCTGCTCACAAAAAGCCTCTCTACAAAGCGCTTTGCCTTCCTCAGGAGGTTGATGGGCATGGGATGAGATGACGTCTTTCCTCATCCTATTGTACATGTGTACATGTTGTACTATCTTTTTCTTTTTCTTTTCACTCCTCACTAGGGCAGATTCACCTTTAAGTGGGAGGTTGTTGGGGGTAAAGGCGCCTCTGCCTATCCGCCCATGTACTACTACACTAACAGTCACCGCCACTGCACACTGTAGGTGGCGGGCGCCCGTCACCGTCACTTTATTCTTTATTCTTTTAGTGACAGTTGAAAGGAAGGCCCAGTCACACATTGTGACTGTTGGAGTTCCCATTTCTAGTCTCTCCCTTTCTTGCTCTTGCTCTCCCGCCATAGCTCTCGAGTCCAACCTTTGATTCGTCGCTCCCTTTCAAAATCTTAGTGCCAAGCCTCAGCTAGTGCTTGCATAAAGCCTCTATTCCTCAATGTGAAGAGTACCCACTAGTCAACTGGGTATGAGAACTGACCTTATGGGAGTAGTATGAAAGTCATTGCAACCCATTCCAATTCACCTTCTCTTACCCTAATCACTTGATCGAATACTATCACCAAGGGTGGTGGAGGAGGTGATCAAGCATTCAATGCAACTAGGAAAAAGGTGGCTAGAAGAAAGGACAAGGCAACTGACACTATGGTAGAGGAAACCAACTAGATTTTGGGAGAATAAGATGATAGATGAGCCTAGAACATGTGTGGATGGCTTTTTGCAACACATTGCTATATGAAAGGGATAATCCAACCTATATGCCCTACCCAAGGAGATTCATAGTAGATTTTGATCTGGAGGTGTATGGAAGGTACAATTTCCATGAATTTACAATGTTAATGCTATGATCCCAAAGGAGTGCATGGCCTTCACTGAAATAAATCTCTACTATATATTGTGCACTTCCTCAAGGAGTTTTCTTCATATCCAAATCTGACATTTATCACCACTTTGGAGCTCCAAGATCAACACCAAGAAAACAAGGAATCTACTACAAGAAAATCTATCTTGTATCATCAACAAGCATGTTCTTCATATTTTAATCAACCACAAGAAGAAAAACAACACCAATCTTCTCAAATCTTCATGGAGCATCATATAAAAATTCTCCCACAGATTTATCACAACAGAACTTCAACACATTCTACATATTCTTCATCAAAAGAACAAGACAACACAAATAAATTCTCTGCTTTGAATGGAAATCATCACATAGATTTCATCTTCAATAGCTTCATAGTCTTCAGAATCTCTCTTATAATCTTTCACTCATAGATACATTGTTTTACATGAAAAATCGGCTATCTTTCACTCTCTCTCTCACTCATGCTCTCTCTCAATAGTACATTGGAATAATCAAGAATAACCATCCATAATCCCTCTTTGGTCGTGGATACCCCTTCCAAGAGGTATGTCTAACATGAAGGGTCACCAAACCCACTACAGTGTCCTTTCGTAGCTCAACAGTGTCATTGTCACTTCAATCTTCACTTGAGTCTTTAGCAAGTACTTCTTCCACTCCTTTGAGCTATTTTGAACTTGTATTCAACCCTTCCCAAGATTAGAAAACTTTCCCAAGCTACACATTCATACCACAGAACACTTACAAAGGTATACAAAACAAAAACAAAAAATAGAGATAGAGGCTCTACAGAAGGCCAACAGAGGGTCTACAAAACCATACCAAAGGTCATTAGAAAGAATTTAGCTCAACTAAAACCATCAAGAATCATTCAATAAGATTCCAAACACTCTTAAACTCCATCAATCATCATTCCAACCTCTCATACAAAAAGAAAACAGAACAAAACAGAAGCTAAACAGAACCTATCAAGCACTCAACAACATAACCTTTCAGTACATCATATCTCCATTGAAAAATATCATTACCTTATCAAACCTATTCAACCTTATCCAAAAATCTCTCAAACACTTCCAAACCAACTAATAATCATATAAATCACACAAAAATCATCCAAAAATCCAACAAAAAACTATCAAAAACACAATCATATCAAGCCTCAACATATCCCCATACTTAATCAGGGAGCATCCTTGCAACCTTAGAAAAAGAGAATAGAAGTTTAAAATATAGCTCAACTTAATCTTCCATAGAAACTTTAGGAAACACATCCAAACATGTCCCCAACTTATAACATGCATCTTATAAAGAATTGCAAAACAAAAGGGAAACACCTTTATCCATTAACATAGCTTAGAAATAGAAAAACATGACAAAGTTTTAAAGGACATAATAGGTTGCTTCCACAATAAGCATCCATCCATCAAATAGAATCACGAACCACCATCAAATCAACTTGTCAATCAGCTCCATCTTCATCTTCAACTCCATGCAAGAAGGGTAAAACACTACATATATATCACAGAATTTACACAGAACTCACATAGACACAAATATAATCTAGTCTACATGGCACATGCTCCCAAAACATGGAGAGAAAAGAGAAATATTGACATTAAAAAGATCAGTACAACCAAGAGAGTATCCACATACTATGTAGAATGAAGATATTTTTTCTTGAACTTTATACTCATCTTGAGACATTCAAGACTCTTGTTCTCATCCACAAAATGTAGAGGCACATTCTGGATAAATTGTAAACAACACATCCTTTTCAACATGATAATACACCTAGTAGGAAAATCTTGTGCAAAATAAAACAAGACATCCATTTGAGCAACAATCACATCCTCATTAGGATTAATCATCAAGTTCAGAATACTCTTTTGAGTATTCAGATGAGACTGCTAATGCATGAAAGTAAGATACCAACAAAAATGGGACTCCAAGCATACTGAGGTATCCTCAAAATGAGCATGTGCTCTAGAAAATTGAAGATAAGAAGTAGAGCATTGTGAGAAGTGTCCCAGGATCCAGGAATAATAGACCAATTAAACACTAGTATTGTCAAAGAATCATTCAATGTCCACTGTCATTGTCAGCAGAGGATATCAATGTTATACCCAAGAGTATCCATCACTGATTGTGGAGGAAAATTAATATAGTCAAATGGATATGGTAAGAAAATAAGAGGGGAACAATGAAGAGGTGGGTAAGATAAATCATAAAATAAAGTTATTTGAAGGGATAATGATGATGGGAAAGAAGGAAAAGAAAGTAGAAACTTCTGAAGGGATTTTGCTAGAAAAATAGAGTGAATAGATGGGACAACAGGAGTAGGTTCAAGAGGAGTAGGCAAAGATATGGGCATGTAGTAAAAACTAGAATTTGAGGGGAAACTACAAGGGTAAAATATAAGAGAGGGATATTACCTGTTAGAAGTGAGGATGGCAATATACAAGAATAATCGATAAGAAATTAGGGAATAAGATAAGATATCATGAGGATCATATGGGTAGATAGAACATCAAAAATCAAAAGCTGAAAAGAAATCCTCAGTGAACAAGTTTTTGTTAGCAATATGGTTCAACACTTGGGATCACAAGGGCTGGATATTTGACATATGAAAGGCACTCCCTCAACAGTGAGGATCAAGAACATCATCCTCCAAAGGAGGATGCCAATCATAGCCTCTACACCACAATGTCTACTGATGATAATTCTTTAGGCCATTGACCAAAATCATCTCAATAGAATGTACATACATGACTACCTATAAAATCACATCTTCTACATAAAGATTCATGTCCTCCTCATCAGGGATGTGTAGATCTCCTTGAAGATACATAAAATATAATAACTGGGCCTCATGAGAGATATTAACTCATTAACAAATCTATCAAACACTGCTTTGAGTAAATCTGCAAACCACATGTTCTACCATCCATCCTCTAGAGGTTCTAAGTCCACATTACTCAAGGAAATGTACAATGCAAAGCATTGCTGATGATGATACTCAATCTGGAAGGATGATGAAGGTGACACCAATTCAGCATAGTGGAAAAAATCTTCTTGAACACAATTCATATGCTACTAAAGGCTACCTTGGTAGAGAACCCATCACACAGTTTAGCTATCTACTACAAAACTAATCTAGCTCTTCCTTACAAGACAACAAAGAAGACATCACCAAGGGGATAGAGAAGGAACAAAAAGAGTAGCAACTTTCTGGTTAAGTTCTTCAATAAGCTTCGTTTCTATAGTTTCTCGGGAATGCTACAATTGGCCCTCACATATACCAAGCTTACGAGCTGATTTTATCATTTTCTCAAGAGTTGAATTTTTCTCCTTGGTTAAGGACACATTCTATTCTTCTAAAGTGGCAACTTTGGTTTCTAACTCCTTAATCATAGCTTTTGTGAATCCATCAAAGTTGTAGCTGCAGTCATTTATGTATGGATATCACTCAAAGTAGCCTCTCAGAAGCTAAATTCTCTATAGCCTTGCTAAGTAGACTAGTTAAAGAGTCCACCTTGTACTACAATGAGGTGTATACTTCTGTATAGATTGTCTAAAGACAAGAGGTCATGGAGGTCTCCAAAGTAGACTGAACACTAGAAATTAGCTACGAAAGCATAGATCCAAAAAGCACTGTTTGCAAGGGAAGGAGGAATTTGCAGATCCAATTGTCCTTCCCATTGTGTTGCAAAGAGGTTGGTACAAGACAAGAACAAGGGAAGAAAGCTACCAAATACCTCAGGTATCGAAATCTATACCACAGGGGTTGGAACATGGAGAGGATCAAAAGCACCCTATATATAGCACTTTTTTCAAATGATTCTAATAGGGGGTACATCTACTAAATCAGAATTGAAGGAGAAGAAACAGAAGGAGGAGACTACAACAAAAGTGAATTAGGATCAAGCATAGGAATTCCACCTGGGGGAGGTACCAATTGAATGATCTTTTGTAGGAAAAACCCATAGAAAACAGTACTAAGTTAACCCTTTCTTACACATTGAACATGCTGATTCATTTTAGCCAACAGAAAGGTTGTGCAATTAAGCTTAACCCCTCTAAGATTCTGACAAACGCATTGAATAATTCTCAAGAAAAACACTTGGATATAGGCTTGCCCAATGATCCTAGAGAAATTGGCATAATTGCTTTTGTAAGAGATAGGAAATATGTGCCATTGATACTCTTGGACTAGTGATAATCTTATTCGCTACCAAAGGGGTAGATGTCTCCTTCTACAACAAAGCAAGGATCTCTGCAGTGGAGAAATAAATTATTACCACTAGGCACAAGGGAAGCTACAAAAGGCAAGAACAAGACCTCATTGATATTAGCAGAGAATAAACAGAACCAACGCCAATAAACCAAGCTTGAAAGCTTCTTGTAAGTCTCCAGAAAAGAGTAACAGAGCTTCACATCTACTAGAGGGAACTTTGGGGCCACAAAGAGACAAAGACCAACCTTGCAAATACAATCAGCATCTAAAAGGAGAGAGTAATCATGGATTGGTAATGATACATATGCTGAATCACAAGTAGGAGTGTGGAAGAAGATACCACATTAGATCACCCACACATACAAAAAAAACCAAGAAAATGAGAAAGTATTCCTGCAAAACCCACATATACCATCATTGAGATAGATAACAAGGAAACAAAAAAAAACAACAAACTGACTAGACCAAACCTCCCCAAGCAGTCCACATCCTATGGAAATTTTGACATGACCTACACGCATATGCAACTAAAAGCTTCATGTTGTGCAAACATACATGCACGTGAAAACCCTATAAACAAGCACTCAAAAGAAAATAAAATGCCACACATGTCGTATCCCAGACACAATCCAAAAATTAGGACTAAACCATATACTTGAATCATAAATACGGACAAAAAAGACCGATGTCTCTGACCAAGAAACCCCAATTCACATAATCATATGGTGTATACCTAAAGTGCGGCGAAGTGGGTGGGTGAAAACTACATGACTCATTTTTTATTAAATGATCAATTAATCACAGTCTATTATTATTATCCCATTAATGCATGGTGAGTCATATTCGCATCCCTATCCCTACTTAGGCTGACTTGATTGTTGAGGATTGAAATAACTTGATTTTTTGTTTGATTTTTGTTGTTTTTTCGGACTGAATGGTTAATTTTTTATGGATTTTGTATGATGATTAGTTGTTTTGAAAGTGTTTGACAGTGTTTGGCTGAGGCTGATTAGATTTGAGAATCTCATGATGTTTTTTAGTGAAGATATGATATTTTGACATGTTCTGTTGATGTCTGATAATGTCTGACTGGTTCTGATTGAGTCCGTGGAGCTTTTATTTTGCTCTTTTTTCTTTTGTATGAGGGATTAGAATAAGGATTTTGAATGATTTAACATGAGCTAAAGGCTTTCTGATGACCTTCTATAAGGTATTGTAGACCCTTTGTTGAGCTTTTGTAAAGCCTCTATCTCTATTATGTTCTGTTCTGTATGCCTTTGTAGGTGTTATATGGGATGGATGTGTAGCTTGGGGAAGTTTTCAAAACTTGGAAAGAGATGAATACAAGTTCAAAATATCTTGAAGAAGTGAAAGAAGTAGCTGTCGAAGACTCAAATAAAGACTAAAGTGATAGTGACACTGTTGAGCTACGAAGGGACACTGTACTGGCTCCGATGACCTTTCATATCGAGACATACCTCTTGGGAGGGGTATCCATGACCAAAGAGGAGTTATGAATAATTATTCTTGATTATCTCATTGCACTATTGAGAGAGAGCATGTGAGAGAGAGTGAGTGAGTGAGTGAGAGATAGCCAAATCTATACAAAACAATGTATCTACTATGAGTGACAGATTATGAGAGAAATTTATGGAACCTTTGAAGAAGAATATTATGTGATGATTTCCATTCACAGAAGTGTATTATCTTGTGTTTTTGTGTTCTCTTGATGAATTCTATGAAGAATATAAATAGCATAATCAATTTTGTTCAAGTCAAAGCTGTGGAAGAATTGTTTCTACAAAGTTGTGTGAAGATTTTTTGTTCTTGGTATTCTTTCCTTGTTGTGGTCACACCAAATATGAAAAAGATTCTTGTTGATGATACAAGATATACTTTTTTTATTATATTCCCCATTTTCTTAGTGTTCCTTTTGGGGCTCCATGTTTTTGGTGTGCAACTGATGGGACCTAAAACGGCCCGGCACTGGCTCATGCACTAGCCGGGCCTCGTCACTACGCACAAGACAACCCCTCGGCCTCGCGGCCAGGAGCATCTGTCGAAATCTCTGCCTTCCTAAACATTGCGTTTGTAATGCGTTGTAGTCCAACTAATCCTAACCCAATATTACTCCTCAGAGGGAGTTCCTTTCACATAGCCAAAAGGCTCGAATCACATACACATGGGGTTCCTCCTACGGCTAAATGCCGTCAACCCTCTGCGACTCTCCTACACCTTGGGGATTGGCCCCTCAGTGCGTCGCTCAACAAATAGACACATCGCACAAAAGTCGCTCAAGGTACCAAATAAGCGTGTCCATGAATGTACCATTGTCCTTACTTCTCTTTCCCCTGGCCCCCACGACTAGCCTACAGCATGGGTACCTCATTGCCTCTCATCGTAGGTCAGGTTTCAATAAACCAATTGCAATGCATGTCCAGGAGCTGATCACTGATACTTTTAAATTCTTTTTCATGCTCTATGCATTTGGTGGATACCTAGTGCTCAAACATTTAGTAAAACAGTATCGTGCACAAGTGCAAAAACATCCCTTACATTGTTTCTTTCTAACGACTGTATGCTTCGTTGCATGGGCCTAGCACCGAGGTGATCCTCGTGCTACTAGGCTCTTAATTTTAATTATTTTTCATCCTAAATGCTATGCATAGAAATCAGCAACTTTTCCATTATTTCAAGCAGCATTTAGACACTTTTTATCTATTCTACCCTCCCCCGTTTTAGTATTGCTTCGTTGCATGGCATTTTACGGCTTTTTCCATTATTTTTTCATATCAAAAGCGGAAAAAAATCGAACTAAAACACAAAAGCAAGGCTGATCTGAAGCAAATCTTCATGCCTCAGCCTCACTATACATTCACGGACATTGCTCATAATTTTCCTAATTTTTCGAAGCCCAAAATATAATTTTCCCCTATTTTAAGGGTTTTTTTCACCATTTTCTTGCAATTTTTCCCATTTTCTCCCATTTTTTTAATTGCTGAAAATTAAGTTCAGTTTATGGGCTGTGGTCCTTAGTTCATTTCAGCAGAAAAAGAATTTTAGTAGGTGTGGATTAATTTATTGCATCATTTTTAGCCCAAAAACCGTATTTTCCTTCATTTTATGGTTTTTCGTGTCTTGGTTTTCTATTTTCTGCTATCCCGCACATGTTTTTCTGATTTTTAAATGATGAACAGCCAGAAAACAACTCAAAGCACAACATACTCAAAACTCAATCCATATGAACACATTTTTATCAACCAAATTTGCATCAAAAGGCCATTTTCTTTGTAAAAACAATTATTACCGTGTCTTGCGGGTTTTTCCATTAAATTTGGCACGTCCCACGACTGATTTCCAGCCATGAATTCTGCTTGGAATCAGCAATCTACAATGATTTGGCATTGCCCTTCAGTCTCGTCAAGAATCGGCATCCATCCGGCCATCCATTTCCATTCTACTCTTCCACGCACGAACGGGGGTTAAGAGGAGAGAGAAGGAGGAGAGAGAAATACTGATTTTCTCTCTCTCTCTATAGTCCACCATTGTGGGAGCGGAGACCGGCGATACGGAGCGTAGGATAGATGTAGTCAGCCTGTGTGCTCTCTCATATGCCTTACATGGAGGCTAGCATCTCGATTATGGGTGGGGGGGGGGGGGGGGGGCGCCATTTTTTCCGCGTGAAGAGGACGAGTTCAGCCTCCTGCCTAATTCGATCAGTTTTTTGGGTGGGGGGGCTCCCAAAGGGCACCCCCCACTAATCACACCCTTTGCCTCTTCAAATTTGGCCACTCTCTTGGACGTCCCGGCTGGTTCCCGTCCAGTTTCCGCATACGGACTCCGATCGTCAGTCTGAAAATTTTTGTGAGCTCGTCTCGACATCCCGCACTGACTGGCAGCTCCACTAACTGGCACAGGCGCACAAAAAATTTATGAAAATTCTCAGAGTGTCGTACGGGCGCCCGTCAAGCATTTTTCCCCGCGTTTCCACATCTTTCTCCTATTTTTAGGCACGTTCCAGGGCCTAAAATCCATCCTTCATTGGCGACCACGGGATAGGACGACTCAGTCCGTCGAACCCACGAACATATCTGCACATAAACAACCAAATGAGCATCAAACTGCTACAAAACAAATATGCAATAAAACACAGCTCAATGCTCACCCTACCCCTGACAAAACCAAGGCATGAAATCCACGAGGAGTAGGCCCAGCATAATCTGCCAGAAAGCCTGAAGCTAGTTACTAACCGACTGCTTCAACACGGCCAGACTAAAAGAATTGTCAAAGAGGTTGCCCCAAGTGGTGGTCTGAACTGCCTACCTAACTAAGGACAACTGAACCAAGAGCTCCTCCTAGGCGAGGACTCCTATAGCCTAAATTTTATTTCATCATATTTTCTTTTTAGGGTCTCATTTTTCATACTCGGGCATGTAAAAAGGAGGGAGCTGAGCGTAGTGACCCAAGGAGGACAGGGCATCGGCCTCGGGTCCTGTCTCAGTACCCAAGAACCTACCAAGCCCTCGCGAGGAGACACTTAATCCTTTTCTGACACTCACTTTTGTTTTCGCTCCAACCTTCCTGATTTTCTTTTTTCTGGCAAGATGTCACCCCAAGGAAAGGCAAGGCATCGGCCCTGGGTCTGATTCGTCCCCAAGAACCTACCAGGCCTTCGCAAGGCGATGATCAGCTGCTTCTAAGATTTTTCTTTTCTTTTCTTCTTTTAGGGGTTAGAACCCCTTTTTACACACCTCCGTATTTATATTTTTCTCTTTAGGTGTTCAGGGTTTTTCCCCTTTTTATCATCATCATTTTTTTTTTCCTCTGGCAGGCTTCTCTATCGGCCTCACAACTAATAGGGACTCCTAGAACGGCTGCCTAGCAAGTCAGCAGAACAGGGTCACTAGAACTGCCTTCTAGGACAGATCTTTCAATGTCTGGCAATGCCTTCACAGGAGGCAACAACTAGTCAGACCTCCTTCAGATATACCGAACCTAAACCTGGGACTTCATGCCTTGGTTGCCGGTCCCCAGCAAAAATACATCCCCTCAACAAGTACAAATACACATATAACAGGAAAGAAAGGTACTCATAAAGGAGAGGTATCACCTGGATTGGCCACAAGAAGCTACCATCGCAGCAAAAGGCTGCTCCAGGCTCCACCAAACGCCACGAACCACGAAACCTGTCCAGCACGACACTTAAAACAAAAACCGATTAAATGCACCCGCACCAGACAGGGGAATGGCCCTCTTGGTCTAACGAAATCAAACAGTACTACGCATAACATCCTCCTGGAAACAACTGCGATAGACATCAAAGCATAACATTCCCAGGGGGACAGGGCTCGTAGCCCTAAGCTAAGTGCATTAAATTATGACCCATCCCTCCTGCGTATATCGCAAGAGGTGTTCGCATCACATGTCGTCTAATTAGTCTGTGGGTCCAAGATAATAAAGGCAGATGAGTCTCGCCTACCCTCTGCATCACCCAGATCAACCATCGTCTGCCAAAGAGGGCATGTTCAGAAAGCATACCCCACAAATGACCAGGTCCTGTCTCATCGTCAATAAATATATCGGGACTAGGACCACAATTAAAGAAGAGGTCTTCTTCATACGCAAAATTAGCCAATGAATCGGCAAACTGATTCCAATTTCGTGGAATCAGCTGAAAAGACACTCTATCAAATTCGTCTAGCAGGGCTATGGCAGTATGATGGTACATGGAAAGGATGGGATTTCGTACCGTGTACGTCCCATTGAGTTGGTTTAAAACCAACTGAGAGTCCCCTTTCACCAACAACTGGCGGATACCACCCTTCTTTGCAATATTCAAACCCATAATCAGGGCTTTGTATTCTGCCATATTATTGGTAAAATTCGCCTCGAGATAAGCAGCTAACTTCATGACAATGCGTCGTCGGGGGTCTCGGATGACAACTCCTACACTTCCTTTTTTGCATGGACCCCTGGACGCCCCATCAAAGTACAGGGTGTACGTCCATAAAGGGTCTACATATCCCGCCATCCTGAACTCTACTCGTAATGATGGTAATCAAAATTCAGCATATTTAACGGGTGGACTGTAGGCTCCATCCCTCCATCATCATTGAATTCAACAGGGATGCTCATCAAAATTTGTAGGCAGTGATGGCAGAAGACCTTGATCTCCCAAATGAATGTACCGTCTTCTTGCTCAGTCACCTTGTAACCTTTGCTCCACCAAATGAGCTTTCCCTGATGATACCTCTGTTCTAAATATGGGTGCTCTAAATAAGGGATCGGGCGACCCATCAACCTCTATCAATATTTCCTTGCAGATGTTTGATCGATCTCACCTAGACCTGCAAGGCAGTCAGCGTATTAGTGCAATCAGAAATAATAAGGTTTAATCTTATTAAGATTAACCTTATTCTTAAATTCTATCCCCTCAAGGTCAGCTAACAAGACTGTGGATTTATTCTTTCCTATTCTGACGATCCTATAGGGCCCGTCCCATTTGGGCTCTAGCTTGCCTGGAAATAATTCACGTCGTGCGTCATAATATAGAACAAGATGTCCTTTCTTGAAGGTGTATTTCTTGGCTTTGAGGTCATGGAGCTGCTTCATTCGGTGCTTGGCCACTTCTTGGTGCAGTAAGCTCTGCAGCTTAAGCTCATCTAAATGTGCCAGCGTCGTCAAGCGCTCAAAAAGTGTGTCTTCATCACTCAAAGAATGATTAATGGCAAACCGAATAGTCGGCAGCTCAATCTCTAAAGGCAAGACACACTCCTCCCCATATACTAACTTGAACGGGGTATGGCCAGTGGCTCGTTTGAAGGTCGTATTGTAGGCCCACACTGCCACATATAACTTTTTATCCCAATCCCGTTTCTTTTCCGACACAATTTTGGACAGGATGCCCACAAGCCGCTTGTTGGTGCTTTCTACTTGCCCATTCGCTTGCGGATTATATGGGGTTGTCTTGTTATGCTTAATTTGCCAAGTCTTAGTAAGGCTTTTAATCACCTTATTCAGAAAGTGCGTCCCACGGTCCGATACTATCTCCTTTGGTGGACCGAATCGGCATATTATTTGTTCCAACAGGAAACTAGCGGTCTCCTTTGCATTGTCCTGTCGTGTTGCGCGTGCTTCTGACCACTTAGTAAAATAATCAATCGCCACGATAATATATCGCTTTTGCGCAGTGGACGACGGCGTAATAGGGCCAACGAAGTCGATCCCCCACTTCTCAAACGGAAGTATTGCCATTATAGGTGTCAAGGGTCGCTTCCTATTCTCTCGGCTATCATGCCATTGACAAATATCGCATCTTTTGACGTACTCAAATGCATCTTGAAAAATAGCCGGCCACCAATATCCCGCCCTTAGTGCTTTTTGTGCAGTTAAGCGTCCAGCAAAATGCCCTCCGCATGCGGAGTCATGGCACTCTACTAAAATAAACGGGACCTCGTCAGGCATCACGCATCGACGATAAATGTCATCAACACCTTGCCGATACAACGTGCCTGCGATGACGGTAAATTTCAAAGCCTGTTGCTTGATCTTGCGCTTTTTTGACGCTGATAGACCAGCTCCAGTCTCCCCGTCGATAAATAATGTGTTATTGCTGCATACCAAGAGGGAATGGATGTTGTGTCAATCCTGAACAACGATTCTAAGTCACTACCTTCAACCAGCGTTTCTTTTGGCTCGCCAAAATCCACAAGGCACTCTACAATGCCCTGCAACCTGGGTGGCTTTCTCTTGACCTCATAGTCAAACTCTTGTAACATTATCAACCACTTTGCCAAGCGGTCAGGCAGTTGCAACTTATTCATTAGCAATCGTAGACCTTCCGCCTTTGTATAAAGAACAACTTTTTCATACAGGATATAATGCCTGAATTTCTTGGTCGCAAAGACCATAGCCAAGCACAGCTTTTCCATGTATGTATAATTGATCTCGGATACACCTAGCTTTCGACTGGCAAAAGTAATTGGGTGATACCATTTCTCTTCCCAAATTTGGGCTAAACAACAGCTGATACTATACATGGTGGCTGCTGAAAATATATAAAACACCTCACCTCTTTTAGGTGCTTTTAAAACGGGTGCTCTTGCTAGCTCTTGTTTCACATCCTCGAATGCTACCTTACAAGGGTCACCCCATACAAACGAATAGCTAAAGGACAATAAATTTGTAAGCGGCAACGTTCTTTCTGCTAAGGCGTTGATGAATCTACGGTAGTAACCAACCGAAGACAGAAAGCTATGAACCTCTTTCGAAGTGCGTGGTGGACCCATGGCAACTATAACTTTGACCTTTTCGGGGTCTGTCGCAATTCCTACCGAACTGACCACATGACCCAGCAATAGCCCATAAGGTACTCCAAAAACACACTTCCGTGGGTTTAGGGCGATGCAAAATTGTCTACAGCGCTCAAAGCATTTTCTTAAAATGAGCAACTGCCTTCCTCTCACGGTGGCGACCCCTAAGTCATCAATAAACACCTTCAACTCTTCAGGGGATATGTCACCGAATGTCTTATCTGCTGTTCGTTGCCACGAACCATGCGCATTACATAAACCAAAGGCCATCACATGGTACGCAAAAGTACCAAACACAGTAATAAAAGTTGTTTTCAACTTGTCCTCTTCTGCAATTGCCATCTGGTTATATCCTGCAAAGCAATCCATAAACGAATATATCTCCCTACCCGCTAATTGATCCAAAATCTGGTCAATAAATGGCAACGGGTAGTAGTCCTTAACTGTCTACTTATTCAGCTCCCTAAAGTCTACACATAAACGGATTTGATTATTCTTCTTCTTTCTAATCACAACTGGCGAACACCATTTCGTGTGTTGCACAGGAAAAATCAAACCCACTTTTCGAAGCTTCTGTAACTCTTCAAACAGGCCGTCCCTCAATTCGAAAGGCATACGCCTTACTTTCTGCCGTACAGGACGACTGTCCTCTTTCAATGGAATTGTATGAACAGCAAGACTAGGAGGAATGCCTCTCAACTCATCATAACTCCAGGCAAAGATATCGCGGAATTCCTGGATCAAGGCCACATAGTCCTTCCTTTCTGCTGAGCTGAGCATAGAACCTAATTTGAGTGGCCGCGAATCATCAGGCATACCAAGGTCTAGCTCGATAACATCTGCATCTCTTATACGATCTTGGCCCTCTATCGGCTCATTCAAAGTGATCTGATAGATGTCCTCCGTGGTGGATCCCTCTTTGGACTCATCACTCGATGATGTCTCACTGGCAGATAAATCTTCTAATGTCTCCAATTCTGTAGAAGATAGAGGAGCTCTCTCACTCTGTGGGGACTCAGGATAAGCATCAACCACCACACGCTGGGCACCTCTGCCGAATATCAGTCGACCGACAGGTATATCTACTTGGCAATTCGCTTGCAAGATCCAAGGTCATCCGAGTAATACTTGGTAACTTGGACGCCTTGCAAAACGAATCACCCTAAAGTCCAACAGGCATTCTACATTTGCAACAGTGACATGGACCTTAGTAATGCAGCCTTCCGGCTGTCTCAAACTATCATCTGCCATTCTGAGAATTGTGGAGGTATCTTTCTGGATCGCAAGACCCAACCTTTCCATCAGTTCAGAACTCATAATGTTAACAGATGATCCCGTGTCGACAATGGCATAATCTACTAATATCCCATCGACATAGGCTGCAACCCTTGGGCAATGCTTGTCAGCATGCTCAAACCAGTCATCACCAACTTGCGCAATACCCAAAGGTTCTACAATATACCCAGTACGTAGAATCTTTCTAAATTCCTGACGTACTCCTGGGAAAAGCTTAATAAGCTGTAAAAGATTCACATCCGGCTTGACTTTGCAAAGAGAGCTCGCCAAATCGAATTCATGATAGTTCGATAGAGCTTGCTTTTCACGCCAAACCATCCGCTCTTTAGGTCGTTGGACTGGCTTTATTGCCTCTTTCTTAACTTTCACCTTCTTCTTTGGTGGTTCCTTATCGCCTTTACTTTCTACGGGCTTCAAAGGTCCCCCTTCCATGGAAGGGTCCAAAACTTGCGTTCCTTTGTCGCCTTGTTTAGGGTTTCCGTCGGCAGGCTTATCCTTGTCGGCTCCTCTACCCTTTTGACCTCTTGTAAGTACAGCTCGCAAATTAGAGGTTTCAGCATCGTTAACGCGTACAGCCTCAATCAAACTAACCCCACTACCACTTGGTAGCTCCTCCAGTGTAATCTTTGGTCGTTGAAGTATTTGTTTAGGCCCGTCCTCTCGCTGGGAATCATTTCCTTGGGCACGATGATTAACAGGCCCTCATTGCCGACTTCCTCACTGGAGGGAACTGATCTTACTCCAGCAAGTAGCTGCTAAATGGCCAGATTTTCCACAAATGTTGCACTTAACATTTGGGCAATTTCTTGGATAGTGCTGCCCACCACACCATTTGCAACTAAACCTCGACGGTGCACCCTCCTCTGGGTATCTACTTCCTATCAAATTTTGTTGTTTTTTAAGGAAGTTGACATCAACGGCTATTTGCCGATACTACTCCGTAATCATATCGATATAATGTTTCATCATGTCCTTAACCTCGCCAAGAACATTAGAAGAACTCGACTCATAGCCTTGGTCATTACCATGTCGTTCCATCGGCCTAACAATTCGATTAGGCACTGGTTGTTGAGCCACAGGCATGGTGTTAGAATTGACCGCCTGGCTTCCACCATTTGGAATCATTTGACTACCCGTAGGCATCGACATGCTAGGGGGAGCTGGTAATAAAGGGACATTCTGCATCATGTTTCCTCTCCCATTAGGGTTAGCCGTCGCCATCCCTTGGCCACTACTGCCATTGGCCATTGCCACATTATTTCCCAATACTAAACCTATATTCGAATTGCCTTGCGAAGCATAGGCTGCTTGTAGTCGGGATTCCACCTCTTGTGCTCGTGTAATGGCAGTATCTATATCCCCCAAGGGGACACTACTCAACTGCAATTGGATATTAAAGTCCAAACCATGTAGGAAATATTGCAATTGGGCAGTTGCGGGGATAGGAATAGAGGTGTCCAACTTACGGAAAACCTCTTTTATTTTCTTCGCATAAGCACGAATATCCTCGTGTGGTTCTTGGCGGGTCACGTTAAGTACACGCAACCAATATTGCCCACCCCTTTCAGGGGCAAACTCCCTTCGAAAAGCTCCATAAAATGAATCAATATTCAATATGGTTCCGGCTTCTAAACCATGATACCATATAGCGGCTCTTCCTTTGAGAGTCATATTGAAGAACATCATTAAATGTCCTTCTTATTGGATGTGACAGTTAAACATCAGCTTTTGAAACTTCCTAATGTGGAGTTCCGCATCTTCCTCAACTAGCCCATAAAAAATGGGTAGCGGGTAGCCTAGAGCCGGCAAATCCGTCGTTCCTACTGGAATTGCAATAGGCTGCGCCATGACAAGGATTGGATTTGCACTAGGAATAGGGGATGGTGGGGTTACACCTCCCGTACTTGACGTGGAGTGGCTTATAGAAGGAAGGGGAGCACTAGAGCTTCCACCTTCTCCTAACTTACTGCTTGTGGCCCCAAGACCACTAGATCCACTCCCTCATAAGGGTTCAGCACCGCCACGCTTAGGGGAATATCTCCTAAAAATTTCAGCACGTCGCCTAGCTCTTTCGTCTCTTTCTTACTTTTGGATTTCTGCTAGACGATGCTTATCAATAAATAATGGATCAATCTCAGTATCCTTTGGCATAAACTGCTAGTTGGTCCCTAGACAACCAGGATTCGAGAACCGCCACTTTTAAGCAGCTCCCGGCAGACGCACCACTGATGGGACCTAAAACGGGCCAGCACTAGTTCATGCACTAGCCGGGCCTCGTCACTACGCACAAGACAACCCCTCGGCCTCGCGGCCAGGAGCGTCTGTCGAAATCTCTGCCTTCCTAAACATTGTGTTTGTAATACATTGTAGTCCAACTGATCCTAACCCAATATTACTCCTCAGAGGGAGTTCCTTTCACATAGCCAAAAGGCTCGAATCACATACACATGGGGTTCCTCCTACGGCTAAATGCCGTCAACCCTCTGCGACTCTCCTACACCTTGGGGATTGGCCCCTCAGTGCGTCGCTCAACAAATAGACACATCGCACAAAAGTCGCTCAAGGTACCAAATAAGCGTGTCCAGGAATGTACCATTGTCCTTACTTCTCTTTCCCCTGGCCCCCACGACTAGCCTACAGCATGGGTACCTCACTGCCTCTCATCGTAGGTCAGGTTCCAATAAACCAATTGCAATGCATGTCCAGGAGCTGATCACTGATACTTTTAAATTCTTTTTCATGCTCTATGCATTTGGTGGATACCTAGTGCTCAAACATTTAGTAAAACAGTATCGTGCACAAGTGCAAAAACATCCCTTACATGGTTTCTTTCTAACGACTATATGCTTCGTTGAATGGGCCTAGCACCGAGGTGATCCTCGTGCTACTAGGCTCTTAATTTTAATTATTTTTCATCCTAAATGCTATGCATAGAAATCAGCAACTTTTCCATTATTTCAAGCAACATTTAGACACTTTTTATCTATTCTACCCTCCCCCGTTTTAGTATTGCTTCATTGCATGGCATTTTACGACTTTTTCCATTATTTTTTCATATCAAAAGCGGAAAAAAACCGAACTAAAACACGGAAGCAAGGCTGATCTAAAGCAAATCTTCATGCCTCAGCCTCACTATACATTCACGGACATTGCTCATAATTTTCCTAATTTTCCGAAGCCCAAAATATAATTTTTCCCTATTTTAAGGGTTTTTTTTTCACCATTTTCTTGCAATTTTTTCCATTTTCTCCCATTTTTTTAATTGCTGAAAATTAAGTTCATTTTATGGGCTGTGGCCCTTAGTTCATTTCAGCAGAAAAAGAATTTTAGTAGGTGTGGATTAATTTATTGCATCATTTTTAGCCCAAAAACCGTATTTTCCTTCATTTTATGGTTTTTCGTGTCTCAGTTTTCTATTTTCTGCTATCCCGCACATGTTTTTCTGATTTTTAAATGATGAACAGCCAGAAAACAACTAAGCACGACATACTCAAAACTCAATCCATATGAACACATTTTTATCAACCAAATTTGCATCAAAAGGCCATTTTCTTTGTAAAAACAATTATTACCGTGTCTTGCAGGTTTTTCCATTAAATTTGGCACGTCCCACGACTGATTTCCAGCCATGAATTCTGCTTGGAATCAGCAATCTACAATGATTTGGCATTGCCCTTCAGTCTCGTCAAGAATCGACATCCATCCGGCCATCCATTTCCATTCTACTCTTCCACGCACGAACGGGGGTTAAGAGGAGAGAGAAGGAGGAGAGAGAAAGACTGATTTTCTCTCTCTCTCTACAGTCCACCATTGTGGGAGTGGAGACCGGCGATACGGAGCGTAGGATAGATGTAGTCAGCCTGTGTGCTCTCTCATATGCCTTACATGGAGGCTAGCATCTCGATTATGGGGGGGGGAGGGGGCGCCATTTTTTCCGCGTGAAGAGGACGAGTTCAGCCTCCTGCCTAATTCGATCAGTTTTTTGGGTGGGGGGGCTCCCAAAGGGCACCCCCCACTAATCACACCCTTTGCCTCTTCAAATTTGGCCACTCTCTTGGACGTCCCGGCTGGTTCCCGTCCAGTTTCCGCATACGGACTCCGATCGTCAGTCTGAAAATTTCTGTGAGCTCGTCTCGACATCCCGCACTGACTGGCACAGGCGCACGAAAAAATTATGAAAATTCTCGGAGTGTCGTACGGGCACCCGTCAAGCACTTGACGCTTAAAATCGTCCTAGGTCGAGCCGCCGCCTTCGTGGTTGAGCATTTTTCCCCGCATTTCCACATTTTTCTCCTATTTTTAGGCACGTTCCGGGGCCTAAAATCCATCCTTCAGCAATCGGGGAAAACTTCCATCAACAAGCATCAGAAGAGGTTGAAAATGAAGAAAATGACATTGTTGAGAGGAGAAGAATTCATTGGATGCTTGCAAAGTTCATTCTACCATTGAAGATTTGGAGATTCTTATTTCCAAAGTTACTTTCTACCAGAAACTCATCCCACAATGGCGGAAACATACTACCATCATGATGTAAGCTCTATGTGGTGGACTATTTCCTCTCCCTATTGAAGCAACAGATATGTGCATCTTAGTGGCAAATTGTATGGGAGCAAATTGAAGTGCAAAAATAGAGAGAATGACCATCCATGGGAGATTTAGCATTCATTAAAGAGTTTCCCAACATCATCAAGTGGGAAATTGTAAAGAAGCTTCAGGAGTTGTGGTCTATTGAAGTTCACAAAAATAAGAAGGAAAAGAGTTGGAATCTATTCGTGGATCCTCAATAGCAAGATACGTGGAATGCTTGGTGCACTAATAACCTTCTGTTTGTCCAATTAGCAACCCATTGGAAGCTGGTAAACAGAGTATTCTTCACAACATACACTATTGAAACCATCAGAAGCTGGCATTACTATGATGATGGCCCCACAATGATGCTCAGAAGAATGAATTTTGATACCTTCAAAGCTGAATACATTTCCCTCTGTAGCGGAATGAAAATTGAATTTAGAGATGTTGAAAAGAAGGAAGTAGAAGAAAAGAAGGCAAGAGAGTCCTCTAGAGACAGAAGCCTCTCTGGTTTTGTTCCATTGAGTACAAAAAATTTGGGTGGAGCTAACTCCTTGATAAATGATGCAATCAAGAGGCAAGCACTAGAACAAGTCTAGAGATACATGAAAAGAGAGAAGGCAAAAATCACAACTAAGAACGGGCTAGTAGCAAAAGCCTCTTTTGACACCCTAGTAGCACTCTTTATAGAAGTCCCCATGGTGACTCAAGGTCCCCTTCCTAGTCAGATTCGTCCTGGAAATATTGATGACAGACCAACAAATGTAATCTCATTGCCCATCTTTAAGGGAGAGTACAATGAAGACCCTAATCTTCATGTAGTAGAGTTCATGGTAGCATGTGTGGCTAACAATGCCAAGACCCTCGAGCATTGGTTGGAGATATTCCCTGCCACTTCAAAGGCATGGCGTTTCAGTGGTATGAGAGACAAGCAACATGAACTTTTGGCACATGCGATGACCTGAAGTTGGCCTTCTTCACTAAATTCAGGCGTGAAGGTTTTGAAGAGTGGATGTGAGAGGAGTTCATTAACCTAAGTCAATCCTCTAGTGAACATGCGGAAGCATATGTCTCTAAAATGGAATCCATACTGAAGAGATAGACCAACCATCACTTAGATGAAGGCATACAGAAGGGAGTTTTTCTTAGAGGCCTACAACTAGAAGTTTGTAAGTTTGTGGAATTAAGAAGACCAATCAATCTGCAAGATGTAGTGGAAGGTACAAGACTGTATGATGAAGTTGAAGCAAGTCTATCGATGACCTCTGGAAGAGGAGTCTTACCTCCTCCCATGTCAGGAATGGTATACCCACCAAATGCAGTTCTAGGGACAATTCCCTACCCCTACCCTCAGATGTAAATAGTACCGTAGTGTATGGTGCATCGAATCCATAATGGCCGCAAATGATAGTACCTCAAATGATGATTTAACCACAACAATAGTGGCCTCAAAAAATTCCCCCAATGACGACTCAACAATAACAGTGGAACCCTACCAACTGGAACCAACAACCCCCAATCTCAACAAGAGCTCTGAATCAAAACAACCAAAATAAAGGACCCTCTGGATTAACCCAACTAGTCTATGTGGTGATTACAGAAGCACCACATCAACCTAGAGCCTGATTCCAAGCCTATGAGGCAAAGATGAAGGTGCATGAATCTAAATTACCCTGCCCTAATGAAAGTCAAACTACTGAAGCTTCTTGAAGTGGATTTTATCTATCATAGTGGCCAATAGTGAATGGGTTCCGCCCATCATGGTAGTATCCAAGAAGAATCGAAAGCTGCAAATATGTGTGGACTTCCAAAAGCTAAATTCCAAGACAAAGAATGATCATTTCCCTATCCCTTTCACATACCAATTGTTGGACACAATGGTAGGCCATGAGCTTTATTTCCTCTTGGACAGATTCAGTGGATACAACCAAGTCCAAATCACAGAAGAATATCAATCCAAAATAACCTTTGCAACAAAATGGGGAACCTATGCTTACAGAGTGATGTCGTTTGGGCTGTGTAATGCTCCTACTACCTTCCAACAAGTGATGATGGCCACATTCCAAAACTATTTGCATGATTTCATTGAGATACACCTAGATGACTTCTATATCTATAGCCTAATCCGAAGCATTAGAGACACCTAGAGTAGTGCTTTGACAGATGTCAAGAATATGGGATCTCTCTTAACCCCAACAAATGTGTCTTCAGAGTCTCTTCGGGAGTTCTTCTTGGCCACATTGTCTCTGCACAAAGGATAGCAACAAATCATGCCACCAAGATCGAGAAGATTGCATCTTTAACATCACCATCTAACCTCAAACAGCTAAGGGGATTCCTTGGCCATGTGGGCTAATATAGATGGTTTATTTTGCACTTTGCAACAAAGGAAGCCCCCTTGCAGATGCAGAGTTTACGTGGACTACTGATTGTGACAAAGCATTCAACACCTTGAAGCAATGCTTAATTAAAGCACCCATCTTGCACCCTCCTGATTGGACGAAGGAGTTCCATGTGCACACCGATGCATTAGTTGAAGGCCTAGGCATAGTCTTATGCCAAAAGGGCTCCTCAAAGTTAGATAAATCAATCTATTATGCAAGCCAAAAAGTCACTAACAAAGAAAGTAACTACACAATGATGAAGCTTGAGTGCCTAGTAATGGTGTTTGCCTTAGAGAAATTCCAACACTACCTACTGTCGACTCACTTCAAATTCTATGTGGATCGTGACGCCCTATCCTTCTTGATGAACAAAGAAGACGTAAAGGGAAGAATGATGAGATGGCTCCTTCTATTCTATGATCTCGACTTTGAAGTGGCCACCAAACCTGGTCTCTCCCATGTCTTGATTGATCATTTGTTGTAAATCCCTCAGAGTGACGAAGAAGATCATGATAATCCAGACCGTCTTGATGCTTTCCTTTTTCTAGTTAAAACTATTACCCCATGGTATGTGGACATAGCCAACCTCTTAGCAACGCAACAGTATCCCGCTGGTATCTCCAGTTGTGCAAAGTAGAAGCTTCTATTGGAATCAACTCCCTACACCCTATTAGGTAGCGCTCTATACAAGAAAGGCAAAGATGAAGTACCGTGAAGATGTATTGTAGGAGATGAGATGGGGATAGTGCTGAAAGCATGCCATGACGAGTCTTGTGGAGGACACTTCTAGGAGAAGTGACCACCAAAAAGGCCTTGCTCACAGGATATTGGTGGCCGACCATCCACAAGGATGCTTATGACTACTACAAATGTTGTGTTGCTTGTCAACGAATGGGGAAGCCTACCAAATCTAGGGCTATACCACTACAACCCATCCTTCTCCTAAAGCTGTTTGAGAAGTGGGGAATCAATTTCATGGGCCCCATTGATCCACCAACTAGAAGGAAGTAGAACATATACATCTTGGTCTATATGGACTATGTGACAAAGTGGTTGAAGCCAAAGCTCTGAAGCGGGATGATGGCAACAATGTGGCCCTCTTCCTATAAGAAAACATCATCACCTGTTTCGACAATCCCCTAGAGCTAGTAAGTGACAGAGGTACTCACTTCCTCAACAAGATTATGGAAGAATTGACAGAGCTGTACAATATCCACCATCGCAAATCCACACCTTACTACCCCCCTAGAGCTAATGGCCAAGTCGAAGTTACCAATCACATCCTCTGCTCGATATCTTGACAAGGACAATTGCTGCACATCGCCATGATTGGGACAATTGACTTACAAAGGTTCTCTAGGCATACAAAACCTCCCATAAGATTGCTACAGGATAGACACCTTTCTAGTTGGTGTACGGTACAAAGGCCATCTTCCCTATTGAGTTAGAGCTACCCTCTTTGCATGTAGCTATCAAAGAGTGCTTGGGAGATGATGAGTCCTTGCAACGCCATCTCTTGTATCTATAATATCTAGATGAAACTCGCAAGATGGCCCTACAGTGTATGGAAGCCCCATGCAAGCTCCATGAAAGGCCTATCATGATAGCTTCATCAACCAGAAGGAGTTTAAGGAAGGTGACTTAGTCCTTGCTTTTTTTCCAGTGTGCAACCAAACACCAGTCCCTGGGTACGCCTCTTCATCAACCGATACAAGTTGACATCACCAACCAGACGAAGCAGATCTTCATCGACGACAAACCTTGAACGATGAGAGCTTTCATCCTAACTAGAGGATGGGAATGTGAATATGGATTGCCCTCTGTAATCATCAATAGAGAGTGAGACAAAGGGTAGGGTGAGTGACCAGTCCTTGACCTTTATATTCAAATGAGATGTGAAATGTGTGAATGGAGTGTTGCATACACGGGATGGGCCTTTCAATGCACAAAGCACAAATTGTTAATTTGCATGGCACTATAAGGCTTCTTGGCCTTCCTTCTTGCACCGTATGCCGACACAAGGCGAGATGCACTATTGCACACAAGGCATACATCCTTCACATAAGTGGCAGTAAGGATTATATCAATGGGTGTGAGCAGTGGGTTTCCCTCTTGTATCTATTAACAATGTATGCAACAAAGAGGAGGCTGAGCATTATTGATTTTCCTTTGATCAACAAAGAGGTAAGGATTGAGGGACGTTATGACCATTTGAGACAAGTACATTCTCGTTTCCCTATGCACACATGGGATGGGCCTCCTCCACCATCACTATACACCTCATTTTGTTTGGTACAATGCACTATAAGGCTCCATGGCGGCCTTCCTTCTTGCACCTATGCCAGATGGGTTGGGATATACTTCTGCACCATCAACTATGCATGCTAACATATTCCTTCTAAACCATTCATCTCTTGTCGATTTCTAAACCGAGTATGAGGTATGGGCTTTAATCATTATTCCTTGAGTGACTTGAGTCATGGGGTGAGTGATTGATTTATCGTTTTAACATGAGTGACTGTCAAGATTGAGTAATGTATACTTTGGCATCGACACTTCAATCAACGTTTCATCAAAAAAGCTACCTCCGTGGGTGCTATTGCATGGTCCCTGCCATGCTAGACGAGTGTGATATGGCAAACTGTGGTACCTCTTGTTGACGATTCTGACCTTTCATGTGATAGTGACGGTTCACCTCAACCATCTGCAAATCGGGTCAAGTTTTTCTACCCCTACACCTATTCGTTACAAGTGTCAATCATGTTTTAAGTATGGGGATGTATGGGTATGAGTTATGGTCAAGTGTTAGGCCCTTCTTGATTAGTCAACCCAATCTATTAAGATTTTAAGTGTGGGGACACATCCCTGCACGTCTGTTTAGCATGAAAAATTCCTATCGAATCATTCAAGTATACCATGTCCTGATCTTGCTCTAATAGTGGTTCCTTTCCCACCCACCCATCCTATTTTCACCCCGTCCTAGGGTTGTTCCTTGTACGTTTAGTTTTATCCTTTATTTTACCACTTTTTCATGTGAATGTACCCTACGTTCCTCCAAATTGACATTTGACCGAGTTATTAGTTTTTGAAGAATTTTCTATCCATTTGACATGTTTCCATGTGAACGTGTCTTTTTTCCTTCAGACCAGCAATCTGATGTGACAATCACAACCGACATCTTCCTCTTAATAATTTTCATTTTTACTGCTTGTCTTTCTTATGCACGATTTGTTCGTTATTAGTTTTTCCATATATTTGGATATCCTCATGTGTGATTTTGGCTCTTTTTCCAAGTGAACTTGCCCTAATCACCTCGAAATTCAATTTTGATTAGTTAGTCTTGTCCAACTTACTCCCTTGCACAATTTTTCTTTTTTCTCCATCATGTTCTAGTCAACTGATTTCATGGTATTAATTTTTTCATGTATTTTTATGTTCATTTTCCCTATTTTTTCCATGTGAATGCCCCTTAATGCCACTGGAAATGCATTCTAACCTGACAACCCTATCCACAGTTTCTTGCGACATTTTTTCTTTTCATTCCACTCCGTTTCGATGCACGAATTTTCTCATATTAATTTTTGACTTCGCTTTCATTTGTATTTTTACCATTTTTTCCATATGTACATGTCTTATCGCCCCAGAACTATGTTCTACTTTACCCATCCTGTCTACACTTCCTTGCAAGCATTTATTGTTTTCATTCTTCTTTGTTTTGACTGCCAAATTTTTTGTATTAATTTTTATTCCTATTTTCAGGCGTGTTTTTCCATATTTTCCATGCAAACAGATCCTATCCCTGTCAGAATGGCATTTTGATGTTGTCACATCCTCTCGAATATTTTTCCTTTTTTATGTCCTTCATTTTGGCCGACGAGTTTTTCGATATTAATTTACGTGTGTGTTTACAGGCCTGGTTTTCTCCCTTTTCCCATGTGAACGCCCTTAATTGTCCCCGAACATCTAGTTTCACTTTTCCATCCTCTTCTTCTTATCCCCCAGCTTATTTTTTCTTTTTTTTGTATATTCATCCAATGCTCAATTTATTTGTTCTTAATTTTTCTGTTAATTTGTGTTTTAACGTTTCACGTATTTTTGCGAGAACACCCTCATTTTTGTGTTTTTTCTCACAGTGTTGTCTGTGACGTCATTTTTTCCCTACACATATGCCCTACCAGTCGTGTCAGCCCCACCATCATAAAAAAATTTACCCCTTATACACGCCCATGACAAGAGGGACACGTTTTCTCCCTCACCACCCTTTCTTTTAAATTTTTATTTAATTTTAATTAAATTTAAAAAAACCTCTCCCCTCTTGCCTATAATCACCTTTTCCACCCCCTCTCTTCCCTCCTCTCTCTCCTCTTTCTTCTTCTTTTTTCTCTCCCTTTCTTTCCCTCTCCCTTCTTTCTCTCTCCCCGCACATGTTCTCTCTCCCTACCTCCCTCTACCCTCCTCCACCCCTACGCATCTTCTTCTTCTCCTCCTTCTCCCCATCTCCTTACCTCCCCTTCATCTCCTCCAACCTCCTTCCCTCTTCTCTCCTCTCTCTCCTCCCCTTCTACCCCCCCTATCGGCCACCCTCCCTCCTCCCTTCACCTCCTTTTTTGTGGCCCCTTCACATCGCCGAATGCCCCCAAAGCGCCCCAAGTTGCCGCCAACCACCCTCGAAACGCCCTGGGTGCCCCCAAACGCCCTGCCAGGTACCCCTGGTCGCCACCCTTGCACCTCCCCTTTCCCTGGTCGCCACGCCCACCACGCCTATCACATCTCCTCCCTCCCTTATCGTTATCTCCTCTCCCGCTACAACACCTATCACATCTCCTCCCTCCTCTACCGCCGCCTCCTCTCCCATCACACTACCCATCATGCCTCCACCTTTTTCCCTTACCCCCACGGCCACTTCGCCTTGCCTCCTCCCCTTCCCGCATCACCCATCACGGCTCCGCCTCCCTCCCTTACCCCTGCAGCCACTTCGTCTTGCCACCTCCCTTTCCCTTCTCCTCACTGCTGCCCATCATACTACCTCCCCTCCCCTACCTCCACCCGCCCATTACACTCCCCCCCACCCCACAGTGATCGCCATTTCTATGCCTGGCCCCACCACAAAAAGAAGTCCCATTCACACACTTCTCCCACCCACCCTCTTTACATGCCTCCTTTCCCACCCTGGCATACCCGCACCCCCTCGTCAACCCCCTGTCACGTGCAGGGTGTGCTTGTGTGTCACTGCCCTGCGTGTGGTCGTATTCCAGTGCTTGTTCGCGTGTGTGGGTGTACCAATCCTTTTTATGTGTATTTGTATTCGTCGTTGTTCTTGCGTGTTGCATGTGCCGTCCTCGTGCTCGTGACGTCTTTAGTTAGCGAACATTCATGTGTGAGGACACATGTGAGGCCTGATCTGTGAGGCGGGGGGACTACTTGGCTAGCTGTTATTCACATGCAGCAGACACGCAACCCATTTCTCAGTACATATTCTTGAATTTTTAACCTCCAAAATCGAAAAACCCTATAAACACATTAAAATTATTTTTAAAACCCCTAAAAACTATTAAAAACCGATAAAAATTCCAAATCAATATGAAAAAAAAACTTTAAAAATTATTATACAATTTTACGATTTTTGAAATTTTTAAGAACTTTTCTCAACTAAAAATGCAAACATCCTTCACATGTGCTGAAATTATCTAGATTAATTGGGAACCAATTATTTTAATGACAAAATCTTATTAAATGTATAAATTTTTGAAATTTTCTTGTTCAAATCTAAAAAATGGCTTGAAATTTTATTGAAAAATCTATTGGATCTTTGTGCTTAGCTTTCAACCTACATTTTATTGAATGAACAAAAGCCAAAAATACTAATCACACAATCATATCAAAACCAATTAAATTTTTTTTTTAAACTCACAGAAAAACCCCAAATTGACAAAAATAAAAACAAAAAAAATGGAAGATAACCAAAAAATTTCACATATTATAAAATGGGAAAAAATGTAAAAATTTGTCAATACCCATTCATGGGATTTTTTTTGTCTTTTAAAAAAAACCACACAAATAAACCAAAACACACATAGTAAAACCAAATTCAATATATCTCATGGACATAGAAAAACATCAAAATTTATTGAAAAATATTCACTATGGTGTTTGGTCTATTTAGCTTATATTGGAAAGAAAATTCCAGCTCGTTGGATTTTACTTTTGGATTCTATTGTGGTTATGTCACATTAGTTACTAAATGCACATTCAGAATTCATTTGCATACACACCCTCCTCCAGGCACCCCATTCATTTCCTTATTTTTCTTTTTGTATATACATCATAATTAATTATTAACAACAAACTAATTGATCACATTTTCCATGCACATTCGCGCTAAATACACATTTTAATTAATTAAAAAGAACCAACCATTCACGTAGCACGTGCTTCATGCACCAAAACACACATTTTTAATTTATAATAAAATAAACCCGATGTCTCTCTCTTCCCTCACATTACACATTCCCTTTTTCAATGAAGCATTATGTGGGGTGGGTGACGTGGCAATCAATAGAAGTTCCTATTGGTCGTCTTAATCAGTTGATGCTTGGTCAACCGTCGATTTTGGTTTTGGTTTGGTCATTTGATTGGAGTCATGGATACGATGTGTATTCTTTTCCTTTTCTACCTGATACGAGGATATTGGGTGCTTGTTTGTATGCATCGCATGAAGCTTTCAGTCGCATAAGTGCAGAGGTCATACCGAAATTTTTCTAGGATGTGGATTGCTTGGGGTGGTCAGTCAATCGGTCAAGTTCGTGTGATTTTTCATGGTCGCTATCTTATTTGCCGTTATTTTGGTTGTTTTGCAAGCATTCTCTATGATTGTCTATGTGTGAGTGTAGTGTGTGTAAACCATCTGAATGGCGTCTCGTACTCCTCCCTCGGTCCAATATGTTCCTTTGGTGTTTCATGATTACTCATTATTGCTAGATTCAAATCTTATTGTTAAGGCAGGATTATCCAAATTTGTGACACTTTTATTGCCACTTATTTCAGAGGATTCTGATGTATGTGATTGGTCGATGTTTCGCATACAAGTGTTATGCATCCATGATTTTATACCATGTGGCATATGAAAAATGCAAATGTGGATTCTTATTGTGCACAAACATTTTATTTTAAAACAAATCAGCAAAGTCGAGTGTAAAAATCAGCCCTTCAATGATTTCCAATCCATATGTTGTTGCTGTGTAGCTAGAGACTAGCAATGAGTTTCCTCATACTAGTAGTCTCTTTAAACTTAAATGATTATCGCCCTATATGACATGCACAATCAAAATATCATAATTTACATCATTTTTACCACTTAAACGCTTCCACAACCCTTCTTTTCCCCTTACCGTCTTTGTGTTGTATCGTTGCATATGTGTAGGGTTATTTTTGTCATTTTCAATGTATAAAGTAAAAAAACGCATTGTAACTATCAAACAAGGATGAGATGAGGCTATACCTCATGCCTCAATCTTGCTAAGCATTCACGAACATAAGTCATATTTTTCCTTAATTTTTAAAGTATGAAAATCCATTTTTATCTCATTTTTCCTATTTTTTAGTCTCTTACAATAAAAGGTCTGGTCTTGTTAGGGAAACGGTTAGCCATATGATGCCTACGAGCTTGGGCAAAGCTCTGTCCTTACCATATCAAGGAGAACCTTTTCCTACTACTTAACAATTGTTCTCCAATGAGGATATTCTAAAGTTGTTATAGAAGAAGACCCATGATGTATTGGATCCTAAGAGGGTTATCACTACTTTCGGCATTAGTGTATCTATGATCTTTTGGAAGCAATTATGTTAGTTCCTTCATGACAGGTTTATGATTGCCAAAAACCCCTCTAACTACCTTTTGAAGGAGTTTATCATTACTTCTCGTATGGTGCTGAAAGGAATCACTATTGATTGGAGTTTTTATCTCCTGGCAAAGATGGATCAACATTTTATTAGAGCCACAAGGGGTAATGTGGCAAATGTCACATTTGGTTCTTATCTTTTTGTTTTCTTGGCATATGATGCCAATGCAAAGGAAGTTCCCACATTACTAGTTGATCTTCCTCCAGAGGTTCCTCCTCCTATTGAAGATACTAATGTTATCATTGAGGATGTTGATCAGGGGAAGCGATTTAAATGAGTGGCCGAATCACTCCCAGTTCCTCCTCCTCCGGTCTACATTCTTGTTCAGTTTAGCAGTCAGTTGCCTGCTTTTTCCTCATAATGCCAAATCTTTTCAAAGCACATAGATATGGCACTCTTAAAATTTCTATTCCTTTTGTGCAACACTTGGTGATAGGAGACGCAATTCCTTTCTTATGCAAAGATATCTAAAGTTCTATTGAACTCTCAGTTACTGCATGTATCCAGCAACTTTATTCTTCTTGTTATGAAGAAGTTTAGTAGTCCAAGGAGGAGTTGAATTAAGCGCGAATAATGAGCTAGCTTTCGCTCAAGAAATATTTTATTGCCTCTGTACACAAATGGAGCACTAGACTAAGATTATTGATACCCAAAAAGAGGAAATTTCTAATTTACAAACTCAGTTGGCTGAAACTAAATCCCAAGTGATTATTATGACTAAGGAGAGAGATAAGCTGCTGAAGGAGTCTCAAGAGCTAAAAGATTTGATAGTTGTCCGAATAGAAGAGCTTAAATCAACTAATATTCTAAAACAAAGTAATATTGATGCCAAGAGGTATATTCCACAATGGATTCCGTGAGACCACGGTGGATTCCGTGAGGTTTTGCGGTGGATTCCTTGTGCGAGAATTTGACGAGGAGACCTATCCTTTTCGGGCATCATGTTAATTTAATGTGCACGTGGGTGATTCCATGGCAGGTGATTCTGCAAAATACATATTTAAATTAATGGACGTTCATGAGTTTAGAGCGCACTCGTATTAAATTAAGGTTAAAACAGAGTTCCAACCTATTTATTTATTTTATAGCTGAAGACTACTAAGTATTCACTTTTATCGATTTAATTTTATTATTTTCTAACAATTGTGAATGCTTCAGTTGATGTGTAGAGCAAGCGGCGATGATATTGGGAAGCACAGGGCGATAGTGTGTATTCAAATTACTTAGTAGAAATTATCACTTTTGATGTGCACGCGTCTTATCATTAAAGACATGGCGCCAATATTTATTTAGATGCGTTTATTTATTGAAGCGCTTGACAAATATTTATTATTTTTGTATGTGCATGGGTGCATGGTTTAAATATTTCATTATTTGACATTGTATTTGAGCACATCCCGACTTTTGGGTCGCCCAACCGCTTTATTCTTTATTTGGACAAAAGCAAACACAAAAGCTAAAGCATGCTAATTGTAAAATTGCTCTATTTTTTAGCTTTGAGATTAATAAATTTATAAATACATGCCTTGTGAAGTGTTCACACAAGGCATGGGAGAAGATTGTACCTAATTTGTCTTTTTGCCTCATGTCATGTAAATCTTCTTTCTTGCTTTTTGAGCTTAAGTAGAGTTCTTTGTTCTTGGGGTCTTTCTGTAAATCTTCTTTCTTGCTTTTTGAGCTTAAGTAGAGTTCTTTGTTCTTGGGGTCGAACCCCAAGAACAAAGAACTCTACTTAAGCTCAAAAAGCAAGAAAGAAGATTTGGAGCCATTGGTGCGCAAATCAGATGTTGGATGCGTACGTTAGCAAGTGCCGGAAGGTCCCCAAGAACAAAGAACTCTACTTAAGCTCAAAAAGCAAGAAAGAAGATTTGCACGACATGAGGCAAAAATACAAATTGGGTACAATCTCCCCCCATGCCTTGTGTGAGCACTTCACAAGGCATGTATTTATACATTTATTCATCTCAAAGCTAAAAAATAGCCCAATTTTACAATTAGCATGCTTTAGCTTTTGTGTTTACTTTTGTCCAAATAAAGAATAAAGTGGTTGGGCGGCCCAAAAGTCAAGTTGTGCCCAAATACAATGTCTAATAATGAAATATTTAAATCATGTGTCCATGCGCATACAAAAATAATAAATATTTGTTAAGCACTTTAAAAAATAAATACACCTAAATAAATATTAGCGCCACACCTTTAATGATAAGACACGCGCCCATCAAAAGTGATAATTTATTCTAAGTAATTTGAATACACGTTATCGCCCAGTGCTTTCCAACGCCACTGTCGCTTGCTCTACACATCAACTGAAGCATTCACAATTATTAGAAACTAATAGAATTAAACTGACAAAAGTGAATACCTGGTAGTCTTCAGCTACAAAATAAATTAATAGGTTGGAACTATGTCCTAACCTTAATTTAATACGAGTGCACTCTAAACTCATAAACGTCCATTAATTTAAATATATATTTTACGGAATCACCCATGTGCACATTAAATTAACATGACACCCGAAAAGGACAGGCATCCCCGTCAACTTCTCGCACAAGGAATCCACCTTGTGTATGAACCCCGGCAAATAAATATGGTTTTATGGAATCCACTGCAAAACCTCACGAAATCCACCGTGGTCTCATATCCACTGTGGAATATGCCTCCTGGCATCAAATACTCAGATTCAACAACTTAAGGAACAATTTGCTCAATCCCATTCTACTTCACAAAGTCCTTCTATGCAACCAGTTCCTTCTTTATCCCATGTGGATTTAGCGGTCCTTCAAAGGAGTGCCACATTATGCCCTTTATTCCAAGCCAAGGTGGAAAGGCTTTAGTCTCCAAAATGGATTTATTGTATTCTTCATTTGAGCAGTTTCAGGAGTTTGTTCCACCAGACCACTCTTTCTTTGTTCATTATCAACAACACAAGCTAGCATTCTATATTAAGCTTTCAATTATGGATTTTTCTCTTCCAGAGGAGGATGGTTGGAGTGGAGCTTGGTCTGCTGATGTGTTGATTGAAGTAGCTAAAATGATTTTTGAAGATTCTGCGACTACAGATACCATGTTGATGTCTTATATGTACTTGCGAGGTGATTTGTTGATCCCCAGATGATGAAGACTTGGCTTGGTATATGGGGGATGTGGTATTATAAGATATATTGTATGTTAGATATTTGGAGTCGCAGACTGATCAAATATTCCATACATATGCCTCCAAAGTGACTGATTTCCCTGAAACTTCTTGGCATACCATGATTGACTCTGTGATCCTGAACCAACACCAAAACAAAGCCTTTGTTTATGTGCAGAATACTAACCAAATGAGGGTGGACCTCTTAGCCCATCTTTCCAAACAACCACCTTTCGATTCATCTTTCTTCAGCCTATCATCGTAGATCCATCAATTCTCCTTGGTTTATCTTATTATCAGCAGGTGACCCATAGATATGAATATTATCTTTCCCTCTATAAATCTAACTCACAAGTTATTTTACCTCTTTTTTTTCAATCCCAAGGTGCTCCTCAAATCTATATTTTCACTCAGTATTCTTTTATTTAGAATCGTGTATTTTCCCCTCCTTCTTGTCATTTCCCATCCATAACTATTCCTTCCACTTTTCCAGTGTACTTATTAACATCCTTTTTAACTGATTCCCCTAAGTTCTCAGCTAATCCCTCTTTAGGTCATTCTTCCTTTTATAATTTTTCTTATCCATCCCTTCATCCTCTTTCACTTGTTTCTCTTCCTTGTCCTACCACTTCTATCCCTCATCCCCCTCAATTGGTTAGTGGTTATATAGGCTTTGATCAGAAGATTCTTAGATGATGGGAATGGAGTTCAGGAGATTCACTTACAAGAAGACCTCAAATCAATTGGCCACTCATTCCAAGAGAATGGATGACTGCTAGCCAAGATTTTTAGAACTATTTGTATTTTGCTCAACAGTATTCACAGTCTTCAGATCCTTTAGTGAGATTGACTACTCACTTTGCTTGGTATTTGGCGTATATACACCGACATTTGCATAATGATCAAAAGGATCAAAAGTCAATCCCAAATTTGTGCATGAATGTGAATCTGACTATTGATCCTCAACAACTAGATATCTTGTACTTTTATGCCCTTTGTTTGCCTCGCAAATATATTGTCTCGGTGGAGAGGATGTGTTACTTGCAATTTCTCCAAAATCCTCCCAAGACTTTTGTAGATGAATCTTTATCTATGGATTGCTTCCGTAATCATCAAGCCTTTAAGAGGAATAATCTTCATTGATATCCATAAATGTAATATTTGATGATTCATAATGATATCTCTCTTTTGGAGATGCCATTCAGATGGTTGTTTTGTAGATGAATATTTATCTATGGATCGCTTCCATAATCATCAAGCCTTTAAGAGGGAACATCTTCATTGATATCCATGAATGTAATATTTGATTATTCATAATGATATCTCTCTTTTGGAGGTGCCATTCAAATGGTTGTTTTGTGTTAAGTATGTGTGTGCTAGTTATTTGGTTCTATGATGGGATTGTGGTGGTTGGAGATTCAACATTGTTCAAGAAGATATCTTTTCAAAGATTCGTAGTGGTGATGATGATGGATGGATGCTTATGGCAAAAAAAACCTCTTATATCCTTTAAAAGTTTGTCATGCTTTTCTATTTCATAGCTGTGATAATGGATAAAGGTGTTTTCCTTTCGTTGTATTCTTTATTAGATACAGATTACAAGTTGGGATCGTGTTTTGGATTGTGTTTTCTGAATGTGCTATGAAAAATCAAGCTAAGCTATATTTTTAATTTCTATTCTCTTTTTCCTACATCGTAAGAATGCTCCCTAACTAAGTGTAGGGATATGTTGAGGGTTGAAATGACTTGATTTTTTGGTCGATTTTTATTGTTTTTTAGGACTGAATGGTTAATTTTTTATAGATTTTGTATGATGATTGGTTTTTTTGAAAGTGTTTGAGAGTGTTTTCTTGAGGTTGATTAGATTTGAGAATCTCATGATGTTTTTTAGTGAATATATGATATTTTAACATGTTCTGTTGATGTTCTGATAATGTTTAATTGGTTCCGATTGAGTCTGTGGAGCTTCTATTTTGCTCTGTTTTCTTCTGTATGAGGGATTAGAATAAGGATTGATGGAGTTTGAGAGTTTTTGGAAGCTTATTGATTAATTCTTGATGATTTTGAATGATTTAACATGAGCTAAAGGTTTTCTGATGACCTTTCGTGTACTGTAGACCCTCTGTTGAGCTTCTGTAGAGCCTATGTCTCTGTTTTGTTCTATTATATATGCATCTATAGGTGTTATATGGGTTGGATGTGTAGCTTGGGGAAGTTTTCAAACCTTGGAAAGATATAAATACAAGTTCAAAATAGCTCAAAGAAATGGAAGAAGTAGCTGTGGAAGACTCAAGTAAAGACTAAAGTGATAGTGACATTGTTGAGCTACGAAGGGACACTGTAGTGGCTCTTGTGACATTTCATATCAAAACATATCACTTGGGAGGGGTATCCATGACCAAAGAGGGGGTATGAATGATTATTTTTTATTATCTAATTGTACTATTGAGAGAGAGCATATGTGAGAGAGAGTGTGTGAGAGATAGCCAAATATCTAAGAGTGAGAGACTATGAGAGAAAGTTATGGAACCTTTGAAGAAGAATATTATGTGATGATTTCCATTCAAACCGATGTATTCTCTTGTGTTTTTGTGGTCTCTTGATGAATTCTATGAAGAATACGAAGAGTATAATCAATTTTGTTCAAGTTAAAGCCATGGGAGAATTGTTTCTATGAAGCTGTGTGAAAATTATTTGTTCTTGGTGTTCTTTTCCTTGTTGTGGTCACACTAAATATGAAAAATATGCTTGTTGATTATACAAGATAGATTTTCTTGCAATAGATTCTCCATTTTCTTGGTGTTCCTTTTGGGGCTCCATTGACTAGACTCAATTATGAGTCTCTATAAATGCAATTTATTTTTAAAAAGTAGATTATCTATGGTGCAAAGTGCATGCATGCGTGACTTCAAGCTTTTCATTATTATTTAGAAATTAAATGTGCATATAGCACGTATGCATGTGTGCACTATGGGTGGATTTTAATTTACAAAATTAAGTGGGTTATGGTGCTATGTGCACATGCAACGATGAGGTTCCTTTTTATAAATTAACGATTGGTTATTTTTAATTGAAAATTTGTGAAATGCATTCTATTTGTTTGATAGGCACAATGGTCGATTGATTTTTAGTTACAATTATATATGTGTTATCGATGAATGTGAAAGAGGAAAAAAGAAAAAAACTTGGCAATGTGTGAACACCTATAAGGTCTAATACGCAGAATCCCATATCTAAACAAGTTGTACATAGAACAAAAAAATCCACGTATCAAAACAACAGGTCGACTAGGTGATAATCAACCTCCTATAGGGTATGAAAAAATCAATATTAATACCATGGTAAAAATAAATAAAAATAAAGGAGACATGGAAGGGTTTGTCACTTGGGTGATCATGTGTTGGGATTTATTTTTTTATTTTCTCTTATTTTTTGTTTTTTTTAATTTTGATATTTTATCTTTCACTTTTTCATTTTTATTTTGTGTGGTGTTTGAATTCTTAGAATTTTGAGAGTATTCAAAATTTGGTTTGTAGATGTCATGTCACATTTGATGTGAATGGAACTTGAAACATTTTGATTTGTCTATTTGATTATTTGTTTTTCATTGGGTTTGTTGTTTGTTTTTCGTGCTCTTTTTTGTTTTTTAATTAATAAATTTGAGTATCCAAATGGCTACACGAACATTGGAAATGTGAAAAATGCTTTTCTTGAATTTTTATAAATTTAAATACTTTTTTATTTTTCTCAACTTTTCCAAGTATTTTCTCATTTTTATAAGTTTTTTATTTCTTAATGTAAATAAATATTTTTTCAATGTATTTTTTATTTTCTCAATATAATTTTGGCTGTTCATAATCATAGTTTTTTTTTTAATTTCTTGGAATTTTTGAAATTTTTACTCATTTTTTAGAAATTTTATTGAATTTGCATATAATTTTTAAGGTTTTTTCACTTTTTAATAAATTTTTTTTAAGTGTGGAGGATTAAAATAATCAAGATCAAGACAGCGGGGTACCCGATGGCAGCTACATGTGAATGGCAACTTTGTGGCACGAGCTAAACGAGACGTGTGTCCTTGTGTGTGAATGGGGACTAACAATGCACATACGTACGAATACGATCAAACATGCACGCGCCCATGCAAACAACCATAATCATGATCAACACTGCCCTACGTAGGACATGGACTTGCAAGAGGGTGTTCATGCGGTGATGGAACCCGAAACATGATCAACATGCAAAAAATATCATGCACGCAGAGGGGCATTTGCATGGGTTATGGATCTCGAAGCGCGAGTGGGGTGTAAGACGTATCGTAGGGCATTGGGGGTGGAGGGAAATGGAGGGGAACGAGGGCTGACAAAGGGGGAGGGGGGGATGGACAAGTTTAGGGGTGGCATGGTGGAAAGGTGGGGTTGGGCGGGTTCAAGAGCGGGCAAGGAAGGAGTAGTGGGCGGGGGGGTAGGAGCGTTGGGAGTGCCCATGTTGGAGCAGGAGTAGGGTGGGGGGAAGGAGAAGGAAGAGATGGCGAGGAGGAGTGGAATGAGGAGGAGGAGGAGGATGGGCGAGCTTGCAAGCAGTGGCGCGCAAGGCACAGATGGGTGACAGAGGCGGGAGGAGGAGGCCCGAGCGGCAACAAGGTAGGAGGAGTGGGGTGACTAAGGCATATGCGAGGAGGCACAGGCTACAACGGCGCTGCACTAGGCGGGCAATAGGGCGAGGGGCTCAAAGAAGAGAGAGAAGGAGGAGGGAGGAGGAAAAGGGGAGAGAGGGAGATGGAGGGAGGAGGGAGAGAGAACGCAGAGAGGGGTCGGGGAGAGAGAAAGAGAGAAAAGAGAGAAAAGGAGAGAGGGGAGGGCCGAGGAGAGAGATAATTGGGGGAGAGGTTCTTTTTTTAAATAAATGTTTTATTTGGTTTTTTTTGTTTGTTTTTTGTAATGAAAGTGTGTTCCCCCGTCCCATGCACCAATGTGGGTGGGGGGTAAAAAAATTTGTGTTGTCGGGAATGGTTGGAAATGGGGGAGAACCTAGGACAACAACCAATGCAACATAGCGAATGGCACATGTTACAAGGCAAAAACTGGCTGATTACACGACACGCTGGGGTGAAAATTCCAAATTTTGATGAAAAAAATAATTCAAATAGATCCAGGTATCAGATGAAGATGTCGTAAAAAGTAAAACCGGCCAAGGTGACGGGCAAAATGGCACGAACAATGCGTCCAATGCATTCAACAGCAAATAGGGGTTCACGTGAAAAAAAATGAAAAATCAACCACGAAAAATCACACGAAAACTAATTTCACAAAATCCATCAGTTAGAACGAAATGCAAAAAGAAGGAAAATTGGCTATAATGAGAAGATAGATAAGGCTATCATGTCATAACATAGTTCCAACAAGAATAAAACCCATTTGCATGGAGAATACAAAATAAAATATGAAAACATAATAAAAAATTAATAACAAAAAAACAAAAAGTCAAAATGGAATATAGCAAGAAGAAAAAATGTGTAAAGTAATAAGTTGGATAGGGCTATTCAGTTGAAACATAGTTCCAGTTTGCATGGAGAAAATGAAAAAAACACACCCAAAAATCCAAACAAAAATTAATTCCAAACAATCTGTAAGTCGAAACAAGGGACAACAAAAAGAAAAAATATCCAAGGAATGCTGTGATAGGGTTGTCAAGTCAAAATGTGATTCTAGTGTAAGAAATGTATATTCACACATGAAAAAAATGATGAAAATGTGAAAGAAAAGACAATTAAAAATTAATAACAAAAATTTTGATGGTTAGAACAAGGGGGAGGAAAAAGAAAATATGTTCAAGGCATGAATAGCTCGAGGCTATCTAAACAGAATGCCATTCCGATGAAATAAGAGTATGTTCATCTGGAAAAAACAAAAAAATCGCATAAAAGGAAACCCGCAAATACGCAAAAATAAATAACGGCCAATCCATACATCAGAAAGAGGGGCTATAAAACGAAAAAATGTCCAAGAAAATGAAAGGATTAGAGATATCATATCAAATCACAGTTTCTGTGCAAAAAAGATCCATTCGCATGGAAACACATCCAATTCACATAAAATTCTTCAAAAATTAATAACTCAAGAACTGTGGCTCGAAACTGAGAGCCATAAAAAGGATCGATTAATAGGGTCTTTACAAATGTATGCAATCGAGATGCACAGGGACGTATCCCCACACTTAAGACATGAATAGATCGTGTTGAGTAATCAACAGGGGCCTAACAATTGACCATGACCCATACCCATACGTCCCCACAATTAAAACATGACATACATACAAATGAACACAATAGGTAGGGTCAAAACCACTCATCCCATTCAGTTGGTTGATGGAGATCGTTATTGACACGAGTTGGGAGTCAAATCCATAGGAGGTACCAAGGCTCGCCACAGGATGCTTTGGACATGGCAAGGACCATGTAACACCACCCAAGGAGGTAGCATTGTTAATGAAGATCTAAAATTCCATCGATGGTGAGGTATACATCACTCAATCTCAACAGTCTCTCATGTTGGAATGATAGATCAGCCACTCGCCCCCATAACTCACTTCACTTGAGGAGAAAGATTGAAACACATATCTCACACCCGTTATTGAAACCTGTATCTCACACCTGGTTTAGAAATCGACAAAAGGGATGGTTCAAAAGGAGTATGCTAGCGTGCATAGTTGATGGTGTGTTAGTGTATCCCAACCCATCTAGCATAGATGCAAGAAGGAAGGCCAAGGAGTTTTGTAGTGCAGTGCGCCAAACAGAGTGATGTGTGTGTAGTAATGGCGAAGGTCCATCCATGTGTGCAGAGGGAAATGAGAACGTATCTAACATCAATTGTCGTAACATCCCTCAATCCTCACCTCTCAATTGATGAAAGGGAAATCAATCACACTCAACCCCCTCTTTGTCTCACGCTTTGTTGATAGATACAGAAGGGCAACTCGAGTTCCTCACACCCATTAACGTAATTCTCATGGACACTTGAGTGAAGATTGTATGCCTTGTGCACAATTGATGGTGCAATAGTGTATCTTGCCCAATGCCATCATACAGTGCAAGAAGGAAGTCCAGGGAGCCTTATAGTGTCATGCACAAAAATAGATCATACTTTGTGCATTGAGAGGTCCATCCCGTGCATGCAACACTCCATTCACACATCTCACCTCTCTGTTGGATTGACAGGGAAAAGACTGGATTGGTCACTCACCCCACCCTCTGTCTCACACTCTTCTGAGAAATACAAAGAGCAACCCATACTCACATCCCCATCCAATTAGAATGAAAGCTCACATCACCCAAAGGATTGTCGCGATTAAAGATCGGCTTCATCTGGTTGATGATTTCAACTTGTATCAGTTGATGAAGAGGTGTACCCAAGGAGATAGCCAACAAATTTGGAACTTAATTTTACAGGTAAAAAATGTCATCTATTGTAGGAGTCAGATCCAGTGATGAAGTTACAGGATACAACATACCAAGGGAGGCGGCTTCAGAATTGCATCCTAGAAGGTCCAACTGATCTGTACTGTGGGATGTCACCACCTTTTCCATAGCCAGCTTCCCATCCAGGGGCTTTTGCCACCTTTTCTTGGGACGAGCCTTATTATGACAAGGAAATTTTTCCTTTTCTCCCATAACTGCGCTTATTTTTTTTCTTCTTTTTTTTCTATTTTCGACGGTGTTTTCACCTTTTCTCAAAAAATAGGTCAACATGAAAAGAACGAAGTTCTTTTCTCTCGTGACTAATATATATTTATATTTTTTAACATTTTTAAAATAAATTTTTATTTCTAAGAGGAGAATAGCAAAAACACCATGTATCAAAACCATCATCACCACCTCTGTTGGATCAAACGAGAAGGGAGTAAAATAGGTGTGGAAGGTAGTTGTGAAGGGCTAGAAGAACAAGACCACCTCATTAGGATAAGCATGAGGGATATCAAGAGCAATAGGCAAAGCCTTAACAATTGACGTGCAAGGGATGAAGGGGCTATCAGCAGTGATTGTCAAGATCCCCAGGGGAGGGTAATACTTCTTTAGATGATAGCCATTAATTAGAAAGGGATCATCAGAGGTGTCACATGCATACCTAACAAGCACGTTTTAGTAGTCCATCAAGGAACTATCTTAGACAACTTCGCCCAGCACTCGCGAGAATGCACAAGGTCTATCGTCTATGTTTCCCAAAGTCCACCCGGTAACGGAAGGTACCGCCGATCCCATGAGGATCAACCTGCAAGCTCAAGGTCCTAATTTGACAACTGAGGTCTTGATGCATTAGCTAGCTCCATCAAAGGTGTCCCGCAAGGGCTTCTCGTCCGTCGACTAGAGCGATCATAATTACCCTTGGTTCATGGAGTGCAACGCTTTTTTCCAGTAAAATTGGTTAGGATTCAGGGAACCTTAATGGAGTTCTAGCACAACCACCACACCTTTCCCCTAAGATAATTTTTTATCAAGGTTTTAAGAACTAACCTTAGGTAAGTCGACGCTTGGCTCTACCTAATTTTTCTTAATTAACATTCCGTTCATTCTCTTGAAAGAAGTTCCTAGCTTACCGGGATCACCCATCCGTAAGATGGATCTGTTAGGGATCTCGCCCACCCGCTTCCCACAAATGGTTTTCTTTTGTTTTCTAATTACCTATCACAATAAGTTATGACATATGAAAGCAACTTTGTTAACTAACTCATTATCACAAGTTCCTTCACATAATTTTACGGCACAACACAAAGATAGAGAAAATAGTCTTTTGGCAAAACATATTTATTTATTATTTCACAAAGTTATTTACAATGATTTTTTCCTTCTACCTACATAGAAGATAAACCTTTGTTCACCGAAAAATCCCTTCTATCTACATAGAAGAAAACAAACCCTCCAAGATTTTCATCCCTTCACTAGTACCATGGACTCCAGGATCCCATCCTGATTCGCATGAGGATCAGGCAGCTCTTAGGAGCGATTGAGAGATTTATGGCCAAAGTCCCCCCTAGCACTCCTGCCTAATAGATTCCTCACCAAGTGATCTCTCCCCATCAAGGCCGATCCAAAGCTCCTGGTAGCGATACAAAATAATCCCACTTGAAGTAGGATTACGTGTCTAGTCGTGGGGGAGGCATAGCACGATCTTTCCTCTTATTATCTTGATTATATATTTACAATTAGATCTAACTGCTGCAAGCACAATCAATCTTTCCTGTGCAACCATCCATGTATGCATAAATCAAAAAAGAAATAGCAGCAAGTGTTTTTAGCATAGGAAGCAACTTCACCCAATTCTACGGTTTCTCTTTTAAGGTCCCACCTTATTCTTAGGGTTTCGCTTCCTACTTGCAACTCTTTTTCCGGATCCGCAAGATATTTTGCAAAACTAAAGTCTATTTTATCCTTATGAAAAATTTGGTATTTCCATCCTAAAAGATAATATGGGCATTTATACATATGGCAGGCAATTCATGCGCTACCCTGCCCTAGCAGGATTTCAAATGCTTTTCCAAGTCTATTTAGACTTTAGAATTTATATCGACAAATTCTTATCAATGTCCAACAAGTTCTACAGACTTTCAATATTTATTTAATTTCTTAATACTAATAGTTTCAGGGTTGTCAAGTATTTCATAGTTGTTTTTGCTTCAACATTCTCGATATTTTAGGTAAGGTTTTCTTGTTGATTCATATGTGGATCAACTCATGATATTGACACTCTCGCTAATATAATCATTAATATTAACATTTCATAAGTTTTTAGTAATAAAATAATTTTTATTTTATTCTACTCATATTCCATGGTTTAATTGATTATGTTTGAGAACTTTCAACATTATCTAGAAATATCAATTTTCATTTAGCTATGTCCTAAGTGCAATGCTGATTATTTTTCTGAAAATTTTATTCCAAGCAATGCAAAAATCATAAGTGCAATTTTTCTTTCATCTTTCATACATCGGATTATATTTCCATGCACCTAATTTATGTGCATCTAGTATATATTTTTCTATGCAAATTTTTATTGATTTAATGCATTGATTATTTCATGATATTATCTATATGATTTTCTATAAATTATTATAAAACTCATATGCATTTGTTTACCATTAGCAAAATGAAATAGAGATCGTCACTTTTAGAAAAAGTTTATAAAATATTCCCTTTTCTAACATCGTCTACCTTTTTTTGATATTATAATCACATACGTCATTAATAAAATAACAATAAATATCATAAAATAAACCATAATTAATATATTTTCTCAATAACAAGCATATAATCATTTTTCAAGTAAAAGAGTTTTTTCACTAAATAGTTAATTATTATATTACTTACGCTATTTTCCTAAGTGATAGTTCATATGCATTTTCTTTAGAATGCGATTATAATCATTTAAAGCCAAATATAGCGATAAGCTTATAAAATATTAATTTTTCCAAATAGACGAGATGTAACCTCTATCAAGTTTGTAGTAACTGGGGTTTTGCCAATTCCTACTGCGTCATTTTCTCCATCATCCACGTTTCTTACTTCTCCTGCTTTAAATGGACTCTTGAATTTTTGCAACCTTGTGGAGCCATGGATGTTAGGTGAAATTAATGTGGTAGTTCAGGGAGAGTTGGTAGTCATCCAAAAAAAATTTACCGGCATTTTGCTTAGCGATATGGCTGTATGGAAGGAAGACATAACAAGGGGTAGAGAAAATGGAAATGAGGTAGAAGAGGGGTATTTTCCTCCTTCAAGGCTCAAGCTACAATGGAAAAGAGAAAGTGGAGAAATTTTTCCATCATCAAGAGGTTTTCCTTCTTGCTTTCTTTGTGAAGGAGAGGGGGTGTATTTATAGCCATGAGGGGGAGCATATATTTGACTCATTCTTTTGGCTACTTGTCAAGAGCTAAGTAAGCTTTATAAAAAGTGCTTTTTGATTGCCTACCTATTGGATGGTGGCATGGGGATGATTTTAAAATGCTTTCTCTCCCTCCAGGTGTCAAAAACTCATGATGTTTAGTCTATTTTTTAAAAAACATCTTATTTTCTTTAAAATAACTTCACTTGGTGGTTTTTCTAGTTTATAAAGTCATGCCATACTCTTTGACACTTAACTTACTCAATATCATGCTCATTCTTGCACATTCTTTGTCTACTGATTAAGGCTTTTGCGATTTATCTTGCGGTTATGAAATCAATGCAATCTTTGACGCATTAAATGGAATCGAGAACGTTAAATCAAATATAATGAGAGAAAATTACATGATCAATGCAAAACCATTAGATAGTATCTTAGCCTATGAAAAGACTAACATGAAATACATTGTGGACTTTCACATGTTTGGGAAGTTGCAATTTATAGGCATTAGCTCCTAGGCATTTGAGAACCTTGTATGGTGGACTCAACTTTTTGAACTTTCCCAATAAAACAGAGAACTCTTCTTTGGGCATACATGGATGAAAACCATGTCTCCCTCTTGGAAAATACGCTCTTGCTGTCCTAGATTAGCATAAGCTTTTTTGCAATCTTGACTTGATCATCCATGTCTTCTAGCATTTTCTTAGAAGCCTCAACCTTTAGGGTTGGATCAAAGAAATTTAGTGGCGTCAAACAATCTTGCCCATACAATGCTTGAAATGGAGTCATTTGAATACTCTGGTGATATGACGCATTGTAGGAAAATTCAACTAAGGGAAAATACTGTATCCACCTTGTTGGTTCTCTGGAACAGTAAGCTCTCAGTATATCTTCAATGACCTAATTAACCCACTCTGTTTGACCATCAGTTTGGGAATGGTAAGTTGTGCTAAAGAAAAGTTGGGTTCCAATTGCTTCACATAGGTTTCTCTAGAAATGTGATGTAAATATAGAGTCGCAATAACTAATGATCCGTTTAGAAAAACCATGAAGCATAAAGATTTCTTTCACAAACAGTCGTGCAATATCTAAAGCTTTGTAGTTGGTCTTGACTGGGATAAGATGAGTGACTTAGTCAGCATATCCACAATCACCATGATTGAATTATACCCTCCTTGAACAGAAGGTAAGCCAACTACGAAATCCATATTGATGAACTTCCATTTCATCTATGGAGTGTCAAGTGGCTAAAGCTTTGCTTGGCATTTTGACATGCTCAGATTTCACCTGTTGGCAACTTAGGCATTCGTAACATATTTGAATGTATCATGCTTCAATCTTTCCCAGTAGTAACTTTTCGTGACTACATTAAGAGTTTTTGCATAGCCAGGGTGTTCTGAGAACGGGGAGTCATGGGTTTCCCATAATATCTTCTTTTTCAGCACTTGACTAAGGGAAATGCAGAGCCTTGTCCTAAAATAGACACGTCTATCATCCACATTGAAATTTTGGTATTGGACTCTGAGCTTAGGATCAATGTCCTTAACTAGGATTTCTCTAAGTATTAGTGATACTTAGGATCCTTGTCTACTTCTTCTTTGGCTAGCTCAATGACTGGATTGCTAGGCATCGATATCATGGTAGCTTAAGTCTCTCCTTAGATGGCTCTTCCATGATAATTACATTCAAAAAAACTTTACAACTTAATGCATCATCAATCACATTCTCTTTCTCAGGTCCGAACTTGATTTCAAAATCAAATTCTTGCGAGACTTCAATGCACTAACGCTACCTCATATTGAGGTTTGGTTAAGTAAAGATCCATTTGAGACTTTTCTGGTCAGTGAAAACTTGCTTCCAAGTAGATAGTGTTGCCACAATTTGAGAGCATGGATCACAGCTAACAACTCAAAATCATGGGTGGTGTAATTCCTCTCATGGATGTTCAATTTCCTTGAGGAATAGGCTATCAGATGACCTTGCTGCATAAGCACACAACCTAATGCAAGAGAACTTGTGTCTGTTACGACCTCAAGCTCTTGACTTAGGTCAAGTAGCTTTAAAATGGGTGTTGTTACCAAACTTTTATTGAGCTGCTCAAAATTGGCTTGCCCAATGGGCATCCATACAATGGTAGTTTGCTTTTTCAACAAATCAGTGAGAGGTGCAGCTATTAGGGCATAATTTTTTTATAAAAATTCTATACCATCCAGTCAGCCCTTAAAAACTTCTCACTTCCTTAACTATTGTTGGAGGTTACCACTCTTGAATATCTCTAACTTTGGATGGGTCTAGAGAGATTCTTCAGCAAATACTATGAATCCGAGATATTCCATCTGTTGTTTGAAAAAGGCACACTTCTTTTTCTTCGCATAGAGCTTGTGTGTCCTCATTGTGTCCAGCACAATATGTGTAATTGCAACTCATGGTCTTTGTCTCTCTTGGAGTATATTAGGATGTCATCAAAGAAGACTAGGACAAACTCATCAAGATAAGGTCAAAAAATATCATGCATGAATCTGTTAAATGTAGCAAGGGCATTACTTAGACCGAAAGTTATTACAAGGAATTTAAAATGACCATATCTGGTATTGAAGGCAGTTTTTCGGATATCTTCTTCCTTGATCCTTATTTGGTAATATCTAGATTGGAGATCAATCTTGGAAAAGATTTTTGCCCCTTGCAATCTATCAACAAATAGCTCATCTATTCTTGGGATCGAACACTTATTCTTAATTCTTACCTCGTTTAGACCTTGATTATCAATGCAAAGGAGGAAAGTTTTGTCCTTTTTCTTTTGAAACAGTACTGGGGCTCTCCATGGTGAATTATCGGGTCTAATGTATCCTTGATCCAATAACTACTTGAGTTTCTCTTTCACCTCAATTGCTTCAGGGATAGATATTTTATACGGACTCTTAGTGATTGGAGCGGCTCCTAGTTCAAGTTTGATCTCATGATCAACTTCTCTTCGAGGTGGTAATTCAGTTAGCTCTTCTGGGAAGAAGTCATCATATTCCTTCAACCAATATGGCTCTCCCTCGTCTTGTTTATTCTGCTCAACCTTATTTAATTTTATGAGATACACAGGTAATCATTTTCTTAACCCTTTTATTATGCGAGATGATTTGGCTAGTTGAACCTTGGGTTTTCTTGCCTCACCTTGGGGCCGACATTGTGGTTTTGAGCTAATGAGGGTTCGATGAGAAAGCGTGGACGTGTGAGTTGATGATGACGGGGCTACAGAGGAATTGAGCTTGGGAAGAAACAAATCACCTAGTTAAGGTGGTGGGGGTTGAGGGCGTATTGTATGGATGATGAGGCCACCGAAGTCGGTGGTTGATGCCTTTGTTTGTACTTGGAAAGAAAATAAGGTGCACTACCTAGGAGTGTCTCTGCCTTACCGTGGAGTGCATGGTGCACATGCTTGTGGAACTGGGAGATAGGTCCTTGGGCAAGTCCTCGATGGTGTCCCACACTTGAGGACCCAATTTTTACATAAGGGAGGTGCAATGTAGGGGGCTTAGGGTGATGGGTCTAACCATAGGCAAGAATTACCTTCCTAGTAGGTATGTCATGCCCTTGACGTGCCCTAAACATGTGTCATGGGGAATCAAAAAGGGCTAGGGGGTTAGACACAGATCCGACCAACGAAGGCCACTGGACGCACCTAGCTTGAGAACCCCTGGGTGTAATGACTGTGACCCTTGTGTATCCTATTGTGTCTAGTGTGATATCGCTTTTCATTTCCATGTTCTGTGATTGCCTTTTTTACTTTGTACCTCCTTGTCTTTCTTTTTCTTCTTCTTCTTCTCTTTTTCTTTTTCTTTTCTCTCTTTTTTTTGGGTCCAAGTTACATGGTCGTGACAGAAGTTAGTCTTCATTATCAGAGTGGGGTGAAGAAGGGGCCCTAATATATTTGTTAAGGAATTGGTAGCTTTGGAGGTATCCCTTGAGGTTTAGGCAAACCTGAAGGGTGGTGGTGGAGAGGAATGGATGATTGCAGCGGGTGAAGTAGCTATCATTCATATCCTCTAGAAGAGCTAAGAAAAATGAAGGTAATAGAGCAACTCACATCATTAGTCGAGCCATCTTGCAACTATCTATATCGTTAGGATCAAAATGGAGTACTATGAGGCCGCACTCCTACGGGGTGGGGTCTTGCCTAAGGAGTATCCTAAGCAGTCTAAGGTAATTACAAGTAGTAATAAAGGCGGGGTCATGGCATGAAGAGAATTCGTCAGTGAATTGGATTAGGGTATCATACAAGTTCTCTGATGTGAAGACGAGGGCATCTTCATATATAGTACAATGAGGATTATAGATTATAGGGAAGTAGTAGCATCCATGGACATTGGAGTCCAAATCCACTCCCACCCTTTGAGGGTAGGGCATAAAGGCTAGGTCATTCCGCTTGAAGGGTTGAGTGTTGCAAAAGGTCATCTAAGTGTCCATGTTGGTGTCACATACCCTTCTTCTCCATTTAGGTTGACATTCATAACCAGACACAAACCTTGGCACTTCAAAAACCTTATTTTGCCAAAATTCAGCATCTTCAATGGCCCATAAGGTGGGATTATGCTCTCTCTCCTCTAACCATTTCTATCCGAGCCTGCTTCTAATGGTAATCACTTGCTCCACCACCTTGATGGACAAGACTCTACACAAGGTGGTGGGGAACTAGAAGTTAAAGTCAAAAGGGCTCCTAGACATTTCTTGCCTCTCCCAGATCACAAGGTTGGCATGGAAGCTTGCTAGGGTGTTGTCTGCACATGGTGGGATAGGTGCCTGGGGTACCCTCACTCCCTTGGCATTCCATTTTCTCCTTGTCTCCTCCACCATTTGTTTTCTTCTTTCCATCAGTGCCTCCTTTCTTTCTGTGGAGGTGTCTGCATGTTGCTGCTCTTCAGGCCATGGGAAGGAGGCGGTGGGACAAGCTCTTCTTCGTGTGGTCCCATTCCAAAATTTACATCCACCTCCCTCTCATGGCTTGGCTCCTTCTACTCTTCTTCAATGAACACGAGTGCATCCACTTCCTATGAGGTTAGGCATGCCAATAGGAGATAATGATGTTGCTCTTCCAGGCTTGGGCCAACTCCACTAGGTTGTGGCGACATCTGCAACCCTGCTTTTAGTGCTCTACGAGCCATTCCCAATTTCTTTTTCATTGCCTCCATGGACTCTCTCTCCTCTGCTTGGATGACGTCCAATAGGGTATCCAGGAAGGCGCGTTGCTGGGTTTAGAAGCTCACTTGGGCAACTTTTTCTTTGCTTTCAACAAGTATTTTTTCTTTTTTGACTTCAACGAGACGACATGCCAAGGCTTTGACTTTTTTTTCATTCTGGTTAGCCCATTCTTTTACCCTCATGTTCATGACTTTGAGGTTTTCCCCCTCCCTCTGAGCCAGCACTGCTAGCTTTCGTTCTTGATCTTCCGTTTCTATCCTTAGCTTTTATTGCTCTTCCTATGCTGAGACAGCCTCTTGGGTTAGTTTCTCGACCTCTCTTTCATACCTGTGAGCTCTTTCCTCCCTTAGCTCCTCCAATTCTTATGTGGCTTTAGTGATTTTCTCCATTTTAGATTGCAGATATTTGTAGCGTGCCACAATCTCTTCATTGTGCCATCGTAGGCGTCATATGGCCTTGGTTTCTTCATTCAATTGTGCATGCCATTCCGCTTATGTCTCTTCTTTAGCTTGTAGCTGCTCCTTCAGCTCGTGAACTTCCCTTTGGTGAGCCATGGCTATTTGGCATGTTTTCTCCAACTAGGATGCATCCAATGCCTCTTTTTTGGCTTTGAGCTCTGCTACCATGATTTTATTCTCATCCTTGGCTTTCTCTAATTGAGAGAGGAGCTCCTTGATATACTTGTTGTATTCTTCAAGTGGCCTCTCTGTTGCGGGGGCAGAGGTTGTGGAGCCTACCACCTTTTTCCTCTTAGGGTCTTGCCTCGACTTGGCGTCTGTCGCAAGCCAGCCTTTTGGTTCCTACCATCTCGTACTCCTTGGCCCGTTTCTTTGTTCACGAAGTACTAGAACCAAGCCATTAAGTTAGTGGCATCCATCTGGGTTGTAGAACTGGGAGTGGAGATGGCAGTGGTGGTGGCAAACATCATGAGAGTGGAAATGGGGGTGATTGGGGCCTTGCCCTTACCTTCTTACACTATAGGTGGCACAAACTCTGGCACATGGGCGCTTGAGCTCGGCCCTTCATCTCTGATTGGGCTTGCGGGTTCCGACTCATCCTGCCTGGACTGCTGCTCAATGGACCTACGCATGGTGAGGGCCATGCCTCGACTCGATGTTTGTCACAGCCGATCTTTTTGTTCCTACTAGGGGGGTTACTTCTCCTGCTCCTTGACCCATTTCTTTATTCATGAAGTACTAAACCCAAGCCATTAAGTTAATGGCATCCACCTGGGATGTAGAACTGGGAGTGGAGATGGTGGTGGTGGTGGCGGGTGTCAGGAGAGTGGGAATGGGGGTGATTGGGGCCTTGCCCTTACATTCTTGCACTACAGGTGGCACAAACTCTAGCACATGGACACTTGAGCTTGGCCCTTCAACTCTAATTGGGCTCACAGGTTCTGGCTCGTCCTGCTTGGATTGCTGCTCAACGGACCTACGCATGGTGAGGACCATGTCTTCCTCCTCCTTTTTTCTCAACTCCTCCTCCTCCTCTTCTTGTTTTCTTCTTCTTTCCTCCTCGGCCTTTTTGGAGTTCCTACGAGCCTTCTGTAAGTCCGCCTTCTCTTGTTTCCTCCTCTCTTCTTCCTGCTTTCTTAGCGCAATTTTCTTCTTTATCTTCTTATCCTTCCCACGGCTAGTTTGCTCTTCTTGTTCCCTGTCTTCTTCTTCCTCACTTAGTTTCTCTTCACTGGACTGCACCTCTTGTTCCTGGTGAGGTGGCAACCTACTTGGCATTTCATCTACTCCTTCTCTTGCTTCTTATTGCCCTTGTCCCAAGGCTACCTTGATGATCACATTGAGGAGCTACCAAATCCCATGGTTGCATCCTTTGAAAACGAAGCTTTCATTTTAGCCTTGGTGGTAGGAGATTCTCCTCTGGCAGGCTTCCTCCCATTGCCAAAGCCTTCGCCAAGGTTTCAATGGTCTTCCTCACAAAACCATTGAGGTTCACTTCGTCCAACAACCTCACTGCAATGCTCTCTAGCAGCAGGGGGAATTTAATGTGCCTCATGATTGTGTTGTACCTCTGACTAGAAAACAATGCATGTACCATCTTGGCTTGGATTTGGACTTCAGGATCCGAGATATCTGCCAAGCTGATGCCGTTGTTGGTGTGGACCTTTTCCTTGTCCATTCCTAGCAAGGCATATACATCTCGCTTCGACTTCCTCTCTACTTTGTTCGCCAAGCCCAATGCCTTTTCCACCAGCTCCGGGGTCGATTCAATCTGCACTTGACGAGTTTCCTCTCCCTCATTCACAGTTATAGTGCCATGGTTCCTGTGGAAAGTCCTCAAGAACTCTGCACAGTCGAAGTAGTCCACCCCCGGCCTAGTTCTTCCACGTATTTCTATAGATTGCATTGCTCGATGATTTGTCTCGCAGCCCGTTCTTCAATGGCCACGTCTTCTAGGTTGAAGAACTTGAACTGGTTGAAGGCTCGTGTTTCCACTAAAAATTTCGTATTTTGCTTATTCTTCTTCTGAAAAATGCAATTTTCCAACCTTTTCTTGGCCTACCATGATGGGTGCCTATCATGGAACCATATTCTCCATTAGTGTTATTCAGAATAATCACAACAAAAGGGAACAATTACATATTTTTTGAACTAAATTGCTCGAGTGAAAAAATCGACTTTTCTTGCAATTAGTCTATTGATTTCAAATTTTATTGACCTTTTCCGTACTCACAAATTGTTCCATCCTACCAACGTGTGCCTTTCCTTTATTGTTTTCCTTGTGTGTTTGGTTTGATTTACCTTATCCTTACCTTTGCCTTACCTTACCCTTACCCCCTTCCCCTTGGAATTGAGAAGAATCCTTCCTAGGATTGAAGGTAAGAGTGTAAAGGACATGTTGCGCATGGGTATAGTGCATTACTTCTACATGAGCCAAGAATAGAAGTTTGGATTATATTCCATGTGAGTATACCAATTCATGTCAAAAGGTTGGATGTCAAGCTGGGTGATGTAAGTAAGGACATCGAGCAAGAAGTCACCGGAGTCCATGCGACCAACAATGTGTAGCTCCTCCTTGGTAAGGATGCAATCTAAGTAGGGGTGTCCCTGAATATGTTCTTCCATGGGTTGAGCATGAATGGTCATTAATACTCTATAAGAGGTTGGAGCAACATAATTTGGGTCATATTCCGATGTTTTAATTGTGTGTACCATATTTTCAAAAAGTGGGAGTTTTTGGTTGCAAGTTGTTTCAAGTCTTCTATCTTTTGATCGTTGGCACAAGCTAGACGCTTGTCATATGAAGTGATGAGGCGTTGTCGCTGCACTTGTTCGCGGGAAACCTCAGTGGCAATCAACTTGCAGCTACTTTAGAATCTTTGACAAACATGAATTCTGATTCTCCCCAAGAACGAGGGAGCGTCCATATTTTCATTGCTACAAGTTTGTCCAAGAGTCCCAAGTCTAAGCGGCCATAGTTCTTATTAAGCAACATGAAAGTCATGTCTAAGTGTATAAGGCAAGTAATCAAGTCATCTCAGTATTTTCAGTTAAGTTAGCGGCAAGAGTTAGAATTGATTTCCTCTCATAAGAGGGTCTAAGGCCAATAGGTGGTTGAGGTTGTCAGAACTAGAGAGTTCAGCACAGCTAATGGTCACAGCTTGGTTTGCCTCTTAGGTTATAGCTTGACGGCATGTTCAATGAGTCTGGTTGTGGTTGCAGTTGTCATGCTACTAGATGTTTTTGAGGTTTAAGGGGTACCATTAGCTTCAGATTTGGGTGTTTTGTTAGTAGCAGACTACGATTTTGGGCGATAGACTGGTTTAGGCACTACTGATCTAGGTTTTGGCAGTTCTATTATGGACTTGGCAGCTTGATTCTCTCATGGTCCGAGTGTCTCTAAATCACTATTTCATGTGGCCAAGCTCGAGGGTGGTGTTTGAGTAGGATTTTGGTTGGTTTGGCTTTAGGGAGCCAAATCCAGGGGTTACCCTCATAGTAGCCTTGCGCTTGCAACAATAAGGCTTTGGGGACCCATTGTGGCTTGACCGTGCAACATCGATGTTTATGGTTTCATCTTGAGGTCCTAGGTTTTGAGTGTGGGTCCTTAGCTCTGTGAGGGTGTAGGTGTCTGCTTCGAGGTGATAGTCCTTGACATTTAGGCACCCATTTGAACTAGGGTCTCTTGGCTTCGGTATTGGGTTCAACGGTTGCTGGCATTGAGGGTTGGCGAGTTGTGATTAGGCATGACCCCCCTCCTTAGACTTGACAGTGTAGTTCTCTGCTGGTGGCCTTGTGGACTTGGAAGGAGTCACAATGCCCTTGCTGAAAGATGTAACTATTCAGACATTGCCTATGGCTACGTGGATACATTGTGACTTGTAGTCGACAATACAATGAGCTTGCTTCTTGAAGGTTCGTCCTAATAGTGATTCTATGTCTGCATCCTTAGTGTTAGGCAACACAGAGAAGATTATTGGCATACTTTCAAACTCAATAGAAACTGCAACCTTGCAGTTTCCCAAAAGTGTGTAGGGTTGGCCTCCATAAGGGTTGAGCTTAGCATTAGGGGACTACAATTGCAGTTTGCCAATTTGGGTCCAATGGTCATGGGTTAAGACATTAAAATCATCTCCCTCATCAATCAATGCGTTGATGGTGCATGTGTGCTTAGTAGTGACTGTCATGCTTAGGTAAGTTGGTTCTACTAGTTCCTCATCCTCATCATCCATCTCAATGATAGTGGCTACTTGTATGTGGACAGGAGGTGCTAACATTGGGGGCTCATGCAATGGGTGTGTTGGAGGGAAGTACTTCTTTATGCGGCCGCTATTGAAGAAGCATATGTCCTCACCCTCTAGGGTTTTGAGTTCCATGTTGCCCGTTCGACTGATGGTTCGAACCTTAAAAGGTCCTAACCCCCAAAAGTTTAGCTTTTGCTTATGTCCTTTGACTAAGTACATTATTGGTATTAATTCAACATGTTTGAAGTTGCGCTGCTTGACATGCTTGTCAAACCAACTTTTGTGCCTTGCCTTCTCCCATATTAGCGCATGGGTGGCTAGAAGCTGGGGGTTTCGATAAGCGTTCGAGCTCAATTAGGTGTTCCATCCATGCCTCCTTCTCGTCCCATCTTTCTTGCATGGCTATCCTAAGGCTAGTTACGAAGAACTCCAAGGGTGGAATTGCCTCCGTACCATAAGTCAACCTAAAGGGAGCCGTCTTGTAAGCCGGCGGGCGATAGGCCCACAAGGCCACCATCAACTTGTTATCCCAATCACTGTGCGAGGTAAAGATGACTTTGGTCAAGACATTTACTAAGATTTTATTTGTGGACTCAACTTGATCATTTGCTTGAGTGTAATAAGGCAAAGATTTACAATGGATGATTAGGAAGGAGGACAAGAGGTGAGCTATCACTTCGTTGATGAAGTGTGTGCCTTGGTTTTGCTGACTAGTTTGATGATGGGGCAATCAACAAACCGCGAGATCACCTACTTCCATGGGAACTTGGCAGTGGCCCTAGCATCATTTTTTCTCGTAGCTCATGCTTCTACCCATTTTGTTAGATAGTCGGTGGCCATAATTATGTATTTGTCTTGTGAATACTATGCCACAAGAATAATGGATCCGATGAAGTCAATCCCCCATTTCTCAAAGGGTTGTCGTGTGATAGTTGGGGTTAACTCCATGTGATATTTACAAGTAGGGACTTTAGTTTATTAGCACTCATCACAATGCTTTACAAATGGTGCTACATCTCAGAAGAGAGTAGGCCACCATAGTTGGGACTGTAGCACTTTGCGGGCTATCGTGTCTCCACTAAAATTTCCTCCTACAATTCCATTGTGGGCCTCTCTCAGTACATCATGCATCTCATACTCACACACGCATCTACGTAGTAACCCGTCTTGTCCTGTAAACATGAACTATGTCATCTGCCCAGTATGGCATCATGTCAGCTTTAAACAAATCCCTTTCACTGGACAAGCTAAATAGATGTGTGTTGGTCAACCATGTAATGTTGCTTCCCTTTACGCACCACCACAAAGAAGTCGAATTCCAAAAGTCGAATATGATCAAGAGTTCAACATGAATCATCGGTAATACCCTGTATGTCCTAAGAAGCACTGAACACCCTTGTAATTAGCTGGGAGTGGAAGGTCGACAATGACCCTGATCTTTGAGAAATTTGTAGCAATTTCGTTCTTCAACACCATATGTCCTAGGATGAATCCATGCTTTACCCAAAACTAGCATTTCAAGGGGTTCAATGAGAGACAGTATAGTCGACATTGTTCAAAGACCACTCGGAGTCTGTCTAAGTGTTCTCTCCAAGTAGAGTGAACACACAAGTCATCCATGAAGACCTCTAACTCCTTCCTCAACATGTCTTTGAATATTATACACATGAGTCGTTGGAAGGTGAATGGCACATTAGTCAACCCAAAAGGTGTGACTATGTAGGCAAAGACTCCCCATTCAGTGGCGAATGCGGTCTTATGCCTATTGTTAAGATGCACTTGCACTTGATTGTATCCAGAGAAACCATCCAAAAAACTATAGGTCTCTTTGCTAGCCACTCTCTCGAGCATGTGCTCAATGTATGGCAATGGATAATTATCTCTCTTCGTAGTTGTGTTTACCTTCTTGTAATTGACACACACTCTAATCTTTTCATTCTTCTTTAATATGATGACTATGAGGAAGACCCAGTCCATGTGTTCACTTTTGTAGATAAATCCTACTCTCATTAGCTTGTCAATTTCTTCCTTGATGGCATGGGTGTACTTTGGATTCATGGGATATTGTCATTGTTTGACCTTTTTTGCGGCAGGTGTCATGGGTATATTGTGAGTCACCACACTCGGGTCTATCCCTTTGAGCTCTTCCAGTCATCATGCAGACTAGCACTAAGGGTGTGTCCTTGGGCTCGCCAGTTGCCTTGATGGCTTGTTCATACTCCTTTATGTCCGAGAACAGCAAGTTGATGGTAGCAAGAACATGCATCCAGTCTCACTCGTCCTCATAGCACGAAATATACTTGGTAAGGGCCCCATAGGATCTCCTAATCTGGGTGTCACCCTGTCACCCTTCAGCATGGTGGAGATGGCATCTAGGTCAAATGTCGTAGTTTTCCAAGTGTCCATCTCTACTCTTACAGCCTCTATTCGATTGCCTAAGAAGATGAGACCATTGCCCTAATCTTCTACAACTCTCACATTGCGCGCATCCAAGGTCGGTCTAGCAGGATGTTGTAGTCCATTCCCTTCATGATTATAAAGTCAACAAAGAATTGGATTCATGCGATCTTCACTGGCCAATTTTTCAACACTCCAAATGGTTTCACCTTCATTCTGTTAGCCAGTGTAACATTGAACCTAGTAGTCTAGTGACTGGTGGGTTACCCCAAGTTTGGAGTATTGCATGTCTTAGCACACTCACTCCTGCCCCCGTGTCTACGATTCCCTTTCTTGTGACATCCCTCAAAGCTAGGACTGGCAGGACTGCATGCATTTATGTGCCTTCCCAAAAAGCATTGACGTGCAAGGATTTAGGCATGGAGTATAGCGTCAGACTCGGTATTTGCATTTCTGCATCATGCTTGGGCAAGTCTGTGGTAATTGGCTCATCTGATTCCTCGGCCCACTGTTTCAGCTCCTGCCATAGCATTGGATGTTGCTTGAGCAAGTCGCCTAAGCTTAGAGTCTTAGGGATGGTCACCAGTGTACTAAGGAGGTTGCTTGTCACTTGCCTTTCTCCTAATTCTGCAATTCTTAGCTAATGGCCTTGACTGGTTTGTTGGGCCAATTATTTAGACTTTGTCTAGGCAGCCTTCTTTGTGGTGCCATCGCCTCCCTTGATTTTGGTCATGGGAGAGAGACTGACGTGCTTATGCTTGAGAGATCATCGATCTCTTTTTCTAGTATGGGCTCAACATCTTTTAGGTGCTCTTGGGCCTCCTTCACCCACTCTTTCACCTTCTTGATGGCTTTGAGTCGGTGCTTCGGGTTGACCTTAGCACTTCCCTTTTCAACCATCCCTGGAGCTGATGTTTCTTCCTCTGCGTCAATGACTTTCCTTCCAATAGGCAGTGTTGTGGCACTTTTGGTTTTGAGGGTGACCTTAGCGTCTAGTCTTTTCTTCCTTCGTCTCCGACTCTTCTTTCCAACTAAGGTTTCTTCAAGGTTGCTAGCCCCTAGCAATGATATGCCGGCCTGCTTTGTCTACCACAGGTCATGATATGCAATGGGATAGGCATGGCCTCCCCATCGAGTGTCTCAACACCAAACAGACACCAAACAACCCCAATGGAGCCGATGGCTCGTTTGCCAAACTAGAGGATGGCCTCCGTCTAGAGCAATCGGCAAAGAGATGAGTGATTCCACACTCATTGCATCTCAGGTCAGCCTTATCTCTATTTGCTTACTCCCTCTCGGGGCAACGTGAAGAAATGTGTCCTAGGTGACTGCAAGTCCAACACACGATTGGCTCTTGGGTCTGTGCTCCTAGGCCTTTGACTCTCCCTCTAACGAATGCCATCTGGTTGGTAGTCCATAAGGACACCATTGGCTTCCTCATTGTACAACACATATAGGTTTACATAAGGCTCATCCACATAGTGGACTGGTCGGTGGGTGGGTCACGTAGGGTCCAGGTGGTCTAGGGATACCTGTAGGATTTATTTCCATCCTAGGGATAGACGGCTTAGCATCATTAGGTTCTAGGAGAGCCAATGGGGCTCTCCTTCTAAAGAAGTTCAGTGGCCTGTTTGCAAGGTAGGGTTGACCATAAGGCTACAGGTATGGGAGTCTCTGAGGTAGTCGACAGTGCATGGTGTCATGGCCGCAAACCTACCACAATTAGTGCAAGGTCATGACCTAGGGTACTAATACTTGGCTAGTAAGTGGTTTCCACCACAATGCACGCATTGAATGTGTGGGTGCATTGGGAGTCTCATCATCTCCTGCAATTTGTGGCTATGTCCATCCTAATCTCTGCTAGCTCTTGTTCCGAATTAGTGTCCTTCCCTTTGTCCTACGCACTTGGGCCTGCTCTCTCACTCGATGTTGAGGCCCTCTCGAAACTCCTAGCACTGGACTCTTCTCAATTTGAGCCTCTAAAGCTTCTATCCTTGAGCTGGTAATCCACTCTAATAGCTTCTTCAAAGACCCTTACCAATGCATCTCACTATCCGAGTTGCCGCGAGCAAGGCTTTGTAGAGCTCTTCACTTTGCATTCCGTTGATGAATTCCATGGATACCGCTCTTTCGGTTGGTCTCTCACCCATAGGGATTCTCTTGAAGAGGCTCCTCACATGGGTCACATAATTTTGAATATGCTCTTTCTCTCTCTACTTGACATTCATGAGTCGCACTAGCAGGTTATCGCAATATCCAGGTCCCGAAAATCTCTTAATGAAGAGATTTCTCAAGCCATTGAAATTGTCATGCTCTGCAGCATCCAAACTTGTGTACCAAATCCTTATCACCTAAGCATAGTCTGAAAGCTTGGGAGCATTGAGTAGGACTGGTGGGGCCATTGGCCTTGTAGACCTACTCAAACTGCTCCACAAAGTTATATGGGTTGTCGTTTGCTTGGTATTTGTCCACAGCTGCTTTGCCACCATAGAAATTTTGGATTGGCTCTTAGAGCCTTGATTGACTCCTACCCCCGTTAGCAGCAATGTTGCTAATGTCGTAGCGCTCTGCTTTGCTGCCATGTTATCTAGCAAGCGCTTTGTCAGGAGGTCACTCAATGTGAGGTCTCCTTCTAGCACTCTCTCTCTCTCTCCAATCGATTTCTACCTACTAGGGCTAGCACTCTCTAGATCTCTCACATTTCCATGCTCTAGCTCAAGCTCCTAGTTTTCTGGTTCTAGTTGTACGCAACTAGGCCTTGCAGAGCCTTGCATGCTAGCTTCTTCTCCTCCTCAAGATCTGCTATGATGTCCTCTAAAGGTCTACCCCAGTGTTCTAGCCGAGTTTAAGCATCATATGTGTTCACTAACTATTGGACAGCCTCAGGAAAGTCTCCTAGGTCAAGTTTCTTGTTGCTTCTACGGCTTGAGCTACCCTCTTCCATGTCTAGGACTTCATGTTGCACCAAGTTGTCGATCAGGTTGATGAGGTCACGTAGATCCACTTCCCCGATAGTGTCGATCCTCGTTGTGTCAGGCTCTTCGGTCACGTTCCTCATCTAGTCCTACTTTTGGGTATTTGATCACCCTTTTATGTATTGGGATCTTCTCCTATTGGTGGGTTCCTTCAAGATTTTATATCTAAAAGAGTTCCTTGTTAATTATAACCAGTCCTCCTCAACTTACCCTCACTCTATGCGTGTGTACGTGGCTATATTCTTTTTAGTACACTGTGTGGAACCAGGCTCTTTGCTCTCTTTAAGTGTGTTTCAGGTGCTAAAAATCAAAGTGAGTGAGAAAACAAAGGGTCTGTGCAGCTCTAGTGCTCTTGTCTATAGGTTGGCTTGATGGGGTATGTGTTTGATTTCTAGCTCCCCTCATGGGCTTATGGGGTTTCCTGTCACGATATTCTGTTCACCTCATTTAGGGTCAAGTTGGGATCCTACAACAAGCCCACAACACGATACACGTCCATCTTCCAAAAATGCGCTGATGTATAATTCTTGACTGTTTGGTCACGATTTCTAGGTCTATAACTACCTGTGAGGTGTTCAGTGGATTCTCACGGTGCGGGTCACACTTCGCATTGGCCGGGATTTATCAAATTTCTAGATTTTCTCTCTCAGGTTGTGTCTGATTTACCAGAGTCCAATTTTGAAAATCGAACGTCCAATTTGCTAGTGTCCGATTCTAAGAATCAGGCAGGGTCAAGTCCGATTGTCACAATTGGACAAGGTGTGTCCGATCGGACGGCTTGAGTTGGTATGATTGGGATATATTTGATTCTCAGAATCGGACAGGGGTGCTTGGTCGAATTCCAATGTATGTCTGATCGGGCTGGTCACTAGGTCCGATTCTGTGGTCTGATTGTTGCAATTGGATGGGCAAGCATCCGATCGGATGGGGTGGTGTGTCCGATTATGAGTTGGTCCGGTTTTCAAAATCAAACGGGTATGTCCGATCGGACTGGATGGGCTTGTTCGAGTTTCTGGAAATCGGACCCGTCCGAGTCTGATTCTGGGAATCGAACACTATGAAAAGTGTACGATTCTATTGGCTAAAAATGTGCATCGATCACGTTTTGCTAAAAATCTCCACTCTAATGTCACCACCATCTACAAAAACTTCCAAGAATCAAGCAGGGGTGTAGGCCAAGGGCATCCTATACCTAAATCTTGCCAAAAGCTTCAACATGCTCCGATCGATCCAAAGTAGATTCGTGACCTGTAATCTCTCTCTCTCTCTCTCTCTCTCTCTCTCTCTCTCTCTCTCTCTCTCTCTCTCTCTCTCTCTCTCTCTCTCTCTCTCTCTCTCTCTCTCTCTCTCTCTCTCTCTCTCTCTCTCTCTCTCTCTCTCTCTCTCTCTCTCTCTCTCTCTCTCTCTCTCTCTCTCTCTCTCTCTCTCAAAGCCAGAATTGCAAATGAGGCTTTCCCTGGTCATCCACGATCTTAAACCCTTGTTGTGTACCACCTTAGTCTTCTCGATCACTATTGTTACGACTCCGACACATCTGAGGACTCTTTTTTTTCCATTTTTTCTCTGTTAGTGCCTTATTCAAGCTTGTTTTACAATAGCAAACCCTAAACTTTCCACTCCGATGTCTCCCTCCTATCCTACTCTAAATGCAACAAAAATCAAAAGCAATTTGCTTAAATGATTTCTCCTTCTCAACTAATCATCATCAAAAACCAAAAATACTTACTTGTAGCATGGATTAAAAACCCAAAATCTCTTATCTATCTCAAGCTCCAGTTCGGAGATGAAACCCTTACTTCGATGCTCGATTTGATGTGCACAAGAGCTTAAGAAGAGAGGAGATGGTGGAGGGTTTCACCTCCAAGATCCCTCACCCTCACACACTCACTCCCTCGCTCACTCACACTCCCTCCCTCAAGCACTCATCACAAGCATGCAAGAGAAGAGAAAAAGAGAAGAAGAAGAGTCCACTTTGCCACACACCAAAGAATGAGCTCTCATTCACTTTTTGAACTTAACAAAACCCTCTTTCCCTTGGGTGATCGTCCCCTTTTTACATGGCCAGCCTAGGCCCTCTTTTCTATTGTTCTCCTATCTTCCTATCTTCCTTCCTACCACCCATCTACCTTTACAATTTGCACGGGTAAGAACCCGCCAGCGCTCTTAAAATAAATCATGATGCGCCTTGCACTCTTTTACAAAAGTATTGACTTGCACTTTTTCTTGTGTGTTTTTCTCCTTGATTTAGGACTCTTCTGCACTCCTTGTGTTTCCATATTTTTATTGGCGCCCCTTCGTCTTCTACTTTGAACTTTTCAGATTTTCCACCTTGTTCGTCTGAGGGTTAACACCTTTCCCCTAAGATAATTTTTTATCAAGATTTTAAGACCTGTTCCTAGGTAAGTCGACACTCGGCTCTACCTAATTTTTCCTCGTTTCATTAAATATCTTGAAATAAGCTCCCAACTTACAGAGACTACCCATCTGTAGGATGGATCTTTCAAGAATCTCACCCACGCACTTCCCACATTTGTTTTCTTTAGTTTTCTAATTATCTATCACATTAAGTTATGACATATGAAAGCATCTTCGTTAACTCATTATTACAGGTTCCTTTGCATATTTTTCAGCACAACACAAAGACAGAGAAAACAGTCTTTTGGCAAAATATATCTATTTATTATTTTGCAAAGTTATTTACAATGATTTTTTTCTTCTGCCTACGTAGAAGATAAATCTCCGTTCATTGGAAAATCCCTTCTATCTACACAAAAGAAAATAAACCCTCCAAGATTTCTGTCTCTTCACTAGTACTGGGGACACCAAGATTCCATCCTAATTCGTGTGAGGATCATGCAATTCCTAGGAGCGATTGAGAGATTTATGGCCAAAGCCCCCCTGGCACTTCCACCTCCTCCTTCCTAACAGATTCCTCACCAAGAAACCTCTTGCCATCGAGGCATCCAAAGCTCCTCGTGGCAGTACAAAATACTCCCCCTTGGGATAGGGTTCCATGTCTAGTCGTGGAGGAGGCATAGCACAATCTTTTCTCTTATTATCTTGATTATATATTTAAAATCAGATCTAATTGTTGCAAGCACAATCAATCTTTCTTGTACAACCATCAATGCATGCATAAATCAACAAAGAAACATCAGCAAGTGTTTTTAGCATAGGAAGCAACCCCACCCAATTTTACGGTTTCTCTTTTAAGGTCCCTCCTTATTCTTAAGGTTTCACTTCCTACTTGCAACTCTTTTTTCGGATCCGCAAGATATTTTGTGAATCTGAACTATTTTATCCTTATGAAGAATTTGGTATTTTCACCCTAAAAGATAATATGGGCATTTATACCTATGGTAAGCAATTCATGCATTGCCCTGCCCTAGCAGGATTTTTAATGCTTTTCCAAGTCTATTTAGACTTTAGAAATTGTATTGACAAATTCTTATCAATGTCCAACAAGTCCCACAAACTTTCAATATTTATTTAATTTCATGATACTTATAGTTTCAAGGTTGTCGAGTATTTCATAGTTGTTTTTGCTTCAACATTCTCAATATTTTAGGTAAGGTTTTCTCGTTGATTCGTACATGGGTCAACTCATGATATTGACGCTCTCATTAATATTAACATTGCGTGAGTTTTCAGAAATAAAATAATCTTTATTTCATTCTGCTCATATTCTATAGTTTAATCGACGATGTCCAACCATTTGTCAAACTTTCAATATTATCTAGAAAGATCAATTTTCATTTAGTTATGTCCTAAGTGCAACATTGATTGTTTTTATGAAAACTTTACTCTAAGCAATGCAAAAATCATAAGTGTAATTTTTCTTTCATCTTTCATACATCATATTATATTTCCACGCACCTAATTTATGTGCATCTAGTATATATTTTCCTATGCATTTTTTGTTGATTTAATGCATTGATTATTTCATGATATTATCTAAATGATTTTCTATAAATTATTATAAAACTCATATACATATGTTTATCATTAGCAAAATAAAATAGAGATAGTCACTTTTAGAAAAAATTTATAAAATATTCCCTTTCCTAACACCGTCTATCTTTTTTTTATATTATAATCACATACGTCATTAATAAAATAACAATAAATATCACGAAATAAACTATAATGAATATATTTTCTTAATGACAGGGATATAATCTTTTCCAAGTGAAAGAGTTTTTTCACTGAATAGTTAATTATTATATTACTTAAGCTATTTTTTAAAGTGGTAGTTTATATGCATTTTCTTTAGAATGCGTTTATAATCATTTAAAGCGAAACATAGTGATAAGCTTATAAAAAATTAATTCTTTCCAAACCCACTAGAGGTTACCTCTATTATGTTTGTAGTAACATGGGTTTTGCCAATTCCTTTTGCATCATTTTCTCCATCGACCACGTTTCTTGCTTCTCTTGCTTCAAATGGGCTTCTTGAATTTTTGCGATCTCATGGAGCCATGGATGTCAGGTGAAATTAATGTGGTAGTTCAAGGAGAGTTAGTGGTTGTCCAGAAAAAACTTGCCAGTGTTTTACTTAGTGATATGGTTGTATGGAAGGAAGTCATAACAAGGGATAGAGAAAATGGAAATAAGGTAGAAGTGGGGTATTTTCCTCCTTCAAGGCTCAAGCTACAATGGAAAAGAGAAGTGGAGAAATTTTTCCATCATCAAGAGGTCTTCCTTCTTGCTTTCTTTGTAAAGGAGAGGGGGTGTATTTATAGCCATAAGGGGGAACATGCAGTCGACTCGGTATTTTGGCTACTTGTCAAGAGCTAAGTAAGCTTTATAAAAAATGCTTTTTGATTACCTACATGTTGGATGGTGGCATGGGGATGATTTTAAAATGCTTTCTCTCCCTCCAAGCATAAAAAAGTCATGATTCTTAGTCTATTGTTTTTAAAACGTCTTTTTTTCTTCAAAACGATTTCATCTGGTGGTTTTTGGCCAAGTTACCTTATGACTTATCTAGTTTATAAAGTCATGTCATATTCTTTGATACTTAACTTACTCAATATCATGCTCGTTCTTGCGCATTCTTTGTCTACCGATTAAGGCTTTTGCGATTTGTCTTGCTGTTACGAAATCAAGAGATTTTGTTGTACACCCAGAGGGCCTCTGTAAGTCGATCGTCCTAATCACAGTGATATGCAACAATCTTCCTTGTCAAGATTGAATAGAGGATATGATTGGTAACTTCGACTTGCCCATTGGTTTTGGTGCTCAAATGGGATATCGGATGCGTACATAGCGAGTGTCAGAAGGTCCCCAAGAACAAAGAACTCTATTAAAACTCATAAAAAGTAAGAAGAGAGTTTACATGACATGAGACAAAAAGACAAATTGGATACAATCTCCCCCCATGCCTTGTGTGAGTGCTTCACAAGGCATGTATTTATAAATTTATTCATCTCAAAACTCAAAAATAGCCCAATTTTACAATTAACGTACTTTGGCTTTTATGTTAGCTTTTGTCCAAATAAAGAATAAAGCGGTTGGGCAACCCAAAAGTCGGGCTGTGCCCAAATACAATGTCTAATAATGAAATATTTAAACCGTGCGCCCATGCGCATACAAAATAATAAATATTTGTCAAGCACTTCAATAAATAAGCGCTCCTAAATAAATATTAGCACCATGCCTTTAATGATAAGACGCGTGTCCATCAAAAATGATAATTTCTTCTAAGTAATTTGAATACATGCTATCGCCCACAATGCTTCCCAATGCCACTGCTGCCTGCTCTACATATCAACTAAAGCATTCACAATTGTTAGAAAATAATAAAATTAGACTAACAAAAGTGAATACTTGGTAGTCTTCAGGTACAAAATAAATAAATAGGTTGGAACTCTGGTCCTAACCTTAATTTAATATGAGTCCACTCTAAACTCATAAATGTCCATTAATTTAAATATGTATTTTGCAGAATCACCCGCTATGGAATCACCCATGTGCACATTAAATTAATATAACACCCGAAAAGGATAGGCGTCCCCGTCAACTTCTCACACAAGGAATCCACCTTGTGTACAAGCCCCGATAAATAAATATAGTTTTATGAAATCCACCGCAAAACCTCACAAAATCCAGCGTGGTCTCGGCATCAGGTTTTGGGATAGTAAGGCATAGACTTGCAATGGAGAATCTCATATAGCTCTATCAATGCTTCCATAATCTTGTTGAGGAAGTGAGTGTCTCTATCCCTTACTAGCTCTAAGGAACTACCAAAATGGGTAATGATATTCTCATACAGGAACAAAGGCATATTGTTACCATCATCTTGCTTGAGAGCTTTGGATTTACACCACTTCATCACATAGTCCGTATAGACCAAAATGTAACTGTTCTGCTTCCTTCTGGTTGAAGGGTCGATCAGCCTCACAAATTCAATTCTCCACTTCTCACACAACTTTAAGGGAATGTTAGGCTGTAGTGGCATAGCATTAGATTTAGTAGGCTTTCCCATCCACCATTGACAAGCATCACAACATTTACAATAGTCATAGGCATCCTTGTGGAGTGTCGAACCACCAATATCCTGCGAGTAGATCCTTTCTAGCTATCGCTTCTCCAGCAAAGCGTCCTCCACAAGGCTTGTCATGGCATGCTCTTAGAACTATCCCAATCTCATCTCCTACCACACATCTTCGTAGCACTTCATCTTTGCCTCTCTTGTACAGAGCATCACCTAACAAGGTGTAAGGGGCTGATTCCAATAGAAGCTTCTTTTTCTCATAGCTAGAGATACTAGGAGGATACTGTTGAGTAGCAAAGAGATTGGCTACGTTTGCATACCACAAGGTTACAATTTCAACTAGAAACAGGGAAACATCAAGGAGGTTTGGGTCATCCTACTCCTCTTCGTCGCTCTCTAAGGGATTCACGACAAATGATCAACTAGGACATGGGAGAAACTAGGCTTGGTAACCACTTTAAAGTCAAACTCCTGAAACAGAAGGAGCCATCTCATCATTCGGCCTTTCACATCTTCTTTGTTCATCAAGAAGGATAGGGCCTCATGGTCCACATAGAATTTGAAGTGTATCGATAACAGGTAATATGAAACTTCTCAAGGGTAAACACTATAGCAAGGCATTCAAGCTTCATTACTGTGTAGTTTCTTTCTCAATCAATTAATTTTCGACTTGCATAGTAAATAGGTTGAGGAGTCTTTTTGACATAAGATTGCTCCTAACCCTTCGATAGATGCATCAGTGTGCACATGGAATTCCCTCATCTAATCAGGAGGTTGCAAAATGGGTGCTTCAATCAAACACTACTTCAGGGTGTTGAACACTTTGTCACAATCAATGGTCCACATAAACTCTATATCTTTCCTTAGGAGCTTATGTAAGGGGGCTGTCTTTGTCATAAAGTGTGCAATGAACCAAATCCCCTGAACTGCTTGAGGTTAGTTGGCGCTATTAGAGCTGCAATCTTCTCAATCTTTGTAGGGTCTATTGCTATCCTTTGTGCAAAGAAATATGGCCCAACAAAAATCCTAAAGAGACTCCAAAGACTCATTTATCGAGGTTAAGAGAAATCTTATACTCTTCTCAACATATGTCAAAGCACTACTCCAAGTGTCGCCAATGTTCATGGATTAGGCTATAGACACAAAAGTCATCCAAGTATACCTCAATGAAATCATACATATGATTTTGGAATGTGGCCATCATCACTTGTTGGAAGGTATCAAGGGTGTTAAGAGCCCAAATGGCATCACTCTGTAAGCATAGGTTCCCCATTCTATGGTGAAAGGTTATCGACTTGGTTGTATCCACTGAATCCATCCAAGAGGGAATAGAGTTCATGTCCAGTCATTGTGTCTAACAGTTGGTCTATAAAAGTGATAGGGAAATCATGTTTCTTTGTCTTTGAGTTCAACTTTCGGAAGTCCACACATATTTGCAACTTTCCATTCTTCTTAGGTACTACCACGATGGGCAAAACCCATTCACTATTGGCCACTGGATAAATAAATTCAGCTTCAAGTAGCTTCAACAATTTAGCTTTCACTAGGGCGTAGTAATTTGGATTCATATACCTCTATCTTTGCCTCAGAGATTTGGCATCAAGCTCTAGGTTGATGTGATATTGACACATAGTAGGATCAATCCCCTTCATATTAGTATATGACCATGCAAACACATCCTTGTTCTCCCTTAGAAGGTCATGCAAGATCAACAACTCTTCTTCTGGAAGATTGATACCCATCTTCAAGTGACTTTCAATACCATCAAAATTTAAGAAAGTTAATTTCTTTTCACCTTCCATTTCATGGATAAAGGTCCCACGGATTACTTCTAGGTATAGATTCAACTCCTTCAAGGGAGTGGTCTCCTCTTCTGATGCTCCACTGAAACCAACTTCCTCTTTCCATGGGGGCTCTGCTTGCTTCTTGGGATGTTGAAATGGTATCATTGCTTGTTTAAATTTTATGGCAGGGTTCATTATCTCTTGACTCGAGGACTCATTCTTTGAGCTGATACCCATCTTCAAGTGACTTTCAGGTACCATTAAAATTCACGAGAGTTAATTTCTTTTCACCTTCCACTTCATGGATAAAGATCCCACAGATTATTTCTAGGTACGACTCCTTCAAGGGAGTGGTCTCCTCTTCTGATGCTCCACTGAAACCAACTTCCTCACTATGCTTGCTTCTTGGGATGTTGAAATGGTATCATTGCTTGTTTAAATTTTATGGGAGGGTTCATTATCTCTTGACTCGAGGACTCGTCTTTTAAGGATGCATCTAGGAACATCACACAATAGGAGCCATCTGAGTTCTGCTTGGGCTGTATGGCTGGTGGTTGTTAGCAAGGTGCTTCGTCATCATCCTCTCTTAAGAAGAGTAAATTTGGGTGACAAGAGCCACTACTAAAGGAAGGCTTATTCTACTTAATCCATTTCTTATGGATATTTTGCATATAATGTGATTCATTAACCAATCCGAAGGGTACCATTGTCATTCTATCTAACAGAATGAGGTCTTTAGCTTCTAGAACCTCTAGCCTTTGGACATTCTCCCATATGTGAAGACAACCCTCACAGGAAGAGATTATTAGCTAACATATCTGGTGGTAAAACCAAATTCCTACGGGACCTCATATCCTCTACTGTTGGGAAGACCATGGCTTTTTGAAGCAAGGGCACACATGGATTGGTTCAAATGAACCCTAACCCTAGGCAGAGGGCCTAACAAGGTGATAGTCAAGTTGTATGGTTCACAAAAAGGTAATGGATCCACTTTTATTGAAGTCTTAACAGCCTTCTCCAACAAAGTTACATATGGCATATCACGAGAAGAAGAAGCTGTCAAACAGATCTTTCCCAAGAAGAGAGAGGCATAGTCCTTAACAGTAGGCACTGTAAGCCAACTCCCAAAAGAAGCAAAGTCTTTGTCAATGGGTGAATACCTCCTGCTTGAACTAGGAACAACTTCTGAAATCGCCTTTGACAGTGAGATAGAGGTATGGATGTACTATTCTCCCTGTTACATGGCCATAGCAAAGATAGAGATAGACATAGGAGTAGAGACAAATGCAAAAGCAGAGGCAAAGGATACAACAAAGAATTTGTTTTTCTCTTACTATGAAGAGCCCCTATAGAGGTAGAAACAAGTTTGAAGAGGATAATGTTGATAGTCCAAAAGAAGATTATGAAGGCAAATTGGAAAACTTTATCCAACCATAAGAGAATGCAAATGTGCAAACAATGAAAATGGAATGAACCAACTAAGATGTATATCTTTGGAGCCTATGGTAGGTTTCATATTACTATTGATGTGAGATATTATCTTTAACTTACATGCTCTTGACAACTCTAAGCTACCAATCAACCATTGACAACTAGATAATGACAATGGGACATGTTGCAATCTTTAACTTTCTACTACACACAATGAATTATATAAAATGATATTTTGAGTTGCAAGTTGACTTGCAGAGTTCTTGTCATAGATCAAAGAACCTATGTCTTCATACCAAATATTTATCTTGTGGCTCAAACATTTCACATTCTGTCATTCATGCAAAATTGATGGATATAGAGTTGTTATTAAAACACATTTGAATTAGAACACTACAAAGATTATAAAAAACAACTCTAATGCAAAAGAATAAACAATAATAAAATTTAAAAACTTATTATTATTTTTATATTTTGCAATGTAGTTCTCGTTGTGCACACAAATTTATTTATGCATATAAACATGTTGGATCAACACTTCTATTACTGTACTTGTCCCATTAAACAAATTTTTGAACTCTAAAATTCTACCTTTCCAATGTTTGCTGGGATCTGCAACATCCTTACGCTTGGCCTTGAAACTTCTTCGAATACTTGGATGCATCAAAATCCAATCCAACTTATAGTATTTATCACAAATCCAATTATGCTACTATCTTTCTAGTTGAAGACCTCCATTGCAAGTATGTTACTGATGTTTTTCCTCCGTGAATATGTCTATATTAACCAAACATAAAAGTTACCTATCATCAAGCTTTTATGTGCTTTTATTATTATATGTAAGAGAATTTTTCCATATATAGAATCATTGGTATAATAATATTTTCATACACAAGCATCCCTTTGTCATTTCACATATACAATTATAATATTATGCAATGCTATGAGACTACATCACTGATGCTATCTCATGCTATTCCATGATTTTAAAATCTAAATTAAATTATCCTAATGAGATCAAAAACTAACAAAATATTTTCTTATTCATAGCATTTTAATTGTGGACTTCTAAATATAAAAATTATTAACGTTGCAAACTTAATGTTCAAATCTATACTAGATATGTCTTCCCATCGATCCTGACTAGATATCAACAATAATAATTCATAAAAATACTTACAATTGAAAAAAACTTTTACATTTAATCATTGTAGAGAACAACACACTTGAGAAACTTTGTAGTCCTCAATCCTAAGGCTATTTAAAAAAAGTTGATTTCTGGAAAATGGGTGTATCTTGCTAAGATGGAGACCTAGGATATAATAGCAAAAGGTAGTTTAACTCAAAATGTGAACAATTTGTAGATGTTTTCTCCAAATGCAATGATATTTAACCATGAATCAATTTTTAAAAAGGACATCATGCCTATAATTATTTTCACAAAGAAGCCCAGAGATTTCGAACAAGAAGTTGAGTTATTACAATATCATTGTTTCTTCACTATGAGATTCCTAGAGTACAAAAACAAAAGAAATCTTAGGTCAAAGCATGCATATAACTTACATAGTCTTTGTCCAAATCAATTGAAATCTAACCATGGAGCAACAGAAAAAAATGATAATATACTTGTGGCTCTCTTCATTGGATGTTGAAGAAGTTAAGTTTTTAGAAAATCATTGTTCTTCATCGTGGGAGATTATGAATGTACAAAAGCAAAGGAAGATTAGTATGCATATAACTTGCATATATTTTGTCCAAATGAGACGAAATTTAACTATAGGGCAACAAAAAAGACAAGACAATATACATGTAAATTTGCTTATAGAGAAACCCAAAGATGTTGAAGAAGAAGTTGAGTATTTAAAAGAGCATTGTTCTTGATTGTGAGAGTCTCCTAGAGTATCGAAACAAAAGAAAGTTCATGTCAAAGCATGCACATAACTTAATAGGTTTTTTCCAAACGAGATAAAATTTTACCATAGAGCATCCATGGAAGAGAACAATAAACCTATAATTTTTTATTAAGAAAATCTCAGGGCTTTTGTAGAATAAGCTCTGGTCTCATAAAACATGAGAAACTCACTAGCAATGAAATTTCACAGGGCTACAAATACATCAAACAACAATGAGGTTGTAAAATTTCATCAAGAAAGAAGAAGCAGTGAAAGAGAAATGATAAATTTGAGTTCCATCTAAGAAAGAAGGGGAAACTAAAAAGGGGAGATATGAAAAGTCAAACATTAAAAAATGAGGAAATAAAAATTTGAGTCTAACTTTCAGAAAGTGGCAGCTTTGTATTCCCCACATTTCCTCTTATTTTATTGTTGAGATTTGACCAAGATATGGCTAAAAGTTTCATGCTATATAAATCTAGAATCCTAGCTCTCTCATTGGTTATGCCTATTTTTGTTTATTCACTCCTTAAGGGGGAAAAAAGAGAGTCCATATTTCTCTTCATGAATCTACTGCAAGAAAATATATCTTGTATCATCAACAAGCATGTTCATAGCAACACCAATCTTCTTAAATATTCACACAACATTATATAACAATTCTCCCACAGATTTATCACAATAGAACTTCAACACAATCTATATATTCTTCATCAAAAGAACAAAAGAACACAAAGGAATGCTCCATTTTGAATCAAAATCATCACATAGATTTCATCTTCAATAGCTTCATAGTCTTCACAATCTCTCTCATAATCTCTTACTCATAAATACATTGTTTTACATGAAAAATTGGCTATCTCTCACACTTTCTCTCACTTACATATGCTCTCTCTCAATAGTACATTGGAATAATTAAGAATAACCATCCATAATCCCTCTTTCATCGTGGATACCCCTTCCAAGAGAGGTATATCTAACATGAAGGGTTACCAAAGCCACTATAGTGTCCTTTCGTAGCTCAATAGTGTCACTGTCACTTCAGTTTTCACTTGAGTCTTTAGCAACTACTTCTTCCACTTCATTGAGATATTTTCAACTTGTATTCATCCCTTCCCAAGATTAGAAAACTTTCCCAAGCTACACATTCATCCCATAGAACACTTACGGAGGTATACAAAATAAAAATAGAAAATAGAGACAAATGCCCTATAGAAGGTCAATAGAGGGTCTACAGAACCATACAAAAGGTCATCAAAAAGCATTTAGCTCAACTGAAACCATTCAAAACCATCAAGAATCATTCAATAAGCTTCCAAACACTCTTAAACTCCATCAATCATCATTCTAATCTCTCATGCAAAAGAAAACAGAACAAAACAGAAACTAAACAAAACCAATCAAAACCTATCAAACGCTCAACAAAACCTCTTAGCACATCATATCTCCACTAAAAAACATCATTATCTTCTAAAACCTATTCAACCTTATCCAAAACTCTCTCAAATACATCCAAACAAATCAATGATCATATAAATCACCCAAAAATCCAACAAAATACAATCAAAAACACAATTATGTTAACCCTCAATACATGTTAACTATCTACATCTCCTAAGAATTCTTATTAAGAAAAACCCCACTACAAAGGAAGAGCAACTACCGCCCCTCTCTTTTGATATAAATGTGGGCATAGATAGTTGTGCAATAACTAGACTCATGATGAGAGCTATCCTATTGCCAACCTTTTGTATGAACCTACTAGAGGGCATGAGTGATAGTTGGTTCACGAGAGGTGTAACTACCCATTTTTTTCCATTACACCTTTGAATGTGAGAGTTAACTTAAAAGACTATATGCTAAGCCGATCCTTTCTAAGTGAGTCACTTAAATCTCCACCCATCTCTACTCTTGTAAGAGAATGGGATGCAACTTAGCATTATCCCTTATAATTTATTAAATTTTAATATATATATATATATATATATATATATATATATATATATATATATTCATTTGTAATATATGAATGCCACAAACACTGCATCTAGGGACCATTAAATCCCTAATCACTCCCCACTTCACAGGCTTAGGGCACATCAAGGGCAGGACATTGTGATAGACTTGTCTCCCTGAGTCATGCATAACACCTCCCTCTTCCATGAACACAATCCTCAAGTATGGGACAATACCTCATGCTCGGTTCGAACCATCTCCCAATTCCACCACCACTTGCACAATGCACTATATGGTAAGGTAGTCACACCCCCTAGGTAGTGCACATATTCTTCCTTTACATGTACATTTTGCAACTATACAACTAGCCAATAACTCCGAAGGCCCTCTTTGATCAATCAACATATCTTCAACACCAGAAATCTCCAATCACATGTCACAAGCTTATCCTACATGACCAATTTTCCAAAAGCCCTAAGTACCATTTCACAAACCACCCTCAACCTCTCCAATCCATACTATCCCGTGTCATGGGATTGGAACTCAACTAGAAGGGAGTAATGAACCCTCAAAACAACACAAGGCACAAAGAAGGCTTAAGAAGGAGCATAAGAAGAAATCCCAATGAAAAAATAAGACCAAGAATCATGGGAAAAAAATTAAATAAAAAACAGGGCGCACAAGAGATAAACTACATTTTAGCCCTTTATAAAAGAGCATCAAATTCCCTCCTATGTAAGTTGTAAATGAAAAGCCACATGTAAAGGAGCCATGAGAATAGAAAAGAATAGGAAAATAGTAGAAAAGAGGACCAAGGCCAAACGACTAGTCATGGAAATGGGTTGGGTGCCCAAGGGGAGAAGAGCATGTATAAAAGCCAAAAAGTGAATGGATAAGCTCAATCTTGGTGTGTGTGCAAAGTAGCTCTCTTCTTGTTCTTGTTCTTACTTTTTGCTTGTGCATGAGAGAGGGAGAGTGTGAGTGTGTGACAGTGAGGAACCATGGAGAAGCTTTTCTTCTCCTACTCTTCTTCTTCTCTTCTCTTTTCTCGCACATGTGACTATGGAGGTTGGAGCTTGGAGCATGGAGATGGAGCTTGCTTGAGCTAGCACTTTGAATCATGGAGCCATCAAAGGATTCCAGGAAGAGGACTACAACGATTGGATTCAATGGTAAGCTCACTACATCCATGTGTAAGAGCATGCACCAAGCCATTGCCACTCGCTTGAAATGCTTGACTTGATAAAAAGTGGTCCGTAGGGTCTTGGCAATTGCTAGTGATAGCAACAACACATATTGTCACAATACAATTGGAGTATCTATCTGCATCCCCAAATCTGTCACCAACTTTAGCAACCAAGTAGTCTCACATGATGCTAATGTGGCACCTCCATACTCTGCCTTAGTACTAGAGAGTGCAATTGTCGGTTGCTTCTTGCTACTCCAGTTAATCATTCCAGTGCCCAAGGCTAAATGCATACCCACTAGTAGACCATCTATCATATGGATAGCCTTCCCAATCTGCATTAGTATATCCCATGAGTTTTAGATGCTTATCACTCTTATAAAAGAGTTATTAGTCTACTATAGCCTTGCCATAACACATAATTTTCCTTATTATATCCAAGTGGGATTTTCGCGCTTTTACATGAATGGAATGATAAGTCCAATTGAGTAACTGAGACCAAACCTAGTGATAGTAAGGTAGATGAGACTTCCTACCATCTGCCTGTACATAATAATATCTAAAATTTCAACTATAGTATTCATATCTAGCTTAGTATTCTAATCCAACAGAGTATCCAAGGGTTTGGAATATGTCATACCATATTTCTTTAGCATCTCCAATGCATACTATCTTCGCATCAGCCATAGTCCATTTGCTGATTTTGTAATCTCAATACCAAGAAAGAAATTCAATTCTCCCAAATCCTTCATATCAAATTTAGTTTTTAGCATGGTCATAATATCTTCTATTCCAATATCATTGCCCCCTGTAATAATAAGGTCATCTACATAAATGACTAACATCACAAGTCCTACATCTATTTTATTCATAAATAGGCTATGATCAATTGTGCCAACTGCAAATCCAAGACTCTGCAAGTAAGTATTAATTTGTGCATGCTGAGCTCTTGGAGCCTATTTCAATCCATAGAGTGCTTTTCTAGCTTGCAAAGATAATTTGGATATTAAGGATGCACATACCTTTCCAGATGATCCATGAACACTTCTTCTGCTAAGTCTCCATTTAGAAATGCATTCTCAACATCCATTTGTTGTAATTTCTAGCCCTTTGTTGCAACTAGTCTTGATAGTTGCCATTTGGCAATAGAGCTTAATGTCTTTTCATAATCTAGACCAAACTATTGTGCATAGTCTTTGGCCACTAACCTAGCTTTATACCTTTCAATACTGCCATCAGACTTTCACTTAACTTTGTAAACCCATTTATAGCAAATTGACTACTTTCCATTAGGCAATACAACCAATTTCCAAGTATGATTTTCAATTAGTGCATTCATCTCCTCATCCATTACCTTACACCAATTCTTGTCCATGACAACTTCACTGAATGTAGCAAGCTCTTTGTATTCCATGACCTTTGTCGTATATGCATAATGCTTTGCTGAAAATCCACTATACATAAGCATGTCAATAGGGTATCTCACCCTTTGTGAGTATCTCAATTGTGGTGGACTACTCGATTCCCCTCTTTCATGGGGCAATACATATTTGATATGCCTAACTCCAAGAGTATGCATAGATGAAATTCCAAGCTTACTATCCAAGCTATCAATCAAGTCATATCCAAAAGTCAAAATCCTAGGATCATCATCAAGAACTTTCTCTTTACCTTTGCCTTGTGAAACACCTCTACTGATTACTATTTCTCATGTAGATATATTAAAGCATTTATACGCTTTCCACTCCTATGCATAGCCAATGAAGACACACTTATGTGCTTTAGAATCCAACTTCCTTCTTTTCCCATGTGGAATTGTTGAGATATGCAAGCTCAGTCTACCTACTACCTGTTGACACACTGCTCATGTTATCACAATATAGCTTGACTAGTTTATCCACACAAATCCCCAAGTCATCCATCAACTAACTAGCCAAGCAACCTCACATGCAGCCAATGTTGCACCCCTGTATTTTGCTTCTGTACTTGAGAGAGCCACATTAGGTTGTTTTTTACTACTCTAACTGACCATACTACTTCCAAGACCAAATGCATATCCATTGGTCAATCTCATATCATACATAGAGCTAGCCCAATCTACATTACAATAACCTATAAGTTGAACATGCTTACCATGCTTACCATGCTTATAGAATAGCCCCATAAGGCAATGCCCCTTCACATATCTCAAAATCCTCCTCATAGCATCTAGGGGAGGTTTCCTTGGTTGCTGCATAAATTGGCTTATCAAACTAACTGCATAACTCAAGTCTGGTCTAGTGATAGTGGAATAGATCGCACTACCAACCATCTCTCTATACATAGTCACGCTCTATCACATTTTCTATATCAATAGCCAACTTTACATTTTGCTTTAGTGGTGTGTCCATGGGTTTGCATTCCAGCATGCCATACTTCTCCAACATATTTTGTGCATACTGTTTTTGTATCATCCATATCCCATGATATGTACGCAAAACATCAATGCATAAGAAAAATTTCAACTCTCCCAAGTCTATAATCTGAAATTCTTTCTACAACATAGCTTTTATGTCATCAATGCCATGTATCATCATCTGTGATCACCAAATCATCTACATAGAACACCAAAATCACATATCTTGCCTCTGTTTTCATGGTAAATAGGTTGTAATCAGCTTTGCCTAGTTGAAATCCAAGTGTATGCAACAAGTAGGAAGTAATCCTAGCATTCCAGGCTTGCAGGGCTTACTTTAAGCCATGCAATTCTTTCTTCAATCTATATACATATGATGAATAGTCTGGATACACATAGCCCTCTGGCTAATCCATGTAAACATTTTCTTCCAAATCACCATTTAAGAAAGCATTTTTAATGCCTATCTGATAAAGATTCTAGCCTTTGGATACAGGCAATGCTATAACAGTATGTACAATTGCCATCTTAGCAACTAAACTAAAAGTTTCAGCCCATACTGCTGGGAATATCCTTTCACTACCAATCTGGCTTTGTACCTTTCTAGTGAGCCATCAGACTTACATTTTACTTTATAGACCCACTTGCATTCAATAGGCATTTTGCCCTCAAGCAACTCAACCAAATCCCATGTTCTACAAAGCCTCATATTCATCATCCATAGCCTTGCACCAATTCTCATCCTTAACTGCTTTTGCAAAAGATGTAGACTCTTTGTATTTGAGCACTTTAGTCATGTATGCATAATCTCTCAATGAGTATCCACTATAGGTAAGCCTATCCATAGGCTTCCTTTCTCTCTACAATCTCCACAATGGAGGTGAACTAGATTTTGCTCTCTCATGAGGTGGTACATATATTTGCTTAACTCCATGTGTAACCACTACAAGTATGCCAAACTCGCTATCAAGACTCTCACTAGAGTCATATCCTGAAGTCAATGGACCTATAACAACATCAAAAACCTTCTCTTTTCCTGTATTTCTCCCCCTCACTGGCATATCCATGTCAATGGATGGAGACCCATGGTTGTGTAACCTACCTATCCAAGGACTTACAATGCCAGATACATCCTAAATAGTTCCACTGATAGGAGAAGTGCCTTGCTATCCATTTTTAGCCTACGTGCCCTATGAAGTGTCATCATATACTGTAGCCTGCTTAGCACCATACCAAGATGCTAACTCATCAAATACAACATCACAGCTGAGCAATATCTCTCGTGTAGTTAGAACAATACACTTATATACCTTTCTTTCTTGTGAGTATCCAAGGAAAACACACTTCATTGCTTTCGAGTCAAGTTTCTTTCATTTGTCATTAGAAACATAAACATAGGTAATACTACCAAATACTTTCAAATGTTGTATGTCAGGCTTGTAGCCACATAGCTACTCATAAGGTGTTTTTTCAATGTATTCATGTAGTAGGTGTTCTATTTCATAATATAGACAATTGTAAGTGCTGCTTCAGCCCAATAAGACAAAGATATATCCTTCTCATTTAACATAGCCCTAGCTACCTCCATAATCACCCTGTTCTTTCTTTCATCAACTCCATTCTACTATGGAGTATAGCTGCAAGTCAATTGCCTCCTAATCCCATGCTTTGCTAAGTATCTATCAAACTCCTTTGAGACATACTCTCCACAACCATTAGATCATAAGCATGAGACATAATAGTTAAGCTCTTTTTCAGCATGAGCTTTAAAATCCATAAAGTTTTCCAACACTTCATATTTATGCTTTAGGATGTATATCCATGTGTACCTGCTATAGTCATCCACAAAAATCACTTAGTATCTAGACCCACCAAGTGATGCATTATGCGCATGTCCCTAGACATCTAAGTGCACAAGCTGTAAAGGCCTGTTGTTATTCCATGTATTCCTGGAAAATGGAAACCTAGCTTGTTTCCCAAATTGACATGCTGAGGATACATGTCCCAAATTATCATACTTAAACCTTGGTAGCCCTATAACAAGCTCCTTATGCTACATAGTTTTCAACTTTTGGGCATTTATATGTCCAATCCGTTTATGCCACATATATCAATGTCTTGGATACTTGCCTCATCATGAGCAAACATAGCAACATTCAACTTAGGCATGTTTGCATCCAGTGTAAACATTATGCCATGTCTTTGGCCTTTAGCAACCAATCTATATCCTCTACCATACTCCTCTATGAAGCAACCATCTCTATTAAATCGTACTTGCAGGTTTTGCTCAACCATCTGACTTACAAATAACATATTCTTGGTAATCGATGGTACATGCAATACATAATGCAAATGCTTTTTCCTACCATTAGGCAAGCATAACCAAAGGAACAATCCATGTTTGTGCTAAATCATACTAAGAATCATCTCTAGTACATACATAGCCATTAGCACTTGATTTCAGCTCAACAAACCACTCACCGTGTGATGTCATGTGGTTTGAGGCACTAGAATCTATATACCAGACATCATCAAACTTTCCTTGTTGCATGTCCTTGTTGCATACATGAGTCATAGCAAACAGTCTCGCACCACTCTCAGGCTCTAATATGCTTGTTGTCTACCCTTCTGATCAGCTTGCTTTTTCTAGCACTCTTTTGCAATGTAGCCATGCTTACCATAGTAATGGCAAACTTTATCCTTATTAGCATTTTCATGAGTAGACTAAATATGCCAAGATCCTCTGCGCTCCAACATCTTCTTGGAAGCTTCTACTTTTAGGGTAGGTTTAGAAAAGTTTAGTGGAGTTAGGGATTCTTGTCCACACAAATCTTGGAATGGAATCATCTGGATGCTTTGATGATAGGATGCATTATAAGCAAACTCCACCAAAGATAGGTATTGTATCCACTACTTGGCTTGCCTACAGCAGCAATAAGCTCTAAGTATATCTTTGATGACTTGGTTAACCTGTTCAGTTTACCCATTGATTTGTGGGTAATAGGGGATGCTAAAACAAAGTTGGGTATGAATGGCCTCAAATAAACTCTTCGAAAAATGAGAAGTGAAAAGAGAATCACAATCGCTAATGATCCTTTTAGGCAATCCATGCAAGCTAAAGATCTCTTTTACAAAGCTCCTTACAATATCTGAAGTCTTGTAGTTGGTTTTGACTTGCATAAGGTGAGCAACCTTAGTTAGCATATCCAAAATCACTAGGATCAAACTAAATCCTCCTTGGGCATAAGGTAATCCAACTACAAAATCCATGCTAATAAATTCCCACTTCATTTGCAGTATATCAAGTGGTGGGAACTTTCTTGGCATCTTAACACACTCAACTTTCTTGGCAAAGCCTAAATGTCCTGAGAAAGGGGAATCATGGGCTTCCCCCAAAGTATCTTCTTCTTGAGATCTTCACTTGAAGTAGGTCTTGAAGTAGGTCTTGTCTTTAGGTCTTGAAGTAGACAAGTCTCCCTCTATAGAGAAGTTTAGATACTTGAGTTCGTACTTAGGGTTTATCTCCTTAGATAGGATCTATTTTATCATCTATTGATACCTTGGATTCTTACATGTTTCTTCTTTGGCCATTTCTATGATCGGGTTACTGGGCATTGACACCATTGCTGCTAGAGATCCTGCCTTCAAGGGTTCCTTTAAGATAAGAGCACTGAGAAATGCTTTGTAGGTTAGGGCATTCACAATGGCATTCTCCTTACCTAGTCTATACTTGATTTCAAAGTCATACTCCTATAAGACTTCAATCCATCATCGTTGTCTCATATTTAGCTCTGGTTGAGTGAAGATCAATCTAAGACTCTTATGGTTGGTGACTAAAGTGAACTTCTTACCAAGTAAATAGTGTCTTCATAATTTGAGACCATGAATTACACCAAGTATATTATAGCCAAATAATGAAACTAAATTTAAAAAAGTTGCCCTTAAATCATAAGTTGACAAATCGTGTTAAGTTTGTAAGTGCTTATTGCACATTTCACATTAACCAAGAGTAACAAAGCCTTATTCAACAATATTTCACCATACACCTTCAAATAGTTGGTTTTTCATCACATTAAAGATATTACAAGCAATAAATGCTTCTATGGATCACCCTAGGTTACTATGTTGTCTTATATAACTCATTATTGGGACTTGGCATGTATGTCTCAAGAAAGAAAAGCCTGAGGCACATAGATGTAAATTTCTAATAAATATGAGAGAAGGTAATAGATTACAGTAATAGGGAATCAATGTATTTCAAACCCAACCGTAGCTTATGAAAAATTCATATAAGCTTGTGTCCAAACCACATACAGCATATATATCAATTTTTGAGACTATTGCTTTGGCTATGCTCAACCCATGTGCAAAATAAAACACCATGCATGAGTTTAGATAGCAAACAATTAGTGCTATGATAGTAAAAACTAGCATACAATAGTTTCCTCTCATCTATGATTTCCAAACTCCGTGTCCTTGTTTTCTTCCTACCTTATTGCATGCATAGTGTGTTTTTCTTAAATTCTTGTTGTCCATGAATCTCCTTGATGTTGGCACTTGTAACTCACCTGAAGTCATGGTGAAAGCACCAAAAAATCATGCACTCCTATTAATCTTTCAATCCCATGCTTCAATTCATATATGTAAGTCTTAGGTCCCAAGTTTAGACCCTTTTGTATCTTCTTGATCTTCACAAGTCATGGTTTTAAACTTTACCTTCATAAGTCATGGTATTAAGAAGTATAAAAAACATATCCTCTTATGTATACATTTACAAATATTTCAAACTGTGCTCTTAAAATCATATGACATCCATCCCCTCTAAACTTGCACATCCTCCAGCATGTGCAATCTATTTTAGCCTTCAGCATATTTAGGGTCTTCATCTTCATTGTCTTCTCCATCTTCTAAGTTATCATGAACATCCTCACTATCTTGCTATTCTCCTTTAGATGTACTTGCATCCTTCTTTTCAACAACTTAATCCTCTTTCCAACTACAAGAACTTTTAGCTATGTACCATCAAGTGTGGATAGAGAGTAAGTAGCATTATCATGTACATGATTTTCCTTGTCAAACTACTCAAATAACCACAAATTTGCAATCATTCACCCTTATAACTCTTCTAAGATAGACTCACTTGAGGAAACATAGCATATATGGTCAAGTATTGCTGCTAGACTTTCAAGATGGTCAAGTATTGCTGCTAGACTTTCAACTTCTTCACCATTTGAAATCATGTATTTCTTTGTAACGTGCTTGGGTCGCAACACATTTTAGTAGTCCATTGGGAGTCTGATCTAAAAGATGTTGCATGGCACTCCCATGGAATGTCACATGGTTTGTTGATTAGTGAATCCCAAGTCTACTCCACAACAAAACATATCGGCCAACCCTGTTACGATCGACCTGAATCTTTCTAGGTTTCTAGCGGTCAAGTCATTCTATAGCCTTCTAGCAATCTACTTTGCATAGAGCATCTAAACCAAGGTTGACTCATATCGCACTTGGTTCAAAGAGAATGGGAAACAAGAGGGATGCATTGCTCGACCTCTCTACCTATAGGGTAAAGTCCCATTCAGGTCCCCTAAAATGATATGAGTTAAGGTTCTACCTTACATTATCTAAGGTCAATACGTCATCGCGATTTGAATGTTGAGAAGCCTCCCAGTTCTCTGGGACCACCCTGATGTAGGACAGACCCATCAAGGGTTCCACCCACTTGCTTCCCTTGATAGCTTTAGTTTCCTACTTACCTAAGGGCACATTAGTGGTAACACATACAAGCATCTTCCTTAATTAACCCGTTCCTTTAAAAATGTACATGCTTCCCTTAAAAACCCGTTAGTCACATGTTCCTTCACGTAATTTTATGCACTGACATGAAAACAGATCAGAAAATTTCCTTGAAAGTAAAATTTATATTAAAATTTCAACTGAGATACAAATCCCGTCCATGGGACAATTCCTACATGTAATATTTCCGTGCTCCCCATATAGGAAACCCCCCCAAGAGAAAATTTTCAAATTTTTTTAACTTTTTTTACCCCCTCTCTCTCCCCCTGTCGACTGCATGGCAGGGAGAGAGAGAGAGTGAAAGTAATAAAGAGAGGGGGGCATGCAGCCCCCCAAGGTGGCGGAAGGATGCCATCTCTCGCCCCCCCTCTCCCTACTACGTCATCCCCCCTCGTGTCGAGACATTGCCCCCCTGGATGTCCACCAGAGGATCCCCCTCCTCCCTCAACGGTATGCAATGGCTCTCTCCCCCTATGATCACAAGCGCATGCCCTGGTCCAGGGACTTTAGCACCAGCCCATCGCCATCGTCAAGGAGAAGAAGGAGAAGAAGAGAGAGAAGGGGAAGAGAAGGAGAAGAAGAGGGAGAGAAGAAGAGAAGGAGAAGAAGGGGTAAGGAGAGAAAGAAGAGGGAGAGAAGAGGGAAGAGAGAGAAGAAGGGAAGGAGAGAGAGAGAGAGAGAGAAGGGAGAAGGAGAAGAAGAAGAGAAAAAGAAGAAGAGAGAGAAGGAGAAGAGAGAAGAAGAAGAGGAAGAAGAAGAAGAGGAAGGGAGAGAGAGGAGAAGAAGAAGAAGGTGAGAAAGAAGAGAACTTGAAGGAACATCAGAAGACGACATTGACCACCCCCCCTCAAAAATGGTGTCCGCTAACCCTCCCGCTATACTTATTGCTTTTTGTTCATGGTTTCTCTTCTATACTTAAAGTGCATGATTATGAAAACTCAAGTGTGTGAGTTGCATGAAATATTGACTAGCCTAGTACATGAAATATTGTCATACGGAATCTTGCATTATTTTCATGAAAAGGACTGGAGCCTCGATCGAAAGGGATAAAAATACGCCCTTATCAAAAAAATGCAATAGCATCCTAAGATTGCAAACCAGTTTTTCATGTGCAAGGATGATATAGTACATTAAAGTAATAGTTAGATCATCCACATGTCGATATATGTTAACTTGAGAGATCCTTGTTTGAACTCTAGCCAATAGATGAGGATTGGATAACCTATGGTTAATCAGGTTGGAATCTTATTAATGTACTCTTGGTGATGTGCTAGCAATATGGGTTAGCGCTTGGTGACCTGTGATATTAGATAGCTACTCTAGGAATTGAGTTGATCTTCTACCCTAAATAGGTAGCCAGGATTAATAAAGGTCAAGATGAAATCACTTAGTTCAGTTAAAGGTTCTGGAAGGAACTTGTTAAATCAACCTTGCGAAGCCCTAACCCAAGGGGGAGAGCAAACTTTAGGGTAGTTGATTCATGCTAAGCATGTTGCTTGGAACTGTTGAAATGGTTTTAACAAAGGTTGATCTTGTTAAAGATGGATTGTTGACCCAAGTAATGCTTGGTTGTTTGAAAAGGTTGTAAAAGTGTTTTGATACATCCAAGTTAAATTCTGGTTGTGCATGCAATGGGATTACGATGCCTTGAAGCAAGTGGTTGTGCGTTCCACTATTTGTTAATGTGGTTTTGGATGTTATCCCAAGTGGGGTGTGATTGATGATTACACGGTCGGGTCTGAGATGATTGATTGCCATGGAAAAAAAAGGGATGTTTTCCCTAGTAATTGTTTTTAAGTTGGTTGCTTAAGCTATGGTTGATTTCCTAAAGGAATAATTAAGGAAGGATGGCACTAGCTACCCCCCGCGAACCGCCAAACCCTAACCAAGGGGGTTATGAATTTGCGCCACGAATGTGGACCGAACCCATTGCGAGAGGTCTCTCCATGGAAATTACTTGGCGTAGGAGGATGCTTGGGTGCCAGTGGGGGCTCTGGCCATAAATCCCAATGCCTCCGGGCCCTACACAAGTGTTCTACGTGACTCGAGATGGGATCTCGAGGCCTTGATACTAGTTGCAAGGCAGAATCTTGGTAGGATAAACCTTCGGGTTTTGTTGCCAGGAGACGGAAGGATTTTTCTGCAGAGGCAGAAAGGAACACTTAATTCTCCTATATGGGCGGGAGACAAACATAAATCTGAAGATAAGTTAAGGAAGTGTTTGATCTTGCTTTATCTTGTCTTCGTGTTAGTGGCCTAAATTACGTAAAGGAACGTGTGATTAATGGGTTAATTAAGAAAGTTGCTTTTATGTGTCAAACATGATGTGGTAGGTAATTAGATAACTAAAACAACCCCCGAGGGAAGCGTGATGGATTTGACCAATGGGTCTGTCCTACGGAAGGGTGGTCTCGGTTAGCTGAGAGCTTTCCTCAAAGGAAATGTTAACGAGAAATGTTAGGAAAAAGTCGGTCTATGACCTTAGATAATGTTAGCTAGGAACCCGGACCTCACGTCGATCCTAGTGGGAATGGTCGGATAAGTTCCATTGCGGGGCAAACTCGAGAGACTCTAGTTGGCAAACCCCATGTCATTCCTTGGGAGTGCCCGGGCGGCGTCTTCTAGATATATCTCTCGATGGACTGCTAAGAAGTGTCCTGCGATTTGAGGAGCGGGCACGTTACACTAGAATCCGTAAGGATGCGTCTTATTTTCCTCCAAGTTTCCACCCTTCCACTAGTAATAGGGCCTTGAGATTCCTTCCCAAGTCACGTAGACCATCTGAATAGGACCCTGAGGTAGGGGATTTATAGCTAGAGACCTCTCACGATGGGTTTGGTCCACATTCCCGATGTGGTTATCAAAAACCCCCTTAGATAGGGTTGGCGACTAGCTGGGGGTACTCAACACGCCTTTCCCAGGTGTTTCAACCTGAATTCAATTTGAAAGATTTTCTTCTTATCAATTCCTTTGTTAGATGACTCATTTTCCAAACAAGTGTTCCTAAGTACAAACACAAGCAAAATGCACAATATGAACTAGACAATTCGTTGTTCTCTCTGCCGAAGGAAATTTCGATTTGATGTGATAGCATCTAGTCTCGGCTTTATCCTCGAGATTCCAGAGATAACCTAACTTAATTTCCTCATTCTTTTAAATGAAGAAGTATCCTTGCAATGTTGATTGCAATTTAGGACATTGGCTTCCCTACAACCAAACCTTACATATTCATTTGAACTAGGGTTCGTCGTGTAATTCATAAAGTTACTTAAGGACTTTGAATTCCTTTCAGCTTCAAGCAAGATGGGCCTTGAGAAGAATCCTTTCAACTTCTAACACTTTAGGGTTTTAAATTCTTCCAACTTCCTAGGAACCCTACATATTCTATCACAAGTTCAATCTATGTTTTTTGAGATATAATAGTAGGATTTCCTATTATTTCAACCAAGCAAATAGATGCGGATGCATAAAATCTATCCGACTTAATTGTAGTTTAATGTATATTCTTGAAACTTTTCATATATATATATATATATATATATATATATATATATATATATAAGCATGAAATTCCAATGCAATTTATGTGCAATTTAACGACTTCTAAGTGCAATTTTAATCGACCACCTAAGATGAACGCGATGAACAAAATTTTCCTAGTACGCTCATTATCTCGAAACATGCTCAATTAAGTTGCGATAATTAATGTAAACGTTATTTTCTCCCAATTTCCTTTCCCTAATACAATGCGGTGCACGTGATTCATAAGAGATGTGTTTCCCGTAGTTGTAGTCCCTTAGTTCGCGGTCCCATTGGTTGTGGTGGGAGTTTCAACATTTGGAGAGATCTTTCACTTGGGAGCCATTATTCAAAAGTGAATTTGAGAGAAGAAGGAATGGATTTGAGATGGGAGAGTGTAAGAGAAGATGGCTTAGTCAAAGACCGAGATAGGGGAAATTGATATCTCTCTCTCTCTCTCTCTCTCTCTCTCTCTCTCTCTCTCTCTCTCTCTCTCTCTCTCTCTCTCTCTCTCTCTCTCTCTCTCTCTCTCTCTCTCTCTCTCTCTCTCTCTCTCTCTCTCTCTCTCAAGCTTCTTCTTGCAATCTCTTAGAGGGGTATCCTTCTACCTCCCTCTCTCTACCTCTCTCTCGCAACCTCTTAGGGTCTCCTTGTGCTTCTCTAACTGCTCCCCATGCCTCATATTTATAGCTAAACAAGAGAAAAAGGGTTGTGGTTGAGAAGATGAGTTCTTTATGGAGGGGATCTTGGAAAAATTAGCAATTTGATGCTCAAATCACAATTTAATAGTTCAGTTAGCTTTGAAAGGGGATAAAACTCTAGAGACTTGGTTAGAAATCTTCCATATCACTCCTTCTTCTTCTCCCTATCTTGTAAATTGCAATCGCGACGCATGCGATTTCACTAATCCTTCTTTTTTTGTATTAAATTTCCAAAACAAGTTGAAAAAACCACTTGCTTTTTTTTACATGACATCTTATTCTAGAAATCTCCATAGCTTTTTAGGATATTTATAATAAGTAATATCTAAAATATGCTAGTTTTGCCCAAAAATCTAATATTTTTGGACCATCCATACTATACACAATAACACTAATAATTTATATGGCTCATAACTCTCGTTCACATTGTAACTTCCATGAAGGGTAGCTACGTTCTTGTCAATCCGAAAAAAATATCAGATTAGGACTCTCGATTTTTTATATTTTTTATTAAATAAAAAATATTAGTTATTAATGTTAGTTAGTTTTTACTTTAGTTAGTAACCTTACTAACTTGTTAATTGACTAACTAACTTTCGAACTAACCAACTAATTTTTAATTGCTTGGAAGTATTATATCCTCCTTCCCTTAGAGAAATCGAGATGTCCTCATCTAGAGAGAAACCGTGGGTATTGTTGATGAAGAGCATTCTCATCTATCCATGTAGCATCTTCTTCGAGGTAGTCTCTCCATTGGATGAGATATTCCCTAAGAGTTCTACTTCTCAATTGTCTCTCTCCCTAATATCTAGGATTTTATTTGGCTACAGCTCAAGGACTCCTTGGCTAGGTATTACAATTTGTTGATCACTCAATACATGGCTAGGATTAGACACATATTTCTTTAGTAGACTAACATGAAATATGTTGTGAATTTTTATATTTTCAAGGAGTTGAAGTTTGTAAGCATTAGGTCCTAGGCTTTTGAGGATCTTGTAAGGCCTGCAATACCTTGGACTAAGCTTTTTAAACTCTCCCAAGGATAAGGAACTCTTCTTGGGTCAAACACGAATGAAAACCATATCCCCCTCCTTGAAGAGCCTCTCTTGCATGTTTAAATCCGCATAAGCCTTCTACCTATCTTTGGCGGCTTTTATGTTTTGCCTAATGTAATGGCCTTAATGTGTTTGTTCATTTCTTCTTGCATCTTCTTGGAAGCCTCTACCCTTAAAGTAGGGTCTGAGAAAAATAATGAAGAATGGCAATCATGCCCATACAATTCTTGGAAAGGTGTCATTTGAATGCTTTGTTGGAAGGAAGCATTGTAGGCGAACTCCACTAAGAGTAGATATTGGATCCACTTCTTGGGTTCGTGACAGCAATATGCTCTAAGCATATCTTCAATCACTTGATTGACCATTTGTGTTTGGCCATCAGTTTGAGGATGATAGGCCGTACTAAAATAGAGTTGAGTACCAATAGCTTCAAATATCCCTCTCCAGAAATGAGATGTGAAAAGGGAGTCTTAATCTCACTGATGATCCTTTTGGGTAGACCATGGACTCTAAATATCTCCTTAATGAACACCAGTCTAGCAATATCTGAAGCCTTATAATTTGTCTTTACTAGGATGAGATGCACAACCTTGGTGAGCATATCTACTACAACCATAATTGAGTTGTACCCACCTGGAACTGGAGGTAACCCAACAACAAAGTTCATGCTAATAAATTCCCACTTCATCTTAGGGATGTCGAGAGGTTGTAGCTTTCTAGGCATCTTCACACACTCTACCTTGATGTGTTGACAAGACAGACATTCTGTGACATATTTGAGTACATCTCCCTTAAGTCTTTCCCAATGATAGCTCTTCATGACCATGTTGAGGGTCTTGGCATATCCTAGATGACCAAAGAAACGGGAATCATGTGCTTCCTAGAGTATATATTGTTTAAGTCTTTGGCTCGAAGGGATCCACAGTCTTGTCCTGAAGTAGGCTAGGCCTTCATAGACATAGGTACTCTTGGTATTTAACTTTGAGATTGGGACTTTGGTCCTTTTCTAGGATCTCCTTTATCATTTTCTGATATTGTGGGTCATGTTTATAGTCCTCCCTAGCCAATTCGAGGATAGGGTTGTTTGTCATTGGCACCATGGTGGCTAATGTTTCGTCGGTTGTTGAAGCTTCCACCATAATGAGAGAGTTGAGGAATGCTTTATGACTTAAGGCATCAACGACCACATTTTCCTTGCCAAGTCTATATCTGATCTCAAGTCATACTCTTGTAGCACCTCAATCCAACGGCGTTGCCTCATATTGAGGTCAACCTGGGAGAAGATCCATTTGAGGCTCTTGTGGTCCGTGACCAAGGAGAATTTGTTGCCAAGCAAGTAGTGCCTCCAGAGTTTGAGGGCATGAATGATAGCCAATAGTTCCAAGTCATGGGTAGCATAAATTTTCTCATGGGTTTTTAACTTCCTTGAGGAATATGCCATGAGATGACCTTCTTGCATTAGTACACAACCTAGTGCAAGTGAGCTGGCATTTGTAACAACTTCAAACTCCTTGCTCAAGTCTGGGAGCTTCAGAATTGGCACTGTCACTAAGCTATGTTTGAGTTGGTCGAAGCTTGCTTGTTCAGTGGTTGTCCACACTATGGCAACCTGCTTCTTTAGTAGATCTATGAGAGGTGCCGCAACTAAGGCATAATCTTTGATAAAGATTCTATACCATCCTATTAGACCAAGAAAGCTATGCCCTTCCTTAATATTGGTTGGTGGGGGCCATTCTTGTACATCTTTAACCTTTGCAGGAACCACAGAGATTCCCTTTTCTGATACAATGAAGCCTAGATACTCAATCTGTCATTTGAGGAAGGCACGCTTCTTCTTTTTGGCATAAAGCTTGTGTGTACTCATGATTTCAAGGACAATGCAAAGTTGAGGCTCATGGTCTTCTTCTTCCTTGGAGTAGACAAGGGTGTCATCAAAGAAAACAAGTACAAACTCATCAAGGTATGGTCTAAAGATATCCTACATTAGCATATTGAATGTAGCAAGAGCATTAGATTATCCAAAGGACATTACTGTGAACTCAAAATGACTATATTTAGTGTTGAAAGCTGTCTTTGGAATATCCTCATCCTTGATGTGGATTTGGTAATACCCTGACCTTAAGTCAATTTTTGGGAAGATTTTTGCTCCTTGTAGGCGATCGGGACAGGATATTTATTCTTGACGGTTACTTAATTCAGCCCTCTGTAGTCAATGCATAGCTAGAGTGTTCTGTCCTTCTCCTGAAACAACACAGGAGCTCCCCATGGAAAACTACTAAGCCGAACAAACCCCTGATCTAAAAGTTTTTTGAGCTACTTCTTTAATTTGAAAGCTTCGAGAATAGACATTTTGTAACGTATTTTTGCAAATGGAGTGATGCTTGGTATGAGTTTGATCTCATGATCAATTTCCCTTGGGGGTGGTAGCTCTATCAAGTCTTTGGGGAACACATCTACATACTCCTTCAGCCATGAAGGTTCTTCTTCAGACTCCTTGCTCTGCTCTAGCTTAGTCAGCTTGATCAAGTAGATGGATAAACCCTTCTGCATTCCCCTAACTATTAGTGATGCCTTTGCTAATTGGATTTTGGGTTTACCAGCCTCCCCTTGAGTTGTGACTAATTCCCCTTCAGAACTTTGGAAGGAAATTTGGCCCCTTCCACAGTGAATGTGGGCATTGTTGGGTATAAACCAATCCATGCCAAGTAAGCATTCATGAGCCCCTAATTTCATTACTCTGAATTTTACAATTGTTGGTTTTCCACCGAGTAGGAATCTCACTTTGCCAATTTGTCTAGTACAAGTGATTTTACGCCCATTTGCTAAATCCACAAGTAAAGGGGGCGCAACTATTGTGGTTATTCCTAGCTTTCTTGCACAAGCAGGAGAAATAAAAAAATGGGTACTTCCATAGTCAATCAAGGTTTTGAAATTCTTACCTGTGTGAAGGGGTTAGATCACCAAGAATTGGCAATTTAGCCCCTTTTTATGAAGAGCAGCATGGACTATCCCCTTTTCAATCTGCTTCCATAGTTGGTTCTTCCTCTTCATTTACTTCCTTGATGGTGATATTGGAAGTCCTTGCACTTTGATACCAATTGTAACGTGCTTGGGTTGCGACACATTTTAGTAGTCCATCGGGAGTTTGACCTAAAAGACGCTACCAAGCACTCCCACAGAATATCACAGGGTTTGTCGGTTAGCAAATCCCGAGTCTACTCCGCAATGAAACGTATTGGCCAACCATGTTAGGATCGATCAGAATCTTTCTAGATTTCTAACAGTCAAGTCATTCTATAGCCTTCTAGCATCAGTCTTCAAATGATCTACTTTGTGCAAAGCATCTAAACTGAGGTGGACACATATCGCACTTGGTCAAAGAGAATGGGAAACGAGAGGGATGCATCGCTTGACCTCTCTATCCGTAGGGTAAAGTCCCATTCTGGTCCCCTGAAATGATATAAGCCAAGGTTCTACCCTACATTATCTAAGGTTAATACATCATTGTGATTTGAATATTGAGAAGCCTCCCAGTTCTCTAGGACCACCCTGCTGTAGGACGGACCCATTGGGGGTTCCGCCCACCTGCTTCCCTTGATAGCTTTAGTTTCCTACTTACCTAAGGGCACATTAGTGGTAACACATACAATCAGCTTTCTTAATTAACTCGTTAGTCACATATTCCTTTATGTAATTTTATGCATTGATACGAAAGCAAATCAGACAATTTCCTTGAAAGTAAACTTTATATTAAAATTTCAAGTGAGATACAAATCCCATCCATGGGACAATTCCCGCAATCCGTAAGGATGCATCTTATTTTCCTCCAAGTTTCTACCCTTGCACTAGTAACAGGGCCTTGAGATGTCACACAGACCATCTGAGTAGGACTCAAAGGTAGGGGATTTATAGCATGGCACCCGAGCATCCTCTACGAACAAATGTTTATACAAAGAGACCTCTCATGATGGGTTCGGTCCACATTCTTGACATGGTTATCAAAAACCCCCTTGGAGAGGGTTGGCGGCTAGTTGGGGGTACTCAACACGCCTTTCCCAAGTGTTTCAACCTAAATTCAATTTGAAATATTTTCTTCTTATTAATTCCTTTGTTAGATGACTCCTTTTCCAAATAGGTATTCCTAAGTAAAAACACAAGCAGAAATGCACAATATGTACTAAATAATTCTTTGTTCTCTCTACCAAAGGAAATTCCGATTTGATGCAATAGCATCTAGTCTTGACTTTATCCTCGTATCGTCCGAGATTTCCAGAGATAACCTAATTTAATTTCCTATTCTTTTGCATGAAGAAATATGCAATGTTGATTGCAATTTGGGACATTGGCTTCCCTACAACCAAACCCTACGTATTCATTTGAACTAGAGTTCGTCGCATAATTCATAAAGTTACTTAAGGACTTTGAATTCCTTTCAGCTTCAAGCAAGATGGGCCTTGAGAAGAATCCTTTCAACTTCTAACACTTTAGGGTTTTAAATTCTTCCAACTTCCTAGAAACCCAACGTATTCTATCACAAGTTCTATCTATGTTTTGTGAGATGTAATAGGATTTCCTATTATTTCAACCAAGCAAACAGATGCGGATGCATAATCTATTTGGCTTAATTGCAGTTTAATGCGTATTCTTTGAAACTTTTCATATATATATTACCATGAAATTTATATGTAATTTATGTGCAATTTATCGGCTTTTAAGTACAATTTTAATCAATCACCTAAGATGAATGCAATGAACAAAATTTTCCTTGTATGCTTATTATCTCGAAACATACTCAATTAAGTTGCGATAATTAATTTAAGCATTCTTTTCTCCCAATTTCTTTTCCCTAATACAACGGGGTGCATTTGATTCACAAGAGATGTGTTTCCCATAGTTGTGGTCCCTTGGTTCACAGTCCCGTTGGGTTGTGGTGGGAGTTTCAGTGTTTGGAGAGATCTTTCACTTGGGGGCCATCGTCCGCAAGTGGAATCGAGAGATAAAGAAGAAGGAATGGGTTTGAGATGGGAGAGTGTAAGAGAAGATGGCTCAGTCAAAGACCCAAGATAGGGGGAATTGAGATAACTCTCTCTCCAACCTCTCAAGGTAACTCATCTCTCTCTCTCTCTCTCTCTCTCTCTCTCTCTCTCTCTCCCTCTCAAGCTCCTTCTCGCAATCTCTTGGAGGGATATCCTTCTACCTCCCTTTCTCTACCTCTCTCTCACAGCCTCTTGGGGTCTCCTTGTGCTTCTCTAACTGCTCCCCATGCCTCATATTTATAGCTAAACAAGAGAAGAAGGGTTGTGGCTGAGAAGAAGAGTTCTTTATGGAGGTGATCTTGGAAAAATCAACAATTTGATACTCAAATCACAATTTTGATAGTTCCGTTGGCTCTGAAAGGGGGGCAAAGCTCCTTAGACACTTGCTTTGAAATCTTCCAGATCACTCCTTCTTCTTCTCCCTATTCGAAGTGTTGTTTACTGCCTGTAAATTGCAGTCGCGACGCGCACAATTTCGCCAATCCTTCTTTTTTTGTATTAAATCTCCAAAACAAGCTGAAGAAACCACTTGCTTTTTTTTACATGACATCCTGTTCTAGAAATCTCCATAGCCTTTTAGGATATTTACAATAAGTAATATCTAAAATATGCTAGTTTTTCCCAAAAATCTAATATTTTTGGACCATCCATACTATACACATTAACACTAGCGATTAATATGGCTCATAACTCTCGTTCACGTTGTAACTTCCGTGAAGGGTGGCTATAGTCCTTGTCAATTCGAAAAAAATATTGGATTACGACACTTATTTTTTAATATTTTTAATTAAATAATTTTTTTAGTTATTAATATTAGTTAGTTTTTACTTTAGTTAGTAACCTTACTAGCTTATTAATTGACTAACTAACTTTCGAACTAACCAACTAATTTTTAATTGTGTGGAAGTATTATATCCTTATCCTTGTACTGAGCTCTTGATAGAATATTAACAATTGGATTGTCTTTGCCCTATAATATGTCAAAAGTTTGGATTCAAGGACTTGATATAAGCAATCCATCAAAGCACAAAAACATCTAAAGTTGAATAGCTAGTAATAATGTTAAGAATTGGCAAGAAATTTGTATCAACAAGAATTGAAGCTCCAATTAAAGATTATTTATCACACTTTAATGTAATAACCCCTCCTCATAATTCCCTTTTAATATGGGATACTTTCTTTGATGTAGATTTAACACTTTGGCTCCAAGTCTCACAACATACATATTTCCTTCCTCATCATCCTATCCACTTGCCCATCCTATCCATGTAGGGCTCATGTCAAGTGTAACAATTATAAGTCTTCCACTTTTATAAACAACCTTTCTCAGTGTAGGTGTTGTTTTCGACAAGTATCTTAGCTTTCTCGTTGCTTTTGAATGCATTTCATTCCATTGAATCCTTTGTCCTTTTCTCAACAACTAATAGCGTGCATCCACAACATGAGCAAATTCTAGAACCCATATGAGATAGAATATACAAGCACCCAAGAATCTCTCTACTTGTATGTTGGGGGTAAGGCGCCTCCACCTAGACACCCATGTATTACTACACTGACAGTACCCGCCACTACACACTACAGGTGGCGGGTGTCAGTCACAGTCACTTATTCTTTATTCTTTTAGTGACAATTTGAATAAAGGAAGGCCCGGCCACACATTGTGGTCGTTGGAGTTCCCACTTTGAGTTTCACTCTCACTCTTGCTCTTGCTCTCCGTCCGCCATAGCTCTCACCGCCAAGCTTCTTCCTCCTGGGTTCCACTTTCCTTACAACTGGTATCAGAGCAAAGGCATTGGAGCTTGCCCGACATTCTCTTCAGCCCGAATTTGAAGAGCTTCAACTCGAGCTTCAATTGTAGCCATGGCACCTTCATTTGTAGGTATGTTTTGATCTCCTGCCTCCTCCATGAGCTTCCAGGCCTTCATTGGCTTCTTCCAGGGCTGCATTGGAGCCCCCTCGACATTGCCAAGTGCCTCCGAGCACTGTTGAAGACCCCCCAGCCTCTAGGAATAGCCAGTGCAAATTGTGGCACATTTTTAGGGGGTTGGGCTGACCTGCTCTTGGCATTTCCATGCTCTTCCTCGTCTTCCTAGCACCCTTGGCAACCTTCCCGATCATTGTTGGACTCCCCGCCATTAGTGCTTGGCTCTCGAGTGCTTCCCCCTTCAACCCTTGCTGTATACATAGTCCCAAGACTACCAAAACAAGGCAGCACTTGACATTTACTGTTTGATGCTTCTTGGCATTGTCCGTTTGATGCCTGGTGATACCTGAATGTTATGGGATGCTATGTCTATGCTTTGGAGCAGATTTGGGCACTATTTGAGCTTCATTTAATAGTAAATATGTTGCTATAATACAGTGGGCTGAAGCTCATTTACTTGGTGTATGCATTGGTTCTTGGATACGGGGTGCTTACTGGAGGTTTGAATTATCATACTGATGTATTTGGAGATTATCACATGCTTCTTTTTGGTTCCATAATGCTTTTGAGTTTGGATTAGGCTCTGACTTGGTCATCCTTCACTAGCATTTGGCTTCAGTTGGCATGCTTTGGACCGATCTATGCCTATTGTCACTGCTTGACATTTAGACTTCTTGCATTTATACTTTGGTTAGATATGGATGACACTTAGTTTGCCCATGCTTGACAGTAACTAGGAGCTTCGTCTTTAGATGTATTTAAGCATTTTGGATCTACTGGGCATTACATTTGGTTTTCATTACATGGTCTCTGAATGCTTTCAGGCTTATGCTTTATGGGTCTGAGATAGCTTAGGATTTATGCTCCGGATGTACCCTACTGGGATTTGGCATATCTAATGCTATGTATTCGATGTATTAGAGCATTGCTTGCTCTCTTTGCATCTGACTTTACTTCCAGTGGGAGCCTCTTGGTATATTTAGATGTACACACAGTTTTACGTACACTTGAGCTTGAGTTTGTGGGACAGTTACATGCATTTGCTCTCTTGAGAGCTTTATGTATGCAGTTAGTCTGTAGTGGGCTGATTTGATACTCCTATTGAGGAAGGCACCTATCTCTATCACAGATTTGTCAGTTTTGTATGGATCTTGGATGGTTCTGTGTATTGAGCTTCTTGCTCTATCAGTTGTGCTTGTGCTTGGTCTCTTCTCTTACCCCGAGACCCATTACATGCATGACTTCTAGATCTATGAGATGTCTCTTGCCTGACTAGTTATTGGTTTGACAGTTCTTGGTACTTTCTTGCCCCTTGATACTCACTGTTGGATGTATCTTGCTACCTGGCAGTTGCAGTGACATATGTATCAGTGATTGCTTCATTTTGGGACAGTTTTACATACTCCTGTCATTTATTATAGCAAGCTGAAATCTACAAATTTTGAGTACTTCTATGAGGATAATGCTTACTATTTGATGTTATCTTGGTCATATTTGGTGGACAGGTGCTTCTCTTGGTGATATCCACTCCTTCCGCCAGTTTTAGCAATGGTTTTAGTGCATTTTTTGCTAATTATAGCAACCTGAAATTTTTCTTTTTTGCTTTGATTTGGGACAATATGGCTGGTCATCTGAAAGACATAGCTCTCTTTAACATTGCCAAGTTGGATGGTACCAACTATGGGTATTGGAAGTCCCAAATATGGCAAGTTTTGGTGCAGAAGTTGCAGATTAAACCCTTGTGTTTCAAAGGTGTTAAACCTAAGGATATGGATGATGATGTTTGGATGGAAGTTGATGAGCTATGCAAGTCTACCATTATTTTGTCACTCTCAGAAGAGGTCCATCATAATGTTGTTGAAGATGAGAATCAGAATGCATGGGATTTATGGGAGAAGATTCAGGAGCTCTATGCGCAGTAGAATCATGCGTCACAAATGTATTGACTGAAGCAGTTAATGGACCTTCGCATGAAGGGGGGGACCTCCCTATCATCTCATTTCAGTCAGTTTCATGCTACCATGAAGAGTCTATTGTCACAAGGTATTGAGTTCAAAGACAACTTGCACCCATTTTTTATGCTTGGTACCTTGCCTGAATCATGGGATGTCTTACGTACTGCCATATGCACGAACAAGCTTGATGGGCTGAAAATCAAAGATGTTGAGAGTGCTTTATTGACTGAGGAAATCAATAGGAGAAACAATGATGCTTCTCACTCTTCACATGCATTGACCGTCAGAGGTAGCAGACATGGCAGACATGATAATGATCATAAAAGCAAGGACTCTTAGAAGTCCAAGTCCAAGTCATTATTGTTGGAAAGCATGACATATTAGGCCACAATGCCATAAAATGCACGATGATAAGCGCAACGATAAGGGAAAAGAGAAAGTGCAGGAAAAGTCTTCTGAGGGCAACATTGTACCTACAAAGTCCAATGTAAAGATAGAAGAGGTTAATGTCATACAGGCCACTGATTCAGATGAAGATTACATACTTGCAGCTTCTTCATGCGATGCCTTATAGGCTTTTAAGATACATTCTATGTATGCGCAGTTCTAGCTTTTGGATTCGGGCGCGTCATTTCATGTGACACCCTGTAGAGATTGGTTTCATACCTACCGTACCATCTCTGGTTCTGTGCGTCTTGGTGATGACAGGTTTCTTGACATTGTGGGCATTAGAGATGTTAGGCTACAGTTTCCTTCTGGCAGATCTTTTGTTTTGCATGATGTACGCCATGTGCCTGCATTGACTCGTAGCCTTATGTCAGCTGGACAGCTTGATGATGCAAGGTATTTTCTATCTTTTGGAGACTCTGCATGGAAGGTTACTCGTGGCAGGCTTGTGCTTACAAGAGGTGCCAAGTCTGGCAGCCTCTATCCCTTACTTGTATCTAGAGGTACATTGGATCATGTTTTGTCTGTGGGTTCTATTCCCCATGTATCCCTTTGGCGTGCTCGTTTCGGGCATATGTCCCTTAAAGGAATGAAAATGCTCTGTGCTTTGCAGTATATTTTGCCTTTTGACTCTTCGCATTTTAATTCTTGTGATCATTGTTTGTATGGCAGGCAGACTAGAAATACACATAAAAAGTCTGGTAAGAAACGCATGGGTGAGCCCTTGGCTCTTATGCACTCAAATGTATGTGGGCCCATGCCCTGTCAATCACTACGTGAGCATACAGCATCCGATCTGCGCACTAGTGGTATCAGAGCGAAGCTGAGATTGAGAGCTTCCAATCTCTACCCATCTTGTGCGAAGGCGGAGCTCCTGGAACAATCAATGTCTTAGACCACATTTCAACGTTGGCTTGCATTGGCAGAGAACCAGTCTGGAAAAAGTCTAAAATGCCTAAGGTCAGATAATGGGGGTGAGTATGTATAACGTGCTTTTGAGAAGTTTTGTGATGAGCGAGGTACTAAGCATCAGTTGACTGCCCCCTACACCCTTCCCTAGAATGGTATGGCTGAATGCATGAATAGGACCATTCAGAAAAGGATCCGTAGCATGCTTAGCCAGGCTGGCTTACCGCATCACTTTTGGGCTAAGGCAGTTACTACTGTAGTGCATCTCATTAACAGGTCGCCTAGCAGTGGCATTGACTTTCAAGTTGCAGAGGAGGTATGAGCAGGCAAGCCCCCCTCTTATGATCATTTGTGTGTCATTGGATATGAGGCATTTTGCCATGTGCCCAAGGACAAACGCAATAAGCGGGATCCTAAAAGTGTCAAATGCATTTTCATTGGCTATGGAGATGCAGGAGAGATGGGTTACCATCTATGGGATCTGCAGGTGTGGAAAGTGATCCACAACCATGATGTCATCTTTCATGAGGACAAAATGCATATGCAACCTAAGAAAGTGGTTGAGGTACGAGAGTTATCTTTCAGGAGAAGCCACCTACTCCCATTCAGCCCGCTCCACGGCCATCTAGACAACGTGCAGCATCACCTGATGCTCATGGCCCAGATGTTAGACATGCTGATGTTAAACAAGATGTCAATCAGGTAGCAACAGAGCCTAGGTTGAGGCGTTCTACTCGAGATAGTCGACCTCCTAACCATTTTGTGCCCTCTATGGATTATGTACTGGTTACAGATGCAGGAGAGCTTCTCACTTATGGTGAGGCTATGCATAGGGGTGATTGTCACTCTTGGGAGAGGGCTATGTAGTCTGAGGTTGACTCATTGCATAAGAATCTGACTTGGGATTTGATTTCCTTGCCTCAAGCTGAAAAGTACCCCTGGACACCCCAAGCCAGCATATAAGGCTCAATTGGCTGCTAAGGGTTTTAAGCAGGAGCGTGGTGTTGATTTTGATGAAGTCTTTTCTCCTGTGGTCAAGATGACCACCCTACGCTTAGTCTTGGCCTTGGTTGCATAGCTTGACCTGGACTTTGTACTAGATGGATGTCAAGATAGCTTTTTTACATGGGGACTTGAATGATGAGATTTACATGGAGCAACCTAAGGGCTTTGCATACCCTGGTAGGGAACACCTAGCATGCAAGCTAAAGAAGAGTCTATATGGCTTGAAGCAGGCACCTAGGGAATGGTATCATAAGTTTGATGCATTCATGTAGTCACAGGGCTACAGCCGCAATGCTATGGATCTGTGCTTGTACACGAAGAAAGCTCGTGATGGTTCTTTACTGATTTTGGTACTCTTTGTGGATGACATGATTTTAGCAGGGATAGCTCATGAGGAGCTAGATGCTCTTAAGGCTCAACTCAAGAAGAGCTTTGAGATGAAAGGATTTGGGACAGGCCTCTCATATACTTGGTATGAGCATTACGTGTGATCGATCTCAGGGACTACTCTATCTATCACAGAGGAAGTATATTTATAAAGTCCTTGAGCACTTCCGCGTGTAGGATGTTAAGCCTATTGGCTATCCATTGCCTTCTCATGTGAAGGTTTCATAGGCCGATTGTCCACAGATAGATGAGCATAGGGCTGAGATGGCCAAGATTCCCTATGTATTCGTCATGGGCAATCTTATGTATGCCATGATAGACACCCGTCCAAATATTGCTTTTGTAGTTGGGGTTGTGGCACATTATATGACTACACCTGGCAAGAAACATTGGGATGCCATGAAGGGTATCATGAAGTACTTGAAGGGTACATCAGATATGTGTCTTTACTATGGCAACCAGGATAAAGGAGTCATGGGGTACATTGACTCTGATTATGCCGAACATGCAGATAGTAGGAAGTCCACTTCTGGCTATGTGTTCACTTATGCTGGAGGGGCTATCTCTTGGATGTCCAAGGTGCAAAAGTGTACGGCCCTTTCTACTATAGAGGCTGAGTATATTGCAGCCACAGAGGCTTGCAAGGAGGCTACCTGGTTAGGCCGTTTGATTGCAGACCTTGGTATGACAGATATTATGCCTACACTTAAGATTTCGACTGAGCGGAATCCTGCAGACTTGCTCACGAAGAGCCTCACTACCGAGCGCTTTGCCTTCCTCAAGAGATTGATGGGCATTGGATGAGATGACATCTTTTTCCTCATCTTGTTGTACATATGTACATGTTGTATTGTCTTTTCTTTTTTCTCTCTCACTGGGGCATATTCGCCTTTAAGTGGGAGGTTGTTGGGGGTAAAGGCACCTCTGCCTAGCCGCCCATGTATTACTACACTGACAATACCTGCCAGTGCACCTTGCAAGTGGCAAACGCCCGTCACAGTCACTTATTCTTTATTCTTTTAGTGACAGTTTGAATAAAGGAAGGCCCGGCCACACATTGTGGTTGTTGGAGTTTCCGCTTTGAGTTTCACTCTCACTCTTGCTCTTGCTCTCTATCCGTCATAGCTCTCACTGCCAAGCTTCTTTCTCCTAGGTTCCACTTCCCTTTCATTGTAAGAGTAATGTACAAGCTTTATTCATTCTCCCAATTATATCCACTTTAGTTGGACATGGCCATCTTTCATATGGTTCACATATGTAACCCACAATCTAGGGTTCTCTTACCGCCCAAAGATTGACTTATGTCATGAGAGAGTAAGATTCGCCTCTTTCAATCTACTTAAGATTTTCTCGTAGCTGGATATGTGATGTGCAACAAATTCTAACATCCCTTTTCATCCACTAATTCACCTTTGGTCCCTTTCTTTGCACCTTGTTTTATTAGTATGTCATCAAGAAAAGGCATAGTGACTTGTGGTATCTAACCCCCCAAAATCTTATTCATATGTGCAATAGAATTCATTGCTCCTTTATGGCAAGGTACACATCCTCACTAATCCCAAAGGTGTTTTCATTGTAGTTAGACCCTTGCTTTCAATAGCCAACTAAAACTTATCACAACCAGATTGAAGATCACCCAAGGAGTAGACAACCCTATCTAGAAAAGCTTCTACAAACTCATCTACAATTGGACCACGCTCAACATTCCTAATAATCACTTTGTTCACTGGCCACATATCATGTATAAATCTTAAAGTCCCATTCTTCTTACACACAATGAATCATCTGTTTGAATATGGAGAAGAAGATGGATCCAATATACCCTTTTGATATTCTCATTTTTGGGGGGTAAAGGGACTTGTGCCTAACCACCTATGTATTCATTACACTGACAATGCTTGCACACCTATACATTATTGAGATGGCAAGCTCAACACATGCATATATTGATGATGGACTACTTAAATAGATGGGTTTGCATGTCTACACTTAGCACGTCAGTGGTCATTATGATCCTCACATGGCCACTAACCTATCTCTTATTATATTTAGTTTATTACACCTACCTTCAATGGGCATAGCTATAGTGCCAGTCGATTAGTATAGTCAATTATTCATTATTTGACTTAGAAGGCCACTTTCCTTTATGTTGTATCATATCTATACTTTGTGTACATTGTATTATGTATGAAAGAAGAAGAACAAAATAGAAAGAAAACATTTAGGCCTCCACCTCTCTTCTTATACTCTTGAGTGAGCTTCCTCTTATGTATATGGTGTGTGTTTGGCATACTAGCTCAACCAAGTCTCCCCACCATGTGATTTTTGGCATGGTATTAGAGTGATGCCACTAAGAGAGGTTGATTTTAAAGGTTGAAGTGAAGGAGAAGGAGCAAGGATTCAAGCAAGCATGGAACGGGTAAGAAACTCTCTTATTCTTCCACTCTTTCTCTTAGATAGAGCTTGTGGAGGTATCGCAGGCAAGGCAAAGTAAAAATATCAAATTATTGTGAGATTTGGTGTGCAAGAAAAGCACTATACATTTTGTAGAGTAGTACTTTAGGACTTTTCCATTGTTTTTTTGGCCATTTGAGACTATTTTGGGCCTCATTTTAGACCCGCAAAGGTTGCGAATAGTAGTTTTAGGATATATTGTGATTTCAATTACATCCACTCAAAGTGAGTGCACAAGTTATAGATTTCAAATTTGTAAGTTTTGAGGCGTTTACCAAGAAGAAAATACAAGTTTTATATGCAAACAGGTTATAGATAACATGTACTATTGAGCAATCATTGAAAGAGTTATTTGGTGTGTTGTTATGCACTTGTTGTAAAAATTTACAGAAGACTTGCTTGCTGTTTTATATTAATTTTGTAAAAATAACAGAGAATATTGGAAACCCCATCATTGAGAAGCTAAATAATAACAATTATCTATCATGGAAGTTTCATGTAACAAACTTTCTTATTGGAAAAGGCCTTTATGAGTTCATTTCAGGTGAAGAAAAAGAGCCAGATCTAAGTAATCCTCTGATTGCAAAAGAATTAAAGATGTGGAAAGAATGGAATACAAAAGACAAATAGGTGATGTATTGACTATCTGTAGTCAATGATAACACTATATTAGAGCATATAAAAAATGCAAAAACTTCACATATAACTTAGATAATCTTTGAGAATATGTTTTCAATCAACACAAAGGCATAGAAAATTTAACTCAAGCAAGAGTTGAATACCTGGAAGAAAGGAAATATGGTTGTGAACGAGTATGTTTTGAACATGAGAAGCATTGCAGATGCCTTAGCAACTATTGATGCATTGCCTAATGATTATGATTTGGTTTCATCTACCTTAGGTGGCGCAGTGCCATTTCTAGTTTTTGATGAGTTGGTTTATTTCATGATCACTGAAGAGATCAACATGCAGGGTGAATCATGTGAAAGAAGTGGTGAATAGGTCCAAGAATTTTACTCAAGTTCATGAAGGGGATGTGAAACATCCTCTTCAAGAGATCATGATATGGGACATACTTGTGATAACCAACAAAATAAGTTGAATTAGCAGTTCGTGAAATGTAGGTTTCAAAAGGCCATTGAAACTTTAGAGGCAAGGGGAGCTCTAGAGGAAGAGGTGGATGGCATAATAGAGGTTCTTGTAATTCTGGTATTGTTTGTCATTATTGTGGTGAAATAGGTCATATTGTAGCCCATTTGTTATGCTAAAAAGGATGATATCCACAATGGTAAATTGCAATAAGGAAATTATGCATCATCTTCATGATAGAATGAAGATAGAAATGAGCATCTGCTTATTATGCAACACATGATGAATGTTGTTACAAGAAAGGGAACACATGATAATGTATGGTATGTTGATTGAGATGCAAGATTTACAAAATCAAGTTATGTGCATATGGATAATGACTCATGCAATTCAAATTCACACATTGGAAAGGTTTCCTTATCCTTGAATGATGGTTAGACAAAGAATCTATCAAATATATTATATGTGCCATCCATCACAAAGAATTTAGTATATGTTGGTTAAATGGTAGAGCAAGGGTTGTAAGTTTGAGTTAATGCAAAATGCAACTTTGTGGAAGATTATAATGATAAGTGCAAGTTGGTCACAAAAGAACATTGAAATCTTGTTATGAATGTTGTTGTGTCTACTAAAGGTAAAGGAGTGGTTACAAACATTGAAATATAGCACAAATGTATTGGACATACAAATGTGCAAAGACTGAAATTAATACAGTCCAAAGGGTTGGTTATAGGGTCGCATACTTTTAGAGTTGCAGAATTTCATAAAGTCAATGAAGTATATTAATTTGGTAAGTAGGCAAGATAGCCTTTTTTACATGATAGGGATGTGGATAGAAATATACTTGATGTTGTACATATAGACGTTTAGGGGCCTATATAGAATATATCTCTTGGTGGCAATAAATACTCTGGCACTTTATTGATGATTGTTTAAGAAAGCTATTGGTATATTTCATAAATGAAAAGAATGATGTATTTGAGCACTTCAAATCTTTCAAGGCTTTTGTTGAAACAAAAACAAGCTTGAAAGGCAAGTGCTTGACGTCAAATGGAGGGGGAGATTGTCTCTCTAATAAGGTTAGTGATTTTTTGAGGTTTCATGGGATAAAGATACAGTTTACTTGCAAGTATATCCACATTAAAATGGGGTTGTAGAAAGAAAAAATAAACATATTATAAAAGTTGCACGAGAATTGATGGCTGAAAAGAATATGTCAAAATACTTTTGGTTTAAAGCTATTCATACTATTATCTATATTACGAATAGAACTCCCACAAATATAGTTCATGGAATGACCCCTGAAGAATACTTTACAGGTAAGAAGCCAAATATGGCACACTTGAAAGTGTTTTGTTGTATTGCATATGTTTATGTGCCCGATAAGCTACGAAAGAAGCTTGATCCAAATGCTTAAAAATAATTTTTATTGGATATACTTTAGAGTAGAAAGGGTATCGTTGTTATAACCTTGTCATAGGTGAGTTTAGAGTGAGTAGGGATATTATTTTTTATGAGAGGAGTAGTTGTTATGTATCTAGTGGCGATGTATTGGATGATGATAATGGAGCCTTAGTGGACCAAAAACATCATCTAATACTACATCTACAATTAGCCCTTGGTCTAGGAGACTAAGGAGTAGCCCCACATCTTCAGCTACATTTACAAGTGTGGCAAGTAAAGATAAAGAAAAGAAAAAAGTATCGGATGATAATGATGTATTTGCTAGTTATTTGAGATTTGATAGAGATTCCAATTATTCAAAGAGTTTGGATGATGAGCTTGGTATTCCTTCAGTCAAGATACTAGGTGTGTAGAGAGAAAATGGTAATGAAAAGGCTCTAGCAAGGTCAGATATTCTATTAAAAAATTTGGGTTTGAAGGTTATATAATTCACCATTATGCTTATATGGTAAAGGTGGTTGAGGATGTTGAGCCCACTTATTTTAAGGGTACTGTTGATCATGCTCATTGGGATGCACCAATGGATGAGAAGATAGTTGCATTGTTGAGCCTAGTTATTTTGAGGATGCTTTTGGTCATGCTCATTAGGATGCACTAATGGATGAGAAGACAGTTGCATTAGAAGCCAATAAGACTTGGGATCTAATTCCATTGCTCAAGGGCAAGAAACCTATTGGCTGTAAGTGGGTTTACAAATTAAGTATAATGCAAATGGTTCTATTAGCAGTTATAAGGCTAGGCTTGTTGCAAAAGACTATGCTCAAACATATGGTATAGATAATGAGGAAACATTCACAGTTGCTAAGATGGCAATTATTAGATGTGTGATTGCTTTGGTAGCAGCCAAAAGTTGGAGTTTGCAGCAAATGGATGTAAAGAATGCCTTCATGCATGGTGAATTACAAGAAGAGATGTATATGGAGAAACCATCAGGTTATGAGGATTTAGAGCATCCTACACATATATGCATGTTAAAAAATGCACTTTATAAGCTGAAGCAAGCACCTAGAGTATGGTCCGACAATATTATCTTGTCAATATCGGCTTTTATATTTCTGATGTTGTGATTACTCACTTTATGTGAGAAAGAGAGATGCAAGTTTTGATTATCATTGTTATCTAGGTGGATGACTTGATCATTACAAGTGACAGTGATTGGGATCGCAAAAGTCAAGAACCATTTGAAGAAAACGTTTGAGATGAAGGATTTGGGTGAGCTAAGGTACTTTCTTGGTATTGAGGTGATCAAATGTGATTATGATATATGGTTGTCCCAAAGGCAATATGGCTTGGATATGTTATCCAAGTATGGTATGACAGTATGTAAACCTCTTTCAGTGCCATTGGAGCACAATGTGAAGTTGAGTGCTAATATTGGAAATGAGATAGAAAAACCTACTATGTTCATGAGAATAGTAAGGAGTTTAATTTACATGACTATCATAAGGCTAGACTTAAGTTATGCTATTGTCCTTGTCAATCACTTTATGCAGATACCTAGAAAGCCTCATTTGGATGAAATTAGATGCATATTGAGGTATGTGAAGTCCACTTTGCAATATGAAATTTTTTATGAGATAGGTAAGAATATATGTGTTTTGATACACAAATGGAGATTGGGCTGGTAGATAGAAGATCTACCAGCAGATTGATATTTTTCCTTAGTAGTGTAGCAGTTACATGGAGTAGTAAAAAGTAGCCTATTGTTGCTTTATTGAGTACAAAGGCTAAGTACAGAGGTGTTGCAATGATGGCATGTGAGGTGGCATGGCTGCAAAAGTTATTGGGTGATTTAGATGTGCAAGGAGATGGTCCAATTTTCTTTTGATGTGACAACATGAGCAGTATACAACTAGCTCGGAACCCAATGTCCCATGTTAAGATAAAATACATTGACTTGCATTACCACTTTGTGAGACAGAAGGTACTTGTTGTAAGTGAGATTGACTTGGTATATGCTAACAAATCGGATCAGATAGTTGATATTTTTATAAAAGCATTGGGTACATAGAAGCTTCCAAAATTTTGAAGCTTACTTTGAGTTGCAAAGATACAGTTGAGCTTAAGAGGGAGTGTTGAGATGGCAAGCTCAACACATGATGGATGGCAAGCTCAACACATGATGGACATTCATGATGGACCTCTTGGATAGATAGGTCTACTCATTTACACTTAGCACGTCGATGCCCATTGTGATCCTCACATGGCCACTGACTTATCACTTATTATATTTAGTTTGTTGCACCTACCTACAACTAGCATAGTTATAGCACCGATCGATTAGTTGGTTATATACTATTTGACTTAGTAGACAACTTTCCTTTATGTTGTGTCATATCTATACTTTGTATACATTGTATTGTGTGTGAAAGAAGAAGAAAAAACTAGCAAGAAAACATATTGGCCTCCATATCTCTTCTTATGATCTTGAGTGAGCTTCCTCTTGTGTGTATAGTGTGCGTTTAGCACAGTAGCTCAAGCAAGTCTCCCTACCACACAACACTTGACATACACTAGAGAGGTGGTGGGTACCCATCACACTATCACTTTATTCTTTATTCTTTCAGTAATATTTGAATAACAATCACAAATTGTGACTGTTGGACTTCCCACATACGATGTCTCACTCTCTTGCTCCATCCACATAGCTCTTGCTTTTGCTTATATACTTTCACTCAGACTCTACCTTTCAATTGGTATTAGAGCCAACCATTCAAGGAACTTTTTCATCCTTTGCTTTAGCCTCGATTCAAAACTTCAATCTAAGGCTTCACAGTAGCCATTATTTCTTCCTCTTGAGGTATGCACTGAGTCTTTTCTTCTTTCGTCTTGTTTCAGCTTGCTCTGTGCTTGTTCAAGAGCTTTTGAAGGCTTAGTTGAGCCTTGTTGAGTGCTCATTGAGCTTAGGAGTAGGCATTTAATCCATTTTGAGTGGATACAAAGCAAGTTGTAGAAGTCCTGACAACTATGGTAGCTTGGCAATATTCTCGTATTTTGGCCATAACTTTTGCATACAGTATTAGATTTAGAGGTTCTATAGCTAGAAATAAAGAGCGCGATGAGAGCTATAGATTTAGGTACTACAGAGTTTATTCTATGTAGTTTGGTATTCTCTATTTCACACAAAAAATAGTTCTGGTTTGGATAGCAAACATAAATTTCATAATGCATGTTTGATGCTTCTGGGATGCTATTTTGGTACCTGAATGATATGGTTATGCTTTTGGGACTGATTTGAGCTTGAAATAGCTCAGATTTCACTATCATTTCAATGATGTAATAACAAGGCACTAAGCATTTATCAATGAAAATCTTATGCCTAATGCTCATTGATGTTTTATAGGATACTCTGGATGTACCACTACTTTGGTTAATATGTATACTTTCCGATATGATATGGCATGCTTTTGAGTTGAAATTTGGGCTTTGTTACATTGATCTTGGATGTGGATATATGCCTTTGTTACTTTAGTGGCTTATGCAATTACGGGCTTGAAGAATCTATTGGGTTTTATGCTCCCGACGACTTATACTTCATGTATCTTGGATACTCATATGGCATGTACTTGATGTTTTAGCCTTGCATTTTCTCATTTGGCATTTTATTTTGTCCCAATGGAAGTTACTTGTGCTACTTCGGATGTTTCATAAAGCTTTGGGTTTATGCAGTTGAGCTTGAGCTTACGTTCATCGCGATCATGGGACACTTACTTCATGTACATGCTCTCTTGATATGTATTGGATGTAGTTACCCTATAGGGGATTAATTTGATCACTTACTTTGCACCTAGCACTTATGTCAATCAATGTGTTATTAGTGATATTTATATGCTTCTGGGTTATGTATTGAGCTTTTCTCAGTGGGTTATGCATGTGACAATTCTCTTCTCTTTACCCTAAGATCTCCCATGTGCATGATATCTATGCCTATCATATATTTGGTTATTGCAATTTATTATAGTAGCCTATCATTTCATTTTTATGTATTCAATTTGAGGGCAATCACTTGGATTTAATAGTTATTTGATTACACTTTGTGGATAGCTCACTATTTTGGCAATTTCTCTTGTGCTTAGCCCTTGATTTGGTTATGATTTTAGGGTTGTTTTGCTATCATTTATAGTAGCATGTTTATCTTGGATTGCGCTTTCATTTACTCCATTATGGTTGGTGGGTCAAATGACAATTCTATCTTCAACATTGGCAAGTTGGATGGCACTAACTATAGTTATTAGGAGGCGCAGATTTGGCAAGCTCTAGTGTAGAAATTACAAATTAAGCCATTGATACATGAGGATGTTAGGCCTAAATACATTGATGCAAAGGATTGGGCTGAACTAGATGAGTTATGTAAATCTACGATCATTTTGTCACTCTTTAAGCAAGTCTACTATATGTTGTCTATGTGATAGGTAGACTGTTTAGCAATCATGGAATAAGATTCATAATATCTATGATAAGTAGAGTCCTACCTCTCATATGTATTGGTTGAAGCAACTTGTGGATCTTCGTATATAAAGGAGGGGACTTTTGTGTTTGCCCACTTAAATGAGTTTCATTCTATTTTCAACCACTTGTCTTTGCAAGGGATTGAATTTAAGGACAGTCTCCCCTCCTTATTCTTGTTGATTATATTACCTAAGTCATGGGACACACTCCGTACTACTATGTGTGCAAATATGCATGATGATGGGATGAAATTGCAAGACATAGAGGGTGGGATCTTGAATGAAGAGATTAATAGAAAGAATGTGGATGTAGCCCGTACTTCTCATGCATGGATTGTTAGAGACAGACATGATGGTAAGAGCAATAATGACCACCATGATAGAGACTCACAAAGGTTAGTCTCACGGGTAGTTTCATAGTAAGTCTCGTGGTCGTAAGGCCTCTGTTACATGTCATTATTGTGGGGAGCAAGGCCATATTAGGCCACAGTGCCATAAGATGCACAATGATAGACACAAGGAGAAAGGCAAGGGCAAAGTGCAGGATAAGTCTAATGACCATGACATTGTTCTTAGTGAGTCCAACATGAAAATTGAGGAGGTAAATGCCTTGGAGCCTAAGTCTAATGATAATGATAATATTTTGGCAGCTTCTCTCTTGATGTTTTGTAGTTGACTGATGCCTTCTTTATCTATGCTTAGTTGATTGCTTGATTCAAGGGCTTCATTTCATGTTATGCCTCATTGAGAGTAGTTTCACTCCTACCACAGTATGATAGGATTTGTTAGATTAGGTAACGACTTGGAATTAGATATCGTTGGTATTGGAGATGTCCAGTTGCAGTTTTCTTTAGGAAATATATTTACTTTGCATAATGTATGCCATATTTTGGCTTTGACTAAAAGCTTGCTTTCAACTAGACAACTGGATGATGCAAGTGATGTTGTCTCTTTTGGTGATTCCTTGTGGAAACTTATATGTGGGGATCTTGTCCTAGCATGATGTGCCAAATCTAGCACTCTTTATCCCTTACATGTATCTAGATCTATTGACCATGTTTTGGCAATGGCTACAGTACCATATATATCGTTATGGCATTGTTGCCTTCGGCACATATCCTTAAAGGAAATGAAAATGCTTACCTATTTGTAGCATCTTCCACCCCTTGACTATAAGTGTTTTGATTCTTGTGATCATTAATATCTTTACGGTAGGTAAACTCATAATTCACATAATAAGAAGTCTGGTATTATACGCATGGGTGAGCCTTTGGCTCTTATTCATTCTGACGTTTGTGGATCTATGCCTTGCAAGTCTTTATGTGGCATGAAGTATTTTATTGCTTTTACTGATGATTACTTGCATAAGGTCTAGGTATATCCTATAAAGCAAAAATCAGAAGTCTTGGCTATATTCCATCGTTGGCTTGCTTTTGTTGAGAACCAGTCTAGGTATAGGTTGAAATGCCTATGATTTGATAATATAGGAGAGTATGTATCTAAAGCCTTTGAGTAGTTAGCTCAATTTGAACCTTTATCAAATGGATATCAAGCTTACATAGAGACTTGTGTGATGATATTTATATGTGGGCAAAATGAGGGCTTTGAGGAAAAAGATAGGGAATACCTAGTGTGCAAGTTAAGAAAGAACCTTTATGGTCTTAAGCACACAGCTAGGGAATGATACCACAAATTTAATGCTTTCATGCATTCACAAGGATATACCCATAGTAATATGGATTCGTGTTTATACATGAAGAAGGCCCATGATGATAGCCTTATGATTTTTGTACTCTATGTAGATGATATGTTGATAGCTGGGAGCACTCATGATGAGGACATGGGATATGCCTCACATATTCTTGGGATGCATATCACGTGAGATCATTTTATGGGGCTCCTTTACTTATTGCAGAAGGAGTACATCCAAAAAGTCCTTAAGCGATTTTATATGCAAGATGTTAAGCCTATTGGATGTCTTTTGCCTTCTTGCGTGAAGGTTAGTCAGGCCAATTGTCTGTAGTTTGATGAGCAATAGGCCAAGATGACCAAGATGCCTTACGCATCCATTGTGAGCAATTTGATATATGCCATAATAGCCACTCGTCATGATATGGTATTTGCAGTGGGAGTTATGGCATGCTATACGACTACATTGGTAGGTGGCATTGGGATATCATAAAGGGCATCATGAGATACCTTAAGGGCACTATAGATATGTGCATATGTTATGGTGGCTAGGATATAGGAGTCGTGGGGTACACTAAATCTAATTATGCAGGACATGCAAATAGTAGGAAGTCCACCTCTAGCTATGTCTTCACCTTTGCTAAAGGCACTATTTCTTGGATGTTCATGGTGCAGAAATACATAACCCTATCTACTACAGAGGCAAAGTATGTTATAGCCACCATTGAGGCTTACGAGGAGGCTCTCTAGTTAGGTTGTCTAGTCATAGACCTTGGCATTACTGATATGGTCCCTACATACATTTGAATTCTATGAGTGCCATTCAATTGGGCCAAGAATTTAGTCTTCCATGCAAAGACAAAGCGCATTGAGATGCACTATCACTTCATTAGGGAGATGGTAGAGGATAAGTCTGTTGATTTTGTCAAGATCTCAACTATTGACAATCTTGTAGATCTACTCACAAAAGTCTCTCAGTGGAATATTTTGGCATCCTTATGAAGATGATGGGCATAGGATAAGATGATGTCTATTCCTCATCTTGTTGTACTTTATATACATTTTTACTTTGTCACTTTCTTCTTATTCTCTCCTCACACTAGGGACACATTCACTCTTATGTGGGAGGTTGTTGGGGGTATAAAGGCTAATGTGCCTAACCGCCTCTATATTTGTTACATTGATAGTACCCGTATACTTGTACATTGCAGGCGGTGGGTATCTATCACTGTTACTTCATTATTTATTCTTTTAGTGACCTTCGAATAAGGGAAGGCCGGTCACACATTGTGACTGTTGGAGTTCCCATATACGATGTCTCCCTCTCTTGCTCCATTTGCCACAGCTCTTGCTTTTGCTTGTGTGCTTCCACTCAAGCTCTACCTTTCACTCATTTAGTAACTCAATCAGCTTTGGTAAATGTTTTGGACATAGGAATAGGTTGCAAATTCCATGGTACATGAGACACAATGAAAATAACCATTAGAAAAACAACACCAAGATCAACGCATCCAATTCCATAGGCTACAGGGTGGCATTGACTAATTCACCCACAATTTGGAGCTTCCTCTTGATAATATTAATAAATTCATCTTGGAATTCTCTCTTTGCAATTCCCAGAATTTCACCTAAGGTAAATTTCACTATGTTGTTTAAAATCCTCTTTTCAAAGACTTTCTTTAGATCAATAAAGCCATCTCAATATTTGATTGCAATTTATAAGCCGGATGCTTAGCTTTAGCTTTACTTTGATCTTTATTTTTCCATTTTTTGTATTTTCCATGGTTACATCAGGTGAAGAACTTGCAGGAGGCATACATTGTTCTGGATTAGGGTTTATTACTTCTTTAGCTATCTTGTTTGATGTCCCTTCATTACCATAATCTTGTTTTCATTTTTCTTCCACAATAACCTCAATGTTTTGGCTTTTGTTAATATACACATACACAAAAAATGAATCTATACAGTCCTTCTAGCCTATCATTCTTCTAATGTAATTACATGCAATCATTCAATGTAGACCTAGTAATATTTGCTTTTTCAGTTGGTATAGCATAGGAACAAATCTCATTTCTCTTACCACCAGCCATGCGTTCTCTTTCTACATCATTTTTTATAACATTTTCAATCTATAAGCCATAAGTTGCAGCTTCAATTGTTGCAAAAACATATCGGGGATAGATATATCCAAGGCTTTCTCATACCACCCTTTCAAAAGCTGGTGCCAAATGGGTAATCTTGTTTTACACAGGTGAATCTTCCCATCTTTTGAGACAATCAAATATTTGCTTAAAGCATCCTTATAAGTGTCACAATCTTTACATGCATTGCTTTATATTATCACACCAAATACATCTATACACAAATCCTTCACGATTTAGTAGCTTAGATCCATAAGATCTTGTAGAATGGCATTTATTTTTCAACTTTGCAAACTTTAACTACAAATATCACATCCCTTTCATTAACTTCACCATCATCTCATCTTTTGGTGTAGGAGTTGCAGCTACAGTTGGCTATTTGCTTACTTGTTCAGTGTTCTGTGCAACTAGAATGGCTTCTACAATGGCCAATTTATCTCTACATTATTTTTTCACACACTTTGACACTACATCTTGTACGTCTTTCCAATTTGTCTTTAGCCCTTGTTCTATATCATCATCTTGTAAAGCTTTTAATACCGTGTCGCAATGAAGAGTTTGCAATGTGAACAAATGACTCAACTTTCTCCATGTCTAATGTCAATTGCCATGTTCTATCCAATTGTTCATACTTGCGCTCAAAGTCATAAATATCCATCCTTGTGCTTTTGAGAAATCATCCTAGATTGTGCCATGATTTGCAAAAATAGCTCTTATGTGAGATCTAATCTTTGGGACTACAACCCAAACAAAGTAATGGCTCATCTAGTTTGCAAGAACCCCAACAAATTCTAACTTCTGTACATATGGCTGCAAGAATTTAGATACATTCAGCCTTCAAACCGCTTTAGTTCAAACATAATTGACTGAAGTTCATTTCTAACAGCCTCTTCATGCTTATACATCCCATATATTTGCATGATTTGCTGCAAATCTACATGTTATACAAATCCTGACATCTACTATATCCTCCATGCTATAGAACTCTTCTTTTGGCCTTTCATGTCAGACTCACCAAAGATGTTGAGAAACTTGGCATGTGTGACCAAAAGACAATGGGTATTAAGAAACAAGAGCTTATAGTACAAATATATAAATTTTTGAAGAAGATGATGAAAGGAAAGAGAGAAGGTGATAGGTTGCAATAATAGGAAATCAATATAATTCAACCCTAAATGGACATTTGCATATACATCAAGTTTTGAGACTATTGCTCCAGCTATGTTTAGGGTATATGAAAATAAAACACCGTACACATGCTTTTTTCATTAGTTCTTACTATCCATGAATCTCCTTGATGTTGGCGCTCATAACCCACTTGAAATCACATTAAAACCACCCAAAAATAATGTAGCCCCATTAGCCTTTCAATCCCATGCTTGAGTTCATACATCTAAGGCATGGTTTTTGTCCAAAAAGCATGACTTAGGGGCCAAGCTTAGTCCTTTTTGTATCATCTTGATCTTCACAAGTCATGTATGCTCAAATCTAACTCCCATGTGGATATACTTATTCTTGTAGCATTGACCCTAAGGAGTATATGGTCTAGGACTGAAGTAATGGGAGGCAAAATGCCTAAACTGATCAATAGATACAAAGATGGCTTGTTGGTGACTCTCTTTGAAGATAACATTGTTCCTGGCATGCCATATAAACCTAAGAGCTATGGAAGAGAGGATTACAATCAGTCTGCCATAGGCATCATCAAGCTTGCCATGGTCACCAAAGAGGGCTGTGGTAAAACTAATCTCATTCTTCAAGTTGGCATCCTTTAGCCATTTCCTGAGTGTGTTTCATACTGGCTTGTGATTGCAACACAGTCCCAAAATAGGTGCTTCTCTTGTTCTTCATGCTATTTGCACAGTGGGCAAAGCGGTGAAATGGGGAGTCTTTGAGCTAACTTTTCTCTAGTGGGCAGCTTCTTGAGCAAGAGTCTCTATCTAAAGAAATTGAGTCTATAGGATGGGGCAGTAGTCCACACTCTCTTGATCCTCCTTTGCCAACTAAGGGGAGAGGCGTACGGAGCACATTTCTTCCACTTTTCCATTAGTGTGAGGGGAATTGCTAGTGAGGTAGCTTCAAAATCTTCTCTCTTTCTGCATTTAATCAGTTGTTTTCTAGCTGGGGGCTCTCCGGTGCAAGGAGAGGGGGGTTGGGCCGAACTGTTGGTGAAGTAGGCCCATCAGGGCAGCGTAGATAGATCATCATCCTTTGGAGCCAATGTGTCTCCTGCAACGAGAGATTGAATGACTCCCTTATTGTTGCTGTTGATTGCCAGTTGGAGGTTTGTTTGATCTAGATTTGGGACCAGCAAGCATCTCAAGCCTTTCCTTGCATTAGACCTAGCTGATTTGGGGTTGTTGTTGCATAGGGACATGGGCGGCTCAAATGCAAAAGGATTTAGCCAGATTGAGGAGCTGAGAGAGGTTGTTTTTGCCAAGCTCTCACTAGACCCTGAGCAATGTGTGACTGAGACAACTTGATTGGGCTATGGTGGTGGCTAACTACATCTTGCCATGTCGGCCTAAAGCAGGGGTGAGCTGAGGTTGTGATCCATGCTTCAAGAATCAATGCCCATGGTTGATTAGATCCCATCCTCCCAGCAAGTGAGAAGATAAACCTGTTTGCCTTAGAAGCCAAAGAGTCCCAGCCCTGCACCTCCTTCAGTCTTCATGGCAGCCAGAGTGTCCCAGCTAATCTGGAAAAAGGCCATATTTCTCTCCTTTTCTCCATAGGAAGCTTTTGAAATCTTTCTCTATGCTGCCCCAAGCCACATTACTAAAGGGGAAGAATGAGGCCATGAATCTAGCTAGTTTAGCATGCATTTTCTCCTTGAACCAGCTATACCTTTGCTTGTTCATGATGCCAATACCAATTGGACCCCCCATATATCTAATGATTTCTCTAGGTTGAATGACCTTGAAGCCGTATGTGTGCATCCACTATTGTGGTCCTTCTTAGGAGAGGGAGGAATTCAATTTTGGAGTGATTGATTACTGATGAAGAGAGAGCAACGAACTCGTTGAACGTTTCAAGAAGGGAATCTACCGATTGCTTCTCTACAGCAATAATGGATGCACTGTCATTTGCAAAAAGTTGCGAGGGGATGGAGGATCCGTCAGGAAGGGGCAATCCCTTGATCATCCCATCTTGAATATTTTTATCAATTGTGCGCAATAGAGGATCAATTATTAGGGCAAAGAGGAGAGGGGCTATGTATCATCCTTGCCGAATAGATCTTTTGAGTGGGAAGGATCTGGTTACCCCCCCCATTGATGCTAATGGATGCTTGCACATTTATGAACAGTGAGTCCACCATGAATATAAACATCGGCCCAAACTTAAAGTGCTCCAATACCCTCTTGATGAAGACCCAATTAATACGGTTATATGCCTTATCCAGATCGACATTGACCATGACAAACTCAAAGTTGTGTGTCAGTGCAAGATCAATTGACAAGACTAGGTTGAGGATGGCGTCTTGAAATTTCCTGCCATTTATGAATCCGAATTGCTTTTCATAGACTATCCTCCCTAGGAGGAATTTAATCCGTTGAGCCAGAGCTTTTAAGTAGATCTTATATGTGAAATTTAACATAGTTAAGGGACGCCAGGTAGCTGGTTTCGTTCTCGGGGCCGACTTAGGGACAAGTTTGATGAGACCGTGGTTGGCCTGCCGAGTGTGGCCCAAATCCTTGATATCACCAAAACTGCAGTACAGGCGTTTTTAATGTTTAGCAATGGCTAGAGCTGGTGTTAGGTGCGTTAGGTTGATCGTTCCAACGTCTTCTTCCTGTTCTCTGGCTATGAAAGAGTTTTCTGTCCTTCGCGAAGCGTTCTCCACAGTAGTCTCCCACCAGGAAGAGCAGAAATCTACTTCCGAGGAGTTTCCAGCGGCACAACCTTCTCCATCACCCCCATCTCTGCAGGACGAGGAGGAGGAGGACGAAGAAGAAGAAGCGCAAGAGTACAAAAACTCTAAAACTGGAGAAATCGGAGGTCCAAAGGGACCAGAGCCAACGCGGTACGGCGATTGGGAGAAAGGTGGCCGGTGCTACGACTTCTGATACAGGTAGCTGGCGTTTCGAGTAAGATCACCACAGTTGCACATGTTAGAGTTGTCGTGAAGAAATTGTGGTGTATATTCCCGAATGCCAATATACAGAACTAGGGCTTGAGAAGACAAAAACACTTGCACTTAATCTCTAAAAGACAACTAGCATGAAGGAAACTTGGAAAGTATCTCCCAAGGTTCAACGCAGATAATTGGAAATACCCGAATATAGAAGATGAATAGAAATGTATTGGAAAGCACAAAATGATACCAATAGAATTCAGAGGTGAAGAGGAACTCAGAGATAATGAAGATGGATGAATAATACAATGCTCAATTTAGTAAACACAATATGTGCAGAGTGAATATAGAACCTTGAACTCTTGTATCTCCAAAAAGGATGGGACATAGATCTTTCTCAAATACTTTGTGCTTACACACTTTGATATAAAACCATCTCTTGCATTTCTCCATCTTCTATAATCTTCTCTGTTCTTTATACTGATCTCTTCTATCATCACCATGGCTTTTCATTATGTGCCTCATTTTGATATATCTATTGTTAGACTCCGACTTGGATCCTCCGGCCAAGGCTAAGGTCAAGATACAGACATGCTTGTCTTTTTTAGATCGAGGAAAAGACTTGGCAACCCTTTCTTCTTTAGCTTTCTAGATGTGATGTGGTCATTGCTGGTAACTCTCCATTGCAAGAGAGGGAGTGTGAGAGGGTGGTGAGGTGGAGTGGGCAGGTGATCATCGTCTATACAGGTATATAGGTGCATAGGTTCCAAAGGGGGTTGTCCCTAATGCATGAAATGAAGTTGGTAGGTTTAAATTTCAAGATCACAATAAATAATCGGTTTTCGATCTTTCGGATTGATGATGTTATGGATAGATTGTAGAGGGTAGCCATATTCATCCGTATAGATTTGAAAAATGGATATCATTAAATACACAGTAGACCAGAGGATGTGCTTAAGATAGCTTTTCAGACATCTTTTGGATTATATAAGTTTTTTGTCATGCCATTTGGGCTTACAAATGCTCTTGTCACTTTTAATCGGATGATAGATTATATTTTCAAGTCACATAAAGGATTTGTGGACACTTTCTTTGATGATGTGATTGTCTATTAAAATAATGAGACAGAGCATAGAAGATACTTGGACATTGTGTTCAATGAATTGCACAAGTATAGGCTGGCTATCAATGATAAGAAAAGTGACAATTTTTTGTATGAAATTCACTTTTGAGACATATTGTATCACTTGATGATATTTGTATGGACCTTGCAAAGGTTGAGACAATATGATCATGGTCACCTTTAAAAAATGTGCATGCAATCCGTAGCTTATTGGGTTTATGTTCTTTTCATAGGAAGTTTAGGCGGGTTTGCTGAAATTGCATCTCCATTGCTTGCTTTATAGAAGAAGAATATACCGTTTTGATGGACAATAATGTAAATTTCAGCATTTGAAAAGTTAAAGGAAAGATGACTTCAAATCTTATGCTTGTGTTGCTTAATCCAAGGAAGTTATTTGTTGCTTAGTGTGATGTATGTGGCAATAGCATTGGGATTGTTCTTATACAAGATGGTTATATTGTGGCTTATGAGAGCTGAATTCTCTACGGTGCAGAGAAAAATTTGCAGGTCTATGAGAAAGAGTTATTGGTTGTAATTCATGTACTGTCTACATGGAAACATTATTTGTTGGGAGCTGATTTTACAATGTAGACAGATCATTAGACTTTGAGGTACTTTCTGACGCAGACAAAGTTGTTAGAGAAACCTATGAGATGGGCAAATATTCTCTCTATGTGTCATTTTTAGATTGTATATATTGATAGTAAAAAGAATATTGTGCCGATGCACTGTCACGTAAGCCACAAATTTCAACCATCAGTATGGTTTATCAGACTTAGTTGGATGCCATGAAAGAGCAATTAGACTTTGCTTGTGTTTACGATCAGCTTTGCAATAGCTAGAGGCATGAGCACTTTGTGCTTAGAGATGGATTTTTGATGATGTATGAATGACTGTGTGTCACAAAGTAGTTGAGGCCTAGAGTTATCATTGAAAGTCATGCTCTCGTCTATGTAGGATACAGAGGTATTGATGCTACAGTTAAGGCAGTGGAGTGTTGATGCCGTAGTTAAGGTGGTGGAGTATTTCTTTTATTGGCCAACTTTGAGGTATGATATAGAGCAATTTGTTAGGATATGCATCGTATGTCAGAAGGTAAAGCACGATAGGCAAAAGGTGTTGGGCTTGTTGTAGCCCTTATCTATTTTAGATAGGCCTTGACAAAGGACATCTACAATAGACCTATTTCATTCCAGTGAAGAAGAAAATAAAGGGTGATCATATGGCATGATTGTTTTTGCAGTATATCTTTAAGTATCATGGCATTCTAGAGTCAATCGTCAGTGATCAAGATTCTCGGATGACTAGCTTATTTTGAAAGGGGTTGTTTGAGAATATGGATACCATATTGAAATTCTCATCATCCTTTCATCTACAGATAGATAGGCAGTTTGAGGAAGCCAATTCCATAGTGTTAGATCTTTTGAGGTGCTATGTTTAAGACCACAAGACATAATGGAAATAATATTTGCCATTAGTTGAGTTTGCATATGACAATATAGTGCGTAGTTTCATTGACAAAGCTCTAGTTAAGGTGGTTGAGGGTGGTAAGAAGGTACTACCTATCTTGCAGACTAAGGATAAGATATTCGAGGCTGATTGTTATGTAGAAAGCTTGGATGTAGCCTATGTAAAGATAAAATATGCACTTTAGAGATCATAGGAAAAGCAAAAGAAGACAGTTGATTGCTATAGACGTGCTTTGTAGTTTGCGGAGGGTGATTATGTATTGCTGTATTTTGAAAAGGCAAGGTTGAAAAAGATGAAATAAAAAAAGAGATTGTATCCGAAGTTGAATATGAGATACTGTGGGCTCTTTCAGATGTTGGAAAAGATCAAGGATATGGCATATTGGCTGAAATTACCTTCACATTGGCGGATACACAATGCCTTTCATGTCAATTTGTTGAGACCTTTTCATGGTGATGTACCAGAGGATATGTTGAAGTTCAGCTTGAGGTTGAGAATTTGGATGAGAATTTGGATGAGAATTTGGTACTTGGGCAGATCTTGTCACATAAAAAAACAAAGGCTAGAGATAAAGTTTGCAAAAGATGTTTAGTAAAGTTTTAGAATTATTTGCCAATGGATACAAAATGAATGGAAGAGGATGATTTGACAAACCATCCTTAGTTATAAACTTTACCTAGATGTCTTTCAGCTAGAGCCGACTTTAGTTCGGGCTCAGTTAGATTCAGTAGAGCAAGGGTTTGGAGTATTATTTGATGCTCAAGGGGGAGGTAGCACTTCCACTCCTCGAGTTGTGGACAACTGTCGTATGTAGTGGATCTTGGATGTATTCAGCATGTATCCAAGGTATTGTGCTGACAATATGTCTGCTATGGGGTCACTACTCAGTGAACTAGTTACTTTGAGATATATGCAGATGAGTATGGTTGTTATTGCGGCTCTGAGACTATACTTTTATATAAGTTTGGGTTCAATTCATGATCAATTGGGTATGAGCTCTTATCTTAGTTTTGAGATGAAAATTTCGATTAGTTTCAATTCAGTTTTTGATCAATTAGAGAACCGTCTATGGTCTCTTTGAAATAAGTTTTACATTAATTTTTGTAATGAGTTTGTGATCAATTTGGGACCACATTTGCAATAGTTTGTGATCAGTTCTCAAATCAATAGATGTTCAGTTTATGATCAGATTATGCTCAGCAGTTGGTTCCATGGATAGTAGCCTGCTAGTAAATGCCATTGATTGTTTTAGCCACAGTTTATGTTTAGAATATGCTTTACTATGGTTGTGAAGTCAGAACAGTTGATAAACATGAGTTATGGATGCATCCAATGAGTTTTTAGCAACAATTTTGGAATGTTTTTCAGAGCTATATCGTATTTATGCTGGTTGAGAAATTTTAGTAGGTTTGGGGCATGTGGCATGGTTAGACAACAACGGCTAATGTTGTGATTGTGATGCCTTATGGAAACAATAGTGGACTATGCTTTACTATGGCACAATACAGTGCAATCAAAGACGATTGCAAGGATTTTAAGGGAGAGGTTTGTCACAAGAACGTGAAATTTTGAGATGCTTTAATCTAACATTTGATTAAGTTATTAATCAAATATGCAAGGTTGTTTAGTATGTGATGCATATGACTGTTATTTCATAGTAGCAAGCCAAGGACCTTGAGGATGCAGTGGGTGTCAAAGGCAAAAGTTGTGATAAGTTATGCCAACTAGGTTTTGGTGGTTAGTTGGTGTTAGTTTTGACCTTAGGACAGTTGCTTGGCCAATAAGTGTCAGTGGTGATACTAGGGAGTAGCATTAATTAATTAATTAATACTAGTCTAAGGGTGAACAAAGGTTGGTGACCACTTTAGGTTGCAAATGGTCTAGCCAATTTAATTATGGATAGACACATTTAATTTTGGGCAAGGTTAGAAGGATTGAAATATATTTTCAATATTATTTAATTTAAAAAATTAATTAAATAGGTGGATAATATTGAAAAATGGGTTTAGAAGGTTGCCACTTAGGAAAAATGCCCATGTAAACTAAGAAAACGTTTTTAGGGGTTGTGGGTCTGAGTCATTCAGTTAGCTGGGAGAGAGAGAGAGAGGGAGGAAGATGTTGGTCCATTTTCTGATAAAAGAACATCAATTTGCTGTAGAAGACAGCCATATGGGGGCCTCAGCAGGTAGAGGATAGCAGAGAAACACCTTCCAAGGTTGGCAATAGCATTGTTGGTCAGGTGACAATATCTTAGAGGTGCCTGCAGGCCAGACTTTAGGGTTTTCTTGTGAAGAAAATCATATTTCTCTCTCATCTTGGCTTTCTCTCACATTCTCCAAATCCATTCTTGGGAGATCTCAGCTTTTCCTAGCCATTCTTAGAAGAACTCAGCCAAATTTGGTGGACAGCAAAGGGATCTCTGCCATAAGCCTTGAATTTTTGCAGAAATTAGGGTTTAGCAGCCACCTGGAGACCTGTGCCAACAAGATAAGGCATCATATAGTGAAACCAGCACATGCAATTTGTTGTATTGTTAGGGATTTTAGATGCCTAGCCATCCATTGTAAATTTGGAGCATCATTTGGCTAGTTGGGTCTAGTTAGAGCAAGTCCTAGGTGAAAATCAAGGGGCAAAGTGCCCAATTTATTTGCTGCTTGTTGGATTAGTAAGGGGCTATTGGATCAGCCAAGGAGATCATGGAATCTTGGCTTGTAATACACCCATTGGCAATTGAAGTTAAAGAAATACCGAAAGGGGCACCGGTTTTAGGGCCAATAGGGCGTCTATTGTCCAAGATTATTAAGGTAAATTGTGCATTTCAATTTATGTTTATTTGCTGATTGCTGTAATTAAGTGCTTGATCATGAAATTACCACCCTTTCCAAGAAGGAAGGCTTTTTTCAATAGTAGTCCTAGTGGAAGGGTTGGCCATGCATGTATATGTGTTGGGTGTGTCAGGTGAGATGATCTCCTCTTGAGCTTGGGCCATGCTTGCGGGAACCTACTAGATGCGTATATGCCTTTGAAATAGGGGAATGCTTCTTGATTATCTCATCAGCCATCATTTGAGGGATTTTTGGAAATGGGCTGCCTTTCATACCCCAGTTTGACAAATGGATAAGGCTCATGAGGTCGTGAATTTTTAACTTACTGCTCTTAAGATAGTTAAGTTGTGCATGTGCTGTGTACATGTGAGATTTAGTTGAATGTAGGTCATAGTGAACAACCCTAGTTTGGGCAGTGGGGGATATTAGCAGCAGTTGTGAAGGACGAATGCGAGTGGGTACTTCAGTTAGATCTTGGCCAAAGACATCGAATACCCCCTTGGGAATGACGTTTGGTATTACAGGGCTTAGGGAAGCAGATTATTTAACGGTTTGGTCAAAGGTTTGAAAAAAGTTGGTAAGTTTGAAACAATTTCAGGTTCAAAGAGAAAAGAGATTCAAAATTGAGGCTTAGTAGTGGCCAAATGTTTTTTTAGGCTAATCAATTTCAATTTTCTGAATCTATAATTGGCTGGAAATTCAGTTCTGGGCTGGAGTTTGCATGGGTAGGTCTGCCAAGTGTTAGGGGCTGATTTGCCATGTGGCAATCAGTTCCTTTTTGGATCATGCTTGCAAGGCTAGAAAAGGTTGTGGAGGGCAGTTTGGAGGTTGGAGATGCCAGCTGAGTACTGATCTAGAGCTATTGACAGCGGCTGAACTCTAAACTGGGGCTAGTGTCAGCAAGGGAGCCCTAATTGGGGCTAGCAACTGTAGTTGAACCCTAATCTGTGGTGGTGACTTGATCTGGGGCATCAATTTGGGAAAATGACAGCTGTTGTTATCTATCTGGGGCAGATGATTGCTGCTGTACACTGTTCAGAGCCTGAACAATCTGTAATTTCTCTTTTACTGCTGCTCTGACCTCCGTGCCTGATGCATTAAAGTTTTGTGGAGAAATTGCTTGTTTGAAGCCTCATCTTTTGGAGCTGAAGTAGTGTTGTGATTTTATTGAGCTCAGGCCTGTAATGAACAAGAATTAGGGCACAACCTTGGGATGTGTGCATGCATGTTTCAGCTATGCATGAAGGTTGCTGCTGTAAATTCAGTCAGTGGACAGCAGATTGGAAGTTATTTGTTGGCCTATAGTAAGGTTGAATTGCAAGCTAGAAAAGATTCAATTTGGTTCCCTTGGCACTCGAAGGTTGCTACTGTAAATTCAGTCAGTGGACAGCAGATTGAAAGTTATTTGTTGGCCTATAGTAAGGTTGAATTGCAAGCTACAAAAGATTCAATTTGGTTCCCTTGGCACTCAAATCAAGGGGAAACTTGAGGATTAGGGTTGCTGTTTGCAGAGACACCAAGTTGTTTCAGAAGTGAGAGGAATCGAGCCTCGATTTGTTGGAATATGGGGAGATTCCAGTTGATGGAACTCAGAGGAATTTCAAGTTCTTAGCCTGCTCTTCCCAATTTCAGAGCGTGGACCTTGTTGTAGCTCATCAAGTTTTGGAACTAATGAAAAAGAATTACCAGAAGGGGTGCCAAGGTCTTTGGGGCAATTGGTGGTGGCTCGTCTCTTCTCATGAGGGCAATCTACCCAAAGCTGTTGAAGTGTCGAGTTTCATTATATCATTTATTTATGGCAAAATTGCTTGCTGTATTTAGTTGTAAATCAGGGTTTTACCAAATGCTGATTGCAGATAAGAAGCCTAGTTATACTACTGGTTTGGATCTTTCCATAATACTTGCAAGTCCATCCATAGGCATTGGTTGTATTTGTGGCTCTCAATGTGAGATGTGCAAGGTGAAGGCTTCATGAAGAGTCTTAGGCATTGTGATTGTGAAACAGAATGGTGCTTTGGCCTTTTTTCTTAAAACGCCTTTCAGGCCCAAATATTTCTGGAGCAAAAAAATTTCCTTTTTTGTCGTTTAAAAAATATTGTAATTATGAATTTCACAATTCTAGAGTCTTCAAGTTGGAGGACTATGTGAAGTTGTGAATCATGCATCTTGTGTTTTTGAACCAGTCATGTCCATTGTCTTAAGATTGTTGACTGACTCTAGTATGCTTAGTGCTAATTCTCTTGTCTATATTCTATGTATGTGTACATAATTTATATATTTCGAAACTATATTTTCACCAAAATTTAAAATGGTATAAACTTTGCTCTGGTTCTTTCTGTTTCTAAAACTAGATAGAAGTAGAGGTAGAGGTCGGGGAAGGGAACGAAGAGGAGATATAGTTAAGAGGCTAGTGCTAGAAGTAGGGAAGACTTGGGAAGGCAGGAGGTAGACACTAGAGGATAAGGTGGTGGTAAGAGAGGTAAGAGGAGGGGGTGATAAGAGAGGTAAGAGGTAGAGGTAGAGAAAGAGGAAGAGGAAGTGGTAGGAGAGAGGTAGACGAAGAGTAAGAGGAAGAGCTGGCTTGAGAGGCAGAGAGTGGAGCTTGCTTGAGTAGAGCTTGAAGAGTAAAGTATGGAGCTTGAGAGCTTGCGATGGAAAGATAAGTGTGAGAGACACCTTCTAAAGAGAGTGCAGCTCACTCCTACACTTCCAACAGCCTCTTTCAAACTCCCAATATGTGGCATCTTGATTTGTTTTCTTCTAGTCTACTACTTCAGACACTTGCACCGACAGTGCAAGTAGAGAGACGTGAGGTTGAGACCTCATGGCCACTGTAGTAAGCTGAGAAGAACTGGTAGAAGAAGATGCATCATACTGAAAATCCTTTGTCGAGAGAACTTCAAAGATACACCTTCAATGTTGCACATTGCACAAAAAATGAGGTGTCCACTGCAAAGTGCTCAGCATCCACTGCTGTCCAAGCAGGAATGCAGCGACAAGCACTCCTTCAGATGCAAACACAGCACCCAGAGCCCTTTCCAGGCAGAAACACAGGTGAACCTGCCTTTTGGGATGGTCAACAAGCATTCTAGTAGCAAACATAGGTCTTTCAGCCCTCCAGGATGTCCAGCAAGCAGTCAGGCGGCCAAATGCAGGTCGGGCAGCAAAATGCGGGATGGAACAGACGGAGGGGCAGTGGCAGCTGCTGGAACAGATGGCACCCATCACTCATGGGCAGCAATAAGCTAAAATGTAGGTTGTGGAAGAAGAGGATTGTTGAAGATAGATAGGCAGCAAGACCAAGGGTTGTAAAAGGGGCAGATGATAGGAAAGGCAGTTGTAGTGAAGAGAGAGGAAGGTTGCTAATTAGTAATGAATGTCATGAGGATATGTATTTTTGAAACCTTACTTAACATGTGGATTAATTTTTAATCACATGGTTAAGTAATGTTGCACATGTGAGTGTACTTGGGGTTAGAGTAAATTTACGAGCCTGGGACCCGAGGAAATCACGGGATGTCAAAGGCAAAAGTTACTATAAGTTATATTGCATAGGTACGTGGTGGTATGGTGCCAATTGTTGGCCTGGGTTATTCATTTGGCTATAAGTGTCAGTTGATGACACTGGAGAAGTGGCGTTTAATGGTACCTAACACCAATCTGATGGCACCAAAATAATTTATAGATTAATTCAGTATTTGAAGATCTAAAAGCAATATTTAATTATAGATAATGCTGGAAAAACCATTTGGGAAGATTGCCACTTGTCAAAAATATCCATGCAAGACTGAAAAACGTCTTTAGAGGCTGAAGAGAGGCATTTTAGTGTATTCAGCCTGCAAGAGAGAGGGAGGAGAGGCTGTTGGTTTAATTTGCAGCCATTGGAGGACCTTCTAAGGCACCTAAGGGTAGGAGAAGACCAATCAACAACAGGTGACAACTTGTACAAGCTGTTGAGATAGGGCAGCACGAGCAAATGATTGATGTTCTTCAGTTCTTTGCATCTACAAGTTGTTGAGACAGGGCAACAGTAGTAAATGACAGATTTTCTTTAGTTCCTCGTGAAGAAAGTCTAAATTTTCTCTCTCCTCAACATTTCATCTCATCTCCTAGCCTTTCTATAGCCTTACTCTGAAGATTATAGCATTGAGATCACCAAAGGTTGAGAAATTTCAGCTTTCTGTGTTGTAAATTCTAGTCTACAATAGAAATTAGGGTTTAATAGTAGCCTCGAGAAGTGTGCCAAAAATTGGAAGCTCCAAGTCTTGGATTCAATAGAGTTGAAGTTGTTTTTAGTCAAATTCAAGTGGAGGGACCGGCAAATCAATGAATTTTGGGCATTTTCCATCGCCATCAAATTCGGTGAAGGCCAATTGACTGCCTGAATCAAGGGGCAAATCAGATTGGAGACTTGTTGGTCACTTTGGACAGCAATGGAAGTTGGAATACCGAAATGGATTGGGAGAATCCCATTGTACATCAATTTCTTCTTCAATCAAGTTAAATAAATACCGAAAGGGATGCTAGTTTTGGGGCCAATAGGGTGTCCATTGTCCAAGATTGTAAGTTAATTTGCATTTCTCAATTTTGTAATAAATGTTACCATTGCAACTAAGTTGTAATTAGGAAATTACCACCCATCCACAAAAGGAAGGTTGGTTTCAATGAATGTCCAACAAGCTTGCTAGGTAGTTATGGCGATGATGCCATGTGAGAGGTGGTGGCGGAAGAGGATGCACATGAGCAAGATGAGAAAGAATGAAGGCGAGAAGAGAAACTCAGCTGAATAATTAAAGGAACCTGACACAAGGCTCACTGCTGCTCATACTATAGGATCTAGCTGCAATCAACAACCAAATCCTCCGCAGAGCATCTTGGGTTGAAAAGATGGATGGGGCTGAAAGATAGGCCCAAAGGTGGATGAGGAGAGGGTTTCTAATGTCCCTCACTGAGTCAGTGTGGGGCTTACAATCAGGGGCTGGAGAGTCGGGTCTCACAGCCAAGGGGGCCCTTGCGGATGCTAGTCATAGTTGTGCCAATAATGCAGGGTTTAGACTCTTTGGCACATGGGGCACTTGTGATTCGGGGCCAGTGACTGAGGGCCACCTGCTGTAGCTGCTAACGTAGTTGCTGCCTCTCCTTGGCCAGAAGGTGCAAGCTTTCTCACTAGTCTCCATTGGCCCTTGGTCTACCTGTACTGCTGCTCAGGGCCTCCCCCTCTTTCTAATGTTGTGCTGTCTTGGTACTCTCCCTAACTGCTCCTGCGAAGTTGGGTCTATCGCCTCCCTTATCTAGGGTAGTCTGATGTGACATGCCCGATAATCAGCATCAATAGAACCAGTGGGGACAATGGGAGTAAAACAAATAAAATACAGTTGACACAAACACCAAGGCCGGGTGGTGATAGGGCTTTAGTGTAATAAATGAGTTGTCCAAGGTTCATGCATGCTAGAATGATTTACACAAACACAGAAGTGCAGACTTTCTGCAACAATGAGCAGCACACCCGATTGCTTATGATGGGCATATTGCAAAATCAAATAGGTCTATTGAAATACAATTGCAGTTGGGCTTTTCAACATCTGGCTGTAGGCTGAGAAACGCTGCACAAATATGGCTCAACTATGACAGGTATTATTTGTAGGTATGAATGATGTGAATAGGAGTGTGTCACCATATTCATGATAATATATGGAGTGTCATTGATCTGGTTGACCTTCTGGCTGACTGAGGTCACATGTGTGAAACAATTATGCTGTTGCTGTGTGGCTACCATGTATGCCTCTTTTAGCCATCTGCACCATGTTAACATGGCAGTGTATTGCCAGGTTGAGGTCGGCAAACAACTCCAGCTGTCTGAGTGGTAAGGGTCTCTAACGCCAACTTAACTGCTTCTGGCCCCTGGCACTTGCAGAATTGTGTTTTGAGTTACCTGTTCCTGCTAGTGTCATTTGCTGCAGATTTGGTAGGAGTTAAATGTGTTGAATCTTTTAAACTGTTTGTTCTTTAGTATGGCTACTTTCTTGAGAAGAAGGCTTAGCTAGATGTGAAACACATGCTCTACACCTGACAATGCCATCATAATTAGTTGTTGCATGATGGATCCTTGGGTCAAATGATCAGGCATTATAGACATTGTGATATGGCAGATAAACTTTAAATGGTCGTTGGAGGAACCAAGGTCATGAGTTTGGACTATCTGTCTTTCCTCACGACTTTGCAACCCACGTATCCACCGAACGGATGGAAACACAAATTGAATGATAAGCAGGCAGTAGTTAACGGATGGGCAATGTAAAGCTAAAACATCAGACCCTTTGCGATTGAGGACAAGCTGTTCCATATGTTCATTTAGAGGGAGGGAGGGAGGAAGGGTATGTTAAAAGGACAATAAATGCTGTAAAGAAAGAGAGGGTGGCAAGTATAAGAGCTCAAAACCTAATGTGAGCAACAGTGGAACATACTTGATGAGATGAAAATACAAGAGAGTGCTTCTCAATATTTAGGCACATGGACGAGACTGTAGGTCAAAGCTCTCAAAGTGACCAGGCATTGACTGCCCAAATAGAAGGTCCATCAATGAAAAAGGTCCTAAACCCACAAAGAGGCTAGGCCAGTCTGAGGTGTGCCCTGACTCTGGATTAGTTCACAAGTGTTAAGTGTAGGGTTAAGCAGCCCGTGTAGTGGAGGGGTAACTCAATCTTTAACTATTGTCAATTGTATCAAAGTTTGTGGCGGGCTAACTCCATCTTTTAACATTTCTCGATTGCATCACAAACTTTGAATGTGGAAGGCTTTGCTTGCATGTTGAGAGCATAGTGAAAAACTTTTGGCAGGCTTGCTGTGCTAGTCACAGATCAGAGGATCAGACATTCCTGCTGTGAGGTCAACATAGGCCAGTGAGTGCTATGGTAGGAGAGGATCAATACTAGCACAACCTGCAGATGGCGCAATCCAAGCCTTCTCAACCAATCATATTCTGTTTTTAAAGGTTCATACTGCCACAAAAGCCCCTTTGCAGAATGTTGGGAATCGGGAGTAATGCCACCACAGTATTAGTGGGTACCTTTTTACTGGCTGCTTTACCTTAGAAGTCCTACTTCAGAGTTAGGAGTCCTACTTTTATGTGTGCGTGTGCGCTTGAGAGAGAGAGAGAGAGAGAGAGAGAGAGAGAGAGAGAGAGAGGCTGTATTCATCTCTACTAGAGTCCATATAAGACAATCCAAATCATGTATCTGACATACATCATCATCAGTACCCAAATGAAGATATTAAGGCTAAATAATCAAGAGCGTGAGGGTACTACAAAGTGGACAGACACATGATGGTACAGAATAGATGGCGTGTTACAAAAGAGGGGGTATGCTATTATGGCTATCCCCTTTGGCTATATCAGCTAGGTGTGAGCTTTTGGATTTGAGAGTGTGTGGTATTTGACCCAACTGCCTACTAGAATGGGTTGAATCCACTGATGTTACTACAATCATTCCAGGATAGATTGCTTTGAAATTTTTACTAGTTTTACAAGTTTTTTGTGTAGGTAGGAGTCTCTCTTACATTCACCATACACAAGTGATACATTGTTCCATTTCTCTTTGCATTTCTCATCTCTTAATGCTTGGCCATACAAATATATTGTTGGTTTTCTTGTGAGACCTCTAAGTTGGTTCAAATCTTCATATAGCGGCTGCCTTTAACCATACTAAACACTTGCCCATAATCTTTATCTTACACATGATGATGATGAATACTTTACATTTGTTGTTTGAGTTGATACTTCCATGTTATTTGAGTTGACTTGGCTAGTATACAAACCAGCAATCAATTTTGTTGCTTGTTGGAAGTGGATGAAGCGCATCCTTTATGTATGTAGATGGCTCATGATAGTTATAGCTATTGCCTTACAAATATATTGTTGGTTTTCTTGTCAACTCTCTAAGTTGGCTCAAATCTTCATATAGAGGCTGCCTTTAACCATACTGAACACTTGCCCATAATCTTTATCTCACACATGATGGGGATGAATACTTTACATTTGTTGTTTGAGTTGATGGCCCCACGTTATTTTAGCTGACTTGGCTAGAATACAAATGAGCAGTCAATTTTGTTGCTTGTTGGAAGCGGATGAAGCACATCCTTGACTATGTATGTAGATGGCTCATGATAGTTACAGCTATTGTGCATAGTTTGTAATATCTTATGTTGTATCTTGGGGGTGTATACTAATTTTGTTTTCTAGTTAGTTCGATACCATGATTTGGTTATGATTCTTGTAACTATTAATCATGATAAACAATCTATTATGTTCTAGAGGTGGATGGGGTTGTATACCAAATAACAATTTGCAGCTAGATTGGTGCATGATAAATTAGTTACAATGTGAGTTATATTATATTGTTTTGCATTGACATGATACAAAAATACCCTCCATGGCCATTAATTAGTGGTGGGACAACAATAAAAGGCTAATTCCTTGTAAATGCACGTTGAAGATTCGTGCGTGTTTTGTTTTTGTGTATTAGAGGTTTGATGTAGTTACTTGTGCTTTAATATTTGCCAAATAACTGCCTAATTTTTGCCCAATAAATGTGTCAAGTTCATAGTTGACCATCAAAGTACATTAGTTCAATAACTTAGTTGAAACAAAAAGTGGTTATAGCATATATAACAGAGATCAATCTAGGTGGTTTGGGCGGGATTGTGGAGAGGATACTCTTGTAGGGCATAGAAGTGGTGTTACCCGTAGTTGGTTGAGCTAAAGAAAGTGGCCGCCTAGGTGATCCATTGACAATCCATGTAGCGTAGATCATTGGAAGTCCCTACCTCCACATCGACTAGGAAGCCTTGTACATCTAAGGTAGTGCTTCTAGTCTCCACACATTGTTGAGTGAAATATAAGAATCCTAGTCTACTATATATGTGGCAACCAATTGCCAAGTGCAAACCTCCACAATCAACCATCCGCCGCGCCCGCCCTCCCCCCTTTTCCTCTGGTTGATATATTTTTGAAGGCACTTCTAGAAAGGTTATTGTGAAAGCTTGATGATGCTCTACACTAGCCAATGTGTTCTTTTGATGGAAACCCATTCATGAGTATTCTTTACCTTGCCAGTTGGTGTATTGTATGACAAGAAATATGAGTGGTGAGAAATTAATAAGTGTTAGCCAGTTTAACTCTCCTTGCTCCTAGTCTAATTCATAGAGGTGTGACTTTCACATCCGTAGTCTCTATTTGAATACTTTGTGATGTGTGTGTATCCAATGTCCACAACCTTTCCTTGAAGTATGGTATCTTAAGATCTCATTGCTTGTATCCACCACTAGTTTATCGCCCTCTTCATTGGAGAACATGCCACTCACACAAGGACACTTGAAATGGAAAATAAGGCGGTTGAATCATTGCGTAGTCTCATTGGGCTCTTGGGGGAAAGGTCCCTCTTTAATTGCACCATCACACTCGTACTTCCTAGAACTTGGATTCTCATTCATTGATGTAGTAGATTTATCATATTTGGGAGATTTTGCAAATTAGAGTATTATTGCATGAAGGGGCAACTCTCTAATACTTGTCGCACTTGTGAGAAGTGTTAGTTTTTGCAAAATTCATAGAAGTGTCAATGGTTCCATTTTCTTGTTTGGAAGAGAAAAATGATGAGGTGTGCGAATGAAAGGTTAAGAATTGTGGGAAGGAAGAGTCTCAAGAAGTGTGAAGTTAAGTACTACGAAAACAAGAAGTTGAGGTAAAAGATCAAAAGCTCATATAATGAAAGGCATAGGGTGAATTGGTTCCTTCCTTCCGCTCACAAATTTGCAAGAAGTGCTAGATATGATTTATCAATCAAGGGTGATGATTATGACTCCTTAGTTGGGAGTATTAGCATCAAATTCATAAGTTGCAAAGTGTTGATTTGTCCTATTCAATGTATTTTGATCAAGTTCGTACAACTTTTTTTGAGATGATCCATTAAAGGAGTGAATCATTTGCATTAAAGAAACCAGATTCATTATTTGATATGCAACATGTTAGAGTTTTGATAAGTCGCACAGTTGCCCTTGGGTGATATGGTTTTGTTTTCCATAACCAAATTAATACAATTAAATCGAATATGGATAATTCTACAATTGCCTAAATTTGTAATAGTTAGAACATCTTGCCAAAAGTTACATATTCGATTTAAAAACATGCACTCATGAATAGGTGTCATAACTTTTTTGGCATATTAGTTGGTCATTGAAAATTTGAAATTATCAATAGCTGGGATAACAATGTATTACTTTTTTGGCATATTAATTGGCCATTGAAAATACAGTAAAGAAATCTTATCAAATACGAAGAACTTTGTTTGGAAGTTTTGAGATGGTTGATTGGAGTGCTTCAAGTTGAATGAAAATTGGGTAAGTGCTAGGTTGTGCGTCTCTATATTGTTTGGGTTTCCACAACCAACATGGTAGGACAGTGCATAGTTTTGTGCTACCCATGGACATGAGTTCTTTTGAATAGAATTTCTAGCTCATTATGTTCAATTGGATAGAGATGAAGTAGTTTGGATAACACATACTTTTTAAGTTTAAACTTCTAATGGCTAAACTTTTCTTTACATGATTCAACCCAACAATTTGCATATGAGCTCATATGTTGATGATATGATTTGTCACAATGACATGGTTAATAGTATTTGATTGTGCTTGCAAAGTTGTGAATTTTCTTGATTTGAGGGCTTCTTTGTTGATGGACAAGCTAGAGGTGTGTTTTGAGAGAGAGAGAGAGAGAGAGAGAGAGAGAGAGAGAGAGAGAGAGAGAGAGAGAGAGCTCTATTTGGTGAGAATTGGATGGTTAATTGTGTAAATCTTGTTTTGAATTTCATTTCATTACTCCACTTAGAAAGCCTTAATAGTTCATGGTATTGTATAGGTGGACATCAAAGCTCTTGGACTACATGAATAATGGGTTGATCAATAGTGGCATAATGATCAAGTCTGTCTCAAAGATGCCTTTACATATTATCCAAGCGTTGTGAGTTAAAAAAACAAGACAAGCATGGCCAGTAAATGTTGCCTCTTGATAAAAACCATGACAATTTTCAATAGTGTTCACATGTATGGTGTGAATTGAAGCTTCATGCAAAATGAATATTTTTAGGTATCATGTTAGTTTATTTCATTAACTTGGATATGGTGCTTGCTTAGGCTTGTCTCTTGTAATTTAAGTTAAGTAATTCTAAATTATGTCACTATGTGTAGATATTACTTGACTCATACTTAAGGATATCTCTTGAGCTTTTTTTTTTTTTGGTACTTGTGATGGCTAGAAATCGATATTGATAAGTTATGCAAACTTTGTCATAATAAGGGCTAATGTTGCATTTTTGTAAGTGGCTTATACAACTTGATAAAGGGGATGTTAATAGGAAGATATTATGTGCTCTTAATTTCATCTCATCACCAAGCATACTATAAGATAAATAAGCAATTGATGTCTTGGGTCTTATTATATATGATGATTAATTGGTTTTTGAATAATATGGTGATTGTGATATTTAATAGTCTTAGTGGACCAAATGGCCATTTAACTTCACATTTGTCTCCACGAATGTGGATAGTAACAAGATTTCAAACTAATGGAAGGGAATCTTCAAAGTAGTACAATCTTTTTTATTGTTTAGTTTCATTAGTTCCCTTGATGCTAGCTTTTGTAATGTAGGTATGTTTTTATTGCTTGATGTTATTAGCTTTTTTTGAGTAGTGAACCTTACTTTGTAGTTTTGTTTTAGGCTTTGCCTTTCCTCCAATGGAGTGGTTTGTGCATGTTATACTTGTGCAATTATCATAGGAGAGAACCACATTCGACATGGGTGATTTATATAATAAATATTAGTGTTGAAGTGCATTTTAGTTTGTATCGATTCATTTGTATTATGGTGTAGAAGTTTTACTTGGAGAATGGATGTCTATTTTACTTTTGATTTTGCACCTTACAGGTGTAGTAAATTGACGCTTTGAGAGGCTCTTTGCATGATGCACATGCTTTACTCCAATTCCATGTATTTCGTGTTGTTCATATGCAAGTGTCCTTTGATCACACCAATTGTATTGTTGTGCTTTCTTTTACCGTGACTTGTTTTTGATGAGTTCCATGTAATAAAGTATAGGACTTAGTGCTAGAGAGAGGGGGTTTATAAAGTCGTGGGAGTTGCATGGCCATTATCTTTCGCCATTAATCACATAATCTTGATGAATATTTCTTCTCTTGGATCTCCCACCATTGCAAGGGATGAGCATCTTTCATTACAATTGCAAGAGGTGTGTTTGTTGTTACTTGTTACATTTTTATGTTTTATGAAATTGGAAATTACATCTATGGTTGCTTTGATCTTGGTTTATTTATATTTTTTTAATTTTATATGTTTTCTTGGCTCTAAGTAATTAGCTCATTTACATTGGTATCAACACAATAGGTTTAATAGTGTATGTGGTGTTTATCAACCATGGATTTAGTTTTAGAGACTAGGGTATAGGATTATAGTTAGATTGTAGTCATTTACAGGCTTAGTTGATTTTTGGAACCGACTAGATAGAGTCTTCTATAGCAAATCATGATAAATTTGGTGGTCATTGAAAATATTCTTGAAGAAATGACAAACTTTTTGCAAATTTAGTAGGTTGCGACTCCATTAGGACCAAATTTTGGAGCAAATTGCACAGAGTTGAAGCTAAAGAGTTTGAAGAAAGATGTAACTAGGGCTTAAGCCTCCCTATCATATCTTCTTTTGGAGCAAAAGCCTACATAACCTTCTTCCTCACCTTATTTCCAACTGATTTAATAGTTATTTGACTAGTTTTTAGCAAGCGTGGCTTGTTACATGCCTTGAAAAGTGTGTCCCTTTTGTGTCATGAAGCTATAGATTCCCACAATTGTTGTTGGTTACCATTTGATGCTCAATGATCATCAAAAGTTTCATCAAGGTTGTGACTAGCAAGGGGAATGCCTTGTTGAAGGTATATATTGGAGTATTAGAGATTTGTCTTCATTTCATCTTTATGAAAATGAGCATCAAGCTATTACTTCATAAAGCTTGCATCAAGCTTAGATAAGCTTTTATTCTTGCCCTCACCCCTTTTCATTGAAGCATTGAACATTATTTCATTGATTTCTTGTACATCTTTGATGCTTTAAACCCTTGCAATAGAGTACATGGACAACAAGTAACCTCTTGCTTGAATCTTGTACAATCTCAATTGGCTTTTACTTGATCTTTTCTTGGACACTCTTTAACCATCATCATGCATTAATGATGCAAAATTGAAGCAATATCATTCAATCATTGGAATGTTACTCCCATTTTCTTGATGACAAAATTGTGTAGCATGGATCTTAGGTGAAAATTTTGTTTGATCTTGCTTTAATTGCAGGGGCTTTTTGTATCCAATTCTTCATCACGTTTCAAGGATCAACCAAGATTATATCAATTTCTTCAAGATTTGAAGGGATTTTCTCTCTCTTGGCAATCATTACAACATGGCATCAAATCTTTGTGAAATCTTGGATCATTGTGTTTCTAATCATGGGGCTTTTATACTTAATCACTTCAAGGGTCCAAGAGGAGGTTCATTCCATTAAATCTTGGCCAACATTGTTGATTTGTGAGGGAATCTTGTGCCGTTTTACTCTTGAACATGAACAAGAAGCATTCAATAAGTACTTCAAGCTTTTGGTATTTCTTCAACAAGAAAGCTTGTATCAAAGGATTGTAGGCTAGAAAAATTCATATTGAAGACACTCATGAAGGGATTTAGCATTCTATAAGTGGTATTGATTAGCATTGATCATCTACAACAACAGGCATATAATCACCTGTAATTGATCAAGAGGGTTTTTTATACTCAAGAAGGGGATTTCTAAATTCAATTTTAATAACTACCATCATCAAATATCAAGGTACCACTAAGTCTTACACTCTAATCTCTCTTAATCTTGTTGCTTGGCCTTTCCAATTGTTGAAGGGGAGATTAGTAGTCATTGGTCCACTCTCTTAAATTGGGCAACATATAGAGTGTACTTAGGGTTTTTTGGAGTAATGCATCAACTTTTATTGTCATGGCCATGGAGATTTTGAATCCATTCAATGTAATTCAATGATGATTGTTGTCATTTAATCTTCAAATTGAATTGTTTGATTGGTTGATCACTGATGTACTCAATGAGAAAAATCATATGGATGGTAAATGGGAGATCTTGTAATGTAACGAATCACTGCAAGTGGACAAAAATCACTATCCCTTTACTTTTATTTAGGTATTTTGGTCCATTTTCTATTCCCACTTGCAACTCATTGAAAGAAACATAGTTTTCTTTGTTGCCAATGCATTTCATGATTGTTTCAGTAGTTTGGAATGCCATTGCTATGTTGAAAATACCCGTGAGGAAAAAAAAAAGCTAGGGGAGTAACGAGCCAAAAGAGAGGTCACCCTCCATAACGAAGAACTCGAAGGTGTGCACAACTTGGCTTGGGGAGGAAATTTGCACACCCCCAAGTTTCGGAGCCCATGTATGTGCGTGTCTCATTGTTATATTCCTCACATAGGTGTTGCATTGTGGAGGATTGAAGATGGTACAAGGGCAATGATTTTGGGTCTCATTTTGACATTCCTATAGTGATGTGCTTGTATTTCAATATTGTTACAGATTTTACAAGGTATTTTTAGTCAATTCGGTCAAAGCATGGCATTTGATGTTTATGACAAGGATACGAAGCAATACATGTATATGCAAGTGGTATTTTTCCTTTACAAGTGCTGGCATTTAATGTTTATCACAAGGATACAATGTAATACATGTACTTGCAAGTGGTATTTTCCCTTTACAAGTGGTTTTTAGCCAAATAGTGATAAACAATGAATTTTAGACAGGAATTCAAGTTTACACACGTACTAGTAGGTGTTTTTTCCACTCTTGGAGTGGTATAATAAGTCTTATAGGTACCTTACATGTATACTTTAGGGTTATTCAAAGTTTGGTACATTTAAAACTACCTACATGTGTAAATAGGGCATATACAAATGACTGAATTATTTTGGATGGATTGTTGAAAATTAATTTTAGGATCAATAAAAGACATTCTAATGGAAAAGGTAGTCCATACAAGTATTTGAGACTTTATTACCAAGATCGCAAGACAAAAATCACATTGTTAGGACATCAAAACTAATGGTTATCAATGTTTTTGTCCTACTAGTCACTATAGTGAGATTTGCATTCAAGATGGCCAAGAACAAAAGAAAATAGTAAACCTTGAAAATTATTAATAAAGATGTTAGGAGTTATCAATCTAAGGCTAGGGGGTCTAACCTTGGGTTAAATCAACACCAAGAAAAATATGAGGACACGAGTGCTATCAATGCTCAGTAGAGTCATCTTGAAAATGGAGAGTTTTATGTATTTCAAGGTTCTAATGGGTACCAACAATTTTCTAAGGACTTAAGTAGCATGAATGAGGGGATTTTGGGGATATATATATGTTGATCAAGTCAATGGATAGTGAATTTGATGAGCTTATTTATTGTTATTAAGAACTCGAAAGGAAAATGCAAGAGATATGACCTATGGTGGATAGTATTCCACCCCCAAAGGACAAATTCTAATATGCTTCTAGATCCTACAATATTTGAGAGAGGGAAACCTTCTAAAATTAGATACATATCAACCCAAGAACAAATCAAGACCCTAATTTAGTCAAAGAAATGACAATAGGTATGAAGAGGATGTACACATAGATGATGAAGAGCATGGATGCGATCCCTTATACAAGTCATTCTATTTCTAGTCTCTTACCATGCAAAGAGGAATAGAGGTCTAGCATCATGATGGTCAAGAGGGTGCAAGAAGATTAATGCATGATCAACCTCCAAGAGAGCGACACTCATTTAAAAGACCCTCTAATCAAGGAAATGGCCAGTCATCTCCTGTAGCAATCAACATGGATAGCCCTATCAAAGGAAACAATCATGGAATAAAGATTCTTGGAGACAACCATTTGGACATCCCTATACAATGATCATGAGTATAAGGAGAAGATTGGCATTACCGATTTCAAGGGATATAATTCTTTACCTAGGAGTGGGAAGAATAGATCAACAAGCTTGAAATATACTTGAAACTTTATTGAAGGAGTGATGCCAAAATTTAGTACGTAGCTCTTCACCTTGAAGGTTATACCCATACTTGGTGGAGGTATATGTAAAAGATTGGGAAAGAGTTTGGTATATGTGATGAGTTTAAGTTGGTAACGTTTTATGTATTTGTCTCTCCAATGGAGAAGGAAAATTTGCAAAGAAAATGGTATGTCTTGAAGCAAAGGGAATGATCGTGAGGGATTATTCCAATATGTTATTTAATTTGTCAATGTATGTAGAATGTATTACATATATAGCCAAGCTGAATAAATAAGTCTATTGGCTTGATTTACATCTCTTTGAAGGTGTGTGCAATGTAGCTTAAAAATATTCATGATGCAATTCAACTTGTTGAACGATACAATCAAAAGTATTGTAGAGATACGTCATAATTTTAATCGAAGGCTATAGAAAATTCATTTTAAATCAATCTTTTAGGTTGGAATAGTAAATTAGCCAGCAAAGGGAGCCATTTAAACAAGAGGGAAGGTTTCAAAGTTCTTATAGGAGGTTTCAACTTTTTCTACAGTTTATGTTGCAAAATAAGGAGTGGATTCAAGGCCGCCTAATGTTGATTTTAAATGGGGTTTTAAAAGAATAGATTTTGGAGGAAAACTTATAGTAAATAATTTTCAAGAAAAGCATGTTTCTAATGACAAATTGAAGGAGATGTATACTAAAGATTTTTGCTTTAAGTGTAGGGAGACCTTGATCATAAGTTAAAGTGCAAGTCAAAGGGATAAAAAATTAGCATGATCATAAAAGAGCGATCAAATTAGGAAGTGAATAAGAGTGGACTTTTCCAAGTTTTAAATTTACCTATAGTGGAGGAGCCACATGAAGATAAATAAACCAGAAATGAAGGGTTTTATGATGCGATGGATGGAATTTCCTTTTAACCTTGGAGTGGTCCTTCTATGATTTGTTCTATGTCTCATGATGCATGGGCGAATAGTGGAGGTAAAAATACTCTTCAACTCAAAGGGCTTATTAATGGCAAGGTTGCCTATATTCTTGTTGATATGGATAAGATGTATAGTTTTGTGAATACTAAATCTTTGTAAGGGTTGAAGCTACTACCTAAGGATATGGAGGCACAATTGAGGGTATAGGTTGCTAATGGGGTGTTTGAAGCCAGCCATGAAGCGTGCCCATGTACTCTTATTGAGCTTTCATCGTTATGTATTATACAAGCTGATTTGCTAGCTGCGGAATTGGGACCCATTGACATAGTACTTGGATGTGATTGATTGAAAATAGTGGGCGGATTTACCATGGATTTGAATGCCATGCAACTAGAATTTTCTTGAAATGAACATCCAATTATCTTGCATGGAGGGGATCACAAGCATATGAAGCTCATTCCTACAAAGAAATTAAAGAGAAATCAATGCTAAGTCTGGTGTATTCACCATTCATATTTCTAGAGAGAAAGAAGATTAGCCTACACCTACTTATAAAAAGAAGAATTCACCATTGAGTAAATTGTTGGAGGAATACAAAGACATATTTCAACCCTTATCTTCATTACCACCCAAGAGAGAGGTTGATCATTTGATTGACTTGGTTGCTAATACTAAACCCATAAATAAAACTCCTTAAGGACTGCCAAAGTTTGAGCATGAAGAGGTGAAAAAACATGTTAAAGAGTTGCTACAAATGGATTTAATACAACCTAGTCAATCACCTATTGCCTCTCCAATGCTTTTAGTGAAGAAGAAAGATGGGACATTTTGCATGTGTATTGATTATAGAGAGTTGAATAAGTTTTACTATTAAAAATAGCTATCCTATTTCTTGCATTGAGGTGATCTTCTAGATGAACTCAAGAATGCCAAGGTTTTTATGAAGATTAATCTATGTTAAGAATACCATTAGATTCACATGAAAGAGGGGGATGAGTACAAGATCCCATTTCTAATTGAGAGGGGGTTGTATTAGTTTTTGTGATACCTTTCGATCTATCAAATGCTCCAACCACTTTTCAAGCTCTCATTTTTATTCAAAGAAAGTTTTTATCTTTTTTGATGATATCCTCATATATAGTAAATCTAAGAAAGAGCATTTAAAGCCTGTAAGGGAGGTGCTTGGTACATTGAGGAAGTACAAACTCTTTGCCAAAGAATCCAAGTGTTCCTTTATGCAAGATGAGGTGGAATATTTGGGTCACATTGTGGGTGAGTGGGATTAGAGTGGATCAAAACAAGGTGCAATGCATTAAGAGTGGACCCAAACAAGGTGCAATGTGTTAAGAATTTGCTTACCCTTATGACTTCTATGCCTTTGAGAGGTTTCCTTGGATTATTTTCTTTCTATTGGTGCTTCATTAAAAGGTATGTCCATATAGTAGCTCCATTAACTGATAGGCTAAAGAAAGAATATTTCTTTTGGGATTTCATAGTGGACAAAAGCTTCAATGAGTTGAAGTTTATGTTAGTTTCAATGCCCATTCTAGTGTGTATAGATTTCTCTTAAGAATTCACTATATGTGTGGATGCCAGTGGAAGAGGTATTAGGGATATTTTATATCAAGATCATGGAATTATTGCTTTTAAGAGTAGAAAATTAGATAAAAAGGAACATCAACTTCATATTTATAAGTAGGAAATGATAGCTATTCTACATGTAATTAAAAAGTGGGATCACTACATTTCTAACAACCATTTTAAGGTCAAAAGAAATTATAGTGCTGAAATATTTTCTATCTTAGCCCATTTTATCTCCTAAACAAATACGATGGTTGTCTATGCTTTAAGGTTATGACTTTGATATCTTTTACATGGCAGGTAAAGATAATGTTATAGCCAATGCTTTGTCAAGAATATGGGCATGTTTTCTTTATTCTATTTTTACTTTGTATAAAGAGTGGATTCAAGATATTCAAGAAGAATAGTTACTTGATGAAAACACAACCACTATGACGAGAGTATTTCAGTAAAGAAGAGGTGAAGAGTATTGAAATTTTACATGGCATGATTGACGATTGTGGTAATAAGGTCGAGTTTATTTGACGCCTTAAACATATTTCGAGCAGTGTATTGTACAAGAAATGCATTCTTCACCTTTGCTGGGTCACCATGGGATGTTGAAGACATTTGACACCATCCATAAAAGTTTTTATTGAAAGGGTATTTGGTGAAATGCCAATGATTATGTCATGCAATGTCTACCATGTCAACTAAATAAAGATTTCATGCATATACTTGGAGGATTATTTGAGGAAAAAGGATTGATATTAGCATGGGTTTCATTATGGATTGGCAACAATGAAGCATGGTTGAAATAGCATTTACGTGGTTGTTTATTGGTTGACAAAATTTGTCCATTTTATCCCTACTAAAGTCTAATTTACAACCAAACAAGTGGCTGATTAGTTTATATGAAGAATGCGTTCAAGCTTCATGGAATGCCCCTAAAGATAGTATCTGATCATTATACTAAATTTATGGGTATTTTTTGGCGCACTCTCTTTTCTTCTATGGGCACTAACTAGACTTCTAGTAGAGCATATTACCCCCAAACAAAGCACATAAATGAATGGTTGGAAACTTATATTTGCAAGTTTTGCCATGATACTCAAACTTTTTGGGACCAATGGTTGCATTTGGTTGAATTTTGTTACAACAACACTCATAATATTATATGAGTACTGGTATGCCACCCTTTGAAATGCTCTATGGATACAATGTACACATTCCTTCCTCTCTTTTTCATGATGATGTTAACTTGCAAGCTAAGGCTAAACTTGAGAAGATGGAAGCTTAGATGAGTCAATGCAAGGGAAATATTTGCAAAGCTCAAGATGTCATGAAGGTTTATGGTGATGAGAAATGAAGGCCATTGGAATTTGATAAGAGGGTTTTTCTCAAAGTTCCCAAATCTATGTATGCTTCTTTGAAGGGAGGCAACAATAAGCTTGCTCATCAATTTTATAGTCATTACCAAATCCTCAAGTAAGTGGGAGAGCTTGCTTATAAGCTTGAATTACTTTCTTCTATGTGCATTCATGATGTATTTCATGTCTCTGAATTAAAGGAGTATGTGTATCCTTACACTTTTGTAAGAGTTGTCTCCAATGGATGAAGACAATTTTATAATTTATGAGTCGAAAAAGGCCATTGGTAAGAGAGTTTTGAAAAAATGAACATTGCTAGAATATCTTATGAAATGGTGTGGTTTGTCTCTTGAATCTACTTGGTAGCCATCTTCCTATCTTAACTCTTTTCCATGGCTTTTATATGAAGCACATTATACCTCTAAACATGACAACTTGCTATATTAAATTTTTGAAGTGGAATTAATTTGTCTAACTTGATCAAAATGGGACTTTTATGGATAAAGCAAAGCATAGGACTTAGTGCTAGAGAGGGAGAGTATATAAAGTTGTGGGAGTTACATGGCTATTATCTTTTGCCATTAATCAAATCATCTTGTTGAGGATTTCTTCTCTTGGACCTCCCACCATTGTAAGGGGTGAGTACCTTACACCACCATTGCAAGGGGTGTGTGCCTTCCCGCTTGTTACATTTGTACCCTCCATGAAATCAGAGATTATAGCTATGGTTGATTTGATCATGGCTTATTTATATTTTTTGTTTATTTTATATGTTTTCTCGAGTCTGATAACTAGCTCTTAGAAAATTTCATGTTGATGTAGTTTAATTACATTTGTAAGATGCTTTATCTCATAATACAATTAAGGGATGTAGAAGACTTCATGTTGATGTAGTTTAATTATAGACTAATTTTCTTGTACTCTAAGAATCTTGAGGTGTAAATTTCTTGTATTAAATGCCATGTGCCTTATCACCTAAAATGATAAAGCATACTTTTCCAAACACAATTGCCTAGTAGTCATGATGATGATTAATCTAGTCGAGAACTTTGGGTGAAAGTAGGCTGTAGGTATAAGCTTTAATGCTTTTAGCATATTAATTGGGAGATATGCTAACTAGCATAAAATCTCTACTCTATTTGTATCTTCCATTATGAAAACATGATATGCAAACTACCATAAAATCTCTATATTATTTGGCATATCATTCTATTTTGAAAAATGCTTAGTCAAATTTGATGGCTTACCAATAGTACACAAGCTACAATGTGTACAATTTACAATATATAAGCATATTAAGTACATATAGTTATTTGCAAAATTTCCTATCGAAACTATAACATCTATGGAAAAGTCCTTTGTGTTGTCTAACTATCTCTACTTGACACTTAACACAAAGTTCTCCTTTATGAATTAAAAAATTGTATATCATTATAACAATGGGACTCAATCTTTGACCAATATCTAAGATATTGATAAAGATTTACAATTCCTTCTTGTTTTAAAATTTATGTTCCTAGAATCAAATCCTTAAAGATTTGTACCAAAATATCACTTAGATCTATATGCCTTAATGTAGATCACATGCCAAGCTTCTAGGTACTATGAATTTCAAGCAACTCCCACTTTTTTATCTTTTAATTTTTGCTTTCAAACATGGAGGCCTATATGATGCGTAGACCTACCTCTCAGAATGTAGTAATTCTAAAAAGGAATGTTCACGGGCTAGGCTTTTGGTGGTTTTACTCGAGCTAAAGCATGTCAATTGAAACAACAACATATTGCAATGTATCAAAAGTTAAATGAAGTTGGGCACACTTTTTAAGGGAAAATTTTAAACCTACATTCGCAATTGATAAACATACAAGGCATATTCATGTTCTTTAGCATTTATACAAAGGTAAGCATCAACTTTTGAATACATTTTAGTCCAATACACATTATTTAACGGTAAACTAGGTCTATTTTCACAAACAATGAATTATTAGAATACCATATGTATGGTTTCACAAATGCATATGCATTGATGGGAGCAAGAAGGAATATATAGAATTTGCTAATTTGCTATTTGCTCATAAATTTTTTAGGTTTCAAAAGTTTAGTTGAAATAGAAATTCATTGTGCAAAAAGTTTTTGATGTGTTAAGATCATTAAATCCTCCCTAGTGTGTTGTGTAGCGCTTTGTATGTAGTACATACAAAAATGTGTTTATTATATATCTACTATAGGATGTTTTATAGCATGATATGTTTACTTCATACTACAAAATAAAATGTGCTTACTACAATATAATATGGTATGCTTACTACTATACTAGTAGTGTATGATCGATAGCATTATTATTTAGTAGGCTCCTCACTACAAACCTAATAAGTGTGCTACATTGCCAAAAGTGTCAGACTACTTATGACTTTTGTACATCATTATCATATACCACACGTTGCCAACATTGTGGCATATGACATTTTATATGTCTTCTTATTATACCCCATAAGTAGTTTGCTAAGTTTGTGCTACGATGCAAACTAGTGAATATTTTGTGCTACGATGCAAACTAGTGAATATTTAACTTAGAGGTGTTGTATATTTTCAATGCAAACCTTATTAACAATGCATTATGCACCCTTTCATGGCACACTTTTCCATAGAATACCTAATGTATCATCAAGTTGAAGAGGTAGATGGTGCATACTCTTCTACCCCAAGTCAAAAATACAAAGTGTTGTTGTATTTTGTTAGGCTATTGTCTTATTGCATACAAAATGTGAATAGAAGCTCCTCATCTTAGAGAGCTAGCATATCCTTGCATGTTTTCCATTTGCAATCGATACCATCATCTATCTTTGCATGGTTACTTGGGAACATCTTACATCTTTAGAAATTTTGGAAATTTGCTATGTCTTGATCTCCATTTTTGATAAATAGTTTGTTGTTTGATCTAGGATTTTTCAACCTAACAAATGAGTATTGAAGAAATGATGTAGCATGTAATTTTCTAGCTTTTTTAGACAAAATTCTTTTCAAGCTCATTTAGCCCTTAGTATAACACACATACCTTTTTTCCAAGTAATTATAAATCTCACCTTGTAAGATAACTTGAGAGATTTTGGACTTTATTTCTACAAAATGCATGGCAGTGTTGCTAAATGCCACACACTTTCTTCATTTAGGTTTGGTTACCTTATTTTCAATTATGTAAAGATCTATTCGATTATTCTCAATAGTCTCTATTCTTTTTTTGTTTTTAAGCCTTAAACCTCATAGGTCATAGCCTATAGCTCTTTGAAGATAAAAGTGCCAAAAACTTCATAGTATCTCCCTCATCATCATCTTCTAGATAGCATGAGCTCAATACATTGGTCCTCCATTATGCCATAAGACATTGCCTAGTATGCCTTAATGCTTTGAGAAAGGGTTCAAAACTAGTCATTGTCATATCATGCCTTAGATGCTTTAGAGGGAGAGGATGAAAATGAAGGGATCATAACCTACACTTGTTAAGAGCAAGGAAAGGAGAAGGAATGCCCTAAATGAGGAAAGTTAGAAAGTAGGTAGGCTTGAGTTGAAAACCTTCCCATGTAGTCACCCTATGGTGGTTCCTACCAAGTGACAAAAGTGAATGCTAAGAAAATGGCCTTATAAGTTTGTAGAATGCAAGGAAAGTGAGTCAATAAAAAAAGATAGAACAAGAGCATGAGAAATAATATGACATAACGGGCAAGGGACTAAATGGGTGGATAAAGAATTAGAAATTCATTAGTAAGACCAATTTCCTTACTGTTTTTTGCAGTTTTTTGTGCCAAGAATGAAGTCCCAGTCAAGTTGAAGCTATGTAAAAATGTTTGGAATTTTTATGTAAATTATTGGCCTCCAAAATGGCACCCAAAAATGGCATAAAATCAACATTCTAGGCCTCCAAAACAACTAATTCAACTTTGTAGCAGTGTGAAATCTCTAACTGTGAACTAGTTTAGAGAATAACCAGTTCATGGACTCTCTAGCATGAAGGAAGATCCTCAAGATAACCAGTTTCTCAATGTCCAATATGAACATAGCTTAGTAGGGGAGATTTTAAGCCTTAGTGATAAGACTGTTAGCCTTTTGAAGAAGAAAAAAAACGTTTTCTATAGGTAGCCATAAATGGCAACGTTTTTCCAAATCACTCCTCGGCATGTCCTCCAAAGTAGTTGCCTTGATCAAACACATCCTTTCGTCCTAACAAAAATAGGTCCTGGAACTTCAAGCTCTCTCAAATGGGCAAATGGTTTCCTCTTTCTCTTCTTTGTCATCACATACATAAAACCCTTGTTTCCTGATAAGCAGGCCCTATGCTTTTGAAAAGCCGCCGCTATGCTTGTGGCCTCAAGCAGGCCCCCTGCTTGAGCTGGGGCTGTGCTTAATTAGTCCCCCCAGCTTTTGGCCCGATTCGAATCCAAACACACCCAATGTCTTGATGTCATACATCATTTCCATTCTCTTTTGGCTTACCAAATGCATCCAATGTGGGCTTCACTTGCCCCCAAATTCGAGCTTTAGCAGCTCATCCAATCCATAGAACTATTGTGGGTGATTTAGGCAAGTCGATGTAGACCTAGATTTGGTGAGCTCCTTGCTCCAGTCTTTTGCTCTCGTGTTTATGCTTTGATACCAAATGAGAATAGATGAGAGATTTGATGGGGATGCACAATGGAAGGTGATTGAGACACGAATATGGAGGCAATCAACACATTAAAAAAAAATAAAAAATAGGTTGTTGATTTGGTGTTTGGGGGAAAGGACCGAGGGTGGCGACGAGAAAAGCTCTTGTCTCAAGTGGATTCAACTTGATTTGCATGGGACCTTCGCTATTAAGTGTTCACACCCACCCAAGTTCAAACTTGTTAAGGAGGTGAGATGCACGATCTATTGGGGGGGGAACTCTACTAGGTGCTTGCACATGCTTAGGTTGAAGCTCATTAAGGAGGTGAGCTGCTTGATATGTGGGGGGACCTCTGCCAAGCTCACACTCTTGTCTAGGTCCAAGTGTGTCAAAGAGGTGAACTACTTGATCTACAGGGGGAGTTGCACCAAGTGCTTACACCTGCCCAAGTCTAAACGTGTCATGGAGGTGAGCTACTTGACCTACTACGAAAGCTTCACCTAGATCGTACACCCACCACCATCCTAGTTCCAAGCACATCAGGGTAGTGAGTTGGAAGATCTGCGTAAGGGGGGCTCCGCCAGTCCTATGCGCACATTGAAGTTTAAGTGCTTGAGGAAGGTGAGTCACTTGATTCGTGGGGGAGCTTTGTTGTTTGGCATATGCACATGCCCAATTCCAAGCATGTTAGGTAGATGAGCTACTTGATTTGTGGAGAGATCTTTGCCTGTGTTGGTGCATGTAGTTGTGCCAAGGTCATGCACAAAATGGAAAGTCTTCGAAGACTAGTGATGGAAGACTTAAGAAGGGAGTTTGGAAAGCTAAGTACTGCATTACTTAATAGTGTGCTTTCTTCAAAGTTGAATAATGGAAGTTAGAAGTAAATCTACATGTGAGTATTAAGTCACACACACACACACACACACACACACACACACCCACACACACACACACACCCACACACACACGCACACGCACACGCACACGCACACGCACACGCACACGCACACGCACACGCACACGCACATGCACACGCACACGCACACGCACACGCACACGCACACGCACACGCACACGCACGCACGCACACACATTTAACATATTAGAAAATATAAACTAATACAAAGCCATTTCAAATCATTAACAATATTATTCATTTAACATATTAGAAAATATAAACTAATACAAAGCCATTTCAAAATTCACTTTGTTTCAAGTAATGGTTAACATTTTCAATTCTCACTCTCTTGCTCTCTCTTAAAGGTTGGTGAAATTAAACAATAATTAGATGTATAAGAAGCCATCTAGCCAACATATAAAAGCCATATTCATCATAGCCTTGCTACAAGCATGTTCTCCTATAATCAAGGGTCCAATGGAGTAGAGGATGGTATTTTTGTATATAAGAAAGGCCTAAGAGATGGTGCATGTTGTACACTCGGATATAGAGGCCCAAGACATTGGGGTGCAGATATGCAAGGAGGGACTTTATTTGCCATTTTACACCTATGTATTACAATGCATTACATCTATGAGTTCTCATATATGCCACAGTGTGAGGATATCATGAGGGTCCCATGCTCTATGAATTAAGGTACTTGTGGGCATCCCATTCATCTTTGACTCATTTTTACTTCTACCTTCACACTTGCCCACCCCCATCTAGAGCTTTTGTGTTGGTCATTTTTTTAAAAGTTGTTATGATTCCTACTTGCTACCACCTGCTTAAAGGACATCGTTACTAGGGGTGGACAGACTTGCTATGGACCTAGAGACAATGATGTTGTCTATTATTGACATTATCCTCATGGACTACTCCAAACTACATTTTTGTCTATATTCTACATTTTTAGTGATGAAAATAAGCTAGTGAGCTAAACCCATTATTGCCACATGATGCATGACCTAATGATGTCATTATGTCCATCACCAAAGTTGCATTTCATAGCCATTTCCCTAGGTCTTACTACTAGCTATCATTTTGGCATATGATTGACTATGGAGGATTGCATTTTTCTCCCTTTGTTGCCATCAACATGGCCATCTAGCTTAGTGGATTATTGTTGCTAAATTTTAGGATCCATCACAAGTGCGACACACTCTCATAGTTATTTTTTCGGTATCTTAGCTCACCTCATCCTTGATCCTTGAGACATGGAGTTTTGAGGCCCTAGTGTATCATATTCAGCATATTCATTCATTCATTTGTGCATTCTAGATCTTGAATTTCTACATTAGGGTGCAATTCTTCATATGGTATGAGGGCTAGATACTTGCATTGATACCTAATACTTGACAAGAAAGCTTGAGACTAAACAATAAGTGAGGATGCAAGAAGAGATGTCTTGGCCCATTGTCACCAAAGAAATCTTAGTCAGAGCCTATCTCTTTGATGATGATATTTGGCATCATAGAGGCTATAAGGGATCGTACCTGAAATAGCTTTCAGAAAGCAAGATCCCCCCAAGTTATTGAAGGGATCCCTTAACTTATCTATGTATCAACTCACTCAAGAAGAATACCTAGATACATTGAGGAGAAGACAAGAGAGAGACACTCAAGGAATGGGCTGTATCCCTGAAGACATACATCCTCCTACTCCTATTTGTTCGGCTTACCATCCTAATGACCCTATGTACAATAGGAAAAAGACACACAATCTCAAGCATGGCAGTAAGATCTAGATCTCCAAGTCAAAAGTGGCTATACCACCATGGGCACCATGCCATATGCAACCTATCTAGACCCATTAGAGCCTATCTACTCAATCCCCATGAATAAATGAAAGCACTAATGGCTCAAAGGTTGTAGTAAACTCACCAATCTTACGCCTTTCTTCTTATAGCCTCTTTGTTGAAAATGTTAAATATGCTCAATGCCCCACCCTCGTAAGGTGCCACTAATGATCCATGGTACTCTAAGTTATAAGACCCCCATTATGAGGAGAAGCCATGTGTGAGCACGGGACATTGGTTGGGTCCTGACTTGTATGTTAGATGAGGTCTAAGTGATCGGATGGAAAAAAGGTTATCTTTGTGGATCTAGTCTTTAGGTTAGATAAAGTAGTTATGCTAGTAGCAACTCAAGGCACAATGCATTGGGTTGCAGGGTGTGGGAGTTAATATTCCCTAGCCGACTAGGGAAGATTCATAATATAGTTGGGTAGGTTGACTAGACTACCTTCCTAGGCTATAAAAGGAAGATCCTTCAAAGCTATTGTCAATTTATCCTTTATCCGATCAGAGTTCTTCTAACAACCCTTAAGCTCTTCACTTATCATATGTCCAAATTACCATCTAAGCTTCATAGTGGAAGCACACGAGTGGACAGAGCCATCTTTATATAAGTTTGGTTGAAATTAAAATAGTTTATATTCTTCTCATATTTGTTACTCTTTGCTCAAATCCTATCCGTCGCTATGCCGTGTAATTTCTACAGAAAACAACCTTAATGGTCTCATGATCCTATCTCCAATGCCATTAAGAGAGTAGAAAACATTTACAAAAGATTTATTCTATTCCTTATTTTGTGTTCTCCCATGACTGTGTGAAGGCTTAGTATGTTTTTCTTTGCTTGATATCAAGTATTGCTTGTCAAAAATATTTGTTGAATTGACAGTGACAAGGAACTCTCTTAAAATGATTAAGGAGAGTTAAAATAGAAAAGGAGATTGAGGAGCTTCCCCAACTTACTGAGTGAGTTGGGTGACAACACTTAGAAGAGTTGGTGCATCCCACCAATGCTTAAAGAAAAATTATAACAATATTAAAATAATGGATCAAAGTGAGGACATTCTTGAAAAATTCAAAACTCACTTTTATGGACGTAGATAATATATTAGCACATATTGTGAGAACTTTTTCAAGTTTAAAGAAATATAAACCTTTGTGCAATAAGTTGAGAAAAGATAGTAGTTTGTGTAACTAATTTGCATGCTACAATTGAGATCCAAGCATTCTGTGTATGACTTTTTATTCTTCTTGAATGTTGCCATTTTTTTTTGACTATAAGAATACACATTGCCTTTATTTTACAATTAGGTATAGTTTTTCCACAATTGATGATGAGACTTTAGATCTATTGTAATGGTTTTTTGCGCCACAATAGAACTAGGAGGCACTATTAACCTTGATGTGATACAGAAAAAAGAAAATTCAAAATATGGAATAATGCGAAAAAAGGCAACCCGACAAAGAAATAAGAGAGGAAAGGCCAAATGCGCAAAAGGTCAAGTTGAAGATAAAGGTGAATTTTAAAATACAAAGGAGTCACCAAAATTTTGCAAAAGAGCACCAGGCTCCCTTCTGTATAAATTGTAAAATCTAGATGAGCATAGGTGAAGGGATAAGGCAACTAGAAGGGAATAGGGAAAGAGAACCTTGGCAAGATGCCTGATCATGTAAAAAAGGAGACGGGTACCCAAGGGATTTAGGGCTTGTATATAAACTCAAAAAGTGAATGAGAAGCTCATTCATTGTGTGTGGCTAAAGTGTCTTTTTCTTCTTCTTCTTCTCTTCTCTCCTCCCCTTCTTGCTTGTGTTGAGAGAGGGAGTGTGAGAGTGTAAGGGTGAGGCAACGGAGAGAAGAAGCTCTCCATATTTTCCTCTTTTCTTCTCTTCTCTTCTCTTGTCTTGCACACGGCTATGGAGGATGGAGCTTGAGGAAGGAGGCTTGAGGTTGCTTGAGCGTACATTTAGGATTGTGGAGCTATTGGAGTGCTTAAGGGAGGAGGCCACTCGTTCGGGTATAAATGTATGCTCACTACATGCGTAGGATCGGAAGCACGTCGACTAGGTGAGAGATAGCCATTAGAGCTTGCTTGAAATGCTTGAACAATAAGTGTTCCATAGGTCTTGGCGATCGAGCGTGAGCTCCCACTACATTTTGGTTCCACTGCCTAGGACCAACGGATTTAAGCTTGAGCACTTGCGTGCTTACCATCGAGTGTCAAAGTAGGGTTTCATCCCCGAACTGTTGCTTGACATAGGTAGGAGATTTCAAAGTTTAATCTTCAATGCAAGTAAGTATTTTGGGTTTTGATGATTCGACAAGTAGGATAAATCATTTTAGTACTACTTGAGTTTTGATTTTTGTTGCATTTAGAGTAGGATAGGGATCAAGAGATCAAAGTGAATCACTTTAGGGTTGCTACTGTAAATAGGCCCAAAATAGGAAAAAAAGGATTTTTTTTTTGTTGAAATCCATTGACAAGGCATGGGGGCAAGGAAGAGGGGTTGAAGGCTCATTTCTACCTTCAGTAGAGAGAGGGAGAGCTTGAGAGATACCTAGGGCTTACTGCGGATCGATCGACTTGTGCGGGAGTTTTCTGACCATTCTAGGTATATGCGAATCTAACCCCTTGCCCATTCTTTCTTTCTAGAGATGCATGTGACCTTGCATGTATTAAATCTATTAAGATATTGAGAATGCATGGTATGGAGGATCACTGATGAGCAAATAGACAATCATAATGAGGCAGAAGCATTGACAAGGAAGAACAACTGATATTATCCAAGCATAATGCAAGTACAACTGATTGATAATGACTGATAGAATGAGTGTAGGGATGAGTGCTTTTTATAGGCTTACAGGAGGTGGTATTGGTAGGTGAAGGTAGGTGAAAAGGGACCATGGTATTCAACAACCGTGGTTTTAATAAATCGTGCATACATGACCTAGTCTAAGGCTTTATTTGCAGTTTGTTCCTTTGCCTTGTTTGTCTCATACAAAGAGGCTATGGTGGATGTGATTGCACATTTCTCAACACCCCTCCTCAATCACAACTGTAAAAGACACTGAGTATAAAGAGGTTGTCATGAGTAGAACTTTGCTAAGTGTAGACATGGAAGAAACAAAAACAACCGTACAAAGCTAGAGGCTGTTACAAGGCCTCACTAAGTGTGTAGAGGTTGTAGTGTGCAAAGGCTACATGAGGAGTTTAGGAGCTTATGGTGGGAACATAAGGCAAGTCCACATGTTAAACTTTAAAAAAGTCTATCATAAAAAATGAACTACAAAAGAGGGACTAGTGAGTCTTATCCTTTTGATCTTGGGTTTCTTCTTCTCCTTATTCTTCAATGTTGTCTTCATCTTCTTTGATTGTAGCAAGCAAGATAGGCTCTTTGAGACATTTTCTTAGCATAGCAAAATTTCTCAATATGCCCAGGTTTCTTACAAAAGTCACCGACTACGCTCTTCTTCCCTTTCACATATAGGAGTTGTTGATCTCCTCTTGGGATGCTTGTTTCTCCTTTGTTCTTGATCTTCTTTTCTTTTTCCAGGAGAGAGGCTTTGATGTCCACAAGTTTCGGTTTTGGCATGTTGATTATTGTGGTAGATACATTATCAAATTCAGGTGGAAGACTTTTGAGAAGCACTTCAATGCAGATGTCTTCATCCATCTTCAGGTTGATTCCTGCAAGTTGTGTCAACAAGCTTTCCATATAATTCAAATGAGTTGCAAGTGAGGTATTACTTTGCATGTCGAGCCTAAAAAATTCAATTAGTAAACCATATTTTGAGGATTTAGAATGAGCTCCAAATAAGGTTTCTAATCGATCCCATGTTGCGTAAGAGGTTTCACAATCATCAACATGATGAATGTAGCTATCATCAAGTTCGAGCTTGAAAATTGCTTGAGCCTTGCCATCATTTTTATCCCATACAACTGAAAGTGCAGCTTCCCTTGGTTTCTTCTCTTGACCACTTGTGATTGACCATAAGCCTTTCTTCATTAGGATCAATTTGATCCTAGGTTGCCATGTGTGGAATCCAACACCATTGAATCGGGATGTTGGTGAATCCTTCCTCATTTTGAGATTGCAAGTTCAACAGCAAATTAGCTTTAAAAAATTCCAGTTTTAGTTGAGCACAAGTGCTAAGAATCAGTGATTAGTATCAAGAGATACTAGGCAATTTAGTGACTATGATGGCCTTGAAGTTGGAATCTTCAAGATCTAATGCAAGTCTGAGTCTTCCCCTCCTTGATTTGATACTGGAGTTGAAAAAAAAATCAATTTTTATTAGAGACAAAGATGATTGTGTTAACTGATATTAGTGCTAAAAGTACTAGATGGGTGTCAATGGACACTGTTGCTTGAAATGCTCGATACTCTTGTCAAGATCTCCCCTCCTTTTGCTAGTAAGTAACTTGAATGCTTGCTGAAGACTGAGTATTGGAGTAGATTAGAGAGTCAATGACTTGATTTGGGCCACAAGAGTGAGAGAAGGAAGTAAAACAAGAGTTTGAAGCTTGATAGCTATGGCTACCCTCTTTAGGGTTTTGACAGGCGACTGGTTTTTTCCTTATTCTAGCACGTAGGCTCAATCATTTTGCAAACCCTCTGAGTTGGAGATAGAGTGTTTATGTGGCTTCAATTTCCCTATGGTCATGGGAAGTATTGATGAACGTGCGGACTGAATCAACAGTACGAATTGCAGATGGCGCAAGCTGGTTAACGATCTGTTGTAGGCACAATGCTGGAGCAGAGAAGCAACAACAATGTGGTTTGAGGTACCAGGGAGGAGCACCCTGAGTCAAAGAAGGTTTTCCCAGAAGAAAACACGAGCTAAAATGGCTTGGATTGGGAGCTACAAGTCCTCCACTGAAGGTGGGTAGTTATGGAGGTAGGTGATAGATCCAAGGAAAAGTGGAGGGAGCCAGAAATTAAAACTGAAGTGACTCAATTAGTGGCGTGATCACTCACTGACTTAAAACCCGCTCTGATACCATGTTAAGATACTAATAATGCATGCTATGGAGGATCACTGATGAGCAAATAGACAATCATAATGAGGCAGAAGCATTGACAAGGAAGAACAACTAATATTATCCAAGCATAATGCAAGTACAACTGATTGATAATGACTGATAGAATGAGTGTGGGGATGAGTGCCTTTTATAGGCTTATAGTAGGTGGTAGTGGTAGGTGAAGGTAGGTGAAAAGGGACCATGGTATTCAACAATCGTGGTTTTAATAAACCGTGCATACATGACCTAGTCTAAGGCTTTATTTGTAGTTTGTTTCTTTGCCTTGTTTGTCCCATACAAAGAGGCTATGGTGGATGTGATTGCACATTTCTCAACAAAATTGGCACCATGAATTGAAATCTTGCCATTGCAGTTGTTGTTCGTTGGAATCGGACTAGGTTGTTAGAGTTCGATTCCCAGAATTAGACTCGGGCATCCGATTCTCGATGATTGGATGGTAGAGTCTCAACAATCGGATGCTCGAACGCTATTTGAATTGTCATACTGACAATCGAATTCTGACCCCTTATGACCCGTTCAATTGGGCACATAAATCATCCGATTTAAACTATCAGCCACCATCGAATAGTCGAACTCGCAAAAAATCGGACTACTTGGAAATTAGATACATGAAAGTCAGACAAACAAAAGTCAGACCACTCATGCTTGGATATTCGATTCTAAGAATCAGACATTGAGAATCAGACCCTATCAGATCGGACCAAAAGTTGGAAGTGAAATTTGATAGATCTAGTGTATCCTAGACAAAGCAAAGGACCTTCCATGACAGGGAAACCTTCCGATAGCATTCCAGACGTGTCGAACAGCTTGTGGAGCCCCCTAATCGCGCACAGAGTGACCTACAGACCTAGAAGCAATGCTAGTTGACTTGCTAGTTGTCCAACGTGCTGGTTAGAGCCACAAATCGACTCGAAGACCATGATTATAAATTGAATGAGCTGGAAGACGCAGTAGAGGCCCTAGAGACCACTGAGAGTAGCCAACAACTAAGCCTGGAGCCATACTTGGCTGAGGATGTAGAAGGGAGTGTGAGAGCTGCATTTGTCATCCGACATTCGCACACCACACAATTTTTGACACTTGAAGTGTGCTTAAAAAAGAACACACTTAGACACGTAATAAGCAAAATGAATCCACCAATAGGAGATGATCCTCAAATTGAGACGGGCTATCAAGAGTCTCGATTCGTAGGACTAGGAGAGAGACCCGACATGGAAAGCTAGACGTGTAGAAGGATGAATACCATTGGAGGCGCAACACTGACTTGATTAGCCTCATCAACAACTTCGTGGAGCAAGAGGCCGAAAACATGGTGGAAACTAGTGCAAACCATATAAGCGATGAGCTTGACTTGGGAGATTTCCTAGTCAAAATCTAGCAAACGGTGAGTAAATATGATCTACAAACCCAGATGGACCACCATGGTAGGTGATCATAGGATATCATCATCACAGACATCGAGGAGGAGAGAAAATTAGCACGTAAGGCATTGTAGAGCATCGTAGCCTACAACCAAGAGTAGAATACTAGGAAATTGTGGCAAGACATAGAGATGCGAGAAGTCCAGCATGTATTAGCTCTAGCGAACAAGACCTTATGCAGAGGCACTAGAGACAGACTTAACGCTGAGCAAGATTCTTTTTTACGAAGTGACTCATTGACAATACATCAGTAGAGCAGAGCATGACAGTCTTAGAGTTCTCATTGCTTGCAGGATTAGGAGTTACCTAGGGCTCCAAGAGCCAATCAAAGATCCTTCCAATCGCAAAGCAGCTAGACAAATACCATCCGGGTAACAACCCGTATAGTTTCATAGAGCAATTCAAGCAGGTCTGCGAAGCTAATGACCTCACCGATCTTGCTTAGCGCTGTTGAGTAGATCAGAGTAGACTTAAAGATGCAGAGTGCCAATCCATTTGGAATCGAAAGAGTAGTTCTCAAAACCGAATGTGATCGCACTTGGCTAGACCATTTAGGGGTGATAGACTATGAGCAAGGAGAGCTAGTTCAACCATTTGTCGTGCCTCTATTGAGAATTGAATCACTACCAAAGCTAGGACCATCAGAAGAGACTCCCTCTTCTAGAGACAATGGAGAGTTCAATTCTGAATCAAAAGTGAGCTCATATAGCGACCCCGAGATACCTCAACCTCCTAATATAAAACGCACCAAGGGAGACCTACCGGTCCACCTAAGGCACCGACGGTTGGAGGAGGAAAGGAAGAGATAGTCTAGGGAGTTGGAAGCTAGAGAATAGAAAAAATGGCAAGACCTGATATGGTAGTGATCTAGCTAGGAGCCAAACAACAAGGGCAAGCAAGCGAGCCTATAGAAGGACCTACCAAAGTGAAAGAGGCTAATTTGGCTAATTCCGTTGATAAAGACTATGGAGACCGCTCTCTCAGTGGGTCGTTCGTTAGTTGGGATCCTCTTATAGAGACTCGGCACTTGGGTAACATAGTCCCTAATGTCCTCTTTGTCCTTTTTATTAACACTCTCATCAGCCAAACTATGAGATTGTTGGAGTACCCAACCTCAAAGAATCTCTTAATGAAGAGATTCTTGAGGTTGTTGAAGTTGTTGTGCTTCGCAGCATCTAAGCTCGTGTACCATGTCCTACCCTTATCGCCTAGGCATAGACCGAAAGCTTGTGAGTGCTTGTTGAGTGTTGAAATGACTTGTTTTTTGGCTGATTTTTGTTGTTTTTGAGAGCTGAATGATTGATTTTATGGGATGATTGATTGATTAGGAAGTGGTTTGAGAGTGTTTTGGATGATATTGATTGTGTTTTGGAAGATCATGATGTTTTTTGATGGTTTTGTGATGTTCTGATAGGTTCTGAATGGTTCTGTATACCTTCTGTTTTGTTCTGTTTTGGTCTGTTTTTGTTCTGATTATCTTCTGTAAGGAGGGATGGAGTATTGATTGATGAAGAATGAGATATTGTGAAAGTTTATTGAATGGTTTGTGAGAGTTTTGAATAGTTTGAGAATGATTGATGTGGTTTTGATGACCTTCTGTAACCTTCTGTAGGTCTTCTGTAGAGCTTCTGTTTCTGTTCTGTTCTGTACTGTAACTGTTCTGGTACTGTTCTGTAGACTGTTCTGTAAGTGTTCTGTGGAATGTATGTGTGATTTTGGGAAAGTTTTCTAGCCTTGGAAAGAGGTGAATACAAGTGCAAAAGAGCTGAAGGAAGTGGAAGAAGTAGCTGTTGAAGACTCAAGAGAAGACTAGAGTGAAGTGACAGTAGTGAGCTGTGAAGAGACACTGTAGTGGCTCTGGTGACTCTTCATATCAGACATACCTCTTGGGAGGGGTATCCACGACCTAAGAGTGATTATTGAGAGTAATTTTGAGAGATTGTAGTGATGATATGATGTATTATTGATGGAGTGAGAGAGAGAGAGAGTCAGAGATAGCCAATTCTACTGAAACAGAGTGATTGTATATGAGAGATTGAGAGAGAAGACTATGAAGATATTGAAGATGAATACTATGTGATGTATTTCCATTTAAAGATGGTGTATTCCTTTGTTTTCTTTGTTCTATTGATGGATTTTGTGAAGATGTTGAAGAATATGGTTGATTCTATTAAAAACCGTGGGAGATTTACATGATGCTGCATGAAGATTTGTTGTGCCTGGTGTTCTTTTCTTCATTGTGATCATATGAAACATGATAAACAAGCTTGTTGATGTTACAAGATAGATTTTCTTGCAAGAGAATTCCCTTTTCCTTGGTGTTCCTCTCGGGGCTCCATGTTTTTATGTTGAGTGTTGAAATGACTTGTTTTTTGGCTGATTTTTGTTGTTTTTGAGAGCTGAATGATTGATTTTATGGGATGATTGATTGATTAGGAAGTGGTTTGAGAGTGTTTTGGATGATATTGATTGTGTTTTGGAAGATCATGATGTTTGTTGATGGTTTTGTGATGTTCTGATAGGTTCTGAATGGTTCTGTATACCTTCTGTTTTGTTCTGTTTTGGTCTGTTTTGTTCTGATTGTCTTCTTTAAGGAGGGAAGGAGTATTGATTGATGAAGAATGAGATATTGTGAAAGCTTAGTGAATGGTTTGTGAGAGTTTGAAATGGTTTGAGAATGAGTGATGTGGTTTCGATGACCTTCTGTAACCTTCTGTAGGTCTTCTGTTCTGTTTCTGCTTCTGTTCTGTACTGTAGCTGTTCTGGTACTGTTCTGTAGACTGTTCTGTAAGTGTTCTGTGGAATGTATGTGTGATTTTGGGGAAAGTTTTCTAGCCTTGGAAAGAGATGAATACAAGTGCAAAAGAGCTGAAGGAAGTGGAAGAAGTAGCTGTTGAAGACTCAAGAGAAGACTAGAGTGAAGTGACAGTAGTGAGCTGTGAAGAGACACTGTAGTGGCTCTGGTGACTCTTCATATCAGACATACCTCTTGGGAGGGGTATCCACGACCTAAGAGTGATTATTGAGAGTAATTTTGAGAGATTGTAGTGAGGATATGATGTATTATTGATGGAGTGAGAGAGAGAGAGAGTCAGAGATAGCCAATTCTACTGAAACAGAGTGATTGTATATGAGAGATTGAGAGAGAAGACTATGAAGATATTGAAGATGAATACTATGTGATGTATTTCCATTTAAAGATGGTGTATTCCTTTGTTTTCTTTGTTCTATTGATGGATTTTGTGAAGATGTTGAAGAATATGGTTGATTCTATTAAAAACCGTGGGGGATTTACATGATGCTACATGAAGATTTGTTGTGCCTAGTGTTCTTTTCTTCATTGTGATCATATGAAACATGATAAACAAGCTTGTTGATGTTACAAGATAGATTTTCTTGCAAGAGAATTCCCTTTTCCTTGGTGTTCCTCTCGGGGCTCCATGTTTTTATGTTGAGTGTTGAAATGACTTGTTTTTTGGCTGATTTTTGTTGTTTTTGAGAGCTGAATGATTGATTTTATGGGATGATTGATTGATTAGGAAGTGGTTTGAGAGTGTTTTGGATGATATTGATTGTGTTTTGGAAGATCATGATGTTTGTTGATGGTTTTGTGATGTTCTGATAGGTTCTGAATGGTTCTGTATACCTTCTGTTTTGTTCTGTTTTGGTCTGTTTTGTTCTGATTGTCTTCTTTAAGGAGGGAAGGAGTATTGATTGATGAAGAATGAGATATTGTGAAAGCTTAGTGAATGGTTTGTGAGAGTTTGAAATGGTTTGAGAATGAGTGATGTGGTTTCGATGACCTTCTGTAACCTTCTGTAGGTCTTCTGTTCTGTTTCTGCTTCTGTTCTGTACTGTAGCTGTTCTGGTAATGTTCTGTAGACTGTTCTGTAAGTGTTCTGTGGAATGTATGTGTGATTTTGGGGAAAGTTTTCTAGCCTTGGAAAGAGATGAATACAAGTGCAAAAGAGCTGAAGGAAGTGGAAGAAGTAGCTGTTGAAGACTCAAGAGAAGACTAGAGTGAAGTGACAGTAGTGAGCTGTGAAGAGACACTGTAGTGGCTCTGGTGACTCTTCATATCAGACATACCTCTTGGGAGGGGTATCCACGACCTAAGAGTGATTATTGAGAGTAATTTTGAGAGATTGTAGTGAGGATATGATGTATTATTGATGGAGTGAGAGAGAGAGAGAGTCAGAGATAGCCAATTCTACTGAAACAGAGTGATTGTATATGAGAGATTGAGAGAGAAGACTATGAAGATATTGAAGATGAATACTATGTGATGTATTTCCATTTAAAGATGGTGTATTCCTTTGTTTTCTTTGTTCTATTGATGGATTTTGTGAAGATGTTGAAGAATATGGTTGATTCTATTAAAAACCGTGGGAGATTTACATGATGCTGCATGAAGATTTGTTGTGCCTGGTGTTCTTTTCTTCATTGTGATCATATGAAACATGATAAACAAGCTTGTTGATGTTACAAGATAGATTTTCTTGCAAGAGAATTCCCTTTTCCTTGGTGTTCCTCTCGGGGCTCCATGTTTTTGGTGCGTAGCTGGGGAAACTTGCCATCAACAAGCACCAAAAGAGGCTGAAAATGAAGGAATTGGCATTGCCAAGAAGAGAAGAATTCAATGGATGTTTGTAAAATTCCTTCTTCCACTGAAGAGTTGGAATTCCTCATAATCAAAGCCACTTTCCACAAGAAGTTCATCCCACAATGGCGGAAACACATCACCATCATGATGCATGCTCTATGTGGTGGACAGTTTCCTCTTCCTATTGAAGCAGCAGAAACTTGCATCTTGGTGGCAAACTGTTTGGGAACAAACTGAAGAGCAGAAACAGAGAGAATGAACATCCATGGAAGATTTGGCATTCATTGAGAAGTTTCCAGACAACATCAAGTGGGAGATTGTGAAGAAGCTTCAGGAGTCTTGGTCTGTAGAGGTTCACAGGGACAAGAAGGAAAAGAGTTGGAATTTGTTCGTGGATGCTCAACAGCAAGATACATGGGATGCTTGGTGTACTGATAATCTTCTGTTTGTTCAATTAGCAACCCACTGGAAGTTGGTAGACAGAGTGTTTTTCACAACATACACTGTTGAAACCATCAGAAGCTGGCATTACTATGATGATGGCACCACCACAATGCTCAGACGTATGCATTTTGACACCTTCAGAACCGAATACCTTCCTCTATGCAGTGGCATGAAAGCAGAATTCAGGGACGTTGAAAAGAAAGAAGTAGAAGAAATGTTGGCAAGAGAGTCCTCCAGAGACTGAAGTCTTCTGTTAACCCTCTGTGGAGCACTAACAACATAGTGGAGTCAACCCCCTGATGAATGACGCAATAAAAAGGCAAGCGTTAGAACGAGTCCAGAGGTACGTGAGAAGAGAGAAAGCAAGAATCAGAGCCGAGAGCGAGCTCGCAGTAGAAGCTGCCTTTGATGCCCTTGCGGAACTCTTTACAGAAGTCCCAATGGCACATCAAGCCCTTCCTCCTCCTGCTGGAGGTCCACTTCCAAGCCAGATCCGTCCTGGAAATATTGATGACAGACCAGCGAATGTAGTTCCATTGCCAGTTTTTAAGGGAGAGTACAATGAAGACCCCGATCTTCATGTAGCAGAGTTTATGGTAGCATGTGTGGCTAACAATGCCAGAACCCCTGAGCATTGGTTAGCAATATTCCCCGCCACTTTCAAGGGCGCGGCGTTTCAGTGGTATGAGAGACAAGCAGCAGGAACTTTTGGCACATGGGACGACCTGAAGTTGGCCTTCCTCACTAAATTCAGGCGTGAAGGTTTTGAAGAGCGGATGAGAGAGGAATTTATGAACCTAAGTCAGTCCTCTGGAGAAAGAGTGGAAGCCTATGTCTCACGAATGGAATCCATCCTGAAGAGATGGACTAACCATAATCTAGATGATGGCATTCAGAAGGGAGTGTTTCTCAGAGGATTACAACCAGAAGTTTGTAAGTTTGTGGAGCTGCAAAGACCAGCCACCCTGCAAGCTGCGACAGAAGGTGCCAGACTGTACGATGAAGTGGAAGCTAGATTAGCAATGAATACAGGAAGAGGAGTCCTACCTCCTCTGGTGCCAGGAATGATGTACCCACCAAATGCAGTCCCAGGGACTATTCCCTATCCCTACCAACAGATGCCCCCGGTATCACAGTACAGTGTACCAAATCCACAATGGCCACAATCCATGCCTCAAATGGTGGTTCCACCACAACAACCATGGTCCCAACCAATTTCCTCAATGCCAAATCAGCAGCAACAGTGGAACCCTACTAACTGGAGCCAACAGCCAACAGTTCAAACAGGAGCTCTGAATCAGAACCAGAACAGAGATCCCTCTGTACCAGCTCAACCCGTTTATGCAGTGATTGCAGAGACTCCTCAAAACCCTCCTGCCAGTACGTCAGGAGGAGAAAGCTTGAAGGACTACTTATCCAACTCAGTTGCAAACATAAAAAAGGAGTTGATGGATGTGATTATAGAACAACTACAAACGTTGAAAGTGAATACCGCTAGCATATCCAACGTTGCAGGAGCAGGAAGAGATGTGATGCGGTCAAATACTTGGTGTGGTAAGTGTCATCAAGCAGGCCATTTAGCCACTGAATGTACACGAAAACCAACCATCCCTGGAGCCTTCTGTTCCTACTGTTTGCGGAAGAATCATACAGAGGACATTTGCTCCCTGAAGGAGATGCATGATAGGAGAAGGAAGGAAGAAGACGCAATATTTAACTTGCTGGAATCCAAAATGACAACACAAGATATTGGACCCAAGCCTAGAGAGTTTGGTCCTAATTTCGGACCCAGAAGATTTCCCTCTCAAAGTTACAGAGGAAGACAGTCTGGCGGTGGTCAGAGATCAAAAGTGGAGTGTTACAGATGCGGAGAAAAGGGCCACATCTCACCAAATTGTCCAAATCCTCGAAGGTCAGTGGATTACAAGCCCTTATGTAGTCGATGCAAAGGAGAATGCCACACTGCAAAAGACTGTCCAAGCCCAGTCCCAGTGAAAAACAGTGCTACTGATAGTCCGTCCAAGGCCCAAGAGCCTACCTCCAATTTAGTGGAATTGGAAGTTGCTGCCATCACGCGTGCAAAGCAGAAGGAACCACCTATCCAGAAAGAAAATAACCCTCCTGCCAGAACAGTGAAGTTCAATCTTCCACCAGAAGAACAGAACAGAACAGAGCCTAACAGTGCCGTACAGAGCACTACAGTGCCACAGAGAGTTACAGAGACAGTTACAGAGGCAGGACCAGAGGTCCAGGATACAGAAGAGGAGGAAGTGCCACAAGTGGCAGAAGAAGCTCCTGTAATTCCTCTGATGGAAGAAAGAGGGAAAATGAAAATTGGTGTTGCCCCATTCCCTAATCGGTTAGAGAAGCCAGTGGATCCTATTAAGGAATATGATCTAGTTAGAGATCTAGATACCTTTAAACCAAACCTCACATTCCGACAATTATTGATGTTGTCTCCCAGTTGCCGAAAAAGATTCAAAAGTATACTGACAAGAAGACGTGGTTTAAGGATTGCTCCCGCAACAGCAACAAAGTCCAACAAGGCTCCAGAGCCTGTCAAAGAAGTGGATGTGGCTAATGCTTTCCTAGACCCGGGTACTCCAGAGATTGGCGTGTGGATAGAAGGCTGCTTTATTGCAAATGCACTAATTGATGGTGGTTCATCAGTGAACATTATGACGGATGTGACAATGAAGGATCTAGGCCTACAAGGTGTGCAACCAACCCAATGGCTCATCAGACTGGCGGATCAGAGTAGAATCAAGCCTTTGGGCATTCTTCCATATGTAAAGACTACAGTGGCTGGAAAAGATTATTGGCTGACCTATTTGGTGGTGAAGCCAAACTCTTATGGTACATCCTATCCTCTGTTACTCGGCAGACCATGGCTTTTTGAAGCCAGAGCAAGGACGGATTGGTTCAAAGGAACCTTGACCTTGGGCAGAGGACCCAACAAAGTGGTGCTGAAACTGTATGGTTCTCAAAAAGGACATGGATCCACCTCCTTGGAATTATCTTCTGATTTCCCTAATGAGGCTATAGATGGAACATCAACAGACGAAGATGCTGTCAAACAGATCCTTCCCAAGAAAACAGTGGCACATTCTTTAACAGTGGATACTGTAAGCCGACTTCCAAAAGATGCAAAGCCATTATCAATGGGTGAATACTTCCTGCCTGAACCAAAAATGACTTCGGAAATCACTTCTGACAGTGAGATAGAAGCATGGATGTACTGCTCTCCCTGTTACATGGTCACAGCAGAAGCAGAACCAGAGACAGAGGCAGGAGAGGAAACAGAGAATCTGTTCTTCTGTTACAGAGCTCCTACAGAGACAGAAGCAGACGCAGAGACAGAGACAGAGACAGAAGAGGTTGGATATGAAATAGACGAAGAAGATTATGAAAGTGAGCCAGAGGGGTCTATCCCACCTGAAGAGGATACAATTGAGGAAGAAGTTCCAGAAGCATCAGAAGCAGACGAGCTCATGCTACGGGACAGAATGGCGATGGTACCATTTGGTCTGGTAAATGGATCTTCTCATATGCAAAACCTTTATAAGAAATGGATTAAGAAGAGCAAGCCGTCTTTTGAGAGTGGCTCCTGCCGTCCTAATCCATTTTTGCCGAAGAAAGATGATGATGATGCACCGTGCCAACAAGCACCAGTCCCACCAACCCAACAAGCATTAGAGGGTCCCTGTTATGTGACGTTCTTGGATGTATCATCATCAGAAGATGAGTCTTCAAGCCAAGAGGTAATTAATTTTGAAACCAAACCCGAAACAACGCTAATCCCATTCCAATATCTTAAAGAGCAACCTAAGTCTCCACCAAAAGAAGAAATTGGTTCTAGTGGGACATCAGAAGAGGATACCATTCCCTTGAAGGAGTCGGATCTCTACCCAGAAGCAGTCCGCGGGACCTTCATCCGTGAAGTAGAAGGTGAAAAGCAGTTAACCTTTGTGGATTCAGAAGGCACTGAACGCCACTTGAAGGTGGGTAGCAGTCTCCCAGAAGAGGAGTTGTCAACTTTGTACAACTTGTTGAAAGAGAATTTGGATGTGTTTGCGTGGTCCTACAAAGACCTAAAGGGGATTGATCCCACAATATGTCAACATCATATTGACTTGGAGCCTGATGCCAAGCCAGTACGGCAACGACAGAGGCGAATGAACCCGAATTATTCCACATTGGTGAAAGCGGAGCTGCTGAAGCTTCTGGAAGCTGAGTTCATCTATCCAGTGGCAAATAGTGAATGGGTTTCACCCATCGTGGTTGTACCCAAGAAGAATGGCAAATTGCGAATATGTGTGGATTTCCGAAAGCTTAATTCCAAGACAAAGAAGGATCACTTTCCAATCCCTTTCACAGACCAACTGTTGGACACAGTGGCAGGACATGAGCTTTATTCCCTTCTGGATGGATTCAGCGGATACAACCAAGTCCAAATCGCAGAAGAAGACCAGTCCAAAACAACCTTCACCACAGAATGGGGGACCTACGCTTACCGAGTGATGCCATTTGGGCTCTGCAATGCCCCTGCTACTTTCCAACGAGTCATGATGGCTGCCTTTCAAAATCACCTGCACGACTTTATTGAAGTATATTTGGATGACTTCTGTGTCTATAGTTTGATCAGTGAACACTGGGACCACCTGGAACAATGCTTTGACCAATGCCGGGAGTATGGGATTTCTCTCAACCCCGACAAATGCATCTTTGGGGTCTCTTCTGGAGTTCTGTTGGGCCATATTGTCTCTGCACAAGGGATATCAACAGACCCTACAAAGATTGAAAAGATCGCAGCTCTGGCAGCACCCACCAACCTCAAACAGTTGAGGGGATTCTTAGGTCATGTGGGTTACTACAGAAGGTTCATAGCCCATTTTGCGACAAAGGCAACTTCCTTGCACAAGCTTTTGAGGAAAGATGCAGAGTTTACTTGGACGGAAGAATGTGATAAAGCCTTCCACACTCTGAAGCAGTGTCTGATAGAGGCACCCATCCTGCAACCTCCTGATTGGACGAAAGAGTTCCACGTACACACTGATGCATCAATTGAAGGCTTAGGTGCTGTCCTCTGCCAAAAGGGCTCCTCGAAGTTGGATCAACCGATCTATTACGCAAGCCGAAAAGTCACTGATAGGGAACGGAACTATACAGTAACAGAGCTGGAGTGCTTGGCAATGGTGTTTGCCCTGGAGAAGTTTCGCCACTACCTCCTATCCACCCACTTTAAATTTTATGTGGATCATGAGGCCCTATCCTTCTTAATGAACAAAGCAGATGTGAAAGGACGATTGATGAGATGGCTCCTTTTATTCCAGGAGTTCGACTTTGAGGTGATTACTAAGCCTGGTCGTTCCCATGTTCTGGCTGATCATCTGTCGCGTATCCCACAAACAGCAGACGAGGAGCAGGATGATCCAGACCTCCCTGATGCTTCCCTATTCTTTGTAGAAACTGTAACTCCCTGGTATGCAGACATTGCTAATCTGTTGGCAACCCAACAGTACCCTCCTGGTATCTCTAGTCGGGAAAGGAAGAAGCTCATGTTAGAATCAGCCCCATACACCCTGCTAGGCGGTGCACTGTACAAGAAAGGCAAAGATGAAGTGCTCAGACGATGTGTTGCAGGAGATGAGGTTGGGATTGTTCTGAAGGCTTGCCACGACGAGCCATGTGGAGGTCACTTTGCAGGAGAAGCTATAGCCAGGAAGGCTCTGCTAGCAGGATATTGGTGGCCTACCATTCATAAGGATGCCTATGATTACTGTAAAAGATGTGATGCTTGTCAAAGAATGGGGAAACCCACCAAGACAAGTGCCATGCCATTGCAACCTATCCTTCCGTTGAAGCCGTTTGAGAAGTGGGGCATTGACTTCGTAGGTCCAATCGATCCTCCCACCAGAAGGAAACAGAACAGATACATCCTCGTATGTACGGATTATGTCACAAAGTGGTGTGAAGCTAAAGCCCTCAAGCGGGACGATGGTAACAGCGTGGCCCTGTTCATGTATGAGAATATCATCACCCGTTTTGGCAATCCCTTAGAGCTGGTAAGTGACAGAGGCACTCATTTCCTCAACAAATTCATGGAAGAGTTGACAGAGTTGTATAAGATCCGCCATCGCAAGTCCACTCCTTATTACCCCAGAGCCAACGGCCAAGTCGAAGTCACGAATCGCATCCTCTGCTCGATTCTGACAAGAACAATTGCTGCACATCGTCGTGATTGGGACGATCGACTTACAGAGGCCCTCTGGGCGTACAGAACCTCCCATAAAGCAGCAACGGGACAGACACCTTTCCAGTTGGTGTATGGTACAGAAGCAGTTTTTCCTGTTGAATTGGAACTACCCTCTTTGAGAGTGGCTGTCAAAGAGCGTTTGGGGGATGATGATTCACTGCAACGCCGTCTCCTGCACTTGGAATGTTTGGACGAAATTCGTAGGATGGCTCTACAGTGCATGGAAGCCACGCAAGCTCGACGTAAGGCTTACCATGACAGCTTCATCAAGCACAAAGAGTTCAAAGAAGGTGATTTGGTCCTAGCCTATGATTCACGCTTTGGCAAGTTTCCTGGCAAGCTCCAACAGCGGTGGATGGGCCCCTATAAGGTACTTGCAGTCAACCCTAATGGTTCTGTCCAAGTACAGACCTTGGATGCCTCTGATGATCCCTTTCTGATCAATGGATATCGCCTGAAGAAGTACTTCCCTCCTTGGGGATCTTGACAATTACGGACACTTGATCTTTTCCCTCGTTGGCGCGGCACTGTACTTGTTATGATCCTATTTCTGATAGCTGTTCTTCAAATACTCCTGATGAAGTGGACGCAACCCTCTGTCCCCTCAAAACCCCCTTCCAGCCTTGATCTCTTATCCTCTATTTTCCACCAGCATCAGTGGCGAGGTGGGTTCTGATAACTGGTCTCTCTACCATTCCCTTGCTCAATATTGAAAAAAAACAACAATACAAAACATATCGGTCATGGGAGAAAAGGACTTAGGTCCCTGTCATGCCGACCTATTCTTTGAGAAAAGGTGGCAACACCCTCGGGAATAGGGGAAAATCAGAAAAAGAAAAAAAAAACAAAGAAGAAAAAAAAACAAACAAAACAAATCTGTTATGAGAGAAAAGGAAGCAATTCCCTGTCATAGCAGGCCTCGTTCCAAGAAAAGGTGGTAAACACCCTTGGGCGAGAAGCTGGCTGTGGAAAAGGTGGTAACACCCAGCAGTCCAGAAAATGGATTCATTGATTGATATCCCTCGGATCCAATTCCGAAGCTGCCTCCCTTGGTACGCTGTGTCATGGGTCTCTTTGCAAAGTGACTAACTGTCCTCTAGCAGATGACATGTTCCTATCCAACACAATATTCGATTTGATGGCTACCTCCCTGGGTACGCCTCTTCAACAACTGATGACACGATCTTCATCGACAACCCCTTGAGTGATGTGAGCTTTCATCCTAACCGGATGGGAAAGTGAGTATGGTTGCCCCCTGTATCTATCAACAGAGATTGAGACAGCGGGAGGGGCGAGAGACCAATCTTTTCCCTTCAAATCAATACTCCATCCCTCCTTACAGAAGATAATCAGAACAAAAACAGACCAAAACAGAACAAAACAGAAGGTATACAGAACCATTCAGAACCTATCAGAACATCACAAAACCATAAAAAAACATCATGATCTTCCAAAACACAATGAATATCATCCAAAACACTCTCAAACCACTTCCTAATCAATCAATCATCCCATAAAATCAATCATTCAGCTCTCAAAAACAACAAAAATCAGCCAAAAAACAAGTCATTTCAACACTCAACAAGCGCTCACAAGCTTTCGGTCTATGCCTAGGCGATAAGGGTAGGACATGGTACACGAGCTTAGATGCTGCGAAGCACAACAAATTCAACAACCTCAAGAATCTCTTCATTAAGAGATTCTTTGAGGTTGGGTACTCCAACAATCTCATAGTTTGGCTGATGAGAGTGTTAAGAAAAAGGACAAAGAGGACATTAGGGACTATGTTACCCAAGTGCCGAGTCTCTATAAGAGGATCCCAACTAACGAACGACCCACTGAGAGAGCGGTCTCCATAGTCTTTATCAACGGAATACACAGTGAGGAACTCTACAAAGCCTTGGTAGTAAACTCGAGCATGTAGAGAGTTGTACTAGCTAGGGTCTTTGAAGAGGCCACATGAGTGGATGAGCAGCTCAAGGAGAGAAGCTCTAGGAGTTCTAATCGGGACGAAGCTGACCCTAGATCCCCAGAAAGGGCCACAACATCTAGCAAATGATCAGTCCCAAGCACCCAAGATAAAAGAAAAAGAACTGACTAGAGTCAAGAGCTGGCTGAGGGAGCTAGCTAGATTGCAAGAAATGGTAAGGAGACCTACATGTCCACATGTCCAAAGAGCATTATGGTGGAAACCACCTACTAGCAGAGTATCAAAACTCTCCTCTTGACCTTGTGCTAATTGTGGTAGGTTCCGTCATGATGCCATGCATTGTAGACTTCCAAGAGGACTTCCATACTTGCAGCCTTACAACCAGCCGTACCTAGGGAGTAGGCCACTAAATTTCTTTGGGAGGGGAGCCCCATTGGCTCTTCCAACACCTAATGACATGAAAAAGTTTGGGAAGTACCCCAATCTGAAGCACCAACTCGAAGCCATAGATAAAGTCAAGGAGTGGGTGAGAGAAGTCCAGGAACACTTAAAGGACACTGAGTCCATCTTGGAGGATGAAATCGATGATCTTGCTAGTGTGAGCATACCAGTTTCACCTATGTGACTGAAGTCAAGAGATGCCACTGCACCTTAAGCAGTGCCAAATTAGACACAACTTGAATGCCATAGGCCAACAAGCTAGCCAGGGCCATTGCCCAAGGAGCCCAAAGTTAGGAGATAAGCAAGCAACTAGTAATCTTCTTACACCACTAGTAACCACCCCAGTAACTTTGAGCTTAAGAGACTTTCTTAGGTAGCATTTGACACTGTGGCAAGAGTTGAAACAATGGGCGGAAGGACCGCTTTAGCAAGGGGCAGCTGACTTTCATGACTATGATGCAGTGACACAGATACCGAGCTTGACACTGCACTCAGTGCTGCCCAAGACCTTACATGTTAACACTTTTTGGGAAGTCATGGAGATGCATGCAGTCTTGCCAGTCCTAGCATTATGAGACACAACAAGGAAAGGAATCATAGACAAGGGGCAGGAGTGAGTGTGCTTAGCCATGCAGTGCTCCAGGCCTCGGGCGATGCGCCTGTTGAGAATGCTAGGTTTAATGTTACATTGGCCAATGGGATGAAGGTCAAACCATTCGGAGTGTTGGCAATTGAAGATCGTAGGAGTCTAGTTCTCAGTAGAATTCATTGTCATAAAGGGAGTTGACTATGATATCCTGCTAGGCCAACCCTGGATGTAGAATGCACAAGTCATAGAAGACTAGGGCAATGGTCTAATTTTCTTAGACAATTGAACAGAAGCAGTGGGTAGAAATGGATACCTGGAAGACTACGCTAGTCAACCTCGACACCATTTCAGCTCCGCTGAAGGGTCATACTTAGGTTAGAAAGTATATTCCCTGCTCTGAGGATGAGTAGGATTGGATGCACATGCTAGCCATGATTGATTTGCTGTTCTTGGACAATGATGAATACGAACAAGCTGCTAACATAATCGGTGAGCCCAAGGAGAAACCCTGAGTGCCAGTATGCATGATGACCAAGAACCCCTAGTGAACGGCCCACCCCTATTGCATTTCATATCCTGAACAACAAGAGATCCATGATATCTTAGAGCACTTGACGGAAGAGCTAGCTAGCAACCCAGCCGCTAACCTTAAACCCCTCAAGGATCTCTTGAATAAACCCAAGTGGAGGTGGACCAAAGTGCATGATCTGAACTTGATGTACAATTGGGCCCTAGTCATCGATGAGAAAGAAACGAAGCATCGAGGCTAAGGAGATGACAAGTAGTCGGATGAGGATAGTTCAGACGATGAGTATGAAGACTGTTATTCTATGAATGAAGAGAGTAAAGAGGAAATTGACACAATAGAATATGACAGGATGGTCGGCGGGTAATTGAGTAGATCAGAGTAGACTTAAAGATGCAGAGTGCCAATCCATTTGGAATCGAAAGAGTAGTTCTCAAAACCGAATGTGATCGCACTTGGCTAGACCATTTAGGGGTGATAGACTATGAGCAAGGAGAGCTAGTTCAACCATTTGTCGTGCCTCTATTGAGAATGGAATCACTACCAAAGCTAGGACCATCAGGAGAGACTCCCTCTTCTAGAGACAATGGAGAGTTCAATTCTGAATCAAAAGTGAGCTCATATAGCGACCCCGAGATACCTCAACCTCCTAATATAAAACACACCAAGGGAGACCTACCGGTCCACCTAAGGCACCGACGGTTGGAGGAGGAAAGGAAGAGATAGTCTAGGGAGTTGGAAGCTAGAGAATTGAAAAAATGGCAAGACCTGATATGGTAGTGATCTAGCTAGGAGCCAAACAACAAGGGCAAGCAAGCGAGCCTATAGAAGGACCTACCAAAGTGAAAGAGGCTAATTTGGCTAAGGAAGGGGAGACACCCCGACCTGCCTTTATCACCAATGACTTGAGCAAGCAGGAAGAAGAAAGTCTTATTGGTCTCCTACGAGAGTACATAGATATCTTCACTTGGTCACTCGACGAGCTGAAAGGAGTGGATCGGAGTATAGTGACTCATAACATCCCCATGACACCTGATGCAACGCTGGTTAAGTAGTGACAGTATCTGATGAATCCCAAGCATGCTCATGCAGTCAAGGAGGAGATAGACAAACTCTTAAGAGCAGGATTCATCTATGAAATTGAGCACAAAAACTGGGACTCGCCCATTGTAATCATCCTCAAGAAGAACAGAAAAATTAGAGTGTGTGTAAATTATAAGAAAGCCAACGCTCCAACGTAGAGAGACAACTATCCACTACCGTACACTAGGCATATGATTGAGAGAGTGGCTAGCAAGGAAGCCTACAGTTTTCTTGACGGTTTCTTAGGTTACAATCAGGTGCAAGTGCATCTTGATGACATGCATAAGACCGCATTTGCTACCGAGTGGGGTGTCTTTGCCTACATAGTCATGCCCTTTGGGCTGACAAATGCACTAGCCACATTCCAAGGCTCATGTGTACCATCGTTAAGGACATGCTTCGGCTGGAGTTAGAGGTGTTTTTTGATGATCTATGTGTTCACTCAAGTTGGAAAGAACACTTAGAAAAACTCACGTAGTCTTCAAATGATGCAAACTATACTATCTCTCGTTAAACCCCCTTAAGTGCCAATTTTGGTGGGTGAAGCATGGATGCATCCTAGGGCACTTGGTGTCCAAGAATGGAATTGCCACTGACTTCTCAAAAGTTAGGGTTATTATCAACCTTCCACCATCAACCAATTACAAGGGAGTTCAGTGCTTCCTAGGGCATATGGGATACTATCAACGATTTGTGTTGAACTATGCATTAATTGCTAGAACACTCTACAAATTGTTGATAATATTCGAATGGAATGAGAAATGCCAATGTGCATATGAAGAGTTGAAAAAGGCTCTGACAACTGCACCAATACTATGAGCCTTAGATTGGACCATAAGTTTCCACATCCACATTGATGCCTCAAGGTTTGCCATGGGGGCAGTGTTGTGCCAATCTAGTGAACACAACCTAGACTATCCAATGAGTTTCACTAGTAGACAACTCATGGACACTGAAATGAACTATTCTACAATGGAGAGAGAAGGTTTAGCCATGGTATTTGTTGTAAAGAAAGTTTGGTATTATTTGTTAGCTATGCCTTTTACTTTCTTTGTTGACCATGAAGCCTTACTCTATCTTGTTAATAAACCTTGTGCCAGGAGGACGTATTGCTTGATGGTTACCTTTGCTACTAGAAATTCTGTGGTTATGCGTAAGAGGAAACAACATTATATGGCTGACCACCTATCCCACATACCCATAGGAGAAGCCACTGGATAGGGTATCACCAACGAGTTGCCAGACGGCACTCATCTCTTTAATGTGTCTAGCAAGAAAGATCTGTTTAGAGCCAACTCAATGCCATATTGGGCAATTGACATAGTCCAAGTACTTGAACATGGACTACTTGAAAGACCAATCGACAAAGCCCGGACTTAGGCAACTCATCCTCAAGATACAACCCTATCAGGTGATAGCAGGTCAGCTCTATAGGCTAGGGCAAGATGGCTTGCTACATAGGTGTGTGTGCGAGCATGAAATGCACTTACTTTTAGAAGCACACAATGGAATTGCTGGAGGACACTTAAGCAGAGACACGATAACTCGCAAGGTGTTGTAGTCTCAACTATGGTGGCCTACACTTTTTCGAGATGCAACACGATTTGTAAAGCACTACGATGAATGCCAACGGATCAAGGTGCATGTTTGCAAGGACAAGATGGAGTTAACCCCAATCATTGCAAGGTAGCCTTTTGAAAAATGGAGAATCGACTTCATCGAGCCCCGATTAGTCCCACAACATGATATTCATAGGCCAAGTACATCATAGTTGCCACACAGACTACCTCATAAAGTGGGTAGAAGCACGAGCCACTAGAAAGAACAATGCTAGAACCACAACTAAGTTTCTTTGGGAGTAGGTGATCTCACAATTTGACTGCCCCATTGAACTAGTTAGTGATCAAGGCACACATTTCATCAATGAAGTGATTGCCTACCTCTTGTCTACCTTTTTGATCATACATTAGAAATCCTCGCCTTAATACCCTTTAGCAAATAGCTAGGTAGAATCTACAAATAAGATCTTAGTGAACGTCTTGACCAAGGTAGTCTCCGCTTCATGCAACGACTGGAACAAGAAGTTGATGGCATCCTTATGGGCCTATCAAACAGCCTATGAAATGGCTGTAGGACAGATCCCCTTTAGCTTGATATATGGAACTTAAGCCATTTTACCAGTGGAATTATTTGTCCCTAGCTTGAGAATAGCCATTCAAGAGCGATGGAATGGGAACGAGGCATGGACAAAACACCTATTCAGAGACTTGATTTCTAGCTACCCATACACTGATTTGTGAGAATGCATGACGTAAGAGCTAGTTTGACAAGCATGTCAAGTAGAGAGACTTCAATTGGGGTGATCTTGTGTTGTTATACTTAGTGAAAGGCCACAAGTAGAAAATGAAGTTTAGGGGATTAGGGCCTTTCTGAGTTCACACCATTAGCAGCCAAACCAGCAATGTGGAGCTCGAGACCCTCGATGGAGAGGGCACATGCTTCTTCAATGGTAGCCGCATAAAGAAGTACTATCCTCTCATACATCCACTACACAAGCCTCCCATGCTAGAGTCCCTTGTGAAATTCCAAATTGCCACAATTATGGAAATTGAAGACGAGGAGGAAGAAGCAGTGGAACTTGCTTACCTTCACATAACAGTCACCTCCTACCAATGAACACATACCTTCCATGCATTGATCGATGAAGGAGCTGATGTTAATATCTTAACTCACAATCATTGGGCTCAAATTCGCCGACCACAACTACATCCCACGAGTGCCAAACTCAGCCCTTTTGGGGGCCAATCACTTTTGGGAAAGTGCAAAGTCGTAGCCTCTATCGAGTTTGAGAGCATACCCATAATCCTTTATGTGTTGCTGAACACAAAAGGTGCTGGTAAGGAATCGTTGTCAGGATGCACCTTTAAAAAACATGCCCATTGCAATGTTGACTATGAGTCACAATGCATTCACCTTGTCATCAGCAATGTATACATCACAATAGCTTTCAACAAGGGCAACACAGCTCCATCAAAGCCCACAAAGCCATCAAGTCTAAGGAGGGGGTTTGTGACTTGTCACAACTCACCAAGCCTCACCGTTAGCACATCGCAAAGACGAAAGTTAAATCCCATGACCCCAAGTTCAAATGGGTACCTAAACATCAAGGACCGCCACCAAGAAGCAACCAAACATAACCTCGCAAGGCTAGAAATTCACCCTCGAAACCTAGGAGGCAGAGAAGAAACTATAGGTATTGATGAACGGTCTAGCTGCGTTGGGTCCCCAAGACCTTATTGCAAGCGTAAGGCTACTATGAAGGCAATATCTAGATATGGGTGCCCAAAACCAAGACTGCCAAGCGCACTACTCAAGTGCAACCCTTGACCTTGCCCACATAAGCCTGCATGACAAATCGAAAATTGAAATCCCAAAAAACTCAAGCTATGGAGCCATAGAGCCCAAAGCCACTACACTTGCAGGGCCTCACAAGCATCTAGTAGCACAACATCTACATCGCAACCCACACCTAATGTGCAAGTGATTGCACCCCTCCCTCAAAAGCAGCCAAAATCTCCAACCTCAGCTCTGCAGACCTGTCTAGCTCATTAATCAAACCTCAACCTCCCATAGGCCTAAAACCCTCTTGTGAGCGATCATCAATTCTTACATTGGCCTCTGACTTAGTTGAAAATATGGGGGATGACTTGGTTACTTGTCTTGAATGCTTGGACGCTACATTTACTGCACTTACTAAAAGTTATGACCGACTAGACCTAGGCCTTTTAGAAGAGCCTTTGGCCAGGGAGGTACGTATGTTGCCTTGCTCTTGGGAAGAATCACAATTCGTATTCATTAAGGCTCCCCATGTAGCTGAGGAGTTGATTGCTATAGAGATTTTCCTTGAGCAAGCGCACAAATGACGACTCATCACCTCACAGATAAGAGCGCAGTCCCTACCACCACAGACTGGGAGATTAAAGAGTTGAAACAACCTGTTGTCAAACGACTTCTCTTTCCTACAAAAATGGTGTGCTCTCTGACTTCAATGGGAGCTAGAGGGTTGCCAAATCATGACCAATGTTGAGCAGAGACGTGCCATCAAAACCTCAGAGTACGACCCAACTTATGTAGCTCCAACCTCCTATAGGGTGTTGAGCACCATCCACAACTGACCCCTCCAAGAGCACATCATGACCCACCTCTATTTATATCACATGTTGACGGAGGAGGAGTTACACATTGCCAATCAAATAGACTCTGGTGACTTCCTAATGGATATCCCCACACTTACCTCACCCATGTAAGCATTTGTCCCGTCAACGTAGACTACTATGCTCACATGGAGTACAACCTGAACTTCTACGCTTGGCTCATGCAAAAGTAAAACACCGTAAACATGTGCTGAATGGCCTTAACTCTTCAACCTCTAATCCTAGGAAGGATTCTTCTCCTTTCCAAGGGAGGAGGGGATAAGGTGTGGAACATAAAAACAAACCCTAAACCTCAATCAACATCCAAAAGCAAGAAAAAAGAATAAAAATCAACTTATGATTGAGGAAAAGTATGCATGGTTTGTTTAAAGGAAAATTCCCCTTTTGTATTAAAGCATTTCAATTTTCATAAGCATTTTTTTCATTTCCTACATGTCTTTTCACAAAAAATTATTTGAAGAACACTAATGGTGAGCCGTGGCACTCTATGACAGGCACCTACAATGGCAAGACAGGAGAAAACCAACAAGTTTCCATTCTTAGAGGAAGAGCACGAAAAGTATGGCCACTCAGTGGAGACAAGGGCCTACAACCAATTCAAGTTTATGCACGTCTTGAATTTGGAAGATGTAGTCATGGAAAAGAAGGCCATAAAGCAAATGGTGAATCAATGCAATTAGCACAAGTACCTGGAGAAAGTTAAGCAAGCCGTGGACTATGAAAAGTGCATGGAGTTCCTCTGTACTTTCAACAGGATCTACAGCAACATGACTGTGCGGCAAGGAGAGGCCACCCGCCAAGTAGAAGTTGTGAAAAGCATGGATCTAGAGCATGGCAGGAGCTATGGAGGATGGAAGATGAAGACAAGAATAATGTTGACATAGACAAGGAGAGACCAACTGTTACATAAGTGAATTAGGTTCCAAGATGGAAGCTTGGACTCATAAAGACAATCTTGTGTAATGGATTGACAATGACAAAGACACTAAGTGAAAGTACAAAGCATCATGATATTGTATTCATTCCATATGAAAAGTGGTAGTCAAGTACAATGCTTTATAGTTGTTGGATGGCTACAGTTTTCCTCTCTATGCATATGGGATTTAGTATGTCTGCATGTCCTAAGCCCAGAATTGCCTCATACAAAGAGGCTACAATAGGTGTGATTGCAAATATCTCAACACCCCTCCTCATCACAACCAGAAAGTACAAAGTGTGTAGAGGCTTTAGTGAAAGTAACACCTACAAAGTGTGGGCACACCATAAACATGGCAAAACACCAGAGGTTGTCGCAGAAAAGGCTAAGTGTGGTACCACAAACATGATGGTCATCTAGAGGCTGTAGTAGGGGCCTTACAGAGGCTGTAGTACAAGGCTACATGAGGAGTTTACAAGCTTATGATAAAGACATTTGGGCTAGGCAATACAAGGCTAAAAAAGTCAGTGAAAAATAGGATCAAGGACCGTGAGGCCCTTGCAGTTTTTAGCATTTCTTTTGACCTAGATCTTTGATTCATTGCAATTCTTCTTGTCTAACTTCCTATACGCATACTTCACTTTGTTTGCCACTTCAAAGTCTTCATGATTTTTATGCTTCTTCTTCTTATTCTTATTCCCTTTGATCTTTTGGTCCTCTTGATCTGCTTCATCATTGACTTTGCTTGCACCATTGTATCAGTCTTTATGTCCATGTCCCCCCCAAAGAAAAGGTATCATCATCTTTGAGGCAACAGAAATGTCTTCAAAATCTTCAAATAAATTCATCGATTTCTCTTCAAAACAAGTAAATCCATCCATCCTTGCAAGCGGAATAAATAAGTCTTCCATGTAGTTGAATTGAGTAACAAGAGTAATGTTACTCTTCATGAGAAGAATCTTCATAAAAGACTTGATTTTGGTCATTCCCATGATGAAAATCAGCTTCAAATGACTAAGAATAACCAGTAATGAGTTGATATTTGTATGTATCAAAAGACACAAGCAATGGCAGTGAAGTATCAAAATATACTAGTTTGAAATTTGATGTTTGTTGCTTGAGTTTGGCTTGATGATCTTAAACAAATCTTCATAGCTCCCCTCCTTGCTGATTTGATGGTTGAATACTTTCTTAAAACTTCAGATTAGAGTGGCCTTGGCTTGGTTTAAGTGGCAAGAGAGAGAAAATGAAGGAAAAATGAGCTTGAAGGTAAGTGGCTATGGTTGTCTTGTCAAAACAGGGACCAGTGACTAGTAAATGAGCTTCCGAATCTACTCAAACCCTTTAATATGGAGGACCCTCATTAATGGATCTAACTCCCCCTAAGAGGGTTTGTACTCCTTTTGCTCGAGTTGAGAGATCTAAGCCTTCAAAGTGGTCGCTGTCAAAACTGCACCCAGATTTGGGAAAATGTAAATGCCGGGCATAGTGTGCATCAATCTCCTTGATTTTTGTGCCAAGAAGTTGCACCTTGACATGAAAAACAATGTTCGAGAAGAAAGCTTGAAGAGATATGACCTGATTGATGAGATATGGCTGCTCCAACAGAGGTAGGTAGGTGCTGTCCACAGACACAGTTATGGCAGAAGTAGAGAAACACTTCTCTAGAAGGAAGTTTAGAGAGATTTGGCCTGTGGAGAGAGATATGAAAGCTTCAAGTTGACACGGTGGTGTTGGCTATGGCTGCCATGGAAGCTTCATTGAAGGTAGGAATGCAAATGAAGTTGGAGATAGGGTCCAATACTCAAATTGAGCTAAGTAGAGATGGAAATGAGCTGAGAGGAGTGAAAGGAGAGTTGGGCCATGCTCAACTGAGCTTTGATACCATGTGAAAAGCATGGATCTAGAGCATGGCAGGAGCTATGGAGGATGGAAGATGAAGACAAGAATCATGTTGACATAGACAAGAAGAGACCAACTGTTATACAAGTGAATTAGGTTCTAAGATGAAAGCTTGGACTCATAGAGAAAATCTTGTGTAATGGACTGATAATGACAAAGACACTAAGTGAAAGTACAAAGCATCATGATATTGTATTCATTCCATATGAAAAGTGGTAGTCAAGTACAATGCTTTATAGTTTTTGGATGGCTAAAGTTTTCCTCTCTGTGCATATGGGATTTAGTTTGCCTCCATGTCCTAAGCCCAGAACTGCCTCATACAAAGAGGCTACAATAGATGTGATTGCAAATATCTCAACAAAAGTAGAGCTAAGCTCGGAGATCTGGTGAACAGAGCATTGGGCATGTCCAACAAAGTTGAAAGATGGCCGAAAAGGGACATGTACAACATGCTGGGAATGGAAAAAGTGATGGTTCACTCTAATCATGGCATCAACTTAGCTGATATCCCCAACCCAAAAGTCTAGCTACAAGCCAAGATGTTGCATGCCTTGTTTTCTGGCCAAAGGTACAACACGTTGATGAGTAGGATCAATGTGCCGATGCTAGAAAGCATTGCAGCCAAGTCTTTAGATGAAGTGAACTTGAATGGCTTTGTGCGAAAGACAATTGAGACCTCATCAAGCATTGGATACATGTGGAAGACCTACAAGTGGAGAGTCCCCGGCCTCCAACATAAGAAAGAAGTCATCATCTAACACCTTGACCATTGGATTTGGTGGGGTCTTGACTGCCATTATCAGGGAGGCATTGGGGGAAGCACAAGGCGATGAAGGAGATGCTAAGACACCAGACAAGTCACCTCCCCACAAAGAACAGGAGTAGCCTCGTGAGAGAACTGTGAGTGATGAAGAAGGAGAATAGGAAACACGGTCTAGCCATGGAGGGCCCAAAAAGTTCAAGAAGAAAACCCCCCAAAGGAAGGCAAAAGAAGAGAGAAGGAAGAAAGAAAAAGTTGACTACCTCAAGGCCTAAAGGGAATCCAAGAAGGCGGAAGAAGAGAGAAAGAGAAATGCAGATGAAGAGGCTGAGGATCTTAGAAGGAGAGAAGAAGAGGACATAGCCAGGGCCATCCGCATGTCAGTGGAGAAACCCTCCAGAGAGGAGGAGTTGACTGCCATGAGCCTGCTCAGAGAAGAAGGCCTAGGGAGAAGTTCCAAAGTGCCAAAAATTATGCCACCCCCAGTAAACAGAAGGCAAGAGCAAGGGTTTGATTGGCCCTATTCCACATGCCCTATTGTCTACCACCCCAATCTCTGCAAGCACCCAAGGCACATAAACTATAGTAGATGGCTTGGGTGCAGTTTCCAGTCAATAAAGAGATAGCTCAAGATAAAAGAAAAGGAACCCTAGTGATAGGAAAAAAGAGTCGGCAATTGTTGCAAATGTGGAGCCAATACAAGATCCCAAGAGACAGAAGATAGAAGCATCCACAACGACTAACCTTATAGCACTGTCATTGTCTATGAATTATGATGATTATGTCAAAGAACTCCTTTCACAGTCGAAGAGAGAAAAGGATGAAAAAAAGATGGGTGTTTTCGAGTTAGAAGCTAAGAAAGACACACTAGCAGCCTTCCAACTCGAGAGAACCCGACAAGTGGCCAGTTATCAAAGAGAAATAAGTGAGCTAAAGGTGCAACTCAGAGCTAAGGAGGAGCAAGAGAAAAGTTGGTGAAAGAGACTTAAAGATGAGAATCAGGAGGTTGATGGGGCTTCAAAGGGAGTACAAGCTTAATACTACAATAAAAAGAGCTACAAGGATAGATGAAAAGAGTCTAGAATGCCATGGAGAAGTTCGTAGCTAGAGAAGAAGAGAGAGCCCAAAGATATAAGGAGAACATGGAAAATTTGGAGAAGAGGGTGGTAGTGGAACTAAAAGAGTAGAAGAGACTTGAAAGAGAAATTGAGGAACAAGAGTAGAGAATAAGGTCCTTAGCTCAAAGGCATAATGAAAGTTTGGATGAGATGAAAAGAAGAGCATATGAATGGGTGGGCAGAAGTGAAAGAAGAGTAAGAGACCTAGCGAGCCAACTAGCCCTTGTAGAAGATGACAAGGTCTTAGTAGAAAGAAGGGCAGAGGCCATGCAAATAAGCTTGGAAGCCCAACAATGTGCCTTCCTCAATACTCTCTTGGATGCCACACAATCGGAAGAGGAGGCCGTTGAGTCACTAAGGAGAAAGCTAGAGATTGCTCTTAGGGCTCTAAGACACGGGCTGCATATCCAACCACAAGTAGCAAAAACTAGTCAAAGCCCATAGGATCAAAGAAGCTACTTGCTAAGGGCACATGCTTGACGGTCCATGAAGTGGACTCTCTAGGGCCCAAGGAAGGAAATCCACAAGAGCATAGGGGAGAGGAGATGCAAAGGCTGACTAAAGAAGCTAGACCAAGCTTCAAAATGGGGTAGCAAGACGAGGAGTTAGTCCCACAATCTCCCTCTCCATGGACAAAGTACAGTAGGAGGTGGACACCACTATGGAAAGGAAAGCAGAGATGAAAAGGAGAAGAATGAACTTGCTGGACCAGGTGCATGGAGGAGGAGGTTGAGAGCTCAACCAGTAGTGGCTCCACAAGCGTCCATCCCTCCAAGAGAAGACTGTTTTCAAGTAGATTGGAATGCAGAACTCATAGTATGGGAGCAGAAGGAGAAAGGCCATGAACTCTTCGACTTTAATTTCCGATTCCCCACTACATTGAGCAGAGTTCTATCAACCAAGGTGGTGGAAGAGATGATTAATGTAGGAAAAACGCTGGGAGACAAGCGAGTTGCTGAAAGAGAGTTATTCCTATCTTTTGGGGAACAGAGGCTTCTATGACTACTAGGAGAACAAGGTCATGGAGGTGCCAAGAATAGTAAAGGGCTATGAGTGCCGGCCAAGGTGGAGAAGGCAAATCTGGGATGGCAACATGGACTCGTGGATGCCATTTTGCAACACCCTACCCTTCGAGATGAATAACCCCACTTACATGCCATATCCTAGAAGGGTACGAGTGGACTTCAATCCAGATGTCCATGGTTGATATGACTTTTCAAAAATCTATAATGTCAATGCCACTAAGCTCGAGGAAGCACTTATCTTTTCTGAGCATAACTTGTATGTCTCTATTCACCACTTCCTCAATGAATTTAGCTGTTTCTCAGACCTCACTTTCCTCACAACTTATAATTACCTTAGGCTCCTTAGAGTATTATTAAGGCAATACCCTACTCCGTAAGAATACCACCTCTCGCCACTATTTTTTTAATCTCAATGCCGGCATAGATAGCTGTGCAATGGCTAGGCTAATTATATGTGCATTTTCCTCTTACCATCTTTTTGTGTAGCCCTCTTAGAGGACATGAGCAACAATCGCTTCACTAGCTGCAACCACCCGTTTTTATCCACAACTCCCCTCAATGTTGGAATGAGCCTAAAAGGATACATGCAGGGGAAAACTTTCTTAGTAAGTCCCTTAAACCCCCACTTCTCCCTCTCATGATCACGACGATGAAGATTAGCTCCTTGTTATAATTTATAATTTAAAAAAAAAAGAGAAAGAAGAAGAAGAAATACGACAAAAGAGAGAGAAAAGAGAAAAAGGAAAGGACAAGATTAAGAGAAGAGAGAAGCAAATCATAAGAAAAAGCAAGAAACTCACGAGTGTCACAATCACTGCACTTGGGGGTCGTCAAGTTAGGTACATCTGGTGGCTTTGGTCGGCCGGCTTCATCACTAACCCCCTAGCCCATTTTGATTCCCCACTTCACACTTAGGGCACATCACAGGCAAGATATACCTAGGGAGATCAACCTCGCCTATGGTTAGACATGTCTCCCTAAGATTCACCCACCACGCCTCCCTCATGCATGAACTAGGTCCTGAAGTGTGGGATAACACCAGGCTGTTTGACCCAGCTCCGAGCTCCACTAGCACAATCACAATGCAATGCACGGTAAGGTAGTCATACCCCCTGGGCAGTGCACTTTTCTTTCTTCTCTTTGCAGATAAGCAACCCAACAAAAGAATAAGAGAGGAAAGGTCAAAGGCGCAAAAGGTCAAGTCGAAGGTAAAGGCACATTTTAAAATACAAAGGCATCATCAAAATTTTGTAAAAGAGCGTCAGGCTCCCTTCTGTGCAAATTGTAAAATCTAGATGAGCAGAGGTGAAGGAATAAGGCAACTAGAAGGGAATAGGGAAAGAGAACCTTGGCAAGATGCCCGGTCATGTAAAAAATGGGATGGGTGCTTAAGGGATTTATGACTTGTATATAAACTCAAAAAGTGAATGAGAAGCTCATTCATTTTGTGTGGCTAAAGTGGCTTCTTCTTTTTCTTCTCTTTTCTCCTCCCATTCTTGCTTGTGTATGCTTGTGTTAAGAGAGGGAGCGTGAGGGTGAGGGTGAGGCACCAGAGAGGAGAAGCTCTCCATCTTTTTATCTTTTCTTCTCTTCTCTTCTCTTGTCCTGCACGTAGCTATGGAGGATGGAGCTTGATGAAGGAGGCTTGAGGTTGCTTGAGTTTGCATCTAGGATCGTGGACTATTGGAGTGCTTGAGGGAGGAGCCTACTCATTCGGGCATCAAGGTAAGCCCACTACACCTATAGGATTGGAAGCATGCTGACTAGATGAGAGATAGCCATTAGATCTTGCTTGAAATGCTTGAATAATAAGTGGTCCGTGGATCTTGGCGGTTGAGCGCGAGCTCCCACTACAAGCACGATTAGTTCGTTAAGGTGTCTCACATGAAGTTGTCCAAAAAATCAGGACAACCTATCTCATAACCATATTTCTTGATTTTTGGGGGGCCAAAGGTTTAAGCCCCATCACAAAACATAAGTTCCCTTTTCCTAGTGAAGAATATCAGTGAAGTATCAAAAGAGCATTGAAACAATCCATAATAAAGTGAGTATTCAAGAAATATAAATTCAACTAGCTTGAGTTTACATGATAGATCGATCACAAGAACTAGTGAAAATGATACATGAACTGTAAAATATCTTGAAGTTGTTGGCATAACGTAGTTGGTTAAAGCTCATGGGTGTGAGTTCAGTACGAGCTCTTTGCAAAAATGGGAGGGTGCTCATCTGCTTTGAGGCATTCAAAAAAAGACTTAAAAAAATAGGTAATTGATTTGGTATTGGGGGAAAAGGGGCCAGGGGTGGGGATGGGTGAAGCTCTTGTGTCAAGTGGGTGAGACATCGTGATTGATCTATAAGGTAGCGCTAAGCAGTCACACCTGCCAAACCAAGCATGTGAGCCTTGAGGGACCTGAGCTGCATGGGGAGCTTTGGCTCGTACGCACCTACTTCTAAGCTTGTTACGGAGCTGAGCCACTTGATTTGTGGGGGGAGCTCCGCCGAGCTCACATACTCGCCTAGCTCGAAGCGCATTAGGGAGGTGATCTACTTGATCTACAGGGGCAAATCCACCAAGCGGTCGCACCCACCCATGTCCAAGCGCATCATGGAGATGAGTTGCTAGATCTACGGGGGGAGCTCTACCTAGCTCATGCACTCGCCACTAGCCACGGTCCAAGCACGGCAGGGAGGTAAGTTGCCCAATTCACAAGGGGAGCTCCACCAGGCATGCGCACACATCCAAGTTTAAGTGCATGAGGAACGCGATCTGTTTGATTTGCAAGGCTGGGGGGGGGGGGGGGGCGGGGCGCGCTCTGCTAGGCAAGCACGTGCACATGCTCAAGTCCAAGCTCGTCAGACGAGTTGCCTAATGTGCAGGGGGAGCTTCACCCAGTGCATGCACATAGGCTATGTAAGTTCCAAGTGCATCAGGGAGGTGAGCTACGTGATCTACAAGGGAAGCTGTGCCAGAGGCTCACGCACCACATGGGAAGTCTTTGAAGGCTAGTGATGGAAGACTTAAGAAGGAAGTTTGGAAAGTTAAATCCTGCATCGCTTGACTCTGAGCCTTCTTCAAAATTGAATAATCATAGTTGCAAACAAAATTTCATGTGACCATTAAGCTAATAATAATAATAATAAATACATGCATAAATATATATATCTCTCCCCCTCTCTCAAAGCTAAATAACATATATTCATTTATCTTACAAAGCCAAACTTGTTGTCTATAAAAACAACTATTACTTCTTGTTACAAAGGTAGATTTTTCAAATCACTAACAATATTCTTCATGTAGCATACTAGCAAATATAAAATAATGCAAACCCACTCAAAATTCACTTTGTTTCAAGCAATGGCTAACATTTTCATTTCTCACTCTCTTCCTCTCTTAAAGGTTGGTGAAATTAAAGTATAATTAGATGTACAAGAGGCCATCTGGCTAGCATATGAAAGCCATATTCACTAGCATAGTCTCATTACAAGCATGTTCTCCTAGAATCAAGGGTCAAATGAAGCAAGGGGATGTTACATATAGGCAAGACCTAAGAGGTGGTGCATGGTGTACAATCAGATAAAAAGGCCCAATACATTGGGGTGTGGATATGCAAGGAGGGACTTAGGGAGTTGTGTGTGGGTATATGGCATTTTCCACTTGCTTATTAAGATGCACTACGTCTAGCAAGTTTTCATACATGCCACAGTGTGAGGATATTAGGAGGGTCCCATTCTCTAGGAATCAAGGAAATTGTGGGTACCCTATTCATCTTTGACTCATTTTTACTTTTGTCCTCACACTATTGCCCACCCATATGGAGCTATTGTGTTGGACTTTATTTAGTTGTCACTATCATTCCTACTTGCTGCCACCTACTTAAAGGACATCATCATTAGGGATGGTCAACATCATCCATCTTGCTGGCCAACATATCGTGGACCTTTCAGCAGTAGCTGCCATCTATTATCAAAATTATCATGGACTACTCCAAATTGCATTTCTATCTATATGCTACATTATTAGCCAACACACGCTAGTGAGCTAAACTCACTATTGCCACATGTTGTATGACCTAGTGATATCATTGTGTTCATCAATAGAGCTGCATTTCATAGTCATCACCCTAAGATTTACTACCACCTATCCTTCTAGCACATGATTGACTATGGAGGACTGCATTTTTCTCCCTTTGCTACCATCAACATTATCATCCAGTTTAGTGGATTACTATTGCTAAATTTTAGGATCCATCATATGTACGAGACACGCTCATAGCTATTTTCAGTATCTCCAACATCATTTCAGCATATTCAATCATTCATTCATTTGTGCATGCTACATCTTGAGATTCTACATTAAGGTGTAACTCTTCACATGGTATGAAGGCTAGATACTCACATTAAAACTAAGACTTGATAAGAAAGCTTGAGACTAAACACAATAAGTGAGAATTCAAGGAGAGATGTCTTGGTCCATTGTCACCAAAGCAATCTCAATCTTAGACTATCTCTTTAGTGGTAATACCCCTCCACCATAGAGGTTGTGAGGGATTGGTACCCAAAAGATCCCCCCCCCCAAAAAAAAAAAAAGGAGAAGACAAGAGAGAGACACACCCAAGGAATGGGTGGGTGGTATCCCTCAAGACACACCTCATCCTACTCCTATCCCTTTGACTTACCATTCTAATGACCTTGTGTACAATAGAGAAAAGGTACACCAATTCAAGCACGACATTAAGAAGGATCTAGATCTCCAAGTTGAAAGAGGCCACGCTAGCACGGGCCCCAAGCCATATCTAGCTTATCTAGACCCATCAAACCATGTGCCCAGTTAATCCCCATGAATAAAGGAAAGCATCAATGGCTCAAAGGTTGTAATAAACTCACTAGTCTTATACTTTTCTTCATGTAGTCTCTGTAGCCTATCTAGACCCATCAGAGCCGATCCACTTAATCCACAACATGAATAAAGGAAAGCAAAAATGGCTCAAAGGTTGTAGTAAACTCACTAATCTTACACCTTTCTTCTTGTAGTCTCTTTGCTAAAAACAAGCTTAATGGTCTCATGATCCAAGATAAGCTTCCTCAAGCTCTTAAGCCACCAATTTGCACCTAATATGTTCATCTCCAATGTCGCCAAGAGAGTAGAAAAGAAAAAGAGAAGAAGCTTCTCCTTCATGGTGAGTTACATCCCCAATAAGAAATCATCTATATAATGTGCATTCAAAGGATACTAAGAATTACCCTTTCTTTACATACTATAAGGCCATAAAATGACCTCTTTTACTTTACTAAACTTACAGAATTTTTTTTTCAAATTGTAATTACTTTTTTTTGTAAATATAATCTTATAAATTTTGCAAATAAAATACCCTTTCTTTTGAACTCACGTAGTATCTTGCATGTTCTATAAGGTGCACCCTAGGTTTGACTCATCTCCAAGAACCTACCACGCCTTCACAACGTGATGAACATAAGCTCTTTGAAATTTTTCTTTCTTTATTCTTCCTTATTGCAGGGGAAAAACCACTTTTTACACTTCTTTTTATTATATATATTTTAAATATATTTATTATTTTTCTATTTTATTTGGCAAGCTTCCCTAGCTGCCTCACAACTAACAAGAATTCCTAGAACTAGCTTCTTAGTAGGCTAGTAGGACAGGGTCACTAGGGCTACCCTCCTCTAAGACAAAGCTTTGCATGCCCAACAATGTCTTCATAGGAGCAGACAATTGCTCAAACCTCTGCAAATATACCTAACCTAATCCTAGGACTTCATGCCTTGATTGCCGATCTCCAACAAAGAAAGAAGTATCCCCAAATACACATACATTGTCTTCTTAAAGAGAAAGAAGTTAGAAAGGAAAGACACCACCTAGATTGGCCACAATAAACTTTTGTGCAGCAATTGGCTCCCTTTAGGTGCTTCTTTAAACCTATCTGGTGCAACACTAAAACAAAAACCATCAAGCATACCTGTATCAAACAAACACATGGCCTTCTTAGCTTAACAAAGCAAATCATTTCCTTGTAAAACAAGTGGCCCTCTTCGCCTAAAGAGAATAGGTCATTTTGATATATCAAATGCACGATCTTCTTGGCATATACATTGCATCTTATCAAACTAACCAAAATAAACCAAAAATGACATAAGATGAGAGGGCTACCCTCATGCTACATATGCAAGTTAGCTTACTACAATCTAATCATCAAAGTTTAACCTTGGGCTTATGTGTATCCACAAGTCCAATCCTTCCCATTGATATAACATCAATATGGGCTATCCCTTCTTGGGTGCTATTAGATAAATAAATGATATCATTGGACTCATGTGTCCACCTTGATTGTCATTCAAATAGATTGGTTGTTCGAGCTTCTTAGGGACCCCTCCTATAGAGAGAATCATAGATTTATGCTTATTTAAACCTTCTCTATTCTAATTATTGCATAAGTCAGTGTTACAACCCAAACTAGGTAGAGTTTCAATCCTAGGCCCATCACATAGATGCATCCCAGAGTGATGCATACTATTAGATGTATCATTGTGGCCTCTGGTTTCATCCACTTGAAAATTGACCATGGTATGCCCACCTAGAATTCTTGGCCTTTTATCTAACACACCAACCACACTTTTAGAGATTTTGGGTCTCCAAACCCATCTCACATTCCTCTTTATATCTTGCACTACCTCAAATTGCCCATGTTGGTCTAATGGACTCAATGCAGTCTTATTGCTATGATCAAATCAACTCACATGCTTATGACTTCCATCAAGCACAGGTGAACCTTTTGTAGTGAAAACTAGGAACTTGAAGATAAGAGGATAATGTGCACAATAAGAGAAAGAGATAGAGGGACAATATAGATAAGGTAGTGAACTACAGTTGAGCATTTCATTGCTAGTGGTTATATATATACAAGGTACATTAAATGAGGTAGGTGAGCTTTATCTCTAAATATTTGAGATATTGACAAAGTGGATATCTATGAGATCCTTTTGTCCACATACTGACTTGTCCTTATCTTATCCAACTTTTATCATTATCCACAACTTTATCTTAACATCCCCCCTCAAAAGGATTCCATAGTATTTGTAGAGAAATAAAAAATTACATTCAATTCATCAATTTAGCTGGATGTTTTCCCCTCCCGATCAGATCATGCAAATGATTTGCATGGCAATTTTGTGCTTCAAGTGAGGAACTAATTTGGTGAGGAAATCAACAGCATTGTCACATGATGGTACATATTGAAGGATGATATGGAAACATTCAACTAATTACGTACAAAATGATATCTCATATCAACATGGCATAGTTTAATGCTTAATTTTGGTCCTTGAATGATAGGGATTGATGCTTTATTATCGGTGAGGATTGGAATTTGCTAAGGCTGATACCCAAAACTGATGTCTTCCAAGAGTTTCTTCAGATAAATCATTTCCTGGGCGGCTATGCTGCATGCTACATATTCGGCTTTAGTAGTAGAAAGTGCAACTGAGTGTTGTTGTTTGGTACTCCAAGAGATGGGACCTCCTGCTAAAGTAATGATAAAACCAGTGAGAGCTCTTCGGGTAGCAATATCACCACCCCAATCTGCATCAGAATAGGCTCGTAAGAGAAAATTATTGTTGTGTTTTGTAAAACAAAGTCCCACATTTGATGCTGCTTTTAGATATCACAAGACCCGTTTGAGCTGCTTCTAATGTTCATAAGTGGGTTGATGCATGGCCTTGGAGAGAATGTGTCCTGCATAAGATAAATCTGGACGAGTATAAGTAATTAGACATCAAAGATATCCAAGTGCTTCCATATAAGGAATAGTCTCCATTTCACGAGCTTGGTCAGTTGAAAGAGAATGGGATGAGGATGGAAAAAATTCAATTGGAGATTTTGGGCAAGTGGAGTGACCATATAGGATTACATTTTAGCATGGTTGAAAGCCATGGTGTAGTAAGTGAGAATGAATGTGAGCGTACCACTGCCTTGGTGCCTGTTTTAGGCTATAAAGAGCTTTATGCAGTAGGCAAATGTGTGTAGGAAATTTGGGATCAACAAAGTTTGGTGGTTGAGACATATAGATTTTTTCTTCTAAGTGACCCTGCAAGAAAGTAGTCTTGACATAAATGTGGTGAAGAATTAATTTAAAATGAGCTGCCATGAAGAGTAATACCCATAAAGAGGACAAAGAAAGTATCGGAGAGGATGTACTTCCGTGATGGAGGCCTTCAATTTCTTTGAAACCACGAGCCACAAGTTGAGCTTTGTACTTGTCAATGGAGCCATCTGATTTGAGCTTTTTGCAAAGTACCCATTTGTAGCTTATTGTAGATTCTCTAGGAGGAAGGGGTACCAATTTCCAAGTGTTATTGTGAAGTAGAGCTTTTTATTCATCAAGCATTGCAGCTTGCCATTGAGAGGCTTCAATACTTTGAAGTGCTTGAGTAACAGTAGGGCAAATTGGTGCTTGAGGAATAGTAATTGGAGGTGAATCTCGAGCTTGGACAAGAGCAATGTTGGCTGGAAGATGAAGATCATGTAAGTTTTTGAAGCACGGAGTTGATTGTGTTTGTACCTCTTTAGTGTCGAAGTCGGATGTACTGAATAGAGTAATCGGCATTGATGGAGAAGCTGGAGATGGAGGCCGTAGAGTCGTAACAATGAGAGTCATAGGAGAAGTATTACTTAATGTTGAAGACATTACGGCTATGTGAGCAGACCTTCGAGGTTTTTGTTCATCAATGGATGGAGCTAAGTTGGGAATAGAGGCATGGAGAGGAGCTGAGTGTTCATGAGGAAATGAAGCTTGTGGAATGGAAACTTGATCTTTATATAGATTTTCTTCAGTATGTTGGGAACTTTCAAACTGTGGATGACTGAGAGAATGGGTTTGAAGTGGAGCGTGAGATTTGATTTTGGCAATGATGGCAGCTTGTTGGCTTGCAAAGGAATTTATTGAGTCGTCATACTGCGCCAAATGCTACCGTTTGGGATGTAATGTAGTCACTTGTTGTTGAAGGATTGGATCAGTTGGTGAGTTTAGACTAAGTGAAGAGTCCATGCCTGCGTGATATGTCAATGGGCAAGTTGCTGACTGACAGCAGTCCAGTGCCGTTTGAAGGAGCAATATGCATCATTTTCACGCCGTCTTGATGGATTGCAACCGTAATTTGCGCTAGTCGACGGGCTAGAGCTTTAATAGCTCCTAAAAATTTTGATAAGGCTTGATATTTAAGGTTTGAAGCCTTTTGAGATAAGGATTGTTCACATGATTTAAGGTAATTCGAACTTCTATAAGAAGATAAGGCTGCTGAAAAAGCTGAAGAGCTGGAGTGGCTAGAACTGGACAGAGAGGATGTTGTCGAAGTGATGTTTGGATTTGCATGAGGCATATCTAATGTTGGAGATTCTTTGACAAGAAAAAGTGTGAGAGATGGACATGTTGTGATGTTGGACAGAAGAAGATTATCTTCATAAAAGATGGCACTTCGGCCATAAATAAATACTTTATCAGTTGGATCATAGAAGTGATAGGCCTTGTGACCATGTGGCTCTCCATATCCTATAAAAATTAGTTGTGTGGCTCTAGGAGAACTTGGATTTGTGATCTTGATTGACAAGAAATGGAGTGCATCCAAAGACTTTAAGATGCGATAAGTTAGGAGGGTGACCAAACCACAATCCATAAGGAGTATTATTTTGTAGGGAGTTGGAATACAACTTGCTTTGAAGATATGCTGTAGTAGCAATTGCTTCCTCCCATTAGTCTTTTCCTAGACGAGCTAGTGATAGCATAGCTCTTGCAGCATTGAGTAGTGTACAATTCTTTCTTTCGGCAACTCCATTTTGCTGTGGATGATGTGGTATGGTAAGCTCATGTTGAATGCCAAAGGCCTTGCAATAATCTTCAAATTCATTTGAAGTATATTCTCCTACATTGTCAGTACAAAGAGCTTTGAGTCATAACTTGTGCTTATTTTCAACTGCTTCCTTATATTCTTGGAACTTGGAGAAGACTTGTGACTTCCTCGTAAGAAAATATACAACAATATATCTTGAATAATCATCAATAAGCACCATAAAGTATTTTGCTCCAGTGAGAGAAACATGATTTATTGGACCACAAATGTCAGAGTGTACTAATTGAAGTGGTTGAGTCGTAATGGAGTAAGATTTGGGATAAGGAAGATTTGTGGCCTTACTGAGAGCGCAAGCTTGACAAAATGGAAGTTGAGAGAGAGAAGGTGGAATGCCGTGGACAAGCTTCTTGTGAATAAGTTGTTGGAGAACATTTTGAGCGGCATGACCAAGCGTAGAGTGCCATAGAAGTGCATTCTGTGGTAGACTTGTGAGTGAAGTGGAGTTAGTTGAAGCATTTGAAGAAGGTTGTAGTAGTGAACATGCAAGTGTATAAAGGCGGCCTTCTTTGGGACAGTTAAGTTTGAGAGAAGGTGAGAGTAGTTGTAAGATGCAATGGTCTTTATAGAAGTGAGCAATGAGAGAGGACTGAGAAGTGAGCTCACTAATACTTAATAGATTTTTATTGAGGTTGGGAACATAATAGACTCTATGTACCTTGATGATGTGATTGGAGGGAAGCTCCACTTGAATTGTGCAGTAACCTTGAGTTTGTTGAATGCTGTTGTACCCCATGGCAACACGGAGTGGAGTAGAGATCTCTTTGAAGTCGACTAGCCATTCCTTGTGAAAAGTCATATGATGAGTAGCTCCAGAATCTAGAAACCATGTATATTCTTCTTTGGAGTTTGATGAGGTGCCCAAACACTTGTGGCTAGGCTAATGATTGTTTCTGGTTCTTCTTCTATGTCATAATTGCCGATACTAACAAAGTGAGCCTGACCTTTTGATTGATATTTGTTGATCTATTTTTTTGATGACAATTCTTTTCAATATGACCTTGCCTTTTGCAAGCATTACATATGAGATGATAATGAGGGTTTCTTGTTGAGGATAGGGATTGAAAAGATTGGTAAGAGTTGGGCTTATGTTGAGGATTACCCAAAATCCCTTTGAAGTTAGACTGAGAAGGAAACTTGGGCTTTCGATGAAATTGTTGAGTTATTTTGTGAAGATGTTTTGGGTTGTAAGCAGTTACAGCTAGAGCCTTGGATTCTTGATTTGAAGAAGTAGAAAGGGTATCTCTCATGACTTGCTCTTGCTTGATTTTATTAATTAGTGGCTAAAGCTTGAGTTTATCAGTGGAAGTTTGAGTAGTAATAAAAGCTCTCCAAGATAGAGGTAGGGAACAGAGTAGAAACATGGCTTGTAATTCTTCTGAGATGACTAAACCAGATATTATGGTTTCATCTAGTAAAGATTGCCACTGTTCTAAGAACTTAGCGCCACATTGTTCTTCATGTATAGTGGCAGTAGATAGTTTTCTAAACATGGTCATTTGATAAACAATATCTGTGTGTTCATATGTATTGTTGAAGAATTCCCAAATACCTTTTGCAGTGGGTATTGTTCTTACTAGTTGTACTTGGCGATCTCCACAATGGACAAGTATTTCCATTCTCGCACCTGCATCTCTTTGCATCCAATCTTCCTTGTCTGCTCCTTCTTGTTTAGAGCAGTCTTCCTTGCCATTGATAATATTCCATAGATTTGCTTGAGATAGGTAAAGTTCTATCCTTAGCTTCCACACTAGATAGTTGATGCCATTGAGTTTGTCAATCTTGATGTGTCGGTTGTAGGAGGTGGTGGCATTAACGAGAGCCATTGGAAGAATGAGAGTAAAGGAGGACGAGTAGTTTGTGAATTTGAGGAGAGTATGATGAACTAGATAGATAGGACCTGGTGCTTTGATACCATGTAGTGAAAACCAGGAACTTGAAGATAAGAGGATAATGTGCACAATAAGAGAAAGAGATAGAGACAATATAGATAAGGTAGTGAACTACAGTTGAGCATTTCATTGCTAGTGGTTGTATTTATACAAGGTACATTAAATGAGGTAGGTGAGATTTATCTCTAAATATCTAAGATATTGACAAAGTGGATATCTGTGAGATCCTTTTGTCCACATACTAACTTGTCCTTATCTTATCCAACTTTTATCCTTATCCACAACTTTATCTTAACACCTTTGGCATTTTGCATCTTCTCCACATGGAATACCTCCACATTGTGACTTCTCACTCACACAGACATCATGCTCTTATTAAGAGGAAAAACATCCACCTAAAAGCATGATTCACTTATAGATGGCAAAGGTCTCTCAAGAGCCTTTCCAGGAGCAAAATAAGAACCACTCATAGGATGCTCATCCACAGTTGTAGTCCCAATGATTCTATCAATTTTACCTTCACATCCACCTCTCATGGAAGTGTTGTAAGCCCTACTAGCACTTGCTTGGCTTGGAACCTTTCAGTCAAGAGGCATACTATCACTACATATAAAATTTACATTGCTTGCCTGGAGATTTTGACTACCAAGGTTCCCTATACAAGTTGTCTTGGTATTAGCAAGTGAATTATCTCCTTGTAGAAAATGTGGAACACTTGTATGCACTTGTAATGAGCGAGAAAAACCCCAAAAGTTTTTCCAACATCTCTAAATATATTGCTCATAGTCAATTGCCTGCATCTTAGCCTCACTTAATGACTTAGGACTCGCATCCACACTTGGATTTATGCATTGATCACCAAGCCACTCCTAAGGAGCTCACACGGCACATCATTCGGCAACATAGTGGTTCTTCTTGGCCAAAGCCTAAGAATATTCTCAAAGGCACTAGCATATTGGTTGGGCCTTGTAGCCCAATTAAGAGAGAGAGAGAGAGAGAGAGAGAGAGAGAGAGAGAGAGAGAAATGGAATACAACTTCTTGAACTTCTTGATTCACATGAAAAGACTTCACCCACATACATATTTATAGCCGTCCTCACACCCTATGACACCACATTAAGATATATTCCCATTGAGCTCTTGTGTGCCCATTTATCTATCCCCTAACACTTTGCATGCATGAGGGACTAATTGTTTATATTTGAGAACCCACTATTCCCTTGATTGAATGTCAAATGCCTTATCTCTCTATCTATGAAGTATATTTGATTAAAAATAGCGGAGAATAATGATTCACAACAAAGATAATAATATTGATTTGGCATTGATTCACCGAAAGAGTCTTCCAAAAGCTTGTCCAAGATCATGCTTCTTGCAAGCTCCACATCTCTAGGTGGCACATTTGGTCTTCTCTTTGCCTGGTATGCTCCCTTTGGATCACTTTATCCTTGCATAAGTCATCCTCATGAATTTGCTTCAAAAATACTCCTTGGGATGTCCGTGCCTTGAAACTTGATCTTCCTTGTCTTCTTTCTTCTAAATTTGTTTCTTTAACCTTCCATTGGCATACATGAACTCTTAATGACATTTTACATCTTATAAAGGATGAATTGTAAAGGGTGTTGAGATTTATTTGGCTATGTGGCTAGCTACTTGGAAAGTGGACAATGGAGCAACCCATCATATGACCCCATTAGAGGATATCTTTGTCTCCTAACAAGTAATGGTTGATGTGGAAACAACTCCATGGCCAAGATTCAAGGCATTGAAAAATTCAAGTTTGACAATGATGAGGCCTCAAGCCTCACTATGTTGGATAGTGTGTTGTGTATCCTAGCTTGGGGTGAATTTACTTTTCACCCATTAGCTTTGCCTCATGGGGAGATTTGCATTTTTCACTATTATTATGATCAAAATCATCAATGACAAGAGTGGTCTAGTGATAGCTTCAAGCCAAGTATAACCACCTCATGACCTCAATATGATGGCCCAACTTCTCTCCTAGCTAAGGACTCTAAGTTCCATCATATATGTGGATTGGCTGCAACAAAGTCACCTTCACTTGGGTTACAACACTCTTTACAAGCTATCATGAAATCCATCAGTCTCGAGGGCATTCCTCCATGCCTAAAACTAGCAATGGATGTTTGATGCGCCTATCAGTTGGGTAAACAACATTGCACACCATTCTCTCAGTATTTTGCTTATCGAATTGAGGGGTTAGTTAAGTTGATCCATCTTGGCTTGAGTGGCAGATTATCTACACTACTTTAAATGGTTAGCAAATAATTCTTTCCTATTGTGGATAAGTATTCTAGGCATATGTGGGTAGAACTTTAAAGGAGAACTCCAAAGCATTCACCTACTTTTCCACTTGAGTAAAATTGGTTGAGAATTAGATGGTGGGTGTGGTAAGGACAATGAGTGACAATGGTGGTGAGTTCATCTCCCATGAATTTACCAATTTCTTATGAGATTAGGGAATTCAATGTTGAGAACCTATAGGAAAAAATAGTAAGTACTCCCTTTCAAAACCCTTCAAGGCATTTCACAACACTTATCCACTCATTTTCCACTTTTGTGTTTTTGGATGTTGTGTGTACATGCACATTGTAGATGAGAAGAGGGGAAAGCTCATGATTAAGATCATACCCTCTAATACTCATAGGCTATTTCCTTCAAAATTAAGGCATACCATTTGTACAATCCTCATACAAACTAAATTTTGGTTACGAGAGATATTGTATTTGATGAGACAGACATCTATGGGAGTGCACAATGGGAGAGGAATATGAACATGCAGAGAGAAGGGAAGAGAGAGACTTCAAAGAAAGAAGAGAATGAATGAATAAAATTTGCACTCAACTCCAAGAGAATGCTAGATACAATGTGGATTGATCAGTCCCTACCACTAAAAATGAAGCACTAAGCTAGATCTCTCAAACAACCACTGTGAATATGCTAAAATAAGCTAAAAATTGAAATACACACACACACACACACACACACACACACACACACACACACACACACACACACACACACACACACACACACACACACACACACACACACACACACACACACACACACACACACACACACACACACACACACACACACACACACACACACACACACACACACACACACACACACACACACACACACACACACACACACACACACACACACACACACACACACACACACACACACACACACACACACACACACACACACACACACACACACACACACACACACACAAAGTATTGAAGGATAATCAAAGCTCCTCTATTCTCATGACATTCTAGTGTAACTAACAACTAGGGGGTGAAAATGTGTATACATATATGCTAACAACTTCATGCGGCCACCTCAACTTGCACCATCAGCTCCTTCTTCATGTGAGCCAACTCCATTGTGTGCCACCTAAGCCCCAATGGAGACATCACAATTAGTGTGATCCATCAAGTCCCATCAAGGTTGTTTGATGCCACCCCACATTTGCCCCACCCCTAGTCTACATCTGCCCATCCCAGATCTTCTTTTCCCTTGCCTTGCATCCCTTGTAAAAAGAAAACAATATATTCCCTATGCTGGCCCCACCCCCTAATTTTCCCTTGCTCTTGCCCCACCTAAATCTACCCAAATTTGTAAATGATTCTACCTTTCCAAAAATTTTACTAACCACAACTTTGCCGAGCATATCCTCCTTGTTCATTTGTCTATCTTTCCAGTCCACACCTTGTCCACACATGCTTGTTCAACTAGCCCTAAAGCCCACATACCTGCTAGTTTACCTATAGTAGGGTGAAGTAGTCCTTGCCACTTGGGGGCAATGGGCTATGCCTTAGATGGCTAGGGTAACAGAGCAGTAATAGCCCCAACTTTTATCTAAATCTCCATCCTTTAAAAAAAAAAGGCAACCAAACCAAGCTTCTCAAAGGTGCTGGACTTGCCCCCATTGAAATTAGCCCCAAAAGGCCTTCCCCTAGGAGTGATACCTATTGCATATGGTGTTGGGTTTTAAAGGCCTCCTGCGCTTCTGGATGCTATGACATTTATGTGTTTAGCTTTGCTTGATTGCTTTATATTCAAGATTTACTTGAGTGGATGCACTTTGGTTCTTTTATGCAAAGCTTGATTCTTTGATACAATAAGACTTTTTGACTTTTGTCTTTGCTCTCATGTACGCTACTTGATGTAGTTACTTTTGCTTGTTGGCTAATATGACTCTATATGCTTGGGACATCGACACTTATCTCTATGAGAATATTGTTAGTGATGTATACATGCATATTGGTTATCTACTAAGCGTCATTGCTCTTTGACCTATTCACTATGCATTTGGTTTATCTTTGCAACTGCTCCTGAGATCTTCTAAAATATATGTATATGCTTATGGGATATACAGTGTACTAACACTTTCAGTTCTTGACAACATTTGGTATTGATGGTCTATGTCTATTCCCTGTTGGTTGCATTCTTCATATTCCAATTGCTATCTAGATATTCCTAGTAGTGGGAGCTTTGAGATTGTACTTACCTTTGGCTCAATTTTGAAGTTGTTTTGTTGTAATTAGAGTAGCCCATACTCATGTAATTTTCAATCATTATGGTAGGTACTTCTCATGCATTAGTCAATAGTGCTATTTTCAACATTGTATATAGACCTACACACCTAAACATTGTAGGTGATGGGTGCTCATCATTGTCACTTTATTCTTTATTCTTTTAGTAATAATAGAATAAGGAACAAAAAGCCACACATTGTGATGATTGTTGGAGTTCCCACACACTGGTCTCTCTCTTTTGGCTTGAACCTCCATAGTTCTTTCTTTCTTCTTACTTCCGCTCTTGCTTCCATCTTCAATTCACCTTTCATATGGTCCACTAGCTACAACAAGGAAACAAAAGAAAAAAGTTAAAGCACAAGAAAAACACATCAGCACCAAAAGAAAAATGAAGACCACACCATCCATCAGGCACAACAATATGATCCACAAAAGGAGCTTCTAATAAAAGAAGTCATAACACTGCTTGAAGAAAAAGAATAGCAAGAATATATTGCCAAGAAAATTAGAATAGGGGGCTTGGGTGAAGGATTGGATAAGGTCAAGATCTTGATGGATGAAGAGATAGAGAAAGACATTTTTGTTTTAGAACACAAAATAATACAAAGAAAGGAGTGTAGGGTCATTCCCTTCATGGATATTGGAGAACTCTCAGTCATAATGAAAAGAAAGCATTTGATATCACGATACACAACAATGCAAGACAAGATAGAGATAATGAAGCAAACAGTTCTTTGTAAGGAACCAAGATATGGATGGTAGATGAGCTCACACCCACCTAGCTCAAAAAAACAAATAAGAAATGGCCAAATAACACAAAGCTCAGAGATTAGGAAAATGGGTAGTCTACAAATGAGATAGAGCTATCACTATAGAGTCAGCACGCAATATCCAAAGTAGAAATGAAGTGACCATTTAAAATGCCTAGATGGAACTTTGATATATTGTACCTCTATAATGATTATTGATATACTTGATTTTTCCTTTAGGTCATTTTCAACCTCCACAAGATGATAATAAAATGTTATTTCTTAGAGAGAGAGAGAGAGAGAGAGAGAGAGATTTGTTTGGTCAATGAATTTGATATACCACTTGCTTATACAAGATAAGTGTTGGTCGATTGAAGAGGCCAACTATACTTGGGGTCTCCATAATGGCAACACAGGGTGGCGAACTATGGTGATGGTGAACTTGCTTGATAAAACTCCATTTAGATATAAGGTCTTTGTCTATTGAATGTTGGTTGTGTTTCTCTTTCCCTTGGCTCTACTCTCTAGAGATGTCATATCTCAAATGGTTGTTGATGCTTCTCTTGTACAATGTGTGAGTAAACGTCTCGCCATCTATCTCTTTCTTGTTCAGTGGCAAGAAAAGTTTGGACTCTACTTATTTTCATTTTCTCTCAAGTGGTAGGGCTATTGATGCTTTTGAAGTAGCGGGTCTTTAGACATGCCAAATTATTAGATCTTATGTAGCTACATATGAAAGTCCTCTTCCACTTTTTGAGCTTCTAGGGTTTGTGGCACATATGGACTGCGCAAAATGCTTCCAATTTTTTATTGCCCTTCTGGGTTTCAAAGTTATATCATGTGTTTGAGAATCCTTCTCGACATCATTGAGCTAGCAGATATCCTTCCTCAACATGATTTGCTTTCTTGACTCTTTGTAGTTTCTTCCATTCCCTTGTTGATCCTATAGACATTTTGTACTTGTCATGTTGTACTTCTCAATTTTGTGTTTTGTAAAATACAATTACCCTTCATGAAAATCTATGTGTGCGCGTGCGCGCGTGCGTGCAGGTGTAAGTTGGAAGGCCTTCTGGTCAACCAAATAGACTCAAATATAGGTAGAAAAAAAATGGAGCCAAAAGGCTAGAAGAATAGAAGAATGAGATCACAAAGCGTGCACAATAGGGTAGTGTGGATGATATCCGTGTAGCCACCTCACTAAGGACCACAATAGGTGAAATCACGAAGTAATTTGTTGTAATAAGAATCCTCCAACAGTGCACATGACCACATATACCTGAGATAGAATTAAAAATAAATGCATTTCTTGTCTACACGATGTGCCAAAGACTAGTCCAATGCATAAAATGAAAAAGGTAGAGATACTCCAACTATAAAGTGGCCATGGATTGAATCTTACCCAAAACCCAAGAATGGATGATGGTACAATTACATGGCATTGAAGTCCATACTTGGGAAATTAAACCCAAACTTGTTTAGAAAAATTGGGCAAGAATACAATGATGAACAAAAGTCTCATCACACATATAATACAAAAGACATATCCAACATTGGAGATCTTGTGATCCCACAACATATCCATTGTTGGGGAGATGTTGATAAGAAGCCTCCATATAAAAATTCTCCCCTATAAGGAAGCTTAAACATCCATAATTGAAGTAATTGATCATGCCAGTTAGCTTTATTATCCCAAGTAGACCAAACTTTATTGCTTTCTCAATCATGCGCTCTTCTTCAAGGCTTTGATGTTTTGCCAATTGGATGCAGTCATTATTCCTTCAGGTCATCACTCTTGAATGCTCCTCAACTTTTGCATATCTTGCCTTTTAAATCTTTGGCTTCCCTCGATGTACTCTAGTAGCTTGTTTCTTGCTTCTTATGGATTCTTTGCAAAAAGATTAACATAACCCATACAATTTCCTCCAATTCTTGCAATAATTTTTGTATCCAAGGAAAAGAAGGTAAGAAATAGGAGACCATTCTTAGCATTACTGTCTATGCAACTTTAAGTCACACATACAAAGGCTAGCATTGAGTTTTCCAATACATAAACTTTTCATGAATTTGTGAAATCCAATTAAGCAATGAATGAGTGGCCACATCCACCCTGATGGGATAGCTCAAGTATTTATTGTGCTCACCCCAATAAACAATACCACCTTACAAACCCAAAAGTGTGGATGTCTCTCTCTATAAATTTGATGAGTTGATTTCTTTGCATTGATGTGGAGGCATGTTGAGCCTAGAACAAAGAATGTCCAGATGGCCATTTCTCTACCTAGATAAGACTTGTCAATCTTGAGAAACATAAACAAATTATTTGCAATAGGCTACCCAAAAGGTTAGCCCCACTAGGAAAATCCAAACCAATGATTTTGTTGTCCATCAGCTTATCCAATAAGGAGAACATTAAATGGCTCCCCAACACAAACAACAAGGACTAAGGGAAAATATTTGGCAAAGGGACTATGCCAACAATCTCTTTAGTTACCCCCATTCAAGTCTATGTGTGACACTCCATTAGAGCTAATTGTATCAATAAGAGAAATTATTCAAGGCCCGAACCCATGAAAGACGTTCATTTTCAAAGAAAGGACAAGCTAACACAATCAAAATCTTTTTCAATATTAAACTAGTTAAACCTCCTGACAAAAGCTTTAGCGTAATCTATCCCCAATTGCACATTCAAATATTATGTATAATATTCTCTTCATTAATGAAACCATATAGTCATAGGTGAATTGACTCTGGAAAAACTTTATAAAACCTGTTAACAATGATCTTCAAGAAGAGTTTATACAATGATCCCATAATAGAAATGGGTCTCCACTACTTTAGAACCCAAGGGGAAGGAACATTTGGTAAATCTATTGCATTTTTCTATAAAAGAGCCCAAACATATAGAATAATTAGCTACACTTACAAAGGACTAGTTGTAAACATCCCATCTTTTTCAAAAGCACTTGAGAAATGTAGAGATTTTGTGCTTGTTGTAGCAAACAACAAGCCATGTGAGAGTGCACAATGGAAGAGAAACATGAACCATGTCAATGATTAATAACATGTACAACATCAATCAAAGTTTCCTTTGAACCCAACAAAGTTTTGTAGTAACCTAAGTACATTTGAATGATAATTTGAGGCTCAGTATAGTTCCCTTGTCCAACAAGTGCACAATATTTTTGTGTGTATGTTTCTAACGGATACTAGGAAAAAAACCATGTTTGGCAATTGTTGCCGTGCAAGCATCTAATCAGGCTAGTATTTTATATTTTTCCTATTTCTCATCTTGAAGAGCATGAACTCTACATTTCAACCAATCAAATTAAGTATCCAATTCATCACAATTATCCTAGCCTCTTGCAAGGCTATATAATGCTCTAGCAAAGACTGCAAGTGTTACATTTCATTTCTAACCATAGATGCATGTCGAAGCATATACTTGGGACAATTTATATATATATTCCCTAAAAATCAACCATACATCCATGCCCTCAAAGAGGACACATCTATCAAACAAAGCAATCAATTGCAACATACACTCTAAAAATTATTGTGCAAAAAAGAGATCGATTTGATCACAAAGGAAAATGGAAGGCCTTAAAAGCATCTACCGGATGATGGATCATTCAAAACAAAGGATAATGCTATGAAGGAATGTGTTGTCTTGCCACCCACACGTTGACCATTATTGGAAGGAAAGAGTCACTCTAGCAAACATACATTCTATCCAATCTAGCCCAAGTATTGAGATGCTAAAGAGAATTGTGCATAAATCCAAGCTTGGAAGGATGGAGCAAAGACCATATATATTGTTTCAATGAGGAAGCTACCAAAGCATCCCAAGCTTGCCACTCTTGACCATCCATCACAAAATGAGGTAAAGTTTCCTAATGCTCTCCAAATATTGAAGTCACTCATCACAAGTTATAGAGAGACATTGTAGGTCCACCCAAAGTTAATGTGATTATCTTGAGCTACATTGGGTGCGTACACTCCCACCAACCATAGAACCTCACCCTCATACATAATCTAAATCATCAATAATTTACCTCAAACATCTCAATGAAGTAACGATGGCTATAATGAAGAAAGGACCACCAACATAATCCTAGATCTATGAGGAGCATGACCATTGAAGAAAAAAATATAATCTTATATACATAGATGGCACCAACCATTGAGAGTTGCTTCTATTCCATTAAATACAATACATCCCAATTACTAGCAAAAATAGTCTCCACATCCTATTCCATAGTGCTAGTCTCATAAAATGTAGACGAGTTAAAACTATCATTGTTGCAGCACTTTCCCTTTTGCATCTACAAACATGCTTCATCTCACTCCACAAGATCATCCCTCTATAAAACAAAAATTATTGCTCAAGAAATATATTCGTGCTAATGATTACCAATAGCATCCCTTGAAGCAAGCAGTCTTCCCCAACCATCGAAGCACAAATCAAAATTTGAAGTACTTTTATTGGCCGCTTCTACTTGTGGTGTGCAAGACAATAGAGACTTAGAATAAAATTATTTGCCTGATCACAAAAAAGTGTGAGTAGCATTGATTAGGGGTGGATGTGATGGAGTTGAATGAGACTCTTAATGTGCATGGCATTGTTGGGGGCAGGGGGGTTTGGACCTAAAACCATTGGGATCCTAAGAATACAAATTTACTTATGAGAAACAAAAGAAATTGTAGGCAAGAGAAGTATGCAAGAGAGAAATCAAATTGTATCGCTTGCAAAAAGAACCTTTGCTTCAATCTTTGCACAACTTCACTATTAGGATGATAGATCAGTCAAATAACACTTTTGAGATGAGAGCTCAAACTAATACTTTAGTCTAAAAGCCTTAGCAAAAAAGATACATCAATCTTTACACAAACAATGCAAGTAGGACCTCAAAATTGTCCCAATATAACCTTATGATACACTTGAATCAAAACAACCCAAAGAATAGTGTATTCCTTAAGCAAAAGCTTCAAAACCATTGTAATTTTAGCATAAAATACTTGCACTCTTTGGCCTATATCCTTAGGAAAAGAGAGAGTCAAATCTATCCACAAGAACCCTATTTTCAAGGTACTCAACATGCAAGAGATAGCACCCAAATCATGGCAAGATCCTCTGTAAACTCTCAGTTCAACACTTCATCCCTAAAAATCTCTATATAATATAATAGTAGTATAATAGTCCCAAATCTCACCCACATCTGCCACAAACATGCATCCACAAACATTTGTTAGTCTTCTCCCTATTTACTTCAATTCTTTTCCTGATTTTGTTTTCTTTCCGGTAAGCCCTGTACCTAGCTGCATGCTAACCTCAGCACAAGAAGAAAGTGAAAAAAGTGGAAAATTGCAAGTCGGGACCTAAAAGAGTTGGCCCAAGAGGAAATCGGACACAACGGAAGAAGCAAAAAGGGAAACAACCGAAAGTGTAGCCTCAAAAGCTAAGTCAAAGACAAAAGTGCATTCTTAAATGCAAGACGCCCCTGAAACTTTTTGTAAAAGAGCACCAGGCTCCCTCCTGTGCAAATTGTAAAAGTAGATGGGCGGTAGAAAGGAAGCTAGGAAGATAGGAGGAAAATGGGAAAGAGGGCCTAGTCCACGGCTGGCTATATAAAAAAGGGGATAAGGGTATGACCACCCAAAAGGGATTTAGGGTTTTGTATATAAAGTTGAAAAGTGAATGAAGAGCTCATACTTTTTTGTGTGTGGCAAAAGTGGACTCATCTTTTTCTCTTCTCTTTGCTTGCTTGTGTGTGCTTGAGGGAGGGAGTGTGAGTGAGTGAGGAAGTGTGTGAGAGGGTGAGGGATCTTGGAGGTGAAGCTCTCCATCATCTCCTCTCTTCTTCTTCTCTTCTCTTCTTTTCTCTCATCTCGCACGTGGTTATGGAGGATGGAGCTTGGAGGTGGAGGCTTGAGGATGCTTGAGCTTGTATCACGAATCGTGGAGCTACCAAAGCGCTTGAGGGGGGAGGCAACTCATTTGGACATCAAGGTAAGCTCACTACACCCTGGTAGGATTGAAGGCACATCGGCTAGGTGAGAGATAGCCATAGGTGCTCACTTGAAACACTTGAAGAAAGAAGCAGTCCATGGGTCTTGGCGGTTGAGCGTGAGCTCCCTCTACATTTTAGTTCCGTTGTCAAGAGCTCTTGTGCACTTCAAATCGAGCATTGAAGCTGCTGCTCTCTATAGCTAGGAGATTCGGGAGTTTAATCTTCAAAAAAAGTAAGTATTTTGTGTTTTTGATGATTAGGCAAGTAAGAGAAATCATTTCAATGCTTTACTTTTGATTTTTGTTGCATTTAGAGTAGGTAGGATCGAGAAATCGAAGCGGGAAAGCTTTAGGGTTGCTGCTGTAAAACAAGCCCAAACATGCCACAGATCAGGAAAAAGGAAAAAAAAGGAGTGCTCACAAGGGCTTTTGTCATTAAGAGAGTGATTGGAGAGGTCAAAGCCTTAACCAAGGAAGGGTTTATAACCCAAGAAGCCAAGGAGGAGCTCATTTGCAATTGTTGCATTGTGAGAGGATGAGAGAGGGAGACCTATTGCCTGCATCGGATTGATTGATTCACCCAAGCATTTTTAGCGCATTGTAGGTATACACAACTCTTTTCCCTTTTCTATAGCTTTGATCTCGAGGTGCTTACTACGGGGTGTGTTGTAAATCGTGTGATTCGAGTGATTTATTATTGTGTCAGCCAAAATCGTGCTATGTTCTGTCCGAGTAACGACGATTTTGAGGCGAGTCCCAGAATTGGCCCTCGGCTCGAATCAACCATTTGGACCAACTTGGCATTCGGCCCTTACTCGGCCCTCTGAAAACCCACGCGAATAGTTTGAATCAAACGTTTGGCCGGTTGCATTTGGCCCATTCTCATTTGGCCCTTGTCCACTCAGATGAGCCGAATCCGCCATTTGGCCCCTACAATTTGGACATGCTGGGCCGAATCTGAAATTTTCCAAATTTTTAACTAGAAGACCCTGGCTGATCTAGACCATTTCCATACAAACCCCCGAATGCCATACAGACGCTTAGAACACCTTTCTGGCACGAGAAATAGGTAGATCAGTGAAATGTGGACTTAGAAGCGACTCTTGCCAATTAGTTAGAAATCCAAGCTGCTAAGTAGCGCCAGACTAAGTCATAGATCCCCAAACGGATCCTGATCGAACTGAACAGCATAGCGCAGACCCTAGAACTAGTAAGAATGGCCATAAATTAGGCTTACAGTTTATTAGGCCAAATCTATAAATGAGAGTGTGAGAGTCGCATAGTCACTTTGCCTTCACACTTGTATTATTTTCCAACACTTGAAGTACACATAAGAAAATCTGAAAGCCTGATTGCACATAGTGCACGAAAAAGAGTACACATACGCACTGAGTGACTATAAATTGATGATTTTCAAGAGAAGATTTAGAGACATAGTGGGGTGATTGAAACCCCAAGCGTAGGACCAAGCAGAAGACACAACAGGGAAGCCAAGAGGAATAGCCACCATTGGAGGAGTGGATCTACCCGATCTAATCAATCTCATTGAAAACTTGGTGGAGAGAGAGACCGCGGACATGGTAGAGACAAGCAGTAACCACGTGCGGGATGAGGAGCTCAACCTAGACAATCTCCCGATAGAAATCCAACGGGCTAGTCGTCGATTACGATCTACAGGCCCGATTAGACCACCACGGTAGGACGTCCAAGGATGTCATAGCAGACCTAGGAGAGGAGAGGAGACTAGTGCGTAAAGCTTTGCAAAGCCTGGTGACCTACAATCAGGAGCAGCATGCTAGGAGATTGCACCAGCAAAACATGAAAGTGCATGAAATTCAGAGGGTGCTAGCACTAGCAAAAGGAATAGAAAAGGCCCTAATGCCGAGAGGGAAAGAGTGCTAGAAGGAGATTTTATGCTGAGTGAGCTTCTCATGAAGAGACTGCTAGACAACGCATCCAACAAAAGCGAAGTGCCACTGCAATGGCAACCTCCTTGCTTGCAGGATTAGGGGTTATTCAAGGCTCTAAGAGCTAGTCTAAAATCCATGTAGTCGCAAAGCAGCTAGATAAATACCAGCCAAATGATGACCCTTACATCTTCGTGAAGTAATTCGAGCAGGTCTATGATCCAATGGCCTCACCGATCTCGCTCAGCGATCGCAAGCCTTCAGCTTATGCTTAAGCAATAAGGCAAGGACTTGGTACACTAGCCTAGGTGCCACAAAGCACAATGACTTCAATGACCTCAAGAATCTCTTCATTAAGAGATTCTTGGAGGTTGGGTACTCAAACAACCTGATCGTACGACTCATAAACGTGAAACGGAGAGATAAGCAAGACATCAGGGATTATGTGACCCATATAAGGAGTCTCTTTAAGAGAATCCCAATGATCGAATGACCCACGGAGAGAGCAGTGTCTACAATCTTCAACAATGGGATACGGGGTGAAGAACACTACAAGGCCTTGGTAGGTAACTCAAGCTTGCAGCAAAATGCACTAGCTAGGGTCTTTGAAGAGGCCATTAGAGTGGATGACCAGCTCAAGGAGAGAAGCTCCAGTAGCTCGGTGGACCGAGAAGAGACTAACCCTAGAAACTCTGAAAGAACTTCAATGCCAAGCGAAAGATCAGGTCCAAGTACTCAGGATAAGGGAAAGGGCATAGATCCAAGTCAGAAACTAGCAGAGATGAAGATGGAGCTAGCCAAACTATAGGAGATGATGAGAAGGCCAACATTTCCTCACATTCAATGTGTGTATTGTGGCGAAAACCACTTGCGAGTTGAGTGTCTAGACCCTAGGTCCCGACTTTGCGCAAATTGTGGTAGGTTCAGCCACGATACCATGCATTGCCAAGAGACTACCAAGAAGACTTCTATATTTGCAACCTTACAATCAGCCTTACCTAGCGAATAGGCCACCAAACTTCTTTGGGAGAGGAGCCCCACTGGATCTCCCATCACCCAACGACACTAAACCAACCATTCTTAGGATGGAGATAAACCCCACTGGAATACCTAGACCACCTAGACCCTACGTAACCCACCCACCAAGTGATGCTCCAATCCACTATGTGGAGGAGCTGAACGACGAGAAACCCTATGTGAACCCTTATGTCTCGTATGATGAAGAGGGTAATCTGATCCTTATGGATTACGGACCAATATTGGTGATGGCATTAGATAGAGGTAGAGGAAGGGGCATAGAAGGGCAGACCCAAGAGCCACAGACTTGCGATCACCTAGGATATATTTCCTCACGCTGTTGTGAGAGGGAGCAAGCCAACTGCAACAAGGCAGATCTTAGGTGCATAGAGTGTGGAATCACTCATCTCTTTACTGATTTCCCAGGACAAAAACCGCATTCTTGTTTGGCATCATGCCATTAGTCCTGTTGGAATTTTTTGGTGTCAAGACACTCGACGGGGAGGCCACACCTATCCCTCTACATGTCATGACATGTGCACAGAGGAAGCAGGCTGGCATATCGTTACCAAGGCCTAGCAATTTGGACACAGCCTCAATAGGAAAAAAGAGTTGTAGGCTAAGGAAAAAGAAACCAAACACAAAGGTTACACCAAAAATGGAGAGTGCCACAATGCTGCTTGCTGGAAAAAAGATGACAGACGCAGAGGCAGAAATGTCAGCTCCAAAGATGGCTAAGAAGGGAAGTGCAAAGGTCGGGGAGTACCCCAACCCAAAGCGCCAACTTGAAGCCATCAAAAAAGTGAATGAGTGGGTAAAAGAGGCCTAAGAATACCTAAAAGATGTTGAGCCCATATTGGAAGATGAGATCGATGATCTCTCAAGCATAAGCACGCCAATCTCACAAACACAACCAAAATCGAGAGTCGTGACTACACCACAAGTAGTGTCGCTTAGACAAAGCTTGAATGCTATGGGACAACAAAGCAGTCAAGGTCATTGACCTGGAAATGCAAGATTTGGAGAAAAGCTAGCAGCCAGCAACCTCCTCTCACCACACTAGTGACCATCCCCATGACCCTAAGCCTACGAGATCTGCTTAGGCAGCATCTACCATTGTGGCAAGAGTTGAAATAATGGGTTGAAGGTTCGATGGAGCAAGCTACCATTGACTTGCACAGACATGATTCAGAGACACAAATATTGACTCTGACGCTACACTCAATGCCCAAATCCTTGCGTGTGAATGCTTTCTAGAAGGGCATGGAAATACATGATGTCTTATCGATCTTAGCTCTTGGATATACCACAAGAAAGGGAATTGTAGACACGAGGGCAGGAGTTAGTGTGCTTATCCACTCAGTACTCCGGGCGTGGGTTAACCCGCTTGTTGAGAATGCTAGGTTTAATGTCACGCTAGCTAATGGAATGAAGGTAAGGCCATTCGAAGTGCTAAAGAATTGGCCCATGAAGATCACACGAGTCCAATTCTCCATTGACTTTATGGTCATGAAGGGGATAGACTATGAAATCCTGCTAGGCCGGTCCTGGATGTGCAATGCACGGGTTGTAGAGAGGACTAGGGTAAAGGTCTGATCTTCTTAGGCAGTAGAACAGAGGTAGTGAGGGTAGAGATGGACACTTGGAAGACAACGCCAGTCGACCTAGATATCATCTAAGCCATGCTAAAGGGTGACGCCTAGATTAGAAAAATACTTATGGGCAATTGACTAAGTATATCCCTTGTCCAGAAGTTGAGTAAGATTGGATGCATAGGCTAGCCACTATCGATCTGTCATTCTCAGACAAGGAAGAGTACGAGCAAGAGGCTGCTAAGGCAATCGATAAGCCCAGAGATGGCGAACCTTCAATGCTAATTTTCACGATGGCTGAAAGCTCAAACAAACAACCAAACCCGATCCAATTCCATATTCCCAACAACAAGCAAGACCTCCTTGAGATCCTAGAGCATTTGACAAACAAGCTAGTAGGCAACCCAACCGCTAACCTTAAACCTCTCCAAGGTCTCTTGAACGAACCTAAGTGGTGATGGACCAAAGTGCATGACTTAAACTTGAGATACAATTGGGCCTTAGTCACTAATGAAATGGAGGAGCCATATCAAGACTTAGGAGATGATGAGCAATCGGATGAAGATAGCTCTAACAATGAATACAAGGACTATTGTTCCCTTAGTGACCAGAGCGAAGAAGAGAGGGATACCATAGAATACAACACTAAGGGATGATTGATAGAACACATACACGCAAACTCCAAACCAAGCAAGAACAATGTTTTTAGGATTGAGAAAGGAGTCATGAGCATGGATTGTGACTGCATATGGCTGGAACACATAGGAGCAATGGATTACAAGCAAGCAGGCCTAGTCCAACCAAATGCCGCACCATTGTTCAAGTCGGATTCACCCTATGAGCTCCGACCCCCAGGAGAGACTCCCTCTTCTAGTGAAGATAGGGAGTTTGATTCTGAGTCGAAAGTAAGCTCAAATAGCGATCCCAAAGAAATGCCTCAACCTCCTAAGACTAGATGCACCAAAGTGGACCTACCCATTCACCTAAGGCGTCGAAGGCTAAAGGAGAAAAGGAGGAAGCGGCCCAAGGAACCACATGCTGATGAGCGAAGGAAGCCACAAGACCTACAAAAGTGATTCACAAAGTTCAAAAAAGGTGATAGGGTGGTGATCTTGCTAGGAGCCAAACGCCAAGGGCAAGCCAGTGAACCAATAGAAGGGCCCACCAAGGTCAAGGAGGTCAATTTAGCCAAGGAAGAGGAAACACCCCGACCTGTCTTTATAGCTGATGACTTGACTAGGGAAGAGGAATCAAGTCTCATTACTCTCTTGTTGCGAGAGTATATAGACGTGCTTGCTTGGTCCCTCGAGAAGCTAAAAGGGATAGATCTGAGTGTAGTGACTCACAACATACCCATGATACTCGAGGCAACATCGGTCAAGCAATGACCATATCCAATGAATCCCAAGCATGCTTACATAGTGAAAGAAGAGATTGATAAGCTGTTGAGAGCAAGATTCATTTATGAGATTAAGCACACAGACTGGGTCTCACCCATAGTGATTGTGCTGAAAAAGAACTGAAAAATCAGAGTGTGCATCAACTACAAGAAGGTAAACGCTGCTACAAAGAGAGACAATTATCCATTTCCATACACTAAGCACATGCTCAAAAGAGTGGCCAGTAAAGAAGCCTACAATTTCCTAGACGGTTTCTCAAGCTACAATCATGTGCAAGTGCATCCTGATGATAGACATAAAACTGCATTCGCCACAAAGTGGGGCATCTTTGCCTACATAGTCATGCCCTTTGGGTTGACTAATGCACCAACTACTTTTTAGAGGCTCATGTGTACCATCTTCATAGACATGCTTAGGAAGGAGTTAGAGGTTTTCGTAGATGATTTGTGTGTTCACTCTACATAGCAGGAACACTTAGATAAGCTCTGAGCAATCTTTGAACGATGACGGTCATATCGCCTCTCACAGAACCCCTTGAAGTGCCAGTTCTGATGGTGGGTAAAGCACGGATGCATCCTAGGCCACATGATGTCAAAGAACAGCATTGCCACAGACTTCTCGAAAGTCAAGGTTATTGTTGATCTTCCACCCCCATTTGATTACAAGGGAGTTCAATGCTTCCTAGGCCACACGGAATACTATCAGCGCTTTATGTTAAACTATTCATTGATTGCTAGACCTCTATACAAATTGTTGATTATATTCGAGTGGACCAAGGAATGCCAACGCATATATGAGGAATTGAAAAATGCTCTAACCATTGCACCAATCCTATGATCCCCAAACTAGACAATCACCTTCCATATCCACATCGACGATTCAAAATTTGATGTAGGAGCTATGTTGTGCCAGCCTAGTGAACACAATCTAGACTATCCAGTGAGCTTTGCTAGCAGACAACTCATGAATATAGAAATGAATTACTCAACAATGAAAAGAGAGGGCTTAGCCATGGTATTTATTGTAAAGAAATTTTGGCATTATCTATTGGCTACTCCTTTTACCTTCTTTGTTGACCATCAAGCATTGCTTTATCTTGTTAATAAACCTTGTGCTATAGGATGCATTGCTGGATGGTAACTTCTACTTTTAGAATTTGACTTCTTTGTGGCGGTATGCAAGGGGAAGCAACAATACATGGCTAACCATATGTCCCGTATACCCATAGGAGAGGTCCTTGGACAAGGCATCCTGGACAAATAGCCAGATGCACATATGTTTCACCTGTCCAGTGTAAGGGATTTATTTAGAGCTGATTTGACGCCATACTAGGCAGATGACATAGTCCAAGTGCTCAAGCATGGACTCCCTAATCGGCCCATCTAGAAGGCCCGACTTAAGTGACTCATCCTTAAAATCCAACCCTATCAATTGATAGTAGGCCAACTCTATAGATTGGGGCAAGACGGGTTGCTACAAAGATGTATGTGTGACTATGAAATGCATGACTGGCAGAGGCACACATCAGGATTGTAGGAGGACACTTTAACGAAGACATGACAATCGGCAAGGTGCTGCAGTCTCAACTGTGATGGCCTAACCTCTTTCGCGATGCAGCACGATTCGTAAAACACTGCAATGAGTGCCAATGGACGAAAGTCCCAATTTGCAAGGATCAAATGGAGCTAACCTCTAAAATTGCAAGACAGCCTTTTAAGAAATGGGGAATCGAATTCATTGGGCCAATTAGTCCTGTGGCACATTATTCACAAGCCAAATACATTATCGTTGCCACACAAACTATCTCACAAAGTGGGCTAAAGCACAAGCAACTCAGAAGAATGATGCATAGACCGCTGTCAAGTTCCTATGGGAGCAAGTAATCTCACGATTCGGCTACCCCATCGAACTAGTGATGAGTAACCAAGGCACACACTTCATAAATGAAGTGATTGCTCACCTCCTGTCTACCTTCCTAATAATCCATCGCAAGTCTTCGCCTTACTATCATCAAGGAAAATGGCCAGGCTAAGTCTACTAATAAAATCTTAGTGAACGTCCTAACCAAAGTAGTCTCTACTTTGTGTAGCGACTGGGATAACAAGTTGATGGCCTATGGGACAGAAGCAATTTTACCTGTAGATTTTTTCCTTCATAGCCTGAGAGACGCTCTTCAAGAAAGATGGGAGGGGAAGAAGGCATGGACATAGCGCCTAATTGAGGTCGGACGCCTATCAAAAACTCGACTCCTAGCCACCCACGCACTCATATGTGAGAAGCCGAGATGCAAAAGCTGGTTTGACAAGCATGTCAAACAGCAGGATTTTGAACAAGGAGACTTAGTGCTCTTGTACTCAATCAAGGGACATAAATAAAAGATGAAGTTTCGAGGGCTAAGGCCTTTTAGATCCTGCACCATTAGTAAAACCAATTATGTGGAACTCAAAACCCTAGAGGGAGAGGGCATACGCTTCTTCAATGGAAAATGCATCAAGAAGTACTGCCCCCCCTACGCACCCATTACATGAACCTCCAATGTTAGAGTCTCCTGTCAACGTACGAGTGGCCACAATTACGAAGATTGAAGATGAGGATGAGGAAATAGTAGAACCGACTTACCTAAGCATAACTATCACTGCCAAGCACACGACCACCGTCAATGCACTAATCGATGAGGGAGCTGACTTTAATGTCCTAACTCATGAGAATTGGACCCAAATTGGCAAACCATAAGCACAGCCCACTACTGCTAAACTTAACCCATTTGGGGGACGATCATATGCACTCTTGAGAAAGTGCAAAGTAGCAATCTCTATCGAGCTTGAGAGCATACCAATGATCTTTTATGTGTTGCCAAACACTAAAGATGAAGGTACAGAATCGTTGTTAGGACGTATGTTTAAAAAGCAAGCTCATTGCAATGTCAACTACAAGTCTTAGCGCATTCACCTCACCATAGGCAGCATGTGTATAGTCACCGCTTTCAGCAAGGGTTGCGTGACTCCTTCAAAGTCTGCAAAGCCATTGGTAGAGAAACCCACCATCAAGTCTAAGAAGGGGGGTCGTGACCTATCACAACCCGCCAAACCTCAAGACAGGAAAATCAGGTGAGTCAAAGCTGAGGCCTATAGACCAAAGCTTCAATGGATCCCTAAACATCAAGGCCCACCACCCAGGAGTAGGCTCCCATGACCTCGTAAGGTTGAGAACTCACACTCAAAACCTAGAAGGCCAAGACGACGCTACCAACCTCGCAAAAAGGTAAAGTCGCGATGGGTCTCCAAAACCTTATTGCAAGCTCAAGGCTATTACGAGAGTAATGCATGGATATGGGTACGTAAGGCCAAGATGGATAAGGACACTACTTGAACATCACTCTCAAACTTAACCACCCAAAGCATCAAAACCAATGAGGCACACGTGCCACACGAGACTCAGGCTACGAAACCCATAGCACCTCAAAAGCCTAGGCCAGTAGATCCTAAGCCAAGCTATCGCCAAAAACTACAGCTTAGTGCTCACAAGCTACCTCAACTTGATCCCACTTATACCCTTAAGGCCTCAAACGCACCTAATAATGCAACACCCGCAGCTCCAACCAAGCCTATCGAACAAGAATCCAAGTCACAATCTTAGCAACAACCCAAGCGGCAACAATCACATGCTAAACTATCTAGTTCAAGTCAAACTCCAACCACCAATCAGCCTTAAATGCTCTTTTGCGCGGAGATCCATTCTAACCATGGCCGTCGACTTGGTAGAGAATACGAGGGATGACTTGGTTTCTTGCCTTAGACGCTCGGATACTATCTTTATGACACTTGCTAAAAGCTACGACATGCTGGATTTAGGTCTTTTGGATGAGCCTATAGCGGCAAAACTACGTGCACTCCCCTGTTCTTAGGAAGAATCGGAATTGTATTCATTAAGGCTTCCGAAGTAGCGAAGGAGCTAATTGGCCCACTGAGATCTCCAAAGAACATGCATGAAACCAATGCCTCATCATGTCCTATCACAAGAGCATTGTCCTTGCCATGGATAGAGAAATAGAGGAGTTAAAACAACTCACTAGCACCCGACTTCTCTTTCTTGAGGAAATGGTATGCTATCTGACTTCAATGGGAGCTAGAGAGCTATCACATCACGGCTAACGTTGAGCAATGATGTGCCATCAAAACCTCGGAGTATGACCCCGCTTACATAGCTCCAACCTCCTATAGGGTGTTGACCACCATCAGTAACCGACCTCTAGAAGAGCACCTTCTGACCCACCCGTATCTAGATCAAATTCTGACCAAGGAGGAGTTACACATCACGAGTCGAGTAAACTCTGGTGACTTCCTCACGGATGTTCTCACGTACATCACTTGAGTCAACATCCATCTTTCGACATGGATACTATGCTCAATTAGAATACAATCCAAATTTCTATACTTGGCTCATGCAGAAGTAAAAGCCCCAAACACAAGCACTGAAGGCCCTTGACCTCTTGGCCTATAAATCCTACGAAGGATTCTTCTCATTCCCAAGGGAGGAGGGGGAAAGGTGAAGTAGAAGTAAGGTGAAGTAATGCAAAATCAAAAGGTGGAATGAAGAGGTGAAGTCAAACATATAAGGGGAAATGAAACATGCAAGGAAAAATTAAAGTCTCAATTAATGCCCAAAATAGATGAAAATCAACTTGTGATTAAGGAAGAGTGTCGTAAATTTTTTAGAAATTAATAGAATTTCTCGAAGGAAATTTCTCTTTTTATGCTTAAGCATGTCTTCTTTTCATAAAAGCATGATCAACTCCTGTTTTTTCTTCCAGCAATAAAGTGTCTTAAAAATGCTAATGGTGAACCATGGTTTTATGTGACAAGAGCTGAAGATGGCAGCATAATGGGATCGTGCACACCGTTTTCCATTCATGGATAAGGAAAGAGCGAAGTATGGCCTCTTCCTCGAAAAACCACACTTACAACCAGCTGAAGTTCCGAAGCATCAATAACATTGCAAAGGTGTTGGGTAAGGAGGAGGCTACAAAAAGGGTCATGGAGCAATGCAACCTAGCCAAGTACATCGAGAAGTTCCGACCACACCAAGTGTGTGGACTTCTTGAGGACCTATAACCCTAACAAGGAATACAGGATGGAGACTATGGGGAGGGGAGAAAGAGCGAAGCAAATTCAAATTCAACTCAGTAAGACCTTGGTGGAGAAGGTGTTGGGTCTGGAACCCAAGGTGGAAAGGAGACAGAAGAGGGATGCATACGCCATGTGGAACATGAGAAAGGAGCAAGTCCTGACAAAGGACGGCATAAGCATTCGGGACATCCCCGACTCAAAAATCAGAATGCAGGAAAAAGTCATACATTTCCTCTTCTCTAGTCAATGGTACAACTCCCTTATGCACAGAATCAGTGTGCCCATGGTGGAGAGCTTGGTAGCTCGCGTGCTAGATAAAATAAACTGAAACGACTACATGCAAAAAACCATTGATCAATCTGCTAAAGCACTAGCCCTAGGTACCAAGCCGGCGGGTGGGGAATCTCTGACATCAAAGGGAGTTAAGAGGAAGAAACCATCATCCAAAGCCTTGTTCATTAGGTATGGGGGAATCTTGACTGCTCTCATCCAAGAAGTAGCGAAGGAGGTGCAAAAAGGAGAGGAAGGAGCCGATGAGACACCCAGAAGGTCACCCCCGTCATGAACAAGAGAAGTCAAGTGAAAGAATGGTTAGCAAAGAGAAGGGAGAGCCAAAAGCCCGGTCTAGCAAAAGGAAACCAAAACAACCCAAGAAAATACTGACATAGGAGAACGCAAACTTGCAAAAGGCGAAGAAGGAGTCAAAGAAAGAGGAAGAGAAAAGGAAGAGGAAAGAGAAAGAGGAGTCTAAGAGACTAGAAGAAGAATTGAGGAAGGCCGAAGAGGAGAGAAAAAGAAAGATTGCTGAAAAGAAGGAGGAATTGAAGAGGAAGGAAGAGGAGGACATCACGCTAGCCACACACTTGTCCATCGAGCAGCAAGGTAGGCAAGACGAGTTGGACGCCTTGAGTCCACAAAGAGATGAAGGCCCAAGCTCAAGTGTACATGTGCCAAACATGACGCCACCTACAGTGACTGAAGGCAAGGGCAAAGCCCCGATCGCCCCATCCCACCCCTCTTAATACCCACCATCGCAGCAGCAACGCCCACGCAAGGCACCCCGAACACAGTAGATGCCAGCAATCTCATGGTCTGGGTGCAGTACTTTGTCAATATAAGGAACTCACATAGGGGAGGAGTTTGGAGTCCACAACCATTGGACAGAAGAGACCGGCAGCAGCAGCAAAACACCGAATCAAGACATGACCCGAAATGATAAAGACTGGATACCTCCACAACTCCCATCTCTACAATGATGACGCCAACTTCTGACTACGATGAATATGTCAAAGAGCTACTCTCACAATTAGAAAAAGCTAAGGAGGAGAAGAGAATAGCACTAGTGGTGGCTGAGTTGGAAGATGAGAAGGAGACAGTGGCTGCCTTCCAGCTAAAAAAGACCAAACATGTGGCCATGTGTCAAAAAGAAATATGCGAGCTAAGAGAAGCACTCAGAACAAAAGGAAGGAGATGATAGATGATGGGAGGCAAGGCTGGCCAAAGAGAAGCAAAGCTTCATGAGGATGCAAAAAAACGCCGCGGATCTGGAAGAGCTATTCAAAGCACTACATGCAGAAATGGCAAATCTCAAGGATGCTACTACAACATTGGAAGTATATAGACAAGAGCAAACCCTTAGATTGCACAAAGAAATAGAAAAATTGAAACAAGGGGCAGCCTTGGAATAGGAGGAGCAACAGAGACTCAAAAGAGAAATTGAAGATCAAGAACAGAGGCTCATGGTATTGTCTCAGAGGCAAGGGGAAGGTTGTAAAGAATTGAAGAAGAAAGCTAAAGGATGGGCAACCCTCAATGAGAAAAGAGTCAAAACCTTTGCACATTGTTTGGCTCAGGTAGAGAGCGATAAAGTACTAGTTGAGAGCATAGCAGAGGCTGCCCAAATAGCTTTTATTAAGCTTAAAGAGGCCCTTATCTTCACACCTGAAGATTTGGAGGCTCTATAGTCCGTTTTGTAAATGAATTCTCCTTTTTCCTTGACCTTGCCTTCATCACCACATGCAATTACCTTAGACTACTTAGAATACTACTTAGGCAAGATCCCACTCCACAAGAGCGCGGCCTTCCAACCCTCTATTGTGATCTCAATGCCATAGTTAGCTACGCCATGGCTCGATTGATGATGCAAGCTGCTCTTCTCCCTTCATTTTGCTCTTCCCTCCTCGAAGATATGAACGATAGCCACTTTACACTTTGCAATCATCCGTTTCTTTCTACGACCACTCTGCAAGGCTGCCTAAACCTCAAAGGGTACTTGCAGAATAGGAAATTCTTGAATAAATCTCTTAGGCCCCCATCTCCACCCCACTCAGATGATGAATACTAGCTCTCGTCATCGTGACCATGTAATTCAAAAAAAAAAGGGGTGAACAAAGAGGAAAAAGAAGCACCTCATGGGCAAATCAGTTAGACCACTTCACTTCACATAGGCCACGAGCACTGCATCTAGGGGTCCTCAAGTTAGGAACATCCGATGGCTTCAGACGATCGGCTCTATCCTCCCTAACCCCCTAGCCCTTTCCCCCATTACACACTATTATAATATAGGCATGGGAATTCACCTTAAGCAAGGGTATATAAGGGCTAATTGATGTAAATAGACTTAAGGGGAAGGGGAAACCATAACCATAGCTAGGCAAAGGCTATATAAACAGCCTATGAGTCACTATCAAGTGTGAGATAGACTGTACCCAAGTTGTACTTTGACCAACTTAGTCAATAAGATTTTGTTCTTGTACTTTGAGCTCCTATCTCCCTCTTGGGCACACTTTTCTTGCTGCAACTTTGGTTTTCCACACGGTATCGAAGCCTCCTCTAATCCTTTCAGCTTCGTCAAATCTCAGTCTCACTAAGTGCACAAGAAAATCTTCATTTCTCTCATCTTGGACCTTCAAACTCCATAGCCAGCTTGACCCCCTGACCTTGGAGGATCTGGGGAAGCCAAAGGAGATCATTTTAGCTCTTGGCTTCAACTAGGAACTTCTTCTCTGACACAAGGCGACCAGTCCTGGCACATCAAAGAGCAACATTGGGCAGCGTGGAAGACGAAATTGAGGAAATCGTCATATTGGCGTAGTTCTGAACAGTCGAGCAGTTCATAAGGTTAGCGTGGCCTGTAGCAGGTGCAATGTTGGTGGTGACCATGGGGCTTTGATAGCCCCCCAAGTGGGCTATCTCCACCCAAGAGGGTTTCCTGAAATTCTTCTCTTGTTGCTCCCATAGAGTCAAACCCTAATTATGGGTTTCATGGCAGCCATAGCCACAAGCTTGAAAGCTTGACCTTCTTGCTTTTTTCATCTTTTGCTATCACTAATAGTGATTTTAATCACTGAGTTATCTCTTCCAGAGTCAGTTACTAATCTAGGAACTCCATTTCAAAGGTTCTTTCACTTGGCAGGGCATCACTAAGCTCACCAAAGACCGACATCTACCATCTCTAGAAGCATAAATTAAGATATGAGTGCTTGTAAGCACTAAAGCACATTTCTAAATCATTTTGCTACTGGTATTTACTCAATCTGAGTTTTTCATCAAAAAATTAAAATCATTAAGTGTTCTACTTCATTTTGTAAGGCTATGTGTACAACTATAAACACATAAACCATCATATCCTAAACTTGTGTTGCTTGCTACATATCATGTGTGATTTCTTTCAAATACCTTGGTCAATAATATGAGTGTCATTGTACTCTCCTTGGAATCATCAGTAACAAGCATTGAAATCATAAACCGTCCTTCTCCAACACAAGGTTCATTGACTAAAGCCTACCACAAGGAGAAGCCAGAAGTCCAGTCTAGGTTCACATCATTGAAGCCTAAAAAGACCATTAAACCTCAGAAGAAGATTGCACATAAGAAAGGACCACCAAAGTCATATTTTGAAGTACTACATATGTATGATTTTCAGCCTTCCTCTTCATTGCAATTTTGAATATCAATTGTTTGTAACAGTGTCCTTGATTTGCTTCCGCATTCATTGGCAAGTTTGTAAGGGAGTAGACAATGCCCTTGTCTTAGTAAGTGGTAAGACCTTCCCAATGGCCACAACCTATACTGATGTCCGCCCTCAAATTCGTAAATTTGATGGCAAATATTTCCACCCATGGTAGGTACTTATCAAGTACAAGATGATGGAGAGAGAGTATTGGCCTCTCATTCAAGGCATTAGAGTTGTAAACTCTACAAATCTGGTTGATGTAGAGGATGACCAACGTGCCCAAGCAATCATAACGTTACACTTAGATGAGTCCTTGATTCATCATGTTGATCAACTAAATACTGTTAAAGAAAAATGGGATGAGCTTGAAAATCTCTATAGAGCCACTAGTAAAATTACTAAAATCTTCCTTAAAATTGAATTCTTTAGCTTGGAATATAGATCGGGAGAAGACTTGGGAAAATTCATTTCTCACGTGAAGGGTCTCATGGCACAGCTTGCCTCAGTACAAGCTCCAGTCCATGAAGAGGATGCTATTGCTATTCTCCTAAAAGCTATGAAGAAGGTTTTTCCAACACTTGTGACTACCCTAACTAATATCCCAAACCCAACTTTGGCAAGTACCATCCAGTCTTGTTTGGATGAAGAGAAGAGAAATCATACTCAAGGAACGTCAGCAATCACTTCCCATGAGAAAGTGTTAGTTCATACCGCTTCTACTAAGTGCTCCTTTTGTCACAAGAAATTGCATATTGTAAGCAATTGTTGGAAAAAATGCCTTGACAAAATGAAGTGCAACAAATGCAAAAAGACCGGCATATCACCAGTAAGTGTCCCAATGTTCCACCACTATCTAAGGAATTGGAGGCCAACTTTGCCTCCCAATCCACAGATGATCGACTATTTTGAGTATTGTGAACATCCTCTATCTATGAATATCCTTGTAGCCTAATTTATAAAGGCATCCCAGTTGATTGAGGAGCGGGGAACTATAACATGTCTTGAGATGCAATGCCACCCTGGCATTGAGAGGGGGTGTTACAATATAGCCATGGGAATTCACCTTAAGCAAGGGTATATAAGGCCTGATGGATGTAAATGGACTTAAGGGGTAGGGGAAACCCTAACCCTAGCTAGGCAAAGGCTATATAAACAGCCTATGGGTCACTATCAAGTGTGAGATAGAGTGTACCCAAGTTGTACTTTGAGCAACTTAGCAAACAAGATTTTGTTCTTGTGCTTTGAGCTCCTATCTCCCTCTTGTGCACACTTTTCTTGCTGCAACTTTGGTTTTACACACACACTTACGACGCATCAAGGCCAGGACACACCAAGGGGAGCTCATGCTCACCTGTGGTTAGACATGTCTCCCTAAGTCACGTCCACAGCACCTCCCCCTGCACAAAAATGGGTCCTCAAGTGTGAGACAACACCCAGGCTTGCCTATGGTTTCAACCCAACTCCCAATTCCACTAGCACGAGCACAAGGTACCACACAGTAAGGTAGACACACCCCTAGGTAGTGCACCGTCTTTTCTTTTCAAGCACAAACAAAAGCTGCAACCCATCCACTTTGAAGGCCCCATCATCCATGCAATACATTCTTGGCCCCCACCATCTCAACTGGTTAATCAACTCCCCCCCCCCCCCCAAAACCAATCCCCACGAGACCCAATCATCATCGACTCTCACGACCGCCCTTTTCAATCATCATCAACTCAAAACTACCAGTGTCATGGTACTTGCAATCCTCTAGGTGGGAGGTAATGTTACATGATATATCACCATGCAACCCACACGATGCAGAGGAAAACCAAGGAATCCTCCGCCAAAAAGTGAATGAAGAAACTCATTCTACTCAGGTAGAAATAGTGCAGGAGATGGCAATCTCAAAAAAAACATGGGGGAGCTCCAACTACTTTGGTGAGGTCCTCTCAAGGATGAGGGAGGCCCTGTTAAGGATGAAGGATGCTCTCTCAAGGATGATGGAAAGCACCAAAGATTCTAGTAAGGTTCTTAGAAAGGATGGAGGTAAGCACTGAACATTCTAGCAAGGCTCTCTCAAGGATGAGGAAGAACCTCCGAAGGCTCTCGCAAGGAAAGCATGAGGCACAATGTGATTCATTTTATCAGCATACCAAACCAACATGGGCAAAGGGATAAGGCACCTTGAAGGGAATAGGGAAATAGGAAAAAGTGATGGTAAGATTGCAGTGTAGCAACCGCAAAAAGCAAGAGGAAGGACCCGCCCCAACTACATCTTCAATTTCAAGGGACATATCCACTCAAGTTCAACGTTAGGGAAGGACCTGCCCCAACTACATCTTCAATTTCAAGGGTCAGTCCATCCAATACCATCCCTCGCAAGGGCTTGTATACAAACTCAAAAAAGCCATCTGGCTACACCCATCCCACCTAACTACCACCCATCAGTGACATAGGACTGGCAATAAACTAGGAGGGGGGTAATGTTACCCTCAGCACAAGAAGAAAGTGAAAAAAGTGGAAAAGCACAAGTCAGGACCTAAAAGAGGTTGCCCAAGAGAAAATTGGACACAATGAAAGAAGCACGAAGGGAAATAACCGAAAGTGTAAGGGCAACCTCAAAATCTAATTAATTCAAAGATAGAAGCGCATTCTTAAATGCAAGGCGCCCCTAAAACTTTTTGTAAAAGAACGCCAGGCTCCCTCCTGTACAAATTGTAAATGTATATGGGCGGTAGAAAGGAAGCTACAAAGATAGGAGGACAATGGGAAAGAGGGCCTAGGGCTATGTAAAAAATGGGATAAGGGGATAGCTGCTCAAAAGGGATTTAGGGTTTTTTATATAAAGTTGAAAAGTGAATGAAGAGCTCATTCTTTGGTGTGTGGCAAAAGGGGACTTGTCATCTTCTCTTCTTCTTCTTTTCTCTTCGCTTTCTTGTGTGTGCTTGAGGGAGGGAGTGTGAGTGAGTGAGGGAGTGAGTGTGAGAGGGTGAGGGATCTTGGAGGTGAAGCTCTCCATCATCTCCTCTCTTCTTCTTCTCTTCTCTTCTCTTCTCTCGTCTCGTGCATGGCTATGGAGGATGGAGCTTGGAGGTGGAGGCTTGAAGATGCTTGATCTTGCATCACAAATCGTGGAGCTACTGGAGCGCTTGAGGGAGGAGGCAACTCATTTGGGCATCAAGGTAAGCTCACTACACCCCGGTAGGATTAAAGGCATGTCGGCTAGGTGAGAGATAGCCATAGGTACTCGCTTGAGACAATTGAAGGAATAAGCGGTCCGTAGGTTTTGGCGGTTGAGCGTGAGCTCCCTCTACACTGCAACTTCTTTCGACCATAACTTTTGCATACAAACTCAAAAAAGGGTTATCTAGATACTCAAATCAAAGCAAACAAACCTAAACAAGAGTGTGTGCATCATGATGAGTTGTCACTATTTGACCTGTGTATTTCACTCTCTACATGTAATCCTTGGCCTTTGAAGTAAATGTGTTTTTTCATTCTGGTGAATTAACACCCTATTGACTATTCTATATGATATTACAAAGTATTTGTCTCACAACTATCTCTAGCTCAACAATGCAAGATGAGATGGATCATATTCTTTCATGCATACTCCACTCTCAAGTGACTCATCTATCTCTCACATAGATGCCTCACGTAGATTCTCGAAACTATCTCCTCTATTTATTCTTATCCCTAATAATGCAAGAAAGCAAATAAATCTCAACACAAACACAGCTCATCATTACCTCAAGCTCACTCATAGTCTAGCCTTACAAGCAAAGCTCTAACCATTCAACCATCCTCAATACACAAACACTAGAAGATTCTATCAAGCCTCAGCTTCAATAATCCAATCATACCCTTTTGAGAGAGAACGAGAGAGAGATAATGGCTCAAGCATGAAGGGAAGACTCTCTCATACTTTTGAAGACTCCCATTCTCTCACATGTTCTCTAGCTCTATATTGCTTAAGCTATATAGGAGAAGGAAGGAGGAGGAGACAATAGGAGAAGGGCTTGCCAAAGTTTGTAAGAAAGCACTGAGCATATCAAATTAACCAAATGGAAGGCTCATTTGTACCCATTAGTTGTGATAATGATAGTACTAGCCTTGAATATTATATTTGGCACAAAATGGCATAGAGTATAATGTCAGTAATTGATTGCTAAAATAGGAACCCAAAAGACAATTGTCTAATATGTGGAGGTCTAAACCGCTAGCTATGTAAATAGTATATTTTAACACCAAAAGATTGAATAGTACAAGCTTAAACAAATTGAGGGGTTTTGCTTAATACATCCCAACCAACCAAGAAAGTTACTAGTGAGAACCAAAAAAGAATAACATAGGCCATATGTGTCACATATAAAGAGAGGAGTTGAATATATACAAAAATAAAATGGTATATAATCCTCTCTTCCACATTATACTACAAGCATGTGTAAAAAGAGAGTTTAATGTGAACATAGAGTAAGCATTATCCAAGCCCAATATAGGCCATGCTTTCACTTATAGAAACCCAAGTTAAGCCGGGGGTGGGGTGCACTGAATAAGTTTTCAACCACATGAGGAAATCAAATGCCTTATCCTAATAATAAGAATCAATCAATTTAAGAATTAAATGGACTTGCCAATAGGGTTGTAGCTTTCGTCATTTGCATGTGTGGAAGTGTACATGGGTGCATGAGTTTTGGAATATTTGAGTAGTGTAATGCTATCATGTATCTGTCTCTTAAAGTGACATAAGCATGTAAAACATTTACCTAATTAGAGTGATTGCATTATTCAATGATAACCGTGTGCAATGGTATTGGAATCCAAGGTATCAAGCATCATGCATAGAACATAACACATATAAATATATGTGTACTATACATATTCCTCAAAAGCATTAATATGCTAATCAAAGAACATGTTAGATGAAATAATATAGCTATTCTATGTTTAAAAAGTGTTGCCAATTAGAGAGAGTGGCAGATGGGTTTACAATGGTTAAGATGGGCAAGTTAAAACACGATTTTACATAACTATATCTAGTTGATGGAGTTAAGAGACAAATACTCGAGTGATTTTGTTTTAATAAATTTTTATTTTGATATGTTGGATGAGATAAGGAAGGCCTTTCTTACAAGAAAAGATGTGGATGCATGCTTTTTTGTACATAGGTGAGTGCATAAGATCATATTGTATTCTCAATACCATATTTAGTGGCTTCATGGGTTTCTCTCTCTCTCTCTCTCTCTCTCTCTCTCTCTCTCTCTCTCTCTCTCTCTCTCTCTCTCTCTCTCTCTCTCTCTCTCTCTCTCTCTCTCTCTCTCTCTCTCTCTCTCTCTCTATGTTTTGTGTTTCATGGTTTCATACTACACACACATTTTTAAATTTTTGTAGCACACACTATATGTCTACAATGGTTTGTTGCTATGTCCTTGAGGATTATAATACTTAATGCCATGCCACACCTAATTCTATGGACTATAGAGAGTAAAAATTGGAGTGAAAACACCAAGGGCATATTATTTGACTAGGCGAGGACCCCACATATGCTAGCAAGGAGACAAGAGGGGGAGAAAGCAAGAGAGAGAGAGAGAGAGAGAGAGAGAGGTGAGTTGTTGTGTGATTAAACTTTTTTAGAGTGAGAACACTATTTCTACCCATCGATGACTGGCACATCCTCTTAACTTCACTAAGTTCATGGAGTGCCTTCATTTTTAGAGCATACTCCATGAACTCCCTAAAGTTCTAACACAAGGTTAAGAGTGGTCAACTAAACTAGCCACACACTATTCAACTTGACTATATAGACTTGTGCAACTAAATTTTACTTGGGCATGGCCTAGCTCTTAAGACTCATCATAGTCCGGAGTGAGATTTAGGATATGACATGAAAGAGAGTTGGTCACACATAGAAGTAAAAAGAAATAATAATGTTATTCCAAGCAAGGGATTCCTAGAGGGGGACTGAGATGGAAATAGCTTTTTGTTTTTAATTTATTTTTCAATAAATATGGATTTTAAAGATATTGAAATTGCTTTTTGATAAATCACTTGTTTCGAAAAAAAGATATCATGATCAAGTGTAGTATTCACACAAGCCAAAGGTAAGTGTTCACACAAGCCAAAAGAGTGGAAGCCGTCTCACAATAGACATGTTGAAAAGAGAGTACAAAAGTAATTTTATTCATATGAGAATGCCCTATATAGGCTTTACAAAAGTGAGGGCCTTGTGACACCTTAGTACACACCTCAATGTACAAGTATTAACACCTTTTACAAAGTCTCGTCATTATGAGAACAAAAACCGCAAGAATTTCCTCTTGCAAAGATGATAATTGAAACCAGAGTATGGAAATTGTTGATCGAAAATGTATAAAATGAATAATTTTTTGAATAGAATTTTAAAATTTTCAACCCTAGCAATATGGTTGGCAACCTAAGAAGGCATTGTTGGCTAGGGCAAAGAGAGAGCAAGTGGATGGGTGTGTGTAGTGTGATTGTAAGGCTATGAAGAAGTGAGAACAAGTTGGAGGACAAGGGTGCACAACAACTATAAGCAATTGATTTCTTCTTTTTAAAGGAAAGTTTAAAGTGTTGAATTTGGGATCATAAGTGTTGAATTTTAGTATGGATTATCAATGCCCTAGAAGGAGAGCCTTTCTAGCTTTTGCTTCTCTTGCAAAATGTTCACCACTTCTCGTCATGGTAAGGCTTTAGTGCAATCCCAATTTCATCTTTTGTGATACATCTATGTATCAACTCATATTTTCATTTCTTATAAAGTGCACCTCCTAACAAAGTGTAGGGGACTAATTCCAACAATACTTCTTCTTGTCTCTACTAGTGAGTCCAAGAGGGTATTATTGTTTGGCCAAATTTCTCCCTCCTTTAATGTAAATTGGAATCACGCTTAAAAGTGTGTCATGATAAGTAGATTGTTTCTTTAAAGGCAAGTTATATGCTAATGGTACAATCACTTAGTGCTAACTATATCCTAACTACAATGTCTTGACGTCTATATCTACTTTAATACCAATTCTTGGCTCTAAGATGGGTATTATCACAATAGACATATTAAAAAGAGAGCGCGCATGAGCAATTTTATTCATAGAAGAAAGTACCCTATATATGCTTAAAAAATTAATTGCCTTTGGGACACTATTGCCTTTTCCAACAATCACACCATAGATGACAATGCATAACTTTCTCATTTGTAGTGTACCAAGTGTTCTCAGCCAAGATTAGTTCTAAGTCTCAATGTTGCCTTTTCTACCTCTATAAAGTTAAAGCATTTCTCTTTAGCTTCCCAACCTCACGCTCACATTTAAGAAGATTCATGGAGCAAATGAAAGGGTAGGTTCATAGTTGTTTCCGTACGTAGTACAGACTGATCCGTACGGTAGGATCCCTATAGTACGATACAATATGTATCCGTACGACTTAGTACGAAAAAATAGACACTTTTTGGCCACTCTCCTTCAAGCCTACAACTTTCTTTTTTTCCTTCTCATTTCTTTTTTTTTCTTCTTTCTTTCTTATTTCTCTCCCCCAAGCCTCTCTCTCTCTCTCTCTCTCTCTCTCTCTCTCTCTCTCTCTCTCTCTCTCGCATCTTCCTCTATCTCAACCATACTTATACTAGTACCACGTACGAAAGGTTTCATACTATATCATACTTTAGGTACCGCACCTTACGTATTAGTACCACTTATTTAAGATTCAAACAATTTCTCTCAACCTTCTCTCTCTCAATCCCACACTTCTCTTACTTGTACGAAAGGTTTCATACTATATCATACTTTAGATACCGCACCTTCCATATTAGTATCACTTATTTAAGATTCAAACAATTTCTCTCAACCTTCTCTCTCTCAATCCCACACTTCTCTTATTTGTATGATCATGCATGTATGATGTATCCACTCCCATCTATGTAGTTATAAGTTGTAGATGACAATAGCCCATGTTACGCATGCAACATTAGGTTTTGGCATGTTATCCTCAAGTACTCATCTTATATACTCTAGTAGCATTGCTATTTAGACTTGAAATATCTATTATATTATATTTAGTCCAAAATAATCAAGTTATTTTTTTCGCACTAATATCGTACCATACCTTGTAAAATCTTAAGATACCATTTAGTACCGTATTTTATCATACCGTATTGTATCATACCTTTCATACTTGACAACTATGGGTAGGTTGCTTGTAACATGGAGAGTGGTGGTGTTAATTGTGGCAATGGGCATGCTTAGTCGAATTGGACAAGAATTGAGATAAAACAAACTTGTTCTAATATATATCTAATATGGAAAGAATGGCTAAGAGTGTTGTGGTGCTTGTAATGGCATATGTTACAACTATAGTTAGGGGACTCTCGCTTATTCTTGAGGGAATAATTACCCGTAGTTAACTAGCGCTTTGTAGGTTTTCTTCTTCCCTTTTACATCTTAAAGGGTTAATACTTTATATTATCAACCATTAAAAGTAACACAAAGGCAAACAGGCAATGCTCCAATGCACGAGGTGCATTCTCATGAAAACAATAAGTATTGTAGAAAAAGTGAACCAAGGAACCTTGCATGCGTACAAACTGACCACCTAGAGCTTTCGGAGGGGATGCCCTTCGTTTCCCCTAGCTCTGAAGGTACAAAAACAAAGTTTTGAGGGCTTAGCCATAGGATCATGTTGCAGACCTTTCTCCTATCCTTAGCGACATTATTAGTACAGCAATAACAAGCTTTGAATGAGAGGTAGTGGTGGTGAACTATGTTAGGCTGGAGGATAGGCTCCCGGAACTCGTCTTTTTCTTTATAAGATTAGTCTTAAACTGTAATATTAGGGATCACAAATCTTCCAATGATGAATCTCAAGTGGTCCATATGCAGGAATGTGCTGTAAATCACACCCTTTAAAAACGTAAGGTTTACAGGATTGAAGGTTGGTAAAAAAAAAAGTCGTGCCAAGCGTATCAAAACCTTCTTATGTCCCACAAATATGGCAGAGCAGTGAAATCCGTACACTTGCAGAATATACAGCGATAGATTCTGGTGAAATGAGGTCACCCTAGAGAGTAGACTATTATACAGGGTCTCCACGGTCGCGGTCAAAATTTCCGCAGCCACAGAATGTGGGATGTATGAGGCCCATTATGTATGTACATCAGCACTTTTACAACCAGGCAAAATGTTTGGCGCTGATTATGAATACAGCATTTGCTCCTGGCACAAACATTCTGCAACAGCCAGTCGAAGGGTCGAAACAACCACTTGGGTATTTTGACATCAGCTCCCAGCTCCACTCTGTGTCACATGCCACCTGTATTTGATCCGACTGCGCAAGCATTCAAAGCAGCTCCCCCCATCTACTTGAAAACCGCCACAGAAGCTAACGCATCAGAAATCCAGATGTCCGGATTGATCATTCACCAAGCAGTATCATGGGGTGTTCCCAGTCCATGACTGTTCGTTGGCCCAAAGTCGAAAGATGAAAGCCATCCGGTGAACCATAGAAATGCCACATCCCCACCACAAAGAGGAAAAGTGAAAATGAAGCACTGAGTCTGTTGGTAACCGTTGCACAGCCAAGATAACCGGTTCACTGGTAAGGGATCTCTGGCATGGATTACCTTAAGAGTAGTCAAGGGAGGCCATGCCAGCACTTTGGTTGGTTCACACGGATACACCCGAGCGCTGTAAGATTAAGCTCTTTGCTTGTGTTACCGTTGGCTATTGTTGACATTTGTTTGAATATTACTGTTAGACGCAAAAGGCACTAGCCTCTTGTAGTCTTTCTTTTTCCCAGGTCCGTACGTCTCCAGAACCCTTCCCAAAGCCAGCCTTGTGTTTTGAAGGGCCGTCTCCCTGGAAGGCAATGTGTCTATGCTTCCCATGTTATTCATCATGCCTTGCATGGGAATAGCGCCACCTGAGCCTGCAGAGTACTGCAGTGGACCACTTCGAGAAGCCTTAAAAGAGCTTTGCGAAACTAGCATGGCAGTTGGCTTTTCCAGGCGATCCTCTTCCGGTCTCCTTCCAGACATAGAAGCCATTGCAGAGCTGAAATCCTGGCTTCCTACCATCCCAGTGTTATCGGACTGGAAATTGGAGAGCGTGCTACAATTCTGCAGAAGTGCCTCCAGAACTTTCAGTGCTTCCCGGCAGAGACTGCTTTCAACAAGTTGTGAAACAATTGTGTAGACCTGGGGACTTTGAACAGGATCCAAAGGGGTATATTGGAGAAGGGCCTTCAGAAGTAGTAGAATCACCCGGTGATATTCAACTGGGCCCTTCTCAAGTAGACGGAGAAGGTGACCAAAAGCCAGCGCTGAATGACGGGGGAACCATTCTACACACACCAGCGAAGAGACTCTCTCTAGAAACCCGTCTATATTTGTGGACTGAGTCTCAGAATATGAACGGAAGACTGATGCAAGACCTTCCAGACCCTTTGCTTCACACCACTGTGATATGCTGCTTGCCACAGAGCAAGCTCTTTGATATTGTTGTTGAAGAGGAGACTCGAAACTGTAGAAAGAGGAATTTTGTTCCTTCTGTAGTTGTAAACAAAGCCAAGGCAGCATGCCAATAATGTACATCAGTAGTCTCGTCTCAGAATCCCCAAAGATGCAGTCACAGGAATCTAAACTTATACGTGAAAGAACCTCAATGGCTGAAGCATGACTGACTGTCGACATAAGCCCCTTTAGCACTAATGGCTGCACACCCTCGAACATAGGAGCTTTCTCCCGGTCTGTCTTGACATCTTCTTCCTTCCTGCCAATATCAAATCCTCTAGAATCAAGACGGCCCAAGTCTTTATCATGGAGACCGTTCTCATATTCATCTTTAGGCATATTCGACAACAGTACATTCTCCACTGTTGGGTCACTAAAAGAAAGACGACCAATAATACGAGAAAAAAGCTCCAACACTTGTGTATAAATGTGAACGAAATCAGTATGCAGCATTGCCACACAACCCCAGAATAACTGAGGATACAGAATAACTTTTTCTGGTTCCATGATCTCCACAATCACCTGCAAAGAGAACAGGATTTCCATGATAAAGCCAAGTACTGATGGTGAGGGACTGCTCAAGCACCGATGCAAGCATCGCAGTAGTGATACACATGTATCACTTGTTACACTAGGACGCAGCGCTCTAAATATTTGATGGGATCTACATGCCAGATGTCGGGAAGTACATTCCATAGCCCACCTGAGAGCTTCTTCACCCCACTTCTCTTGAAGATCCCCCTGAAAGAAAACAGCATCGACAACACTTTGAACAAGAGCAGACAACAGAGCTGCACTTGGAAGATCAACACGGGTAAGTGTAATGTCTTCATGCTCCCACATTATACTACCCTTCTTTGACTGCAAGAATTTTATCAGGCTTTCCACCTGCTGTTTATATTCACCATCCCCATCTTCCCCAACACTATAAGATTCCAGAGGCCTTCCAGCAAGCGAGTACAGGAGATTTACAAGAAGCTGTTGGCAGTGCTCAAGCACTATGTCTTCAGAGCTGTCCATAGACACAAAAGTTACATGAAATAGCAAAGGAAGATGACCACGAAAATCTTCATCATTCTCATAAGCAATCTCTGCTAAAAGTATCAAGGCAATGTCTGACTTTGAGAGCCAATGGTGATGAGCTTGCAAAGCAGATAGCAGTTCTCCTGCTATAGCAGGTGTGCTAGACCGTAATTCCTCAGCTGTGGAATTGGGCGTTTCTAGAAAGTAATCGCCACTGTCTCTTGACATATGGCGGCTCTTAAGACTTCCTGTAGAAGTCCGCACACCCATAAGAGGGCCAGATATGCTTAGTGGCCCTGAACCAGTAAAAAGTTGCCCTGATCTCCCAGTGTGTATTTCTGGCATGGTGTTTAAAGGACCTGACATGCTCCGACCTGTTGCAGTCCTCCAGCTCAGATTACCACTGACATTACGCAGTTGACCTTCCAACGAACCTCTTACCAGCAAAGGCGACATCGGAGGTGGTTGATCCAGCATCTGCACCTGCTGTGGCCCCTGAGAGAACTCAAGGACGGGATTTAAGCTGTCAATCTCAAACACCGTGTCCATTGCACGTTTGACTTGTTCTGGCTGATCATCAATCATTTGTTGTGACAATTCAAACACCAGATGGTCAATTGTATGTTGAGGAGAAACTCTTGCTAAGTAGAGACTTATTCTCTTGGCCACAGAGAAGTATGCTCGAAAAGCACCACTTATTTCACCAGAGGCATTTGAATCACAGTCTTCTATACCCTTTGTTATTAAAAAATCAAGTACGGGACCAACATTTTTCACCTTTTTGGCTACTGTGCTCCACAACTTCTCAATTTCATCAGGAAATTGATCCCCATGACGCCAGGTTACATAATACATGCTTTTTAGTAGTCTTTCACACCAGCCAGAATGTTTAAGGTTCCAAAGTTGGAGATTTTCTATCCAAGGTGCCATACAAGTTAGCACCTGATGTTGCGCAATAATGTCCACAGCATCCAGTTGCCTTTGCATGATCTCTTCACAAAGGTACTCACTTAGCTCTGGATGTTCTTTTGCCAACTTGGCAGACAGCTGATATTGAAACTGCTGATACGAATCAGGCAGATTACCAACTACTGCTGCACGATATCTTCCAGCACCTTCCCCTTCCTCTGCCCATTCTCTAGCAGAAAGAGTTTCCAGCATCTGCAAAGCATCATCTCTAATCTGCCTTGTCGGATCAACAACTTTGTAAAGTATGAGACTCAAAAGCCTCTGTATTTCACACTTGGGTATCTCTTGCCGCATGTAAACCTCAGCTAGCACACTGAAGTAAGCATTAGCAATTGATGAATCGGATGAATAACACTGCATAGCAAGACAGAAATCAGTATGTTACACTGACAGTTAGAGCTTAACACTTCGCTATAACCTTACATCACAGATTCATAACTGAATAAGGAAATGCACTCATTCTAGACCTTTCTTTCTTAATGTATTGTTCAATGTTGGACAGACTGTAACGCATAATTTACACACTTTCATGCAAATAACTGGTTCCCATTGTGATCAAGATTATATCATTGCCTAAATGCTGCACACTTCTAGGCAAATGACTGCTCAGTGATTGTGCAATCACAAAGAAATTTGCCTAGATGCTAATACCAAACATCATCCAACACAAAAACAGGACCCTTTATGTCTCAAGCCTAAGTGAGCACTGTAAGTCACATTAAGCGGCATACATTAAGAAATTTGCCTAGATGCTAATACCAAACATCATCCAACACAAAAACAGGACCCTTTATGTCTCAAGCCTAAGTGAGCACTGTAAATCACATTAAGTGCCATACATTAGGATATCTTCTTAAATATCTACTAATTATACAGCTCTTCTTAAGAATTGAATCATTGAATATTCTTAAGCATTTTTACCTGATCAATGCAGGCAGGAAAAAGAACAATATTGCTCTGTAAAAGGTTCATAAGAGCAGTTTTGGCCAATTGAGTCCTAGATTGACTCCCCCGTTGCCGCTCCCTGCCACCAGCATTGCGGTAAACTTCCACAGTTCCTGGCAGGGAGAACTTACAATGTGAAGGTGTGCGTGGCTCTGCAGGAGAATATCCAACAGGCATTCTTGGTGCAGGATCCATGAACAGCCCATTAATCCAAGAAATAATCTTTCCACCCATCTTCCTTGTACCATCATCAAAGCAAGGTCCATATAGTAAAGCAGCCATTGCATTCATCGCCATCCACTGCACAGCATCCACCTGCTCATTGATTTCCTTTTCAAGATTTATTTTCTCCATTGAATCCTTAGTACGGACACTCTGGGCTGCCTTATAGCGCTCAATTTCACGGCGGTAGTCACTTACAAGTTCTTGTCCCCATGTATTCACTGAGTCATCACACCAAGATGCTAGAAGATCAAACAACCTTTTTCTGCTTCTTGGGTCCAGTCTTTCTGAGTTTGCTTTAACCAACTCAGGTGCCAGGGCCTTCAATACACAAGCAAGAGAGTACCTTAGGGGCTGCAAGTCCTGGAAGTACTCCTGCTGGGGTGAACATATATGCCTGACTGTTTCTTCAATGAACTTCGCAAAATGTATACGCAACACAGGCTTTCTAGCAAGCATACCAGGCCAGATATTATCTGCCACCATACGGTAAACATTTGCCACATGAACCCGAATGTCATCACGGCGAAGTTTTTGGCTCTGCAGGAATACAAAAAAGAGAGAAAATTGGCACAATAAGCGAATTATACCATTGATTCCAGATCAAGATTATGCAGTGACTATGGCATTCCTGTGAGACATGTTCATCAAGTATTGAATACAATGTCCAATATGTTTTCTATACCGTTGAGATTTTTATTGCTCTAAAACGATAAAAGAGCACTTTCAATCACAAACATTTTAAACACTAATAATGTCAGCTTGAAATTTGAGGAAATTCGAGAATCCACTTTGTAAGAAGGGATTCAGAGTTATGGCCTTCTCACAGGAGGTTCCTCTTTTTCTAATTATCAAGTAGAATCTTACTCTCCCATACCCTTCCTTTCATAACCATCATTTTAGCCCTTTTTTACACGTCGATATAAGAGTTCATTTGATTTCATCACAATACACCAATTCCATCTACTAGAGGCAAGGAATAGTTTATCCATATTTCTGATGAGTGCCATGACTGAAAAATGCCACTCCCTCCAATGTGTGCTGCTGCCCCCGTGTTAATCAGGATGCTGCCACCACCTTCTTCCCCCTAGGTCTCGTCACCCTCCCACCTGTGCTCCCGTGCCTAGCACCTCATCGACACCTCTTCCCACGTGCTGCTTCCAACAGTTTTCACCTGCTCCTTCTGCCAGTCCCCCCCCCCTTTCAAAACAGGCTGGTCACCAGGCCTACCTGGTCGCCTCTGCACCATGAAATACCCCCCAACCACCACCACCACCACACAGGCCGGCTGATTTCAAATACTTGCTGCTGCCCCCACCCCTCGAGGCAGCCTTCCCCATCAGGCAAACGTAGCATTTGGACAGTCCCCAAAGTGAAGACTCGCAATGGAAAAACCTGGTCTGATGCCGAAGCATTCACGAGTGCCCCCCAGTCATATGCCTTGCGCATCAGCCTCACAGAGCAGCAGCTCTGGTCTGTTTACACCACCAAAAGGGAACTAGAGGAGACCATGATTTTTGGCGTTGAGCACTCTCCCTCCAGGGCACAACTCCGTGATTGGCTTTTTTCAACCCTGCACATTGGTACCGTACAGATTGCAGAGGTAATACTGATGGATTAAGGTATCTTTATGGTCCATCTCACCTCAGTGGAGGCAGCCTTGGAGCTCTTTGGCAGCTCCTCCATAGCCTCGACAAAAGGAGCCATCTACAGGGTCCCGTGGCACAGTGGCTTCACTATTGAGAGCTTAGCTCCACAACAAACTCCCTTGTTATCTGATCACCTTGCTTTTTCCCAGATTGGCAGTTGAGTACCAACAATTGGTAGAGCTTTTTGGGTACCTCTTCAGCATGGTCCTCCTGCCTTCCTTTGCTGATGCAATGATGGCTGCAGGGGTTCTGAAAGTACGGTGGCAGTGAAAGATACCAAGAAAATACCCAAGTTTTTAGAGATCCATGCTGGCAGGCACACATTTACACAATAGATCATTGTGGCAAGGCAGCCCAGTCAGTGTTTGCGATAACATGGCTTTGAGCACCAGGCCTTGGAGTGCACCTGCGTTGGTGCGAAGGCGACACAAGAGGCGGCTGTGCACATGGACGATGAGGGTTTCCGAGGTCCAATGATGCCAAAGGGGGAGGACTCCCCCTACCCCACCACATGCTGACCCCTCCTGCTCCTACACCAGCCTCACCCCCCCAGTTGCAGCCTCTTCCCACAGGGGCCGATGACCCCCTCGAGCCACACCCCCCACTAGCTCTTCTTGTCTGCACACACCCCCCCCCCCCCCCCCGGCACACCGCCAATAGTTTTGTGGCACTGCAAGCTCCCCACACTTTCCCCACCAAGCACAGTCTATGACACGAATTTTTCTACTATGGCCCGTGGTCATACATCGGAGTGGCAGGATAGGTAGAGTTTCCACTTCTCCTAGAGATGGGTATCTTGGTGGTCCGCAAACCGAGGGATGGCAAAGTCCATCCTACTGGCATTATCAAACGGGCTGAACTACACCTTCCTTTGATCTTCTCACTCATGAGCCTAGTCGACAGCTCTAGGGGATGACTCATGAGGTCATGAGGGACCAGGTAGTAGACCACCTCTCAGTGGCTAGGAGAGGCATGACTAGCACTATGAGCACAACATTGGCTGAGATGTCGGATGGACATCAACTGGCGGCATAGGGCAGAGGTTCCGCACCTCAACATCGTCTTTCAAGCCCCTTCCCAATGGATCCTAGCGATGGATGTGATCGAGTGGCCACTTGCCTAGGCTGCCCAATTCTATCAGAAGACAGAGTCTTGTCTCTCAGCTTGGCTCATGGAAGCCTTGGTCGTGCAAACATAAGTGTCTATTACCCCCCTCATACACCACAAACCAACCATGGGGGAATGGAGTTCACACTCTAGGCCTGCGGCAAAGTGAATACGCAAGCCCAACAATTCCTTCTCTTTGGCTTCTTCCACACCAACCAGAAGCCTATTCAGCAACTACTAGGCCTATCCATGCATTTATACCTTGCATCCTGGAATGCGAACAGCCTCCACTGTAGTGGGGCGTGTGGTCCATAGTTGAGGGGAATGTCAAAACGGGAACACGAACAACAATAAAAATGGGAACGGCAACGTCAATTTTCAGAAGGGTCAAAACGGGAACGGGAACACTGCATCATCAGGGAGATATGGTGGGCGCATGTCGCATAATCTCCTTCTTAAGAATATTTCAAGATGTGTGAATTAGAAACTTGACTTATCAATTCAATATTGCAAGTTGAAACTTGGAAGATAGAGAAACAAAACACTTTTTGAATTAATAGTGGAGGCAAGGCCAAAAGGATTTTTTGAAAACCTTTTTTGGGAACATTTTTCAAAAAGAACATTTTATAGTTTTTTGAGCCGTCTTTGCAGCCAACGATAAAAACGGGTTTTTGATAAAGAAACGTTTTCCTTGAGCCGTCTGACAACGTTTTGCAACAAACGATAACGAACATTCTTAAATAGACATTTTGTAACGAAACGTTTTTTGGTGGGGCTGAGAGACGAACGTTTCTTTTTAAAAAGTTTAGATTAAAGATTTCGTTTTGCAACAAACGCGTGTACCTGATATTTTATGAAGCCGTCTAATATTTTTAAAATAGTTCATATTAAAGTTTACGTTTTGCAACAAAGCTAAACGATACAGCCGTCTTACATGTTTTAGAAAATGTTTTGCAACAAACGTTTCGACCTGGTCCGATTTATGAACCGAAACGCAACGGCCCGACACGCCACGTGGCACCGAAACACGTTTCAGCCTTTTCTCCTCCCGTTCCAACTTCCGACGTTTTGGGGTCATTTCAGGCCGTTTCACGTAACTGTTACCGTGGTCCCACGAAGTTGATTGTCGGGCAAAGAGATCCAGCTGCCCTCGCACGACGAATTGACATCTTGCTTCTTGGGGCACAAGCTTTCCCCACCCTGGCGAGCAAGGTACGGAAGGTACTCCCAAGGAGATTGAACATCTATCGGGAGCACTCCATCAACGCCCACGGCAAGAGTGGAGGAGTTTGCACTTCTATTGGTCTGAGTTTGTTAGCATGTGCTTCATGTACCATATGTGCAAGTTCTTGTAGTGCTTGTCCCTTGGGCGGTGAGAGCTCGGGTGGTTAAAGGGTTGCCATGTGGATCGATTCGGTACTACCGATTCTTTTCTAATCTCTACTAATGCATACTCTCTCTTGATCAATTTAATCCATGCCACGAGACCATGGGATGATTGTGGTAAGAAGGGTCCTAAGGGTAAGGCTTAATGTAGGGGACCTTGTCTTGGGGTCCACCGGACATATAAGGCCCTAGCCAATATGATTCCATTCTCCCAAACATCATCCATTACACAGACAGGTTTCTTCCAAGAAAGAAGCATCTTGGAAGACGTCTTTACCATCTTTGAGGCCACTAAGTGGACTCGACATAGCAGCTAGAGGATGGCACTACTTCAAATGGATTTCGAGAAGGCCTGTGGCAGGGTCGACTGTGAGTCTAGGATTTCTTGAAAGGTACTATGGCACAATTGCGCTTCCCCAGGAGTGGATCAAAGGGATATCTACTCTGTATAGGTCAACCACCAACAAGGTACTCATAGGAGAGGCAGTAAGGGGGAGGAGTTTCATTTAGAAAGGTCAGTTTGGTAGGGCTGCCCTCTAGTCCCCTACCTCTTCCTACTCTTTGCAAAGGTGATGTCCTACTTTCTTTGCTCGAGAATGAACGATCTACGAGACCGTAAGTGTCAGACGTCTCTCAAGAAGACTATGAAAGCCAGAGGAAAAGCAGCAAAAATAAATGAGCACGAGCCCTCCTTTCACCTCCCAGCCTTGCCGTTCATTGCTGGCCAGACCCATCGTGATCCGATTGCCAGCCGTCAAACCTTGGTGAGTCCTTCTATTCTTGGACTCTCTTTGGTTCTAGGCTCCCCTAAACCCCGTTCGGGCGCCCAAGACCCCGGACGGTCATCCTCGTGCATGTTTCCCTTGATTTACCTTAATGTCACATTTAATGTCACATTTCCTTCCCCTTAAGAATCGGTTTCGTCCTCGAAAACGATACTTGGAAGGTCTAACTGTAAATTGGGAAACCTTTTCTTTAAAGTACTTACTCGCTCGCATGTTGAGCTTTCTTCTAAACAATCTTTCCACTTAACCAAACATTCTTGATAAATAGTATTCCTTGTTCGTCTATTACGAACATTTAATATTCTTTCTGGTTCATGTGGATTAGATTGGTCATTTAATAGCTCCTCAATGTCATCATTTAAGATTAGATTATCCAAATCACCCAGCTTCTTCCTTAATTTACTTACATGAAAAACTGGATGTATTTTACTACCAGCAGGTAGTTGGAGCTTGTAAGCCAATTCTCCCACCTTTTTAAGTATTATGAAAGGACCACAATACCTCGGTGAAAGCTTTGGACATTGTCCCTTTTTCATAGTTTTAGTTTGTTCAGGCACATTAAGATAGACCAATTCTCTTTCTTTAAAGGAGATGTCCCTTCGATGAGGATCTGCATATGCTCTAGCTCGATTTTGAGCTTTTTTAATATTTTCTTAAGCAAATTTTAACATACTATTCATATTCTCCAAAAAGTCTTTAGCTGTCTGAACCTTTTCCTTATGCAGTCCAACTTCAAAAGGAGCTCTGGGCTGAAACCCATACATTAACATAAATGGACTATATCCAGTGGAAGAGTGCTTGGCACTATTATATGCAAACTCTGCTATCGGTAAATACTCTCTCTCTAGTGGATGGAGAAGTCCTCCCATTTTCAATCTTTCAGCTTTATTAACCTGGCATTTATTACATTTGACCACATAGTCAAGGACGTCCTTATTCATTCCAAGCCAATAGAACTGCCTTTTAATAAGACTATAAGTCTTATTAACTCCTGGATGTCCCGCGCTAGGGATATCATGACACTCAAAGAGTATCTGGCGCCTTATTTCTTTATCTTTCGGGACACATACCCTATCCTTGTAGAGTAAATAACCATCATCAATGGTAAAATTCTTTCACTTGAATCCGGTTTGAGTAACCCCTGATGCTCCATTTCCTTGTTGAACATCCTCAGATATTCCTTCCTCAGTAAAAGCACTTTCATTTGGATCCCCATTTTTTATTGCTTCCCATATGTTGGAATAAGCCGGATCAACCTGGCATTTCCCTTTTAAATATTCAAGCAAGTTGGAAGTGAACTGAGTAAAACTCAATTCATTAATGATGGGCATTTTGCTGAGTGCATCAGCTACTATATTATACTTTCCTTTTCTATATCTTATCTCATAGTCGAACTCTTGGAGGAGTTCGGCCCATCTGGCTTTACGCCCGTGTAAATCCGGTTGATCATTAAGCCACTTAATGCTTTCATGATCCGATAAAATCAAAAGTTTGGCACCGTACAGATAGTGCCTCCATTTCTTCATTGCATGTACTATTGCATACAGCTCCCTCTCATAAACAGAATAATTCTGTTTTGCACGGTCTAATTTCTTGCTTTCAAAAGCAACTGGTCGACCTTCTTGTAATAAGACTGCGCCTATCGCCTTATCGCTGGCATCAGCTTCAACCACAAATGGTTTATTGGGATCCACAATTAATAATACTGGAGCTATAGCAATAGCTACCTTAAGTTTTTAAAAACTTTCATTTTGGTTTGTTCCCCAATTAAAGCTCTTTCCTTTCCCTTTAAGTTGGTCTGTCATTGGAACAGCTATTTTGACATAATCTAGAATGAATCTGCGATAAAATCCAGATAAACCTAGGAAGAACTGCAGCTCTTCCAGGTTCCTTGGAGATGGCCATTTAATAATTGCCCTTACTTTTTCTGGATCCATGTTGATTCCCTCTTTCGAGATAATATGCCCCAAATATTTGACCTCTTGTGCAAAGAATTCACATTTAGTTTTCTTCGCATAAAGGGAATGTGTTCTTAACAGTTGGAATACTAATTGTAAGTGTTCCAAATGTTCTTCTTTTGATTTACTAAAGATCAAGATATCATCCAAGAAGACTACCACAAAATGTCCTAGATAGGGCCGTAAAACACTATTCATCAGCTTCATAAAGGTAGCTGGTGCATTAGTGAGGCCAAAAGGCATCACCAAAAAATCATAATGCCCGTATCTAATACGAAATGCTGTTTTGGAAACATCTTGTGCCTTAATTCTTACTTGATGATAGCCTGATCTTAAATCTATCTTTGTGAAGAATTGTGCCCCTTGTAATTGATCAAAAAGATCTTCCATTCTGGGCATAGGAAATTTATTCTTCACTGTTATTTTATTAAGTGCTCTATAGTCAACACAAAGTCGCATAGAACCATCTTTTTTCTTTACTAATAAAATTGGTGAAGCCCAAGGTGAATTACTGGGTTGTATAAACCCTTTATCAAGATAATCCTTAATTTGTCTTTCAACTTCTTGGTGCTGTGTTTCACTTAACCTATACGGTGATTTAGAAATAAGATGTGTATCCTTATTTGTGTCAATTGGGTGATTTATATCACCCTTATCTGGTGGAAGGCCACTTGGTAAATCAGAAGGAAACACATCTTTAAAATCATCTAACAAACTACTTAATTCATTATTTATATTCAACTCACAATCATAAGAAAATTGTTGCTTTATATTACAAAAAGTAAAAGTGTTTTGTATAGGAAGAGACCATAACATGTATACCTCACAAACTTTCTTCTTTATCAACTTCTGAACTTTAGTAGAACACAGCAAAGGATTATCAGATACTTCATATTCACCTTGAATGACAAAAGTCTTACCATCCCTTTCAAATTCCAATGTATTATGGTGATAACTACGTTTTAAGGATGATTCCAATCCCCATAGCCACTCCCTCCCTAGAGCAATATTCGCTCTTTCCATGTTCATAATTTGGAAATCAAGTTTATCTTTATATCCTTGAATCTCAATTTCCAAATTGGATACCATTGTATCCCATATTTTATTGTCTTGGCCTTGCATCATACGAACAACATATTGATGCCCACTCTTTTGTTGGGGAAGTTTCAATTTTTTGATAAGTGCATCATTTATAAAATTATGTGTAGCAGAGTCATCAATCATGACTCTAACCCTCTTTCTAGCTATCAATCCATGTACTTTAACTAAATCATGTGGCCCAAAAGTAGGCTGCCACATAGAAGTTGACATACAACACTTGTGTTGTACATCCATGTGCAAGACCTCTAAAGATTTATACCTTTCATGCCCCTTTAATTCTAAGGTCTGTACTACATGGATTTGTTTTTCTTTTCCCTTGCCCTTGTCCTTATCCTTTCCTTTGTCTTCCCCCTTTTTCTTTTGAGGGCAATTCCAAGCAGCATGGTTAGGGGATAGGCAGTTGAAACACAACTTTTCTTTTTTAGCCTTATCAAAGTCATCAGGACTTAACTTTGGCCTCACATATTGTTTCTTTTCAAAAGGTTGTTTTTTACCCTTTAAATTTTGCATTTTCCTTTTAAATTTTCCCACAAATTTTGAGGTTTCCAATCCCTTAGACTTGGGCTCCGTATCAGTGAGAGTAGTGAGTGTACCTGGACGCATACTATCTTCATTAATTAATGCAAATTTAATTGTCTCTTCCAGCGTCTTAGGTGAACTTATTTTTACTTCCTTTTAACAGGCTTTATCTAGTCCCCTAATGAATCCTCTTGTCTTTTGAAATTCATCTATTCCTTCCAATTTGAGGATTATCTCACGATATTCCTTCAGATATGTAAGCAGGGGTCTTCCATTTTGTCTGACATAATCCTAATCTTCCCAATTTCTTTCCATTTCATTTTCAGGAAGGAATTCTTTTAAAAATACAGATTCAAATTGAGCCCAAGTTTCAGGTATTTTATTTGCCTCCTTTAAAGTTCGCCACCATTTATATGCTTTGGGCCCCAAAGTTAAACTAGCCTCCAGTGCTTGGAGATGTGGTGGGGTATTTTTAAGTTTATGTAAACCTTCTCATTTTTGGAGGAAATTAAAGATTGTATCTTTATTTCTATCTTTTTCCTCCCCGTGAAACTGAGGGGGTTTCATATCTTTTAGAATTGGATTATCCCTCAACTTGTGGTGGGGTTCCTTAGAATCTCGCATAGTCACATCTAAATCTTTCGATGAAGATGGGACATCCGAGGTTTCTATCTTGTTTTTATCTCTTTCTAACAATAAAGTTAATTGAGATTTTATTTCAGTGAGTGTTTGAGTTAAAAATTCCATTTGAACCCCCTGAGCCTGTACACGAGCAGTAAGATCATCAAATTATTCTCGTGTAGCAAAAAATTCTTCCCACTGTTCTTCTTGCATCTCTGGTTCATGGGGATCTACCATAGGGTGGTCCCCCGAACTAGAACCTTCCATTACTCACTCTTTCCCTTTTTCTGCCATTAATACACTGGAATTGGAAAGCAAAGATAAGAAATTTGCATACAAAGTAAAGTACTTCCCTGGTTTTAATGGCAGGCAGCTGTTGCTGGTTTGTAAATAAACCCGAAGAGTAAGGAACAAATTTTATCTTCCGAACCAAACTGGTCACACAGGAAATGGAGCTTCTTTGCAGAAACGACTAGTATTCAGCCCCCTTCTTAATGATCACGCAAGCCATCAATGCACCTTTCCTGAACTTGTTCTCTACTCAGCCTGTACTTGTTATACAAGTGCAGTCGGAGCTGGCGAGAGAAATTCCAGACAATAAAAGCTAGCGTGCAGTCGGCTGGTCACAGGGAGACCAAAAAGTGGCGTCAAGTTTTTTTTCTGTTTGCGTCTCACGGAACTGGAGGGCCAGCCTGCGGAAAAGGGAACAAGGTGGTCCGTTGATGCGCTTTAAGACGGGCTCGAGCCAGGATTCGGCGCGCGATTCAGAATACGACGTTAGACAAAAATGACAGTCTCTTTTTCGCCAGATGATTCGTGACGTGGCGAAGACAAACCTTACCTCAAATTTGTATGACGTGTTACCAAGGCGCCTTAGACAAACGGCTTCACGGGTCGACGAGGCGAGACCTGTCGGCTTGTTACCAGGGCGCCGAAAACGAACGGCTTCACGGGTCAACTGAGCAAAACCCGTCCGCTCTTGAAGACAGTATGATTCGACTACTTCTCAAAAAGAATCCAACGCCTGCACCCGCTCTGATACCAATGTTAGACGTCTCTCAAGAAGACGATGAAAGCTAGAGGAAAAGCAGCAAAAATAAATGAGCACGAGCTCTCCTTTCACCTCCCAGCCTTGCCTAGTTCATTGCTGGCCAGACCCATCGTGATCCGATTGCCAGCCGTCAAACCTTGGTGAGTCCTTCTATTCTTGGACTCTCTTTGGTTCTAGGCTCCCCAAAACCCCGTTTGGGCGCCCAAGACCCCGGACGGTCATCCTCGTGCATGTTTCCCTTGATTTACCTTAATGTCACATTAATGTCACAGTAAGCTTCCATTGAGAGAGGAGACTGAGAAGGTGGACTAAGTACGCAAATGACACAACCCTCTATGTGGAGGATGATAAGGTGATGTTGGAGAGGGTGAGACTAGCATTGGAGGTATTCTACACAACTACTAATGCAAGAATCAACTGGCAAAAGTCAATTGGGTTTCTCATAGATCCAAATTCTAGCACTAAGTGGGGAATCCACTTGGGTTTCATCTTGGTTTCTAGGTGGGACTCCACATTACCTTAGCCCAGCAGTTTCTCCTAGTGCTTGACTCCATCACAAGGAAGTTGACCTACTGGAGCATGATCCACCTCTTCCTAGCAAATAGGTCCCATAGTGGTCAACCAAGTCCTCTTAGCAGCAACTTGGTAAATTGCTTCCTGTTGGTGCTTCTCCTCGTCCTGTATGACTCAACTTTTCCACGAGCCAGTTTATAATTGACCTAGAGTACTAGGGTCTTGCCCTCTAAGGAAAGCTCATGGTTTATGGGCTCATGCCAAGGGGGCAAACATGAAAGGTCCTTCTACAACAAAGCCTTCAAGAGTACAAGCGAGAGCTCTGCGAGTCTGGCCCTCCTGGGCAAGCTCGTGATTCGTGGGCTCACGCCAAGGGGACAAACATGAAAGGTCCTTCTACAAGAAAGCCTTCAAGAGTACAAGCTAGAGCTCAGCGGGGAGTGAAAGCCATCCATGATATATCTTCACATCAACACAGATCACCCCACCCAAATCTCCCTTCTTGTGCAATCTGCTAGGAGTCTGGGAAGACCTATGTAAGGCCTTGATTCAAAGGCCTCCAATTTGTCAGGAGGAGAGAGACTGCCAACTAGTGGTTTGAAACCCCCACGTTTAAGATCATGACAGGATCCAAATCGATGAGCGTCCTCACATCTAATGGGCCAGTTGGAAGGCCAGTCTTGCCAATACTCTTAGAGTGTGGAAGGAGGTTTACAGGCTAGCTAACTCTGTGATCTTATAGCAAGCATCTAGCTGCCACCATGGAGTTGAGATTAAGAGGAGAGAGATTGACATGACAATCCCTTCAAACTGGTTGGGAACCCCATTTGGGAGCAGATGCTTCCTGGTGAGGTACAGGTTCTCACCAATAGGCATCCCCTTACTATCTTAGCAAGTAGAGTGTGCAGCGGCCTTCATTAGATATTGTTCATAGTCCAAACTAGCACTTGGAAAAAGGCTAGCCCTCGATAGAGGTCAGCATGATAAGGAGCTACTAGATATACCCTAGAGGAGGATTCGTATCATCGAACTCCAAGGAAAGACTTGGCTACTAGACCCCTATGTACCTTAGAGTGAGTTCAGGGAATGGTGTCTCTGGATTTAGGAGAGCCAACCCCTTCATGAAGTGGATTGGGACCCCAATGGCAAGCCACTACAGTTGCCAAGAAGCCCCAAGACTTCTTGGCCTACACAACATGGATTGGCATGCATGTCTTGATACAAAAGGATATAGATTGGCCACCCTCGTGCAGTAGGCACTAGGTGAAACATAGCATTAGCGAGGCCTTCCCACGGACCTTCTGGCTAGGATAGGTAGAGCCCGTGGAGGGTGTCTTATTTCCTATGGCTATTGACACATGGAGACTTGGTAGTTGGGAGTTGGCCGGTTCAGAAATAGTAGATGGAGTCTTTAAGCACTGTCCATTGTAGCGCTTGGAGACTCCAAAGCGTTGCCACTAATCATATGAGGCGCCGCAGTTGGTGTGGAGAGGGGTATGCCGCATTCTTTGTCAAGTGACACCTAGCCTAGACTTTATCTCCTAGAGGGGGACATCTGTTGAGACGCATTTAGCCAAGGCTACCACCTACTATATGGGGCTGAGATACATGCTAGTATTCTTCTTATCAAGGTAGGTTCATGTGTTGTGGTCGGCTTTGGAGGCACTACCCATCTGGTAGGTACTAGAGCTGATAGCAAAACGGTCGGAGGTATGGGAGATTATTGGAAACCTCACGATTCATCACATCTAGAAGGCACGTTGTCAATTGATTATGGGTGGCAAGTAGACAATATATGAGACTGTGGTAGAGCTCTGGACCTCGATCATCCATTCCCTCGACAGTCACTCAAGTGCAGGGTGACGCTCGAGCTCATGAGGAACTCCAACACCACTTCTTACATACCTAGGGTGCTCATGATCTGTTTCTCACTATGCAAGTAGACAATCCCAAGTGGCATTACTCTCCTCTCTTGAGCTAAAAATGCATTAGTTTGACTTAAAACAGTCCCAAAATATCCTTAATTAAGGAAGAAACCTTGTTTATTTAAAAATATGTGTTCCTAGAGAGTGTATGTGTCCCATAAGCACAAACCCACTTGGGAGGGCCCAAACTTTCTATAAATAGATATGTTGTTGTTATGAGGACATGTATTTTTGAAATCTCACTTAACATATGGATTAATTTTTAATCACATGATTAAGTAAATGATGCACAAGTGAGGTGCAACTGGAGTTAAAGTAAATTTACGAGCCCGGAACCCGAAGAAATCACGGGATTTCAAAGGCAAAAGTTGCTATAAGTTATGCCGCATAGGTACTTGGTGGTATCTGGTGCCAGTTGTTGACCTAGGTCATCCATTTGGCCATAAGTGTCAGTTGGTGACACTAGAGAAGTGGCGTTTAATGGTACCTAATGCCAATCTGATGGTCAAAGATGGCGCAGAGACACTTGGGAATGGAAGTTTCCTAGCCAATTTAATTTTTGGCCAATCAGATTATTTTTCAGGACATCGAAATAATTATTAGATTAATTTTCAATATTTAAAGACTAAAAATTAATCTTTAATTATGAAAAATGCTGAAAAAACCATTTGGGAAGGTTGCCACTTATCAAAAATGCCCATGCAAGACTGAAAATGTCTTTAGAGGCTGGAGAGAAGCATTTCTATAAATTCAGCCTGCAAGGGAGAGAGAGGAGAGATTGTTGGTCTCATTTGCAGTCATTGGAGGACCTTCTGAGGCAACCAGGGGTAAAAGAAGACCAATGAACAACAGGAGACAGCATCTATTGGCTGTTGAGACAGGGTAGCAGCAGTAAATGACTGATTTTCTTCAGTTCTGTGCATCTACATACTGTTGTGGCAAGGCAACAGTTGCACTTGATTGATTTTTAGCATTCTTCGCAACAAAACTCTGAATTTTCTCTCTCTGCAATTTTCCCTCTCATCTCCCAACCATTTCACAACCTTGCTTTGAAGATCTCAGTATTTGGACCCTTGGAGGTTGAGAAATTGCAATTTCTCTACTATTAACCCTAATTTACAGCAGAAATTAGGGTTTAGCAACAACTTTGGAAAGCATACCAAAAATTGGAAGCTCCAAGACTTGGATTGAATAGGGCTGAGGCTATTTTTAGCCTATTCAAGTGGAGGGACCAGCAAACAATTGAATTTAGGGCATTTTCCGTTTCCATCAAAACATGTGAAGGCCAATTAAGTGCCCGAATCAAGGTGCAAAATAGATTGAAGACTTATTGGTCACTTTGGACAGCAAGGGGAGTTGGAATACCAAAAGGGATTGGGAAAATCCCATTGTAAATCAACTTCTTCTTCAATAAAGCTAAAGAAATACCGAAAGGGGCGCCAATTTTGGGGCCAATCAGGTGTGCATTGTCCAAGATCAATAGGTAAATTTGTATTTTCAAATTTGCATTAATTGTTTGTTGTTGTAATTAAGTTGTAATTAGGAATGTACCACCCATCCATGGAAGGAAGGCTGGTTTCAGCTGCCCTCCATTCAGCCTTAATCTCGTTTTTGCAGATTTCAAGTATTTCAACTTACTGTTGCCCACACCTCGGACGTAGAGAACATCACGGTCCAAGCTGGCCATTGCTGTCTACAACAATCTGGCGCCCTTTTTCAACCTACCACACACTATTTGGAGCTGATTTCAGCATGCTAACTGCGCCTGCTGGTTTTTCCTGCGTTTTTAGTCTCTCTCTCTCTCTCTCTCTCTCTCTCTCTCTCTCTCTCTCTCTCTCTCTCTTCCACCATGCATTTGTTGTTTTCTCTCTCCTACAGCATGCACTTTTTAGTCTTTCTCTCTTGCAGCCTGCGTTTGTTGTTTTCTCTCTCCTGCAGCCTGCGTTTTTTAGTCTTTCTCTCTCCTCACCTACGTTTGTAGTCTCTCCTCACTTGCATTTTTTGTCTCTCCTCACCTGTGTTTTTAGTCTTTCTCTCTCCTGCATTGCCGTCTGTATCAAATCCAATCTTCCTTGACTGCTTTGCTGATGTTCACAACATCTGGAGGCTACTGCTGCAATTCGGATCTGTTCAGAGTACAACACACTCTCTAGCTCATTACCCTTGCCCTGATTCTTGAGATACAAGAGTTTGAGGTACAATATTCATTCACTACATAGTGTGTTTGCTACATGAGCATTGTATATTCAATAGTCATATCATTTCATTCATTCTCTATGTTCATTGTCTCTGAGTTATCCTAATCCTAATTGTGTTCTTCTATTAGTCTATGCTTTGTCGTACGGTGTTATTTATGTTTCTATGTTAGGATATTTCTTCACATGGTATTAGAGCCAAGTTCTCTGAGAGAAACCTAGGCCTTGATCTGAAAGCTCTACACAAGATGCAGGAACAATAGAAGGGCAAATGACTTTGAACACTTTCCACACCACTTCTCACATCCAACCTAAATCCATCAAGGAACGAGTCAGAGTGGACCTCACAGCTTGCCTCACAAGCTCCTAATATAGCCGAACAGACGTTGAACTACCATGGAGTTCCACGACCTTACGAGATCATTATAGCTGAGTACGATCTCATTTTGATACATAGAGCCCACCAGCAGATAGAAGGTAAGTTGGAATTTCACCCTTTAGATTCAGTGCACCAATCTACTAACCATGCAAGAAGGGCGGAATCTCCACTTAGGACTGGCCATCTGCAAGTGGAAACTGGCATAAAGTACACTCTATTGCCTTCATACTTATTCTCTCTGGTGCCAAGTATGTCTACCATTTCAGATTCTGTTAATGATGATTCTCCTTCTTCTATTGGTATGGATGATTTTCATGATGAATGACATATGCAAAACAATTTTTGGTTTATGAGTAATGAAGAAGACAGATATTTCTTTATGAACTCAAGACTAGGTAAACAGTTAAAACAAGAAACTGCAAGTACTTCTTTCTCTTTTTTTTCTTCAAACAATTTTGTTTTCAAAGGTCAAAATGAAGTACGTGTATCTTGATCATCATTATTTCAATTTAATGCATTTAATGAAAAAAAGGAACCCACATTATTTCGCACATCTATATCTATCACAAATCCATTTAATCTCCCTCCCATCCCACCCTCTTATTCCGCTGCCACATCCTTTCAGTCTTCATTAAGTACACCACATGTTGCCTCTCATGTAAGATCACATGTGTTTTCATTCACCACACCAGGGGGTTCTTCAAACTTAGGCACAGCCATTAGGACCGCATCTCTTCCTCAATCGGGTGGTGTTCCACCTTTTCCTCACACACTTTAGGGATTATTGCAGCCTGGGTATCTTCCCCAGTCTCTCCCGTAAGTATGGACCAATTGGTGACACAATTTGCCTCCATGGCATTACCTAGTGGACTCTTTGGTCATTATGTTGTGTCCCAGCCGACATTTGGACAGGGCTTACGTGTCCCAGTGCCTCCGCCTCCACCGGCACCCTATAGAAACATTCATGTTCCAATGCCTCTACATCAATCGACACTCATTGGACACTCACAGCCTATTTCTGCCCACCCACCTCTTCCCCCTCCTCCTTATCAGACACCTCTACCACCACCACCACCATCTTATCCTCCATATCCATCTTGCCCCACATTCCCAATACCTCATGGTTCTACCTCATCTTCCGCCAAGCATGCATTTAATGACAAGACTTGTTTTAACGGGTCAAACTTTACAACTTAGTCAAACTTGATGAGACATGTCCTTGGCTTACAAAACCTATGGGATCTTGTGCAAGGGTTGGAACCCCAACCCGATCCCGCACTTGTTCCATATGAGCTCGTCGGCTCATAGAAGGCTAGGAATACCTCCACTATTGTCAAGATGATGCAAGGCTTATTGCCTGGTTTCATTCTCAGCTTCAGTATTTTGACTTAGCATCAAAGCGATGGGCACACTTGATTGACCACTATGCGGTTCGAGATAGGACTCGTCAAATAAATCTTGACCATCAGCTTCAAAACTTTAAAATCTCTGACCATGATGACTTGAAAGTCAAGTCGGTTGAGTATTGACATTTCCTGACTGAATTCTTCACTACAGGGACTCCTAAGTCCTCTAACAATCAGGTCACATTATTTCTTAACAAGCTCCGCGTAAATACTTCAATTTTGTGCAGCAAGTGGTTTCTCTCTTCAATTTACCCACATTCTATGAATTTGAATGTCAGCTACTGCGTTATGCACAACTGTTCGATCAATTTCATATGAATAATCCCTCAAAGGGGCTCTTATTACTTATTCTCAGAAGAGACAGCAAGGGAAGGGTAAACCAAATCGAACTTCAAATCAAAATCAAAATCAAGCAAGGAAATCAGGAAACTCCCCTTCACAACTCAAACCCGAGTAGTAGAATGTACCTAAGAAGAATAGGTATTGTCAACATTGTCAAAAGGCTGGTCATTTTAATGATAAGTGTTGATCAAAGGCAAGAGGCATAGCACCAAAATCCAAGTCACAAATCCCTGCCCCTCAATTGGGCAGCCCCCATCAAGGGAGGCAAGGTGATGGCAAGGTGATAATAGTGGAAAGGCCAAACTCACATTGCCATTGATCAACCATCTTAGTCGCCAACATTCTCAACTCCAGAGGGCATGTCTGACTGATCTACTAAGACCCACATTGTCTCCGTAGAGACATCCAATGCAAGTCTCATCCACATCTGTGAGTTGCTTCCCGATGAGGTTACCGCAGAGGCCCACTCGTCACAGCTAAGCACATCAGCACCTGTTTGGATTGTGGATAGTGGAGCTACACATCACATGACTCCTATAGAGGACAACTTTCGTACCTGAGCCCTTGCAGAGCCGAGCGGGTCAATGTAGGAAACAACTCCTTAGTCAAGATCCAAGCTCAAGGTTGCATTAGTTTTGCCATTGACAAGGGTTCGGACCTGGCTTCACTGGATAAAGTATACCATGTCCCACAACTTGGGATACACTCGTTATCTATTTAGCAACTTTGCCAGTTGGGGCAAGCAATTTTCTTTACAATGACCGCAATCAAGGTCCTTAACTCTCAGACTGGTTTAGTGATTACTCGCGGTGAGGCATAGCCTGATGGCCTATACCATGTGACCCATTTTCTTACCGAGCCAACAGTTGAGGGCTCCATGTTTCATAGCTTCCAAGCATTAGCCACATCTCTAGAGCCTACGAACAATGAGCGTCTTTGGCATTTCCACCTAGGGCATCTTGGCTATGACTCTCTTTATGAGTTGTCTCGCCATGAGATGGTTGAGGGCATTCCTTGCCTGAAGCTAGCTCGTGATGTCTGTAGGGCATGTCAGCTCCCGAAGCAGCACCATATCCCATTTCCTCAACAGTCTACACATAGAGTTGAGATGCCTCTTAGATTGATTCACATTGATCTTTGTGGGCCCACATCCACCACTGCTACCTTAAATGGCACGCTATACTTCTTTAAGATAGTGGATGATCATTCGAGATACACGTGGGTGTACTTCCTCAACCATAAGTCTGATGCTTTCACATATTTCTCTGCTTGGGTGTTGCTGGTTCATAACTAGACGGATCATCGTGTCGATTGCATGAGGAGTAATAGCGGTGGTGAGTTCATCTCCCACGAGTTTTCCGAGTTTCTATAGTAGCATGGCATCTCTCACCAGCTCACCTCTATCAACTCCCCCTCTCAAAATGAGTTCTAAACCGTCGGAACTTGACAATCATGGAAATAACATATAGGCAACTTCTTTGGTTAATTCATACTAGGCTAGACTTAGCTTACTCAATCAGTATTTCACAACACCTAGGATGTCACGTTGGATTGCATGTCTTCATGTGTTGCGTTATTTACAGTGTACTTAAATTTATGGTCACACTTATGGTTCTGGTTTATGGTTGCAGGGGTACATTGATTCTAATTGGTCAAGAGATCCTAACACTTGGCATTCCCATGGTCGCTACCTCTTCACCTTGGGCACGGCTCTCATTTCTTGGTTTAGCCATAAGCAAGAGACGATGGCGGCTTCCATGGCTGAGGCTGAGTATAGGGCTCTCTTCGATAGCACCACTGAGGCCATCTACCTAAGGAGCTTACTAGCGGCGCTTCACTTCCCTTGTGACTCTCCCACTGTTGTCTACTACGACAATTAGAGTGTCATTGCCCTTGCGGGCAATCCGATCATCACACCACAAATCCAACGTGTGTGGGAGTTCACTTCCACTTTTCCAGAGAGTAGATTGAGCTAGGCACTATCCGTCTAGAGTTTGTACCTTCATCGAACAATTTTGTAGACATTTTGACCAAAGCGGTCAACTAGCCAATTCCTCAATACCTTTTACCCAAGATCGACTTGAGTACACCCTCCCCTATTTCTTCAGATTGATGGGAAGAGGGTGCTTCTCTCTTGCTTTCCCTTCTAGTTTGAGAGGGGGCAACTACTGCTCTTGATAGTAACAGTGATGATGCTTACAGGTTTTAGACATTCATTCATTTATTTATTCTTTTGTATTGTACTTATGGAAATTTGTAACTTCATCCGCACTGTCAAGATGACATGATTGTAAAAGGGCACTTGGACAAGTGAACAATTCCCCTGTGAGGGCACTTTCCAAGTGATACCGTTGCATTGCATTTTACATGACCATGGCATCTTGCATCTCCCTTTGCATTACCCCATGCATTGGCATTCTGTTCATGTAAACATTCATCTATGCACGTTTATCCCTTTCCGGTCTTTTGGAGTAGTCAACTCTGGATCCACCATATTCGTGGCATTACACATGGCAATCTCCAAGGCAATTGTCCCTAGCTTGCTTGCTTGCTTTGCTTGTCTTGCTTGCTTCATATCTTGGCTATATCTGTGTCACCCACACCTTAGCAATTTTCCTTATTCACCGACACCCAGTACCGGTAGGGATAGTATGCTTTGTCTTGTGAAGATCTTCGGTCTGACCATCCCTTATGACTCTCCCATTTGGGGCACAGATACTCAATAAGACGAAAACTCATTTGAAACACTCAATGTTAGATCTATCAAAACTACAAAGCCCTTTTAAAAAAAAGTCCATAGCTCATTCCATCCGCATTTGCAGGACTTGGTAAGCCACTGGGCAGCCGACATGCACCCTTTGTCCGATACCCTACTCTCTGGGGTGATCACTTGGGCTCCCTTAGTAAGATAACCATCGCCTTTGTAGTCTCACTAGGCCACTTGACACCCGACACACACCCTTTGTCCAATGCTCTGGCTACTTTGAGGTGGGACGCCTTAAGATAAAAGATAAAGGGGAAAAAAATAAATGTTTGGCTAGCCTACTTCTCATAGCACTGTTATTGGGCCTGAGAGGGGGTATTGAGCTAAATATGAATTAACTTCACTTAAATAGCTCCAAAACATACTTAGTTAAGGGAAAAATCTTGTTTATTTAAAAAGAAATGTGTTCCTAGAGAGCGTATGTATCCCATAAGCACAAACCCACTTGGGAGGGCCCAAACTTTTTATAAATAGATATGTTCCCCTCCATTCAACCTTAATCTCGTTTTTGCAGATTTTAGGTATTTCAACTCGCTGCCCACACTCCAAACACAGAGGACATCCCATTCCAAGTTGGCCATTGCTTTCTACAACAATCTAGCGCCTGTTTCCAACCTATCACACACTATTCGGAGCTAATTTCAGCATGCTAACAGCTACTGCTGGATTTTCCTGCGTTTTTAGTCTCTCTCTCCTGCAGCCTGCATTTGCTGTTCTCTCTCTCCTATAGCCATCATTTTTAGTATTTCTCTCTCCTCACCTACGTTTTTAGTATTTCTCTCTCCTCACCTGCGTTTTTAGTCTTTCTCTCTCTAGCACTGTCATTTACATCAAATCCAACCTTCCTTGTCTGCTTTGTTGGTATTCGACATCCAGAGGCTGCCTTGCTGCAATTCGAGATCCGTTTAGAGTACGACACACTCTCTAGATCATTACCCCTGCCTTGATCCTTGAGATACAAGAGTTGGAGGTACAGTATTCATTTACTACATAGTGTGTTTGCTGCATGAGCATTGTATATTCAATAGTCATATCATTTCGTTCATTCTCTAAGTTACCTTAACTGTGTTCTTCTATGAATCTATGCTTCGTCGTACAGTATTATTTGTGTTTCTATGTTAGGATATTTCTTTACATCCTCCTCAATGGCTTCTATCCCTCATTTCCCCTATCACCTTGAGAGGCATGTATATATGACTCTAGCATGGCTTGTATCAGCTCCAACTAGGCTATGGAGCACATGTACTTCATTTAAAGTCTTTTGAGTTATATAAGAAGCAAATTTTCTCTCTTTTTTTCAAGTCTTTTTTTTTTAAAAAGAGGCAAGGAGAACTCGAATTAGGTTCATGAAAGGGCTTTTGTTTTCTCAAGCAAGTCCTTAAAAATTTTATATTTGCACATGCAGCCTAAAATGGTTTTTCGCATAGAGCATTTGTTTAGGTCACTAAGAGGAAGGATGTATTTAAATAAAGAGAAAAATTGGCATTCATAATAAATGTAGAAAAAACTAAAATGATTATGAAAAACAAGATAGATTCCATTGAATTTTCTTAGTGATTACCATTTCAATAAAGAATTGTGACTAATTGGAAGTATAGTATAGATTTTAAACATGTAAAATCCTTTTTTTTTTCTCCCAAAAAAGTGAAAATTCTATTAACACACCTTAGAACAAAGTTTCCCAAGGCAAAAACCAATTACAAAGCAACCCTGTAAGGGACTTCCATATCAAGAATCATATAACAAGGGAAAGTCTATTACAAAGCTCGAGTGAATAGCCAGTCAAGAGGTCTTTAATGCCAAACCATGTGGATCTAGAAGAGGAAAAAGGTGCCAAAATCTCGGAAAAAGATGTCAAAATCTCATGTCCTAAAAAAAGCATATCTCCTCTTCCTCATAGAAATCCTTCACGTGGATTTTAAAGAAAGACTTCGATTTCAAAATATGACGTTTAGCATAGTTGTGTTAGCACACCTTAATATCATCACACTTCGTGTTTATTTGATTTATATATCTCCATTACGATTGTTTACATTCATTTTTACAGCATATACGTGTTTAACTCATTCACATTTTTTAATTATATTTTTATGTTTGTAAAGGTGTCTTGAATCTCTATTGTACACATGGGTGTGCACCCTACCCAACAATTATTAGTGTACAAATGACCAAACACTTCAAGTGTTTGGGTGGATGCACATGCACTCCCCCACTCCAACAAGCATTAGTGCACAAATGACCAAACACTAAGCAAGAAACTAGAAAGCTCTCATAAAAAGTATGATATACAAGCTATATAATCCTCAATTGACCACACTGTCAAAGAGAGATTGGTGCAATGATCTTCTAAAGAAAGTGTTACCATAAAAAATAGCAGTCTTAGGCGTAGCCAAGTTGTGAAGGTTCCAAAGAGTCTAGAGTGTCTAGAAGCCCACCCAAAAGAAGAAAGTAGCCTAAGGCTTCCATTTGACCTAGGAAAGATCCAAATTGCCAAAGTATACTATCAAAACCAAAAGAAAGAAAATGGAGCAGGAGGGAAGAAGACACCCCATGTATCAGTTCCTATGCACAAGGACAATTCAAACAGCACAAGAAATGTTCTCATATAAAGTATTGTATATATATCTATGATAGGTAGAACAAGCAATTCTTTCTTTAGACCATAGAACCTAATGGAGTAATACCAGAGTATGCATAATCACAAGAAAGGCCTATCCTTAAGTGGCAATTTATTAGTCCATATTTTTGAGGCCTATCCTTAAGTGGCAATTTATTAGTCCATATTTTTGAGATTCTTTGTGCCATTTGGGAGGAAATTTGTGTGATGCTAAAGTTAGCTTGAGGAGCTATCCAAGGCACAAGTTGCAAGGTGACATGCATTCTCTTGATTGTCATATCATCATAGCCACACAAAATGGGAAACGAGGAACATGGAACAAGAATGGGGAATGTGATTGGCACACAGAGGGAATGGGAAATTGAAAAGTAGCTCACTATAGGATTCTTTTCATAATTCTGCAATAAACAACTTGAAACTTGAATGTTGGTTGCTTGAGGTTGATATAAGAGACTCTTTGCATGCAAGTATTTCTTCAATTTCTTGGAGCCATATTTGCACCAAGCATGGGTGGTGGGGCCATTTTGGATATTGAGGCTCATATGGTGGCTCTTTGTTGGTCACTTTTTCGCGCTATGCACATTGCTCATTACCCCTAGGCCTTTATCCTCCTCGTTTGTTTTTGGAGGATTGGGAATTAGTGCATGAAAATACTAACATTTAGGGTTTGTGGTGGCACATCCTTAACACTAATGCCCATTTCTCAACATCTCAACACTAAGGTCCATTTTTCCACATCATCCTCTTATTTGGAGACTCATTTGGTATGCTCATGGAAGCTAGTTCTTCAAGAGGTGCATTGGCATTTGGTAGAGGATTGCTTAGCTGCTAACTCTTTCCAAATGGAATTGTTGGTTGTGTCAAAGTTGCTCTCTTAGGATGGGAAACACGAGGACCAACCAAAATTTAATCGCATGGCGTGCTTGGGCTTGTCTTCTATTGTTGATGTCACTCCAGCAAGCCGCAATGTGTTGAGGGCTTTTGGCACAACTAAGAGGATTTTTCGGATCCCTCGCAAATACCATGACTTATGGGGCTAGATTTTGATGGGATTGAAAAATAGGCAACCCTTTCTCGCCCTTGATTTTGATCATCCTTGGTAGGATTGGGATCTTACAAGACGACCCAATCTTGAAAAGTCTTTGGCTAATTAGGTGTATCATCTCATGACCAAAGGTTATCATTGGCTGGTCACCTAATCCAATGCTGGTTGGTGCTTGCACAAATCTAAGACTTGGTCAAAAATGACTGTGATGGAAAGCTCACTAAACAAGACTCCATTCAAATGTAAGGTCTTTCTTTGGAGAGTGTTGATTGGCGGACTTCTCCTTAACTCTTTTAAAGCACCAAATCTTGAACGGCAATTGTTTTTTTTTTGCACTACTAGAGCAAAATCCTCTTGTCACAAATTTATTTCATGCCATTTAGCCAAGAGAATTGGGACCCCTCTTGTCTCATATTTGGAGAGTTGTGGTTGGGCTATCATTGTGCCCCTTTGACTGGGTCTTCCCTAAAGCAAAATATCCCACTCAAGTGCAACCACATTTGAAGATATTGTTCCAACTCCTCAGTTTTTGGGGCCATTGGCACAACTAGGTCACCCAAAATGCGCTCATTTTTTACTGGACCTGTGGTATCCAAGGACATATTGCTAGGCTTAGGTCTTCTAGATTGGTAGTTGGATCTCATTCAATGTGTTGGCCTTTTTCCTAGAGAGGACTTGTTTCCTTGAAATAGGCAAATTATTTTGTTTCCCTACCAACATGGAGTCTATCCAACATGCATAAGCTAAAGCATCAAGGTAGAGCTACATGATGGTGTGCCAATATCATCTGTATCCTCCGCTAATGCCTCAAGAAAGCACGTGGGCAACACGCCATGAGCAATAGGCTCTACATCTCTCAATGGCTTTGCCTAAGGTGACTCCCTATGGTGTAACTACGAGTCAATCTAGGGTACGCTCTAAAGTACTAGATGTAGCTGCAACTCAAAAAGTCAATGAGAGAAAGAGAGAGAATCTAGAGAGGCTGAGAGAGGAGGGTTGTGTGTCATATGAGAGAGAGAGAGAGAGTTTAGAGATTATGGTGGGGTGCCACACGGGCAAGCTATAGAGCAAGCAAAAGTGAAGGTCAAGACAAAGACTCTTGACCCCTATGAAATGGCCACAAAGCGCCTTGCTAAGAATGACATGTTCTCAACATCACTCCCTAGCTACACTCACAAATGGGAACTTGGAAGGGAACAAGAAATTAAAAAATCAATAAATTTGAGATTTTCTCATAATTTTGCAATCCAAAGGTAAAAAGCTTACAAACCCTAGTTACCTTGCAAATCAACGGTTACAAAGATAAATGGCAAGGTCAATCCTTTTGTGGAAAATACAAAGATCAATGCATACCTCACTATAATATTGCACACACTTTTCACTTGGTGAAACTAATGGTCATTAGCTCATTAACATTATCAAGAAGAATAGACCTCATGTAAAATAAGGTCAAAAGCACTAGTAAGGTGCGTCCATATGAGAACTATCTATGTCACTTACACTGTGAGCGCTTGATGCAACAAGTGTGTCTTGTACACACTTCTATGCACACCTTGCACACACGCACACAAGCACATAGAGCAAAAATTTGCTGCAATCACTGCCTTGTACACCCACACGCATACATCCGCTCATGTGAAGATAAATATCAAGGGTTTGCAGAGAAAACACAAGAGTACAAACACACAATGAGCTCATACAATACTATAAAAAGAACAAAAGAAGAACCGATGAATGAACGAATGCTTAATGAATGAATAATAAAAGGAATGTGACATGGATAAAGGATGCTCAAGGAGCAAAGAGAGTCTGACAATCACTGTCTCTTATGGGAGCGGACGAAAGTAGACTATTGGGGAGTGAATGTGTAGCACTCTCCAAACAAGCTAGACACACACTATCACCAAATACTTTCATCAATAATGTCATGCAAATGCCCTTGGGAGCATATTATTCCAACCTCAAGTAGATGAGGTAACATAGCAACATAATAATTAGATGCATCGGAATCACCATTGAGACACTTTATCAATTTGAAGCACTAATTGGCACAAACCCTCACCTGTTAACTTTCCAATTGGGCAAAAGCTTTTAAGTGTCTATATCTATTGTTTGTCTTGTTGGACACATTATTGTGGTACTTTTCATACCATAGTCTTTCAACCCTTTGAAGACACTAATGAACCCCTTGGCTGATAGAATCATCTTTAAATAGTTCAAACAAAGATTGGCAAGCCCAACTTAATGCATATAAACTACTTCACCAATATCGCACCTTTTTCTTTTGTTATTCTTATGAACCTCAAGTCTTATGCAGTGTAGCTAGGAGTTTCAAAAACAAGCGGTTCCATATACACGAAATGGTTCCATAGGACTTTAAAAACAGCAAGAAACAAGTTTTCTACAATTATAATACATCAGTGAAATTTAAGTGTGAGAAACATGCCAATAAAGCATGGTTACTCATGTACAACTTCCATGAGAACTTAGAAAACACACTGAACTTGACTTAAGAAGATTGATGTCTAAATCAAATTCTAGAAACATTGGGCAATAATTGAAGGGATGAGTGCACAATGGAAGTACGAATCAGGAATGGAGCAGCAATGTTAGAGTACACAAAATAAAATGTACTTATATGTTAGGGTACAAATAAGGGTATGTTCACACCTGTATAACTTTACTCAGAGACAAAGGGACTTTACACCCATTAACTTCCCACTTAAAGGCCCAAAGTGATACCTTTAAACTAACCAACTCCCACTAATCGAATGCAATGCTCATGTTGAGCCTTTGTAAGACTCTTAGTAAGAACATCTGCAAAGTTATCTTCGGTTTTGATCTTAGTCAATGTGACAAGACCATCATCTGAGACCTATCAAATAAAGTGGTACTGAACATCTATGTGTTTGGCACATGCATAGAACATAGCATTCTTAGCCAAACATACTGCACTCTAGTTATCACAACCAAGCACTAGAGTACGTGAAGAAAGACCAAAATCCTTGACCATATGGCTAAGCCAAATAGCTTCTTTAGAAGCTTCTGTGGCTGAAGTATATTCAACTTCTATAGTACTCAGTGCCATAATTTTCTGCAACCTTGAACACCAAGAGCTCCTAGTGTCAAAATCTCCTAATATGTCCAAATCACAAAATCCCTACAACTCTAGTGTACCCTTTCCATAGCATATACACTTCTCTTGTGTACCTTTTAAGTATCTGAAAATACATTTCACTGCTATCCAATGTGGCTTGCTAAGGTTAGACATAAATCTGCTAGCAACTCCTAGTGCATGAGCAATGTCACAGGCAAGTTGCAATCATTGCATACATCAAAGATGCACAAGCCGATGCATAAGGTATGCCCTTCATAGCACTAGCAACTGCATCATCCTTGGGGCAATCAACTTTGTTAAGCTTTGTATGTGGCAATAAAGGCACACCAAGAAGCTTAGCATCAATCATATTAAACCTGTCAAGTACTTTGCTAATGTACTTGTCTTGTGCAAGAAACAATAAGTGTTGCCCTCTTATCTCTTTTAATGCACATGCCTAGAATGTGTTCAACTGGCTTAAACCTGTCAAGTACTTTGCTAATGTACTTGTCTTGTGCAAGAAACAATAAGTGCTGCCCTCTATCTCTTTTAATGCACATGCCTAGAATGTGTTCAACTGACCTCAAATCTTTCATAGAGAAGGCTGAACTTAGCTATCTTTTAAGGGCATTCAAAGTACTCTTATACTTTCCTACAATCAGCATGTCATCCACACATAAGACAAGCACAATAAGACTTCCATCATCAGCCTTTTTAGTGTATAAGTAGTGATTTACATGACTGCATTTAAATTCATGGTTGAGCATGAAGGTATCAAACTTTTTGTACCATTGTCTAGGGGCTTGTTTCAGCCCACATAAGCTGCATTTCAGCTTACAAACTAAATGCTCTTTCCCTAGAATGTCAAAGCCTTCTAGTTGTTTCATGCACATCTCTTCATCCAAATCACCATGAAGAAAAGCAGTCTTCACATCCATCTGATCCAACTCTAAATCCAAGGACGCAATGAGAGCAAACAAAACATTGAGTGCAGTCATCTTCACCACTAGTGAAAAGACCTCCTGGAAGTCTATATCTTCCTTTTGTGTATAGCTCTTAGCAACCAACCGTGCCTTGTACTTGGGCTTCCCATCAATACATTTCACTTTGTAAACCCATTTTTTAGGGGTAGCTTTCCTATCCTTGGGGAAAGGTACAAGCTCCCAAGTGTTATTTGCATATAGAGACTTCATCTCTTCCTGCATAGCAAGCTCCCACTTTCTCTTCTTTTCACATGACTATGCCTCTCTAAATGTCAAAGGCTCACTCTCATCAATCAACAAAATGCAATCCAAAGATGGCTGAAACCTCTGTGGCTGCCTTCCGGCACGTGTAGACCTTCTTACCCAATGATCTGTATTGTCAAGTAGTGGATCTACATCCTCAGGTACGTGCACATTACTACCAGGTTGCTGATTTTCAGCATTTTCTTGCTGCTGTAACTTGTTTTCAGCATGTTCTTCTTGTTGTTTTATTCCATCCTGTGTATCTATTTGTTATCCATTATCTTTTGATTATAGCACAATTGGTTACTGATCATTTTCAAGATCAAAAGGAACAGAATCTTCAGCTAATGGCTGTTGAATGGCTAGCTATTCATACTGATATTTGACCTTCTTTTTGTCAAGGTCACCTTGTGTAGCATCATGCATATCCCAACAACTTTGCCTCACTAAATACTATGTCTCACCTACATACAATCTTCCTACCCTAAGGAAGCCAAACTCTATAACCCATCTCTCCCTCATCTCCACATCCCATGAAGATGCCCTTAATGGATTTCATATCTAGTTTGGTCCTCTGTTCTATAAGTACATGCACAAAGGCATCACAACCAAAGACACGCAAATGGTCATACGAAACCTCTTCAGGAATGCCATTTTCCAAGGCATCACAACCAAAGACACACAAATGGCCAAACCAAACCTCTTCAGAAATACCATTTTCCAATGCATGATTTGGAGAGCGATTGCATACATGAACTGCAGTTTTAAGAGCCTCTCCCTAAAACTGCTACAAGAGATATAGCTGTGGACAGCATGCATCTGGCTCTCTCACAAAGTGTGCGATTATATCTTTCAACCACGCCATTCGATGCAGAATTATAAGGAGTTGTCAACTCCCTTTTAATGCCATACATCTCACAAAACTTTTTGAACTCATTAGAAACATGCTCACCCCCATTATCCGTTCTTATAGCTTTTAGCTTAAGTCCTTCCTGTGTGGTAACAAAAGCATGAAACCTTTTAAATGTATCCAGTATTTTCTTTTTGATCTTTAATACATATACCCATGACTTTCTACTAAAACCATCAATAATAGTAACAAAGTACCGTGCACCCCCATATGAAATAACAAGCATAGTGGACACATCAGAGTGTACTAAATCAAGAGCATTGGACTTCTTAACAACACCACAGTAACGAGGAGACTTCACATGTTTTCCATATATGCAATCATTACAAAATTCGAGACCAAAGCCTTTTATATTGAATCTCCCTAAAGAGGAGAGAATTGAAGACTCTTTTGGCTCATATGGCCACATCTATTGTACCAAGTTCCATCTATGGAGTAAACTTTAGCCACAGCCAAGAACTTCCCAGGTAATGCTTCACAATGCAAATAGTACAAAATCCCCTTTTTGTTGCCTTTAACAATTAGCATAGAGCCCTTGTGGACCTTCCAAGATCCACTACCAAAGTTAGTATAATACCCTCTTGCATCAAGTTGTCCAACTGACAATAGACTTTTCTTTATGCAAGGTACATATCTGACATCCTGTAAAATCAACTCTTGGCTGTTTTCAAGAACCAAGTGAATGGTACCTACAACCTCTATCTCACACATGCATAGTTATTACCCAAGTAAACCTTGCCTAGAGAACCTGTAGTGTATTCAAAAAATGACTCCAAGGATAAAGTAACATGAAAAGAGGTACCGTTGTCCACTGTCCATGATTGGAACAGTCCATGAGCTGAAAGTAAGGCATCAATTACTTCCTTTTTGGTGAGATGTGCATCTCACTTGTTGCTGCCATAGTGTCTATATTGCATGAGGTTGCAACAAGTATCTCTCCATTGTCAGAGAGCTCTTCAATGAGCACACTAGATGCAACATTTACCTTTGCAACTTATTTTAAGGGAGAGCTGTCATCATCTTTCTTGTCATCCTTCTTTTTATTTCCCTGTTGTTTCTTTCTTTCTTGCTCTTTCTTTTAGTACTCACACTCCGGCTTTTTATGACCTTTACATCCACAATGATGGCAAGTAACATCTTGTTGTTTACCCTTGCTTTTACTTCTACTTTTGCCTTTATTTGCTACATTATCCCTCTTCTTTAACCTACCTCTAAGATGATAGGTTGAACCACTGCTTTCTCCACTGGAGTTTCTTTTGATCTCATTGAGCATAGAGACTCTAACACCATCAAAGGATAAAGCAGTGTTGTTGCTAAGTGAAACAACCAAAGCCTCCGTCATCAACAAGAAAATAGCTTTCAGTTTATCATTGAAGGGCTACAGACCAGAGTCCTGCAGCTAGTTCAAAATCCCTGTGAAAGCACTCAAGTCTCAAATATTCAAATGCTAGCTTAGACTCATCCAACTCCATATTCACAAGTTTGCACATGAGACACACTTGATTTACTTGGGTTGTATTTTCATAAGTATCCATTAACTTTTTCCATACAACATAAGTTGTATGAAGACACTTAATGTCTGTAAGTACATCATCAGATACAACCATTTTAATGTATGCAATGGCCTTCTTGTTGAGTCTTGCTCAATCCTCATCTGCCATAGTTGCAGGCTTAGTTTCCTAGAAAGCATCATCATTGTCTTTAAAAAACAAAATGCCTTGCATCCTGTCCTTCCATAGATCAAAGCCAATGCCATCAAACCTCTTGATTTTAAGAAGGGATTTGGTATCACTACTACTAGAAGCATTAGTGGCCATTTGTCAGAAAAGTGCGAAGTACCAATGGTGTAATTTATGACAACAAATAACAGGCTGAATACTAAACTAATTTCAGCCCAAATTTTCAGGAAATAAGAGCAAGATTTAGTGTCACTATATTACAAATAATGCCCAAATATAAGTACAGCAGTAGAGGGAATGACTTTCAGTAATATAACTGAAATTTCAGCATAGATGACATGCATACATCACTGCCAAGTGACTCCCACTTCAGCAATGTCACCCAAAATACATCTGCAACAATCTCAGATCTGCAAATGATCAATAAGACTACTGAACCATGAATATTTAGCAATACATCAACTCAATAGGAGCTGCTTGACATGGATACAGCATACATATTTGTCCAAATCAACTTTTGATACACAAAAATACCCAAGAATTCCTGGCAATTTCTCCAAAATCTCACAAGCGGGAGATAAAAGACTCAAATTACACTACTTACATCACCAAGATTGCTTCAGCAATGTCCCCAAAATGCATTACACACATCAATTTTGCCAAAATCTACAAATTTTAGGAAAAGCCCCAAAATTTCACTAACCAATCTGCCCCAATTGCATTAATATGTGGTCCCGAGAGCCTAAAATGAGCACAACTTAGCAAAATTTCACAAAATTTTGCAACAGCCCCAATTTCTCAGGTCCAAATGTGCACCAATGTCAATAAATTTAGCTCAGCTGAGAAAAATTTCATTGATACATGAAAAGCCCCAAATTTTTCAGAGCCAATGTGCACTATGTTTGCAATTTCTGGATCAAATATCACTGTTATGCATGAACAGCATCAAATCTGGGAAAAGTCCCAAATTTCAGCCATGAAATTTCTGAAAAAACTTGACTGTGCTTCCACACGTGAACTAGAGCTTGTGTAGATGTGCCAAGTCACCCAAAAATGTTGAAAGGACTGTTGACTGGCTGTCAGGAGCTGTCGCCTAGTCTACAATGGTCAAAACTGACAGCCACTAGTTGTCATGAACTATCACCTCCAACTTGGGAACTGTCATCTGCACATAGCTGGTCAAAACAAACTGAAAAGACTGTCGCCTGCACAGATTAGGGTTTCTGACATGTCGCCTGTCTGTCCAACACACACAGTGCCTGAAGCTGACGTTTCTTCACGCAGATAAGTTGAATCTGACGCGCACAAACTTCAAGAACTGTGCACACCTTAGCCACAGCTCTAATACCAATTTGAAGGGATGAGTGGGCAATGGGAGTGCAAGCTAGGAGTGGAGCAGTAGTGTTGAGTGTGAGAGAGAGTGAATCCCAAGATGAGTGTACCAGATTGTTACAGTACACAAAGAATAAAATGCATTTATATGTTAGGGACAAATAAGGGTGTGTTCACACCCGTATAACTTTACATGGAGACGAAGGGTCTTGACGAAGGGACTTTACACCCAACAATAATCTGTAAGGTTTGTCAATCATAAAAATACCATATCTATCAATCATGACTAATGAACAAATCATAGTGATCAAGCCAGCTGCCATTATCCATTAAACATTTAAATGACAGGTCACTACTTATAAATGCAAAATGTGCACAGCCCTTCAAACAAGCTATAACAAATAAGAGTTCCAAAGTAATAGTGCAAATGTTTTTGAAAAAATGTTTAAATAGGTCAATAAAACACGTATTTCATGGGTATGAACTGTTTCCTGCCTGTATGAAACATATTTCTATGCATAACTAGTCTCATAGATCTTATGGCCTGCTATACCAAGAACTTAAGTTCAAACGTTAATAATAATCGTGTCATGCTTAACTTGCCTTAGATCACTGTACATGGCTCTACCATTTGCCACAATAATAGTATCATGAGCCATTGATTCATTCACTTGTAGCAGCTTGTTAGAGAAGACTCTCTTAACTGTAATTTAGGCCTTAATTACCAAAGTTGATCTTCAGGGCAATACCCTCTATCCTAATCTTTCTTTCAGTACCTAAGAAATTCATTGGTTCCTCAAGGATCTTGGGTGTGCTTCTTTGAACTTTCAACTTCGCAATTTTTAACTGCATTTAGATTCTCTGACAACTTTCTAACCTTTCAATACTCATCTACCTTGCTCCAGCTTACATCCAACCATAGTGTCTATGTAGCCCATCTTACTCTTTTCATTCTGCTCACCTAGTTTCCTTGTGTTGAGTCCCACTACTGAAAATCCTCATGAAATAGCTCTCCCCCCTCTACCTCTCGAGATAGCTACATCCTCCAACTATAAAAGGAAAACCCCTTCTAGACAGTGCTGACCCTTGGATGCAAAACTCGCTCTGTCCATATCCCATAGGCAAGGAGTATCCACAGAAACAAAACAAAAATTGGTAAGGAATATCGTGTGTAAGAAAGATTTATTAGTGTGGTTGTTTAGTAATCCAGATGATTGTCAAGTTACAAATAGAAAGCCTGACAAACATCGTTTATTATGGCTTGGACTTTCACCCCAAGCCTCCGTTAAAAGTTTCGTGATCAAATAAAAATCTCATATTTCACCCCAAGCCTTGCATCACAGTTGACTTTTGCTGAAACAGCTGGTTTTCAGAGTGGTTCATTTTTGCCTATACGAGCTGCAATTTCCATCTGCAACCCCCCAGCCCCCAACCTCCTGGGAGCACGGTGGCCCACCCTGAAGAGTTTGTTTTCAGCAGCTGTATTTCAACAACCCCAGGTTTTGGAGCCATCAAGCATGCTTTTCAGCCTGAAACAGCTGCATTTCAGCGCAAAAGCTCTCCCAAACACTTGCACGTTCAATCTTCAGATCTGCATTTTGCAGTTCATCATTCGGACTTGGCTCTAAAAGTACAAGATGGCTACTAAAGAAAGGACCTCTTGCTCCCTCCCTCCCCAGTGATAAAATCATGAACTTTTGCATCTTTTCACCAATCAGAGCAGTTAAAGCACATGGACATATCACATGATCAGCAAGGTGGTTCAAGCAATTTCCCCCAGACTATAGATTGCAACTTCAAGCTCATGCCTTGGAACTATAGGACAACATTAAAAACGATTTGGACACATCTGAAGAGAATGTAAAATCCTTCAACCCATCCATCGCTCAGCATCCTCAGGCCTCCCAGAAGGTTAGTTAGGTCTCAAAAGAGAGCAGTCCAGATAATTTGAACCCACGATCTGGTTAGTCAAGTCTGACAGGACACCACAAAGTAGTTCCCAAAGGAGGCCACAAAGCAAGTTTCAGAGGAGGCCAGAGGGCAAACCTTAAAGGAGCCCACTTAACAGAATTCTCAAGGACTCTTTTCCTACAGGGGCAGTTTCTAACAGGCAGTGTCAGCTTCTTGAACAGTAGGAAACACAGGAATAGTGCAATCATCCTTCACTTAAATCAAAACTTAAAACATTAAAATTATATACAAAACGTTGTACACCTAATAAGCATGCAATGACTAAGGTAACAAGTCAAGAATTATTGACCTTCCATTTGGGTCTGTTTTCAGCCTCCGATGTAACTTCCTCAAGAAATGTAAGCAAGGCACTCAACATCACCTCAAAGAGATCCACATGAGAGTGACCAAGAGCTAGAGTAGCAACATACTGCAAAACAGAGAGATGATCCCAAAAATAAACCAGTAAATAGTGACAAATGTAGCAATAAAATCCTCTTGAGAAATTACATTTTCTTTGCATATAAGTGATTGCGTTGATGGACAAAAAAACCACTATATACACTAGCAAAATAAGTACAATCTACTCCATCTTTTGTACAGCAAGACAAAATGTAGCCAATCAATGATTCCATTGGGTCTAATGGAGACCTTCATATCTGCCCACTCCTTGAGCTAATATTTGGAGAAAAAATACCCCCATGGGTGTTACGGTTTGTAATGTGTCTTATCTCTAAGGAAATGAAAAATCCATGAGCAACAAATTACAACTTTCAGGTATTGATAAAAACTATCTATCAGTCCATGTGTGTTACGGATAAAGAATAACTTGGCAAGGGTCGTGTAACTAGAAAGATCTAGACAATGACGACAAAGAACAAAGCACTAAGGTAAGAAGGGTGCATTCCCCTCATCTCTCAGGTTTCTATTAAGATGTGAGGCAGCTACCTTAGGGCTTAGCAACATTCTCAACACCAAAATACAAAGTACAACAAAAGATTTCAAGCACCCAAATCTTTCAAATTAATTTTAAATTCAGTCGTGAAGACACAGCAATCTTTAATCAAATTCTAGAGAATAACCACAGCAGATAATCTTCACAAAAGGGCTGAGACAAGTCCAAAATGGCTTCACTCGGCTGCCATGAAGCTATTGATGAAGAAATCCTTTGAGCAACAGAACCCTAGATCTGCGTGCATGATGAAAACAAAGCTAGACTAGCTTGCAGTGAAACCTTGTTATGATGTCATCCATGGCCGGTCACGCTCTTGATAGCTTTACCTTGTGGACAAGACGACTACAGACAGCTGGTTCTAGCTGAGGTGATGGATGTTTTGGATCCCTGTTCTTTGATGCCCTTCAGAAGTAACACAAGCCCCTTTGTCTTGCTTTCCAGCTTGTGAGCTGGCCTTAAAGCTTTTCAGAATTTTCAAATTTTTGTGGAACTTTTAGGTTTGATTTGGCACTTTTTGTGCACAATTTGCATTCCCCAAAAGCAAGGATCAAATGATGGCAGATTCAAAATTCAATTGCATATCTGGGGTATCAACCAAGTTGCTTCTATGAAGAACAAAACCTAAAACACTTGCAGATGTTGAAAATTTTGTTGTCAATCTGAAAAAAGGCTTAAGATGATACTTAGCAATGGAGCAACAGAGTCCAAATCCAAGTTCATACATCATCCACAATTAAGTCTTCTCTTTGTCACCAACAGAACCTCTAACCTTCTATGAGGAAAAAAATTTCAGGCAATATCCATTTCTGAAAGACAACTCATTGGAAAGGGTCGAACATCTTCATAATATGAATAAGCATGCAGCGTTTACTATGCAATAAAACAACTGATTTCTTTACACAACAAGAGTAGAAAGAGGGAAAATCAGCCTCTCTCCATCGTTGATACAATATATTGATATGGCTTGCTTCTTTTTCTTGAAATGGAAGAAGAGCTCAGGAAGGAGGGGCTGAAATGAATTTAGAGGTTTGTTGTCCTGTAAAAACAACAAAAGACAAGGGAATGTGGAAGTATTCAATGATGGGAATGGAGGATGATGATGTGGATGAATGGGGCCAACTTATGGCTATCTTCAATGGTTATACAAGAGTCTACAACCAAGAAAATTGATATAGAATGAAAAAAAAAAGAGCTCTTTTATAGGAGAAAGGGGAGAGCTAGTGCATTAAGGGAAAGTGGAGTAACACGAGAAGCATCCAACCACATCATGAGGTATCACAAATAGTGGGCCACTTGGAAGCTTGTGTGAAAGTGTCTTGCCATTTGTCTCTTCTCTATAACCTTCCTTTTCGGCTCAATTTTGGCTGTTGATCTACACATCGCAAGATGAGAGGATGCCCCTATAGGTGAGTCAATGTGTAAGTGGGAAAAATAATGGGGCACTTAGAACAAAATATAGGGAGCCCAAAATGAAGCTAGACACTATCCCAACAAGAACTTCTCTTCATCCTTTCCATACATAAAGACAGCTTGCATGCTTCTCACCTAATCAATGCCCAGCAATTGAACTTTGAGGAGAATTGGAAAGCCACATAGAAGACCGTGTCTAAGAGATTGGCAAGTATAATAAAGAGGGGAGATGCTTCAGCTGTGGAGGACAAGGAATTCTGTCTTTGAAATGTCCCAAAAAGGGGGCCTTTGGGAGACAAGATAATCACAAAGGACCAGCAATAGAGGAGGTTCCAAGCCAAAGGCTTGTACAGTGACTGATGTCAATAATCCAAGCAATGACGCTACCAGTAGAAGCTCGTGGAAGTCTAAAACAAACTAAAAAATCAACCTACTGTAGTTCTGATTAATTCTTGATTCACACACAATGTCATTTCCCAAGACATAGCTAATGTCATTCTTGAAACAAGGCCAAGCAATGTGTATGGTAAAAGATACGTGTTAAAACAAAGCATGCAAGAGACAAGGAGATCAACAAACCAAAAGTAGTAGGAGAGTAATAACAGCCTTACAACTTGGCCCTCTGAAGTTGATCTTAGCAAAGGAAAGATCATATTAAACATGTCTTTAGCAGCTTGAGATCCCCCATCCTCACTCTCCTCAGGTGGGCATGAACATGCAAACATGGAGTACATGTGCCATTGTTCAAGCTTCCCTTCAAAGTCCTGCATTTGCATACTTTTCCCTCCATATTCAATGGGTGTCATGTTTGTGAGGCGTTGCACTATCTCCAACCTGCAAAATCCATAGAAGATTTTATGATACTTGATAGATACCAATGTTCAACTCAGTATCCTCCAGAAAACCATCCGAGTCTGCAAGAGCAGCAACCAACAAAAATGAAAATATACAGCCCACCAACATCATATAGTAGTGTAACAATGTTTTAGAGAGTTTTTCCAGACTTGTCAATTGATGGCTGGGAATTGAGCATTCCTTTCAAGGTTCTTAACTTTTGCTTCTAAACCCTGATTTATCAACTGATAAAAAGCACAAAAGCAGATTGGCATAAAGATCAGATTACCTTGCTGCTTCTACTGCATCTGGACACAGAATTGCTGCATGTTTAACGAGTTCACTTAGACAGCGAGCCCATCTACTTTTGTCAGGACTTTCCAAAATAGACTGAAGAGTTACATCTGGCGGAACTGCATCCCATTCTCTTCTCAGATCAAACCACCGTCCTGGATCCCAATAACATCTTTGCACTATGTCTTCCTGCCAGCACAAGACATGCCACAATATGAAAATAAATGAAATGTTTGTTAAAGTGCTCAAGTTAACTAGAAGCATATCATTCTTCAAGCCCCAGTTATTTATTCTCCCAGTTACTTTATTATAAGGATTTCATAAGTGGGCTCAACCATGCGAAGTCAAAACCTGCAAGCCTTAATTTAGTATGCTTCAGCTAGACTGAGTGATGTCTTCACTTCAATTTTCCGTCAACTGGTCTTAATCAAGATGTAGCCATTATTGGCTAACAATATCCTCTTAATTTGGTGCTGCAGCCAAGACCTACAACTCTGATGAATGTGGTTATAAGCTGGTGAAAGTGATACTGGCTTTGTGAAAAAGTAAACCTGATTATGGTCTAGGACACCCTAAGTGAGTAAAATCTGATAGTTTGATCTTAAAGATTAAGCACCTAACTTAACAAACTCACAAAGGCCAACATAATACAATTTCAATAAGGGTATAACCAGCCTTTGATTAATACTCTGCACATATTTTATTAGTGTTTTGACTTTATTATGCCATATACAAGACCTCAACGTAAGTCTTAAGGTTCCATAACCTTTGTGTTCGTTTTGCATATATATAATAGTAATGGGGAGGACAATAATTTTATTCAGCACAAGGTATTTCTGCATTAAGCCAAGGTAATGTGTAACAAAAAACAACATGGCATCAGCATTTGAATACTCACACCAGCTTCCTCAAAGACATCTATCACAAAGGTTTGCTGAAGTTCTTCAAAATCTGATTTTCTCTTTGAAAACCGCCTTATGTCATTTTGCAATGCACGAACACAATGCAAAAGCTCAAAGGCAGTATGCCGAGTTGGAACATCGACAGAGCAAAGGAAAATAAGGCCAATCGCATCCATCCCATGAGGAGAAAACTTGTACGCATCTCCACTTGGACGAAAATGTGAAGACCGATAACCAAGCTCTCCACTTCCCCTTGTTCGCTTCACATTCTTGTTCTCTATGTATAAACTTTCCTCTGCCAAACAAGCTCGCCAAGCATGTAACAGCTGAACTAAACGACCAAGGGAAGTGTGAACCAGAAGTGGATATTCATCTGGTAACTGTAAAATGAAGTTTGCCATGCCCTTCATAACTGCAGGACGACTGTGTGGGAGATCTCGAACAGTCCTGAAAAGCACTTGTGCTGCTTCCTCACGAACACCAGGTTCTGAACTGATTCCATAGGCAGGGAGTATATCTGCCATTTTGTCATTGCGCCAGATATCTGGCATAAGGCTGGGTACACATTTCAAAGCCCATCGGAAAACCAACCAGCCTTGGGTCTTCTCTTTTGCCATTAATTCTACCCGCCATCACACATGCAAAACCAAAAATCGGATTCACAATAATGGAGAAAAAAAAATGTTAGTTTTTTATGGATTCAAAATTCGTGGTAACTTTACAGTTCTGCATGTTTGCGTATGCATGAAATTCAGAATACCAATCACCAATACAACATAACCACTTCCAAATATAGCAGTGTTCAAGTTGTTGACCTCCTACTTTTTAAATACCCAGATTCCAGAACCAGGTAAAAAGAACATGAAGCAATCTGACATGAGAATGGTGCATGCTGCGGACCATACCAGAGGTAACCTTTTGGTTGGTGAGACGGGCAGCTCCATATGTGCTGTGGCATGTCCTTATGATTTGATCTAGGGCTGCTCTAACCTTTGGTATATATTGACTGATGTCATGAGAACCATCCGATGAAGTACCTTGAGCAGTCGATGGATACCGCAAAGAGGCTGAAGTTCCTGAGCCAGAAGATGACCATGGAGACAATGGTGAGCCTCGAAGAGAAGAATTAGCAGAATAATGGGCATCATCAGATCTGAAAGTGTCTGAACCAGTGCGGTGATGCGAAGGTGAAGACACGACTGCTAGCAAGGCCCTGAGACCGATTACTTTTGCTTCACTAGGATTGTCATTGCGCAATAGCTCCAGTACCATGTGGTTCATGGCAAAGTCAAGATTACTTTCAGCTATGGTTAGGCAAAACTCCACCACCTTATCATGCTGTGCATCTTGAGTCAACAATCCTTTCTTTAGGAGCACCAATAATTGAGAAGTAACACTATGCAAATAATCCCAAACACGATTCCTTGGCTGAGTCTCTGCATATACATTGAGATAAAACCGCACGACACGATGCAAACAGTCTAAAGCCATTGATCTCAAACTCTTTTCCTGAACACAACATGTAATTAAGAAGTCAACTATCAGATCACTCTTCTGCAAGAAACTGCAAATGAACATTGCGTCCAACCAAGTTGTTGCACTAAAAACATGCATCACTTGAAGCTCAACCAACAAGGTTGGTCTGATTGAGAAAGGCATGCTAATTTGAATGCATTCATTAAAGAGAAATAGAAAACAGATGCATTGCAGCCTCACAAGACATTTAAAAATAAGAAGAGTATTGAGATAAAATCTCACTGTTAGACAGGCTGTCAGCAATCATCCAAATATGATTTGGAGCTATAAAAAGAGATCAGCATTGAACAAAACAGTAAAACTCATTATTTTTATATAAGCAAAGGGATTGAATGCATCTATTCAGTTACTACTGCACAAATTTCGAGCAAAAAAGTTCCTGTAAACATATGCTATTCGGGGACACAATGTATACATAGTATGCTAGACCAAAATATGGATGCCTGGAAATGGAAAGGCACAAGGATGTTAAAATATCAGAGATGGAGCAGATGCACAAATTCACAATAAAATTGTTGACTTACTCTCAAGAGTTTGTAGAGATGCTCCCTGTGAGATCCAAAATTGTTGTTGAAGGACTGAGGATCACCTAAACATAACAGAAGAGTAACCAATGGATATCCCACCTGCCACAACAAGGTAATATTTAAAGGCAAAAATCACTAGCAGTGATCAACACAGCCATAGCAAAAGTTGACCACATCCAGGAATCACAACCACCAAAGACCCTTACTATTATATGTTTGCTTTGTTTATCCATCCAATGCATGAGCTGACCACGGAAACGTAGTACAGCATCATACCATAAGCTTAGTGCTGCATCTACACCTGATGGTGGCCACTGACCTTTCCCTCCATCAGCCACTGGTGCCAATATGCTAAAAAGCATATTGCAAACAGCATGCTGCAATTCTGTCTTCTTTTTGGCAGGGGTGCGTGTGAGAGGGTTTGCTTTTGCTACAAAAGATGTAGATGCATTCAACCCACCAACTGTATTGACCTGATACATTCCAAACAACAATCCCCATAAAGCCATCATCAGATTCTACACCAAAACTGCCATAAGAATGTTAAAACAAACAATACACAATCCCACAAAATCCAAACATGAAGTATCACATTCCCCTTCCAAATCTTTTATAAGTCTAATATTTTGCAAATCAATGCATTGTTCTCACACAATTAAGATGCATATAGTGCATCATCATACTCATACAATTCAGTAAGAAAATATAAAACTTTAAAATTACACTGTAACTTCCTGATAGAATTTTTAAACACTTTAGCAACTTCAAAACCAAGGAAAACCTTTACATTGAATTGAACTTAATTCTTGCAAACCTTGTTTGTCAATGGGAAACAATCCAGACCAAAGAATTGATCATCAGTAATATCCAACTTCCAAGTACACCCCAGATCAGGTCATCCTATCCAACATTGGGTCACAATTGATCTGTGCTACCAGATGCTCATGATTGCAACTCTAAAGAATGGATCCACAAGTACCTAGACTCTAGAAGGATCCCCAAATTTATAGATCAGGACACTGGGCTAATCAGTCACAAATAGAGAGCCTGTTTAAGCACCTTTAAAAGTATCAAATTGGGTAGATGGCTAAGCTAATTTGCATGATTCTGTCAACTGTACATAGGTGGAAATAAAATGGGATCACTGACCTCCCTGATTTAGAGGGGTGACTCTTACAACCCTGCCTGATAGGGATTGTAATCACAAGCCAACCTGCAATCCCCTAATGAAAGTGTATGTGGGTTTGAGATGAAAAGATGGTCAAGCTTGAGTAAATGTTAAGCTCCCCAAAAAGAATCAAGAAAGTAATGTTTTTAAAAGGACGATCATGAATGTCATATCTGACATATGCCTTTCTCTAGGACTGGACTATTGCTAATCCTTTTGCCCACACCAGCATGCCAGTGCCCTTTGCTCACAGAGGACAGTTAACACCATAAGTAAAGGTATATCTTGATGAACATACATCCAACTAATTCTCCAGAAAAGTTTAAGTAATGAATTTATAGAAGGCTCACCCCTAATTTCAAATAGCGCATTCCACTGATGATGTTAAGAGTTTCACTCCTGGCAACATTTCCATCAATGAGACGGGCATTCAGCTCATTAAAAAAGCGCTCCGTTACTGAACTGAACCTGAAAACAACAGGTCAGCAGTCGGAAGCATAGCCAGGCCACAACTATCTTTGTCACCAAGAAGATGTTCTCAAAAAAGTGAGATTCTAAAGGATATATGATTAAATAAAAAGTTGCCACACAGACAGTAACACACCCTTCCTTTGAGTCGGAATCAAAATGCTAGTAATGCAAAGCTTGCCTTGGTTTGATGGCCAATACACTCTACCTTATCCTTGATAAAGCTCCCAGAAGTCGAGCAACAAGATCAAGTAGTAGTCCTCGCAGATCAACCAATGATGGATATTCTGTCTGACTAACAACCCTGAAACAATACCACTCAAATCAGAGTATGATAATCTGAATACAATGTAATTAATGGAACGTATTGTGTTTTTAATAAGGCACAGTATGTATATTTCAAAAAAGATCATCACCCACCTATCAGCATTGATGAGCCAGTCAAATATAAAATTCTCCAACCCTTTCCAAGAGTTCTCTATGAGACAACCAAGATGTGAACCACATAATTACTCAGGTGAAACAAAATTTGGGTACCCCATAGAAAAACAAGGGGTAAGAACATATATTCAAAGAAATCACCATAGAAATAAAATTGAGAGCTGTACCTGTAAGACCTTCTTGTGGGCAACATTCCACAAAGCGTATGCACGCAGAGCAAAAAATGCACTCAACTGCCAACTAAGGAGCAGACAAGTGTGTTAATATCACAAGTCCTGAAAAAAAGCATATGACTTCAAGGGAGAAAAAGAACGGTGAGCAATATGCCTGTCCATAAAACACTTTTAAAGCACTCATGAGATGGAAGATTTGGCATACTTTTCTTTGGAAGGTCGAGGCATCATTTGCGCCCTTCGGAGATTCACTGAAACAAACAAAAATTTGTGCACATTTATTTGCAAGAAACCAAATTCAAGGTTTAGGCCTGTATACAAGTTGAGGATTTAGGCCCTAATTTGTAACCCTGCATTGATACTATACAAATATAGAGCCTACCTCAAAATATGTGTCTATTGGTACCTCAAAGGAATCAATCCAAAATCATAAGTGTGGAGTGAAAGCATATGCTAACGTCCCTTCAAAATGGTAGCAACCAATGGGACAACAATATCAAATAAATTCTGGAAAACATGTTGATCATGATGCTCTCAAGATCCTTTCACAAACTGTACAAACATGAAACCGTTCGATGGTAGATGTTGATAAGCTCTAATTGTAGCATTAGAAGCTTCTGGAAAAGATGGATAGATTTTACCCTCAGAATGCATTCTAACCTGAGGAAAATTGTGCCTTGATCTTTGTTCCCTTCAACTGTAGTTTCACAGAAGCTGATCATAGATGTTACACATATTGCAAATGTAGCAGACACTGAAATGCAGTTCGGAGACTATGAGGAAGAGGAGAGATGCTTTTCAAAAAACATGGGATTCTGGCACATTTTTCCTCTTCCAGACCCACCTGGTTTGGCATTATAGACCTCCCAACTGGCTATTCAGTCAAGCTTTGTAATAGACCTCTCCTTGTCATATAATTCTTGATATGGAAGTCCCTTACAAGGCTGCTTTGTACTTGGTTTTTTGCCCTGGAACACTTTGTTCTAAGGTGTAATAATAGAACTTTACTTTTCTCTGACAAAAAACAAAACAAAAACAAAAACCAAAGAACCCCCACCAAAAATAAAATTAAATTAATAAAAATCTCAATGCCCACATCGTCTTTGAATTGAGGAACTCCTGAGCCCTTGGGTGCATACTCCGTCTTAGCAAGTTCTCTTTCCTGCGTTCTCTCTTTGTCTCCTCTCTCCATGTTCACTTTCCTCTTTCTGTTGCACACTCTCACACGGTATCCAAGCCATGCGTGGGAGCCGAAGATCTCAAAGAGGAGTGTGTTGTCTGCGACAAAACTTGTTGGGTGCCTTCTATACATGCTACAATCTTGCATTCAGAGTCGAACAAGGCAAGCGGCCTGTTTACAGGTGGATAGCATCTTTTCTTTGCTGTGTTTCAAACTGGCTGGTCTTTTCTAACCAGGGCGACTTCTTTTTAATGCTCAGCGGCCTCTTTTTTTGGCCAGCACCAGGGCAGATTTGCATTTATTGCAAATACACCATTTCCGGGCACTCCTGGTACATTATCAACCCCTGGATTGGCTGTGATTACAAACTGAAGACATCTTTTCCTCTGCATTTACTGCTCCCTTTCTCTACCCGGTATTATGTGATGCCTTTGGCATTGGATACTCCCCATCTACCTTGCTTTGGTCAATTTTCTTTTGTCACGTGACCCAACGGACCCCAATTATCCTAAGGACACCTCTTATTGGTTGCCTTTATTCCAGTGGCAGCATTTCTTTTGTTTTCTTGCAAGTACTTTATTGAAGGACACCTATGGCCAACTTGTATGCTATGGGGGATCGTGTGGTTCAGGATCATTCAAACCGACCACCATCTTATTACTCTTTCCCACTATATTCTTCTGAGGCTTCTAGTCCCTAGTTGGCATTGATGGCATCTTCTAAGCAGATGCCAATCCTACCCTCTCTCTCCACACCCGACAAGCTAGATTGGATGAACTACCCTCTATGGTCTTGCCGCATGGAGTGTCTCCTCGACGATTGTGACCTTTGGGATTTTGTTACAGTCCCTATACCTATACCCCAACCTACCATGGATCCTCACGATGGTGTGACCACAAATTCGGAAACATTATGGGATTGGTTGAATGCCACAGTCCGCACTTCTCTCCTTTTGAATTGTTTAGATTTCGTGCTCGTGCATGTGACATATCCGCACTGTTGTAGAGATCTAGAGGAGATTGGCATCTCTCTTCCGGATCGAGACATTTGGGCATTGCTTATCACTTGTGTGGTAATCTCCAGCCTGTGAGCCTCAATCTAAGTCAAACAAGGACATTAGGAGCTCTAACATTGTCTTTGTCTATCATTTTATGTGTTTAAGACACTTTAGGTGGAGGACACATTAGTGCATTTTTAATGCACTTTTGGCTATTTTTTTACGGTTTGACTACATTTAGGGTTTCCCTCTTTTTTGCCTATATATAGGCAACCTGCCCTCCCACTTTCATTATCCATTATCTACCATTGATCCTTTGTGATCACCCAACCCTCCTCATTCTCTCATCCCCCTGCTACCATCTAGCGCCCACACCGACCCATAGAGCTGCGTGTTGGGGCTGACTGTTGCAGCCTTGTACATTCAGTCATTGCAATCACATTGTTCCTTCTCTCTCCTGCATTCTCTCTTTGTCTCCTTCTCTCCATGTTCACTTTTTTCTTTCCGTTGCACACTCTCACAAGCTCATGGTGGCATACACGCATGCCCTGTGTTTCCCTTTGGCACAAATTACCCTGAATATTGCCTATTAGCAAGTCTTTCCAAGCTATACCAGACCTCCAAATCTTTTACCCTACTTGGCATGCATTCAGGATCAAGCTTCTTGCAAGCTCCAAAATAGTCACATCATGAGCTTTATGGATTTTCACTTTGGAGCTCCTAAATGGTCACCTGTAGATCACAGTACAGTGCTTGTATGGAGCACTATTAGAAGCTCCTTTGGTCATGTGCTGTCAATTCTACCAGTGACTCAATCAGCTGCACATGTCCCTGAGAAGACAATTTGTGATGAAGAAATCAATTTCAAATCTCCCCTTAGCTTGCACACATGACCTCTGGTATTTTGACTTCCCACAATTCCCCCCACTGCTTGCATCAACGTGCTTTTACAACAGGAAGTTTCAAGGTTCATAACTAGATGTTACTTTCTCATGATCTAGTCATCACTTCCTCATCACAACCAGAAGTTACAATTTCTTTGAGCAGCAGTTTATATGGAGCTTAGCTCACACAGTTTTTGTTCATGTGGCATGCAGGCATGCCCTGTGTTTCCCTTTGGCACCCATCTTTGCAAGCTATACCATACCTCCAAATCTTTTATTCTACTTGGCATCCATTCGGGATCAAGTTTCATATGCATGCACTTTGGAGCTCCAAAATAATCACATGTAGTCTTGTCATGAGCTTTATGTATATTCACTTTGGACCTCCTAAATAGTCATATATATTGGTGGCTCACATGTCACTTGGACCAATTTCATCATGAAGATAAGGTTAGCCATGTATATCAATTACCTCATGTACAGTAAGGTCTTATTAGTTTAAACAATCTTGTCCATGGTTCATTGATGCTATTCTATGTCATACAAGCTTCAGATTTGAAAAAGCATTTTCGTTGGATATAGTCTGGTTTTTCATGAAACAGTTTATCTGTATTTCTTGCTGTAATAATTTATTTTGTCTATAAACTGTTCCATATCTATGTTCGTGAGGTGCATTAGAGCAGCCCAGTAGTAGTTTTTATTTCCTACTTGAGACCTATCAACTTATTAATGATTTTAATGGTCGGTATCTTGGGTGCTCATCTAGTATTCTGCAGCATTTCCCCTTTTAAGAAGTCCTACCATCAACAAACTTCATACTTGATCCAGGTGCAGTTCGATATAATGATCCATATCTAAGCCCTTCCCTATCATTAGCTGGTTAGTGCTTGGCAGGCAGGTGTAAAACAGCTCTTCCAGTAAGCCAGATACATTCCTAATGAGACCTTGAAGTACATTAACTTTTCATTGGTTTGTAGAAGTTCCAAAGTGTTTCATATATCACCTTTCCCTCCATTTTGAGAGTGCTTCAAGTAAAGGTACAGGAGTATAATGGGCTGCCATGGCAAGGGAATCAAGAACTTGTTCATAATCTGGATCTGATGCTCGAAGATATTGCCCATCCTGAAAGAAGTATTCAAAGCTCAGTTCATACTCAACGAAGATTAAAGTTTCATCTTGTGCAACTGCATTCTCATGTTTCCAATATGATTATAACAAAGCATTGCTTACAAGCCATTTTACATTCAACATCAAATTGGTGCTTTGTACATTACAGTAGCATTAACCATTTCCTGCCTTCAACTTAAAATAGAAAGATAAGAAACACCACAGCTTTTACAATCGGAAAATAAGCTCGCTAGCATGAAGAATATGATCATTCCTCTTAATCAGTAGAAGATATGCTAACTAGCATGAGACAATGTAACCTAGCATGGAATATATTCTAACTAGCATGAAAAATGTGGGAGCACAGTATTCATGTTCATTAGCAAGACAGATGTAAGCAATGTAAGCTAGCTAGTATTAAATGTAGCCAACTAATATGACATACATGTTGGGATAAAGGCCCATTTAACCTCCGTATATAGCACACACACACTATTCAGTTGTACATGTGAATGCACCCTTAATATGCTCTAAGTGTAAATACGTTTTATTCTTGTGTACCAACACATTGTTGGTACACTCAAATCTAATCATACTTTCACTCTCCCTCTCTGAGTCTCTCTAGCCATCACTCTCACTCCTCGAACTGCTGCACCCAGCTGAGCTCCAACAACTGGTATCAGAGCACAAAGTGCATGCTTCCCGAGATCTGACGGAATCAGCTGACGGAGCTGATGATCAGCAGATAGCTGGAGTTCCTGGCGACCAGCGTGTTGGGCAACAGGCGATAGGCGACCTGCAGTCTAAGCGTGCAAGCGACTCAGCGGGGCAATGGCAAGCAAACAGTCCAGGCGGCAATCGGGGGACCAAGCGGCAGGCGCACACGTGGCAACGGGCAATGACGAGTCGCCAAGGCAAGTCATGTGACGACCGGGCACCAGCGGAACCAACGCGTGGCTAACAAGCCAGCGGATGGCGAGCAACCAGTGTGCACGCGACGACCAGGCGGCAAGCGCACATGGGGAACCAACAACGGGTCAACCGACCCCCCACCCCCCCATCATTCCGCCAATTTTTTTTTAATCAAAACTTTATTTTCTTTTCAAATCTCTTTGGAAACTTCTCTTAACGGGGGTTCGTGCGGTGGAGACACAATCCTCAGATCTGTGCGAATCTGGCCCAAAAATTTAGGGCTTTTCCTAGATTTGACCTCGTCTATGCCTGGCAGTGATATTCAGGTCAAACATTGCAAACATTGTGTGTGGTGACCTCAATTAAATTGGGGATTTTGCCAAATTTGTTAAAATTTTGCTCTTTGAGTAAAATTTCTTGACATTGGATTCCGAAAAATTGGGGCTTTTCATGTATTGGTAAAATTTTGCTCAGTTGGGTCAGATTGGCTAACATTTATGCACTTTTGGACCTGAAATTTTGGGGTTTTGTGCAGAATTTGGTAAATTTCTGCATTTTTGCCCGTGTGATGGCTGGTTCATGTACAAACAGCAAAGATTTATTACTGTTTGAGGAAGAACAGCAGTGTGTTTGCTGGTTCATCTTGTGCATTTACAGTCCACGGAATTTACACTTGTGTTCGTGATAAAATGGCTGCAAATTCTTCCAGTTCAAACATCAAGAGTTTGATGGAAATCAAACGGTTTGATGGTTATGGCTTTGACCTTTGGAAAGACCGTATGCAGGGCATATTGTTCCTAAAGGATTGTGAGGATGCTTTGTAGGAAGATAAATCCGCACAAATGTCTAATGCAGATTAGGCTAGAGTAAACAAAAAAGCTATGGCTTACATTAAGATGGGTCGTCACTGACAGACATTAAGGGTTTGGATACAGGTTATGCAATATGGGAGAAGCTGAAAACTACCTATGAGATCACCACACCTATTGATCATGTGCATTTAATACACAAATTGGTGAATATGCGACTGGATGAGTCAAAGCCTGCAGCTGAGCACTTGAGTGCATTTATAGGCATTTTAAATCAGCTCAAGGATGCAAATTTGGACTTTGATGATAAGTTGAGGGCAATCTTTTTCATCATGACACTACCTAATTCTTGGGAGACCTTGGTGGTTTCTCTCAACAATAACCCCAATCTCTCATATGATGGGGTGAGGGGTTCAATATTGAATGAAGAAATTAGACGTATGTCTAGTGGAGAAGGCAACAACTCAGCTTATAATGTAAGAGGCAAGGCTGAAAAGAAAAATGCAAATGCAAAACAAAGAAACAAGAGCAAGAGCAAAGGAAAGGAAAAGAGTGACATTACTTGCTATCACTGTGGTCAAAAGGGCCACAAGAAACCTGATTGCAAGTATTACAAGAAGGAACAAGAGAGAAAGAAGAATGCAGGAGAGAAAAAGAAGAAAAAGAATAAGACAAATGCATCTGAGACAGCCAAAGGCAAGGAAAAGGAAAATGTGGCCTCTAGTGTGGTCATAGAGGAGCTTTCGGATACAAGGCTGATGTATTATGTACAGTTGATTATGATGCCCTTGTATGTCACATGCAGGATATGTAGATTACCAAGGCTGATGTGATTGATGCACTTTTGTCAGTTAATGATGGTGTCACTCAGACTTGGATTGTAGACTCCGGTGCCTCTTTCCATGTAACTCCTTGCTTGGAGTGTTTTGCTATTTTCAATGCAGGCACTTATGGAAAGGTGTATCTTGGAAATAACCATGCTTGCAGCATTGATGGGATTGGCATTATACACTTGTCTTTAGACAATGGGCAAGAGCTTGTGTTGAAAGATGTTAAATAAGTATCTGGCATTAAAAAGAGTTTACTATCTATTGGTCAGCTTGACTTGCATGGTTACACTACACTTTTTAGTGGTGGATTGTGGAAAGTGAAAAAGGGTTCTATTTGATTGCAAAAGGAACCAAGAAGGCACTTTGTATTGTTTGCACTATAAAGCTTTGAATGGCAAGTTTCTTGCAGTTGCTGAAATTTGCAGTCACTTGGAGTTATGGCATAAGAGATTAGGCCATATGAGCCAGAAAGGACTTGATGTCCTTACCTCTTTGAAGAGGGATGATGGAAAAGACTCTAAACTTGAGTTTTGTAATGAGTGTCAATAGGGAAAGCAAATTAAAATTTTCATTTTATTCTGGTGTCTCTCGTAAGTCAAATGTCTTGGACTTTGTGCATTCTCATGTATGTAGTATGCCATGAAATCGTTGGGTGGTGCTGTATATTTTGTCTCCTTTATTGATGATTGTTCCAAAAAGATTTGGGTATACCTGTTGAAAAATAAAAGTGAAGTGTTTGTAATCTCTAAAACTTTTCATACATTTGTGACCACTCTGACAGGTAGAAAGCTGAAATGCTTGAGAATTGATAATGGGGGTGAGTTCACATCTACTAAATTCAAGTCCTTTTATGACTTGCATGGTATTAAGGGGGAGCTTACAGCTCCTTACAGCCCTTCTTCAAATGGAGTGGCTAAAAGATATAATAGGACTTTATGTGAAAGAGAACGGTGCATGTTGTCCACTGCTAATCTCCCTCATGAATTTTGGGGAGAGGCACTCAAAACTGCGGTTCACATTTGCAACCGCTCTCCAAACATGTCCTTAAATAATGGCATCCCTGAGGAGGTTTGGTCTAGCAAATCAGCCTCATATGACCATTTATGCATATTTGGTTGTGATGCTTTTGTGCATGTTAGAGATGAGCTTAGGAACAAACTTGACCCAAAATCCACCAAAGGCATTTTCATGGGCTATGGTGATGAGGGTGAATTTGGCTACAGAGTGTGGTTACCTCAACCCAAGAAAATTATTCGCAGCCATAATGTTATGTTCAATGAGGTGAAATTACTGAAAGGTACTTTAGCCTCTAATGAAGGTATAAAAAAGATCAAATTTCAGAATTTGCAGCCACCTATTACTTCAAAAAATGAGCCTCATGGCGATGTACCACAGGCTGAAACTGATGATCAGCCAGTTATTTTTGAGCCAGATGATGATGGACAGCAAATAGGAGCACAAGGAGGTCATGGACGGCAAAATAGACTTGCTGATTATGAAATTGCAGGTGCTGGTAATGAAAATGAAGGTGCTGTAAATGCTGAAAATAACATACCTCCAGATGTAAACCCAATTCCTGAAAATGTTGATCATTGGGTACACAGACCTACACGTGTGAGAAGGCAACCACATAGGTTTGATCCCTCCTTCCATTATGTGATGCTTACAGATAAGGGTGAGCCTCTTACATAGAAAGGGGCCAAGTCATGCGAATTCAGCAACAATAAGTGGAGGCTAGCTATGCACGAAGAGATTAAATCTCTATATGCAAATGATACTTGGGATCTTATGTCGTTGCCCAAAGGAAGGAAGTCTCTTCCAAACAAATGGGTTTACAAAGTAAAGATAGTTGATGGGAAACCCAAGTACAAGGCAAGACTAGTTACTAAATGATATATACAGAAGGAAGGGATTGACTTCCAGAAGGTCTTCTCACCTATTGTGAAGATGACCACTCTACGTGTGTTTTTTGCTCTCACTGTTGTATTGGACTTAGAGCTGTACCAAATGGATGTAAAAACTGTGAGAGTGCGCAACGGAAGAACACGAACACAGAGGAGGAGAGAGAGACAACAGAAAATGAAGGAAGAAAATCTGCACTGACTGTAATGAATGCTGAATACAAAACTGTGGACTGATCAGCCCCTGCATGCAGCCCGAAGCGTCAGTGAGGGCACCAGATCAGGCTGATGATGACGGCAGCACCGAAGACGGAGGAAGATGACGGAGTCGGAGTGTGCACCTGCCAAAGGAGGGAAGATGATAATACAACTGACTGCCAAGTGGGAAATGGCTATAAATAGCCAAAAAACCCAAAAACTGGCCGACCTGAAATTTGAGGCCATAAATATGTCCGACCAGCATTTAATGCTGATCCGACCAGCATTTAATGCTAGTAAAAATGCCAGGAATGCTCAGAAAAATCCCGGAAAGGGTGGACAATGTCCGGCAAGTGAGGCAGGCTGAAGAATGCAAAAACTGCGCCGGGAAATGCACATAAAATCCCGACTGGAGGAGAAAATGCACTGAAATGCAATAAACTGAGTGCTCTAGAATGAGCTACCTCCTCCGTCAAAACAAGTGATAGACAAGTCAGAGCTCCTAAAGTCCTCATCTCACTCAGACTGAGGCTCACAGGCAGGAGATGACAAGGCATGACAAACATGACTGCTAACACCCCCTCTCAGATCCTGGATGTGGCGGAAGGCCAAGGGAGAAACGGATCCTGGGGTGGCAAGAGGAATGCCAAGGTCGATGAAGTCCGTCGATGTAGACTGCTGCTGAAGGAGCTCCTCACGATCCTGGGAATCCCCCTCTAAAACACTAGGGGCCAGGGAATCCACAGCCGCATCACCGAGATCGTCCCCCTCTGAAAGGGATGGGGGATACGAGGGAACCACCGGAGGAGAGGGTGGGGGATGGGAAGGAACCTGTGGAATAGAAGGTGCACAAGCGAGAACGGGTGTAGCAATAGACTGCCTCGGAGGACCCTGCATCAAAGAAGGGGAATGGAGCCTGTAAAGCCCGCTCTCCTGCCAACCTGTAGATAAGACAACTCCTGTAAAAGAATCCTCAATAACAACGGCATGCTCGGTGAAGATCACTCGTGTGCCAAGCCTCGTAAGGCCATAAACTGAGAGGAGGGGAAGGCCCAAATCCGGAACATGTAGGGCCTGTGAAAAGGAGCTCGAAGGTCGGTCGATAAACAAAGGCAATGTGTCAACACCACTAATAGGCACCGATAAAAGGTCACCAAGAGTGACAGAACCCTCTGATGGACGGAGATCCTGTAACAAATCACCTCGGGGAGTCATATGACTTGAAGCACCACTGTCCACTAACCAAGGCTGCACAGAAGACACTGCAGCCACGGAAGAAGGATCCTCCTCCAAAGCATGGATATGAACGAACACTGACTCATGAGTAATAGCTGGTGTAGAGGTAGAAGAAGGCTCCGATGTAGATCCACCCTCCGCTCCCGGACGAAGGTGAGGGTACTTCTTCCAACATTTCTCCTCTGGATGTGTCCCTTTCCCACAGTGTGGGCACTTCAGTCTCTCTGAATCTGAGTCATAGCCTGAAGAACTGTCCTTCTTCTTAGCCTTTGACTTCGTCTTCTTCTTCTTCTGTCCTCCCGAACCTACAACAAAGGCTCTAGTGGAGTCGGATCCACTAGCACTGACCTCTCTGAGTCGCTCGTCATGCTCCAAGACAAGTGGGGATAGCTCCTCCCATAGAAGCTTCTCACAGGTCCTCGATGTAAGAAGGCTGGTGTAGAAGACATCAAAACGAGGCGATGGCAGCTGAGTCAAAAGAATCATAGCCATGTCTTCAGAAGATATCGTCCGACCGAGGGATGCAAGCTCATCCCTCATATCCTGTAATCTGTTGATCTGGTCCTTCATGGAAGGACTATCATCAATAGCGAGCATCCGCAACTTCTTTTCGAGAGATATCCGGTGAGCAAACGTCTTCTGTTGATAGAGAGAAGCGAGCTTTCTCCACACATCTGCTGCAGTCTTCAACCTGTGAACATGAACAAGGACAGAATCCTGCAAACTCAGAAAGAGGAAAAATCTGGCTCTAGAATTAAGCCGATCCCATAAGGCTGCACGAGCCATAGATGTCCCATCTACAGGATCCACCTTAGGCCGGGGAATAGGAACAGAAACAAGCTCCCAAAGATCGAAAGAGTCCAAGATACACTCCACCTTGCAAGACCATAGAGAAAAGTTGGAGCCATCCAACCGGTCCTCTCTGGGCAGCTGAGAAAGTACGGGTACCTGTACAGGGGGTACCAAAGGCTGCATCGTCGGCCCACTGGAAGGGGATCGCCGAGATACATGAATAGAAGGGGGACGGGAAAGAGGAATAGACTCCGGACGACAGTCCTCGTAATAAAAATCACGCCTCCGTTCAGATGAGTGTCGAGACAAAAGCTCGTCATCTGAGTCATCAAAGCCCGTAAACTGATGAGAAGACATCTTCCAATCTACAAAACACCAAACACCAAAGAAAACTTTGCCGATGCCGAAGTAGGACCAGCAGTCTGGTCACCAACCACCAAAACACAGGCTGTGATAGCCTACAAACACCTGGAGCTGCAAAACGCAAGGATATCTAATGAAGATCACCAAAAAAGAAGCCGCCAGCACCAAAACGCAGCCTGGGAGTGGGTCGCCAGCAGGAGATGAGCCACCAAGAGTGGAAACGACCACCAGATCTGCAAAACGCAGCCTGATGATGTGTCGCCCAGCTGAAAGAGGGGCCGCGCAACGTGGCCACCTGGAGGGGCCGCCTGGGCAGTTGGAGATGAGGCGACAGCAGCAGAAGAGGGGTGAGATATCTCTCCACAAGGTTAGGTCCTCCGTGCTCTCAGTCAAGCGATGATACCATGTGAGAGTGCGCAACGGAAGAAGAACACGAACACAGAGGAGGAGAGAGAGACAACAGAAAATGAAGGAAGAAAATCTGCACTGACTGTAATGAATGCTGAATACAAAACTGTGGACTGATCAGCCCCTGCACGCAGCCCGAAGCGTCAGTGAGGGCACCAGATCAGGCTGATGATGACGGCAGCACTGAAGACGGAGGAAGATGACGGAGTCGGAGTGTGCACCTGCCAAAGAAGGAGGGAAGATGATAATACAACTGACTGCCAAGTGGGAAATGGCTATAAATAGCCAAAAAACCCAAAAACTGGCCGACCTGAAATTTGAGGCCATAAATATGTCCGACCAGCATTTAATGCTGATCCGACCAGCATTTAATGCTGATCCGACCAGCATTTAATGCTAGTAAAAATGCCAAGAATGCTCAAAAAAATCCCGGAAAGGGTGGACAATGTCCGGCAGGTGAGGCAGGCTGAAGAATGCAGAAACTGCCCCGGGAAATGCACATAAAATCCCGACTGGAGGAGAAAATGCACTGAAATGCAATAAACTGAGTGCTCTAGAATGAGCTACCTCCTCCGTCAAAACAAGTGATAGACAAGTCAGAGCTCCTAAAGTCCTCATCTGACTCAGACTGAGGCTCACAGGCAGGAGATGACAAGGCATGACAAACATGACTGCTAACAAAAACAGCTTTCTTGCATGGTGATATTGATGAGGAAATTTACATGAAACAGCCTGAGGGCTTTGTAGTTCCTGGAAAAGAACAGATGGTGTGTAAACTAAAACACAGCCTGTATGGGCTGAAGCAAGCACCACGGCAGTGGTACAAAAAGTTTGACACTTTTATGCTATCTCATGGGTTTACACGCAGCCATGCATATCATTGTTTGTACATGAAAAAGGATACTGATGGCAGCCCCATCATACTTGTTTTGTATATGGATGATATGTTGTTAGCTGGGAAAAATAAGACTAGCTTGGATGCTCTTAAAAATCAGTTGAAATCAACTTTCTCCATAAAAGATTTGGGGAATGCAAAGCACATTTTGGGCATGAGGATTCGCAGAGATAAAATGCATAAATTGTTGTTTTTATCTCAAGAAAAGTACATTGAAAAGGTATTGGACAGATTTAACGTGGCTGAAGCTAAGCCTTTTGGGGTACCCTTACCTCCTTATCTTAAGCTTAGTAAAGCCAACAGCCCAAAAGATGACATGGAAGAAAATGCTATGAAAGGAGTCCCTTATGCATTGGCTTGTGGCTCTCTTATGTATGCTATGGTTACTACTCGTCCAGACATTGCTCATGCAGTGGGAGTTGTTAGCAGGTTTATGTCAAATCCTGGCAAAACACATTGGGAGGTTATCAAGTGTATTCTTCAATACCTAAAGGGTACACAAAGAAAGTATATTTGCTATGGGCAGGCCCGGCAGGGTGCACTTAGTTTGCAGGGTTATTGTAATGCAAACATGGCAGGTGACTTGGACACTCGTAGGTCCACCAACAAGTATGTCTTTACAATTGTTGGTGGGGCTATTTCTTGGTGTTCCACGTTGCAAAACATTGTCGCACTGAGTACTACTGAAGCTGAATACATATCAGCTACTGAAGCTTCTAAGAAAGTTATATGGTTGAGCAGACTTGCAAAGGATCTCGGCATGTCTATGGGTACTGCAGTTTTGGAATGTGATAGCCAAAGTGCTGTGTATCTGGCTAAGAATGCCATGTATCATTCACGCACAAAGCATATCGATGTGCAATATCACTTTATCAAACAGATTCTCGAAGAAGGTCTAATCACATTGACCAAGATCAAAACACAAGACAACCATGCTGATGTTCTCACTAAAAGTCTAAGCAAAGCTCAACATGAGCATTGCATACGACTAGTGGGAGTTGGTTAGAGGTTCACTTCGGACCTTTAAGTGGGAGGTTGTTGGGATAAAGGCCCATTTGACCTCCGTGTACAGCACACACACTATTCAATTGTACATGTGAATGCACCCTTAATATGCCCTAAGTATAAATACATTTTATTCTTTGTGTACCAACACATTGTTAGTACACTCAAATCTAATCGTACTTTCACTCTCCCTCTCTGAGTCTCTCTAGCCATCACTCTCACTCCTTGAACTGCTGCATCCAGCTGAGCTCCGACAATATAAAAATAGTGTACCTACAGAGGCAATATAAATAATGGAAACATACAGGCAGCCCATGACAGCATGCATGGGGCAGACTGTTGATGGCAGTTATAACTGCTGTCACATGGGCAGGGTGGCACTCATCACCTACATATCAATTTACCTCTGATGATTATCTGCCTGTAAGCCTTGGTCTAGACGGACAGATGTGTTGGTTATTCCCCCACCAAGACTGCTAAATCCCATCTAAAAGCATCTTAATTAAGCAACTGGTAATATCTGTTATTACTGAATGGATGAGCCACACTGCTTGCAGATTACAATGAAGATAGCATTAGTCCAAATGCTTGGACTCTTTGGACAAAAATCCTGGAGGTGTCTCCCCAAGAGCTATGAGACATAGAAACTGAAGTAAACCAGTAATTTTCTAGTCTGGTTTTGAGTTCCAACAATCCACACATTTGTCCAGTTTGCAATGCAAGATCCTCCTTATTAGCTGGCACATGGAAACCTTACTTGAAGAAACCTTACTTGAACTTCTCTAGAATCTAAAGTAGGGCCTTACTAGAGGCATCAAGAACGTGAAAGGATAATGGAAGGGAGACAAGCAAGAACTTAAGAGCAATGAGTTAAATATGAAAATGTGAGACACAGTGATGTATATATGTATACAGTGGGTACATAATATATGCACCATTGCACAGTGGCAGATCCTACGACCCACCCTACAGTGTGTTCCAGAAGAGGATCAGGTCAACCAGCCTAGACATAAATGCCTTCACCTCTGCTCCAGCTACATGTCCATTCACTCCTTCAGCATCCGTTCATTGTACCTGACTTGTGCAGTCATTCACTGTCATTTCATTATTTTCTTTGAGCATACATTTTTTGGTCATGCTGTTAGCATTTTTTAGTCGTCTCACCCCTCTTGTTGCAATGTCAAACCTTGCAACATGCACCATAGTAGTATCTGTCTCGAACAAAGCATGTGGCACATCAGCTGCTGCATTTTGATGTTGTTGTTGGAAATGTCTCTACTTAGGTCAGCCTATCCTACATTGTACCTTTGGCCCTATTTGCGTGCTTGATAGGTTTAATGTGCACCATCCTCATGGTTGTGTTGGTTGTGCATCATAGTGTTACTTGTCTCAAGTAAGGCCCGTGGCATGTTGACTGCTGCCTTTTTAATGTTGTTGTCAGAGGTTTCTATACTTAACCTAACTTGCATTGTGCCTTTGGCTGTATTTGCACACTTCGCTGCTTTAGCACGCATGTTCTCTTGCATCTCCTTTGGCTTGTGTTGATTTCGGCTTTGCTAGCTACATAGCTAAAGCCTTGGATCAATTATCGTGGCAACACTCCTAATGGCCCCTCAGCCTGGTGTTTCATGGCCCCCATGTGACAACACTCCTAATGGCCGCCTGCATAGCACACCCCGTAAACGTCAATCCCCTCTGAAGGCCTTTGAAAGTTATACTTTTGTACTCTTGTTGGGAATATTCAATAAAGGCCTCGTGCCTTTAAATGTGCTCACCTGTGAACACACCCTTAGCACTTGTACTTACACATATATATCTATCTAAAAACCTAAAAGTACTCTCGTCATTGTACCTACAAACGTGCTCACTCACTACTTTGCTCTATCTCACTCTCTTTGTCTCTCACTGCACCTAACAATTGTCTGTCTCGATCTCCATGCCTAACCCGTCACTACAAACTAGTATCAGAGCACAAGTGTTGAATGCTCCATCAGTCGTGCTTGAGTCGGCAAAGTCGGAGTTGCAAGCGTGGGCGACAGGTCTGACGGGGGCGTGTAGCAACGACGGACTGCTGGACGGCGTGCAACAAGTTGTGGATAGGCGATAGCTCCTCCAGGCGGAAGACAAGGCAGCCGCATGCTGACGCAAACGACTGGTGAACAGGCCCAAGGCAAGCGAACGAAGCAGGCAGCAAGGCACGCGATGGGCTGGAGGAGGCAATAGTGCTACGTGACGAGGCACTGCTATACAATGGGCGACTACACGACGACTAGCTGACGCGCAACGACTGACTGGCAGGCGCGCTGACGACGCGACGCGTAACGAGCAACAAGCAGGGAACGGCCGTCAGCCACGCAACCTGTCTGGCGGGTCAACGGACCTGTCATAATTTTCTGACAAAATCAATTTCTTCTTGAAATTCCTTTTGCCCACTGACAGGCGTTCACGCGTGGAGGCACAACTTCCAATTTTCGTGCAATCTTGGCCTAGAAATTTTGGGGCTTTTCCCAAATTTGGGGAATTTGATGCAGGACAAGCAAATCTGTCTCATAAATTGCAGGAATTTGTGACATTTTGTCCCCGGCACTTGGGGCTTTTCATGTACATACACAAATTGGGCTGAAATTTACCCAATTTCTCGACATTGATGCACATTGGACCCCATGCAATTTGGGGCTTTTGCAGTTTGGGCAAAATCTGTGCAACATTTGGTCATTTTATGTACATGCAAGTTGAATTCCACGCAATTTGGACATCAACACTGGTTAAATTTAGGCGTTTTGCTGAAATTTCTCTATTTTAGCAAAATTGGCCTATTCTATGCATGACAGAGAAAATGCAAATGTGTGTTTGATGCTTTGAGCACAAAATTTTGGGCCTTTTGACCATTCATGTCAAATTTTTATGCCCATGGATACATGTACAACAGAAATTGCAGCTAAAATTTGGGATTTCTCATGTAATGTGATGCATATGCCCTTGGAACAGCTGTAATCAGTTGGATAATGCTGTAGCACATGGTTTGGTGCTTCTGAAAATTTATTTACGGATCTGAAATCTGTGCTTCTATGTGGTCATTTATTGCTGGTTGGTACTTATTTGTACCTTGGTAACTTGGGTGATAGTTTTGGGCCTGCATTTGCTGTTTTTGGGTCACATTTGGGCTGGAAATCATGGCTGCCAGCAATGACAGCAGTAATCTGATGCACATAAAGAAGCTTGACGGCGCACATAACTTTGCAGTTTGGCAAAAGCAGTGCTACAATATCTTGTTGCAAAAGAAGCAGGCAAAGCCGATCAAAACCAAAGGGGCAAAGCCCGCGGACATGGAACAGGACGATTGGGATGAGTTAAATGAGCTTGCACGCTCAGCCATAGAGCTATCGATTTCTAATGCCTTGCTGTTCAACATTGAATGTTTGGATTCTGCATATGCTATATGGACTAGACTGGAAGAACTGTATGCACAAAAGAGTGCTGCAGCCTGCAAGCAAAGTGTATTGGCTGAAAAAGCTTATGGATTTGCGTATGAAAGAGGGTACAGCAACGTCTACTCACTTGAGTGAGTTTAACTCCATTTTCAGCCAGCTGGTTGCCTTAAAGTTCATGATTGATGAGGAATTTAAGGCTACTTTCTTGCTTTGCACTCTACCAGAGAGTTGGGATACATTCAGGACTGCTATGAGCAATTCTAATGTAATCCTTTTGTATGCTGATGTAGAGAGTGCTCTACTTATGGAAGAGATGAATCGGCAGAACAATGCATCCAGTAAGTCTTCCAGTGCTTTGCATGCTAGAGGCAGATCACAGCAAAAGGGCAAATATAATAGCAAGGGACGCAGTAAATCACGTGGCAAAGATATTGAATATCATCATTGTGGCAAGAAGGGTCACTTCAAACGTGATTGCTACAAATGGAAGAAAGAGAAAGGAAAAGGCAAGAAAACAAATGATAGCAAGGAAGAGAAGAAGGACAGTCAGCCTAAGAAGAGCAGTGTAAAAATTGAAGAGGTGAATGTAGTCACTCATGACAGTGATAGTGGAAGTGATGTACTCTTTGTCTCTTACCATTTTGATGCACATGCTTTACTTGCAGATACAGATGATGACATGCATACTTGGATTCTCGATTCAGATGCTTCCTTTCATGTCACCCCTCATCGTGAGTGGTTTTCCGCCTATACAAGGGGTCGACATGGTGTTGTCCATCTTGGGGACAACTATGCATGTGACATTTCAGGTATTGGCAATGTGCAATTACAGTTTCAGCATGGCTCTATCTTTACACTTCAGCATGTACGACATGTACCTCAGCTCAAGAAGAGCTTGATTAGCACAGGGCAGCTAGATGATGATGTTTTTCATACCACCTTTGGTGATGGAAAATGGAAGATCGGTAAGGGAACTAGGGTTATTGCCAAAGGTTGCAAGAGTGATACTTTGTATCCACTTCATGTATCTAGTGTGCGTGACCACGTTGTTGCCGTGACTGAGCAGCCAAGCCAGTTGGGACACACGAGTCAAATAGAAATGAAAGTGCTTTCTCATTTGGGTTACTTGCCTTGTCTTCGTTATGCTGATTTTGAGCATTGTGATCATTGTATTTATGGCAAACATGCACAGACGTCTCACAAAAAGTCTCTTTCTTTGAAATCTTCTCCTCTAGAGTTAGTACATTCGGATGTATGTCAAATGCCAGGATTATCTTTAGGGGGAAAGAAATATTTTGTCACCTTTGTCGATGATGCTACAAGGAAAGTATGGGTTTACCCTATTCGTAGCAAGGATGAAGTACTTAACAAGTTTAAAAAATTCTTAGCATTGGCTGAAAATTAGACAGATAAGACACTTAAGTGTCTTCACTCAAATAATGGTGGGGAATATGTGTCCAAGGCCTTTTAGGCATTTTGTGACAACAAAGGGATAAAGAGAGAGCTCACTGCCCCTCATAATCCGCCCCAAAAGGGAGTTGCAGAGCGTATGAATCGGACCATACAGGATAAGGTCCGTACGATGCTGTCTCATGCTGCATTACCCCATGATTTTTGGGCAGAGGCTGTTATGACAACTGTTCACTTAATTAATCGGTCACCAAACAGGTCTTTAGGGGTAGGAGTTCCCCAAGAAGCGTGGTCAGGCAAGCCACCTTCATATGCCTATCTGAAAGTGTTTGACTGTGAGGCTTTTGTGCACATTCGTAAAGAAAAACGCAACAAACTTGAGCTAAAGTCCTGTAAATGCATTTTCCTAGGATATGGTGACGAGGGTGAAATGGGGTATAAATTGTGGGATCTCGAGAAAAGGAAAATAGTACGCAGCAATGACGTTATCTTCCGGAAAGATCGCACGCACAAACAGCCCGAAAAGACTGAGGAGGTCCATAGGGTTGTATTCCGGGAAGAAATACCTTTTGGACAGCAAAATGTGCCCACTATACAGTAGCAAATACATGCTGTAAATGAACCTGTAAATGCAGGAAATGATCAGTCAACTATTGCCCATGAAAATGAGCCACTACATGTGCAGGAACAGCTAGGACAAGAAGTTGTTAATGCTGATTTGCAGGCTGAAATGCCAGGACAGCACGCTGAAAATGGAAATTTGCAGAAACAGCCAGCAAACAATGACCATTGGGTTAGGAGATCGTCTAGGGCTACTAGACAACCTAATAGATTTGTTCCTGGTGCAAATAATGTGGCTGATCATGTCACGTTGACAGACTGTGGTGAACCGTCTTGCTTCAAGGAAGCAATGGACAGACAGGGATTTGGTGCAGTTGCCTAAAGGGCAAGAAACCCTTCCATGCAAATGGGTTAACAAGATGAAGGTCACTTCTGGTTCCTCACCAAAGTACAAAGCAAGATTGGTTGCAAAGGGGTACAAGCAAGAGCGTGGAATTGACTTTGATGAGATTTTCTCTCCTGTAGTCAAGATGACTACATTGAGAACCATTTTGGGCTTGGTTGCAGTTGAGGATATGGAACTCATACAGATGGACGTCAAGACTGCATACATGGTAATCTGCATGAAGACATCTATGTACAGCAGCTTGAAGGGTTTGTTGAACAAGGGAAAGAAAAAATGGTATGTAAACTCAAAAGGAGTTTGTATGGGCTGAAACAAGCACCAAGAGAATGGTATCATAAGTTTGATACATTCGTGCAATCCCAAGGCTTTCATAGAAGTCAAGTGGATCACTGCTTGTACACTAAGAAGGCAGCAGATGGCAGCCTGATTATCTTGGTTTTGTATGTTGATGACATGCTGATTGCTGGCAGGGATACTCATGCCTTGGATTCATTGAAGCAAAGTCTTCATGGCAGCTTTGACATGAAGGATCTTGGTGATGCAAATCACATTATTGGCATGCGAATACTCAGAGATATATCGAAAGGCTTACTCTATCTATCTCAACAGGAGTATATCTCCAAAGTTTTACAGCGTTTCAATATGGAGGGGGGGAAAACAATTGGGGTTCCATTGCCTCCATGTGTGAAACTTAGTGCAGAGGACAGCCCTACATCTAATGATGAGAAGGCTGAAATGGCCAAGATACCATATGCTTCAACTGTTGGCAGTTTGATGTATGCTATGGTTGCTACACGTCCTGACATTGCCTTTGCAGTGGGAGTGGTTGGCAGATACATGGCAACCCCTGGCAAGAAGCATTGGGATGCAGTGAAAGGTATTATGAGATACCTCAAAGGCACAAAGGAGTTGTGCATCTGCTTTGGAAAGCAGAAGGCATCTGTTGTTGGCTTTACGGATACAAACTATACTGGTCATACGGACTACAGGAAGTCCACTTCTGGGTATGTGTTTACTTTCACAAGAGGAGCAATCTCTTGGATCTCCAGGCTACAGAAGTGTGTTGCATTGTCTACTACAGAGACAGAGTATGTGGCTGCCACTGAGGCATACAAGGAGACTTTATGGCTTTCACGTCTAGTGGGAGAGCTCGGCATCTCAGAGTTACCTATTCTCCATTGTGATAGTCAGAGTGCTATCATGATAGCATGGAATCCTGTCTTTCATGCAAAGACAAAGCACATACAAGTGAAGTACCACTTCATCAGAGATGTGCTTGACAGCAAGAGCGTTGAGCTTGTCAAAGTGCATACAGATGATAACCCTGCAAACCTTCTCACGAAGGGTCTTCCAACAGCGCAGTTTGCTCATTGCCGACAGATGATGGAAGTTGGATAGATATATGTATTTCAGCTTTGTACATACCTAAACTTAGTTGATTCTTTTCTCCTCTTAAGGCACATTGCCTTTAGGTGGGAGGTTGTTGGGAATAAAGGCCTTGTGCCTTTTAAATGTACTCGAGTGTGAACACACCCTTAGCACTTGTACTTACACATATATATCTATCTAAAAACCTAAAGATACTCTCTCGTCATTGTACCTACAAATGTGCTCACTCTCTACTCTGCTCTATCTCACTCTCTCTGTTTCTCACTGCGCGTAACGACTGTTTGTCTCGATCTCCGTGTCTAACCCATCACTATAACTCTTTCTTTTGCTCACTCAATTCCTTCCTTTGTAGTTGTTCCTTATGAAACCAACCTTCCCTATCAAAGAAGGGTGGTGAAACCCTCACTTACAAGTAATTACAGTGGGCAATGTTTACATAAATAAATAGCTAAATGAGATTCATGACTTTACCAACTTTGAGCTAGATTGCCCTCAAGAAAGAGACAACTTGACACCAGCACGCCCCAAACCCTTGGTGTCCCTTATGGTTTCTTTTTTAATTGATTGCAAAAGTCGATGATGTGAGAGTGCACAAAGGAAGAGAAACACGAACATAGAGAGTGAAGGAAAGATGTAAGAATGGAAGGAATAGACTGCACTGATCTAAAAATGAATGTTGAATATAATGAGGAGTGATCAGTCCCTACATGCAGCTCAAGGCATCAGTGAGGGCACCACATCAGGCTAATGAGAGAGGGAATGGCAGGCTGAACAGAGAGATAAACTAGCAAAATGAAAGAATGAATGGGCAACAGCTAGGAGGTGTGAAGATATGCTAGGGTTTGCATAAAGGAAACATACAATGTATGACCAAGACTGAAACACAAAGACTTAGACAATGACAAGCAAAACTCGAACCCTAAATGCAAAACACAAAACGTCAAAACTCAAACACAGAGAGAAGAAACTCTGAAGTGAATGAATGCTGTAAATGAATATAAGAGTGTACAGAATGCCCAAGGGCAGAGCAATGGAGTGTTGGAGAGTGACATCCACTGGAGATGGATCCCAAGAGCTATGACTACCAGTCCGAGTGCTAAAGACGAAAAACACCAAACGCTCATCACCAAAGAGTCAGGAGACTGAGGCAACAACAGGGATGATGCCTAAGGAGGGTGGTGACAGCAAAAAGCTGCAAATGCAGCAATGTAGGAGCCGCCAAGAGGAAGGAGAAGGTCGCCAATGGCACCAAAAGAGGGGAGGTGCCAACACTGACAGCAATGGCTGATGGACCAAACGCAGCAAGAGGGAGGGTGCCAGACAGTGGGCAGCGACAAAACCATTTCTTCATTTCACACACTTCATTTAGGGTTTCGCACTGACAGCCCCATAAAGGGTTGGTGTCCACATTTTGGCCACTTTTTCAATGGGCACCCACATAGTGGTGCACCACCCTAGACAACTTATACCTATAAATAGGTAGTCGCTTCATTCATCCTTCACTTCTACCACTCTCACCACTCTTCAATCATTCTTCATCCCTCTTCTTCCGTCATTAAACACTCTTCCCTTCTCTCACTAGCCCCTTCCATTTCCCTCATACACCTTCAGGAGGACATTGAGGTTCGTGGCTCCTGGCTCCTGGCTGCCTTCACCCTTCCTCTTCTGCTTCAAGTGCCCTATTCCAACATCAAGCCTTGCGTTTGGAGTATCTTCTACTTGGCATCACCATCATCTACTTGGCATCACCTACATTTTTTAGTGTGATCTTTTCCTTGCCTGGCGTCATCATCTCTAGCTTGGCATCAACGTCCTAGCCTCTGGCAACAGTCTACATCATGGAGCATCAGTCATTTCATCACTTATCTATTATAGGAGCTGTGTTTCTGCAGCCTGGCTCCTGCTCCATCACCAAGCATCACTTGTTTGTCACAGGGGCTGCTAAAACCTGTGTTTTTACAGCCTGGCTCCTCCTCCATCACACTTGGCGTCACTCGTTTATCACAGGGGCTATTGGGACTTGCGTTTTTGCACCTCGTATCATCCTCCATCATTTGGCGTCATCATTATCCACTTAGTGTAAACATCTGGGCTGCTCTCCCTCTGTTTGACAGCTCCGACACTCTGGGATTTGCATTTTGCTGCCCAAGTCACTCCCCAGCATCAGAGGATTGCAATTCGCTCCCTCAACAGCTGGTGATCATCTTCCACAGGCATCAGAGGGCTGCAATTCACTCCCTCTACAATTGTCCTTCACCTTCCAGTGATTACTTCGATAGCCCACTACCCAAAGAACGTTTCGCTCCCTTCACAGTGCAGATTTCTCATACGTGTTGCCACCTGATTCAAAGATGACAACGCAGTTATCTTTTAAGCTTCGGCTCCACTATATCTGCTTTTCTTCTCATGGCATGATTCAGTATATCATCACTGTGTTCTTGTGTTTTTGAGTTTTTATTATCTCTCAGTGTTTTCCATACACACACTATGTTACTCCCCACAAAACCTAATGTCTCTCTACACTATCCCTTATTTTGACATGGTATCAGAGCATAACTATTATTTTTGACAGCCACGCATTGGAAGAGATATGGAAGGTGTGGCAGTCATCGCAAAGGTCGAACCACCACATTGAGGAAGATTGTTGGCTAAAATTTGCACAAGAGGGGTGAGCCTAAATGGTGTCTATTTATGGATGTTAAAGGGTGCCCTAAAAAATTAGGGGTTTGGGAAACCACTGAAACTCTCTTGAACTGGGTATCAATTTTGTGCTTGGGGAACCACTAAAACTCTCTTGAACTGTATATCAATTTTGTGTTTTTCATTAATTAAGCGTATTTTGGATTTGTTTAAAGATACTAATCAGCTATAAAGCGTATTGTAGTTCAATAACCCCTCTCAAGCCCAAAGATGCGCCGAAAAGGGAGGGCCTATAATGTTTGCCCCAAGGCATTCCGTCCCAAAGCAACCAGGGCATCCAACAAAGGATGCACAGTGGCTACCCAATGGCCTACCAAGACTATAGAGGCGATAGTTTGTTGAGATATCGAGCTCCACTCGTGATATGCCAAGGTGACCGTTGTGCATTTATGTCACCGACTTGTTAGTTACAGATGCGGTTGGTACACCGCCCAAGAATAATAGCTAGATGACAGCTATCCTTATCTACTCTAGTTCGTAGCTCAGTTAGTATGCCACCTTAGTTAGTTGAGTTTGGTTTGAGACCCATATATAGGGTTCTTCTATTTCTCTGTACGTGTGTTCTTTTTGGCTTACACAACTAAGAAGAGGAAAACTGTTTTCAGCCTCCACCTTTGTATGTATTCCCCCATTGTGTAAGTGAGAAAGCTACAAGTGAGACTCCTTCCTTCTCTCCCACAATCTTGACATGGTATCAAAGCCTGGTTCGTGGTAAGGAGCTCAAGAAAGCAAACCAAGTTCGCGGCGTCCTGGTAAGAGGACCAGTGTTGCTTTCATTTTTTGAGTTTGGGAGCAAGTCTCTGCAGGTAGCACAGCCGGAAAGTGCAAGAGTGCATTGTCTCAAATTGAGACGCCCTTCGCGGTGTAAGAAGAGGACAGTATATGCTGCAAGAAAGGGCTTTAGCCCTTGGTTGCCCTGTTTTTTTTATTCAAGGCCATTTCGGAGCCTGTTTTGGAGGCCGAAGTTTTCCACACGCACTCAGGAAAAGGCCCTGTTTTTTGCTGTGTGACCACTGTTCTATAGGTCGGTGAAAAGTTACCGTAGAAATTGCATCGTGTGCCTGTGCGCAGAGATATTGGGAGTTACAGAATCATCCTTGTTGCCTATTGATGCAAAATCGTCACTAGGAAGTGACTGTGTGGTCAAATATCACTTTCGTCAGTATTGCAGATTTGCCCTTGTGAGGCTGAAGCTGTGTTTTTTGCAGTGATAGAATTTTTTGCAGTGTTTTGTAATGGCATCTGATTCTCTTTCACACATTGTCACTGAAAAGCTTGACAAGAACAACTTCCAAGCATGGAAGTTTAGAATGACGAATTTCCTTATGGGAAAAGGATATTGGGAATTCGTTAAAGGAAACGAAAAAGAACTAGTTCTTCCTGATGTTCCCAATCAACAACAAATGCAGGCATTTAAAGGATGGCATGAGAGAGCCAGAAAAGTTATGTACTGGCTGTCTATCAGTATTTCAGACTCTATGATTGTGCATATTCAGGATGCAAGTACGCCAAAGGAGGCATGGGATACTTTATCAAAAATGTATAGCACAAATATACAAGCCAGAAAAATGTAGCTCAAGCAAGAGTTGCACAATGTGCAAAGAGAAAGTATGATCAATGACTACCACATGAAGGTAAAGAAGATTGCAGATGCACTTGCTTCCATTGGGTCGCCAGTGGAAGATGATGATTTAGTTTTTATGACCTTGAATGGTCTAGGAAAAGATTATACACAGTTCCGAACATCGATTTCCGTCCGTGAAAGATTTCCTGATTTTGAGGAGTTGATTGCTCTTCTAATTTCTGAGAAGCAGAGAAATGGTGGTGCATCTTCTTCAGAAGGAACTTCAAAAGAAGTTGTCTTCTACTCAAATGCTGGAAGAGGTAAAGGCAGAGGTAGAGGAGGCCGATCTGGAGGCCGTGGTAGAAATCAGAATATGCAGCAAACTCAAGAAAACCAGTCCTATGGAGGAGGACGTGGTAACTCTAGAGGCAGGGGGAGCCAAAGAGGTCGTGGTGGATAGCAAAGAGGCCAAAATGCAAACAACAATGTTGAATGCTACTACTGTGGTAAGATGGGTCATATGGCTAAAGACTGCTATAAAAAGCAAAATGACATCATGAATGAAAAATTGCAACAAGGGAATTATGCATCTTCTAGTAGACAGGGTGATGACAGAAATGAGCATTTGTTTATGGTGCAGCACATGACCAATTCTGTGACAAGTGCAGAAGAAAGCAACGATGTGTGGTATGTTGACTCAGGTGCATCAAACCACATGACAAGTTATGCAGAATGGATACAAGATGCAAGGAAAATGGAAAAACCAAGATTTGTAGAGACTGGTGATGATACTGCACATCCTATCGTGCAGATTGGAAAAATTTCTTTGTCTATGCAGGATGGAAAAAAAAAATACCTGTCGGATGTATTTTATGTCCCGAATATCACCAAGAACCTGGTTTCTGTTGGTCAAATGGTTGAGCGGGGCTTGCAGGTCAGATTTAATTCTCATGGATGCTTTGTTGAGGATATGAAAAATAAAGGTCGCTTGATAGCAAAAGGAAAGAAGAAGTGCAGAATGTTTACATTGGATACAGACATGCCTAAATTGAGTGCAGCAATATTTGCACATGGGACCGGTGTAGTTTCAGATATTGATATCTGACATAAACGCATTGGTCATGTTAATGTACAGCGACTTAAATCAATGCAAGCCCAAAATATTGTTGCAGGATTGTCTAAATTCAAGGTTGCAGAAATGCATAAGGTATGTGAAGCCTATCAATTTGGAAAACAGGCAAGGAAATCATTTCCTAGATATGTTCAAGAGAGTAAAAAGCCATTGGAATTAATCCACTCTGATGTGTGGACTACTAAAGTTGCATCTATTGGAGGCTGTCATTATTTTATCACTTTTATTGATGACTATAGCAGAAAAATTTGGGTGTATTTTATGAAAAAGAAAAGTGAAGTGTTTGGGCTTTTCAAAACTCTTAAAGCTATGGTTGAAAAATAAACAGGCCTGCAAATAAAATGCCTAAGGTCAGATGGAGGGGGAGAGTACCTCTCAAATGAGTTTGCAAGGTTCCTGCAGGAGCATGGCATAAAGCAGCAATATTCATACAGTCATACCCCACAACAAAATGGAATTGCAGAAAGGAAAAACAGGCATATTGGAGAGGTATCTCGTACCATACTCAACGAAAAAGACTTGCTAGATTTTTACTAGGCTGAAGCAGTTGCTACAACAGTCTACATAATGAGCAGGACTCCCACTGCAACAATACATGGGATGACTCCAGAGGAGAGGTATACTCGTAGGAAACCAGATATTTCTCATTTGAAGATTTTTTGTTGCATTGCCTATGTTCATGTGCCAGATGAGTTGAGATCCAAGTTGGATCCAAAAGCTGAGAAGTGCATCTTTATTGGTTACTCTCTGCAGCAGAAAGGGTATAGATGCTATAACCCTTCTACTCGTAAGTTTACAGTGAGCAGAGATGTTGTTTTTTATGAGATGAGTAGCTGGTATAAACCAGTAAATGTGATTGATGATGTAGATACACAAAATGGTAATGCTGCATAGAATTCACAGCAGCAGTCACAAAATATTAGTGGACCTGGAGTGTCCTCTAGTAGTGGTTCACATTCTTCGCAATGGACAGGCAGATTGAGATCAGGAGAATCTCCTCAAAACAATGCACATAGTGGTATGCAGGTTTCATGAAAAGGAAAAGAGAAGATAGATCAGTCCATGTTTGATATGAATGCAGGTCACTCTTATGTGGATGGTGAATCCAGTGGCTCAGAACAGAGCATTGACGATGAGTTAGATATTCCTTCTATTGTTACACCTGGAGTAAGGAAGACCAGGGATGTTTTGAGAGCACCTAGGAGTGAACCTACTTTGCGCAGGTCTACTAGAGCTAGGTATCCTGTGGATAGGCTGAAATATGATGGATTTACAGCCATTCACTATGCCTATATGGTCAAAGTGATACAAGAGCCAGAACCCACTTCTTTTGAGTAAGCCATGGGAAAAGAAAAATGGGAGAAAGCCATGGATGAAGAAATGGATGCCTTGGAAGCAAATGCTACATGGGAATTGGTACCTTTGCCTAAAGATAAGAATGCAATTGATTATAAGTGGGTTTATAAGGTGAAGCACAATGCAGATGGTTCTGTGAACAGATATAAGGCAAGATTAGTAGTCAAGGGGTATGCACAAACATATGGCATTGATTACGAAGAAACATTCAGTCCGGTTGCAAGGATGGCAACCGTAAGAGCAGTCATTGCTATGGCTGCATCAAAGGAATGGTCTTTACATCAGATGGATGTAAAGAATGTCTTCTTGGTGATTTGCAAGAAGAGGTCTATATGGAGCAGCCACCAGGTTATGTACATGCTGTTCATCCTGAGTTTATTTGCAGGTTGAAGAAAGCTTTGTATGGCTTAAAGTAAGCACCTAGTGCATGGTCTGACAAGATAGGACAATATCTTGTGACTATTGGCTTTCAGATTTCCAAGGCAGATTTCTCACTTTATGTGAGAAAAACAGAGAAAGGTATTATGCTGCTTGTCATTTATGTTGATGATTTGATTATCACAGGTGATAGTAATAAAGATATCCTTCATGTGAAAATGCTATTGAAGCAGAAGTTTGAGATGAAAGATTTGGAAGAGCTGCGCTATTTCTTGGGCATTGAGGTGATTAGATCACCAAGTGGGATACGGCTCTTGCAGAGGCAGTATGGATTGGATATGCTGTCCAAATATGGGATGACAGGTTGTAAGCCTATTTCAGTTCCTTTGGAGCAGAATGTGAAGCTGAGCGCAGATGCAGGTGAGCTTCTCGAAGACCCTACTATGTACAGACGCATAGTAGGAAGTTTGATTTATATGACTATTACCAAGCCAGATTTGAGCTATGTTGTTGGATTGGTAAGTCAGTTTATGCAGGCTCCAAGGAAACCGCATTTGGATGCGGCTAGACGCATACTCAAGTATGTGAAGTCCACATTGCAGTATGGACTATTTTATGAGACTGGGGTTCAGATACAGTTGCATGGATACACTGATGCTGATTGGGCTGGTAGTATTTCTGATAAACGATCTACCAATGGATATGTGTTCTCTTTTGGGAGTGCTGCAGTCACTTGGAGCAGCAAGAAACGGCCTACAGTTGCCTAGTCGAGCACAGAGGCTGAGTACAGGGGTGCAACAATGGCTGCATGTGAGGTAGCTTGGTTGCATAAGCTACTTTATGATATGCATCAGCCTACAAATGGACCAGTTGTCATTTATTATGACAACATGAGCAGTATACACTTGGCAAATAACCCAGTCTATCATGCTAGAACAAAGCACATTGAGATACATTATCACTATGTGCGGAAGAGGGTTTTACTAGATCTTATTGATCTAGTTTATGTCAGCACAGAGGATCAGGTAGCTGACATATTCACAAAGGCATTGGGCACAGAGAAGCTGCGCAAGTTTAGAGACCTGCTTGGTGTACAGGAATTGGGATTGAGCTCGAGGGGGAGTGTTGAGATATCGAGCTCCACTCATGATATGCCAGGGTGACCGTTGTGCATTTATGTCACCGACTTGTTAGTTGCAAATGCGGTTGGTACACTGCCCAAGAATAATAGCTAGATGACAGCTATCCTTATCTACTCTAGTTCGTAGCTCAATTAGTATGTCACCTTAGTTAGTTGAGTTTGGTTTGAGACCTATATATAGGGTTCTTCTATTTCTCTGTACGTGTGTTCTTTTTTGTTTACACAACTAAGAAGAGGAAAACTGTTTTCAACCTCCACCTTTTTGTGTATTCTCCCATTGTGTAAGTGAGAAAGCTACAAGTGAGACTCCTTCCTTCTCTCCCACAATCTTGACATAGTTATCTTACCAAGGAAATCGAAGTAGTCGACCCAGAGAGGACAAGGTATCGCGCAAAGTGTGCTCGTCGGCTACCCAATGGTCTACCAAGCCCTACAAAGGCGGATGAAACCACATTCAATTTTGGTTTTTCTTTTTTGTGGTTGGAAATGTAAGGTTATAGGCGGCGATTGATTCAATTAAGTAACAATGACCCAAAAGACAAAAGTAGAAATGCTACACCCAACACATTACAAAACAAGACAAGCTTACCCATCCACTCTAGAATGTCAATGATGACGAGGGAAAGGTGATGAAATAGCATGTAAAGAAGGATCTGCACAATGGGCTACATAGTATGCTACATGCTGAAGAATGCTCGTGCAACAAGTCATAGCAATCAGAAACGTCAGAAGCATTTAGAAATGAAATGTCAAAAACATGTTTCGTAAGTTTCTTTCAAGAGGGGGTAAAATAAGAAACGCGGGTTTTTTATATAGGGATTTTTAATAGTTTTGACTGGGAAAAGAAGTTCTAAATCTCTATGGAACTCTCTCTTAAACAAAGAATGGCCCATTGAGCTTGAGTGATAATAGAGTCAATTGACAATAATACGTTATATATCCATGATCCATTATTGACTTGTCACTTATGTCAAAGTTAGTCTTTGGACAAGCTATACTATGGTTTAGAACTCAAACATCATGATTCAAATATATCATACAAAGAAAATAGCCTATCTACAATATGGACTGAGTCAAGTTGCAACATCATGATTCTCATTTCAAAACAAACTGACAAAATGCCAAAATCAAGAATGAATGATAATATATCATAAATAATTCATAAATGATACTAAAGTCGTATAATATTCAACTCTCAAGACAAGAATAGATACTAGATTGTCCAATAACTAAACAAAATCACAAAAAAATCAATCTCTCGTCCAAAATCTTGAGCCCTCACGAGTCATTACACATCATCACCAAGTTTATTAGCTGTTATGCAACAAGTGCCACTTGGACAGTGTCCCTCATAGGGAAATTGTTCACTTGCCCAAGCACCCTAGTACAAAGATGATAAAATCATGCAATACATAGAAGAAGGTACAACCCGGGGGCTGGGAGGGGGAGGGAGAGCAAGGTCAAAGACAAGTGCCAAAACCTATAGAATAACAAGAAGGATAGGAACCCCCTCTCAACCTGGATATGAATGTTGAAGAAGAAAGAGGACCCTAAAGACAAGTCGGTCTTCGTGTGGTACTGAGAACTACATGAAATGAAGATAATGAAGCATCCCCACTAGTAGAGCAAGGAAAAAAGACATCACCATGATAGCATCAAGAGAGAAGTTGCACAATCCGCCATGGGAGGGAAAGCCACCATGCTAGTAGAAGAGCAAAACTCCAAGGAGATGGAACCATGAAAGGAACGGCATGTGGCTCCTGTCTCCAGCTCAAAAAGGACTTGTGGAAACCTACATGTGGGCCCTACATTGAAATACAAAACCCTACAAAAAGATATCAAAAGCTGCAAGCACAAAGGTAAACAATGAGATGCTCCAAAAAGCAAAACTCAAAATAAAAGAAAGCAAAGCTAAGTGCAATACAATGAGTATGTACTATGTAAGTATGCAGTGAAAGTCTAAAAAGTGAAAGGCTAAGTGTGTCACCACCATCACATATATTGAGGTGGAAAAGTGGTCTTAGAAGGTGCAGGAGATACTGTAGGAATGGATGCATGAAGTGCAATAGGGGAGCCACTAGCAAACCAATCAGCTAATCCTTCAAGAGTAGTGAAAGAGAGAGGCTGCTGGACTATCCACATGCCACATGTCTTACCTCAAAGACGTATTCACCCCCATTGTTAGATTGTAGGGATTTCCTAGACTAGTTATTAACCATAGCAAAGAAGTGCTTCATCAAGTGGCTGCAGTCTTCTCTATCTTCGTCATGGACAATAGGCTGCACACTCTCCATCTCCGTCATTGTCACTGTTGAAGGTGTCGTCATCATTATTTAGCCTGATCTAATGCCCTCATTGACGCCTTGGGCTGTGTGCAAGGACTGATCAATTCTCATTGTATTCAGCTTTCTTCTTTGTTCATGCAAATCATTCTTCTCTTCCTAGTCTCTCTTTTTCTCTTCTTTTTTCTCTTTATTTCCGATTCTCTTCCATTGCACACATTCACATGGTTCCATTGCCTCTTGCATCAAGCCCCAAATTGCCTTGGGATTACAAGCACACGCGGACACAAATTGGATCAAGAACACTTGCATATAGATCCTAAATGACCAATAGGACCAATGTTGGTCCAAGTGTGGAGTCATTATGTGATTAATTTAATAGAAAATGAATGAGGATGAAAGAATAAATTGATGCACAGCAATACATGATTGCAAATAAGAAGTAATGAATTAATGGGAGAGAGTACACAACGCTCTAAGTGATCACACGGAAAAATGCCACACTTGTGCAAAATGAGACATGAAGTGTCTTTAAATAATAAAATATGAAACCTAGCGGCTTAACTATCATAGGAAACCCTAAAATAAACCCTAGCCCTAGTGGCACTTAGTACTAGGACACTAGGGGCAACAATTGCATTTAATGACAGTTTAAATACCTAGGGAGCCTGGATCGTGGATCAAAGGGCATCAGCGTGTAGCCCATGAGATGGCCTACAAATGCCCCTCCATGAGATGGGCGAATTGATCAAGGAAAAAATGGCTGAATCCTAGAAAATAAAAAGAAACATGAGGTCATGGTTGCACAAGTTCGTCCAAGTGAATATAGCAACCTATGACAATACATAGTATAACAACTCATGGAACAAATAGAATCAAGTTCAAGGCTTGCCAAAAAGCTTGAAACTTTGGTCGAGGAAGAGCCTTCGTGAAAAGATCTGTCAAGTTGTCTTCAGTGGGATACATAAGATAACTCTATTTCTCCAGCTGATATCTGCTCACGAACATAATGATAATGAACTTCTATATGCTTTATGCGACCATGGAACACTAGGTTCCACGCAATGGCCAAAGCACTCTAGCTATCAGTGTAGATAAGTGTCGAAGCCATCTAGTGCACATGAAGATTTGCAAGTAACTTGCGGAACCAAACACACTCCACTATGGCTGTGAACTCTACTCTATACTCAGCTTCACAACTGGAAGTTCAACCATAATTTGTTTCTTGTTGAACCAAGAAACAAGAGATATACCCAAGAGAAAGTAGTTGCCACTATAAGAGACACAAGAATCTCAACATCCAGCCCAATCACTATCCGAATATCCATGCAAAGAGAGTGAAGAATCAGCCTTGTAGAAAAGGCCAAGATTCTAGGTGCCTTTACGATACCGAAAGACACACTTCACTACCTACCAATGAAGTACTGAAGGGCTGTGCGTATATCTACTCAACTGGAACACCGCAAACTAAAGATCGGGCCTGGTGTGACATAGATAAATCAAGCATCCAACAACCTACTGATATAAAGTAGTATCAAAGGATCCACTACCATCATCAAAAGTGAATCTAAAACCAGGCTCCAAGGGAATAGACACGGGCTTATAATCCTCAAACTGAAAACGCTGAAGAAGCTGTCCAATATACTCGAATTTTGTCATAATGATGCCCCCCTCAATGGTGGCAAATTGGATACCCAAATAGTAGTGAAGTAGACCAATATCTATTGTGGCAAATGTTTGTTGTAAATCAGCCTTAAATGCTGCAATTTGACCAGCATTGGTCCCAATGACAAGCATGTCATCAACATAAAGCACAAGAATAATAAAATCACATCCCTAATGTCAAAAGTAAAGAGTAGCCTCGATAGGGCTATTCTAAAATCCAAGATGCAATAGATGAGAACATATGCGGGTGTACCAAAGCCGTAGAGCTAGCTTCAAAACATACAAAGCCTTTTTGAGACGATAGACTTTGTGCTCGAGGCCATTAAGTGCAAATCTTGGAGATTGAGAAACATATAGCTCTTCAGTGAGATATCCATGGAGAAATGTCGTCTTGATGTCTAGCTGATGGCCCTCCCAATGAAAGTGGGCAGCAAGAGCAATAATACTCCTGATGATAGTAACGTGAGAGGTAAGGGCAAAAGTCTCCTCAAAGTCAATTCCTTGTTGTTGGGCACAGCCCTTGGCAACAAGGCAGGCTTTGTACCTACCAATAGAACCATCTAACTTTCTTTTAATTTTGTCAACCCATTTGGTACCAATGGCACACAACCCATTTGGTACCAATGGCACACTTGCCGTGAGGCAAGTCACATAGCTCCCAAGTGTCATTCTGATGGATGGAATCAATCTCTGCCTTCATTGCTTCCACCCAATGATCATCTGAGAAAGCATCTTTATAACATAGAGGTTCTTCATTGCATGCTATAGCCACCAATGCACATGCAAGAAGACTACCTTGATCCTTGCGAGCAGAGGCTCATGTGGGGGCAACCAAAGGAAGAGGTGGTTTGCTGTCCCGAAGAGTGTCCAACAGCCAGTGAGGGACTCTTTTAGGCTGCTGAATTTCAGCCCTTGTACGCTCCTTGGTATGCTCCAATTGATCTAGAATAGGAGGTTGCTCTTCAAACAAGGTATCATGATGCTGTTGTGGCTGTAATTCAGGCTGAATAGACTGCTATAATGTATCTGTAGATGGTGGAAATGAAGGCTGAGAAGAAGGATCAGCCATGGAACCATTATGGAAAAGCGGCGGTAGTAAGCTGTCAAAGATGTCTGAAGTATCAATAGTAGGCTGTTTTTTACAATCCAACAAGAGGTGAGAAACATTTTTAGTAAAGATAGCATCTCGTCTAACAATAACCTTGCTTGTAGAGGGTTGATAAAGATGGTACCCTTTACTTTCAGGATTATATCCATTAAATATGCAATGAACAGCCTTGTCATCTAGCTTATGCCATTTTTGAGAAGGCACATGAGCATACACCAATGATCCGAAAGTCCTCATGTGAGAGAGAGAAGGCTTGGATCCAGTCCATGTCAGAGTGCAGCGATGCGGAAGCATAGGACAAAGACTGAGAGAGGGAGAACACAAAGAGGAGAGAGAGAGAGAGAAAAGGAGACAGTGTAACGCAGAAAATCTGCAGCGTAGTATTCTGTATAGGAGTGCAGAAATATACATGGGTGCAGAGAAAATATCTGCATGAGTCTCCGCCTTGAGAACCTCGATCTCCGTCAGCCTACGCACTGTTAGTCTCAGCAGACCAACTCTATCATATGTCTGATCAGAATATCTGAAAGTGTGCCACAAACTGACTATAAATAGCCAGGAAAAAATAGTGCAGCACCAGGTCGGCTGCAGTAAATGCAGCCGACTGCATAAAATAATGATAAAAAACTGTCTGACTGCAGGCTGCCATGTGGCACCTGTGCTGACTGCTGATGTCGCTCCTGCGCTGTCCGTACTGCTGACGTGGTCCTCTGCTATCCAAGAAATAACTCTCTAACACCCCCTCTCAGATCCTCAACAGGTCAAAAGATTGAGGGATCTGGCATGTCGCCAAAGAAGAGCCTGGGGAAGCGCCTTCATGAACAAATCAGCAAAATTATCCTCCGTCTTGTAGTAATCCACATCAATGGTCCCATCCAGAAGCTTCTCCCGAATGAAGTGATACTGGATCTCAATGTGCTTCGTCCGGGCATGGAATACAAGATTCCGTACCAAGGCAATGCAACCCTGCACCGCAGAAGAGTAGGACAAGTCTGAGGGCAGCCAAGCTCCTCCAACAATCTCCGAAGCCACACAACCTCACGTGGTGGAAGACGCAACCTGATACTCCACCTCTGTAGAAGAAAGGGCTACCATGGGCTGCTTCTTGCTACTCCATGAGATAACACATGTACCCAAGGTAAAACAATAGTCTATAGTATACCTCCGTTGGTCCACATTGCCAACCCAATCCGAGTTGCTCCAACCGGCAAGAACAAGAGCGGAAGCATCTATACCTGCTGGATAAGAAATCCCTAAGTCAGAGGTCCCCCTCAAATACCGAAGAATCCTCAGGGCAGCTTGCAAATGCACATGTTTGGGTTCACTCATGAACCCCACCAAAAGACCCACAACAAAACAAAGATCAACACAAGTGTTGAGGAGCCAAATCAAGGATCCAATCAACTGACAATAGCAGGAAGCATCCGTCAAGGGAGAATCGGAGTGTACAATGGCCTTCCAGTTCAAATCCATAGAAGTAGAAATGGTCCGACAAGTCGCCATCTCAAAAGTCACCAAAAGCTCTTGAATGTATCGCTGCTGAGAGATAAAAATCCCCCTCTGAGATGATAAATCTCGTGACCCAAGAAGAAATAAAGAAGCCCCAAATCCGTCATCTCGAACGTTTGATGTAAAGTTGTCTTGGTCTCTTGCACTTGCTATGCATGATCCCTTGTCAAAATCAAATCATCAACATACAACACAAACAACACACCGACCAGCCTCGGAAGTGTGCACATAAAGCTGCAGATCGGTCTTGGAGCATCAATATCCCAACTTCAACTGAAGAAACAAGTTGATCTCCTTGTTCCATGCACGTGGAATCTGCTTAAGGCCATACAAGGCCTTCGTCAACCTAGAAACTTTCCCATCCGAGGATCCAAAGCCAGGAGGCTGCTCAACATAGATCTCCTCCTGCAAGTCACCATTGAGAAAGGCCGACTTCACATCCAGCTGATAGACAAGACATCTCCTATGGCCAGCCAAGGCAAGAACAGCTCGAATAGTCGCCATACGAGCAATGGGAGCAAAAGTATCATGGAAGTCAATCCCGGGGCGCTGAGCAAAACCTTTAGCAACAAGGCAAGCCTTGTGCTTGTCCAAAGAACCATCGCTAAGATACTTGGTCTTGAAGACCCACTTGACACCAATCACCTTCTTGTGAGAGGGACGAGGCACAAGGGACCAAGTGCCATTCCTCTCAATAGCCTCCAACTCGACTTCCATAGCCTTCCGCCAATGGTCAGACTGCAAAGCCTCATTCACTGAAGTGGGCTCTCGATCCTACAAAACACGGGTCATCAAACAATAGTTAGAGCAAACAAGCTCCATAGAATGTGCATGATTCCTCCATGACCTCTGCGGTCCATCCTGCAGTTCCCACTCCTCAGGAACCCCCTCGATCCTTGAATCTCAAAGTGTGTTATGGGCCCAACGAGGAGGAGGCCGGACCTCTCCCCATCGCTCTCCATCTGCTGAAGACTCCCGAACATCCACCGGCGGAAGCTCCACTGAGGTGGCCGGGGGAAGGAAAGACTCTAAATCAGAAGAAAAATCTCCATCAAAAGACTCTAGCTCCAAAGGAATTGTCTCGGGAGCCCAACTCTCCCCTGGATCTCCAAGGACAGGGTGCTCCTCACCCCCCTCTGTGACCGAAACTTCCACGAACTGCACATCTTGGCTTGTATAGACATCCCGCTTGACGGGATCAAACAGACAATAACCTTGGGATTGGGAGCTGTAGCCAACAAAAATCTGTCGTCAAGAAGCCGCCTCAAACTTGTCATGCTCCGTCTTCAGCATGTGCACATAGGCGTCACACCCAAAGATCCTGAAATACGAGACATCAAGCTTAGTCCCAAAGTAAGCCTCAAAAGGTGTCATCCTGTCAACGACCGAAGTGGGAGATCGATTGAGGATGTGAATTGCAATAGCCACGGCCTCAGCCCCACAGAAACTGAGGTGTCTATCGATGCTTCATCATGGTGCACGCCATCTCGATCACACTTCTATTCTTCCACTCCAAAATGCCATTCTCTTGAGGAGTGTTAGTGTTAGTAAACTCCTGGTGAATGCCCATCTGCACAAAAACGAGCAAACTCATTAGACATAAATTCACCACCCTTGTCTAAACACAAGGTCTTCAGTCGCCGGCCAAATCAATACTCCTCAAAGAGAAGCCAATCCTTGAAGTGGGAGAAAGCCTCTGACTTCAACGTCAAGAAATAGGCCCATGTCATCCTGTTGTAGTCATCTACGATCAACATGAAGTACAAGCTCCCTTTCAGGAACTTGGTCCTCATCGCACCACAAAGATCCGTAGATACAAGCTCCATAGGTGAAGTAGACCATCGTAAAGCTTTGTTGGGAATCGCATCCCAATGCAGTTTCCCACGAATGCAGGAGACACATGGCTGGCGGCTCACTACTATGTCCGGCAAACCTCGAACAAAAACGATCCTCGCAACATCTTCCAAACTCGATCCATGATCAAGGACGCGAACAATATCACTGTCAAACTCCACCAAGAGGCCAAGAGAACAAATCTTATGGACCGAAAGTAAATGATACCCCAAGCCTGGCACATGCAACACCTCGGAAGTGTGGGTACCACCACGACCATCTAGAATCAGTTGCATCTCACCCCGCGCAGCAAGACATAGAAGAGTTATCTCTAATGAGAATCTGCCCATGCGAAGGTCGCAAATGGGCAATACCAACGGAAGAAAGAGTCGTGTGCCGTGAGGCACCACTATCCACGATCCACTCTCAAGCCTGGGGAGCTATCATCGCAGCATCAGAAGTCTTCAGTGTAGAGTCCTCAATGACTACTAAGTGTAGAAAAGCAGCTGATGAGGGTGCAACCACCGCTCCAGAATCCTTCGTGACCTTCTTGGTGTCCTTGTCTTTGTCGAGGCAATCCTTCTTCCAATGACTGGTCTTACCACAAATATGGCAAGTCGATTCCTTCTCCTTGTCCTTCCTGGATTTATTGTCCTCCTTCCTCTTTTGGTCCTTCCCCTTCTTCTGAGAGGCCTAACCAACCAATGCCTCCGATTTGGAAGCATTCTTTCCCTTCAACTGTTCCTCTTGGTCCAAGACCATAGGAACCAACTCTTCCCACCGAAGAGTCAACTCCAGTCCTGATGCAATAAGAGCGGAATAAAAGATACCAAATCGTAGCGGCAACTAGGACAATAAAGTGATCGCCATGTCTTCGAAGGAAATAGACTTTCCCGCATTTTAAACATGCATCTGAACTTGCCGAAGCTTGTTGATGTGTTCCCGAAGCGAAGAAGACTTATTCACGGACACAATCCGCATCTGCACCTCCAAAGAAACCCTCTTCATCAAGGTCATCCAATTATACATCTGATCGAGCTCTAGCCATATCTCTCGAGCCACCATCAAGTGCTCGATGTGAGCTATCACGACTCTAGTGCAAGACAAAAAAAGAAAAGAACGAATCCTGGCATTCAGTTTGTCCCAATGAGACTGGGCCTTGGTCAACTCCGCACGAGCATTGGAAGAGAGTTTGGACTCATCTCTTACCGAGGGCCAGTTAATCTCCTCCATCACAAGCTCGCCAAATCATAAGACCCCAAAATGGCCAACATCATCACCTGCCAGATGCGGTAATTGTCACCATCAAGCTTCTGATCTGATGGAAGAGCTGGTAGGACATGCACCTTCCTGTCCATGATCGCCTGGAACTCCAAATCAGTCTCTGTAGACATGTTCACCTGCAATGCCTGCACAAACGCAAAATCAGCCCCCTCTGACTGTGTAACCGCAACCTGTTTTAGGGCTGTTTCCTCCGCTTCCCGAACCTTCTTCAACCGCCGCAGGTAATGAAAAGGTAAAATTTGCAGTGGAAGGCCTAAAACACAGCCTTCCTCCCCTTTGAACAGCAATAACCTGCAGCAAATTCACCAGTTGGACTCCTTTCCCGCACGCCCACACTCGCTTCAGCCTTGTTCCGATACGCAGTCCTCCCGCTCGCCCTTGAATGCTGAAAACACAACCTTGTGTCACGCTGAAATCTCCTCTTCAGGTAGGTTCTTCAATCAGTCCGTCCGATTTCACCGCTCTGATACCATGTCAAAGTGCAGTGATGCGGAAGCATACGACAAAGGCAAAGAGAGTGAACACAGAGAGAAGAAAGAGAGAGAAAAGGAGAGTGTAACGCAGAAAATCTGCACCGTAGTATGCTACATAGGAGTGCAGAAATATACATGGGTGCAAAGAAAATATCTGCGTGTGTCTCCGCCTTGAGAACCTCGATCTCCGTCAGCCTGCACACTGTCAATTTCAACAGACCAACTCTATCAGATGTCAAATCAGAATATTTGAAAGTGTGCCACAAACTGACTATAAATAGTCAAAGAAAAATAGTGCCCAGCACCAGGTCAGCTGAAGTAAATGAAGCCAATTGCATAAAATAATGATTAAAAACTGTCCGCCACGTGGCACCTGCGCAAACTGCTAATGTGGCTGCTGATGTGACTCCTGCACTATCCGTACTACTGACACGGCACTCTGCTGTCCAGGAAATGACTCTCTAACAGTCCATGCCTCATAAGGAGTGATAGTGCGTAAAGCTCTTGTGGGACACTTGTTCAAAACATAAGCAACAACAACAGAGAATAGCATCAAACCAAAAGGAATTAGGTAAATTCTTACTCTTTCCTATGCATCTTGCCATCTCCATGAGTGACCTATTCTTCCGCTCTGCTACTCCATTTTGGAGTGGGGAGTAAGGAACAGTGCATTGATGATGAATTCCTCAAGATGCAAGATAAAGTGAAAACTATTTGGAAAGATATTCACCCCCTCTCAATGCAAAGGGTTCGAATGCGAAAACCGCTTTGGTTTTCCACCATAGCAATAAAAGTCTTGAAGCAAGAGAAAACTTCAGCCTTAGATTTCAAACCATATACCCAAGTAATTTCAAGCCATATACCCAAGTAAATTGGGATTTATCATCTGTGAATGTGACAAAATACAAAGATCCACCAATAGATTTGGTCCCATAAGACCACAAACATCATTGTGAAGGAGATGCAAAATAGATGGCGAATGAACATGAGAATCCTTAGGAAAGGAGAATTGATGCATCTTACCAAGTAAACAACCTTCACAAATGTGATTAGATGGCAAGTGAATTTTTGGAAGATCTTTGACCATATCCTCTAATGACTGGAGCTTCATTAATGCTCGATAGTTTATGTGACCAAGCCTCTGATGCCATAAATGTGTATCATGAAAAGGTTCCTTTGTTAATGAGGCATTGTCAATAGGATTTTCAGCAAGTTACTGATCATAAGTATCAAGACAATAGAGACCTTTAGTGAGGGTGCCTGTCCAGTGTCAAGACAATGGAAGAAGAAATCTAATCATCATATACCACACAACTATACCTCCCTTAGGTACATCAGAGAGATGAAAACAATGTTCGGCAAGAGGTGATGTGCTTAGATGCACCACTCTCGAAATACCAAGTAGAAGCCGCATCAGTAATAGAGAAAACAAGCATCATGAATAGATGGATTATACTAACACTGAATGAAAAATGTATAATCCTTAAATAGAGAATAGTTCGCAATCTCGTGTGTAAGAGCAAGACCGGACTCCTTTTTCTTCTTCTCTAATGCAATGCACTTAAGACATTCAGTGATGTCGTACCCTATTTTCCGGCAATAATTACACCTCTTAGCTTTGTTGACTCAAGCCTTGGAAGGATTGGAAGAGGATGGACCAGCATGGAAGGGTATCTTCGATGTAGAAGGGGTGGAGGGAGAAGGATGACCAGTCTGAGACCAGCAACCTTGTTTTATAGCTTGGGTTTGGTTTTTCCACAATGATGGGTGGAGAAGGCATGTTCGGTTGCCATGGTAGCATTGTGGTTGAGACGGCTTTGCTCCTGCTATAACAAAAGAGACACAAGTTGGTCGAAGTTGTAAGTAACTTGGGACCCATAGTTCCAACCGTAAGGTGGTAGCAAAACCTTGATATGACTCCGGTAGACCATTAAGAGTAATAGAACCAAGCTGGTAATCAGGAACTTCTTCATCAATATTTAATAATTGCTCAATAAGATCTATGATGTTGGTGAGATAGGCATTCATATTATCTACTTCCATGCGAACGTCTTCCAATTGCTTACGTAGATAAGCAATGTGTGCTTCATTGCGCACTTGATATAATGATGCAAGCTTATCCCATGCTTCCTTGGATGTCTTGCATGATCAGATGTGTGGAATGGTGACTCTCTTCACGGATAAAGCGATTAGGGCATACGCTTGAGCGTCATGGCCATCCCATCAATTTTGGTCTTGAGTGGGAGACATTGCCGAAGAAGAGGATGATTCAACATCATGAGAGCCACCTCGCGTTGTGGAAGCGGGAGGTGGTGCCAACGTTGGACAGACCTCCATGCTATTGGCTATATGCCATAGATTCTTCGCGACAAGAACATGTCGCATCATGTAAGCCCACATTGGGTAATTGGTGCCGTCGAGCTTGTTGTCAGCGCCAAGCACACCCAACAAATCATTATTATTGCTGGCCATGAGTGATGATTAGCAATAAAATAATATTTTCCAAGTAAAGAGAGAGAAAACACATGCCCGAACAATAATAAATCACTGATAGAAGATATGCTGCCCACCTCAATGAAGTCGAATAATATAAAGAATAATAATTTCTCTTGCTGTTTTTTTGCTGAGAGAGAAGAATATGTTGAAAATAATTAATTTCAAAAATAAATATTACCCGATGAAGGTGGTAATCAGCAATGTGCTGAAATCAGAGATTAATGGCTGGAAATGCTCCAACCATGTAGACAGCAGCTGAGTATACTGAAATTTTGCCCAATAATATGCCAAAACAATCAAATTTGTCTTCAATGTCAGGAAAGAACAGGCAGCCAAATAATATGATTTTGGAGCACATCAAGGGCCAAGAAGATGAATTGAGGCAAAAGCCCCACATTTTGGGTGCCTCAATGGGGGGATTGGGCAAAGGCCCCAAATTTTACCAGAAAAATGAAGTGAAATTGAAGAGATTGGATAAAAATTTTATCCAAATGTTGTCAAATTCCACACTAGAAGGTGAATCGAGCCTCAATATTGATGAATTTTGATGAATTTAAGAAAAGTCCCAAATTTTTTGAAGAAACTGGAGTGAATTTGGACTCAAATGACGTAAAGCCCCAAATCTTATCAGGAAATCGAAGAGAAATTTGATCATTTCTGTTTAAAAATTTTACCTAAAAGATGTCGAATGTCGCACCTAATGATGAATTCTGCCTCAATGTCAATAAAGGATGCCAAATTCTCAAAAAGCTCCAAATTTTTTATGAAATTTGAGCAAAATTTGACCAATTTGGTGAAAATCCCCAAATTTGTCGATGACTTTGCTGAATTACTTCGATTCAATGAAGAATTTGGTGGAATTGATCAAAAGCCCCAAACTTCCTGTGCAAATTCAAGCTCGACTAGGAGATTTGTGCTTAGATGGGGTAGATGGCAGAAACAAGGGCTTTTGTTTAATATATTTTCTTTTTTAAAGTCAAGCTGTCGGGTGTATGGTGGATGCAAGTCAACCCGAGCAACAGTGGCTGACGACGTGTAACGTGACACATCAACATTTGTCGGCTGTGAGGCCACCAGTCAACATCGACAGATTGGCATGAAGCAAGTGAACTTTAAGGCAGCAGGTTTGACGAGAGGGACAAGCATTTGACAACTTTTGCGCGTTCAAGGTAGCGATGATGTGTGACGAGCAGCAAGCGTGCCGGTTGGGGCATAGGGGGCAAATTTGTGACCAATGTGGTGAGGCAGCATGGTAGACCACAGCAGGGGAGTGTTGCAAGTTGACTATAAGATGACAGTTAGCCAATGCTCTTGTCACGAACAGGCCAGTGTGTCAATGCAATCTGCAACAAGGGAGCTGGAGATCTGACGAGCCTAACTTGGACAGGACCGTCCATCAGAGGCTAGAGGAGGATGAGTATGGCAAGACTGTGTGGTCATCGATGAAGAAAATAGAGCCCAACACACTGGCAATGGCTTGGGGCAGCAGCATGGCACTCAATGGCAATGACTAGGAGAAAATGATCGTGAGCAATGGTGGGGGCGATGAACAAAAGCCGCTCTTATACCACTATTGGCCCAGACGTGGAGTGATTGTGCAATTAATTTAATGGAAAATGAACGAGGATGAAAGAATTCATCGATACACAACAATACTTGATTACGAATAAGAAGTAATGAATTAATGTGTGTGAGAGAGAGAGAGAGAGTACAATGCTCTAGGCGATCGCACTGAATAATGCCATAGTGGTACAAAATGAGGCACGAAGTGTCTTTAAATGATAAAATATGAAACCCTAACAACTTAAACATCATAGGAAACCCTAAAATAAACCCTAACCCTAGTTTCATTTAGTGCTAGGACACTAGGAGCAACAATTGCATTTAATGACAATTTAAATGCCTAGGGAGACTAGATCATGGATCAAAGAGCATCAACGCGTAGCCCATGAGATGGCCTACAATCAAGCTTCAAATTGCCCCTCTACTATTGCATCCAAATCAACTCCCCTATAGATCCAAAATCTCACCTATTTTGTTGTCCACTAGCTGAATTTATATCAACAACCAACTTGAATCACTGAGTCATGCATGCATACATTTCAATGCTGCCACGCAAACCCTATTCCTTGCAGATTACAGAACAAGATCAACAAATCTTCTACAAGGCTATGCATGACACGTTAAGGGGTCCTGGTGTTGGATACTTTCTATAATCAAAATTGGGGTATGATCTAAGATCTCATATTGACATCAATCAGGTGCTCCTTCCGAGGCCCATCTAGCATTGCCCACCCTATGCCAGGATATCCATGGTGCATCTGTCCTCCTGGTCATGTGCACTATGCTATTGAGGATTTTTTGGTGCCTATTATGGTATGGGACATGGTGAACATTTGGACAATTTTCTTAGGTGATTCAAGGTGGATTTAGGGTGTTAGAAATATACATGTCATAAGGTGTATAGAGCTTTTGTGATTTGTATTTAGTACAGAACAACCTTTGTATTTCAACACATATCATGGCTTAATGGCTGTCCAACCTGCTCCTTTTGGTGAGCTATTTATAGCTTCTCTTGCTCATTCATATGACTTAACTTGGAGAGAGAGCCTAGGCGTGCAAGTCATGTGTATCAAGCCTTGTGTACATATTAAACAGCTCATGCTTTTGGTATGCATTCCTTTGTCAATTGATGATCATCTTGAATCATGAGTTTGCAATTGTCTCATATTCTTCTACTTCTCTTCTTGTGCATTCTAAAGTCCTAATAGACCCAACATTATTAACCTCAATCCTCAATTTAATGTCTACCACTAATTGGGCGCCTAACCTTACGATGTAGAAAGAGAACACTTCCTCCCTTGACAATTATTGGTGCTCTAAACCATAAAGCCAACCAGCTAACCCTTTAAACTCTTAAGGTTACTCCTTAAGAAACATGTCCAATTGATAGGTTGCATGGTATGATCATCCAATCCTATGATCAAGAACCAACTCAACTTCTAGTGCAAGAGATCTAAGAGTTGGAATTTCCTTGCATTGGTGCAATCTCATCGCCTTCTCCAAGTCATTCCTTCAATACATGTGAAAAACAAGGCACTTTCCATCTTAGGAGATAATTGCACGCTTAAGCTAATTTGACAATTAACCAATACTATTAATGGCCCTAACACTTTCTATTGCAGCAGTAACTTGCAACTAGTCAAGTTCTTGGTTTGAGCTCGACAACCATCCGTGAAAAAACTCAAAAGCTCCTTAAAGTCAAACCTCAACTTCTCAACACACAACAATCTTGGATGTGAGCCCTTGTTATGATTTACATAGAGCTACTACCCACATTATCAAATATGAAACCTATGTTATTGAGATTGTAAGATAAGAAAGGAAATGGAAAAGGAGGTGAAGGTAGGGTAACAAGTGATGGAGCTATGCAACCATCTCTTGATTTCTTGGGCCTCAACACATATATCATTCCAAGATTATGTAAGTCCATATCAAAGTCTCTAAAATATTTTAAAGCTGCTTAAAGTCAAACCTCGGCTACTCAACACACAACACTCCTGGATGCTCCCTTTGCTATGGTTTGCTGCTACCTAATAAGGCTACTACCCATGTATTCAGATTGAAACCTGCGTTATTGAGACGATAAGAAAGAGAGTGAATGGAAGAAAAAAGCAAGTGGAGATGAGGTTAACCATGATAAATTTGAACATAAGTTTCAGAATGTCATTCTCTCTATGTATATTCTTCTTAACTTTAGCTCTTATCTTTCTATCAAAGTGGCTTAGTGTTCCATTCTTAGGCTCCAATAAGCGTCTATGTCCCATAATACGAGTCACACACATTTGAGGAAGACTCTGGAGTCTGACCTTATTTGGCTGACTAATTATCTGGCAACCAACGATCCTGCTGTCCATGCATTCTACTTCCGTTTACACACCCGTTGAGATGTGTATGTTATACATTGAGATGACCTTCAATGGAATTGTTTGATGTATCAACAAGTTTGGTCCTCCTTCATTCACATTAGGAATGGCTAACATTGGCACATTGACATAGTTTGTTGCTCAAGAATCATTTGATGATTTGTTCAGTTGGCATCACACCTTCAACATTCAATTGAGTTGTTGGATAGTCATTGGCCCCACACACCCCTGTGGTAGTGCCATGGGCTAAGCAGACTTGTATTTGTCTTGACAAAGAGATCTACAACAACCAATTCCTTGCACCAAGCTTGAACAAAGGTGGCCCAATTTGCAATTAGATTAGTACAGCACTTTAAACTGCAAAAAAAGCTACCTTCTTTCCACAGTTTTTGAGAGTTTCTTCTATCTATCGACGCTACCTTATCAAAATCTACCCTCTCTCACAACTATAAGTAGCTGCTTCATGAGATGAAAGAGAGAGACCGAATGAGCTTGCAGCCGTTTTAACAGACATATCTCAAAGCAAATTTAATGACCATTTCCCAAAGCAAATTTAATTCTTGCAATACCGGGTCTGAGATCCACTGAATTACGATTTATCTGTAATTGGCAATAAGCCCTGCGATTGAATCTCGTGATGAATTTGGACCTGTGATGAAAACAAACCAAAAAGATACTTGTACGATCAAAGATGACGCAGGACCTGGGCTTGGGCTGTATCGATCCTGCGGCGCGCAAGAGGGAGGAAGCGCTGCAGCAGCGCATCCACGATGGGCTTCGCAGGGCTGACCTGGCGCGCCATTCGGTTTACAGTTCCTGGATCAGCTCTTGATCTGTGTAGCGGTATTGGGGACACTAGCAAACTGGAAGGTTTTCTATGGATAGCTCTTCTGCCTCTCTGAAGACCCGCATCTCAGGACTTCCCGGGCCGACCAGATCGCCGCTGCCCGAATGTTCCTCCCTGTGTGGGTTATGGCGGAACAGCTGCATCCTCCGATGATCTGACACCTTGGGCCTGATGCTTGGGTCCCCTGTCACAGTCACTACTGTTGTCTCGGTCCCAACCGTCACTGAGAGTCAAAAAAGATCATTGCCTTTTCCACGCTAGAGGATCAGCACTCTCTCTCACTCGCGCACACACTCTGTCTCTCTCTTTCTCTCTCGCGTGGCACCACCCACGTAGGTCCAGACATGTGCTCAGTAAGTACTATAAATGATACAACTTTTCATAAGTAATTCGGAACAAAATAAGTCTCAGATAGATTACCACCGTAATTCCCGACGCCCGTATTGTGAATTACGACGACATCATGAGCTTCTACAAGGGAGGGACCCTACACCTAGCTAAGTATGCTTGGGGCCAAGGACATCATGAGCTACCGCATCCCTAGCACCCACCATTGGTAGCCCCTACACTCCGATTGCACCTAGTGAGGTAAGTAGTGCATCATGAGTAGAAGCTCGTGAACACAAAAGGGAAAAACCAAAGAAAATAACCCCTTTTCCCATATGGGGAACTGTCAAAAACTTCTTGTGTATAAGAAAAAAAGCGCTACATCAGACTCTAGAGAGAGTCCCACCAAAATCTCGGTTAGGCTTGATGCCCATATCTCAATAGCATACTAATAATGACAAAGTAGATTTTGTTTAGCTTGATGCCCATATGTTAGTAGTTTAGCAATTGACAGAGTACATTTTGTATCATATTCAAAGTTTTCAATCTTATTTGAAAGACAATAAGCAGAGGTGTCTAGGATAAAGGGGCCAATAGAATATCTTTTTGTATAGTAATGTTTAATTACATCATATGGCATTCAATTTTAAATTTTGAGGGTGTTTTAATATTTTTATCAAGCAGACCTAGTTATAAATATAAGGTTCCCATATGAATGACAGTGAGAAGGCCATAGAGTAACACTTAAGGATCCAACATTTTAAGGTTTACCAAAATCCAAAATATGAGAGTAAATTACATTGCTCAACTTATATTTGACTCACATTAAACATATATATAATATATAAGAATTTATATCATTCTTTTATGTAAGACTATCACTAAATTGGAATGAGTGTGTTTTGGTTTTGGGGGAGTCACCTTATGGACCCCTTTGGCATGTGGCTTATGATAACAAAGTTCTTAAGGTTGTTACACAATATTATTTTGTCAGCCCATTAGACAAAATGAAAGGTGAGTGACACTAAGTGCAAAACTCACATTCATACCATAATTGGTAGGGTGTGGACATCTGTGGAAAGGCAAAATCGAAATGGAGTTTGTGTGCCCAAATCACTAAAGGACAAGCAATCTTTTCCTTTTAAAATAATCAAAAAATGTACATTTGGGGCTCACATCACTTTCAAGTGCCACATTATCCCAGAGCTTAAACCATTGGCATATCTCAACATTGTTCTAGAGAAATAGCGAGCACTTCAAAGTGTAAATAGAGGCGCCTTTCACAAAGCCAAAATATGAAAAATTTCTAGGAGAGGACTCCACATGAAATACCCCTAAGTCATGAATCTAATGTTATGTGTATACCTTTTAAATTATGAAAATCTTAAAGTATTAAGTTTGTATGAGGTGTAAAGTGTAAATCAAGAAGGACCATGTAACATGGGGCTTGTAAGTCTCTTTGGTATTACTAACAAACTAACAACAATATGGTGAGTAATGGAAAACCTACATATGAATGGCTCTATGATGCCTTTACCATTTCAAGGAGCCAAGAATGGGTCAAATCCCAATCACAAATATAGAATGGAAATTGTTGCACTTTTTAAAAAGTCTCTTTGTGGTGTTGGAAGTTTGAGTTGTCATGCACCAACCTAGATGTAGTTGAGCACAATAAGCCACTTTGGAATGTCAAGTTGCGGGTCAAGTAATTTACTTTTGCTATAATAAGGGATAGGGCTACAAGATATGTTCAATGACACTACTTTCCAAGAAATTGAACTGTTAATGTCAAGTCTAGTAAAATAGAGAGAAATGACCGTCTGTGGCATATTTTGCCATGTCCATCGGATAGATAAGCTTGAGAGATGAATGGCCAATGTAAACCTAATCCTTATGCTTTTAGAATAAGTGAATCAAATTGCAAAAAAGAAAGGGATTAAGAGTGATAGAGCACTAGCTTTGAAAGCATCACTACCCTCTATTGGTCATTTGGTTAAATGTCATTTTTAGAGACTAAACACTCTAACTCTATGCATGACACGCAAGAAAATGAAATAAGGAAGACTAATATGCCATCTACATACCAATGGAATAGGAGGTGAACTTTGCAATGACTGAGAGATAAAAGACAATAACCAAATAATATACCAATGAATAAACAAAGGTAACTACAATGTTCACAAAATTTGGTTTTGATGGCAAAAATATAAACCTTTAACTTAATCTTTTGGAGGGAATTGTAAATTGATTAACATGCATATTTCAAATTTTAAACTAAATCTTTTGTAGCTTCCAAACCACCACCACCACATCCTCCTCCTCCTCCTCCTACTCCTCCTCTCTCTCTCTCTCTCTCTCTCTCTCTCTCTCTCTCTCTCTCTCTCTCTCTCTCTCTCTCTCTCTCTCTCTCTCTCTCTCTCTCTCTCTCTCTCTCTCTCTCTCTCTCTCTCTCTCTCTCTCTCTCTCTCTCTCTCTCTCTCTCTCTCTCTCATTATAGAGATATATAAAGCCATGTGTGTGCATGTGTGTGTGCACACATGCGTGTACATGTGCATGGGTGCATGCATGCATGTGTATGCATGCACATTCACGTGCATTTGCAACAGATGGCATGCATGTGTCCATCATTTGACTATATTATTTTTTGTATGCGCATTGTTCATATGTAGACAATAAGAGAAACAATATGTTTTAGCATCTTTACAATAATAAGCACTTGACCTATGTCTACGCTACATGCCTACTTTAGAATTTTCTCCCAAAACTTCAATGGAAGTAGAGAGAGAGAGAGAGAGAGAGAGAGAGAGAGAGGGAGAGAGAGAAAAGAGGGGTATGTGCATGTGTGTGATGAAAAAAGCCAATTTTTATTATCACATAGTTCCTTGCAACAATTTTTGCTTTTTTTCTTAGGATAGCGGAAGAAGAGTGTTGAGAGAGAGAGAGAGAGAGAGAGAGAGAGAGAGAGAGAGAGAGAGAGAGAGAGAGAGAGAGAGAGAGAGAGAGTGTGTGTGTGTGTGTGTGTGTGTGTGTGTATGATGAAATAATTATGAGAAATTTAGTATCAAAAGAGAGGGGGTGAGAGTGAGAGAGTGAGAGCGATGAAAATTCAAAAATAGAGTGAACAAGAAAGTATATTAAAATTTTTTATTTTTCTAAGGTAGAGAGAATGCTCATATAAAGAAAAGTAAGTTTTCTAAAGCCAAAGTAATTTGCCCAACTTAATTTGTGTGTGTGTGTGTGTGTGTGTGTGTGTGTGTGTGTGTGTGTGTGTGTGTGTGTGTGTGTGTGTGTGTGTGTGTGTGTGTCCAATCGTTTCAACTACGTTATTTGTAAACAACTTCAAATCTCAATCTTTCAAAGGTTTCTCTAGGCTTGAGGGACATTGTCTTATCAATATTGTTCTATTATCATGTGGCATCAATGTCAATGCAATATAATAGCAACAATTGAGCAAAAAAGGAAGCACCTACAACATTTGACTAAGAAAGCACATTTCATGGTCCATACTTGCATAGGCCAACCGCTTCATTGACTTCACCCTCAATCTTGGTTTCATAAGGCAATTATATTGCACTTCTAATTTTCACATGTAGTGAGGTGAATAGCATTGATATCACATTCTCGCATGCAACCTAATAGTGGTAGCTTAAGGCTAGATTTACAATGTTTCTTCTTTGATATCTTCATGATGCATTTGTCAATTCAATTGGGTTATAGAAACCCCTTCTCCTAACATCCTTTATCATTGTCAACAAAGTATCCTTTTTACATGCATGCATTTGGGCCTATGAAAACTTTTACATGAGATGAATTCATCCATGTTTTTGAATACAGACAATGATCCTAGTGTCTAGAGTACTTCATGAGTTCTCGAGTCTTGAATCAATGACAAGTAAGTTGGAGTACATTCCTTTCTAGATTTGATTTTGCCATAACATATCAACTTGGCAACAAAGAAGAGAAACCATATGCATTTTCTCGACACTCATATCTTGCATCTAAAAAAGGAGATGCAGTTCGTGACAAATAGGATTCTATTGTCTTAAAACTAGGACAATTCCAACTTTGCACAATAATGAGCAAAGATGTAGAAGATCTGAGCATCCTTCTACAAGGTTCCAAGGATCAGTTTGCCTAGAATATCAAGCAAAAAGTTCAAGAAGGGTGTACAAGTGTTGAAGGCTTTCAAAAAGTTGAAAGCATGCTCCATTGTCAAGGACTACTATATATGCCACCCTGATCACTTCGGTTACTTATAGTTCAAACAAGGCATAACCTTCTCAATGCTGAACATTTTGGGGTCAATAAAACAATAGAGCTCATCTCCTAATACCATTTTGGGGTCAATAAAACAATAGAGCTCATCTCATGATACCATTGGTGGCTTCAAGTGTGGAAATTAGTCAAAGAATGTATGAATAATATCTATGATATACAATCAATTATGGTCAAGATAATTAGGTGGATCTACTTCCCTTGGCTAAATTTGGCTATACAATAAGGCTAATCATACCTACTAGGCAGACTCCATTCTTTGCTAACTATGAAAAATACTCTACAACGGACATTTATATCAATCACCCAGTTAAGGATCCAACTACTGTGAATCTAAGTGAATACTTGTCAAAGATCCATAAGGAGTTAAAGTCACATATTCAACAAGCCCATGAAAGATATAAACACAATCCCAATCGACACAATAGATGCAATATCCAACTTACAAGACTAGAGATTGAGTTCGGCTTTTACAACAAGATTAATGTTCTTCTTGTCCTTCCCACAAGCTAGATTATCAAATATTTGGGCCATTCAAGATCATTAGCCAAGTGAATCCATTCACTTATCCTCGTGAGTTATCACAATCCATGAGAATTCACCGAATGTTCCATGTCTTAGTCTTGGAGGCTTGCCATATGCCCTCAATAAGGGGGAGGAACTAACAGCCATCACTACATGTTAAAATCGAAGGTCATCCAAAGTATGAGATTGGGGATATCCTTGATTTCAAAATCTCTTGCAGAAGGCTTGAATGCCTTGTTCATTGGAGGACTATGATTCTAGTGAGTGAACATGGTAACTAGCCTCTCATCTTCACCAACCACCTGCCAAAGTAAAGGAGTTTCATCAACAACATCCATTGAAGCCAAGAGCCTTACCAAGAAACCCCATTTCCCCTCATGGAAATCATCACTAAAGGAGAGGGTAATGTCATGGACAGTAAGAAACCTAGTATCTTTTAGAAATTTTTGAAAGATTCAAGAAAGTTCTAGAATATTCTAAGAGGTTTTAGAAGATACTTTAGGAGGTTCTAGAATAATACTTATATCAATGCTTATATCAATCTTCCTTATATCATTGTTTATGTCATCAATGATATCATCATCTAGAACATTTGCCTTAACCTCCTCAACTCTAGTATAAATAGGGGTCTTGGGCTACAAGCCCTTTAGTCTTGCCAACATCAGTTGTGAGGCTCTTGCAAGGTAAGTCTTCTCTAGTTCTAGTTCAAGCCACGTATCTCTAATTCTTGTCTTATCTTGTCTTTGATCTAGTCTTTTATTGAGATCTTGTCTTGTATAAAAAAATACATTGTTGTACTTCATCCTTTTGTAATAAAGAAATAAGTTCTTCTTCTTCTTCAAGTTATTCCCCTATAGGTTATGAGGCAACAATCCTTGTCCTTGTCAAGTTCTTGTCACCCTCATAACAATAGATTCTGGAGAGCCTTCATGTTATGAGGATGCTATGTTAAGGGATGATAGTCATAAGTGGAAAAAGGATATGCAATTAGGGATAGATTATTTGAGAAAGAATGCTACTTGGGAATAATTTTCCTACTCTACAATTGTAATTGGAAATTAATGAGAGTTGTTATAGCAATAGCTCTATTTAAAAAGGGGTATATTTAGATCTTTGCCATAATTACCACCAAGAGGATTCAGCTTCACCACCATTTGCAACTTTCTTTTGATATTCTTGTCATTAATTGATACTCAATAGTTTCTCTACTCCACTTGAAATGAAGAATTTTAGATTGACCTTGCCATTGGCAACCCTACTTGGAACACAAACTTTGAAGTGGATCGTCGCTTTCTTCACTTATGTAAGCCCCATATTTTTGCATGAGGGTATTCATTAAGCTATTGATATCAAAGGGTTGGTATTCTCACAACTTCTAAGTACAACATTTTCACATTTGTTGTTGCTAGTGTAGGACTCTTTGTATTTGTATGGAAATAAGATGGTTTGCTTAAGGCCAAGGAAGGTGTGACATATTGATTCCCTAAAAGGAGATTAAGATATTCCACCACAAAAAAAGAGGTCATGGTGGATATTGAGCTAGGAAAATATGGACTTGTTCTAGCACTCAACGTTTTATTCACATCATGATGTAATGAGTGGGATACACTGATGACTAGATCCTAAACTTCCAAGTGTCCTTGAAAACATCTCAATACTACATTTTATTCACATCACGATGTAATGAGTAGGATGCAGTCATAACTAGATCTCAACAACTTCCAAGTGTCCTTGAAAACATCTCAATGCTACATTTCTCATTCAGAGAACTAAATTGAGCTCAATATTTTTGTGTTTTAGACTGTCAAGGCACAAGTCTTATCGCCACAATGTAAAAATAGAAAGGAAAGACATTATATGGTGCTTGTGATTGTCTATGTGGGCTAAAGTAAGATCAATGGTGGTAGGTCATTGGAAGGTTTGGTCATATTGTGCCAACATCATTTTGTCCTTCTGGCCATGGATTACCCTATGGAAAAGATAGTCTACTACATCTCTAACAATGGTCAAACTGTACTCACATTCAAGGCCCTAGTAGAGGCTTTAAGCAATGTCCACTTTTGGGTCCCATTTTGTTGGAAGCACAACAATACATGTACCTTGCCTCATCCCCCCCTTCGGTCTCATTTTACTAGAAGCACATAGCACATGCAGCTCTCTCTCTCTCTCTCTCTCTCTCTCTCTCTCTCTCTCTCTCTCTCTCTCTCTCTCATCATTGTGACCCAAGGTCACTCAAGTCAAAAGGAAGTTGTTTGATCCAATGAGGAGGAGAAGGTGAAAAGCATTTATTGTTTGCTAGACCAATGTGGCTTCATATACACTACGGATTATATCGTGGGTTGGGCTTGCTTGCTATTCACTTAATGTATGTTCTTTGAAAGGACCAATGGTGGGTCAATGATTGTCATTAGGACTGCTAAATGGACCAAGTGATTGCAAGTACAAGGTGGTTTTTAAAAGTCAATTCTTCTTTATCATGTGGTCCCTTCTCTTTCTCCATAATTTAAAAGAGGCGCTTATCTCTAGCATATTAGATGGTTTTTGCAAACCTATTTCTTTTATCTCCATGGTGATCAAAATCTTAGCTTCTCAATGAGCTCTAGGGTGGAGATATGATCAAAGAGTTTGATTATATATTTCTGCATGTGATTTCAAGGATGATGCGGGGAGGGATGGTGATGGAAGGGTGTGCTAACAATGACATTGGAAAAAGAAGAGGAGGAGGAAGGAGTTGTAGGAGTAGAGCATAATAGATGGAAACCAATACCATCACTTGGCCCATGTGTATTAATGTTATTGCAATTAAGATTGAAACTGAGAACTTGGCATCTCTTTGATCTACTGCAGAGTATCTAGATATGTCAAAGGAGCATGTACATGAGAAAATTTGCTCAAGAACTAAGGCATTAATAAGTGAAGTGTTCTATATAGCTTGCAAAGTTGTGTTATAGTGCTACAAACATGTAGAATTTTTGTTACTTATGGTAGAAGAGTTTGGTGTTCCACCATTATAATCCTAGTATGCAATTTCCATTAGCATTATCAATCATCATGAATATTGTACCATTTTGTAGTTTCCAATGCTATTGTTTTTGGGATTGCTCGCACAAAAGGAAGATAAGATTTGGATATTTTCAATAATTTTGGGGGAAAAAAGTGGGGCTATAGGATGGACCCTGATCAAGAGGATGCATCAAATAAAATTTGAATTCTTCTTTCCCCTAATATTTTCTATTCCTATGCAAGTTGATGTTTCTTTTGGGACCTTGTTTGCTAATTGGAAATTGGAACCCCAATATGCTATAGAAACGAGCTCAAATTTTTAGCTTGATCTCATGCCAATTTTATGATAGGCGAGACTTTACTTCTCTGAATCTTAGTTTGGGCCATTTGTTTGGATTGCATTTGCCTTAAAACTTGTGAACAATTGAGAGCCTTCCATAAGGTTTGGCTCCTTTAGCATTCATCTTCTCCTCTAGTGTGTCAAGGTATCCATTGTTGTCTTGTTTGGACAAAACCAAACAAAATGATCACTAGCCTTACAATGATAGCAAGAGTCCAGAAAGGGCAAGAAATAAACATTAAGTATTAGTTAGAAGCCTCTTGGTTCTTAGAGTTGTAGGAATCAAGGGGGCTCATTGCATCATTTCCATAATATTCATACATGCCTCTTGCTCTTGAGGAGACCCCATGGCGTAGCAATAGCTCATGCATATAGTACCTTGCTTAGGTTAGAGGGAAAATAGGAAGCTTCATCATCATGACAATAAGGCAACTAAATTACTAAAAATTTTAGTATCATTTCATCATATACACATGCAACACAATTTGGTATACTTATAAGAGGGAGGGTGCTTGAAGTAGGCTTAAGTCATATGAGTAGAAGATTGCCAAATCACAACATATATTGGAAAATGCACCATGATCAGTATGGTGAGGGGTAACAACAAGGCTAGAGAGTTATGACAATATAGTGAAAAATGCACAATGATTAGTATATTGAAGGGTAAGAACAAGGTTAAATAATGATGATAGGGAGGTTTCATGCTGTCATAAGAATAGCATGGTTACATGGCTTATGATTCAATAAGTGTGTGTATATTGGTGGGCGACTAGAATCAAGTGGCAACAATTTATAAGCTAGCAAGGCACTTTACCATGTAGTAATGTGTTCTCATGTGGCAAATTTTTAGTAGTAGAATTGTTGTCTTAAGGTATTGCACATGCAACCATCTCAATATGATCTCAATGTGATAATTACAAAAGGCATGTTGCTATTCACGTTTATTGATTTGACTCATTTCTAGCATAATTAGTTATAAATTACCATGCTAAAAAATCATTTTCTAGAAACCATATTGGATTTACAAAAGTGATTGCACTCAATGAAAGGGTGATGATGAGGACTATGGATGGGATAATGGGCTTAGCACTCACATGATTATAAGAAAAAGTAGGCAAGGCATTTTAAAGGTGCAATCAAGGTTCAAAAGTCCCACTAATAATTTTATGTCTCACAAGGTTCTTACCCACATCTTTTATTAACAATGGAGGTTTTCTCCTTAGCTGATTGGTGTCACCTACAAATGTAACTTTGAACTATTGATATGGAAAAACAATTTTAAGGCAAACTCTTTTGTTCATATTATTTTGGAATATATTTTTACTGTTGAAATGCAAAACAATTTATTGGCAAGAGAAACATTAATTTAACAATCAATGTAGTGTTCCTTTGTTCCAAATTAGAAGCTACAAGCCAAACAAAGCTTCTAATGTTCAACAATTAATAGAGTAACATATATCTACACGCGGTAAATGGCTTTCATTAAGAGATATATTGATTTGTGAAAGACTCATTCATCAACTATATGTTGGATCTTCAACATACATATGGAGCAGATGTAGAAAGTGTTGTAGAACTATGCTTCTTGGTTGGAGGTTAAGGGGATAACTATAAGCATGAGAATGCATCAAAAGTTTACATGGAACGAGTTTTGCAAGAACACACCCATGGCTAGAAAGCAGAGTGCATGAATGATAGCCATGGCATGCCCCTTTCTTCATATAAATACCAACTCTAGGGTTCGGCATGGATGCCTTCCATCGCTTTGCCTTGTTGTTTCCTGTCTTCCCAAGTATGTTGTGCATTTTGTTAACACATTTTCTTTTGAAAAGTCATGTCTACTAATGTTAGAGGGGCCATCGATGTCCCTTATTCTTGCTTAATAGAGCTTAGCAAACTCATTCCAACATTTCATTATCTTAGTTCATCAACTAGAAAGGGAGAGAACCTAAGTTTGTCATGTCATACATGTTTGTCTTGTCCATGAATTGTATTTGAAAAGAAGTATTAGGGAAGGTAAGTAGAATATTGATGATAAAATAAATTTGGATCAAAATGAACCCTTGGTGGACACATAGTTGTCAATAGATCCTCAAATACAATTCCTTACTAGAGAGAGTACCACCATGTAAATGAGGAGGCAAAAGCCTAGATTGGATTAATCCAAGATAACCATTGACGAACAAAAGTCACAATAGAAAAGAGAGGCAAATGGGAATGAAGATGCTTCTGATCTTATATTAGGAGACATAGCTTTGAAAGTAACCATTGGAGTATAGGAAGCAAAGCAATAATGTTCTTCTTGTGTTTTCAAATTTCATGAGAAAGTTGCTATGGAATGTTGCCTCTCTATATGGTTGTCTATAGCAATACATGTCTTTTGCCATTAACCTTGACCCTCTATGCTTGCCACCTAGTAATTCACCATTGATATGTTGGCATTCATGGGGCATGGCTACCTAGGGGTGTTCTTGTGGGGCATGGCTCACTAAAGCAAGCATACAATTGAGATGAAGTTGGACAAAGGTAAGAGTGAACATGATACCCCCACTTGGTGAATTTGTGGACACATTTGACTAGGTGATCAGTCGACAATGGGCTAGTGTGGAACAAGATGTATGAGATAAAAATGTCACTCATCATCTTTAGCTTCTTGAGCTATTGCACATTCTCTAAATAGCCACAACATTGCCTTAGCAACTAGGAATTACTAGAAATGGAGTGCATGCAAAGAGTGAGCCATTGATCCCCCCTTTTTTTGTTCCACACAGTCCACCTATTCCACTCTTTGCCACCATGAGTAGTACCATCTCATTGGTGTTTTGCCTTATCCTATTTCTACATTCTCTCTCTCTCTCTCTCTCTCTCTCTCTCTCTCTCTCTCTCTCTCTCTCTCTCTCTCTCTCTCTCTCTCTCTCTCTCTCTCTCTCTCTCTTTATGAACCTTCTCTTCCCCAAACTAATTCTCTTCTTCCTCTGCCATATCAACTCTGTGGGTGTGCCTTATCCCCCGCAATATTGCTTTTTTGATTTTAATTTACACCATAGTGGGACATTGATGCCCTCTTTTAGATTTAAATTTCTTTAAAAAGAATCTCTCTCTCTCTCTCTCTCTCTCTCTCTACACACACACACACACACACACACACACACACACACACACACACACACACACACACACACACACACACACACACACACACACACACACACACACACACACACACACACACACACACACACACACACACACACACACACACACACACACACACACACACACACACACACACACACACACACACACACACACACACACACACACACACGCATCCAATCAATCACTATCTCTATATCTCTCCAAAATTATAATTTGAAAACTTTGTTTAGCTTGTAAAGGGATCATTGGCATCCCCTTTTGGGCTAAATATTAAAAAGATATCCCCCTCTATCCTCTCTCCATCATCACACACACACACACACACACACTCTCTCTCTCTCTCTCTCTCTCTCTCTCTCTCTCTCTCTCATGTGCACATAATGGATTGAAAATTTTTCTTTGAAAATAGAGAGTGCATCAAGAAAGGGGAGAGATAGAAACACATCTAAAATGAGTTGGAATCAATGTGCATGGTGATGGCTAATATGATCCATATAAAGAAAAGTAAACTTTTGGCATTGATTTTTGTCTAAAAAGAAAAGTCAAGTTTTTATGCTACTACTCCTATAAAAAAAATTGGTGTGTGTGTGTTTTCTTAGATTTTCCTATAGTGGTATTGCGATGAGACTTCACACACACACACACACACACACATGCGCGCGCACACACACACACACACACGCACACAAGGGGGAGGGGGAGGGAAAGCTCATGTATGTGCATGTGAGGGCTCAAATGAGAGAGAGAGAGAGAGAGAGAGAGAGAGAGAGAGAGAGAGAGAGAGAGAGAGAGAGAGAGAGAGAGAGAGAGAGAGAGAGAGAGAGAGAGAGAGAGAGAGAGAGAGAGAGAGAGAGAGAGAGAGAGAGAGAGAGAGAGAGAGAGAGAGAGAGAGAGAGAGAGAGAGAACACACACACACACACATTATCACTTGCAACATCATAAGATACTAATGATGTACATATATTTGTAGCATCCCTCTTGCTTCCAAAATAATAGTGTGGTATACAAATAGAAAGTTCATGATGGTGTGGGAGAATAGATTTACAGTAGCTAGGATGGATGGATTCTTGCAATCACCTATGTAAATGTCCAACTACAAGCCATACTAGTCCATTGTAAAGTGACCATGGCAATTGCATTAGTTGAATATGTTTTGGCCATGTGTGGGGTATCACAATGGTAGCACGTGTACGACCGAAGGTAATCATATTTTCTTCCCATCACATAATAAAGTTAGAGCTTTCATTATTACTTTAGCTAACACTATTAGTTACCTTTCCTAGTAGATAAGAGTTGATAATCATGGCAATATGTGAGATGAAAGAAAAGGCACAAATATGTTGGTCTTATTTTGGTTTAAGCTCAGTGTAGGCATCCTAAAGTGAAATCCTGAGGGTTTATAGAAGATGATACACATATCAATTGTACAATTGGAGAGTAGTCTACAGAATGTTCAATAGTGGACCTAAGAATGTCATGGAGGGAAGGGAGAGGCATTGCTTATTTGATTGGGAGAAAAGTCTAAAAGTACATTCCTCCCAGTATGTGTATAGAAATTTTCAAGACAAGCACAAGCATTTATGTTGGTTGTGGAGATGCACATCAACAAAATATGATGTAATAGCTCAATATGGGTTTATTCATGCATGGTGAGGTTGCATTGGATTGGTATCTTAATTGGTGGCATCTTTCATATCCATGCTTGCAAATTTTGATGGGGTAAGTTTTACCCTAAAGAGCCTATATTGGCTTGTATTGTTATACTTGTCTCAACACGTTATACAATTTCCTTTCTTTTCTAGAGGTGGTAGAGGACATTGCTCATAATAGAGACAACTCATGCAAGTTGGTTAGAGGTGAAGGCTTTAAAGGCGTATTAGCTTTGCATGCATTGTTGGAAAGAAAAAAAAAACACACATTTATTAGAGGAAAGTTTCATCATGTCTAGTTGAGTGCAAAGAAGCTTCTTAGGCAAGTACAACAAGGGAGAAGCCCTACATCAATAGTAATAGTAGGGTTGGTTTAGGAGGTGAAAGTTGGAACTCAATCACATCAAAAGCCAAATTCAAGAGGTGAAAAAATAACAGTGGTAAGGAAAGGGAAGAGTGATGGTTAGGTGAGAATAGGGGAAGCTAATTCCACTCATAGGCTTGAGTATGTAACTTATAATCAACCTCAAAGGAATGGAGTGAGGTAGCTAAACTTCAAGGGCCCACCATAGCGAGGCCAAGTGGATCCAACATCTCCTAATTCATCATAACGAATGATAGTCAGTGATCTACATGGTACCCTATGGGCAATCAAAAGGATTTCATCCCACTTCTATTGATTTAAATACTAGTTTCATGGAAATGATCCTAGCTCTTAGATTTATTTTGTAAAATGATATCATGAGTAATGCAACCACTTTGTTGCACATTTCCAATGATGTTTCTTGGGTTATCATCATAGAAAAAATAAAAACATAAAATCCATTTCAAGTGTTATTGACATATTGCACTTTTGTATGATTGGAATCATATTGCTTTGTATGGGTAAGGAGGTACTTGCTATAAAAAAACATTCACCATCATGACTAGCTACACATTAATATACCAATTCGTGAATAATGCAAATTTCTCAAAGAGGGTGATGAGGTGGATCATCGAGCTACATGAGTTCACATATAAATTCCAAGTGGAGGAATTCACTCGAGTGATAATCATTTATGTTCTGACATACCAAGGTAATGCCTTCTTATTGAAGGGAAAGTTTGGAGAAAATGAGGAGGATAATGATAGAAAACAATTTTCTTAGGTTTTGTCATGGATCCTATAGTAAAGAAAATTAATAAACATAAAAATTCATTGTAACCTATGATATGTATAGTAGCAAGAGCCAACAAAAATGAAGCCAAGTATGCCACTTGCAAGAGGAGAGTTCATTTGGCACCCTGCCACCCATTAAGGATCCAAAGACTGAAGATTAGAGGAAATGCACTTTTGACAATAAAGTAGATTCTGGGAGTCTAGAAAATCATGAATCCCAAGTTTAAGATAATGTGTAATCATGTTAAGGAGGATCACAATTGGCTAAATACATGGAGCATCAAGCATATAGCCAAAGAGTAGGATTAGGGGGCTCATAAAACAATATAAGCAAAATTTTGCCAGTTGTTTGCCATAAATGTGGACTCTTAATTATAGGGAAAGAGAGACACTAGTGTAGGAGGAGGCATCCCTTTTGAATGGCAAGGTTCCATCAAGTATTCTAAAGAGAACAAGTAGCGCTTCATTAGATGAGTAAGAAATTATAAATGGTAGGGGGTATCTATTTCATTGAAGGTGTAACGTGTTCGCTTGACCACTTGTGGGACACATCTTAGCAGCCCATCGGGAGGGGAGTCTAGAAAGTGCCACCTGGCACTCGCAAGGAATGTCACAGGGTTTGTGATTTAGGTCTTCCCGAGTCTGCCCTGAAGCGGAAGTATCCGTTCGTTCCCACTTAGGACCAACCTGAAGTCAGGGTCTATTTGCTATCAGCCAAGTCTCTAGGAAGTAGCTAGCGTCGAGCTCCAAATGACCCACTTTGAGTAGGAGCAACAGAGTCGAAGCAGATTAATGCTGCACTTGGTTCATAGAGAATGGCAAATGAGAGGGATGCACCGCTCAACCTCTCTGCTCGTACGGCATCCGGTCCCCTAAAACGGCATGAATTGGGTTCTAACTTAACAATACTTAAAGTCATCTGTCGGTAAATCCTTGTGAGAAGCCTCCCAGTTCTCTGGGACCACCAAGTCGTAGGACGGACCCGTCGGGGGATTCCAACCACCTGCTTCCCTTGATAGCTTTAATTGTCTAATTAGGTCCTACCACATTTATGTGCGACATTTAAAATCAGCTTCATTAATTAAGCCTTTTAGGGCACAGAGTTCGTTCACGTAATTTACAACACATACACAAAAACAAAACAAGCAATCCTTTTATCAAACAAGTTCCTTAACTTATCTTTAAGTTAATCTTTGTCTCCTGCCCATACAGGAGAATTATGTATCCCTTTTGTCCAACAGAAGTACCCAGTCCAAATCTCATGGCACCGAAATTTCCATCCTTTATCTAGAATAGGATATTCCAACGTCCCAGACATTGGGCTCACGGGGATCTCCAACTCCATTTTGGACAGGAAAGGGGTGTTTAGAGCTCCACCTGACCCACAAGCGGTCTAGGAGTGAGATGCCATTTCTGTGGTTGGCCTTTTTCCCACTCGACCATCAGCCTATGAATCGAGCAATGCCCTCTCGGGATAATCCACGATGTGATCTTGGAGATGATCCATGCGTGCAAAATATAATTCCTTAATTAATCCAATTAAAATTCAAGCACAATCAAAGCAATCAGCTCTAATATCATATTCTAGAAAAACATTCCTTTATTCCCATGGCAACTTGTCATTACAGACCCTTGCCATGCATTTGCCATCAACACAAGCCTTGAAATATTTATCCAAATCACAATGCAACAATCCCTTGATTGAAAGAAAAACATTTAGGGTGTTGTTCAATCAACCAACAAAGCTAATTGTAATTTTCCCAAACAATATAATAATAGACGCGATAATAATTCCATCGCATATTCGCTCTCCCCCTTGGGGCCAAAGAGTAAAATTTACTTAATATTCCCTCCTTTAGCCTAAGGCATATGCTAAAGGTTCCAATACTATACATGATGTAAGTCCTATCATTCCAATGCAAATTAATCAATCTAGCAAGAGCATTTATGCCTCTTCTCTAAGTGACAATTATCTTTTAGCATTTTTCTACTATGCAACATTTTTTCTTGGCTTTATCTTCCTTTCTCCTAAGGCAAGGAGTCGCATGTCATCGATGTAAAGTTTACATAATCTCTTCCATGTATGTACCGTATACATGCATTTGCGAACTTTAAACAATATTATCCTCGGTAAAGGTTAATCAAAGACTCATCGATGCTCAATACTTTAGTGTCCCATATGTTGCTTATGCTATGCATGGATTCATCACATAGCAACTAGGTGCAATTTAACTCCCTTTGATACAAGCACTTCACAAACTTCATCTTTGAATATTTGAGATGCGATTTATCCTTGCAATGACCTATTCTAGCACCACAAGGTATAGAGTCTAATGCATCTGTTGCGAGCATTAAAACAAGCATATATCAATTTGAAAATACATTACTTACGACCGGTACCGCAATTGGATCGACAGTGATGCCTTCACCTGAAGCTATGTTGCTGGTTGTAGGATTATCATCTCCACACGACATTCTTCACTTCGAGGCTATCATCCGCAAGTAGACTCAAGAGATTAAGAAGATGGAATAGATTCGAGATGGGAGAGCGTAAGAGAAGATGGTTAAATTGAGGATCGAGATAGAGGGAAATTGTGCAGCCTCTCGAGGTAACTCTTCTCTCTCTCTCTCTCTCTCTCTCTCTCTCTCTCTCTCTCAAGCTCTCTCTCACAATCTCTTGGAGGGGTATACTCTCTCTCTCCCTCTCTCTTGCAGCCTTTCGGGGTCTCCTTATGCTCCCTTGTGCCTCCCCATGCCTCATATTTATAATGAATTAGAGAGGAGAGGATAAGTCTGAGAACAAGAGTGGAGGGGCTCTTAGAAGACTCGGTGATCTGATGCCCAGATCATAAATCTGATGGTTGTATTGGCTCCAAAAGGGGGGTAAAACCCCAAGACGCTTGATTAGAAAGCTCTTAGTTCACTCATTCTTCTTTTCTCTGTTCGAAGTGTTGTCTACTGCTTGTAGACTACGATCGCGGCGTGCGCGATTTTGCCAGTCACTTTTCTTTATTTCTCTTTTTATAATATCTCCAAAACTAACTAAAACATCACTTATCTTTTCTTTTAAATGACTTTTAGTTCTATCTTTTTAGGATAATATCTAAAATACAATAGTCCCCCCCTCCCCCCCCCCCCCCCCTAAGAATCTAATATTTTTGGACCATTCAAACTATACACATTAATACTAGTGATTAATATGGCTTATAAGTCTCGTTCACATTGTACTTTTCGTGAAGGGTGGCTACGGTCCTTATCAATCCGAGAAAAATGTTAGATTTATGACTCTTGATTTTTTAAATATATTTTTAATTGAATGAAAATTATTAGCTATTAATGCTAGTCAGTTTTTACCTTAGTTAGTCTTTAGTTAGGAATCTTACTAGCTTATTAATTGAATAACTAACTTTCGAACTAACCAACTAACTTTTATTGCGTGGAAATATTATAGAAGGAGAAAATTGGGTCCTAAGAAGAGTGTCATCGAAGAAAGAGATATATTGTATAGTCAACACTATAATAGAATCAAAGCAGAGACATAGGCACATGATGCACTTCTACAAGCATGTTTAAAAACTTGTTAACAATCTTGTTTAAGTTTTTGGTGAGTGGTGAGGTCTTAGAAATCTAATCAAATGAACATTTAACTACACTAGGGTATATGGATGTTAAAATGCACATTAAATTACTAGTATATGTACAACTATAATTTCATTTTGGAAATGAAGTGGTTGAGATATGATAATAAATGTCAATACACACATATTTTAACACTGCATTTTCCTCATAGCTTCACACATTTAGAAATGTGCATATGAATGTGCCATGACCAAAATTTGATAGTTGAGAGATGTTATAGTTGAGAGCTTTTATGGAGAGATGTCATTACAATTTTGCAACCTCTATTCTTGTCCATACATATGAAGGTGAGTTTATTTTGCTCTTCTTTTCCTTCTCTTGCTCATCTCTCTCCATCTTCTTCTTTGTATTCTTACTCTTATTCTTTTTGTTTTCTTATTTGTCAAAGGAAGTGAGCTCCACATTGTGAAAGGAGGTAAGACAAGCTATGTAGTTTTCAAAGGAGGCAAAGTTCATATAGAGATGTATTCATCTTCTCCTTTTTCCTACGTTTTAAAATGTTTACATTTTCTTTCTCTTTATATTAATGTTATATAAAAAATCTATTTTGGATTATGATAGCTTTAAATCATTCTCTCTGCATAATAGGAATGTATAGAGGAGGAGCATATCATAGCATACATAACAACATGGGTACCTTGCAAAGATGCATGCAAATGCCCTTTTACATGCTCTTGTACCCATGAACAATGAAATAGACTTGAATTGCAATCTATGTGGTTCTTTTTGTAATCAAATTAAATTTTGATAATATGTAGTTTGCAAAAAATTATAGAAAGTTTTTGAGTTCTAAAGTATCTCACTTTATTTGTGTTTGTATATAGACACGAAGGGACAATGATGTGGGAGAAAAGAAGACATGATGAGAAAGGCTTTTCAAAATTGGTATTTCTTCCTCTTTCTTTAATTTAAAAGAATATATAGTTTCATTTGGTCTTGTTTAGGGCTTTGGTCCAAAGCTCTTTGTTTCAATTAGTGGTATGGTTAATTTCATTTCTTTTGTTTTTTTCCCTATAAATTGAAGCATATATCCTCATGTACATTGTTGTAGGTACCATACTACTTTGTCACGTAATGGCTTGCATATTTAGTAAAACCTTCCAAATGATGGTGAAGGTGTTTGATGAGGAGCAAAACATTGTGTTCATTCCACTTAAGACATGTACATTGCCATGAGGAGATTGAATCCTAATTTGCAATGTCATGCACTTCCTGTGGAGCATGCTGCCTTGCATGTATACCAACAAGGCATGCATGTTAATATTTTATAGGATTTGTACTTTTTAATCCAAGCCAAGATTTAGGAGCTTTGTAATCTAGTCATAGGAAAAACATGTACTTTGTAATCCAAGCCAAGATTTAGTGGTTTGAGTTCTTATATATTTTATGCAAGCCAAATTTTGGCTCGCAAAGCTTTATATAAACTCATATTCAAATTAGAATACAAATTGGAATATTATTTCATCACTCTTTTTTAAAAATAATTTTATACTTTAAAATTTACTTGTGTCAAGCTATGTTATTTGGTGTATTCTTTTATATAATGTGGATTATATTTGTATAAATAATACTAAATGAGCATGCAAGGAATGACAAAAAATAAAAATTAGGGTGTTGTTAATCGATGCACTTTGATTGGAGCTATTGATTCAACAACTAGCAATTCCCTAGTTTTTTTCATCTATATAGAGTACATGTCATGCCATGAAAAGGCAGGCGTAAATTGTAGACATATCATGTTTGAATTACCATTAAATGTACCATGATTTTTCCTAGTCATAGAATGTTTAAAAACATGCAGAATTTTGTGCTTATTCCTTGTACAATAAACACGAGTTAGAATGTTGACCTTTTGATGCATTGTTAATTACGGTAGAAATAATGAGAGAGAGAGAGAGAGAGAGAGAGAGAGAGAGAGAGAGAGAGAGAGAGAGAGAGAGAGAGAGAGAGAGAGAGAGAGAGAGAGATTTGGAGGCTTCATAAGGCTTTTCCATAAACTACTATGGATGGAATTTGATCAAAGCTCAACACTCTTCTTCATCAAGTATTGAAAAAGATATTGCATCTACTCTTTTCTAATCCTTCCATTTCCATTTGTTGATGCATATTCGATTATAAAGGAGAGATTAGGTTGAGTATACATTTATTACTTGATTAAACCTTCATTATTTGATTGGGAGAACAATGATTTAACCTATTAGCTTATTTGCTTCCATCAATACTTCCAATGATTGATTCATTGGAAGTATTGATTCATAAGCTTAAGAACATTGGCATTTGAATTTCAGAGAATTTTCTTATCTATGTATTGGCTAATCTCCAATCTTTGATCTTTTGTTGATCTAATATATTGCTAAATCCGAGAAATTATAAAAGGCGAGTTTAGTAATTTAGCGAGTCATTGATTATTGAAGATAAACTTTTCTTATTCCTCATTGATCTTCATTATCTTTTGAATTGTTACATATCATTGAATACCCAAAGCTTTTGATCTAGCATGCATATCATCCCAGATTTTTAGAACACAAGCACTACCATATATATGCTGATTGAGGAAAAGGGTTGAAGCGAGACAAGATAGAAAGATAAAAGAGAGATGACCCTCCCTTGCTACTTAAGATTTCATAGGTGTGCACAACCTAGCCCCCAGAAGGAACATTGTACACCTTCTAGAGTTTCAAAGCCCATTTAGGTGCCTATCCATAGTTTACCCCTCACCATAGGTAGTGGACCATAGAAGACCACTTAGAAAAGAGTGGAAAGGATTCAAGGATCATTGGTATCAAAATAGGGCAAAACATGTTAGTGGATATAAATAATTGCACGGATTTACAAGTTATACATAGGTGGTTTGATGGTATTTGTAGGATATATATGTTCATTTTTAGTAACCACATATGTATCATGATGATGTATGATCATAAATGGTAAAATAGGGCTAAAACACTGCTTTAGGCATAGACATGCTGCTATTTCATTCTGGACAATCACAAGGAATTGATTATAGAAATAGACATATTGATTCTTATAGAGATATGTTGTGCTCCATTCAAAGAGAACAATGCTAGCTTTGATTGTAGCTAAAAATTTTGGCAAAGAAACATATTGGTTCAAAAGTTATAGTCTCTTTGCTGATAGGTGGTCATAGTAGACAACTTCTAGATAACAAGATAGGGTTTACTGTTTTGACTTGGATCTACCCCATAATTCTTTCCAACTTGGTATTTCAATAAATCTGTGTTACCCCCAATTACAAGATTTGTTAAGAGCCAAAAATCAAAGAGATTGGAAAAGTACAACTCAAGTTATTAATAATTTACTATCAAGTAGTCATTTACTATTGCATCTATCTCAATGGCAAGAAACAAGAGGAATGAGCAAGTTCTTGAGAACATGAAAGAGGAATTAGATGAGTATCATGTAAAGGTTAACCAAACCATGGGGGCAACAAACCAAGGGCAAAATTTTATTGGCAATAGCACTACAAATGAAGAGACACATTTGCCAAGAAACCCTCATGTTTTGGAACCTATGGGGTTGAAGCTAATGTATACCATAACTCAAATGAGTATCAACAACTCTCACAAACGATTGGTAGCATGAATTAAGGTATAATCCAACTAAATTATACAATATAGTGAGCACAAATTATTTGATGGCCATAATGTTTCAGCCTATCTTAAAGCCTTTGAAAGCCAGATGTGCTTCTTTGAAGTTCCTACCAATTGGAGCAACTATTTCCTACAACTTGTCATGCCTGCTTTGTGGGTTAGAGTGACCCATTTGTTTGTGCAAGACTCAAACTAGAATGTTTTCACATATTAGAGATGTTGAGAGGATTCTTTGCAGGCTAGAGGAAGTGAATTTGACCTTGTTAGGGTTGAAGTCTATTTTTGGAGCCATAGAAGTTTTGATTGTTGGACATATGTGTGGATATTATGGTAGGAAGCCTTCTCCTACGAAGGTTGATGCCATAGAGAAGATAGGGAGACTTGCTCTTCTACTTTGGAGGTTCACAGGTTTCTTGGAGCTTGTGTGTTTTATCTTATTTGGATTCCTCATTTTGCTCATATTGCAGATAATCTCTACCAGGTCTTGAGAAAAGGGCAATGTTTTTCTTGGGAGATGAGACATACTAAAGCTATGCAAAAATTGAAGAAATTATTGAGAGTTGCTCTAACTCTTCGAAAGGTAGATTGTGAGTGTGGGAGACCTATTGTTCTTATTGTTGATACTAGTCCTATCGGCATTGGATGGGATGTTGGTTAAGATGATGCAAACAAGAATAGGTATGCTATTCGGTTTGGGGTAAAAGTCCTAAACAAGCGGCAATGTAACTATTCACAGATTAAGAGGGAGCTCTTGGGAGTTGTCACGACTCTCAATAATAACAGAGAGTACTTCATTGGTGCTGCTGTGGTGGTCGAGACTGATTGTTTGCCTCTTCTAACTATGATCATGAGTTGTTCTACTCCAAATATTGCCATGCTTAGGTGGATTGGGTACATAACATCTATGAATCTTGAGTTCAAGCTCATAGCAGGTAAAGATAACTGAGTAGTCGATATGCTTTCGTATGCGAGGTATGATGGTATGGATTTTTCTTACATTGATGATGTTGATGATCGGGCTAATCTTTCAACCATGCACGTTGATCATATTTGTCATGTGTCTGCTTTGGAAACCTTTGATGGCTAATCTTTCAACCATGCACGTTGATCATATTTGTCATGTGTCTGCTTTGGAAACCTTTGATGAGTCTTTGTATACAAGAGAGTATTTACAGATTGGTCATTATTTGAGTACCATGTCTAGACAGGATGGATGGCTTGATGCAGACTTCAAGAAGATCAGGAGAAAATATTATGGTTTCTTCTTGCGAAGCGGGCTACTTTGGAAGCATCCATGAAAGCGAGGAGGATAGCTGTTGAGAGTTGTTTGTGATAGAGCTTCACAAGTGCGGGTCATGAAAGAATTTCATGAAAGTCTTTTGGCTGGACATCAAGCTATTTGGGCGACCTATGAGAAGATCAAGGAGCACTATTGGTGGAGAGGCATGTACTCATAGTTTGTTGAGACATGTCCTGATTGTCAGTTGTTCTCTTCAGTGAGGCATAGAGATGAGCTTCATCCTACCTATCCACTATGTATTCATTACAAGTGGGTTCTTGATTTGATTACTATGCCTATTGGTTTATGGCAGATGCGCTACATTGTTTTGGCATGAGAAGATCTCACAAATCAAGTGAAAGGAAGAACTTTACAGACAAAATCTACTTCAGTGGTTTGTAAGTTTCTGTTGGAGGATGTTATTTGCATGTATGGATGTATTGGAAAAATTACTGCAGATAGAGGTGAGTTGGATGCTAATGAGACAAGGGAGTTTTTCTCTCACCTTGGCATTAAACTTGCTTTGACTTCGGCATACAATCTAGAAGGCAATGGGAAGAGCAAAAGAGGCCATCCGCCGATTGTGAAAGCCTTGGCTAAAGCATGCGGTGGACGGCGGGTCAAGGAATGGCCTAGGTTGTTGTATTTAGCCTTATGGGATGATTGCACTACTTATAGTGTGACTACAGGTTATATGCCAGTTGAGTCAATGTATGGGCAGAAGCCAGTCATGCCTACAGAGACTTGCATACTTTCTTGGAGTGCTTTATTGTGGCAGAAAGAAGAGATGATTAGAGAAGATATTTTAGCTCTTCGTATTGGTCAGTTGGAGAGAAGACATGAAGATATTGAGAGAGCAATTCAAAAGCTCAAAGAGGCCAGGATTCACAACAAAGACCACTTTGATATAATAGACACAGATTAAGACCTAAAGAGATTAAGGAAGGAGATTGGGTGTTGGCTTATGACATCAGTCTAGACAATTAGTATAGTGCTATCTGCAAGGTTTCCAGACGATGGTTTGGGCCCTATTTATTGCAACATGTTCATGACAATGCTACATATTCCTTAGAATAGCTTGATGGTACGACCTTGCGAATTTCGATTACAGGGAAGAGAATCAAACTATTCAAGAGAAGAGATGATGCAACCTGTGCAATTGAGGAGTTGAATGATGAGATTTCTGATGGACTTGAGCCAGGAGATGATGAAGATGAAGATATGGACATTGCAGATGCTTTACAGAAGATGAAGAGATTGCATTGACCGTCGAGCTTGGCGGTGATGAGGATGGGTAGCTGTTGCCCATTCGGAGGATGTGCAGGTTTGAAGGGGGCGGATGTCGTGACGCTACATGTCCACCACTGCAAATCTGAGGGCAGAGTTTTTTGCCAAGGATTTGAACACATTAGTCAGCGTCATTAGGAATTTAATTTTCTGTTGTGTGTATCTTTTGTGTTTGCATGCCACACGAGCATATGTAGTTAGGCTACGCACAATTTCTTCAATGCATTCATAAAATTTTGTGTGGAAGCATATATATATATATATATATATATATATATATATATATATATATATATATATATATATATATATATATAGAGAGAGAGAGAGAGAGAGAGAGAGAGAGAGAGAGAGAGAGAGAGAGAGATGGCACAGTTGGGAAAGCAATGTCTGAGTGGGATCCTGAGGAGTTGTTCTTCTCGTAGCTCGTCCCCTTCAACGGCTAATCAACGTGAAAGAATTGGTGGGCAATTATCACAAGTAGGGTGTTTGCCCCAGAGTTTCTATTTGGATCCAAGAGAGGTGCCATGATACATGACATTAACAGTATCATATCCTCTAGTTGACCATACGTATGATGCGATTATGGTTGGGGAAGGTGGAGTTGGACTTCATGTAGCGATTGGTCTCTTTGAGCATGTTTTTAATACTGCTTGCATCACAAAGTTGTTCCCCACATGATCCCACATGGTTTCTCACGGTGGCATAAATGCAGCTTTGGGGAATATGACACAAGATGGTTGGAGATGGCATATGCATGATATTGTTAATGGAAGTGATTGGTTAGGTGATTAGGATGCTATCCAATATATGTGCAGAGAAGCCCCAAAGGCTATTATTGAGCTTCAGAACTATGACATTCCATTCTCTCGCACTAAGGAGGGGAAGGTTTATCAACTAGGGTTTGGGGGGACAGAGTTTGAATTTTGGTAAAGGTGGTCAAGCATACATGTGTGCTTGTGCTACTAATCAAACTAGTCACGCTCTCTTGCACACCTTGTATGGGCAGGCTATGAAACACAATACCCAATTTTTTGTTGAGTACTTTGCCCTTGACTTACTACTGAATGATGAAGGTGAATGTCAAAGGGTTATTGCTTTAAACATGGAGGATGGAACATTGCACTAATTTCGGGTTCAATCAACAATATTGGCTATTGGAGTGTATAGTAGGGCTTACTTTTCTGCATCATTAGCCCATACATGCACAGGGGACAACAATGCCATGATTGCACGTTGGCCTTCCGCTTGAGGATCTAGAGTTTGTACAATTCCATTCGATTGGTATTTATGGTACCGGATGCTTGATCACAGAAGGGTCTCATGGTGAAGGTGGCATTTTACGCAAGAGTGAAGGTGAGCGTTTCATGGAAGAGATGCAGCTACTACCTAAGAACTTGCATCTCGAGATGTCGTTTCTCATTCAATGATTATGGAGATTTGTGGAGGACACGGTGTAAGCCCTTTGAAGGATCACATATGTCTGTATCCAGCCATCTTTCAAGCATGTATCCACTTGATGACCTGCTGAAAGACAGTGGCACGAACATTGAACCAGGGCTCATGTGCGAAGAGCAGGGATCTCCATCCTCTTCAACAGACCATATTACTTGTTGATACAAATGTGGGGGATATTGCTATATGGGATGTTGGCTCAAGGGATCAACTAACTTACAAATCTGATGGCAGCTTAGCAACATAAGCACTGATGTTATCCAGAGATAATATTAAGAGTACTTTTTCTTCAAAGCTTGGTGCCAGTATTAACAACGACGCTTTCATCGAGTGCTTTCTCTGAAGCTTTTTTTGAGGTGGCGGACAATTATAAAAGGAGACGAAGAGATCATTGAACCAGATAGTTAGGCGGCGGAGAAGAAGACTCGAGTTGCAGACGATGATGTAGTTGAAGGAGAAGCCAAGAGAGACGATGACGGGATCATCAGCGAAGACGGTGGACTGGGGAGGATGAGCTCTGAAGGCGAAGCCGAAGAAGGAAGAAGGTGAGGAGGACAAGGCGGAAGGTGATAAAGAGGAAAAACAACAAGCTCTGTAGAAAGGAACAGAAGGTCCTGCCAGAATTCAACAGAATTCCATGTTCTTGATGCTACCATGAGAACATTGACCATACAAATTCTAAGATTATTATGGCATGGTAAATCAACCAGATGTGCCTATTGTATCTCCAGCTTGGCACCGCTGGTGAAACAACCGTGTCACATACTCTTTTTTGTTTCCTATTTGCTGTGGCTACCCTTATGATGACATTTCATTCTTTCGAGAAAACAGTTTGATGCAGAGATGTAATTGGAGACCTGAATTGAAGGTGAAGGGGCCACTTTGAACTCTTGAACTTGGTTTTAAAATCTGAGAAGTGAAGCCGTATATTACAGTTGTTTTCTGAGTGTTGCAACCCAAGAGTTGGTGCGCAAGCTTGCCAAGTTTGGCATTTTAACGAGAGATCCGTCCAAGATTCTCTACTGAGATAAGGTTTCCTAAAGTAATACTAATACCTCCTTTGAAACCTGATGCACAGGTAGTGCAGATAACTAGGTGCACCGATTCCAGAATGCAAACCATCGGAGGTAGTTCTGAATTGGAAGAATCGTGGTATGTGCGGCGTGGTGAAGGGTCATCTTGAATCGAATGTGGCTCTTCTGCCATCACAACAGTTGTTGTTGGAAACAACAATCTCCATGATTTTCCAAGAGCCAACCAAGAAGCAAAAGGCTGATACCACTTTTGAATCAGCACTATGGATGCCTGATGATCAATAGTGAAAGCGTCAACGTTTTCATCATTTTTGTCATCATATCTTCTTGTTGTTATCCTCAATTGTCTTCTTTAATGCTAGCAGCTTCAATCCAGTATCTCAGCCATCTTCTTAAACACCATCGAATCGAATTTGAAGAACATTCATTAGCAGTGGAGAACTTTTTCAATTGACTCCACTTGGTCGACGCTGAGTCCTGCGATTGACGAGGGAGATACAACGAGTTTTAAAGATGGATCTATTACAAAATTTTCCTTCTCTAAATTATATTGCAAGCCATAATATCAGGTTTAGTCATCTTAGAAGAATTACAAGCCATGTTTCTACTCTCTTCCCTACCTCTATCTTGGAGAGCTTTTATTACTACTCAAACTTCGACTGATAAAATCAAGCTTTAGCCCACCACTGATTAACAAAATCAAGCAAGAGCAAGTCATGAGAGGTACCCTTTCTACTTCTTCAAATTAAGAATCCAAGGCTCTAGCTGTAAAAACTGCTTACAACCCAAGACATCTTCACAAAAGAACTCAACACTTTCATCAAAAGCCCAAGTTTTCTTCTCGGTCTAATTTCAAAGGGATTCTTGGTAATCCTCAACATAAGCCCAACTAGTCTTCTCAATCCCTATCCCTAACAAGAAACCCTCATTATCATCTCATATGTAATGCTTGCAAAAGGCAAGGTCATATTGAAAAGGATTGTCGTAAAAAAAATAGATTCAACAAATATCAATCAAAAGGTCGGTGCCACTTTGTTAGCATTGGCAATTATGACATAGAAGAGGAACCAGAAACAATCATCAGTCTAGCCACAAGTATTTGGGCACCTTCATTAAACTCCAAAGAAGAATATACATAGTTTCTAGATTCTGAAGCTACTCATCATATGACTTTTCATAAGGAATGGCTAGTCGACTTCTAAGAGATCCCTACTCCGCTCTGTGTTGCCATGGGGGACAATAACATTCAACAAGCTCAAGCTGCAACACAATTCAAGTAGAGCTTCCCTTCAATCACATAATCAAGGTACACAGAATCTATTGTGTTCCCAATCTCAAGAAGAATCTATTAAGTATCAGTGAGCTCTCTTCTCAATCCTCTCTCACTGCTCACTTCTATAAAGACCACTGCATCTTACAGTTACTCTCACCTTCTCTCAAACTTACCTGCCCCAAAGAAGGTCCGATTTATACACTTGGGTATTCACAACTACAGCCTTCTTCAAATGCTTCAGTTAATTCCTATTCAGATGGCAAGCTCAACACGTGCAGACATTGATGATGGACCGCTTGGCTAGATGAGTCAGCACGTCTACACTTAGCACATTGGTAGTCATTATGATACTCACATGGCCACTGACTTATCACTTATTATATTTAGTTTGTTACATCTACCTACAACTGGCAAAGATATAATGCAAGTCGATTAGTGTAGTCGGTTATGCACTATTTGACTTAGAAGGCCACTTTCCTTTATGTTGTATCTTATCTATACTTTGTGTATATTGTATAGTGTGTGGAAGAAGAAGAAGAAACCAACAAGAAAACGTTTTGGCCTCCATCTCTCTTCTTGTGTTCTTGAGTGAGCTTCCTCTTGTGTATACAGTGTGTGTTTGGCGTAGTAGCTCAAGCACATCCCCCCATCACGTGATTATTGACATGGTATCAGAGCCACGCCACTAAGAGAGGATGATTTTGAAGGCTAAAGTGAAGGAGAAGAAGCAAGGTTCGAGCAAGAAAGCAACGAGTAAGAAGCTCTCCCATTCTTCCACTCTCTCTCTCTTGGATAGTGCTTGTGGAGGCACAGGAAGCAGGGTCGAGCAAAAATCTCAGATTGCTGTGAGATTTGGTGTGCAAGTAGATCACTATATATTGGGCGTTTGAGGCCATTTCAAGCCCCGTTTTAGAGCTACAAGGTTGCGGACAACAGTTTCAAGGTACATTGTGATTTCGACTGTATTGACTGAAAGTGGGTGCACAGGTTACAAATTACGAATCTGTAATTTTTGAGGTGTTTGCAGGAAGCAAACATAAGGTTTATCTGTAAACAAGTTGCAGATTACATGTATTATTGAGCAATCAGTGAAAAAGATTGCTTGGTGTATTGTTGTGTACGTGTTGTGAAAGATTGCAGAAGGCTAGCTTGCTGTGTTGTATCTTTGTTTTTGATAATGGCAGAGAACAGTGGAAATCCCATTATTGAGAAGTTGGACAAGAACAACTACCCTTCATGGAAGTTTCGTGTGACGAACTTCCTCATTGGAAACGGCCTTTATGAGTTTGTTTCAGGTGAAGAAAAGGAGCCAGAGCTAGGTATCCCTTCGACTACAGATGAGTTAAAAGCATGGAAAGTGTGGAATGCGAAAGACAAAAAGGTGAGGTATTGGCTATCTGCAGTCATTGATAATACTATGCTGGGACATATCGGGAATGCAAAAACTTCACATGCAGCTTGTAAAATTTTTGAGAGCATGTTTTCAGTAAATACAAAGGTATGAAAGATTCAAATCAAGTAAGAGTTGAATGCCTTGTAAAAAAGGAAAAATGTCTATCAATGAGTATGTGTTGAAGGTGAGGAGCATTGCAGATGCTTTAGCAGCAATTGATGCAATGCCGGATGATGATGATTTGGTTTCATCCACTCTGAGTGGCCTTAATAATGAGAAGGCATGGAAATCATTTGTTACTTCAGTATATGTACGGAAGCCATTTTCAGATTTTGATGAGCTGATCTCTCTCATGATTACTGAAGAGATCAATATGTACGGTGATTTGTCTGAAAGAAATGGTGAAAAGGTCCAAGCATTTTACTTGAGTTCAGGAGGGAGACGTGGTAGATCCTCTTCTAGAGGCCGTGGTATGGGACGTGTTGGCGATAACTAGCAAAACAGGTTCAATCAACACTTTGGTGAAATGCAGGTTTCTGGAGGCAGAGGAAACTTTAGAGGCAGGGGGAGCTCTAGAGGAAGAGGTGAATGGTAGAACATAGGCTTTGGAAATTCTGCTATTGTCTGCCATTATTGTGGCAAAATAGGAAATATTGTAGCCAATTGTTATGTTAAGAAGGATGATATTCGCAGTGGTAAATTGCAGCAAGGAAACTATGCATTGTCTTTATGACAGAATGAAGACAAAAATGAGCGTCAATTTGTTATGCAGCATATGATGAATGCTGTTACAAGAAAGGGGACACATGATGATGCATGGTATGTCGATTCAGGTACATCTAATTATATGACCAGTCATGTTGAATGGTTTGGAGAGATTCAGGACTTACAAAGCCCAGGTAATGTGCAAATGGGTGATGATTCATGTCACCCAATTTCACACATTGGAAAGGTTCACTTGTCCTTGTATGATGGCCAGACAAAGAGTTTGATAGATATATTACATGTGCCATCAATTACAAAGAATCTAGTGTTTGTTGGCCAAATGGTGGAGCAGGGGTTGTAGGTCCGATTCAATACAAAAGGTTGTTTTGTAGAAGACTTTAATGATAAGTGGAGGTTGGTCGCAAAAGGAAGTAGAGTTGGCCGAATGTTCACTTTAGATGCTGGAACTCTTGCAATGGATGCTGCTATGTATGCTAAAGGAAAAGGACTAGTTGCAGATATTGAAATATGGCATAAATGTATTGGACATGAAAATGTACAAAGGCTGAAATTAATGCAGTCTAGAGGATTGGTTACAGGGTTGCCTTCTTTTAGAGTTGCAAAATTGCATAAAGTCTGTGAAGCATGCCAGTTTGGTAAGCAGGCGAGACAACCCTTCTCACATGATAGAGAAGTGAGTAGAAATATACTTGATGTAGTACATACAGATGTTTGGGGGCCTACACAGAATGTATCTCTTGGTGGTAGCAAATACTTTGTCACATTTATTGATGCGTGTTCAAGGAAGCTATTGGTATACTTCATGAAGGAAAAGAGTATTGTATTTGAGCACTTCAAATATTTTAAGGCAACTGTTGAAACAGAAACAAGCTTAAAAGTGAAGTGCTTGAGATCAGATGGAGGGGGAGAGTACCTCTTTAATGAGCTCAGTGGCTTCTTGAGGACTTAGGGGATAAAGAGGCAATTTACTTGCAGATATACTCCATAGCAAAATGGTGTTGCAGAAAGAAAAAATAGGCATATTACAGAAGTTGCACGGGGCATTAATGGCTAAAAAGAATATGCCCAAACATTTTTGGTTTGAGGTTGTCCATACTGTTGTTTACATTATGAACACAACTCCCACAGCTACAGTTCATGGGATGACTCCTGAAGAATGCTTTATTGGGAAGAAGCCTGATGTATCGCACTTGAAGGTATTTGGCTGTGTTGCATACGTTCATGTGCCAGATGAGCTATGGAAGAAGCTTGATCCAAATGCAAAAAATGTATTTTTATTGGATACTCTTTAGAGCAGAAAGGGTATCGTTGTTATAACCCTGTCATATGTGAGTTCAGAGTGAGCAAGGATGTAATATTTGATGAGATGGGAAGTTGGTATACACCTCCTGGTGATGTTTTGGATGATGATAATGATTAGGACAGCTATGTGCAGAAAGATAAACAAGAATCACGGAGTCTTAGTGGACCAGAAACATCTTCTGGTACTACACCTACAGTGAGCCCTTGGTCTGGGAGACTAAGGAGTAGCCCCACATCTTCATATGGATCTATAAGTGTTGCAGGGAAGGACAAAGGAAAGAAGAAAGTGCTCGATGGTAATGATGCATCTACCAATCATTTGGGATTTGATGGAGATTGTAGTGGTTCGGAGAGTTTGGATGATGAGCTTGGCATTCCTTTAGTCGGGATGCCAGGTGTACAGAGAGCTCATAGTAATGTAAAGGCTCCATTGAGTGATTCGGTGGTACGTAGATCTAGCAGGGTCAGATATCCTATTAAAAGATTTGGTTTTGAAGGTTATGCAGCTCACCATTATGCTTATATGGTGAAACTAGTTGAGGATGTTGAGCCCACTTATTTTGAGGATGCTGTTGGTCATGCTCATTGGGATGCAGTAATGGATGAGGAGATGGCGGCATTAGAAGACAATAAGACTTGGGATTTGGTATCCTTACCTAAGAGTAAGAAAGCTATTGGCTGTAAGTGGGTTTACAAAGTCAAGCATAATGCAGACGGTTCAGTTAGCAGGTATAAGGCTAGGTTAGTTGCAAAAGGCTATGCTCAAACATATGGCATAGATTATGAAGAGACATTCAGTCCAGTTGCTAGGATGGCAACTGTTAGGTGTGTGATTGCCTTGGCAGTGGCCAAAGGTTGGAGTTTGCAGCAAATGGATGTTAAGAATGCCTTCTTGCAAGAAGAAGTGTATATGGAGTAGCCAGCAGGTTATGAGGATTTAGAGCATCCCACATATGTGTGCAGGTTAAAGAAGGCACTCTATGGGCTGAAGCAAGCACCTAGAGCATGGTCTGACAAGATTGGAGAGTATGTTGTCAATATTGGATTTTGTATTTTTGATGGTGATCACTCACTTTATGTGAGAAAGGGAGATGAAGGTTTGGTCATTATAGTCATCTATGTGGATGACTTGATTATTACAAGTGACAGTGATAATGGGATTGCTGAAGTTAAGGACTTCTTGAAGAAGAAGTTTGAGATGAAAGATTTGGGTGAGCTGAGATACTTTCTTAGTATTGAGGTGATCAGATGTGATGATTGTATATGGTTGTCTCGAAGGCAGTATGGCTTGGATATGTTATCCAAGTATGGTATGATAGTATGTAAGCCTCTTTCAGTATCATTGGAGTAAAATGTGAAGTTGAGTGTTGACGTTAGGGATGAGATAGAAGACCCTACTATGTTCAGGAGGATAGTGGGGAGTTTGATTTACATGACTTTCACAAGGCCAGACTTGAGCTATGCTGTTGGTCTTGTCAGTCAGTGTATGCAGATGCCTAGAAAGCCTCATTTGGATGCAGTTAGACGTATGTTGAGGTATGTGAAGTCCACTTTACATTATGGACTTTTTTATGAGGCAGGTAAGGATGTACAGGTCTTTGGATACATAGACGCAGATTGGGCTGGTAGCATGTCAGACAGAAGATCTACGGGTGGATTCATGTTTTCCCTTGGTAGTGCAACAGTTACATGGAGCAGCAAAAAGCAACCTACAGTTGCTTTGAGTACAGAGGCGAGTATAGAGGTGTTGCTATGGCAGATTGTGAGGTGGTATGACTGCAAAAGTTATTAGGTGATTTGGATGTGTAGGGAGATGGTCCAGTTGTCATTCATTGTGACAACATGAGCAACATATAGCTAGCTAGGAATCCAGTGTTCCATGCTAGGACAAAACACATTGAGGTACACTACCACTTTGTGAGAGAGAAGGTACTTGCAGGAGAGATTGACTTGGTATATGTCAGCACACAAGATCAGATAATTGATATTTTCACAAAGGCATTGGGTGCAGAGAAGCTTCGAAAGTTTCGGAGCTTACTTGGAGTTGCAGAGATAGAATTGAGCTTGAGGGGGAGTGTTGAGATGGCAAGCTCAACACGTGCGGACATTGATGATGGACCGTCTGGCTAGATGAGTCCGCACATCTACACTTAGCACGTTGGTGGTCATTATGATTCATATGGCCACTGACTTATCACTTATTATATTTAGTTTGTTACACCTACCTACAGCTAGCAAAGATATAACGCTAGTCGATTAGTGTAGTCGGTTATGCACTATTTGACTTAGAAGGCCACTTTCCTTTATGTTGTATCTTATCTATACTTTGTGTATACTGTATAGTGTGTGGAAGAAGAAGAAGAAACCGTCAAGAAAACGTTTTGGCCTTCATCTCTCTTTTTGTGTTTTTGAGTGAGCTTCCTCTTGTGTATACAGTGTGTGTTTGGCGCAGCAACTCAAGCACATCCCCCCATCAAGTGATTATTGACAACTCCACTTCACTCACAAATCTACCACAGAACGCACTCCTATGGCACTCTAGGCTTGGTCATGCCTCTCAGAATGTTCTCCAACAACTTATTCACAAGAATCTTGTCCACGGCATTCTACCTTCTCTCTCTCAACTTCCATTTTGTCAAGCTTGTGCTCTCAGTAATGCCACAAATCTTCCTTATCCCAAATCTTACTTCATTACGACTCAACCATTTCAATTAGTACACTCTAACATTTGTGGTCCAATAAATCATGTTTCTCTCACTGGAGAAAAATACTTCATGGTGCTTATAGATGATTATTCAAGATATATTGTTGTATATTTTCTCATGAGAAAGTCACAAGTCTTCTCCAAGTTCCAAGAATATAAGGAAGCAGTTGAAAACAAGCGCGAGTTCCGACTCAAAGCTCTTCGTACTGACAACAGAGGAGAATATACTTTAAATGAATTCGAAGATTATTGCAAGGCCTTTGGCATTCAACATGAGCTTACCATACCACATCATCCACAACAAAATGGAGCTGTCGAAAGAAATAATTGTACACTACTCAATGCTGCAAGAGCTATGCTATCACTAGCTCGTCTAGAGAGAGAGAGAGAGAGAGAGAGAGAGAGAGAGAGAGAGAGAGAGAGAGAGAGAGAGAGAGAGAGAGAGAGAGAGAGAGAGAGAGAGAGAGAGAGAGAGAGAGAGAGAGAGAGAGGGTGAGTGTAAGAGAGGAAGAAAGTAAAAATTTACTAATTGATAGAGAGAGGGGGGAGGAGAGAGAGATTACTACATGGGACTAGGAGATTTTAGAGGTTCCAAAGCCATTGAGTCATGTGAACAACCCTCATCTCCAAAATCTTCAAACCTTAATGAATATCAAGCCTTATTAAAATCTTCAGAAGCTATTAAAGCTCTAGCACATCGACCAACGAAATTCACGCCTGATGTCAATCCAAACGGCACGAAAATCACACATGCTGTCCATCCAAATGACGTTGAATCATTTTCACAAGATGACACACATCATATCTTGAATAGTCCAAAATCGCCAGTTCATGCCAAGCAGGTACAGTCATCTTCAATCACAACAAAACAACAGCAATTGGTGCACCATAGCAACTCAATTGTTGCCTATCCAAGCAATCGGCTTGCCACCAATTGGAATAACTAGATTCACACTCCACCCAATACTTTATTATCTTCACAATTTCAAAGTTCCCAACATACCACATAAAATCTATATAAAGATCAAGTTTCCTATCTTTTAATTCCACAAGCTTCATTTTCTCATGAAAGTTCGACTCCTCTCCATGCCTCTATTCCCAACATAGCTCCATCCATTGATGAACAGAAACCTCAAAGGTTTGCTCACATAGCTGCAATGACTTCAACATCAAGCAATACTTCTCCTATGGCTCTCATTGTTACGACTCTACGAACTCCATCTCTAGCTTCTCCATCAATGCTGATTACTCTATTCAGTACATTCGACTTCGACACTAAAGAGGTACAATCACAATCAACTCCTTGCTTCAAAAACTTACATGATCTTCATCTTCAAGCCAACATTGCCCTTGGCCAAGCTCAAGATTCACCTCGAATCACTATTCTCAAAGCTCCAATTTACCCTACTGTTACTCAAGCACTTCAAAGTACTGAAGCCTCTCAATGGCAAGCTGCAATGCTTGATGAATATAAAGCTCTACTTCACAATAACACTTGGACATTGGTACCCCTTCCTCCTAGAGAATCTGCAATAAGCTGCAAATGGGTACTTCACAAAAAGCTCAAACCAGATGGCTCCATCGACAAGTACAAAGCTCGACTTGTGGCTCGTGGTTTCGAAGAAATTGAAGCCTCCATTACGGAAGTACATTATCTCCTGTACTTTCCTTGTCTTCTTTACGGGTATTACTCTCCATGGTGGCTCATTTCAAATTAATTCTTCACCACATTGATGTCAAGACTGCCTTCTTGCATGGTCACTTAGAAGATAAAGTCTATATATCTCAACCACCAAACTTTGTTGATTCCAAATTTTCTACACACGTTTGCCTACTACATAAAGCTCTTTATTGACTAAAATAGACACCAAGGCAGTGGTACGCTCGTATTCATTCTCACTTACTGCACCATGGCTTTCGGAGGCTAGAAATAGATCAAAACATTTATACTCTTCTTTAGGGCAACATTGTCATTATCTTAGGTCTCTATGTTGATGACATTCCTATTCTTGCCAACACTCCTCATGTAATGTTCAAAGCCAAATCTATCATATCTTCACAATTTTCTATAGCAGACTATGGTCCTATTGTTGGGGTAAAAGGCCTCTAGGCCTGCCCGTGTACATTGTGATCGCCCATTCTTTATTCATATATAATATGATAGTGCAATAAGGCTGTCAGTTCAGTTGGACAACACCTACATTGTGTGTGCTCTTCTCTCTCACATCTTCTTCTTCTCCTTCTCCACTGCCATTGCACCCCCTTCGACTGGTATCAGAGCTTGATTGTGGACCTTGGCCCGGCATTCCTTCAGCCCGGATTGTGGACCTTGGCTCGGCTTCCGGCTTTCCTTCAGCCCGGATTGAAGACCTAGAGATTGGAGCTTCAATGCCAGCCATGGCTTCTTCCGCCCGAGATAAGATTTCATCTCGTGCCTCTCCTTGGCCCTCATAGGCTCTTTGTAGGTATTCCTTGGCTTCATTGGGTACCTTGTATGCCCCCATTTTCCCCCTTATCCTTAGCATAACCAACATACCCCACAGTAGTAGCTCACGTTTTTTGTGCATGTTTCAAAATCTAGCTCAAAAATCCCATTTTTTCTCATATCTCGGGCATTCGGAACCCGATCTAGGCCAGGTAAGAGTCTAACTTGGGGGTTTTGGCATGCTCTAGACGCAATGACGATGTTAGATCTATCAAATTTTGATCACAAAATTTTCTATAATAGATCCGAGTTGATTTACAGCAAGAAAATGTCATGCTCTTAGCTTATGTGATGCTCTCGAGGCTTGGTATTTGATGCCCAAATGCTTTGGCGATGTTTGCTCAATGTTTTGAGATGCTTTGGGACTTGGTTTGAGCTTCCATAGCTCAATTTATGTAGGGATTTATTGTTGTACATCGTTTAGGTAGCAAGGTTTTATCAAGATGGCTTATGCATAATGCTCTTTGTTGACATTCGGGTGTCATGTTGGATGTATTGATGCTTGGTCATCATGGTTTATGCCCAGATATGCTATTTGAGAGCTATTGAGCCTTGATTTGGAAGCAGACACTTTGTTGTTGCTTGGGATTTATGCTACCTTGGTTGACAGGTTATTTTACCTCCAGTTTGGTTCTATCTATGGTCTACGGGTGCTCCCGACTACTCGGGATGATATACTGATGTATTTGGATGATGCCACTTTGATGTTTATGATCCCGGATGCTTCTTGAGAAAAGAGTAGAGCTCAATTCTTAGTTCACTGTCATTTTCTTTCAGCTGGCATTTCACTTGACAAGGTTTATGCCCCATGCTACCCATTATGGGACTGATGTATGATGTTTAATGTGGATGCTTTTGGGTTCGCAGTATGGCAGATATTTGGGCTTGAATCGACTTGCATTTGAGAATTTTGTGGAGTAGTTTGCATTTGGTTGGCTTATCACTTATGCAGCTTGGATGCTATTTGGCCCTTAATGCCTCGATTATGGATCTTGGATTTATTGGATGCGGATACATGTTTGAGCAGTGCTTGCTCCATTGTCTTGGCAGTTGGTTATTGAGCTTTTATTGCTCATTGATGCTTGGTTCTTTACGGATTACTCCTTGATTAGTAGACTTCTTGATAGTACTTGGGTTTAGTAGTTGTGGCTTTGTTGCTTCTGTGTTGCCTATCTTTTATGCTAGTTGGGTTGCTTTTGGCCATATAGGTTAGAGAGCAGTTGCTCTTGATGCTTACCTAGCTATGCACTTTGTCTACTATCATGTACTTCATAGAGCCACTTATTTGGATATTTTTCTATAGATACTTGGGCTTCTCCTAGAGCTTGACCATTGCAGGATCTTATGCCACTTACCGATCTTGCATTGACTTGGATACTACTATGTGGTCTGATGTACTACAAAGTCATGTTTGCCATTATGGTTATGGGCTGATTTCATGGCTGAATATCATATGCTCTTTTGACAGATGTCTTGGCCTTTACACTATTGTGGTTGGTTATGTCATGCACTTAGCTACGAGTCTTTTTTATGTGGGAGCTTCTGCATCCCTAGTTGATGCTTCTGTGCTTCCCTCTCCAGTGAGGATGGAAGAGTACTTTGCAGTAGCATGCTTCTACCACTTGTGCTTCTACTGATAGTTGTCTTGATGAGCAAGTTCCCTATGTTGGGATAGCCCTCGACTCCTTGAGCTCTGTGGATGTAATGGATAGTCCTATTCATGATGACTTGGATTCCTTGTCGTCTTCTATAGATTATTCTTCTACAGATGTATGCTTCCATTGTGGGAAGCTTGGGCATGCTAAAAGAAAATGTTTCAGATGGATTAGAGAGCAACAGAGATAAACACAGACTCAACATGAGCAGAGAGTCAGAGATACAGGAGATGCAGCAGGTGTTACCACTATTACTAGTGGTGAGGTACATGTTGTCACCCATGATGATGCAGTTGAGCATGTACTCCTGTCATCTTGTTTCCCTACAGCTTACTTGCTCAGTGATTAGACCTATGCGTTTGATTGGCTTTTGGACTCTATGGCATCTTGCATTGTTACCTCTCATAGAGCATGGTTCTCTTCTTACACGGAGGTTGACGGATATATTGATTTGGGCCTTGAGCAATCTTATGCTATTGTTGGTACATGGGATATACACCTAGCTTTGCCTAATGGGACTTCTCTTATACTCGGGGATCTTTTACATGTTCCCATGCTCGGTAAGAGCTTGATTTCTATCAGTCAGTTGTATAATGTAGGATATACTATTTCTCTTCAAGATAGGCCATGGAAGATCTTTCGTGGTTGCGTGGTTTTGGCCAGAGGTTCTAGAGTTGGTTCTCATTACCCAATGCATGTCTCTCATGTGGGAGATTCTATGGTTGGAGTTATCCGGATACCACATGCATTATTATGGCATTATCTCCTAGGCCTATGCACCACAGAGAGATGGAGATCTTGTCTTGTTTAGACTCATTGTTTCCTCCTATGTCACTTACAGATCTTGATGCTTGCCCTGATTGTACTCTTAATCCTTGTAGAGCCCCCTTGGCTTATGGCAATTGTATGAGGCAGGCTCCTCTAGATCTTGTCCATTGTGAAGTATATGGACCTATGCCTTCCCAGTCACTTGGTGGAGTGTCATACTTTGTGACCTTTGTTGATCATTCTACCCACCGTGTTTGGGCTTTTCCCTTGGTGCAGATTGAGGATGCTGCAGTTATGCTTGTCAGGTTTATGGATTCTACTGGTAGCAGGCCTAGGTGCTTGCAGATGGATTATGAGAGTCATGCTCCCTCTCCCAGCTTTCAGACCTCTTGTCAGCAGTATGGCATTGATTTCGGGTTGTCTTATGGATTTTGGGCTAAGGCCCTTATGACGGGGTTAATACGATGCCCTGCTTGACCTTGGATGGTATTACATCCCATGAGGCATGGAGTGGCATGTAGCCCTCCTATGATTACTTGAGGATGTTTGGCTCTAGGCATCTGTACGTATGCCACATGAGCCTATGTCACGTAGATGTATCCTCCTTGGTTATGGAGATGGTGACTTTAAGGCTTATAGATTATGGGATTTGGATGCATAGCAGGTCATACGCAGCCGTCATGCTGTCTTCTATGAGATGTAGACACCTCTCAGGCCTCTTGATGAGCGTTCAATACGCTTTATGGCTGATTTTATAGCAGCTATAGTGCCATTACAACAAGCTGTTTATGCTGAAAAGGAGGCACTTATTGGCCCAGATAACATATCTATGCATAACAGTCAGGGTTAGGATGTTGGTGGTCAGTTGCTAGACCCCTTGCATGCTCATGAGAGCCGTTTTCTTGTAGTTTTGCTGGCTGGAAAACTAGCCATATGTCAGTCTTCCGCTTCGCTGAGGCCACATGTAGTCTTGAGACCTCGTTGGACAAGTGCCCGGGATGTTGGCTCTCTTTCATTGATTGAATCTAGAGAGTTTGATTGCTCTCCACTGTCTTGTATGCACTATGGTGATGCTATGCATGAATCTGATGCTTTACAGGTGTGCAGTGATGAGTTGTACTTGCTTCATGAGAAGCATTCTTGGATTGCTCCATTGTATGGAGTTGTGAGATCACTTATCTCTTGGATGTCATGGACTCGGGGATGCTTGACTCTTCTTCTGCAGAGGTTCCCGACACTTCTTGCATAGCTCGCTTTTCGATTGGGCATTGGGTGAGATGTCATGATTCCTCACCTTGTCTTTTTTTTTCTTTTCTTTGTTTTCACTCCCCATCCACGTTGGCCTTTTAGTGGGAGGTTATTGGGTTAAAAGGCCCTTGGGCCTACCCGTGTACATTGTGATCGCCCATTCTTTATTCATATATAATATGATAGTGCAATAAGGCTGTCAGTTCAGTTGGATAGCACCTACATTGTGTGTGCTATTCTCTCCCGCATCTTCCTCTTCTCCTTTTGCACTGCCATTGCATCCCCTTCACCTATAAGGTGTCCACTTGTTCCCTTTCAGGACACGTCTTAGCAGTCCATCGGAAAGAGAGTCTAGAAAGCTCACCCGACACTCCCATGGAATGTTACGGGGTTTGCGATCTAGGACTTCCCGCATCTGCCACATAGCGAAAGTATTCCGACCGTCCCCCCTTGGACCTATAAAACCCCCCCTTAGTGGAGGGGGGGTAAGAAAGGAAGGAAGAGGCAGGAGCTGCCGTGCTGAAGTCATGGGAAGAGAGAGGAAGCCATAGCTGACGCTGCCCAGTCGTGGAGATCGCCGCCCAACCATCAACCTTCACCTATGTATTACTATCTTGGCATTGAAATTGAACAGTCATCCACATCCATCAAAATGCATCAACACACCTACATTATGTCTATTCTCTCTCGTTATTCCATGCTAAAATGTAATCCCATGGTCACTCCACTTGCCCAAAATCTCCAATTGAATCTATCCTCCTCCCATTCTCTTTCAATTGATCAAGCTAGCGAAATGGAGACTATTCCTTATATGGAAGCACTTGGATATCTTCGATATCTAATTACTTGCACCTGTCCAGATTTATCTTATGCAGGACACATTCTCTCCAAGGCCATGCATCAACCCACTTATGAACATTGGAAGCAACTCAAACGGGTCTTTCGATATCTGAAAGCAACATCAAATGTGGAAACTTGTTTTACAAAAGACAGCAATGATTTTCTCTTACGAGCCTATTCCGATGATGCAGATTGGGGTGGTGATCTTGCTACCCAAAGATCTCTCACTGATTTTATCATTACTCTAGCATGAGGTCCCATCTCCTGGAGTACCAAACAACAACACTCCATTGCACTTTCTACTATTGAAGCCGAATATGTGGCATGCAGCATGGCAGCCCAGGAAATAATTTATCTCAAGAAACTCTTGGAAGACATCAGTTTTGGGTATCAGCCTCAACAAATTCCAATCTTCACTGACAATAAAGCATCAATCTCTGTCATTCCACGACCAAAATTAAGCATTAAACTCCACCATATTGAGATGAGATATCATTTTGTACATGAATTAGTTGAAAGATCCCATATCATCCTTCAATATGTACCATCATGTGATAATGATGCTGATTTCCTCACCAAATCAATTCCTCACTTGAAGCACAAAATTGCCATGCAAATCCGTTGCGTGATCTGATTGGGAGGGGAAAACATCTCTAGCTAACTTGATGAATTCAATTTCTCTACAGATACCTATGGAATCCTTTTGAGGGGGGATGTTAAGATAAAGTTGTGGATAAGGATAAAAGTTTGGATAAGATAAGGACAAGTTAGTATGTGGACAAAAGGATCTCATAGATATCCACCTTGTAAATATCTTAGATATTTAGAGATAAAGCTTACCTACCTCATTTAATGTACCTTGTATATATACAACCACTAGCAATGAAATGCTCTCTTGAGTGCTCTTCATCCATTATTCCCATCTCACTTAGCGTCTCTGTGATGGGCAACATTCATGAACCCTTGTGCGAATCCCGTGCGACAACATATGTATAATCCTTTGGCACTATATTGAGAGCATCACTGGACACCAAAGCAAGGTCTATTGCTTCATCAATGCCGATCAACTTTCCCACCTTCAAAACAATCTGAAGAGCATCAAATGGATTGACCTTAAACTAGTCAAGTTGTTTATCTTCAAAAAATCACACCTAAATCCCATCCTCAACATAGGTGGAGGGCGAATTCGCCAAAATCGTTATCTTTATGATCAAATGCTCCAAATTATTCTAGCTAAGCACATTGCCATTTTAGGGCACTTGCATAATCACAATTATTATAAAGATAGTTTCCCAAATCTTTCCCAAAAATACAAAATCCTAAAAATATTTGATAAACCTCCAACCTTCAAAACCATTGATGTATCTTACAATTAGAATTGTTGTAATCCAAAAGTCTCCCTAGCTTGATTGCAACTATCTCTCAACTATCTACTTAATGTAATAAAGAGACTTGGTAAGCCCTATTGAACAATGAATAATGAAAGAGTCTTAATTTTTTGCAAGTTTGTATACTTCATACTAACGGTATGCTATAAATTTAAAATTCGTGGGTTCAAGTGTTGAAAAAGACCTTAAAGAGAGGCAAGTATTGTAAGCACTCATCAAGATGTGCAACTAATTTTGCAAATGTTAATAAGAATAGGGTATTGCACCTTTCATATTTATGCTTATTCCGGTTGAAGCAAAAGGGAAAAAATTCATTATCAAGAAAATCAAACTGCCCAAGTTTGATAGCAAAGAAAAGGATATTGAGTCTAAAGCAAAAATTTGGATTGAATTTATGGAGGATTACTTTTCTGGTGCAAGAACTGCTCCTCTAAATTAGACAATGATAGCAAAATTGAAGTTGATGGGTGAAAGGAAGCAATGGTGCAAGAATTAAGGGTTTGCAAAAGTGACCATTACTTGGGATAAGCTGAAGGAAGTTGAATGCAAGCGATACATCCCATTGGCCTACCATACATTGAAAATGAATGAATTCTTTAGCTTGAAGCAATCTAGATTAACCTTGGAGGCCTACAACTCTAGATTCGTGTCCCTTTTGAAGTATGCCATCCATGGATATCACCTAGCAAGTGTCAAAGTATTATCACGGGCCAAACCCTCCCTTGGATACTCTTCTCGAAGCCATGTGCCCATCTATCCTACAAGATGCATTAATTTGAGCAAGGCACATTATATAGGAACTTTAATCAACATTCAAGAGTAGTAGATTTTGGGGACAATGTTTTCCATACAAAGAGCCATAAGGATATGCCAAAAGCATCCAAGGACAATACCAGACTAGGCAAAGGAAGAAGGCCAAACCTTTAAAATTTAGATTGATTGTGGAAGCACCCAATCATTATCTCATCAAAGTATGCAGAGAGGCTAGGAGTAAACTTTGAAATTGCATCTAAATTATTAGTAAAATTGGCAAATGGAAAAGAGGCAATTTTTGCTCAATAGACTAGAAGAGTGGATTTTAACTTAAGAGGTAATCTTTCCAACATGGGGTTTAGAGTCATAAATTTAGGAGCTTATGAGTGCTTGTTAGGAATGGATTGGCTAATTCCCAATTATGCTCATATTCATTTTGAAAAAGGTCAAATCAAGATCCTAGATAAAAAAGGAGAGTTAGTAGCCACTCAAGGTGAAGTTGGAAATCCTAGAATTCAACTAGCAAAAGCTTCTCGGATCATGAAGGGACTGAGAAAAGGATTGCCTATCTACCTAATTAAAATTAATAAGATTGAACAAGAAAAGGAAGGTGGTGAAAAATCATCTTGGCTAAAGAAATATGTAGATGTATTCCCTAGAGGGTTGATAAAACTTCCTTCACCAAGTTTACCAAGAGAAGTTAATTATGAGATCAAGCTAGTACTAGAAGTTGTGCCAGTAGCAAAGCGACTCTATTATATGTCCATTTCAAAAGCCATTGAGTTGAAAGAAAAACTCAAGCAACTTTTGGATCAAGGATATATCAGATTGAGTAATTCATGATGGGAAGCACCAGTGCTGTTCCAAAAGGAGAACGGAACTCTCCATCTCTACATCGACTCATGTGGGCTAAACCAGGTGATAATAAAAAACAAATATCCAATTTCAAGGATAGATAAATTACTTAACCATCTTCAAGATACAAAGATCTTCTCAAAGATCAGCTTGAGCCTATTATCAGATAAGGATAAAAGATAAAGACATTCCAAAAACTTCATTTAATATAAGGTATGGCCAGTACGAATTTATTGTAATGTCTTTTGGGTCAACCAATGTACCTGCAATCTTTAATAGGCTGATGCAAGACATTTTTCGACCCTATCTTGACAAGTTTATTCTTATCTTCTTCAGCAATATCTTAACCTACTGAAAGAAGGATGAAGATCATGAATCACAACTCCAAGTTGTCCTTGGAATAATGAGGGGTACATGCTTTATGCCAAGAAGAAGAAATATGCCTTTTGTAAGAGGTAGATTGAATACCTTGGGTTTATAGTCTCTAATAAAGGGATTGTAGTAGAACGGTATTTAAGGAAGTCTGATATTTTCTAGGCTTAACAAGATGGTATAGGATTTTATCAAGGAATAATGCATTGATTTTTGCACCCCTGACTAACTTACTCAAGAAGCAAATTGCCATTGTATGGACTCCCATTGAATAGTTTAGCTTTGAGAACTGACCACAACTTCTATTCTAAAACCACCTGACTTAAATAAAAAATTTGAAGTTATCCATTAATACAAGCTTTCCTGCATTATTAGGCTGTGTGGCCATGCAAGAAGGCCATCTAATAGTCTACTCTTGTAGGAAGCTAAAAATTCACGAGAAGAACTATGCTACCCATGATCTAGAGCTACTTGCTGTAATTCATGCTCTCAAACTATGGAGAAACTATTTGCTTGGTAGCAAGTTTACCTTACTAAGGTCTCAAATGGATCTTTACTCAACCTAATCTAAACATGAGGTAACAACGATGGATTGAAGTCTTGCAAGAGTATGACTTCAAGATCAAGTATATGCCAAGTAAGGAGAATGTCATTGCAAATGCCCTAAGCTGCAAAGCATTTCTCAACACCCTTATCTCAAAAGAATGCTCCAAGGAAAGATCTTTAACAACAATGGTGTCAATGCCTAGTAACCCAATCATAGAAATGGTTAAAAAGGAAGCTAGCAATGACCCAAGATATCAAAATATGATAAAATAAGTCCTATCCAAAGATATAGAACCATAGTTAAAGTTCAATTATTTGAACTTCTCTACAGAAGAAGGACTTATCTAATTTAAAACGAGACTATCCATTCCAAGAAGTCAAGACCTCAAGAAGAAGATACTTTGGAAATCCCATGATTCCATTCCAAGAAGTCAAGACCTCAAGAAGAAGATACTTTGGAAATCCCATGATTCTCCTTTTTCAGGACAACTCGGCTATGTAAAGGCTCTCAATATTGTAAGAAGAAGCTTTCATTAGGAAAAACTCAAAGGAGATGTGCTTAAATATGTCTTTAAATGCCTGAGCTACCAGAATAGGTCAAGGCTATGTGTGTCAAGATGCCATGAAAGCTCCAACCACTTGACATTTCGCAAATGAAGTGGGAATTTATCAGCATGGATTTTGTAGTAGGATTACTATGTGGATACAATTTAATCCTAGTCATTGTGGATATGCTAACTAAGGTTGCTTACTTTATGCTACTTAAAAATAGCTATAGGGCTTTAGATATTGAAAGGATCTTTATGAAGGAGATCTTTAGGTTGTGTGGATTGCCAAAAAGGATCATCAATGATTGTGATTCTATCTTCACTTCTCATTTTCAAAAAAGTTTATTTGAGGCCACTAGTACCCAACTTTATTTCAACATTGGCTATCATCCTCAAACTGATGGTTGGTCAAATTGAGTGAGTCAACCAGGTCATTGAAGACATACTTAGAGCTTGCTGCTATAGGGAGCCTAAGCAATGGATAAAATACCTACCTTTGGTAAAGTTTGCTTACAATGCATCCTATCATCAAAGCGTCCAGATGACCCCATTTCAAGCTTTGTATGGAAAAGAGTGGCTAATTCCACTAAACTTTTCTGACCCTACCTTAAAGGTAGAAGCTTCCAAGAAGATGTTGGAAGAAATGGATGTGCACGTTAAGGCTATCAGATAAGATATCTAGGCTGCCAAGGATTAACAAAAAGCATATGCCAATCTAGGAAGGCAAGAATGAGTCTTCAAGGGAGGAGATATGTTTTCATTTGTGTTCATCCTAAAAAGAGCTCTTCATCCTTAGGGAAATACAAGAAGATAAGCCCAAGATATTGTGGACCATATAAAATTCTCAAGTGTCTAGGACTCAATGCTTATAAGCTACAACTTCTTGAATACTTGAAAGTTCACAATGTATTTTATGTTAGCCTTTTAAAAGTTTATGTACCCAATTCTGATCATGTCCTTGATGATCAATAAGTTGTAATGCCAAGCCAAGGAGTCCTTGAACTTCAACTTGATAGAATAATGGAAGAAAGAGAATGCATCCTTAAAAACAAGATCATTAGGGAATATCTCGTCCAATAGAAAGACTATCCCAAGGAGAATGCCACTTGGATGGATGAGGATACCCTATGTAAACAACATTCCCATTTCTTTCATAATAAAGGACTAGGGCCCAATAAAAATCTTAGAAAGAACTTCCTCACATGTAATAAAGCCTACACTTGAAATAAAAGTTATTCTACCTTGTCCTTATAAGTCTTAAACTTCGATGATGCAGGTAGTCAAGTAGCATAACATAAGCATTAATGAGTCCTAACCCACAAGTACTATGATCTCCATTTTGCTAGAATCAAATCCTAAGTTCTTTCGAGATGAGGACATCTTGATTCCTTTAAGGTGAAGAGAATATAGTATTCTCCCCTTTTCACATGAATAAGTATCAAAGGGGAGGGGTAGTGGAAATTGTAAGGTTAAGAAAAAACCTTAGATTTTTTTTTCTTGTAGAAGAAAAAAGAGGTAAATTTGTCTGCTTATTGACTAACCAGCACTTCCATCAACCCACACTACTGCCATCATCCGCGAACATGTTGTGTCATCATTCAATGCAGGGACAATCTCAAATGCATCAATTTGAGGAGGAGGGGAGCTCCACATAATCTGAACACACCGATTAAGGCTATAAATGCTAGCCTTAGCTTTAGCTTACGCTAATGCTACTACTTGAATTGCCAATTTTTGAGCACGTGCGCGCGCGCACACACACACACACACATAGAAGAATAGGTGAAGAAGAAGAGAAGAAAGGAGAAGGAGAGGAGAGGTGAGTAGGTGGAGAAGAAGGGAAGGGGAGAGAAGAAGAAGAAGAAGAAGAAGAAGAAGAAGAAGAAGAAGAGGAAGTGGAGAAGGAGAAGTGGATAGGTAGAGAAGAAGAAAAGAGAAGGAAAAGAAGAGATGAGAAGAGGAGAGGAAGACAAGAAGAGGGGGAGGGAAAGAGAGAAGTAGAAGAGAAGAAAGGAAGGAGTAGATGAAAAGAAGAGGAGGATAGAGAAGGAAGAGAGTGAAGAAAGAGAGGGATTGAGACAAAGGAGAAATCTTCAAATCGCAAAGAGGAAAACCACTCTAACTCTCAAAGGTCTCAACTACCTTCTTTTCCTTTGTACATAGACACAAGTCCTTCCACTCCTAGTAAAGTATTGACCTTGCAAGGAGCCTCCCAACCATTTAAAAGTTCAAGACCGTGGAGCTACTGCCGTGGATGTCTTCTTGCGATGGTCCTCAAGAGGAGGTATGCTAGAGCGAGGAGCACAGGAGCTACTAATGTGGTTGTGAATGTGGTTGACATACCATCACACGCTAACACAAGATCAGGTTCCTTCACAAATTTTAATGTTCATTCAATACATAGCTAGGAATGTAAATAAAGAAGTTTCAATATGGTAAAGAAATTATAGCAAAATAAAATGATAAAAAAGTAAAAACTATTAAATGTATAATTTTAATTTAGGATAAATTACATAACATCGCATTGAATAAATTAACTTTGGTTACTTATAAATAAATAATTACTTTTAGAATAAATTCTTTGGCATTTATAAATTATGTAAATGTTAGAAAATATGGAAAGTTTCATTGAGAATAAATCTTTTTGCATTTATAAATTATGTGAGCATTAGGATAAGTAAAAGTTGCATTAAGAATAATTATTTTTACATTTATAAATTATATAAGCATAAGGACAAGTAAAAGTTTCATTAAGCATATTTTTTTGTATTTATAAAGTATATAAACATTAGAACAAGTGCAAGTTATATTAAAAATGATTCTTTCTACATTTATAGAATATATAAATATTAGGATAAGTGAAAGTTGCATTAGGAATAATTCTTCTAGCTTTTACAAATTATGTGAATATAGAGAAAGGTAAAAAATTATATCAAGGATATTTCTCTTTATGTTTATGAATTTTTTAAATGTAAAAAATTTCACTTAATATTTATAAATATAAAAAATAGCTAATTCTTGGTATTTAAGCAAACAAGGACAAATAAAATGGATGATAAAAAATTGTTGATTAGGAATACTTCTTAGGGAAGAAAATTCCGCTATTAATTCCAAGATTTGATAAATCTTCATAGTTTAGGATAAACTTTAGACTCTTAATGAGGCCAAGTGACCAATCCTTGACAAGGGTTACAAACAAAAGATTGCCAACAAAAACCAATGACAACTAAGGAAAAGACCTAAAGAAGAAAGGTTAATCGAAGTTTAAAGAGGGACTAAGAAAAGTCAAACATGAAGGGGAACTACGAAAAAAAATCCAACAGTTAAAAGAGAGTTGATTTGGAAGGGATTGCCTCTAAGTTAAGATCTTACTCAATTTCCTCTCTATTTGTTAGGAATATTGCTTGAAGAAAATTGCTTGTACTCGGGCATACCAGTTTAACTTGATGCACTTAGGAAATTGATTGAATAATCAAATATCCTAATGCACTAAGTTTGCAACAAGATAAAAAGGAAAGCACAGTAGACCTCCCCCACGGCTAGTTGTGCATCCCTTTTCCAAGGGATAATAAATTGTCACCTCAAAGAGTTTTGGAAAGACCCTAATGGTGAGAGGTCGCTTCGTAGGAGAATCCTTGGGCAAGAAAAGTTGAGGGTGTTAGGAGGCTCTAGCCAATAAACTCTTAGACTCTTAGGAACTGTCCAAGCTCCTACATGACTCATGATAGATTTCATGAGGTGTCGGTACTAGTTAGGGACAAAAATATTGGAGAAATAAAGGCCTTCATGTCGTTCTTTTGTATGGGCAGAAGGTGAACACTTGTATAAGAATTTTCTATTAAATAAAGAATGTGTCTTTCAAATGATTTATTTTTATTATTTGTGTATTGTTATTTCAAATTACATAAATAAACACTGTGATTAAAAGTATTAATTAAGGACACTAATCTTATGTGTAGCCATCTATCACAAGCAATTGCTCAAATATTGACGCTAGTTAATCCAAAATAGGAGACCTTAACTTACCTAGAAAGTGAAATTCAAGTCGATTCTCATGGGAATAACCAAGACCTTCTGTTTGCAAAGTGGATTGGAGAGAGTCTAGGCAACAAAACCCATGTTATTCAAAAGAGTACTAAGCGGCATTGCCCAGAAAAAACAACTTGATGGACCACTAAGTTGTGGTGCACTAAGGATGTCTCAAGGGGGTATGTCACAACAATTAACATCATTCATCTAGTGTAAATTCATTGAGTGTCAAACTTCTCTTAAATATAAACATGGTAATATGAGTTATAATAAAATTTAATCAAACCAATAGGCTAGTATACACTTTATAAGTCTCCACCATAAACTTATACAAACAATGGCTTGTGGAAGAAAACTCATACTTTTAATAGTATTTAACCTTTACTAACCATTTAATGTTATATCCTATAGCACAAATCTATATGCACATATGTGTATGCATGCATGATCATTATCTATATCTTACCATTGCATATTTGATTTGTGGTTTATTCTAGATAGCTTAAAATTAACATGTTTAATATTCATAGTGTTCATTTATGTGATTTAAGATCACAACACACAAACAATGAAAATAAATCATTTGAAAGACAACTTCTTTATTTAATAGAAAATTCTTATACAAGTGTTCACCTTTTGTCCATATGGAAGAACGGTATAAAGGTCTTTATTTCTCCAAGATTTCCACCCTAACTAGTATTGGGCCTCTTAGAAATCTATCATGAGGCATGTAGGAGCTTGGAAAATTCCTGGGAGTCTAAGAGTTTACAACTAGAGCTCCCCATCGCACCCGCAACTCCTCTTGCCCAAGGATTCCCCTGCGAAGTGACCTCTCACCAGTAGGGTTGGTTCGAAACTCTTTAAGGTGGAATTTATTCTCCCTTGGAAAAGGGACCCACAATTAGCCTTGGGGGAGGTCTAGTGTACTTTCCTTTTTATCTTGTTGTAGACTTAGTGTATTAGGATTTTTAATTATTTAATCAATTTCCTAAGCATATCAAGTTGAACTTGTATGCATTGCTACAAGCACAAACAATTTTCTTCAAGCAATATTCTTAACAAATTGAGAGGCAATTGAGCAAGATCTTAAATTGGAGGCAATCCCATCCAACTCGACTCTCTTTTAACCCTTGGGTTTTTTTTTTCCTAGTTCCCCTTTGAGTTTAACTTTTCTAAGTCTCCCTTTAAACTTTGATTAATCTTTCTTCTTTAGGTCTTCTCCTTAGTTGTTGTTGGTTTTTGTTTGCAATCTTTCATTTGTAACCCCTGTTAAGGATTGGTTGCATGATCTCATTAAGAATCTAAAGTTTATCCTAAATTGTGAAACGTTATTGAATCTTGGAATTCATAGTAAAATTTCCTTTCTTAAGAAGTATTCCGTATCAACAATTTTTGATAATCTACTTTGATTATCTTAAATACTAAGAAAAAGCTATTTTTTAATTATAAAAAGTAAGAAAATATTTTTTGATATTAAAAAAAAATATAAACACAAAGAGAAATATCCTCGATACAAAAATTCACCTCCTCCTACGTTCACATAATTTGTAAAAGCTAAAATAATTATTCTTAATGCAACTTTCAATTATCCTAATATTTACATACTTTATAAATGCAAAAAAAAACTTAATGTAACTTTCACTTGTCCTAAAATGCTTACATAATTTATATATACAAAAATAATGATTCTTAATATAACTTTCTAACTTTCCTAATGTTTACATAATTTACAAATGCCAATAAATTTATTCTAGATGCAATTGTTTATTTATAGTCAACTAATTTATTCAAGGCAATGTTATTCAATTTATCCTAACTTCCAATTATACAATTCTAATTCAATAGTCTTTACTTGTTCTTTATTTATGTCCCTATCCATGTATTGAATGAACATTAATTTGTGAAGGAGCCCCCTCTTGTGTCGCATGTGATGGCCTATTGACCATATTCACAACCGCCCTAGTAGCTCCCACACTTCTCCCTCTAGCATATCTTCTCTTTAGGGCCATTGCAAGAAGAGGTTGGCGGCACTAATTGTCTTGAACTTCTAACTGGTTGGGTGACTCCTTGCGAGGTCAAGACTTCACTAGGAGTGGAAGGACTTGCATTGGGGTATGAAGGAAAAGAAGATAGATGAGACCTTTGTGAGCCAGAGTGGCCGTGCTTCTCTTTGCGATTTGAAGATTGCTTCTTTGTCTTGGTCTCTCTCTTTCTTCACTCTCTTCCTTCTCTATCCTCCTCTTCTTTTTATCTACTCCTTCCTTTCTTCTTTTCTACCTTCTCTCTTCCCCTCCTTCTCTTCTCTTCTTCCTCTACTCTTCTTGTCTCTTCTTTTCCTCCTCTTCTATTCTTCTCCACCTATCCACTTCTCCTCTCTTCTTCTCCACTTCCTCTTCTTGTCCTTCTCTTTTCTTCTTCTTCTTGTCCTTTTCTTGTCTTCTTCTCTTCCCTTCCCTTCTCCACCTACTCACCTCTCCCCTCCTTCTCCTTTCTTCTCTTCTTCTTTACCTATTCTACTCTCCTCCCTCCCTCCCCCCTCTCTCTCTAAAATTTCCACGCCATTAAAAGTTAGTTGGTTAGTTTAAAAGTTAGTTAGTCAATTAATAAGTTAGTAAGATTACTAACTAAAGACTAACTAAAGGAAAAACTAGCTAACGTTAATAACTAACGATTTTTATTAAAAATATATATTTAAAAAAAAACAGAGAACCGTAATCAGATATTTTTCTTGGATTGACAAGGACCATAGCCACCCTTCACGAAAGTTACAACGTGAACGAGAGTTATGAGCCATATTAATCACTAGTATTAATGTGTATAGTATGGATGGTCCAAAAATATTAGATTTTTGGGAAAAACTAGCGTATTTTAGATATTTTGGATATTACTTATTGTAAATATCCTAAAGAGATATAGAAATTTAAAAGGGAAGTGGAACCTGGGAGGAAGAAGCTTGACGGGAACTCCAACAACCACAATGTGTGGCTGGGCCTTCCTTTATTCAAACTATCACTAAAAGAATAAAGAATAAGCGACTGTGAAGGGCCCCTGCCACCTGCAGTGTGTAGTGGCGGGTACTGTCAGTGTAGTAATACACAAGTGGCTAGGTGGAGGCGCCTTTACCCCCAACAACCTCCCACTTAAAGGCGAATCTGCCTCAGTGAGAGAGAAAAAAGAAAAGACATTACAACATGTACACATGTACAACATGATGAGGAAAAAGACATCATCTCATCCAACACCCATCAATCTCCTGAGGAAGGCAAAGCGCTCGGTAGTGAGGCTCTTCATGAGCAAGTCTGTAGGATTTTGCTCAGTCGAAATCTTGACAAGGTCAACAGACCTGTCCTCAATGACCTCGTGAATGAAGTGATACCTCATCTCAATATGTTTCATCTTCGCATGGAAGACCGGATTCTTGACCAACTAAATGGCACTCATAGAATCCGAATGCAGTGTAGACATAGCATATGTTATACGAAGGTCAGCAAGAAAACGGCCTAACTAGTAGCCTCCTTGCAATCCTCTATGGCTGCAATATACTCGGCCTCTGTAGTAGAAAGGGCTGGACACTTTTGCGCCCTAGACATCCAAGAGATAGCCCCTCCAGCACAAGTGAACACATAGCCAGAAGTGGACTTCCTACTATCTGCATGTCCTGCATAATCAGTGTCAGTGTACCCCACGACTCCTATATCTTGGCTGCCATAACAAAGACACATATCTGCTGTGCCCTTCAGGTACCTCATGATACCCTTCACAGCATCCCAATGTTTCTTGCTAGGTGTAGCCATATAACATGCCACAACCCCAACTGCAAAAGCTATATCTGGATGGGTGGCTATCATGGCATACATAAGACTGCCTACGGCTGAGGCATAGGGAATCTTGGCCGTCTCGGCCATGTGCTCATCTGTCTGTAGACAATCAACATGTGAAACCTTTACATAAGAAGGTAATGGACAACCAATAGGCTTAACATCCTACATACGGCATCGCTCAAGGACTTTATGAATGTACTCCTTTTGTGACAGATAGAGTAGTCCTGAGATCTATCACTCGTAATGCGCATACCAAGTATGTGAGAGGTCTGACCCAGATTTTTCATCTTAAAGCTCTTCTTGAGCTGAGCCTTAAGAGCATCTAGCTCCTCATGAGCTGTCCCTGCTAAAAGCATGTCATCCACAGAGAGTACCAAAATCAATAAAGAACCATCACGGGCTTTCTTTGTGTATAAGCACAGATCCATAGCACTGCGACTGTAGCCCTGTGATTGCATGAATGCATCAAACTTATGGTACCATTCCCTAGGTGCCTGCTTCAAGCCATATAGACTCTTCTTTAGCTTGCACACTAGGTGTTCCCTTCTAGGGTCTCCAAAGCCCTTAGACTGCTCCATGTAAATCTTATCATGCAAGTCCCCATGTAAAAAAGCCGTCTTGACATCCATTTGGTACAAGTGCAGGTCAAGTTGTGCAACCAAGGCCAAGACTAAGAGTAGGGTGGTCATCTTGACCACAGGAGAAAAGACTTCATCAAAGTCAATACCGTGATCCTGCTTAAAACCCTTAGCAGCCAATCAAGCCTTGTATGCCGGCTTGGGGTGTCTAGGGGTACTTTTCAGCTTGTACACCCACTTGCATGGCAAAGCCTTCTTACCCTGAGGCAAGGAAACCAAATACCAAGTCTGATTCTTATGCAATGAGTCAAGCTTAGACTGCATAGCCCTCCAAGAGTGACAATCACCCCTGTGCATAGCCTCATCATAAGTGAGAGGCTCTCCTGCATCTGTAATGAGTACATAATCCATAGAGGGTGCAAAATGGTCAGGAGGTCATCTATCTCTAGTAGAATGCCCCAACCCAGGCTCTACTGCCTGACCGACATCCTGTCTAGAAACTCTTTAAGGTGGAATTTATTCTCCCTTGGAAAAGGGACCCACAATTAGCCTTGGGGGAGGTCTAGTGTACTTTCCTTTTTATCTTGTTGTAGACTTAGTGCATTAGGATTTTTAATTATTTAATCAATTTCCTAAGCATATCAAGTTGAACTTGTATGCATTGCTACAAGCACAAACAATTTTCTTCAAGCAATATTCTTAACAAATTGAGAGGCAATTGAGCAAGATCTTAAATTGGAGGCAATCCCATCCAACTCGACTCTCTTTTAACCCTTGGGTTTTTTTTTCCTAGTTCCCCTTTGAGTTTAACTTTTCTAAGTCTCCCTTTAAACTTTGATTAATCTTTCTTCTTTAGGTCTTCTCCTTAGTTGTTGTTGGTTTTTGTTTGCAATCTTTCGTTTGTAACCCCTGTTAAGGATTGGTTGCATGATCTCATTAAGAATCTAAAGTTTATCCTAAATTGTGAAACGTTATTGAATCTTGGAATTCATAGTAAAATTTCCTTTCTTAAGAAGTATTCCGTATCAACAATTTTTGATAATCTACTTTGATTATCTTAAATACCAAGAAAAAGCTATTTTTTTGTTTATAAAAAGTAAGAAAATATTTTTTGATATTAAAAAAAATTATAAACACAACGAGAAATATCCTCGATACAAAAATTCACCTCCTCCTACGTTCAGATAATTTGTAAAAGCTAAAATAATTATTCTTAATGCAACTTTCAATTATCCTAATATTTACATACTTTATAAATGCAAAAAAAACTTAATGTAATTTTCACTTGTCCTAAAATGCTTACATAATTTATATATACAAAAATAATGATTTTTAATATAACTTTCTAACTTTCCTAATGTTTACATAATTTACAAATGCCAATAAATTTATTCTAGATGCAATTGTTTATTTATAGTCAACTAATTTATTCAACGCAATGTTATTCAATTTATCCTAACTTCCAATTATACAATTCTAATTCAATAGTCTTTACTTGTTCTTTATTTATGTCCCTAGCCATGTATTGAATGAACATTAATTTGTGAAGGAGCCCCCTCTTGTGTCGCATGTGATGGCCTAGTGACCATATTCACAACCGCCCTAGTAGCTCCCACACTTCTCCCTCTAGCATATCTTCTCTTAAGGGCCATTGCAAGAAGAGGTTGGCGGCACTAATTGTCTTGAACTTCTAACTGGTTGGGTGACTCCTTGCGAGGTCAAGACTTCACTAGGAGTGGAAGGACTTGCATTGGGGTATGAAGGAAAAGAAGATAGATGAGACCTTTGTGAGCCAGAGTGGCCGTGCTTCTCTTTGCGATTTGAAGATTGCTTCTTTGTCTTGGTCTCTCTCTTTCTTCACTCTCTTCCTTCTCTATCCTCCTCTTCTTTTTATCTACTCCTTCCTTTCTTCTTTTCTACCTTCTCTCTTCCCCTCCTTCTCTTCTCTTCTTCCTCTACTCTTCTTGTCTCTTCTTTTCCTCCTCTTCTATTCTTCTCCACCTATCCACTTCTCCTCTCTTCTTCTCCACTTCCTCTTCTTGTCCTTCTCTTCTCTTTTTCTTCTTGTCCTTTTCTTGTCTTCTTCTCTTCCCTTCCCTTCTCCACCTACTCACCTCTCCCCTCCTTCTCCTTTCTTCTCTTCTTCTTTACCTATTCTACTCTCCTCCCTCCCTCCCCCTCTCTCTCTAAAATTTCCACGCCATTAAAAGTTAGTTGGTTAGTTTAAAAGTTAGTTAGTCAATTAATAAGTTAGTAAGATTACTAACTAAAGACTAACTAAAGGAAAAACTAGCTAACGTTAATAACTAACGATTTTTATTAAAAATATATATTTAAAAAAAAACAGAGAGTCGTAATCAGATATTTTTCTTGGATTGACAAGGACCATAGCCACCCTTCACGAAAGTTACAACGTGAACGAGAGTTATGAGCCATATTAATCACTAGTATTAATGTGTATAGTATGGATGGTCCAAAAATATTAGATTTTTGGGAAAAACTAGCGTATTTTAGATATTTTGGATATTACTTATTGTAAATATCCTAAAGAGATATAGAAATTTAAAAGGGAAGTGGAACCTGGGAGGAAGAAGCTTGACGGGAACTCCAACAACCACAATGTGTGGCTGGGCCTTCCTTTATTCAAACTGTCACTAAAAGAATAAAGAATAAGCGACTGTGAAGGGCCCCTGCCACCTGCAGTGTGTAGTGGCGGGTACTGTCAGTGTAGTAATACACGAGTGGCTAGGTGGAGGCGCCTTTACCCCCAACAACCTCCCACTTAAAGGCGAATCTGCCTCAGTGAGAGAGAAAAAAGAAAAGACATTACAATATGTACACGTACAACAGGATGAGGAAAAAGACATCATCTCATCCAACACCCATCAATCTCCTGAGGAAGGCAAAGGGCTTGGTAGTGAGGCTCTTCATGAGCAAGTCTGTAGGATTTTGCTCAGTCGAAATCTTGACAAGGTCAACAGACCTGTCCTCAATGACCTCGTGAATGAAGTGATATCTCATCTCAATATGTTTCATCTTCACATGGAAGACCGGATTCTTGACCAACTAAATGGCACTCATAGAATCCGAATGCAGTGTAGACATAGCATATGTTATACGAAGGTCAGCAAGAAAACGGCCTAACTAGTAGCCTCCTTGCAATCCTCTATGGCTGCAATATACTCGGCCTCTGTAGTAGAAAGGGCTGGACACTTTTGCGCCCTAGACATCCAAGAGATAGCCCCTCCAGCACAAGTGAACACATAGCCAGAAGTGGACTTCCTACTATCTGCATGTCCTGCATAATCAGTGTCAGTGTACCCCACGACTCCTATATCCTGGCTGCCATAACAAAGACACATATCTGCTGTGCCCTTCAGGTACCTCATGATACCCTTCACAGCATCCCAATGTTTCTTGCTAGGTGTAGCCATATAACATGCCACAACCCCAACTGCAAAAGCTATATCTGGATGGGTGGCTATCATGGCATACATAAGACTGCCCACGGCTGAGGCATAGGGAATCTTGGCCATCTCGGCCATGTGCTCATCTGTCTGTAGACAATCAGCATGTGAAACCTTTACATGAGAAGGTAATGGACAACCAATAGGCTTAACATCCTACATACGGCATCGCTCAAGGACTTTATGAATGTACTGCTTTTGTGACAGATAGAGTAGTCCTGAGATCTATCACTCGTAATGCGCATACCAAGTATGTGAGAGGTCTGACCCAGATTTTTCATCTTAAAGCTCTTCTTGAGCTGAGCCTTAAGAGCATCTAGCTCCTCATGAGCCGTCCCTGCTAAAAGCATGTCATCCACAGAGAGTACCAAAATCAATAAAGAACCATCACGGGCTTTCTTTGTGTATAAGCACAGATCCATAGCACTGCGACTGTAGCCCTGTGATTGCATGAATGCATCAAAATTATGGTACCATTCCCTAGGTGCCTGCTTCAAGCCATATAGACTCTTCTTTAGCTTGCACACTAGGTGTTCCCTTCTAGGGTCTGCAAAGCCCTTAGGCTGCTCCATGTAAATCTTATCATGCAAGTCCCCATGTAAAAAAGCCATCTTGACATCCATTTGGTACAAGTGCAGGTCAAGTTGTGCAACCAAGGCCAAGACTAAGAGTAGGGTGGTCATCTTGACCACAGGAGAAAAGACTTCATCAAAGTCAATACCGTGATCCTGCTTAAAACCCTTAGCAGCCAATCAAGCCTTGTATGCCGGCTTGGGGTGTCTAGGGGTACTTTTCAGCTTGTACACCCACTTGCATGGCAAAGCCTTCTTACCCTGAGGCAAGGAAACCAAATACCAAGTCTGATTCTTATGCAATGAGTCAAGCGTAGACTGCATAGCCCTCCAAGAGTGACAATCACCCCTGTGCATAGCCTCATCATAAGTGAGAGGCTCTCCTACATCTGTAATGAGTACATAATCCATAGAGGGTGCAAAATGGTCAGGAGGTCATCTATCTCTAGTAGAATGCCCCAACCCAGGCTCTACTGCCTGACAGACATCCTGTCTAACATCAGCATGTCTAACATCTGGGCCATGAGCATTAGGTAATGCTGCACGCTGTGTAGCTGGCCGTGGAGGAGCGAGCTGAACGGGAGCAGGTGGCTCCTCTTGAAAGATAACTTTGCGTACCTCAACCACTTTCTTAGGTTGCATATGCATTTTATCCTCATGAAAGATGACATCATGGCTGCCGATCTCTTTCTGCGCATGCGGATCCCATAGATGGTAATCCATCTCTCATGCATCTCCATAGCCAATGAAATTGCATTTGACACTTTTAGGATCCAGCTTATTGCGTTTGTCCTTGGGCACATGGCAGAATGCCTCACATCCAAAGACACTCAAATGATCATAAGAGGGGGGGTTGCCTGCCGAGACCTCCTCTACAACCTAAAAGTCAATGCCACTACTGGGCGACCTGTTAATGAGATGCATTGCAGTAGTAACTGCCTTAGCCCAAAAGTGCAGCGGTAAGCCAGCTTAGCTAAGCATGCTACGGACCCTTTCCTGAATGGTCCTATTCATGCACCCTAGGTATACTGTCTGTGGCACTTTGATGATATATGAGAATTCCATTTCTTTCTTTTCTTGTGCTTCGTCATTTGTCCTTTCTTCACATTCTTTCTCTCTTTTTCTCTTCTCTTTTTTGCTTGTTTACTTTAAAAAAAAAAACATTTAATACATTGGGAGGGGGCGTGCAAGACATCATCCATATGCTCTTCAGGAGCTACAATGCGAGGGGGCCTAAGGGACTTGGTAAGGAAGGGCCTACTCTGCAAGTAACCTTTTATGTTAATGTGTACATTTAGGGGTGCTATTGATAGGAAGGGATGGCTGCACTTAGTGAAGTGGCTATCATTTATATATTTGAGGATGGCCATACAAAAGGAAGGCAGGAGCACGGCCCTCATCATGAGGTGGGCCATCATGCAGCTACCAATTCTTGCATTTAGATATAAAAAGAGTGGTTGGGTCTGTTCCGCCGTGGGCTTTTGCTTGAGAAAAATCCTAAGTACCCTAAGATAGTTACATGTAGTAATAAAGGCGGGATTAGGGCAGGATGAAAACTCATTGAGGAAGTGTGTGATGGATGTGCGGATGTCCCGCTTGGTGAAGATTAGACACTTCGCTAGACTCCCTGCATTCACATTGTAGATCATTGGGAAATCATACCTACCATGTCAAGAATCACGTGGTGGAGGGGGTTGCTCAAGATGCTGTGCCGAACACACACAGAATGCACAAGGAGAAGCTCACTCAAGAGACAAGAAGAGAGATGGAGGCCAAAACGTTTTCTTGCTGATTTCTTCTTCTTCTTCCACACACTTTTACAATGTACATAAAGTATAGATAAGATACAGTATAAAAGGAAAGTGGCCTACTAAGTCAAACAATGCATAACCGACTACACTAGTCGACTAGCGCTATAACTATGCCAGCTGTAAATAGGTGTAATGACCTGAATATAATAAGTAATGAGTTAGTGGCCATGTGAGATTCATAATGACCACTGACGTGCTAAGTGTAGACGTGTGGACCCATCTAACCAGGCGGTCCATCATCAATATCAGCATGTGTTGAGCTTGTCATCTCAACACTCCCCCTCAAGCTCAACTGCATCTCTGCAACTCCAAGTAAGCTTCGAAACTTTTGAAGCTTCTCTGTACCCAATGCCTTCGTGAAGATGTCATCTATCTGATCCTGTGTGCTGACATACACCAAGTCAATCTCACCTGCTAGTACCTTCTCTCTCACAAAGTGGTAGTGTACCTCAATATGTTTTGTCTTGGCATGGAACACAGGGTTCCTAGTAGCCAACTGTATACTGCTCATGTTGTCACAATAAATAACAACTGGACCTTCCACCTGGACATCCAAATCAGCCAATAGCTTTTGCAGCCATACTACCTCATGTGCTGCAACAGCAGCACCTCTATACTTAGCCTCTGTACTCGACAAAGCAACTGTAGATTGCTTTTTGCTGCTCCATGCAACTGCTGCACTACCAAGAGAGAACATGTATCCGCTGGTAGATCTTCTATCAGACATACTACCAGCCCAATCTGCATCTGTATATCCAAATACCTGTACATCTGTACCTACCTCATAGAAAAGTCCATAATGTAATGTGCACTTCACATATCTCAATATGCGTCTGACTGCATCCAAATGTGGCTTTCTAGGTACTTGCATAAACTGACTCACAAGACCAACAGCGTAGCTCAATTCTGGCCTTGTAATGGTCATGTAGATCAAACTCCCCACTATCCTCCTGAGCATAGTAGGGTCTTCTATCTCATCCCCAACATCAGCACTTAGCTTTACATTCTGCTCCAACGGGACTGAAAGTGGTTTGCATGCAGTCATACCATACTTGGACAACATATCCAAGCCATACTGTCTTTGGGACAGCCATATACCATCATCACATCTGATCACCTCAATGCCAAGGAAGTACCTTAGCTCACCTAAATCCTTCATCTCAAACTTCATCTTCAAACAGCCCTTGACTTCAGCAATCCCACTATCACTATCACCTGTAATAATCAAGTCATCCACATAGATGACTATGATGACCAAACCTGCATCTCCCTTTCTCACATAAAGTGAGTGATCAGCATCAGAAACATAAAAGCCAATATTGAAAAGATACTCTCTAATCTTGTCAGACCATGCTCTAGGTGCTTGCTTGAGCCCATAGAGTGCCTTCTTCAACCTGCACACATACATGGGATGCTCTAAATCTTCATAACCTGCTGGCTGATCCATATACACTTCTTCCTGCAAATCACCATTCAAGAAGGCATTCTTTACATCCATCTGCTGCAACCTCCAACCTTTGGCTGCTGCCAAAGCAATCACACATCTGACAGTTGTCATCCTAGCAACTGGATTGAAGGTTTCATCATAATCTATGCCATATGTCTTGGCATAGCCTTTTGCAACCAGCCTAGCTTTGTACCTGCTAATAGAACCATCTGCATTGTGCTTAATCTTATAAACCCACTTACATCCAATAGCTTTCTTTCCCTTCGGCAATGATACTAGATCCCAAGTCTTATTGGCCTCTAATGCAGCCATCTCCTCATCCATTGCTGCATCCCAATGAGCATGACCAACAGCCTCCTCAAAACATGTGGGCTCAACATCCTCAACTAGTTTCACCATATAAGCATAATGGTGAGCTACATAACCTTCAAAACCAAATCTTTTAACAGGGTATCTCACCCTGCTAGACGTGTGTACCACTGGATCACTCAATGGAGTCTTTGCATTAACGCGTGCTCTCTGCACACCTGAAGTCCTCACTGAAGGAATGCCAAGCTCATCATCCAAGCTCTCTGAGCCACTAGAGTCTCCATCAAGAACTGCATCAATGCCTTCTGACACCTTATTCTTTCCTTTGTCTTTACCTGTAGTGCTACTAGATGCACCCGAAGATGTAGAGGTACTCCTTAGTCTCCCAGACCAAGGACTACCAGATGATTTCTCTGGTCCGCTAAGAGTTCGTGATTCTTGCTTTTCAGCCTGCACATGAGTGCCATGATCATCATCATCATCCAATGCATCACCACTAGATGCATACCAACTGCTCATTTCATCAAAGATGACATCCCTGCTCACTCTGAACTTACATGTGACAGGGTTGTAACAACGATACCCTTTCTGCTCTAAAGAGTATCCAATAAAGACACACTTTTCAGCCTTTGGATCCAGTTTCTTCCGCAACTCATCTGGCACATGAACATACGTAATGCAGCCAAATACTTTCAAGTGTGAAACATCAGGCTTCTTACCTGTAAAACATTCTTCGGGGGTCATACCATGAACTGCCGCTGTGGGAGTTCTGTTCATAATATAAACAGCAGTATGAACAGCCTCAGACCAAAAATGCTTAGGCATATTCTTTTCAGCCATCAAGGCTCGTGCAACTTCTGCAATATGCCTGTTTTTCCTTTTTGCAACCCCATTTTGCTGTGGGGTATACCTGCATGTGAACTGTCTCTTTATCCCCTGAGACCTCAGAAAATCAGTGAACTCATTGGAGAGGTACTCTCCCTCTCCATCTGACCTCAAGCACTTTACTTTCAAGCTTGTTTCTCTTTCAACTGTAGCCTTGAAAGTTCTAAAGTGCTCAAAAGCTTCACTCTTTTTCTTCATAAAATATACCCACAGCTTTCTAGAACAATCATCAATGAATGTGACGAAGTATGAACTACCTCCAAGAGATACATTTTGTGTAGGCCCCCAAATGTCTGTATGCACAACATCAAGGAAATTTCTGCTTACATCTCTGTCATGTGAAAAGGGTTGTCTTGCCTGCTTACCAAACTGACATGCTTCACATACCTTTTGAAATTCTGCAACTTTAAATGTAGGCAAACCTGTAACCAACCCTTTGGACTGTATTAATTTCAACCTTTGTACATTTGCCTGTCCAATGTGTTTGTGCCAAATTTCAATGTCTGCAACAACACCTTTTCCTTTGGCATACATAGCAGCATTCATAGTAGGAATTACAGCATCTAGAGTGAACATACGTCCAACTCTACTTCCCTTTGCTACCAACCTGCACTTGTCATTGAAGTCTTCTACAAAGCAGCCCTTTGCATTAAATCTGACTTGCAGCCCTTGCTCTACCATTTGATCGACTGACACCAAGTTCTTTGTAATAGATGGCACATATAATACATATGAAAGACTCTTTGTCTTACCATCATGCAAGGACAAGGGAACTTTTCCAATGTGTGAAATTGGGTGGCATGAGTCATCACCCGTCTGCACATAACCTGCATTCTGCAAATCCTGCATCTCTCCAAACCATTCTGCATGGCTCGTCATATGATTGGATGCACCTGACTCAACATACCAAACATCTTCATGTGTTCCCTTTCCTGTAACAGCATTCAGCATATGCTGCATAACGAACAAACGTTCATTTTTGTCTTCATTCTGTTGTGAAGACGATGCATAGTTTCCTTGCTGCAACTTACCACTGCGGATATCATCTTTCTTAGCATAACATTGGGCTACAACATGACCTATTTTGCCACAGTAGTGGCACACAATACCAGAGTTGTTAGAACCTCTATTTTGCCATCCACCTCTTCCTCTAAAGCTTCCCCTGCCTCTAAAGTTACCACGACCTCCTGAAACCTGCATATCGCCAAATTGCTGATTCAATCTGTTTTGCTGGTTGTCACTACCACGTCCTGTACCATGGCCTCTTGAAGAGAACCTGCCACGTCCCCTTCTAGAACTGGAGTAGAAAGCTTGGACCTGTTTACCACTTCTTTCAGATGTCTCACTTTGCATGTTGATCTCTTCAGTGATCATAAGGGAGACCAATTCATCGAAATCTGGAAATGGCTTTCTGACATATATGGAAGTTACAAAAGACTTCCAAGCCTTTTCATTGTTAAGTCCACCCAAGGTAGACGACACCAAATCATCATCATCGGGCATTGCATCAATCGCTGCCAATGCATCTGCAATGCTTCTTACCTTCAGTGCATATTCATTGATAGACATCTTCCCTTTCTTTAATGTATTCAACTCTTGCTTGAGTTGAATCTTTCGTGCCTTTGTATTTACAGAAAACATACTTTCAAGTATGGTCCAAGCTGCATATGAATTCTCTGCATTTCTAATGTGTCCCAGCATATTATTGTCAATTACTACAGACAACCAATACATGACCTTTTTATCCTTTGCATTCCATTCTTTCCGTGCCTTTGTCTCTTCTGCAGTTGGAGGATCACTCATCTCCGGCTCCTTTTCTTCACCTGAAACGAACTCGTAGAGGCATTTTCCAATAAGGAAGTTCGTGACACGGAACTTCCATGAAGGGTAGTTGTTCTTGTCGAGCTTCTAAATGATGGGGCTTCCACTGTTCTCTGCCATTATCACAAAATTAATACCAACAACAAGCAAATCTTTTGCAACCCTGGACCTGTAGTGCACAGCAATACACTAGACAGCCTTTTGCACTGTCTGCTCAACAATACATGCAATCTGCAACTTGTTTGCAGATAAACCTTGTGTTTACTCACTGGTAAACACCTTTGAACTTACAGATCTGAAATCTGTAACCTGCGCACCCACGTTCGGTCAATACAGTCGAAGTCACAGCGTACCCTGAAACTGCTGTCTGCAACCTTGCGACTCTAAAACGGGCCCTGAAACGGCCTCAGATGCCCAAAATAACTGCGGGAAAGCCCTAAAGGGCCTATTTGCACAATACAAAGCGCTCTTCGCGCACACCAAATCTCACTGCAATCTGAGATTTTTGCTCTGCCTTGCTTCTGGTGCCTCCACAGGCACTATCCAAGAGAAAGGGTTGAAGGATGGGAGAGCTTCTTACCCGTGGCTTGCTTGCTCGAACCTTGCTTCTTCTCCTTTGCTTCAACCTTCAAAATCAGCCTCTCTCAATGGCGCGGCTCTGATACCATGTCAAGAATCACGTGGTGGAGGGGGTTGCTCAAGATGCTGCGCCGAACACACATAGAATGCACAAGGAGAAGCTCACTCAAGAGACAAGAAGAGAGATGGAGGCCGAAACGTTTTCTTGCTGATTTCTTCTTCTTCTTCCACATACTTTTACAATGTGCATAAAGTATAGATAAGATACAACATAAAAGGAAAGTGGCCTACTAAGTCAAACAATGCATAACCGACTACACTAGTCGACTGGCACTATAACTATGCCAGTTGTAAATAGGTGTAACGACTTGAATATAATAAGTAATGAGTCAGTGGCCATGTGAGATTCATAATGACCACCGACGTGCTAAGTGTAGACGTGTGGACCCATCTAACCAGGCGGTCCATCATCAATATAAGCATGTGTTGAGCTTGTCATCTCAACATACCATGCACATCTCAGTTATAATCTACCTCTATTATCTGTGGATATGGCATTTAGGTGGGATCATTATGCTCATCTGGTTTGGTGCTGCAGAAGGCCATCTAAGTATCAAGGTTGGAGTCCCAAAGACATCACTGCCATTTCGGTTGGGCTTCATATCTGCTAATAGCCTTTGGAATCTCCCAAACTTTGTCTTGCCAAATAGTTTGCGAGCTTCTCTGCCAACTTGTAGGGTGTCTTGCTCTTTCCTTTGTCCATCTATTCCTTAGTCATTAGATGAGCTTGATCACATACTCCACCACTCTTAGAGAAAAGACCCTATCTGAGAAGTGAGGATAATGGAAGAAGAATTTGAATGGTTGTTTTTTTTTCTCCCACTACTCCCAGACAACTAGTTTTTGGGCCTAGTTTATAGGATATCACTATTCTCTTTGTAGGATTTGGACCTCAAGATCTTGCTGTAGCTTTGCTTGGAGACTCCTTCATGCTAGCTCCACCTACTCTCTCTGCTTGTGCTTCCTTTCCACAACTCTCTTAGGGGCGGCTTCCTCACCTCACTCTTTTGTTTGTGCATGCATCTGTTGTGGTGGGCTCGGCTCATTTGGCTGCTCTTCTTTGTCTTGGCCTCTTTCTCAAAGTCTGCCCTTTTTCTCTTGGCGATTTTGTTGAGCTGAGTGGATGGTTGAGCTTGTTTTTCTGGCTCTCTAAACCCTAATTCTTCCAAGTCCTTTGTCAAGAACCCAGCCTACCTTAGGTATTGTCATTGTTGCTCCATTCTTAGGCTAGTGCTATCTTTTCATGCCTTTTCATAGAGGCCGTATCTCAAGGCTCTCCTTGTGATTTCTAGATTCCTTCTTAGCCCTTCTACCTCAGGTATTGTCATTGTTGCTTCATTCTTAGGCTAGTGCTATCTTTTCATGCCTTTTCATAAAGGCCGTATCTCAGGGCTCTCCTTGTGATTTCTAGATTCCTTCTTAGCCCTTCTACGGTATCCTCGCCCCTGTGCCTGGTTCACATGCAGAAGCATATTAGGGAAGGCTTATTGCTAGACTTTTAGACCTACCTCCACTACTTCTGCCCTTGCCAGTGCCATGATTCATTCATTTTCCACCAAGGCAAGGCATTCGGCAAGGTCTCTGAGTCTTCCAACGGTCTTTTCCTCCCAAGCTCTGGCCTTTTCCTCCATCCTTTCTATGCACTAATTCTGGCATTGAGACATTGTCATTACCATCTATTCCTACTCCTTCCAAATTGTGAGCATTCGCTCTTTCTTTTATTGGAGGCAGTTTAGCTACTCTGCCAGTCGTTCTTGCTTTAGGAGGGCCACATGGAGTTGGTTTTCCACCTCTATCAGCCTTTTGGCTGACACCTCATCTCTTTGCGCCTTAGCATCATGTAGTTCCTTAAGTAGCCATTTCCTTGTGTTGTTTCTCTTACAAAACTCTACATAGGCCTAGATCCTTGCTCTTTCCAACTCCTGGCGAGCTCATCTCCAATCTTCTTAAGCTATTTGAGGTATTCTTGCATCTCCTTATTTTGTTGCAAGAGGATTGAAAAGTCCTCTTGTAGCATCATTTGTTCTCCTCTTTCCTCACCTTGGGGCTCTTTGACGTCATTCTCCTTCTTCATCCCTTCTAGTCTCTTTTTGGCTTCCCGTTCCTTCCTCAAATCACTTATCTACCTCTGTTGGGTGGCTATTTGTCATGTTTTTTCGAGTTGGTAAGCCGAGAATGCTTCTCTTTTTGTTTCCAACTCTACCACCACTGCTGCTTTCCTCTCTTTTTTCACTCTTTCCAGTTGGCCTAATAGATCTTAGACATATTTATCATACTGTGTTGAGGGTATGGACATATTTGAGGCTTGTACTCTGGCCTTCTTTGGGTCTTTTCTTGATTCTATGTCCATGGCAATAGGCCTCTTTATCTCTAGTAATTAGATTGAGGATCTTCAAGAAGCTTATTTGTTAGATGAGGACTTCAATCACATATTCCAGAAATTATAGCATGGGGTAATGGTTGAAAACTCCCAACATCAGCTCAAACATAGCCTTATTTGGTCCCTTGGTAAGATTGTCATCCCCCACACTTCTCCTTTCACACAGAAGATCATGGCAGATATGCATTCTTTCCCCACTGCTGGTCACTTGAGTGTTTTAAAAACATATGATAGGATTTCCAAGAGCTTTCACTAGAAAGGCTTATGGAGGGATGTCAAGGATTTTGTGATCAAATGTGTCCCATGCCAATAGAACAATGATAGCATGCTTAGGTACGTTGGTCTCTTGCAGCTCCTTCCTATTTCTAAAGGGAAATTGACACATATCACCATGGACTTCATCATGGGCCTCCTCATAACAAAAAAATGATAGAATAATATATACATGGTCATTGATCACCTCACCAAAGCTACCCACTTTATTCTTACTAAGACACACTACACTGCCTCTCAGGTGGCCACTCAATTTATGGAGTACTTCAAGTTGCATGGCTTACCACAAGTCCTAGTGCACGATCAGGATGGTAAGTTTATGAGCAACTTTTGGTAGACATTTTTTACATCTATGGGCACCAAGCTTGCTCCATCAACTACATACCATCCCCAAATAGATGGCTAGACTGAAAGAGTAAATAAATGGCTTGAGACATACTTATGATACTTTTGCCATGATGTACAACACAGTTAGGATATGTGGCTCCACTTGGCTGAGTTTGCCTATAATAACTCCACCCACTCTAGCATTGGGGTTTCCCCTTTTGAGGTAGTATATGGGTATAAGGTTTCCCTCCCTATAGTCTTATTCAATTATAAGATCAACCCTCAAAGCAAGGCCAAGTTGGATCGCATGGAGGCCTTGCTACAGTAATGTAAGGTGAACTTTCAAAAGGCACAAACTCACATAAAACTCTATGCTGATGAGAAAAGAAGGAATTTGAAATTCCAAAAGGGAGAGCTGGTCCTCTTGAAAGTGCTTAATTCCCATTACTTCACTCTCAAAGAGGGTAGTAGTAACAAGCTGGCCCACCATTTTTATGGCCCCCACTGGATCCTTAAGAGAGTTGGTGTTTTGGCCTACCGATTAGAGCTTCCCCCTATCACCCAAATTCACAATGTGTTTCATGTCAACCAACTGAAGCCCTTCATTGGCACCTTAGTGGACTATGTGGAAGAACTTTTCCTCACACATGAAGAAGGTATCATTCAATATATCCTTGAGGCAATCATTGGGCAACAAGATAAACACTTAAGATCTCAATCAATCAAGGAGTACCTCATCAAATGGCAAGGCCTGCCCTTGGAAGAAGACTTGTGGCGCCCAACCACTATTGTCAATGAATTTTCTCACCTCCAAGATGCCCAATGGGCTGAAGACTAGCGAGTTATGCCCCTTTTTGACCACACCTTACCTATAGGCTACACACTGTGTTAGAATAGTTTTGCACTTGCCCAAATCTTAGCAATGTGCTTCTTACATGGGCTGAAAGTACATATCATAAGCTTTGTTTTGACATGTGGCATGCTCCATTTGGAGTAGCCTATCAAAAGTTATGACAATTTTACCTCAGCAAGCCTATCATAGACATCATGCTGTCCCTAGTCTTTACCTACCCATTTTCATTGTAATGTGGCTCAGAGTAGTACTCTACACCCCCTTCTTAAGCCCATCTATCACTCCCCTCCAGTTGTCTTTTGTTTTTGATGGAAAAAACCTTCAAGTTGGTGATGGATTGCAACAAGCGAGATACATAGGAACTAGGGGTTAGATAGCCAGTCACATTGATTGAGGTATATAAGGTGTAAGAGTTCCAGTTTAGGGTAACTTGTTATTATCAAGAACATACTCTTCACCTTCATCTTCAGCTTCCATGGCTTCCTCCTCCCTTCTCCCCTCTTTTCTGTCTTTCTCTCTCATCTTCTAGTCTTTCTTTTTCTTCTTCCTTCTCTCTTTCTCTCTCTTCATTTCATTATCCTCTCTCCTCTTAGTTTATTTTTCTCTCTCCTCTCTTCTTCCTTCTAAGTTTGTGGGCACCAATTTTACTCCATCCACTGCATATCACCCACCACAGACAGATGGCCAAACCGAAAGGGTAAATAAATAGTTTGAGATCTACCTATGACAGTTTTGCCCATGATGTGCAACACAATTGGGATATGTGGCTCCAGTTAGCTGAATTTGCATATAACAACTCCACCTACTCTAGAATTGGGGTTTCTCATTTTGAGACATCATACAAGTATAAGGTTCTCCTCCCTATGGTCTTGTTCAATGATAAGATCAATCCCCAGAGTAAAGCAAAGCTGGAGTGTATACATGTCCTGCTTCAATAATGCAAAGTGAATCTTCAAAGTCATAATACCACATGAAGATTTACGTTGATGAGAAAAGAATGGATTTGGAATTCCAAGAGGGAGTTGGTCCTCTTGAAAGTACCTAAGTCCTGTTACTCCATTCTCAAGGAGGGCAGCAGTAACAAGGTGGCCCATCATTTCTATGGCCCCTACCAAATCCTCAAGAGAGTTGGTCACTTGGCTTACCAATTAGAGCTTCCCCCCAACCACTAAGATTCACAATGTGTTTCATGTCAACCAGTTGAAGTCTTTTATTGGAAACTTAGTGGACTATGTGGAAGAGCTACACCCCATAGAGGAAGAAAATGTCATTTAGTATATTTGTGAGGGAATCATTGGGCAGTGAGATAAAAACTTGAGATCTCGATCCATCAAGGAATACCTCAATCAAATGGCAAGACCTACCCCTAAAAGAATCCTCCTAGTGGCACCTATTCACTACTATGGACAAATTTCCTCACCTCTAAGAGGCCCAATGGGTTGAAGACTAGCTGGTTATGTCCCCTTTTGACTACACATTGCATATAGACTACACACTATTTTAGAATAGTTTTGTACATGCCTCAATTACAGCCGCGTGTTTCCTACATGGGCTGAGAGTAGCATCATAAGCTTCATTTTGACATGCAGTACACCCCATTTGTTACAACCTATCAAAAGTTATAGCAAATTTACCTCAGCAGGCTTGTTGTGGACAACATATTGTCCATAGTCTTCACCCAATCTTCTCATTCTAATGTGGATCTGAGTTGTACTTTGCACCCCCACTCCTTAGCTACTCTATCAAGTCCCTCTAGTTGTCTTTTGCTTTTGAGGGACTTGATAGAGTAGCTAAGGAGTTGATGGAATGTAACAAGTGAGACATAAAGGAACTAGGGATTAGATACCCAGTCACATTGACTAAAGAATATAAGGTGTAAGAGACCTAGTTTAGGGCATCTAGACATAATTAATAATCGACTTTTCACCTTCCTCTCAAGCTTCCATGGCTTCCTTCCTCCTTCCCTTTTTCCTATCGTTTTCTCTCCTCTCCTAGTCTTTCTCTTCCTTCTTCTTCCTCACTTTCTCTCTCATTTTTTCATCCTCCTCTCTCTTCCTGGCTTCATTAATTACACTCGAAGCTTTTTCTTTTTTTCTTTTTCTATATTTTGAGTGCCATCCATTGAGCAAAAAATTATGCAATGGAAAAATAGAGAGAAATCTTTATAATGCATAGAAATGGAAATTGGTAAATGAAGCTTAGGATGCATGGCATAGAGAGTGTACTTGAGAATATCAACGATTCACTTATTTATTTATTTTTTACATTGATTCTCTATTGGAATGAGTAAAATACAACACTCAAAGATTAAGAATTAGGATAAGTCCAATGACAATCATACTCGAATGTATTTCTAAAAATGAATATTATGAAGAGCTCTATCAATTCATTACAATGGAAGGAATGATTCTAGTGGAAAAATGGCACAAGATAGAGATTTCAATGTTGATTTAATCTCTCTTAGCAAGAGGATAATTGCTTAGCAAGATGAAGCCTCTCAAAGAAAAGGGCTTCAATATCCATTAGCAAGATGATAATGGCTTAGCAAGATGAAGCCTCTCAAAGAAAAGGGATATTGAAACCAAGCTTCAATGACTACCCTACTCCATACGAGTCTTTTGAAGGAAGAAGATGCCAAGAAGAAAGAGGAATAAGGCTCCAATGTTTGCCAATAAGTTGTCTAAGTGAAGACGAATGATGGAGCAATGGTATGAGGCAAAAAATTATTAGTGATTGAAATGGAGGATTAAAGGGCTTATCTATAGCACAAAATCCACCACTTTTTGTGTTGACTTTCATGCTATAATGGCTACCTCAAATGCTCATACTATGGTTATCTACATGTAGCATACCATGCTTACAACTTTTCTTATAGGTCTTTTGTCACTTGCAGATGAAGATTAGAGAGGGAATGGAGTTGATGGTGGTTGATATATTCCATGAAAGCTTGAAGAAAGCTTGAGAAATATTGAAGAGAAGATTGCTTAGAAAAGTAACTCAGACTAAAACCCTCTCCAACTCCAATGAAGTCTCCCGTCTCCAATCTGAGTCCCAAAATATATTGAAAAGGATGCAAACCTACTAAATTGCTCCTTCTCTCACCATTTTTATCCATTCCATCTATGAATAGCTCCAATCTTGATCTTTGCTACTTACAAAAAGCCTGCTAGTCACATAAAGGTAACTTCCATAGCCTATACCTCGTGTATCAAACTCAGTTGGATTTTTTTCAATAAGACTAGAACAAGAGAGGGAAGATAGAAAGAAGCATTTGAAAGATTTTGGACTCACTTTTGGGCCTTTTTAAAAATTTCATCTCATTGTCCTATTAAAAAAGGGGCCCATAGATAACTATATCCATTGCACCTCAAAACTATATTTTGCAACATATTATTGGAAAGATCTTGATAAGAGGATTCTAAAGTAACAATCTTTGACAAATTTGGAGTTTATATGCTCAAGTTATGGCTTCCCTACCAAAAAGCAACCTCAAAAGTTTCATAATGGTAGCCTCACCCTCATTTTTCCTTATGGAATATTCCTTAAAATCCCAAAGAGCTTAAAAGGCCCAAAGGTGAGTGCAAATGATGAGATAAAGGATGAGAAGCCATGAAAGTTATGAGAAACAAAGGTAGAAGATGAAGAAACTCAATTTATCATTGTTTAATCTCTTAAAAGTCTCTTACATTTTTATATACTTGTGCCAATGTAACATCAATTATCATCAAATATTTGTCAAAAATACATGACTTATTTAACTTCTTTATGAGCTCTCATCAAATAGGCTAGCATAACCTCCCTATAAGGACCTTTGTGAATAAATCAAAATAAGGCAATGAAACCTATACTTTTTATAGGACTCATTCCTTACAACAAGTAGTTCAATTACTAGGCAAAACTTTGATTGACAATCCATCCATTCCAAGCATTCCCACAAGGGATCTTTCACATTCATAGAATTCCTCCTAAAAAAGAATAACTAAAGAATTCTTGGATTCCATTTTCTGTCCCTTATAAGAACTTGAATGCCTTAGTTTGAAAGACATTAAATTGACATCCCTAGTCTACTCCTTGGTCCATGATTTCAAGAGTCAATTTATTCTAATGAGTTTTAGTTGTAGCATATTACAAATTCAAGGAAATAAATTTCTTTTATTTTTTTCTTTTTCACTCCCAATCCATTTTTGGAAAGTATGACATAGTCTATAGAGCCTAAATCTACAATGATTTATTTAGAGAATACATATGTCTCACCATTATCACTATACAATGGTATTATTCTTTACTACTAGTAGTGCATGCTATTTAGATATGTGATGGAACTAAGGAGATCCATTTGTAGAATGGTTGCAGGTGTGGGTTTTATGCTTGATGGTTAGATAACTGGCATCATATAGGCCTATGAGGATAAGGAAGCTAGATAAAGATGGGAAAATGACTATTGGATATCTAGTCTAGGGTTGGATCATGGTGTCGATGTAGTGAATATTTGTTGTACATTTAATGAAGGACAATGATTCTAAGACTAATTGGATGGTCACCTAGTCTAGGGTTAGATCATGGAGCCAATGTAGTGAATTGGGTTGTAGAATTAGTGAAGAACAATGAGTCTAAGATGAATTCATAGACTAATTTGTACATTGAGTCCAAGATTTGGTCCTAGAGTCAATGCTAGACATTTGGATTAGGAAAAAGTCTAGACTTGATGTAGGAAAATGTAATAGAAAAAAGCCCTAGATTTAATACAAGATAATGAGACTAGGACTACGTCTTAAAATCAATGCAAGGCAATGATACTAGGACTAAACCCTATAACCACTCTAGGACAATGAGACATTAATTCCTAGATCCAATGCCCCAACAATATTACAATGGTGCATCAAGGAATCAGGCTCAATGCCGAATCTCAAGTCAAAGACTTGGCCTTGGATCTAATTAGCCACATTGAGTGTACAACTTGGCCCTAGACTTAACCTCCAAATAGTGAGTCTCAAAACTAGTGCTATGTTCAACCTTGACTCCATCCTTGTACATTGAGATTGGGACATAGTTCTACACCTCAACCCAATGTTCAACATCTAGTCTAAAACTAAGTCTTAGACTTAAGGTTCAAGATGGATTCTAGGCCCTAATTCCTAAGATCAACCGTGCAACATTGAATCCATAACTTAATCCTATCCTCAAGGTTGAACATTGGAAGTAGGACTAAGTCTTAGGATTTAGAACCAAGTCTTAAGCTTGAACTACCAAGGTTGAGTCTAGAACTGTGAATTGGATACAATATTCTAGCTTGAGTCTAGGAGGGCTATAAACTACTTCCTAGACTAATATTGGCAATATTGAGTCTAGAAATTAGTCTTATACTTAAAGTCGGACATTGGGTTTGAGCCTAAATCCCTTACTCAATGTTTTTCAATAATGTGATCTAGTATATTATGACAATAAAAGTAATTACATAAAAAGCACATCAACAAACAACCAATTGGCTAAGCTTTGGTAAGTTTTTTATACATAACCTTAAAAACAAGAGCTCTAGCCTTCATTCTTTTGAGCATGTTAATCACTTCATCTCGTAGCCATAGGTGGCAAGCATTGGTCAAGGATTAGAGAACCCTCCTTAGGATGGTGGTCTAGCTATAAAGGAAATTGTAGCTTAGTGTAGAGCATATGGGTGTTGCCATATGCTTACAATGCCTTCATCTCACTAAGATGTGCTCATTGTATGGCAAGAAAGAAGAGGAAAATAGTTTGAATCCCATACTCAATGTTGCAATCACAGGAGAAACACTATGTCAAACTAAAACTTGCATAGCAAGTAATGATAACTAATTCTGTTCAATTTTTATTGAGAATAAGTGGGTCAAATTATCACATTCGTATTGTGGATATTTATTTGTATTCATTGAATAATAGTGACTTTATGCACATGTATATTTGTAGCATTAAATGTATTGTGCTAGGTGGGTGGCTAAGAACTTAGTATATTTTATACCTTTGGTGAGTAGATCGTTAGTAGTCAAAGAAACTAAGAAAGCATGGTTTTTATATTTACCAATGAGTTCATTGGTGGATGTAAATAATATTTTTAGATTCTATTGATGTGCTATACATTATTTATTAGAGCTCTTGTGTGCAAGACTATTTGATATTTTATAACCTTGATTCTATAGCCTTATGGCTAGGAATTTATTTCGTTAAGCAAAAACATTATTCAAAATTTAGATACTAAGATTTATTAAGAAACATAAGGTTGTTCATACAAAAGGGCATAAAGTTGATGCAATATTCTATTTTGAGCACAAAAGATTTCGGAAAATGCTAAATACATGCATAAGGGAGGTTCTCACTTATACATGGGAGAAGATTGTACCCAATGTCCATTATTGTCTCTCTCACAACTTCCTTATGCTCATCTCAATTTCTTTGTGTTCATTTCAATTTTGCAAAAATATTGATTAATCTATAGTGTGAGGTTTTAGAATGTTATGATAATAAATTTAGTTTAATTTTTATTGAATATAAGTGGTGAAATTATCTAATTTATATTATGGATTCCTATTTTCATTTACCGCATGATAGTGACGTGTTGCACTCGTATACAAATGTAGCAATGATCATATTGTGCAAGGTATATGGTTGAGAATTTGATATGTTTAATGTCTTTGGTGAGTAGATCATTAGTGGTAAGAGAAATGAAGATATTATGATTTGCATATTTACCAAGGGAGTGCTTTGGTGGATATAAATAATTTTATTTCTACTATTGAAGGGTGATGTATTATTTATTAGCATACTTGCATGCATTTGTAACTTTCATTCTATATTTGTATGGCTCATTTATCTTTTTTATCCAAAACATAATTTAGTATTTAGTATTTGATCTAGATATTAGGATTTATTAGGAAAGGCAAGGCCATTCATACAAAGGAGCATAAAGTGGATGCAATATCCTATTTTGAGCATAAAAGATTTTAGAACACTAAATACATACATGAGGGAGATGATCACTCATGCATGGGGGAAGATCGTACCCAATGTTTTGTTGCGCTCTTTCAATTTCATTGTGTTCATCAATTTTGGTTAATTTATTATTATTCTATAGTGGAAAATTTAACATAGTTTCTATTATTGTGACATAAAAAATTTCTATCATTCATGCACAATTGAGTATAATTACATAAGATAAGACTTTAATAGTTTATGGTTTAAGTTTTAGATGCTAACTAGAAATACTAGTACCAAAATTATATACTACATTAAGCATAGAAGTAGAAATAATTTCAATAGAGGGTTGTAGAGATTGGTTAAATATCTACCATACATCCAACAAATCTTTGCCAAGGGAGACTATATATCAACTTTTAGTCACAACACCCTAAGAATGATACAAAATTAAATCCAATGAGGAACATAAACAACCTAGTGGGAGGAATATTTGCACTATTATCTAGTAGCTTCTTGTGACTTAAAAAATAAAAATTTTCCAATTGAAGAAAGTGAAGAAGACTATTTTGTTTCTTACCAAGATGAGATGTCACTATGGATAGATTGGAAAAAATGACTACATAGTTGTGGTTGAATAATAACAAGTGTGTCCATGAGAATGTAGTGGGGTGAATATGACAGTGCATGATGTTATTGAATTTGAGGAACTAGGAGAAAATCATATTGCATTTGTCAAGCAAAGGAATCATTTCAGTAGTTCATCCATGGATTGTTTTAAAGTCCATGAGATGGTCAAATAATAGGGTAACACAACACGATTGGATAGTTCATCTCTTAATAGATTAAAAATGCCAATAGAGATTGATGCTAGTGGATTGACAATATCTTTGCAATTTGAAAATAATAATGAGGAAATCCTAACAAAAAGAAAATAAGAATTCATAAACAGAGTACCTAAAGAGAAAAAAAACTAAGAAGAGATCCAAAGTGAATCGAGAAAGTGTAGCTACATTCTACTTAAGACTTTTGTAAAATCAAATATTATGAATTCAGAGATTGTATTCTTGTTTCATAACACATCATAGTTTTTGTGGCCAAGATTGCAATATGAGGATTTGAATGCAAGAACTACATATATTTATGACACTATAGGAATCACCTTTAAGTGGACTGATAGAGAGCAATATAAATCCAAATTTACCTTCAATGAGACACAATCAATAAACCATGGTATGAGATTTGTGCTATCCAAAAGCATATCTCTATAGATGTGAGTAGAAATTTTAGTAGGAAAATTTGTATGTAATACATGGGAACAAGGGAATTGTTAAAGGATGGGATTACAATAATTAGGCATGGAACTTATTCAAGAATTCATTTAATAATGTAGATCTTATGACACGTCAAAGATATAAATGAAAAGGACATTCTTTCACTAGATTTTTTAAGTGTGAATTTTAAACATTTGATGATTTTGGATGAGCTTTTACAAAGTTTCAAAACCAATATGCGAATAAAATTTGTGGATCTTGTGGAATTATGGTTGCATTGATATGGAAAAGATCAAACAAGTGTCATTACAAATATTCACACTTCAAAATAAAGTATAAATAATGAAAGCATGAGGAATTCAAATAAAAAGTGGCCATTAAAAATGTTGCCAATCAATGATGTGATGTAGGTTGTATATTTATGGTTGACACATCTCTATGTGATAGCCTCGGTGGGTATACGAGTATATCTTCATTATGTTGAAGGCCTAGTATAGATATGAATGAAAAATAGATTTGCTTGCATGTTAGATACACTTGCTAATACACTTTTCTTCTAAAGTTTAGGGTGGGCACAAGAGGTCTCCACTTTGATGTGCATCTCATAGATTTCTCCATTCTTAGTAGCCAAATGAAAAATTGTATGAGCAAGGGAGGTACTAGTGTCAAGTTCCTTGGTTTAGGTGCTAATGACGAGGCAAAGCACTAGTGATGGGTGATAATGGCATGGCTAGTAGAAATGGTGGGAAATATTATAAAGTAGGGACATAAGCTATTGGAATGCCATATCTAAGTAAGATCTTAGTTCTAGATACGTGATGGATGCCATCCATCATGGCCTCAACCTTTGCCTTCTTGATCACCCATTCCTCATCATTGAAAAAATCAGTCTCCTTGCTCTCATCTTGGAAAGCCCCTATATTTACATCATGCTCACCACGACAACTTACAAGGGGGATTCAATAGCATCGGAAAGATCATTACATGGTTTACTCAAATTAGATCAAAGACATGGTTGAAAGGAATAAAGACCCAAACGAGTCAAAAGTGGTGGGGCTAGTTCACTTGAATAATATTGTTTTTCATTGAGGGCCTCACCATGTAAGAATCTAATATGGAAAATGCACCCACTCAAAATATAATTTTAGCTATTTTGATAACCCTTATACCCTTGATGTAAGGATCCTTTGTGTAACTTCATTGGAATATTAAGGCCCTTCTATTGCACACTTGTGGTATCTCACATATTTGAAAATAGACCACTTTGAAGGTTCTCCCAAATTAATAATTGGTGTTTGAAAATGAACCCTTTGGGGTTTCTCCCCAATGAATAAGTGGTGGCATAAATGGGCACATTAATGATTAAGTGGGATGGATCATTGAAGATCCACCATGAAGCATAGAAGAATCTATCAAGTAACTTGTACCCTAACGTTTTAATTGACATTCATACCCTTTTTTGGTAACATGACATCCAAATGATTTCACTTGAGAATGTGATGGGATACATGGTCATAGGGAGGGGAAAATGTGATGTTGTTGACCATGTGATTTGCACAACCATGGTGTATGGGAGAGGGCATAGGGACACCATCAACAAAGGCACATTATTTCATGAGCTTGAATACGACTGAAATAAAATTTATATGTGGATTTTGTAAATTGGGTCCAACAAATCCATTCATGGAATTTGTGATCGTTGCATACTATTTTGTTTCACCATAATCTTGAAACCCAAATTGGGCATTCACAATTCTTAAAATGTCAACTTGATAGCTAGAATGTTATGCATAACAACTTTCTTGACAAGATAAGAGCCAAATTTCCAAGGTATTGCAAATAAAGTAGCAATGCAAAGCAAAGTAGCAAAGAAAAATGGTGAAGAGGGATTGAATGTGATGTCATCAATGATAGTGTCTTTCTCTCACCATGTAGTGAATCATTGTGGGGAAACTAGGTTGAACAAACCTTTGAGAAATTGCTAATAGTGTTTTTCTTCCATTCTAAAGCTTCATAAAATTTCTTAATTGAATATGATTGTAATTCTTAAAAAAAAAAAACCAAATTCTGAGTAATAGAGGGAAGTATTCTAAACCTCATCTCTTTGCTCTTACAAAAACTCTTACTGCTACCATTTGATCCTAACATTAAATTGTAATCAAGAAAAATATTTGTTAAATTAGAACAAATATAATGTTAAGTACTCTACTTGATGAACTTTTCCAATATGATAATGAGAAGTGGTACATAGCCTCAAGATGGTACAAGTAAATTTTGAGTGACAAGGGTTTTTAATGTTGTCATCAAGAAAAATGTTTAGTGAGACTCACATCCAATATAAAAACACTTTAATAAATGCAATCTCTAAAGGGATTATACCCCTTCATTGAGGATGAAAAGTTTCTCTATTATTGTCACAAAGAAAATATGACATTTGGTGGAGCATAAAAAAGGCACAAATACTTGGTTTCCTATCTTTCTCTTTCACTCAGAGAGATGTTTTTAAGAACCAAGAAAGTTTTCAAGAATCAAGTTTTGTGATGGATTTAGTAAAGTCTTTAGAAAACTCTAATGACCATGGAGTACTTGTAGACACAAATCTTTTCTTTAATGTATGGATATGGTTTTTCCAAATCATTTGAAATTGAAAATTTTCATTTGGAATTTTGATAGAAAAAAGGTAGAATTATTATAATAGCATGATTACAACTTCCTCATAAAATAGTAGTACCATGAGGAGGTTGATTTATGGGTCTTGAATGGATAGCACCTCAATGTGCATGGACTTGAACCCATTCATAGTAAAACTAGCAATCATGTTTTTTGAATGGATTGTTGAGATGGCAAGCTCAACACATGTGGACATGGATGATGGACCGCCTGGTTAGATGGGTCCACACATCTACACTTAGCATGTCAATGGTCATTATGACTCTCACATGGCCACTGACTCATTACTTATTATATTCAGGTTGTTACACTTATTTACAGCTGGCATAGTTATAGCGCCAGTCGACTAGTGTAGTCGGTTATACATTGTTTGACTTAGTAGGCCACTTTCCTTTTATGTTGTATCTTATCTATACTTTGAGTACATTGTAAAGTGTGTGGAAGAAGAAGAAGAAACCAGCAAGAAAACGTTTTGGCCTCCATCTCTCTTCTTGTCTCTTGAGTGAGCTTCTCCTTGTGCATTCTGTGTGTGTTCGGCGCAGCATCTTGAGCAACCCCCTCCACCACGCAATTCTTGACATGGTATCAGAGCCGCGCCACTGAGAGAGGCTGATTTCGAAAGCTGAAGTGAAGGAGAAGAAGCAAGGTTCGAGCAAGCAAGCTACGGGTAAGAATCTCTCCCATTCTTCCACTCCTTCTCTTGGATAGTGCCCGTGGAGGCACCTGAAGCAGGGCAGAGTAAAAATCTCAGATTGTAGTGAGATTTGGTGTGCGCGAAGAGTGTTGTATATTCTACAGAGAGGCCCTTTAGGGCTATCCCGCAGTTATTTTGGGCATTTGAGGCCGTTTCAGGGCCCGTTTTAGAGCCGCAAGGTTGCGGACAACAGTTTCGGGGTACACTGTGACTTCGACTGTATTGACCGAACGTGGGTGCGCAGGTTACAGATTTCAGATCTGTAAGTTCAAAGGTGTTTACCTGTGAGTAAACACAAGGTTTATCTGCAAACTAGTTGCAGATTGTATGTATTGTTGAGCAGACAGTGAAAAAGGCTGTCTGGTGTACTGCTGTGCACTACAGGTCAAGGGTTGCAGAAGATTTGCTTGCTGTTTGGTTTTAGTTTTGTGATAATGGCAGAGAACAGTGGAAGCCCCATCATTGAGAAGCTCGACAAGAACAACTACCCATCATGGAAGTTTCGTGTCACGAACTTCCTTATTGGAAAAGGCCTCTACGAGTTTGTTTCAGGTGAAGAAAAGGAGCCGGAGGTGAGTGATCCTCCAACTGCAGAAGAGACAAAGGCACGAAAGGAATGGAATGCAAAAGACAAGAAGGTCATGTATTGGTTGTCTGCAGTAATTGACAATAATATGCTAGGACACATTAGAAATGTAGAGAATGCATATGCAGCTTGGACCATACTTGAAAGTATGTTTTCTGTAAATACAAAGGCACGAAAGATTCAACTCAAGCAAGAGTTGAATACATTGAAGAAAGGGAAGATGTCTATCAATGAGTATGCACTGAAAGTAAGAAGCATTGCAGATGCATTGGCAGCGATTGATGCAATGCCCGATGATGATGATTTGGTGTCATCTACCTTGGGTGGACTTAACAATGAAAAGGCTTGGAAGTCTTTTGTAACTTCCGTATATGTCAGAAAGCCATTTCCAGATTTCGATGAATTGGTCTCCCTTATGATCACTGAAGAGATCAACATGCAGAGTGAGACATCTGAAAGAAGTGGTGAACAGGTCCAAGCTTTCTACTCCAGTTCTGGAAGGGGACGTGGCAGGTTCTCTTCAAGAGGCCATGGTACAGGACGTGGTAGTGACAACCAGCAAAATAGATTGAATCATAAATTTGGCGATATGCAGGTTTCAGGAGGTCGTGGTAACTTTAGAGGCAGGGGGAGCTTTAGAGGATAAGGTGGATGGCAGAACAGAGGTTCTAACAACTCTGGTATTGTGTGCCACTACTGTGGCAAAACAGGTCATATTGCAGCCCAATGTTATGCTAAGAAAGATGATATCCGCAGTGGTAAGTTGTAGCAAGGAAACTATGCATCGTCTTCATGACAGAATGAAGACAAAAATGAATGTTTGTTCGTTATGCAGCATATGCTGAATGCTGTTACAGGAAAGGGAACACATGAAGATGTTTGGTATGTTGATTCAGGTGCATCCAATCATATGACCAGCCATGCAGAATGGTTTGGAGAGATGCAGGATTTGCAGAATGCAGGTTATGTGCAGACGGGTGATGACTCATGCCACCCAATTTCACACATTGAAAAAGTTTCCTTGTCCTTGCATGATGGTAAGACAAAGAGTCTTTCAGATGTATTGCATGTGCCATCTATTATAAAGAACTTGGTGTCAGTCGGTCAAATGGTAGAGCAAGGGCTGCAAGTCAGATTTAATGCAAAGGGCTGCTTTGTAGAAGACTTCAATGACAAGTGCAGGTTGGTAGCAAAGGGAAGTAGAGTTGGACATATGTTCACTCTAGATGCTGGAATTCTACTATGAATGCTGCTATGTATGCCAAAGGAAAAGGTGTTGTTGCAGACATTGAAATTTGGCACAAACGCATTGGACATGCAAATGTACAAAGGCTGAAATTAATGGAGTCCAAAGGGTTGGTTACAGGTTTGCCTACATTTAGAGTTGCAGAATTTCAGAAGGTATGTGAAGCATGTCAGTTTGGTAAGCAGGCAAGACAACCCTTTTCACATGATAGAGATGTAAGCAGAAATATCCTTGATGTTGTGCATACAGACATTTGGGAGCCTACACAAAATATATCTCTTGGAGGCAGTTCATACTTTGTCACATTCATTGATGATTGTTCTAGGAAGCTGTTGGTATATTTTATGAAGGAAAAGAGTGAAGCTTTTGAGCACTTTAGAACTTTCAAGGCTGCAGTTGAAAGAGAAACAGGCTTGAAAGTAAAGTGCTTGAGGTCAGATGGAGGGGGAGAGTACCTCTCGAATGAGTTCAGTGATTTTCTGAGGTCTCATGGGATAAAGAGACAGTTCACATGCAGGTATACCCCACAGCAGAATGGGGTTGCAGAAAGGAAAAACATGCATATTGCAGAAGTTGTACGCGCCTTGATGGCTGAAAAGAATATGCCTAAGCATTTTTGGTCTAAGACTGTTCATACTGCTGTTTATATTATGAACAGAACTCCCACAGCTGCAGTTCATGGTATGACCCCCGAAGAATATTTTACAGGTAAAAAGCCTGATGTTTCACACTTGAAAGTATTTGGCTGCATTGCGTATGTTCATGTGCCAGATGAGTTGTGGAAGAAACTGGATCCAAAGGCTGAAAAGTGTGTCTTTATTGGATACTCTTTAGAGCAGAAAGGGTATCGCTATTACAACCCTGTCACATGTAAGTTCAGGGTGAGCAGGGATGTCATCTTTGATGAAATGAGCAGTTGGTATGCATCTAGTGGTGATGCATTGGATGATGATGATGATCATGACACTCATGTGCAGGCTGAAAAGCAAGAATCACGGACTCTTAGTGGACTAGAGACATCATCTGGTAGTCCTTGGTCTGGGAGACTTAGGAGTACCTCTACATCTTCGGGTGCATCTAGTAGCACTACAGGTAAAGACAAAGGAAAGAATAAGGTGTCAGAAGGCATTGATGCAGTTCTTGATGGAGACTCCAGTGGCTCAGAGAGCTTGGATGATGAGCTTGGCATTCCTTCAGTGAGGACTTCAGGTGTGCAGAGAGCACGCGTTAATGCAAAGACTCCATTGAGTGATCCAGTGGTACGCAGGTCTAGCAGGGTGAGATACCCTGTTAAAAGATTTGGTTTTGAAGGTTATGTAGCTCACCATTATGCTTATATGGTGAAACTAGTTGAGGATGTTGAGCCCACATGTTTTGAGGAGGCTGTTGGTCATGCTCATTGGGATGCAGCAATGGATGAGGAGATGGCTGCATTAGAGGCCAATAAGACTTGGGATCTAGTATCATTGCCGAAGGGAAAGAAAGCTATTAGATGTAAGTGGGTTTATAAGATTAAGCACACAATGCAGATGGTTCTATTAGCAGGTACAAAGCTAGGCTGGTTGCAAAAGGCTATGCCCAGACATATGGCATAGATTATGATGAAACCTTCAGTCCAGTTGCTAGGATGGCAATTGTCAGATGTGTGATTGCTTTGGCAGTAGCCAAAGGTTGGAGGTTGCAGCAAATGGATGTAAAGAATGCCTTCTTGCATGGTGATTTGTAGGAAGAAGTGTATATGGATCAGCCAGCAGGTTATGAAGATTTAGAGCATCCCACGTATGTGTGCAGGTTGAAGAAGGCACTCTATGGGCTCAAGCAAGCACCTAGAGCATGGTCTGACAAGATCAGAGAGTATCTTGTCAATATTGGCTTTTATGTTTCTGATGCTGATCACTCACTTTATGTGAGATAGGGAGATGCAGGTTTGGTCATCATAGTCATCTATGTGGATGACTTGATTATTACAGGTGACAGTGATAGTGGGATTGCTGAAGTCAAGGACTTTTTGAAGAAGAAGTTTGAGATGAAGGATTTAGGTGAGCTAAGATACTTCGTTGGCATTGAGGTGATCAGATGTGATGATGGTATATGGCTGTCCCAAAGACAGTATGGCTTGGATATGTTGTCCAAGTATGGTATGACAGCATGCAAACCACTTTCAGACCCGTTGGAGCAAAATGTAAAGTTGAGTGCTGATATTGGGGATGAGATAGAAGACCCTACTATGTTCAGGAGGATAGTGGGGAGTTTGATCTACATGACCATTACAAGGCCAGACTTGAGCTACGCTGTTGGTCTTGTGAGTCAGTTTATGCAAGTACCTAGAAAGCCACACTTGGATGCAGTGAGACGCATATTGAGATATGTGAAGTCCACATTACATTATGGGCTTTTCTATGAGGCAGGTACAGACGTACAAGTGTTTGGATACACAGATGCAGATTGGGCTGGTAGTATGTCTGATAGACGATCTACCAGCGGATACATGTTCTCTCTTGGTAGTGCAGCAGTTTCTTGGAGCAGCAAAAAGCAATCTACAGTTGCTTTGTCAAGTATAGAGGCTGAGTATAGAGGTGCTACTGTTGCAGCATGTGAGGTAATATGGCTGCAAAAGTTACTGGCTGATTTGGATGTGCAGGTGGAAGGTCCAGTTGTCATTTATTGTGAAAACATGAGCAGTATACAGTTGGCTAGGAACCCTGTGTTCCATGCCAGGACAAAACATATTGAGGTACACTACCACTTTGTGAGAGAGAAGGTACTAGCAGGTGAGATTGACTTGGTGTATGTCAGCACACAAGATCAGATAGCTGATATCTTCACGAAGGCATTGGGTACAAAGAAGCTTCAAAAGTTTCAAAGCTTACTTGGAGTTGCAGAGATGCATTTGAGCTTGAGGGGGAGTGTTGAGATGGCAAGCTCAACACATGTGGACATGGATGATGGACCGCCTGGTTAGATGGGTCCACACATCTACACTTAGCACGTCGATGGTCATTATGACTCTCACATGGCCACTGACTCATTACTTATTATATTCAGGTTGTTACACCTATTTACAGCTGGCATAGTTATAGCGCCAGTCGACTAGTGTAGTCGGTTATGCATTGTTTGACTTAGTAGGCCACTTTCCTTTTATGTTGTATCTTATCTATACTTTGAGTACATTGTAAAGTGTGTGGAAGAAGAAGAAGAAACTAGCAATAAAACGTTTTGGCCTCCATCTCTCTTCTTGTCTCTTGAGTGAGCTTCTCCTTGTGCATTCTGTGTGTGTTCGGCGCAGCATCTTGAGCAACCCCCTCCACCACGCGATTCTTGACATGGATCACATGCTCACATATCACATGATCCTTGGTGTTTACACAATTCTTTTATCTCATTCACCTAGATTGCATAAAACTAGGTAGTGAGATAGTGATTTTAGTTACTAAAAATTAGTTTTTATTCCAATCAAATGTGTTACGATGTGAATATAATGAGAACTCTATAGCATTTATCAATCTACTCCAATTATGTGGATATACCATATAAAGTCATTGCTTAAAGGGGAAAGACATTGCAATGCTTAATAAACATTAAGAATATTGGCACATTTTTGCAATCCCTTAGGCTAAAAGTTGTATATATGCACCTAGATAAAAGGCTACTCTTTAAGTACAACTACTAGCCAACATGCAATACAACTTAGCTAAGAGGGACAATTACAATCTAGCCACTCAATTCCATAACTATTATTCATTTTGTAGGTAGAACCTATAAAAATGCCATAAATAAGTAAGAGATAAGGATATGGCATGATGCAATATTATAGATTGATTTTCAAATAAAATTTTATGGGTTTTAAAACTAAAAGAGTAAAACCTTATTAATTAAGTACAATGAACTCATATTTTGCAAGTGATAAATGTATTTCATGTTTAGTATGGAAAAGAAAATTTAACACGTCAACAAGTTCATCCACATCAATGTAGTAGATATCCAAACTTTCCACATGCATACACATGTAGATGCCCAATTATCATACATTTATTGCTATGTTATGATTGACATGTAATTTAATTATTTTTTTTGTAAAATATTCATAACATGCTATTATATAGGCAATGGCAATTTTGTGCCTTCTACTTGGTTTCTATTAGTCATTGTAGGCTTGTGATCTAGCTTCCTTGTGCACTCATATATTTCATGCATGTACAAAGATGTAGTATTCTCCCCCTTCCACGTAAGTAAGTATTAAGGGGAGGGGAGTGGAAATTGTACAATTAAAAATAAATCCTTAGAATTGTAGAAGATAAAAACATGTAAATTCATCGACCTGTCAACCAACTAGCACTGCTATCAATCCACATTGCCTTCATCATCCTTGATCGTATTGCCCTGATGTCAATTGTTCAATCCAAGGACAACCTCCAATGCATCAATCTAAGGAGGAGGGGTGCTCTATGTAATCCAAAAATTGCAAAGAGGAGCACTAGTCTGGCTCACAAAGGTCTGGCTCACAAAGAGGAGCACCAGTTTGTCTCTCAAAGGTCTCATCTACCTTTATTTCCTTCATAAATAAAGAAGTTTCAATATTGTAAAGAAATTATAGTGAAAGGAAATGATAGAACAAGTAAATACTATTAAATTAGAATTGTATAATTTCAAATTTAGATAAACTACATAACATCAAATTGAATAATTTATCTGAAATTGCTTATAAATAAACAATTGTGTAACGTACCCACCTTTATTAAGTGATGAGTAATGTTTTAGTAGTTGCCCAGAGTTTACCTTCCAGCCGTCACCATCCCTACTCTAACTAGAATGATCGGATTTTGTCCCCGGCTCTATAACCCCAGGTCTACCCCGCAGAGGAAGCGTTCTGCCATTATCCACGGAGGACCGACTTGAAGGTTCCTAATTGATCTAATAGTCACCTATCAACAACTAGCTCACATCTGGAGGTGTCCTTTGAGAGGCTTCTTGTCCAGAAGGAGCGATTGCCATTACCCTTGGTTCATGGAGTACAACGCTTTTTTCCAGTAGTAAACCAAGGATTTATGAAATCCCTTGCAGTGCTCTGGCACAACCGCCGTACCTTTCCCCTAAGATAATTTATAGTTCGGAATCTGAGACCAAATCCTAGGTAAGTCAGTGAATCGGCCCTTCCTAGAGTTTCTTCCTAGTGTTTGTTTTTGGGGAAACCTCTCAGCTAACCGAGACCACCTTGCCACCCGCTGGCCCCAGCCTTAGAGCAATCTATTGACCATCCCCCATCGTCTCACTGGTTGACCCTTACCATAGGACTTGATTTGTCAGGAATCCATCCACCCACTTCCCTCTATGGAAGTTATTAGTTATCTAATTACCTACCACATTACGTGGAACATATAAAAACAACTTCATTAATTAAAAAGAATCCTTTTATGCACATTTGTTTATTTGTGTAATTTACTCATGGACATATAATCAGAATAAAACAAATTCATTGATTATGTTCCATAATGTGTGTTCTCTCGTCTATACAAGAGAAAAATTACAATTTCACGTGATGTCTCATCTTGCGCATTTGCACATCACCAAGATCAAATCCACCTATAGCTAGTGTTTTTAGGTGTCCCAAGTAGAACTTGGGCCATACAGAGGACCAATTAGTTCTTAGGTGCGTAAAGAATTTACTAGCTAGAGCCCCCTGGCACCTTACCACCTCCTACTTAATACGATCCCTGTTGGGAGACCTCTCGCCATCGGAGTCGGTCCATGCTTCAGTGGGGTGGTAAAAACATCCCCTCTTGGTATGGGGATTCAACACCTATCCTTAGGGAAACCTTTCAACTAGTATCAAAGCTCGGCTTCCCGACTCTTGAGCTTGGTTTATGGCATTCTCAGCTTCCCATCGACTCCCCACTCGCATTGGGTCTCCTTCCCGGCAGCCATATCCGACTCCTTCAAGCTCCCATCACTCCCCAGCTTCCCGAGCACCTTCCCAGCCCCTTTGCGCACCCTCAAGCCATTCACAAAGAGGTATTGCTTCGCTCTTTACAGGGTTTACCTCAGTTTTCAGCCCTCTTAAAACAGGGCAGCCATTACACTCCTAGCTCTCATTTCATATGTGGGCTGCTCTGTCCTTGCTGGAGCTTGTTTGAGGCCTTCCTTAGCTTTAATCGGACCCCTCCGAAGCTTGGCCACCATTTTTTGCAGCCCCAGGACCAGCATTTATAGTTGTGCAATCACGCAGCCCTCCCATAAGTGTCTTCAGCATTGACAGTCACAACATCAGCTCTTCCCCTCCATTAGCACTTGGAAAGGCTCCATTTCGAGCATATGAACATGCTTTGATGCTTGGTTTTGATGATTGATGTGTTGGCATAGCATTTGGATTGATTTAACACTATTTTGGGACTGTCACAATAGTCCACAGATAGTTTATGACAATGTTACGCTGACATTTGATGCTACAGCTTGTTTGGCATTGTCATTTGATGCCCAATTGGTCCCATTTGATGCCTGGATATTAGGGGAATGTATGCCTATTTTTTGGCAACCATTTGGAGCTGATTTTGGTGCTGAAATTCTTAGTTTTGAACATAAATCACTGCTATATAGAGTTGGGCTAAAGTCATTTTATTCATGTATGCTTATGCCTATGCTTTTCGGGCTACGTTTTGGGCATATATGGTGATGTATTGACACTTGGGGCTCGACATAGAGCTTGGTTTTGATTCGGGATCATTGGTTGAGATTGAGCTCACTTTGCAAAGCATTTGGATGCTCCGTCCTGGATGTACTTATGGCATGTATGTTGCTTATGTCTGACTGGTCTTGACATGCTTAGCCTATGCCATTACTACATGCTAGTTACATTGTTTGGAGCCTATTGCTACTGGAGCTTGGTCTTGGCTTGACCTTGGATTCCCGGAGCTTATTTGAGCTATTTATTGGCTTGCCAGAGTTGTATCTTGGGATGTACTTGATGTCTTACATGCTTATGGATGCTACATACGGATGCTCTACCGCCTACATGTTCGGGATGTACCATTGATGCTTGATCTTGGACACTTGACACTGGTGCTTGTACATGCTTTGTTTGAGCTTTGTTGCTTGATATTTATGGCTTTTGTGCCAGTGGGAGCGTCTTTGGATGCTTGACAACCATTGAGCAGGCGGTCTATACTCTTTGAGCTTTTGAGACTATTTGGGATCTTTTACCCTTCAGGATGATACATGGTTCATATGTCTTGGTTCCTCTAATGATTATGAGCTGACTCTTTGCTTTGGGTCCCTCTCTTTGTGAGCTGACACCTACTTGTGTCAAGTCTTGGTAGTGGTAGGAACACTTTGCTCCATTGACTTGGGGGTGTGCCTACTCACTGGCAGATGTTTGTATGACATGTTTGGGTGTTGGATTAATGCTTAACGATTGTCATATGCCTATGTTATGCCCACATGATGCTGGCTTTGGTCTTGGCAGTATCTGATTGACTTGGGATCCGATTTTGGCATTGTTAGCTCTCATTTATTGAAATCTATAATTTATTACAGCATCTATGTATGGACTAACATGGATTTTTCATGCTGAAATATTCTGAAATGATGTACTTTCATTAGTAATTGGTGGGTAGCAACTTTGGTTACACTTTTCTCGCCATTTTCTCTCGATTTTGGTGATTTTTTGGTCATTTTCTGCAATAAACAGCAAGCAGTTTTGAACTGTCTACAGTCTTCCAACGTGCATTATGGCGAGTTCGTCCATTGAACATGCTATTTTCAACATCACTAAGCTTGATGGTGCGAATTACTCTTATTGGAAGAGCCAAATTTGGCAGGTGTTGGTGCAGAAATCATAGATCAAACCTTTGAGGTTGAGCGGACATTCGCCTGCGATTATGCCAGATGAGGAATGACTTGAGCTTGATGAGTTATGCAAGTCTACTATTGTATTATCTCTCACAGAACATGTTCACTACAATGTATTTGAGGAAGAACAGAGTGCATGGCAGTTGTGGGATAAAATCAAGAATCTCTATGACAAGAAAAGTCCAACGAGTCAGATGTATTGGCTGAAGCAGCTTATGGATCTGCGCATGAAGGAGAATGTGACCATGTCTGCTCACTTGAGCCAGTTCCATGCTATACTCAAGAACTTGACTTCGGAGGACATCACTTTTGCAGAGGATGTCACTCCTCTTTTCTTGCTTGGTACTCTTAATGAGTCATGGGATGTATTCTGCACTGCATTATGTGCCTCTACTCTGCTACCTTGAAATTATCTGATGTTGAGAGTGCTCTTCTGTAGAGGTTAATTGTAAGAATTTGGATGCCTCTCATGTGTCGCATGCTATGACAGTTAGAGGCAGGAATGATGGATATAGAAAGCATGGCAATGGCAGTGTCAGTGGCCGTGGACAGGATTCTCAGAAATCTCGGTCCAAGTCTTGTGGGAAGTCACATAGCGAATCTCGTGGCAGGAATGCAGATGTTACTTGTCACCATTGTGAAAAAAAGGGCCATATTAGGCCACAATGCCATGAACTGCGCAATGAAAGGCGCAAAAATAAGGGGAAAGATAAAGTGCAGGATAAGTCTTCTGATTGTAGCATAGTGCCTGCAAAGTCCAGTGTTAAAATTGAAGAGATCAATGTTATGCAGCCTGAGGATGTTGATGATGATGATTATATCCTTGCAGCTTCTTCTAGTGCTTCGCAGATGACAGAGATACACTCTATGTATGCACAGTGTTGGCTCTTGGACTTAGATGCGTCCTCTCATGTGACACCTTGCCGAGAAAGTTTCATTCATACCGTATTGTTTTGGGTTTTATGTGCTTGGGTGATGACAACTCTCTTGATATTTTGAGCATTGGTGATGCTAGGCTGCAGTTTCCTTATGGCAGCAATTTTGTTATGCAGGATGTATATCATGTACCTGCTTTGACATGCAGTCTCATGTCAGCTGGATAGCTTGATGACGTAGGATATCATGTATGTTTTGGAGACTCTGCATGGAAGATCACTCGTGGCAGACTTGTGATTGCGAGAGGTGCCAAGGCTGGCAGCCTCTATCCCTTGTATCTGCTTTGACACGTAGTCTCATGTCAGCTGGATAGCTTGATGATGCAGCATATCATGTATGTTTTGGAGACTCTGCATGGAAGATCACTCGTGGCAGACTTGTGATTGCGAGAGGTGCCAAAGCTGGCAGCCTCTATCCCTTGATTGTATCAACTTCTTTCCTTGATCATGTTTTGTTTATGGGTTCTATCCCACATGTATCTCTTTGGCATGCCCGTTTGGGACATATGTCTTTGAAGGGAATGAAAATGCTTTGTGGTTTGCAGTACTTACCACCCCTTGATTATGCATTTTTTGATTCATATGAGCATTGTCTTTATGGCAGGCAGACTAGGTCTACGCATAAAAAGTTTGGTAGGTCATGCATGAGTGAGCCCTTGGCATTGGTACATTCGAATGTTTGTGGGCCCATGCCTTGTCAGTTTATGGGTGGTGCCAATTATTTTGTTACTTTCATAGATGATTTTTTATGGAAAGTTTGGGCTTATCCCATTAAGCTGAAATCCGATGTCTTGACCGTGTTTTAGATATGGCTTGCATTGGTTGGGAACCATTCTGGGTATAGGCTAAAATGCCTAAGGACAGATAATGGGGGTGAGTATGTCTCACATGCTTTTGAGTAGTTATGTGATGAGAGGGATATTAAGCGTCAATTGACTACCCCCTACACCCCCCCCAGAATGGTTTGGTTGAGCGGATGAATAGAACCATCCAGGAGCGTGTATGTAGTATGCTTAGCCACGCAGGCCTACCACAAAGCTTTTGGATTGAGGCAGTTAGTACAGCTGTGCATATCATAAACAGATCACCTTCTAGTGGTTTGGATTTCCAGGTTGCCAAGGAGGTATGGATTGGAAAACCTCCCTCTTATGCGCATCTCCATGTCTTTAGATGTGAAGCATTTTGCCATGTGCCCAGGGATAAGAGAAGTAAGCTGGATCCTAAGAGTGTCAAATGCATTTTCCTTAGTTATGGGGATGCAGGTGAGATGGGTTACCATCTCTGGGATCCGTAGGTGCGGAAAGTCATCCGCAGTCATGATGTAGTCTTCCATGAAGACAAGATGCATAGGCAGCCTAAGAGAGTTGTTGAGATCCACAGGGTCATATTTCAGGAGGAGCCGAGAGCTCCCGCACAGCCAGTTGAACAGCCTACAGCTACAGCAGATGCTCATGGTTAGGGTGTTGAATAGGCAGTAAAGCCTGCCGTGAGATGATCTACTAGAGATAGACGTCCACCTGATAGATTTGAGCCCTCGATGCATTATGTCTTGGTTGCAGATGCAGGAGAGCCTTTCACTTATGATGAGGCTATGCACAGGGGTGACAGTCACTCCTGGGAGAGGGCTATGCAGTCTGAGATAGACTCCTTGCATAAGAATGAGACTTATGATTTGGTTTCCTTGCCTAAGGGCAAGAAGGATTTGCCATGCAAGTGGGTGTACAAGCTAAAAAGTACCCTTGGACACCCCAAGCCGGCATACAAGGCTAGATTGGTAGCAAAGGGTTTTAAGTAGGAGCATGGTGTGGACTTTGATGAGGTATCTTCTCCTGTGGTTAAGATGACCACCCTGCACTTAGTCTTGGCTTTGGTTGCTCAGGATTTATACCAGATGGTTGTCAAGATGACTTTTTTACATGGAGACTTGCATGATGAGATCTATATGGAGCAGCTTGAGGACTTTGCAGAACCTGGCAGGGAGCACCTAGTGTGCAAATTGAAGAAAAGTCTTTATGGCTTGAAATAGGCAGCTAGGGAGTGGTATCATAAGTTTGATGCCTTTATGTAGTCACAGGGCTATAGCAGGAGTGCTATGGATCTGTGTCTTTACACAAAGAAAGCTCATGATGGTTCTTTATTGATTTTGGTACTCTATGTGGATGATATGCTGATAGTAGGGAAAGCTCATGATGAGCTAGATGCTCTTAAGGCTCAGCTCAAGAAGAGCTTTGAGATGAAAGATCTGGGACATGCCGCTCACATACTTGGTATGCGCATTAGATGCGACATGCATTAGGGACTCCTCTACTTGTCACAGAGGGAGTACATTCATAAAGTCCTTGAGCGCTTCCGCATGCAGGACGTAAAGCCTATTGGCTGTCCATTGCCTTCTTATGTGAAGGCATCACAGGCTGATTGTCCACAGACAGATGAGTAGAGGGCCGAGATGGCCAAGTTTCCCTATGCATCCGCAGTGGGCAGTCTTATGTATGCCATGATAGCCACTCGTCCAGATATTGCCTTTGCAGTTGGTGTTGTGGCACGCTATATGGCTACACCTGGCAAGAAGCGTTGGGATGCCATGAAGGGTATCATGAGGTACCTGAAGGGCACTGCAGATATGTGCATATGCTATGGCAGCCAGGATACAGGAGTCGTGGGGTACACTAAATCTGATTATGTAGGACATGTAGATAGTAGGAAGTCCACTTCTGGCTATGTATTCGCATATACTAGAGGTGCCGTTTCTTGGATGTCCAGGGTGCAGAAATGCACGACCCTTTCTACTACAGAGGCCGAGTATGTTGCAGCCACTGAGGCTTGCAAGGAGGCCATTTGGTTGGGTCGTTTGGTTGCTGACCTTGGTATTGATGCTATCCCTACACTGCATTCGGATTCTATGAGTGCTATTCAATTAGCCAAGAATCCGGTCTTCCATGCGAAGACGAAACACATTGAGGTGAGGTATCACTTCATACGTGGGGTCATTAAGGACAAGTCTGTTGATCTTGTCAAGATCTCGACTGACCAGAATCTTGCAGATCTACTCACGAAAAGTCTCTCTACAGAGCGCTTTGCCTTCCTCAGGACGTTGATGGGCGTGGGATGAGATGACGTCTTTCCTCATCCTGTTGTACATGTGTACATGTACTACTATCTTTTTCTTTTTCTTTTCACTCCTCATTAGGGCAGATTCGCCTTTAAGTGGGAGATTGTTGGGGGTAAAGGCGCCTCCGCCTAGCCGCCTGTGTATTATTACACTGATAGTCACCGCCACTGCACACTGCCAGTGGCGGGCGCCCATCACCGTCACTTTATTCTTTATTCTTTTAGTGATAGTTTGAATAAAGGAAGGTGCGGTCACACATTGTGACTGTTGGAGTTCCCATTTCTTGTCTCTCTCTTTCTTGCTCTTGCTCTCCCGCCATAGCTTTGGAGTGCAAGCTTCGATCCTTCTCACCTTTCAGGAGGTATAGGCCTCCTCAATTTATATCTATTCCAATACTTAATTCAATCAAGATCTAATATAGAAAATCATAAACAAGATTGATGTCTTCAAATAGTTATGACTTCAATCAATCATGCAACTTTCAAGTGATGATTAATCTAGTAGTAATTGATACTTGAATTTCACATAATGAACTCTTCCCCTTGGAATTTAACTAAGGATATCTAGATTTTGGGGTCTCTAACTTTCCAGTTTAAGGTTTATTCTTGTAACCAAGTTTCTTGGCCTTAAGTCAGTTTCTTTAACTTAGAGATATTTTCGGTTTTAAAATCTTCTATCAAAGCTTCTGGATTAAACTATATCCTTGACTAATTTATTTGGGGTTCATTCTTAATAAATCCGTCTTGAAAAATTCCTCATGATTTCTCTTGAGTTCTAGAATTTCATAGTTTCCCTAACAGTTTTTAGCCTATAAGATGTTCTAATAATTTACCAAATGAATACTCTAAGATCGCAATATTTCTTAAGAGACTTATTTTATTTCTATTGAATTCGGACATAATTTTTTAGAAAAAATGTGGTATCAAAATTGGTAAAGGATTGTTATCCGCACCGGTGACTCCGTTAGTGACTCCCGTGCTTGCAAATCTAACTGTTGCTTCCACATTAGTAGGGTCATTCAGGATTTCCACTTTAGAATTCTTCTGGTCCATGATGGAAATATGATTCGTAGAGTTGGCAAGGATGTAAGACTCTCGATGATGATGATGGTTATTGCGGGATTCAATGATGTAGGCCTCGTGGATGGTTCTTTTTGCCTCGTGGAGAGCAATACTTCTCTCTCTAGTAGACATAATAATAGGGACGAGAGTAGAGGTATGACTTCTAACCAGATTGATAGAATAGGATAAAGTTCTTCAATGTCTTATCTTCTTGGATTAGAGTAGAAGAGGATGAGAGATCTTTAGCATATCCCCTTCCTTGGGTTGAATGGAATGATGCCTCTTCATCTTGTGGAATAGAGTCTCTTCCTTCCCGATCGGCATCTCGTCCTCATCAAGATTGCTCTTGTCCCCCTCTCTTGGTTATCCCCAAGCCCTCAATTTATAATTTTGCAAGGGGGGTTGGGGGGGGGGGTAAAAGAGAGGATACTTACTTTTTAGCATTTTTCGATGACATCATCGATGACAAAGAGAGATCACTTTCTTTTAGTGCTTTTGATGCCATTATTGATGATGTCAGAGAGGGAGCTCCATTTTTGTAGGGCGAAGATAAAAAAATACTAATCTATGGGTGAGCACCATATGGCGTGTCGTCGGGTGGCCATCATTCTAAGGCTTACGACCAAGGCGACGACCAAGGCATAGACCTTGGAATTTTGTCATCTTGGCAACGGGATACGAAGGCTTCATTGGCGCCATTGGCTACGCGTGAGAAGCTCCCAGTAGCTTGTAGGAAAATCTTCTCGGGAGGTCACCCATCTCGACAGTGTCATCACCCAAGTGCACTTAACTGCTAAGTGACTATCCATTAGGCTAGTTCTTTTTGTTGTTCTATACTACAAACATAGTTTTAATAAGCTAGGCTTGGGACGGTCTCCCAAGTCTTTCTTCCATGAACTGGCATATAATACCTCATTAATAATAATAATTATCTTCATAATGAGAGTTAGTTTCATAATTAGAGCTAGTTTTTTTAAAAAAATATGTGCAACATAAATCAATTTTCTTTGGAATGCATACGCACATTAAAATAACTAAGTAATGGAAACATTACAAATTGCATCTAGAATAAATTCCTTGGTATTTATAAATGATATAAACATTATAAAAGGTAAAAAGTTGCATTGATAATAATAATTTTGTATTTATAAATTGTGTAAGCATTAGGACAAGTGGAAGTTGCAGTAAGAATAATTATTTTTGGATTTATAGAGTATGTAAACGTTAGAATAAGTGAAAGTTGCATTAAAAATAATTCTTTTAGCTTTTACAAATTATGTGAATGTAGGGGGAGATGAAAATTTGTATGGAGGATATTTCTCTTTATGTTTATGAAAATTTTAAATATAAAAAATATTTCCTTAATATTTCTTGATATTTAAGTGAATTAGGATAATTAAAGCATACGATAAAAAATTATCGATTTAGGAGTACTTCTTAAGGAAGAAAGTTCCACTATTAATTCTAAGATCTGATAATTTTTCATAATTTAGAATAAAATTTGGATTCTTAATGAGGTTAAGTGACCAATCCTTGACAAGGGTTACGAATGAAAGAAAGGAGTTTTGGGTGCTAGGGGACTCTGGCCAGTAAACTCTTAGTCTCCTAGAAACCACCAAGCTCCTACATAACTCAAGATGGATTTCTTGAGGTCCTAGAGTATAAGTTTGTGGCAAAAATCTTGGAGGAATAAAGGTCTTCATGTTGTTCTTCCGTATGGGCAGAAGGTGAATACTTATATAAGATTTTACTATTAAATAAAGATGGTGTCTTTCAAATGATTTATTTTCATTGTTTGTGTGTTATTATTTTAAATTATATAAATGAACACTGTGATTAAGAGGGTTAATGAAGGAAGTTGATTTTATGTGTACAACTTAGATGTGTTAGGTAAGTAGATAACTAAAACTACTTAATTGAGGGAAGCATGAGGGTGTGATCACTGACAAATCTATCCTAAGGCATAATGGTCTCAGTATGTTGAGAGCTTCTCACAAATTGGATGCATTAGAGTATAGGAAAAATTGAGTCCTAGAATCAATAAGGACCTTCACTTTGTATCATTTTAGGGGAATGGAGTAAGACTTTGCCTTATGAGTAGAGGGGTTGATATACTCATACTCCCCTTCATTTCTTACTCTCCTTAAAGCAAGTGAGATATGTGGCTTATGGGTAGAGGGGTCAATGTACTCATAATCCCCCTTGTTTCTTACTCTCCTTAAATCAAGTGCGATATAAGTAATCTAGCATAAGTAGTTGCTCAAAGATTGATACTAGTTAATTCCAAATAGAAGACCTTAACTTACCTAAAAATTAAAATTTAGGTCAATTCTCATGGGAATGGCCAAGACCTTCCATTTTGCAAAGTAGACTTGAGAGAGACTAGGCAACACACCTTGTGTTATTCGAAAGAGTATGGAGCGACACTTCCTAGAAAAATCATCTTGATGGGCTACGAAATCATACCACTAAATAAGGATATCTCAAGTGGGTACATCACATGTGGTATCAGAGCAAAATGAAACTAACATATAGGAAGATTTATTTGTAATATTTTTAAAGAAACATTCAATGTAAGAATGTTTAATCTCTAACAATCGGTAGAATCTCTTTTAGAATAATGAAGATAGGAAAAAATTCTTGGTATTCCAAGCAATGTTTACCTCAAGGAAGCATTCCCTTGATTTGAATTGGTAGCATTGCTTCATGAGGATCTTGGAGTGTATGCATAATCCTTTGCCACTATATCAGGGGCATCAGTGGATGTGAAGTGGGGTCTGTTGCTTCATCAATGTTGATTGACTTGCTTACCTTCAAAACAACCTGAAGAGAATCAAGCGGATGGAAGACCTTCAAGTTGTTCATCTTCAAAAAATCATGCCTAAATTCCATCCTCAACATAGGTGGAGAGAGAATTTGCTAGAATTGTTATCTTTATGATCAAGTGCTCTAAATTCTTCCAACTGAGCACATTGCCATTTTAGGGCACTCGCACTATCATAATTATCATAAAGATGGGTTTTCAAATCTTTTCCAAAAATACAAAATCCTAAAAATATTTGATGGACCTACAACCTACAAAACCATTGATGTATTTGAATTTCACAATTAGAATTGTTGTAGCCCAAAAGTCTCCCTACCAACTATCTACTCAATGTAATAAAGAAATATGGTTAGCCCTATTACAAACCATGGATAATAAAAGAGTCTCAAAGTTTTGTAAGATTGTGTACTTCGTACTAACTGTGTGCTATAAATTTAAAATTTGTGGGTTAAAATGTTGAAAAAGACCTTAAAGAGAGGGAAATGTGCTATAAATTTAAAATTTGTGGATTCAAGTGTTGAAAAATACCTTATATAGAGGCAAGTATTGTAATCACTCAAGATGTGCAACTACAATGTCTATCTCTCATACAAAGCCACTTATGGGCAAGTCTCTCTCCAGCCTCTATGGGCATACATTCATTTGATTTCTCAACACCCCCCTCAAATGATGAGTCTCTACCCTTGCTGGCTTTTGCCCCCCGCATGTGAACATGAACTAGGAGACTAGGTCTTTGGCAGCCTAGTCAAGTTAAGGCTTGAAACTTTACATCTTGGTAAGAGTTTTTCTAGATCCACTAAGGGAGATTTAAAATCCACTGAGGGAAATAAAGATCCACTAATGAGAAGTTCTTTTTGTTATCCTTGGTATTCTTTGTCTTCATGTTTTTGTTCTTCATTCTCTTTGTGTATGACGGGGTCACAGACTACGTGCCTGAGTATATCTATGGCTACCATGCCCAACCTTTGCGTGGTGGTACATGCAATGTCTTTGATGATCCAGAGCTTCTTTGTCTCTTTGGTATTCTTCTCGATGATTACGTTGCATCAAAAGGGTCTAGCAATTTGAAGACAAAGTCGAGCTCAATTGCACAACGAAATGTTGCAGAACATTGTATAGAATTACTATTGCAATGAAGGCCTTTATTTCTCTATGTGGCTTCCCCCTTGTGAGTCATCCTTTAGAGCATGTTGTAACTTGTGCTGCAACTTGATGGGTGACCACAGTCCACATGACAGCCCTACTTCCAAGACAAATGATTATTATTATTATTGAGCATGTGGTCAATGGTAAGACCTTCTCATGCCTTTAAAAGGAAGATGACTTATTTGCACTATACTTAAGATGTACTACTAAGCCATGGATTCGAGCAAGCCCAAGAGCTATCTAAAGAAAAATGGATTCCCCTTGCATGGCCAAAACATGGTGATGAGTCAAAGGCCAAAAATCCTAGGTATCCCAAGATCCATACTCAACTTATGTATGGTATGCCAAGGAAATGTACCCATCTTAAACTCACTAAACAAAGGGATTACATAGAAGACTGATTAGAGCTATACTAGCTATGGCGGGCAGAGGTTATACACATAAAACATGACTGAGATAAAGGATTGTAACTCAAGTGAATTAGGTTCCAAGATAATTTAACTTGGACTCATAAATACAACTCGAGTGTCACAAAATGATGGTACCTTACATTGAAAATAGAGCCAAGTACATGCTTATATAGCTTTTGGATGGTTCCACTCTTCCTCACTATGCTTATGGAGTTTAGGACATCTCTTCCTAGAGCATACATCATTGTCTATCTCTCATACAAAGCCGCTTTGTCAAGAATCGCGTGGTGGGGGCACTTGCTCAAGATGCTGCGCCGAACACACACAAAATGCACAAGGAGAAGCTCACTCAAGAGACAAGAAGAGAGATGGAGGCCAAAACGTTTTCTTGCTGGTTTTTTCTTCTTCTTCCACATTCTTTACAATGTACACAAAGTATAGATAAGATACAACATAAAAGAAAGTGGCCTACTAAGTCAAACAATGTATAACCGACTATACTAGTCGACTAGCGCTATAACTATGCCAGCTGTAGAGATAGGTGTAACAACCTGAATATAATAAGTAATGAGTCAGTGGCCATGTGAGAGTCATAATGACCACCGACGTGCTAAGTGTAGACGTGTGGACCCATCTAACTAGGTGGTCCATCATCAATGTCCGCATGTGTTGAGCTTGTCATCTCAACACTCCCCCTCAAGCTCAACTGCATCTCTGCAACTCCAAGTAAGCTTCGAAACTTTTGAAGCTTCTCTGTACCCAATGCCTTCGTGAAGATGTTAGCTATCTGATCTTGTGTGCTTACATACACCAAGTCAATCTCACCTGCTAGTACCTTCTCTCTCACAAAGTGGTAGTGTACCTCAATATGTTTTGTCTTGGCATGGAACACAGGGTTCCTAGCCAACTGTATACTGTCACAATAAATGACAATTGGACCTTCCACCTACACCTCCAAATCAGCCATTAACTTTTGTAGCCATACTACCTCACATGCTGCAACAGCAGCACCTCTATACTCAGCCTCTGTACTCGACAAAGCAACTGTAGATTGCTTTTTGCTGCTCCAAGCAACTGCTGCACTACCAAGAGAGAACATGTATCCACTGGTAGATCTTCTATCAGACATACTACCAGCCCAATCTGCATCTGTGTATCCAAACACCTGTACATCTGTACCTGCCTCATAGAAAAGTCCATAATGTAATGTGGACTTCACATATCTCAATATGCGTCTGACTGCATCCAAATGTGGCTTTCTAGGCACTTGTATAAACTGACTCACAAGATCAATAGCGTAGCTCAAGTATGGTCTTGTAATGGTCATGTAGATCAAACTCCCCACTATCCTCCTAAACATAGTAGGGTCTTCTATCTCATCCCCAACATTAGTACTCAACTTTAAATTCTGCTCCAATGGGACTGAAAGTGGTTTGCATGCTGTCATACCATACTTGGACAACATATCCAAGCCATACTGTCTTTGGGACAGCCATATACCATCATCACATCTAATCACCTCAATGCCAAGGAAGTATCTTAGCTCATCTAAATCCTTCATCTCAAACTTCTTCTTCAAAAAATCCTTGACTTCAGCAATCCCACTATCACTATCACCTATAATAATCAAATCATCCACATAGATGACCATGATAGCCAAACCTGCATCTCCCTTTCTCACATAAAGTGAATGATCAGCATCAGAAACAGAAAAGCCAATATTGACAAGATACTCTCTGATCTTGTCAAACCATGCTCTAGGAGCTTGCTTGAGCCCATAGAGCGCCTTCTTCAACCTGCACACATACATGGGATGCTCTAAATCTTCATAACCTGCTGGTTGATCCATATACACTTCTTCCTGCAAATCACCATGCAAGAAGGCATTCTTCACATCCATTTGCTGCAACCTCCAACCTTTGGCTGCTGCCAAAGCAATCACACATCTGACAGTTGCCATCCTAGCAACTGGACTGAAGGTTTCTTCATAATCTATGCCATATGTCTGGGCATAGCCTTTTGCAACCAGCCTAGCTTTGCACCTACTAATAGAACCATCTGCATTGTGCTTAATCTTATAAACCCACTTACATTCAATGGCTTTCTTGCCCTTTCGACAATGATACTAGATCCCAAGTCTTATTGGCCTCTAATGTAGCCATTTCCTCATCCATTGCTGCATCCCAATGAGCATGACCAACAGCCTCTTCAAAACATGTGGGCTCAACATCCTCAACTAGTTTCACCATATAAGTATAATGGTGAGTTGCATAACCTTCAAAACCAAATCTTTTAATAGGGTATCTGACCCTGCTAGATCTGTGTACCACTGGATCACTCAATGGAGACTTTACATTACTATGAGCTCTCTGTACACCTGGTGTCCTGACAGAAGGAATACCAAGCTCATCATTCAAGCTCTCTGAGCCACTGGAGTCTCCATCAAGAACTGCATCAATGCCATCTGACACTTTATTCTTTCCTTTGTCTTTACCTGTAGTGCTACTAGATGCACCTGAAGATGTAGAGGTACTCCTTAGTCTCCCAGACCAAGGACTACCAGATGATGTCTCTAGTCCACTAAGAGTCTGTGATTCTTGATTTTCAGCCTACACATGAGTGTCATGATAATCATCATCATCCAATCATTACCACTAGATGCATACCAACTGCTCATTTCATCAAAGATGACATCCCTGCTCACTCTGAACTTACATGTGATAGGGTTATAACAACGATACCCTTTCTGCTCTAAAGAGTATCCAATAAAAACACATTTTTTTTCTTTTGGATCAAGATTCTTCCGTAGCTCATCTGGCACATGAACATATGCAACACAGCCAAATACCTTCAAGTGCGATACATCAAACTTCTTGCCAGTGAAGCATTCTTCAGGAGTCATCCCATGAACTGCAGCTATGGGAGTCCTGTTCATAATATAAACAGCAGTATGAACAGCCTCAGACCAAAAATGCTTAGGCATATTCTTTTCAGCCACCATCAAGGTGCGTGCAACTTCTGCAATATGCCTGTTTTTCCTTTCTGCAACCCCATTTTGCTGTGGGGTATATCTGCATGTGAACTGTCTCTTTATCCCATGAGACCTCAGAAAATCACTGAACTCATTCGAGAGGTACTCTCCCCCTCCATTTGACCTCAAACACTTTACTTTCAAGCCTATTTCTATTTCAACTGCAGCCTTGAAAGTTCTAAAATACTCAAACACTTCACTCTTTTCCTTCATAAAATATACCCACAGCTTTCTAGAACAATCATCAATGAATGTGACAAAGTATGAACTGCCTCCAAGAGATACATTTTGTGTAGGCCCCCAAATGTCTGTATACACAACATCAAGGATATTTCTGCTTACATCTCTGTCATGTGAAAAGGGTTGACTTGCATGCTTACCAAACTGACATGCTTCGCATACCTTATGAAATTTTGCAACTCTAAATGTAGGCAAACCTGTAACCAACCTTTTGGACTGCATTAATTTCAGCCTTTGTACATTTGCATGTCCAATGCATTTGTGCCAAATTTCAATATTTGCAACAACACCTTTTCCTTTAGCATACATAGCAGCATTCATAGTAAGAATTCCAGCATCCAGAGTAAACGTACGTCCAACTCTACTTCCCTTTGCTACCAACTTGCACTTGTCATTGAAGTCTTCTACAAAGCAACCCTTTGAATTAAATCTGACTTGCAGCCCTTGCTCTACCATTTGACCGATTGACACCAAGTTCTTTGTAATAGATGGCACATGTAATACATCTGAAAGACTCTTTGTCTTACCATCATGCAAGGACAAGGAAACTTTTCCAATGTGTGAAATTGGGTGGCATGAATCATCACCCGTCTGTACATAACCTGCATTTTGCAAATCCTGCATCTCTCCAAACCGTTCTGCATGGCTGGTCATATGATTGGATGCACCTGAATCAACATAACAAACATCATCATGTGTTCCCTTTCCTGTAACAGCATTCAGCATATGCTGCATAACAAACAGGCGTTCATTTTTGTCTTCATTCTGTCGTGAAGACGATGCATAGTTTCCTTGCTGCAACTTACCACTGTGAATATCATCTTTCTTAGCATAACATTGGGCTGCAATATGACCTGTTTTGCCACAGTAGTGACACACAATACCAGAGTTGTTAGAACCTCTATTCTGCCATCCACCTCTTCCTCTAAAGCTCCCCCTGCCTCTAAAGTCACTACGACCTCCTGAAACCTGATATCACCAAATTGCTAATTCAATTTGTTTTGCTGGTTGTCACTACCACGTCCTGTACCACGGCCTCTTGAAGAGAATCTGCCACGTCCCCTTCCTGAACTGGAGTAGAAAGCTTGGATCTGTTCACCACTTCTTTCAGATGTCTCACTCTGCATGTTGATGTCTTCAGTGATCGTAAGGGAGACCAACTCATCGAAATCTGGAAATGGCTTTCTGACATATACGGAAGTTATAAAAGACTTCCAAGCCTTTTCATTGTTAAGTCCATCCAAGGTAGACGACACCAAATCATCATCATTAGGCATTGCATCAATCGATGTCAATGCATCTGCAATGCTCCTTACGTTTAGTGCATACTCATTGATAGACATCTTCCCTTTCTTCAATGTATTCAACTCTTGCTTGAGTTGAATCTTTCATGCCTTTGTATTTACGGAAAACATACTTTCAAGTATGGTCCAAGCTGTATATGAATTCTCTACATTTCTGATATGTCCCAGCATATTATTGTCAATTACTACAGACAGCCAATACATGACCTTCTTGTCTTTTGCATTCCATTCCTTCCGTGCCTTTGTCTCTTCTGCAGTTGGAGGATCACTTACCTCTGGCTCCTTTTCTTCACCTGAAACAAACTCGTAAAGGCCTTTTCCAATAAGGAAGTTCGTGACACGGAACTTCCATGAAGGGTAGTTGTTCTTGTCGAGCTTCTCAATGATGGGGCTTCCACTGTTCTCTGCCATTATCACAAAACTAATACCAAACAGCAAACAAATCTTCTGCAACCCTCGACCTGTAGTACACAGCAATACACTAGACAGTCTTTTTCACTATCTGCTCAACAATACATGCAAGCTGCAATACGTTTGCAGATAAAACTTATGTTTGCTTCCTGCAAACACATCAAGAATTACAGATTCGCAATTTGTAACCTGTGCACCCACTTTCGATCAAAACAGCCGAAATCACAGTGTACCCTCAAACAGTTGTCCGCAACCTTGCGGCTCTAAAATGGGGCCTAAAACGGCCTCAGATGCCCAAAATACATAGCGCTCTTCGCGCATACCAAATCTCACTGCAATCTGAGATTTTTGCTCTGCCCTGCTTCCGGTGCCTCCACAGGCACTATCCATAAGAAAGAGTGGAAGGATGGGAGAGTTTCTTACTCATGGCTTGCTTGCTCGAACCTTGCTTTTTCTCCTTCACTTCAGCCTTTGAAATTAGCCTCTCTCAGTGGCGCGGCTCTGATACCATGTCAAGAATCGCGTGGTGGGGGGACTTGCTCAAGATGTTGCACCGAACACACACAGAATGCACAAGGAGAAGCTCACTCAAGAGATAAGAAGAGAGATGGAGGCCAAAACGTTTTCTTGCTAGTTTTTTCTTCTTCTTCCACACTCTTTACAATGTACACAAAGTATAGATAAGATACAACATAAAGGAAAGTGGTCTACTAAGTCAAACAATGTATAACCGACTATACTAGTCGACTGGCGCTATAACTATGCCAGCTGTAGAGATAGGTGTAACAACCTGAATATAATAAGTAATGAGTCAGTGGCCATGTGAGAGTCATAATGACTACCGACATGCTAAGTGTAGACGTGTGGACCCATCTAACCAGGCGGTCCATCATGAATGTCCGCATGTGTTGAGCTTGTCATCTCAATACACTTATGGGCAAGTCTCTCTCCAGCCTCTATGGGCATACATTCATTTGATTTCTCAACATTATCTACTTTGAAATGAGACTATGCGTTCCAAGAAGTCAAGACCTCAAGAAGAAGATACTTTAGAAAGTCCATGATTCTCCTTTCTCAGGACATCATGGATATGCAAAGAATCTCAATACTATAAGAAGAAGCTTTCATTAGGAAAAAATAAAAGGAGATGTGCTTAAATATGTCATTGAATGCCTGAGTTGTGAATAGGCCAAGGCTGAGTGTGTCGAGATGCCAGGAAATCTTGAACCACTTAATATCTTGCAAATAAAGTGGGAATTTATCAACATGGATTTTGTAGTTGGATTACCATGTGTCCAAGGAGGATACAATTCAATCCTAGTCATTTTGGATATGCTAATTAAGGTTGATCACCTTATGCCAGTTAAAACCAACTATAAGGCTTCAGATATTGAAAGCATATTTGTGAAGGAGATCTTTAGGTTGATGGACTGCCAAAAAGGATCATTAGCAATTGTGATTCTCTCTTCACATCTCATTTTTGGAAAAGTTTATTTGAGGCCATTGGTACCTAAGTTTTTTTCAATATTGCCTATCATCCTCAAACTTATGGGCAAATGGAGTGAGTCAAATAGGTCATTGAAGTCATACTTGGAGCTTACTGCTATAGGGAGCCTAAACGATGGATATAATATCTACCTTTGGTAGAGTTTGCTTATAATGTACCCTATCATCAAAGCATCTAGATAACCCCATTCCAATCTTTGTATGGGCAACAGTGCCTAACCCCACTAAACTTTTCAAACCCTACCTTATTAAAGGTAGAAGCTTCCAAGAAGATGTTGGAAGAAATGGATGTGCAAGTTAAGGCTATCAGACGAGATATGTTTTTCATTTGTATTTATCCTAAAAAGAGATATTCATTCTTACGGAAATAAAAGAAGCAAGCCTAAGATATTGTGGACCATATAAAGTTCTCAAGTGTTTAGGACTCCACTACAAGGGAATGGACAATTATAGTGATGGTTAGTTTGGACAAAAAATATTGGCATTACTATTTGGATCGCTATTGGCATCACCATTAGTGTTGCTATTTTTTGTTTGCGATGCAAATAGCAATGCTATTTATGATGCTGATAGTGATGCAAATAGTGACATCACTTTGAAAGAAAAACATGTCGAAAACCCGAGTGCAGCATTCTTGAAACCATTTGTGAAAGAGAACAAAAGAGCGAGCGAGAGAGCTCAAAGCTGAGAGAGAGAGAGAGAGAGAGAGAGAGAGAGAGAGAGAGAGAGAGAGAGAGAGAGAGAGAGAGAGAGAGAGAGAGAGAGAGAGAGAGAGAGAGAGAGAGAGAGAGAGAGAGAGAGAGAGAGAGAGAGAGAGAGAGAGTGTGTGCTCCTCACCGCCTCCGTTACTACCATCATCATATACGAAGAAGAAGGAGAGAGATACAAAAAGAAATGTTGAGGAAGAGGAAAAGGGAAACAAGGAGGGAGTGAGAGAGAGGGGAATAGAGAAATGGAGGGAGGGAGAGAGAAGGAAGGTGAGGGAGAGAAATGATGGGACCTAAAATGGGCCGGCACTGGCTATGGCACTAGCCGGACCTCATGCTCATAAAAGACAAACACACCCTTACGGCCTCACGGACTAGGAGCGTCAATCTGCGGCTAAAGGACAAACTGCCCTAAAACCTAATCTATGCGTTTATAGTTTTATAGTTTTGTAGTTCAACATTTCCCTTTCTATAAACTCCACAGAGGGAGGACCCATACACATTGGTACTAAATGCCATGATAATCACATACATGGGAGGCAACCTCTCGGTAGAAACACCGCGGCCCCACTGCAGCTCTCCTACATTGCAGGGATTAGCCCCTTGATGCGCTGCTCAACACATAAAACAACTGAACAAGCTCCACTCTTCATTTCGAATCCAGGAGATATACCATGTGTCCTTACATAATAGTCCCTTAGGAAACCGACCCTCTATCCTATGGCAAGGGATAACCTTATGCTCTCAATCATGGGTCAAATTCCTAAGAAAACAAGTGCTATGCAGTCTAGGAGCTTTTTTGTTGATACCATGAACTATGCATAATGCATAATGTGAACGGTTTAGTGCACAAACAGAAAAAAAACAGCATTATGCATCGTGCGAAACCATTCGTTTCATGATTTCGATGCTAGCGTTTATGTGCTGCAATGAGAAAAGACACCGAGCCTTACACTCTGCCTTTCCCTTTGTTTTAAAACAACGTCCTATAGGCATGATGCAACACATAAACTAGATTTTAATTTATATTTTGATGCTCAACCTCCCCTCTCACCCTACCGTTTAATGTTTTGCATTCGTTGATAAGTGAAAGAGTCATTTCATGTGCGTTTTCTTACAAAGAAAGTGATAAACATGAACAGAAACATAGAAACGAGGGTAAACCAAGGCCAACCTCGTGCTTTACCTTCATTATACACTGCACAAACACACATGTAATTTTTTGGAATTTTCATTTTACCATTTCCTAATTTTCTCCCATTTAAAACCCATTTTCCACCATTTTTTGGCATTTTTCCTCTATTTTCTTCAATACAAAATGACTAGAAATTAAGATTGATTGTGGGCTATGGCCCTTAGGTTCCTTGATAGCAAAATTTCAGGTTTTGTAGGCATTATGTCCCATATTTTCCATTTATTTTGTAAAAACCCCAATTTTATCCCTTAAACGCGTGTTTTTCGGGTTTTATAACATTAATTTCAGCCATATCGCTTATGATTTTCTGATTTTCAGATTATAAAGTGTTGAAACTCATAGAAAAAAACATCATAATGAATATTCAGCCCATGGGAACAATGTTTCATCAATCAAATGGCATAAAAACTCATTTTTCTTCATAAAAAATTAAATTACCACTTAGGTTTCGTGTTTTGGGATTTCGGTTTTGCTGCGGGACTACGGGTCAGCCCACGTTCAATGTCCAACATCTTGACAATCAGCAATCTTCATGTCTACATCGGCCCGGAAGCAATCCGGTCCCAACCGGACAATCTTTCCTTCATCGTTCTTCATTTCCTCTTGCACGCAGGAACAACCCTTTAGAGGAGAGAGAGGGAGAAGAGAGAAAGACTAGATCTGGTTCTCTTCATTTAGTCCACCATTGCTCGAGCAAAGGGCGGTGATAAGACCAGCCAAGAAGGAGAAGATCAGCCTCATCTTCACGATTTCATGCTTCTTCTCTCTCCACATTTTGATCTTTAATGTGGCATAAAATTTGGGGGGTCCAAACTCCAAAAGGCACTACCCCTTTGGCCTCTCAAATGTCCACCTCTTGGAATCTTGACCATTTGTTGGCTCCTTCCTCATCCGGCATCGATTTGTGCTCTGAAAATTCTTGGGCATCCGACTTGACATCCTGCATTGACTGGCAACTCCTGACAACCCACATGGTAGTCTGAAAAATTATCAAAAATCCACAAGTGTCACTCGGGTGCCTTTTAAAAGCCGTCTTTCACTTAGTGCTTAAAATCTCCTAGTTGGAGCCGCCGCCTTCGATGTTAAATATTTTTCTCCTAAATTTTGGATTTTTCGGCAAATTTTAGGCACATCCCGGGCTCAAAACTCCGCTCTCATTGGCAACCATGGGATAGGGCGACTCAGCCCGTCGAATCCCACAATAGATCTGCACAAAAACAACCAAAGGAAGCATCAAGCTGATAGAAAATAGATATATATTAAAACACAGCACAATGCTCACCCTACCCCCTGACAAAACCAAGGCATGACATCCACAAGGAGTAGGCCTAGCATAATCTGATAGAAGGTCCGAAGCTAGTCACTAACCGAATGCTCCAACACGGCCAAACTTAAAAAACCTATCAAAGATGTTGCTCGAAGTGGTGGTCTGAACTACCTACCTAACTAAGGACACCACAACCAGGAGCTCCTACTAGGCGAGGACTCCTATAGCCTGATCAATAAGTATTTCCTTTTAGCACATTTCTTCTTTTAAGTGTTTATTTTTCCATATGCGGGCATGTAAAAAGGAGGGAGCTGAGCGTAGTGACCCAAGGAGAATAGGGCATCGGCCTCAGGTCCTGTCTCGGTACCCAAGAACCTACCAAGCCCTCGCAAGGTGACACTTAATCCTTTTCTGACACTCACTTTTATTTTCACTCCAACCTTCCGTACTTCCTTCTTTTCCAGCGAGACGCCACCCCTAGGAAGAGAAGGCATTCGGCCCCGGGCCTGACTCGTCCCCGGGAATCTACCAGGCCTTCGCAAGGCAATGATCAACTGCTTATAGGTTTTCCTTTCTTTTCTTTTCTATGTTTATAGGGGTTAGAACCCCTTTTTACACACCTTTGTATATACTTACTTTCTTTGAGATATTCAAGGTCTTTTTTTTCTCTATCATCATTATTTTTCTTCTGGTAGGCTTCTCTAACTGCCTCACAACTAATAAGAACTCCTAGAACGACTGCCTAGAGGGCTGGTAGAACAGGGTCACTAGAACTCCCTTCTAAAATAGGTCTTTCAATGCCTGGCAATGTCTTTACAGGAGGCAACGACTACTAAGACCTCCCTCAGACATACCTAACCTGACCCTGGGACTTCTTGCCTTGGTCGCCGGTCCCCAACAAGAAAAGAAAATCCCCTACAAGTACACAAACACATATAGCATAAAAACACGGTACTCATAAAGGAGAGATATCACCTGGATAGGGCCACAAGAAGCTCCCACGCAACAAAAGGCTCCTTCCAAGCTCGTCTTTAAACCTGTCTAGCACAGAACTAAAACAAAAACCATTAATCGCACCCGCACTAAACAGACAACTGGCCCTCTTAGCCTAATGAAATAAATCACTTCACTACAAAAAACTGATCGGCCCTCTTGGCCTAATGAAATAAAATAGAATAGCATCTACACATCCCTCCCCGAAATAGTACAGATATACAATAATATGCTCCATTCCAAGGAGGAAAAAATAGGACTCACAGCCCTAAACTAAATGCATAAGGTTATGACCCATCCCTCCTGCATATATAGCAAGAGGCGTATGCATAACATATTGTCTAATCAACATATGGGTTCATGATAACAATGGTAGATTGTTCTCGGTACTCTTTGCATCACCCATATCAACCATCATTTGCCATATATTGCATGCTCTAATAACATTCCCCACAAGCGACCGGGTCCTGTCTCATTATTGATAGCAATATCCAAACTAGGACCACACTTGAAGAAAAGGTCTTCTTCATAAGCAAGATTTGCTAGTGAATCCGCAAACTGATTTCAGTAACGTGGAATCAGCTGAAAAGACACTCTCTCAAACTCCTCAAGTAGGGTCATTGCAGTTCGATGATACATACAAAGGATGGGATTCCGCACTGTGTATGTTCCATCTAGTTGATTCAGGATCAACTGGGAATCCCCTTTTACTAACAACCGCCGAATACCTCTTTGCTTGGCAATATGCAATCCCATCATCAAGGCTTTATACTCCGCCATATTGTTAGTGAATCCTCCCCCGAGATAAGCAGCTAACTTCATCGTGACTCTACGTCAGGGATCTCGGATTACTACTCCAATACTCCCTTTTTTATTAGGGCCCCTAGACGCCCCGTCAAAATATAATGTGTACGTCCACAATGGGTTTACACAGCCTGCCATCACGAACTTCTCTATTCATAATTATGATAGTCAAATTTTAGCATGTTGAGAGGGTGAACTAACGGCTCCATCCTACCTTCTTCATTGAACTCAACAGGGATACTTGTCAACATTCCTAAGCAGTGATGGCAGAAGACTTTGATCTCCCACACAAAGGTTCCGTCTTCTTGCTCAATCACTTTGTATCCTTTGCTCCACCAGATAAGTTTCCCCTGATGGTATCTCTGCTCCAGATATGGGTGCTCCAAATAAGGAATTAACTGCCCCATCAACTAGCTTTAAGCTCTTATGCAGGTCTCAAATCAGCCCCAGCATGGACCTGCAACACATTGCTCCATGTTAGCATACTTAGAAATAATAAGGTTTAATCTTATTAAGATTAACCTTATTTTTAAATTCTATTCTTTGCAGATCAGCTAGTAGAGCCGTAGACCTATTTTTCCCTATCCTGACAATCTTATAGGGGCCATCCCATCTAGGTTCCAGCTCCCTGGAAACAACTCCCTACGCATATCGTAATATAGAACTAATTGCCATTTTTTAAAGGTATACTTCTTTGCTTTAAGGTTGTGCAACTGCTTCATCCGACGTTTAGCCACCTCCTGGTGTAATAAGCTCTGCAATTTCAGTTCATCTAGGTGGGCTATGGTTGTGAAACGTTCAAAGAGTGCATCCTCATCTCCCAAAGAGTGGTTAATTGCAAACTATATGGTTGGCAACTCCATTTCGAGGGGTAATACACACTCTTCCCCATAAACTAATTTAAATGGAGTATGGCCAGTAGCTTGCTTGAACGTTGTATTGTACGCCCATACTGCCACATACAACTTCTTGTCCCAGTCTCATTTCTTCTCAGAGACTATTTTAGACAAGATACCCACGAGCTGCTTATTAGTACTTTCAACTTGCCCGTTTGCTTGCGGATTATAAGGGGTCATTTTATTGTGCTTGATTTGCCAAGCTTCAGTTAGGATTTTGATTACTTTATTCAAAAAGTGGGTTCCACGGTTCGACACTAGCTCCTTCGGTGGACCGAAACGGCAGATAATTTGCTCTAAAAGAAAACTTGTAGTCTCTTTTGCATTGTCCTGCCTCGTTGCCTGCGCTTCTGATCATTTTGTAAAATAATCAGTTGCTACTATAATGTACATTTTCTGGGTAGTAGACGACGGGGTAATAGGACTCACAAAGTCAATGCCCTACTTCTCAAATGGAAGGATAGCCATAATAGGCGTAAGCAGCGTTTCCTATTCTCTCTGCTGTCATGTCTTTGACAAGTATCACATCTCTTAGCATACTCAAAGGAATCTTGGAAGATGGACGGCCACCAATATCCAGCTCTTAAAGCTTTCTGCACCGTCAACTGTCCCGCGAAGTGCCCTCCACATGCAGAGTCATGGCACTCTTCTAAGATGAAAGGAACCTCGTCATGCATCACACATCGATGATAGATATCATCAACACCCTGCCGATATAGTGTTCCTACGATCAAGGAAAACTTCAAATCCTATTGTCTGATTTTCCTCTTTTCAGAGTTTGATAGACCAGCTCCAGTCTCTCCTGTCGATAGATAATGCGTGATAGCAGCATACCAAGATGGGATAGAAGCTGTATCAATTTTAAACATTTCTTCAATATCACTTCAATCAAAGTCTCTTTCGACTCCCCGAAATCCACAAGGCATTCCACAATACCCTGCAACCTCGGTGGTTTACTCTTAATCTCATAATCGAACTCCTGCAAAGTGATTAACCACTTTGCTAAACTATCAGGCGGTTGTAGCTTATTCATAAGCAATCTAAGCCCTTCCACCTTCGTATAGAAAACGACCTTCTCATAGAGGATGTAGTGCTTGAATTTTTTAGTCGCAAACACCATCGCAAGGCACAACTTCTCCATGTAGGTATAGTTGATCTTTGAAATGCCCAATTTTCGACTAGCAAAGCTATCGGATGATACCACTTTTCCTCCCAGATTTGGGCTAAACAGTAGCTGATACTATGCATGGTGGTTGCTGAAAATATGTAAAATACTTCGCCTCTTTTAGGTGCTTTTAAAACTAGTGCTTTTACTAGATCCTATTTCACATCCTCGAAAGCTACCTTACAAGGGTCGCTCCATACAAATAGACAGCTAAAGGATAACAAGTTCGTTAATGGCAACGTCCTTTTTGCCAAGGCATTTATAAACCTCCGATAGTACCCTATTGATGACAGAAAGCTATGTACCTCTTTCGGAGTGCGTGGTGGACTCACAGAGACTATAACCTTGATCTTTTCAGGGTCAGTTGCTATCCTTACTGAACTGACCACATGGCCTAGCAATAGCCCATAAGGCACTCCAAAGACACACTTCCGTGGATTAAGAGCTATACAAAATTGTCTGCAGCACTGAAAGCACTTTCTTAAAATAATCAACATCCTTTCCCTTACAGTGGTGGCTACCCCCAAGTCATCAATAAATACTTTCAACTCATCTGGGAAGATGTCACCAAAGGTCTTGTCTGCTGTTTGTTGCCATGATCCAGGTGCATTGCACAAACCAAAGGCCATCACATGGTACGCAAAAGTACCAAAGACAGTAATGAAAGTCGTTTTCAACTTGTCCTCTTCTGCAATTGCCATTTGGTTATAACCTGCAAAGCAATCCATGAATAAATATATTTCCCTACCTGCTAATTGATCCAAAACCTGGTCAATAAATGGTAACAGGTAGTAATCCTTAATTGTCTGCTTATTCAGCTCTCTAAAATCTACACATAATCGGATCTGGTTATTTTTCTTCTTCCTGATGACAATTGGTGAATACCATTCTGTGTTGTACAAGGAAGATTAAACCAGCTTTTCTTAACTTTTGTAACTCCTCAAATAGCCTGTCCCTCAATTCAAAAGGCATACACCTTACTTTCTGATGCACAGGACGACTGCCTTCTTTTACAGGAATAGTATGAACAGCCAGGCTGGGAGGAATGCCTCTCAGCTCATCATAACTCCAAGCAAAGATGTCGCGGAATTCTTGAATCAAGGACACATAGTCCTCCCTTTCTGCTGAAATGAGCATGGAATCTAATTTAATTGGCCGCAAATCATTCGGTGTGCCAAGGTCTAGCTCAATCACATCCACGTCTCTTATCCTATCTTGCGGCTCTATCGGCTCATTTAGAGTTATATGATAAATATCCTCTGTAGTGGACCCCTCTTTAGATTCATCACTAGATGATGTCTCACTACCAAATGGATCATCTACTGTTTCTAATTCAGTAGAGGATAAAGGAGCTCTCTCACTTTGAGGAGACTCAGGGTAAGCATCGACTATTACTCGATTAGCATCTCTACCTAGAACCACTCGACCGGTAGGTATATCGACTTGACAGTCTGTTAGTAAGATCCAAGGCCTACCTAGCAAAACTCGATAGCTAGGACGTCTTGAAAATCTTATTACCTTAAAGTCCAAGAAGCATTCTACACTTGCAACTGTAACATGGATCTTAGTAACGCAACCTTTTGGTTGTCTTAGACTATCATCAGCCATTCTAAGAGGGTGGAGCTATATTTTTGGATGCCTAGACCCAACCTCTCCATCAACTCTGAACTCATGATATTGATGGAGGACCCAATGTCTACAATAGTATGCTCCACTAATATTTCATCCACATATGCTGGAACCCTAGGGCAATTCTTTTCAACATGATCAAACCAATCTTCCCCTACCCGTGCTATGCCCAAAGGTTCTACAATATACCCAATACGCATGATCTTCTTGAATTCCTTGCGTACTCCTAGAGATAATTTAATCAACTATAAGAGGTTTACATCTGGCTTGACTTCGCAAAGAGAACTTGCTAAATCAAAATCATGATAGGTAGCCAAAGCTCTCTTTTCTCGCCAAACCATTCTTTCTTTTGGTCTCGGGATCGGTTTTGGTGCTTCTTTTTTAGCTCTTACCTTCTTTCTTGGCACTTCCTCATCCTTCTTGGGATCGACTTTCTCAGGCCTTAGAGGTCCACCTTCCATGCTAGAATTTAGGACTTGCGTCCCCTTATCCCCTTGCTTGGGGTTTCCCTCGACCGGTTTTGCATTATCTTTATCACCCTCTTTAGCCTTTTGGCCTCTTGTCACGGCTCGTAGGTTAGAGGTTTCAGCGTCATTGATGCGTACAGCCTCAATAAGGTTGACTCCATTGCCTTGTGGCAACTCTTCTATAGTGGTCTTTCCCCTTTGCAATATTTGTCTTGGTCCATCATTTTGCTAGAGGTTATTACCTTGCGCTCTATGATTAACTGGACCTGGCTGTTTACTCCCTTGTTGGAGGGAACTAATCTTACTCCAACAGGTAGCAGCTAAGTGGCCCGACTTCCCACAAATATCACATTTAACATTTGGACAGTTTCTAGGGAAATGTTGTCCACCACACCACTTACAGCTGAATCTTGAGGGACCACCCTCTTCACGGCGTCGACTCCCTATCAGATTCTGCTGCTTCTTTAAGAAATTGACGTCAATAGCTATTTGACGATATTGTTCGGAAATTATGTCGGTGTAATGCTTCATCATATCCTTAACTTTGCTAAGGACATTAGAGGCACTCGACTCATAGCCTTGATCATCTATTCGTCGTTCCATTGGCCTAACAATTTGATTGGGCATTGATTGTTGACTCACAAGAACAACATTAGGGTTCGAAACTTGGCCTCCAACATTTGGTGGAGCCAACTGACTAGCCATAGGCATAGTCAGATTAGGAGGAGCTGACAACAAAGGTACATTTTGAACCATGCTTCCTCTCCCATTAGGGTTATTCATAGGCATCCCTTGACTTCCATTTGTCAATGGTAAATTGCCTCTAGGTACTAAACCCGCATTAAGATTTATTCGAGAGGAGTAGGTCATTTGTAGTTGTGCTTCTACTCCTTCTGCCCGCGCGATAGCGGTGTCTATATCAGCCAAAGCCACACTGCTCAATTGTACCTGAATATTGGAATCCAATCCATGCAAGAAGTATTGCAATTGGGCAGCCGGCGGAATAGGAATGTAAGTTTGTAACTTATGAAACACTTCCTTAAGCTTCTTGGCATAGGCTTTCACATTCTCATGGGGGTCTTGGCATGTTACATTCAAGACACGCAACCAGTATTGGCCACCTCTTTCAGGGGCATACTCTCCTCGGAAAACTGCATAAAATTGATCGATTGTGGTTATGGTTCCAGTCTCTATGCTATGATACCATACTGTAGCCCTTCCTTTTAACGTCATGTTAAGGAACATCATAAGATGTCCCTCATCTTGGATGCGATAATTAAAAATTAATCTTTGGAATTCACAAATGTGAAACTCCGCATCTTCTTCAGCTAACCCATTGAAAATGGGCAAAGAAACTCCTAAAGCTGGCAAATTCGGCGTCCCTGTAGGAATTGCAATGGGTTGTGCCATGATGACAATCGGATTGACACTAGGAGTTTGAACTGATGGAATCACACCCCCACTTGAAGTGGGTTGACTTGGTAGAAGATAAGAAGAACCTGCACTTCCTCCTGCACCTAAAGGAATATGTGCAGCAGTTGGGTTACTAAGACCACTGCCTCTTATGCGTATCGGGCTACTCCTTTGAGGAGAATAGCGACTTATGATCTCCAACCGCTGTCTAGCCCTCTTAGCACGTTCTGCTTTTGTATTTCGGCTTGACGGTCCTTGTTAGAGGACATAAGCCAACTTTTTGGTCCCTAAAAACCCTAGATTCGAGAACCACCACTTGTTGGCAGCTCTCGGTAGACGCACCATTGATGGGACCTGAAATGGGCCGGCACTGGCTATGGCACTAGCCGGACCTCATGCTCATAATAGATAAACACACCCTCATGGCCTCGCGGACCAGGAGCGTCAATCTGCTGCTAAAGGACAAACTGCCCTAAAGCCTAATCTATGCGTTTATAGTTTTATAGTTTTGTAGTCCAACATTTCCATTTCTATAAACTCCATAGAGGGAGGACCCATACACATTGGTACTAAATGCCATGATAATCACATACATGGGAGGCAACCTCTCAGTAGAAACACCGCGGCCCCACTGCAGCTCTCCTACATTGCAGGGATTAGCCCCTTGATGCGCTGCTCAACATATAAAACAACCGAATAAACTCCACTCTTCATTTCAAATCCAGGAGATATACCATGTGTCCTTACTTAACAGTCCCTTAGGAAACCGACCCTCTATCCTACGGCAAGGGATAACCTTACGCTCTCAATCTGGGTCAAATTCCTAAGAAAACAAGTGCTATGCAGTCTAGGAGCTTTTCCGTTGATATCATGAACTATGCATAGTGCATAATGTGAACGGTTTAGTGCACAAACAGAAGAAAATCAGCATTGTGCATCGTGTGAAACCATTCTTTTCATGATTTCCATGCTAGTGTTTATGTGCTGCAATGAGAAAAGACATCGAGCCTTACGCTCGTGCTGCCTTTCCCTTTGTTTTAAAACAACGTTCTATAGGCATGATGCAACACATAAACCAGATTTTAATTTATATTTTGACGCTCAACCTCCCCTCTCATCCTACCATTTAATGTTTTGCATTCGTTGATAGGTGAAAGAGTCATTTCATGTGTGTTTCCTTACAAAGAAAGCGATAAACATGAACGAAAACATAGAAACGAGGGTAAACCGAGGCCAACCTCATGCTTTACCTTCATTATACACTACACAAACATACATGTAATTTTTTGGAATTTTCCTTTTACCGTTTCCTAATTTTCTCCCATTTAAAACCCATTGTCCACATTTTTTGGTATTTTTCCTCTATTTTCTTCAATAAAAAATGACTAAAAATTAAGATTGATTGTGGGCTGTGGCCCTTAGGCTCCTTGATAGCAAAATTTCAGGTTTTCTAGGCATTATGTCTCATATTTTCCATTTATTTTGGAAAAACTCCATTTTTACCCCTTCAACGTGTGTTTTTCGGGTTTTATAACATTAATTTCAGCCATATCGCTTATGATTTTCTGATTTTCAGATTATAAACTGTTGAAACCCATAGAAAACAACATCATAATAAATATTCAGCCCATGGGAACAATGTTTCATCAATCAAATGGCATAAAAACTCATTTTTCTTCATAAAAAATTAAATTACCACTTAGGTTTCGTGTTTTGGGATTTCGGTTTTGCTGCGGGACTACGGGTCAGCCCACGTTCAATGTCTAGCATCTTCACAATCAGCAGTCTTCATGTCTACATCGACCCGGAAGCAATCCGGTCCCAACCGAACAATCTTTCCTTCACCGTTCTTCATTTCCTCTTGCATGCAGGAACAGCCCTTTAGAGGAGAGAGAGGGAGGAGAGAGAAAGACTAGATCTGGTTCTCTTCATTCAGTCCACCATTGCTCGATCGAAGGGCGGCAATAAGACCACAACCAAGAAGGAGAAGATTAGCCCCATGATTAGTTCTATGGGTTGCTTGTAGCCTGCCACCTCCCTCATCAAGATCCATGGCGCATTTTTCGGGCGCAGTTTGATGGCGCCTTCTTCATGATTTCATGCTTCTTCTCTCTCCACGTTTTGATCTTTCATGTGGCATAAAATTTGGGGGGTCCAAACTCCAAAAGGCACTACGCCTTTGGCCTCTAAAATGTCCACCTCTTCGAATCTTGACCATTTGTTGGCTCCTTCCTCGTCCGGCATCCGATTCGTGCTCTGAAAAATCTTGGGCGTCCGGCTTAACATCCCGCATTGACTGGAAACTCTTGACAACCTGCACGGTAGTCTGAAAAATTATCAAAAATCCACAAGTGTCGCTCTGGCGCCTTTTAAAAGCCATCTTTCACTTGGTGCTTAAAATCGTCCTAGTTGGAGCCGCCGCCTTCGATGTTAAATATTTTTCCCTTAAATTCTAGATTTTTTGGCAAATTTTAGGCACATCCCGGGCTCAAAACTCCGGTGTCAAGAAACAATGAGGGAGAGAGAGGGGGGAGGGAAAAACAAAGAAAGAGAAAGGGAAGGAAACAACCAAAGGGAGAGAGAGAGAGAGAGAGAGAGAGAGAGAGAGAGAGAGAGAGAGAGAGAGAGAGAGAGAGAGAGAGAGAGAGAGAGAGAGAGAGAGAGAAATAGAGAGGGAAAGAGGGAAGGAAGGGGAGTGAAAAGAAGGGTGAAGGAAAGAGGGAGGAGGGTGAAAAGAAGAGAGAGAGAGAGGGAGAGACAAATAAATACATGGAGAAAAAGAGAAAACAATAGAATGAGAGAGAAATAGAGAAACAATGAGAGAATGAGAGAGAGGAGAATGAGAGAAAAGTAGAGGGAGAAGGGGGAATAGAGACAAAGAGATGGAGGGAGATAAATGAGCTTCTATTCTCATTGCTGATATCTAACATGGCTCATTTATGTTTGTGTTGACTAAATAGGATATTGTGACAAGTTTGGTTACCTCAAGTTATCATGCATGTCCATTGTATGGACCACAATTAGACTCCCAAAGATCGCAGACCATGAAGAAGATGGCATATCAAGGGCATGCCGGTTTCTTGTTAGAGGGCCATAAATTGAGGATAAGTTTTCTTGGACAACATCTAGTATAGATGAAAACCCAAACTTGGTATGAGTGGAAAATGGTCCACGAGGAGTTACTTCCAAGCAAAATGTGATGGTTCTCAATTTTCTATGAGTTGCCATATTGGACTCACTTAACAGATCAACCATTTATTGGATCTCATGCACATTTTCAAGAATGTGGGTAGTAGTTTATTGTGGGGCCATAGCACAAGAAAAAGAGACATTGTAGGAACACATATGGATTTGAAGAAGGTAGGCAAGATGAAGATGCTTTGATACCACAATCAAGCTCTAATGTTTGTCTACAACTACCTCGTGCTCCTTTGGTCTTGTCCATTGAAGAAGAGTGCATGGTCAAGCAAATTATTAGGTCAATCTGCATCCTGATGGGTATGATGCATTCTCTTAGGTCTGCTTTTTCTAAATATGACCAACTTGTAGGACTAAAATCCCATGACTAGCACAAGATATACCAAGTTTGTCCTAGCCTTTATAGCAAGTACAATTAGCATTTCACTATTTTGTATCGATTCGATGTTCATAATGGATTAAATTTATAGCTATTCATAAACCGAGAGTGGTTATAGGGTATCTCACTCTAGAGATACGTTCGGCAATTTATAAATCGTCAACTTTAGTGCAATGGATCTCATAGAAGGAGATCAAGTCATTCTCTATTGAATTTTCAAGGTGGGGAACATTGGAGAATGTCTATTTCTTTGAGAAGTACTTGCCCATGAGCATGCTCACAATACAAACTTACCTCCTAGTATCTCTCGTGGATAAAGTGGAGATTGCAGGACCTATCCATACCCAATGGATATTCTTATTGGAGCACTTCATGAAGACCCTGAAGAGCTTTGTGCAACAATGAGCTCATCTAGAGGGAAACATGGTTGAAGGTTTGGCTAGTATAGGAGACATCAGTGCATATTTTAGAGTGGCTATTAAGGTGGATTCAATTAACAATATGCTATGGACGTTGAAGGACAATGAAAAATTGACAAGAGATATGGTCGTTGAAAATGGGAGAGAAAAGCAAATGGATGATGCCACAGAGGAGAAAGTGAATCATTTTTGTATATTATACCATGCATCCATGGAGAAGTGGCTCAATAGGTATGAGCAGGCCAAAGGAGAATGGGAGGGAGCACAATCAGAATTTTGGCATAGCACATGCGACATCAACCGGTTTGATATCTTGAGGACATGGAGGAGATGTTGTGGTTCATGCCTATGAGATGGTTGCATGATGTCTTGACTAGATCTTCACACAAAGGGATAGAGGTCTCTAAGGAAGAGCGAGAATGCTTGAAGGGATGTAGTTCGAACGTGATTGCATGCTTTTTTTATTGTCATATCTAGATTTTATATATAACAACTAGCCTAGCTATTTTAATGTACAATACAAAATCTACAGCAAGGTGTAGTCACATGGGCGATATTTTTTAATTGAGCGCATCGACAAAATGCACTCCATGACAGACTATGGTGTCATGGTGAAGTTTGAGCAAGAGAGTTGACTATAGCCATGGGTCCAAATAGTGTAGTAGATGAGATAGAGTATTTTGGAAACTTACAAAGTGCTATCTTAGTGGATTATGATGGCTTCTCCATGATTATATTCAATGTACAATGGTTTAAAGTGGTATTGGAAGGAGCAGGGACAATTGTTCGATGAGGTCCATCTAGATTTTTGGAGGTAGATTTCAAGAAAAGATGAAAAATCTGCACAACACATTTGTCTTACTAGGTCATTGTGAACATGTGCATGACCCTTTTTGGTAAAATTTCCACAACTCAAAACAGTTTTACAAATGCTTATTCATTCTTTGTGACACACTTATATGTGATATTGAGCATGCAATCTTCTATCCAAATCCTCAACAACCTTGTTGGTGGTATGTTGTGCCATCAACACCTTAGAGCACTCGAGTATATGATGAAATCAATGTCCCAAACATGGACATGGAGAGTATGCAGGTAGAGGAGTCGATGTTGCAGAGGGTGGAGAGAGAGGGGGGCTTGGAGAGTAAAAAGGAGACAAGCATGGATAATCTAGACGAAGAGACACGAGGCTAATAATTTTTTGAGAATGAAGTGGGCTCATCTTTTTGTGGAGACCTATGTATAGACCTTCTAGTGTATGTCGAGTTATACCAAGAGCTTGACATAGAGCTGTAGGACCAATCGTATTTGTGTTCGCTTGTCAAATTCTTTGATAATTCACTTTTACAAGTACTTTACTATATGTGTTTTAACTAACATCCTTTTTTATAGAGTACTTGCTTTACCTAAATCCTTATATTGATTATGCTAACATCATTTTTTGATTGTGCAGATTACCATTTACAATACCTAGAGAGCATGATGAGCCAAGGGATGATAGATGAGGAGCTGTAAGAGATCTTCACGTGTATGTCTCCGGATCAGATGGCCTTCTTTAGAGATATGGTAGACCAAGAGTTGACTTGGTCATTGTTGGACATTCTGTGTGGTCTACCTCAGTACGCTTTGATGCTTTGATCTCTACTAGGTGAAGTTGATGCTCTAGACTAGCCTTGGAGGGAGACTCAGGGATGCCTCACTTGATCAACGGAGAGGATAGTTGTGGTGGTTTTGAGGGTGCTATGGAGATATAGATGTTGTGATCCCATAGCCAATTGCTACTCCTTACTCTCGTACCAATTCTAGAGATGGCTCAACTAGGTATTGCGGAGGCACTAATGCAGTGTCCTCATCTTGTCAGTCTAGTGGACACTTATCACCTCCAGGGCTTGTCACACCTATAGGGATGTCTAGTCCCATGACTTTGGGTTTCACTCAGTTGTCCACAAGTGGCACCCCTATGGATGCTACTCTGAGAGATACCACATCAATAGGTATGTGAGATGGACATGGGTCTCCTAGTTATGCCCAAAAACGTTGTTGTAGGTGGAAGTGGGTGTATCATAGATGCACCCCACTAGGATAAGGATACTAGTGCATGAGAAAACATGTGTCATAATCATGAATGATGAGAGAAGGAGGGTGGTGGCTTGCATGAGAGACTTGTGCCAATAAGTATTTAGTCACAATGTTTTAGACCATTGAAAATAAAAACTGGAGGGGAGCAAGGACTATGTAGTAGTGTCCTTGCATGAGGAGTTCTTGGTACTTACAGTGAACGGAGAGGTTTTCCACAGGATGGATGATAGATTATATGTGTGCATTCATGTCACATAGACAATCGGATACACGCAATGAAATTGGAAGTGGAGTTTCAAAGCTTGAATGGTTGGATGCAGAGGATTGGCAAAGACTCAGGGAGTAGGCCACAGATTCCCCAGGACAATGGCGACAACAATAGGAGGCAACGAGGGCACACTTGGAGATAGGGGTCATGTATCATCTGGGGAATGGAATCCATAGAACTTATTTGGAGAATTTTGTAAGTTTTCTTTTGATTATCCTTACTTTCTTATTTGTAATATCACTTGTATTAATAGCCGTATTTCTAATAATGCTACTTTTTTTCCTTGCATCACTCCATCACAAACCGCAATCCTACAGGTTTGGAGACTCAATATGTAGAGAGACACAATCTCACTACACTCATTGATAGATTGTATGCATAGGTAGCCTAGTAAGTCATGCATGTTTCTTGTTTTTAGTCATTAGTTTTTTTGTGATGCATTATGTATTATAGATTAATCTCTAGTTGTTTATATTATAGATTCCATTTGATGCTCCATTGCGTTGGGATGAGCTCTCGGATGGTGAGGAGCTATGGCAGTCACTTAGATTCATGTGTAAGAGAGGGGGATTTAATAATGGGGAAATACTAGCTACACTGGTTGGTATATAAGGTGTTAGGGACTTGATTTTTGACCATCAGATTTTTAATACAAGTCTCCTTTCATCTTCATCTCCTTCTCCAAGCTCTCATGGCTTCTCTCTCTCTCTCTTTATGTCTTTCTCTCTCTTTTTCTAGTATTTCTCTCTCCTCGTCACTCTCTTTCTCTCACTTCTTGCAATCTTTCTCTCTTCTGCACCCTCTCTCTCTCCTCTCCTTCTCTCTCTCCTGCCTCCATTACAATTGGTATCAGAGCTCTAGTTCTGATCCATTTAGTTACTTTACATGCTCGATTACCATCCTTTTTAGTTTAAAAATCCAAGAAGCTTCAGGTACACAGTGATATGCACAAAAATGGAGAAGCACTGAAGAGCCACAGGTCAAGGACCAAGAGGACAGCAGTCAGGAGCATTAATAGAGTCCTTGGACCAAGATTGGAGGATGGAACAACACATTTAGCAGGTCATGGTCATTCTGGGCCAAATTTGAAGGCAAAATTTTAGAAACAGTGGTCACAAGAAGTAGGAAAGAGTTAGTCTTGGTTACTTTTCATATGCAGTCTTCTCTCTCCTCATTCTCAAGCTCCTGCCAAGCTCCCATGGAGGAGAAACACCATGGATCTTCTCAACCTCAGCCCCAATGATCTTCATCACTCTTCTTGAGCCTCATAGGGATCAAAGCCATCAGTTCAAGCTGTCCAGGGGCTGGTTTGACCCTCCCTTTCTCTCCAGGAAGTAGCCCGTAATTTTTGAAGCAAATTTCGGGCTACATCCTGGGCAAAACCAGCAGTAGTAGACCAAGCCTCTTCTTCATCCTAGCCTTCTTCCCCATCATTTGACATTTCATTCCAGCAAGATTGAAGCCTCCTTTTCATCCTCTTCAACATCCTTCAGCCTCTGAAACCCTAATAGGTGCAGGCCATGGATAGCCATGGATTCTCCTTCAACATTCACTGATTCTTGAGTTCTTTTTCCTTCCTTGGTCCTAGGGACTTGTACCTACAGGAATCCTTGAAGAAGAAAGCATCAAGAGGCCCATCCTTGGTCCTAGGGACTTGTATCTGCAGGAATCCTTGAAGAAGCAAGCATCAAGAGGCCCATACTTGAAGATGGAGGCAAGATTGCAAGTTGGACATTTGGGGCATCCATAGCCATAGACCACAACCTTTAATTTCTTCAAGTTCCCTTCAAGATTGGGTCCCGAGGCTTCAAAATTGGACTCCTTGCCATCAGTGGAGCTTGTTTATTCAATGGGAAGAGCTATGGAGCACGAGAAGGCATTATGGGGTGAGATTTTGGGGCATTCTTCTTCTATGATCTTCAAGGCATGCTGAGAACTAGTAGAGTTCAACCTTTCATTTCCCCATTGAAGAATCAAGCTTGGAGACTCAATTCTTGGTTGAAGTTATCATCATGGAGCTAATGGGAGCATTGGAGACCGATCATGGGGACATTGGCCACTGATTCTTAGCCGTCTTCACCAATCTAAGAGGTAATTGACCCTTGAGCTCTCTTCTAAGTTCATCCTCTTGTGAGCCTAAAAAGCCTATTGTTGGAAGAGATTCAAGTAGTCAATCATGCATTTTCTTCCAGATTTCAATGCTTACATGCTGCCAATTTAATTTTAGTTCTCTCTTAGGCTTCCTTGCATTCAGGATGATCCATTCCATGCTGAAAATTCTCACTATTATTTACCTATTGCCTCACCCTAACCTCTTGACTTGTGATGATTGCTTGAGCAAATATTAATCCGTGATTTCCATTGTAAATGAGGTGAGTTAGCAGTGAGTCACTGCTCAGTAAGCCCTCTCCTTATTCCCAATTCAATTCCATGCACCTCATGAAAAGAATTACTTCCAAGCCACCCTGCATAGCATGCTGATTGCTTAAATAATAAATGTCTACCATGTATACTCCGGGTGAGGACAAAGCCCGATTCCAGGCAAGGTGGCAAGGCAAAAGAGGGGTGACCCCCCCTTGCCATCAAAGACCCTGAAGGGGTGCACAACCCGGCCCGGGGGGAACTTTGCCCACCTCTCGATGATCCGAAGCCCAAAGTTGCTTGCAGGTGCAGGTACCCACTTGAAGAACTGAGATATTGACTTGGCACTAATGTATGGATGTATTACTAGCTGCAAATGTATGGAAATTTTATTGAGGATGTATTTGTTGACATGGGAATACATATGCAGTCAATGGCAGTGAATGCAATGCTTGGGATGATGTATGAGAGATGCCTATGCATGGGGAAATTGTGCTAAGAGATGCTTATGACATGCTTAGTTCTAGAATAAGGCTACAAACAGTGGAATTGGATGATTGGGCAATGCATTATGCCACGTGGGATGACCCTTCAGTCATGCATTGACAAGATAATCCATTGCAACCCCTTTCTTAACCCTCACAAGGGGCTGTAAGCAATTTTCTTGCATTTACAGAGGTAAACCTACTCCCAGAAACTAAGGTGCAGGTCTTGTAGAGTGCCCACAAGTCTTACTAAGGACTTTGATCAGTTTTGGGACTCTATTTGGACTCCACAAGATACTTACAGGTCAAAACAGGTCTCCTATAGGTGTAGACATGCTGCTGGACTGCACAGTACAATAGTACTTTTCCTATTACAGAATTTTGTATATAAAATTTGGGAGTGCATGCTTATGCTTAGTTCAAAGAGGGAATACTTGGCTCTGGTTTGAACAAAAAGTTAGGTCAATTGGAGCTTCCTAGCTCAAGTTACGGGCAAAACAATGACAGGTTGTCTAACGGGACTGCACCTAACCATGGTAGGGAATAAGGGAAAAACTAAGGCAAATGATGACCTTCAGCAACAAATAAGGGATGCATGTGCCCTGAGGGTTGAAACTAACCCTGAGGTGGAAGATGAAGATTATTCTCATGGCATGGATAGCCTCAGTGCACTCACTAATACCCTCAGTTCGCATGAGACAAGGCATGTTGAGAGTCATAGAGAATTGATGGAAGGCATTGGTCAAATGAAGACCACTATGGACACCCTTGCTGCCCAGCTCACTAAGTGGATGGAATTCCAAATGAAAGGGAAAGAACATGAGGATAGATTGGGTATGCATGTTGAACAAGTGACAGCTCCACTAGTGAATGCAGCAAATATGAACTCTCAAGGCATTTTGGGGAGAATGGGCATCCCTAATAGCACTTTTGAACAGGGAAAGCCTTCACATAAACAGGAGGAGCCCATGAACAATGCAATGAGGGGAAATTTTCATTCATCACAAGGGCCCATGCCATATCTATGCGAGCTCAAGCATCTTTTGGTAGAAATTTCTCTAACAATGGTTCATTTTTGGGTAGCCACATGGATCAGCCTCAGTTTGGATATGTGGGACAACCACCTAATCATGAAAGAGAGCTAAGAGACAAGATTGTCTTCTCAAAATTCAATGTTCAGTTGTAATCGCCAGCTGAACTTGAAGAGTGGCTCTCTAAGCTTGAGGATTATTTTGACATCTTGCCCCGTAATGATGACCAAAATATCCATTTTGCAACAATCCACTTGGAAGGATTTGCACATACATGGTGGAGGTACATTAAAAGAGAAAATCAGCAAGTGAACTCATGGGAAGCATTCAAGGCACTCATGATGCAAGTATTTGTCTCACGGGTGGAGAAAGAAAAGCTTGCCCGCCGATGGTATGGCCTTGAACAATATGGTCTTGCTGTTAGAGAATACAAAAATCAGTTCCTCAACCTTACCATGTATGTTGAGTCGATTAGTGATGATGCCAAGCTACACAAGTATGTGTATGGGCTAGATCCCCAACTCTCGGTTGATGTTTAAGCTCAAAACCCATCGAATTTGTTCAAAGCTATTGAATTGGCTGAGAGGTACTCTCGCAAGTATCACCGGGATGCTTCATTTCAGTATGGACAGCAAAGAGGGGCATCTCAGCCAGTGTTTGGGCAGCAAAGAGGACACATGCAGTCATATTCTGGACAACAAAGAGGTGTTGTAAGGCCGGGGCAATTTGGGGCTAGTTATGGTGGTGTTAACATGCCATTCAGCACTCCAAAAATCCCCACATACCCCACTTTTAATGCCTCAAGACCATAAGGCAATTTAAGGACAACAAACAGCCCAAGAATGGATAATAGGCAAGGGGACAAGAGAAATAAAAATGCTTTAGCCTTTGGTAGTCTAAGGTCCATTCCCATGGATTTGTATAAAGAAAGAAAGGAAAAAGGGCATTGTTTCAAGTGTGGCGAGAAGTATACAGCTGATCATGCCTCAAAATGTGCTTTTAGAAATGCTAAGGCACAGGTTCACAGCATGTTGGTATTTGAGAACTCAGAGGAGGACCTTGAGGATATACATGCTTTTATGATGACTGCTGAAACAGATGATGTTGATGAAGAGCTTGCTCAAGAAGAGTTCTTTGACCCTGCTGAATCTTTTCCTTTTGACTCCAGTGGCCATTTATCACAGGGTATGGGTAGAAAGATCAAACCACATGCTAAAATACATGTTGCCACTACTTATACCATATCAATGGATGCTTGGACAGGATTCAGAAGCCCTAATACATTGCATATTAAGGGCCAAATTCATGGGAAGGATGTGTTTATACTCGTGGATAGTGGTAGCACTCATAGTTTCATTAACAGAGCAGTCATGGACATGCTGAAGTGTTTTCCCACTGATTTATAGTAGCCATTGAAGGTGCAAGTTGCCAATGGGGATGAAGAAATTAGCACACAAGTATGCCCTGTTGTTCACATTCATCTTATTGAAAATTTTGGACAGCAATTGGATTTAATTGCATTAGAAATGGGGCCTATAGATATTGTCTTGGGTTGTGATTGGCTGAAAACTTTGGGCACTATAACCATGGAAATTTCCTTGCTGTATATGGGGTTTGTCAGTGCGGGACAACTCATTCACTTGCATGGAATTCAAAATGATAGAGAATTTCAGCTCATTACCAGCAAACAACTCAAGAAAGAGTTCAAGAAACGGTCCCAAATCTTTGTATTGCAGTTAAATAAAGAAAATTCAGATCAATCCACTAAAACAGTAAAGAATTCAGCATTGAAAAGTCTTTTAGAAGAGTACAAGGACCTCTTCCAAGTACCTATAGTACTACCCCCTAATAGGGCAGTTGATCATCCCATAGATCTGGAGCCTCAATCAAAGCTTGTGAACAAGCCGCCACCTTACAGATTGTCTAGGTGCGAAAGAGAAGAAGTTGCCAGACAAGTCAATGAATTACTAGACATGGGATTCATTGAGCCCAGTTTTTCACCATATGCTTCCCCTGTGTTATTGGTCAAAAAGAAGGATGGATCTTTCAGGATGTGCATAGACTACAGGGATCTTAATAAGATCACCATGAAGAACATGTACCCTATTCCACGCATAGATGACTTGCTGGATGAGCTCAAGGGGGCTAAGTAATTTACGAAGATAGATTTAAGGTCAGGCTATCACCAGATCCGCATGAGGGCAGGGGATGAGGTCAAAATAGCATTTCAGACTGATCGGGGGCTTTATCATTTCTTGGTCATGCCTTTCGGGTTAACTAATGCACTAGCCACCTTTCAGAGCTTAATGAACAAAATACTTCATCCCTTTCTTTTCAGATTTGTGTTGGTCTTCTTTGATGACATCCTCATCTATAGTAGATCACTGAAGGATCACCTTTGGCACATGAGGCAGGTGTTTGATGTATTGAGGCAGCATAGGCTCTTTGCCAAGTTGACATCCTTAGTGAAGATGGAATTAGGGCTGATCCTAAGAAAGTGCAGTGTATAAAAGACTTGCCCACACTTGCAAATACCTCTTCACTTAGAGGATTTCTTAGTCTCTCATCATTCTATCGCAGATTCATTAGGCATTATGCCACTATTGCAGCTCCCTTGACGGATAGGCTTAAGAAAAAGGCCTTTTTCTGGGATGCCATAGCTGATAAGAGCTTTAATCAGCTCAAAGAATTACTTACCTCGGCGCCCATCTTGGTTTTCCCAGATTTTTTGAAAGAATTCATCATTCAGTGTGATGCTAGTGGGAGAGGCATATGGGTTGTATTGTTACAAGAGCATGGGGTTATAGCATTTGAGAGCCGCAAACTTGCTGAAAATGAGATGACCATGAATGTATATGACCAAGAAATGCTGGCCATCCTTCATGCCATTAAGAAATGGCACCACTACTTGTATGGCAGCAGATTTAGGGTCAAGAGCAACCATAGGGTCCTCAAATACTTCCTCTCTCAATCTAATCTTACCCCCAAACAACACAGATGGGTAGCTACATTGCATAACTATGACTTTGACATTACACATACATGGGGAAAAAAACAATGTAGTTGCTGATTCATTATCAAGAATGTGGGCTTGTAAAGTTTTAGCCATCATGGAGCTTCATAGTGATTGGATAGAAGAGCTTCAGGAGGCCTATTTGTTAGATGCTGATTTTAGCCACATTTTCCAAAAATTACGGCAAGGGCATGTAGAAGAAAAGTCTCCATATCAACTTAAGAACTGTCTCTTATGGTTTCAGGGCAAGATTGCCATCCCATGCACTTCCCCATTCAAGTAAAATATCATGCAAATGATGCATTCTTCACCTACAATTGGTCACTTGGGCATATTTAAAACTTATGACAAAATTGCTAAAAGCTTTCATTGGAAGGGCCTATGGAAGGATGTAAAGGATTTTGTCTTGAGCTGTGTATCATGTCAACAAAACAAAGACATCACCTTAAAACCAGCTGGTTTACTACAGCTATTACCTATGCCCGAAGGCAAATGGACACACATCACTATGGACTTCATAATTGGCCTACCGATAACCAAGAAGGGGTGGAACAACATCTATGTAGTTGTGGATAGACTCACCAAGGCAGCCCATTTCATTCCTACAAAGATTCAATATAATGCTTCTTAAGTAGCTAGCCAATTCATGGAACATGTTTTCAAATTAGATGGCTTACCACAGGTCATTGTGCATGACCACGATGCTAAATTCGTGAGCAATTTTTGGCATGCAGTTTTCAGCTCTATGGGCACTCAGTTAGCCCCTTCCACTACTTACCATCCACAGACTGATAGCCAAACAGAGAGGGTTGACAAGTGGCTAGAAACTTACTTGAGGCATTTCTGTTATGATGTGCAGAATACTTGGGACTCATGGTTGCATCTGGTTGAGTTTGCCTATAACAACTCTATACACTCTAGCATTGGAGTTTCACCATTCGAGGCATTGTATGGTTATAAGGTGCCCCTCCCCACGGTTATCTTCAATGATAAAATAAACCCACAAAGCAAGGAGGAATTGGATAAAATGCAGGCCTTACTTCAGCAGTGCAAAGTCAACTTGAAGAAAGCTCAGGATCAAATGAAGCTTTATGCTGATGACAAAAGAAGGGATGTTGAATTCCAAGAGGGGGATTTGGTGCTTTTGAAGGTGCCCAAGTCCAGATATGCCACCCTTAAGGATGGGTTCAGCAATAAGTTGGCTCACAGGTTCTATGGGCCATACCGGATTGTCAAAAGAGTGGGAGACTTGGCATATCAGTTAGCACTACTGCCATCCACGAAAATTCATAATGTCTTCCATGTGAGCCAATTGAAGCCCTTCATTGGATCATCAGTGGATTATATTGAGGAGTTACCACCGATAGATGAAGAAGGCATCATTCAATACATACCCGAGAAAATCATAGGACAAAGGGAAAAGAAGCTTCGCTCTCGCTCCATCATGGAATACTTGATTAAGTGGCAAGGTTTACCACTAGAGGAAGCTTCTTGGAGGACAGCTTTAGTTTTGGAAGAGTTCCCATAGCTATTGGAAGTAGATTTGGCTAAAATATAGCTAACTATGGCCCTATTTTCTCTCAGATTGGTTTGCAGACAGCTCTCTGTTTCAAAGCAGATTTTAGCTTGCACTATGGACAACAACGGACACCATACATGGGCTCGAGAGCTCCATTTTGATATATGGCCCACCCCGATCGGAGTCTCCTACAAAAAGTTATGACAAATTTACTACAACAGGGTCCTGTAGTAAACTGCTTGCTGTCCACTTTTTGCAACTCACATTTACTCAAGATACTTGGGTCAAAATTCATTTTTTAAAATTTCCCAATAAGATCCATGTAACATACATACGCCAATGACCCAACATATGTAATAATACCTCTTCATTCATTTGGATACCCCTGTAATAATGCAGCAGAGTAGTACTCTGATCTGCTCCTACCCAGTTAGCATAAGTGCCCAAATTGTTTTTGAGGGCAAAAACCTTCGGGTGGGGATGGAATGTAAGAGAGGGGGATTTAATAATGGGGAAATACTAGCTACACTGGCTGGTATATAAGGTGTTAGGGACTTGATTTTTGACCATCAGATTTTTAATAGAAGTCTCCTTTCATCTTCATCTCCTTCTCCAAGCTCTCATGGCTTCTCTCTCTCTCTCTCTCTCTTTCTGTCTTTCTCTCTCTTTTTCTAGTATTTCTCTCTCCTCGTCACTCTCTTTCTCTCACTTCCTACAACCTTTCTCTCTCTTCTACACCCTCTCTCTCTCTTCTCGTTCTCTCTCTCCTGCCTCCTTCATTACATCATGAAGCACATATCATTTTCTTTTTTGGCCCTACAATCCATGTAGACTCTTTCCATGTAGCATTCCTTGGATACATTTCTCATCCTTTGAATGGACTCGCATTTGCAATATTTATAGATACATTTTCCTTTTTGTTTTGGACTCTCCTCTCTAACATTCCATGTAGTTCTATGAGTTGTCATCATTAGTCTTGTACTTATTTGAATATAGAATCAACGACTTTTTTTTCCAACATCTCATGATTCACATGTTTCAATGAAGATCATGTACTCAATTTATAATTGCTTCATGGAACATTGTTCAGCACATGGTGTTGGGAGGGTGGCAGAGCAAGATGCCCTGCCAACCTTTTTTTTCTCTATAATTGTCACTAATTTACTACACATATCACTATCAGCATTAGTAAATGCATCAAAAAGCATTGCTATTATCATTGCTATTGAGATGCATATGTAGAGATGTGTATACTAACGTTTTAGCCAATGATGATGGAAATTTTTCAAATGAATATTTTCATTACTTTAGACGTTGGTATATGGTATGTATCTTATAATGACTCAATGCTTATAAACTCCAACTTTGTGAACACTTGAAAGTTCACAATATATTTCACGTTAGTTTTCTAAAAGGTTATATATCCAATTTTGATCATGTCCTTGATTATCAACAAGTTGTAATGCCGAGGCAAGGAGTCCTTGAGCTTCAGCCTAATAGAATAATGGAAGTGAGTGAATGCATCCTTAGAATCACAACCATAAAGGAATATCTCGTCCAATAATGGAAAGACTATCCTGAGGAGGATGCTACTGAGGATAACCTATGTAAACAACATCCCCAATTTATTTCATAATAAAGGATTAGGGCCCAATAAAAATCTTAGAAAGGTCTTCCTCAAATGTAATAAAATAGAGCTACTCTACCTTGTCCTTATAAATCTTAAACTTCGATGATGCGGGTAGTCAAGTAGCATAACAGAAGCATTTATGAGTCCTAATCCACAAGTACTATGATCTTCATTTTGCTAGAATCAAATCCTAAGTTCTTTTGAGATGAGGACATCTCGATTACTCTAAGGGGAAGAGGACGTAGTATTCTCCCCCTTCCACATGAATAGATATTAATGGGGGATGAGTGGAAATTGTAAGGTTAAGAAGAAACCTTAGATTTTTTTTTTCTTGTAGTAGAAAAAAAAGCAATTTTGTCAACCTTGTCGACCAACCAACACTTTCATCAACCCGCACTATTGCCATTATCCTTGAATATATCATGTCATCATTCAATCCAAATACAATCTTGAAAGCATCAATTTGAGAAGAAGGGGAGATCCACGTAATCCAAACGGGCTATTTAAGGCTATAAAAGCTAGCCTTAACTTTAGCTCATGCTAATGCTACTATTCAAACTGCTAGTTTCTGAGCATGCATCACACACACACACACACACACACACACACACACACACACACACACACACACACACACACACACACACACACACACACACACACACACACACACACACACACACACACACACACACACACACACACACACACACACACACACACACACACACACACACACACACACACACACACACACACACACACACACACACACACACACACACACACACACACACACACACACACACACACACACACACACACACACACACACAGAGAGAGAGAGAGAGAGAGAGAGAGAGAGAGAGAGAGAGAGAGAGAGAGAGAGAGAGAGAGAGAGAGAGAGAGAGAGAGAGAGAGAGAGAGAGAGAGAGTAGAATAGGTGAAGAAGAAGAGAAGAAAGGAGAAGGAGAGGTGAGGTGAGTAGGTGGAGAAGAAGGGAAGGGAAGAGAATAAGAAGAGAATAGAAGGAGACAAAGAAGAAAAGGGAAGAAGAAGAAGAGAAGGAGAAGGAGAAGAGGAGTGGAGAAGAAGAGAGAAGGAGAAGTGGATAGGTGGAGAAGAAGAGAAGAGGAGAAAAAGAAGAGATGAGAAGAGGAGAATAGAGCGAGGGGAAGAGAGAAGGTAGAAGAGAAGAAAGGAAGGAGTAGATGAAAAGAAGAGAAGAATAGAGAAGGGAGAGTGTGAAGAAAGAGAGGGAGTGAGACAAAGGAGCAATCTTCAAATTGCAAAGAGGGGCACCACTTCGGTTCGCAAAGGTCTCATCTACATTTTTTTCCTTAGTATCTCAATGCAAGTTCTTCAAATTGCAAAGAGGAGCACCACTTCGGTTCACAAAGGTCTCATCTACATTTTTTCCCTTAGTACCTCAATGCAAGTTCTTTCACTCCTAGTGAAGTCTCGACCTTGCAAGGAGCCTCCTAACCATTTAAAAGTTCAAGACCGTGGAGCTAGTGCCATGGATGTCTTCTTGCAATGGCCCTAAAGAGGAGGTATGCTATAGAGTGAGAAACACAGGAGTTACCAACATGGTTGTGAACTTGGTCTTGACACATAGCCACACACTCAAGACCAAGTTCCTTCCTAAATTAATGTTAATTCAATACATGGTTGGGATTGCAAATAAAAAAGTTTCAATATGGTAAACAAATTATAGTGAAAGGAAATGATAGAATAAGTATAGAATATTAAATTAGAATGGTATAATTTGAAGTTAGGATAAATTACATAACATTGTATTAAATAAATTATCTTAAGTTGCTTATAAAAAAGCAATTGCATCTATAATAAATTCCTTGGCATTTATAAATTATATAAATGTTAAAAAAGGTGAGAAGTTGCATTAATGATAATTCTTATTGCATTTATAAATTATATAAGCATTAGGATAAGTGAAAGTTGTATTAAGAATTTTTTTTTTTTTTGCATTTGCAAATTATATAAGCATTAGGATAAGTGAAAGTTATATTAAGAATACTTTTTTACATTTATAAAATATCTAAACATTAGAACAAGTGAAAGTTACATTAAGAATAATTATTTTTGTATTTATAAAGTATGTAAATATTATGACAAGTGAAAATTGTATTAAGAATAATTCTTTTAGCTTTTACAAATTATGTGAACATAGGGAAAGGTGAAAATTTGTATCAATGGTATTTCTCTTTCTGTTTATGAATTTCTAAAATATCAAGAATTTTTTCTTCATATTTATAAATATAAAAAATAGATTCTTCTTGGTATTTAAGAAAATTAGAATATTTAAAAATTATATATTAGAAATACTTCTTAAGAAAGAAAATTCCACTATTAATTCTAAGATTTGATCAATTTTCACAATTTAGGATAAACTCTAGATTCTTAATGAGATCAAGCAACTAATCCTTAATAAGGGTTGCGAATGAAAGATTGCAAACAAAAACCAACGACAACTAAGGGGAAGACCTAAAGAATGAAGATTAATCGAATTTTAAAAGGGGGACTTAGGGGAACTAGGAAAAGAAAACCCAAGAGTTAAAGGAGAGTCAAGCTGGAAGGGATTGCCTCTAAGTTAAGATCTTGCTCAATTGCCTCTCTATTTGTTAGGAATATTGTTTGAAGGAAATTGCTTGTATTTATAGCAATGCATACAAGTTTAACTTGATGCCTCTCTAAGTTGAGGGTGCTAGGGGGACTTTGGCTGGTAAATTCTTAGACTCCTAGGAACTATCCAATCTCCTATGTGACTCAGGATAGATTTCCTTAGGCGTCGCTACTAGTTAGAGATAAAATCCTTAGAGAAATAAATGCCTTCATTTCATTCTTTCATATGGACGAAAGGTGAACACTTGTATAATAAATTTCTATTAAATAAAGAAGCTATATTTCAAATGATTTATTTTCATTATTTGTGTATTGTGATTTTAAATTACATAAACAAACATTGTGATTAAAAGAGTTTAATTAAGAACACTCATTTTATGTGTATAACTTAAATATGTTAGGTAAGTAGATAACTAAAACTACCCAACTGAGGGAAACGGGAGGGTGTGATCCTTGATGAATCCACCCTAAGGCATGGTGGTTTCGGTCTAAAAGCTTCTCACAAATTCGATGTGTTAGAGTATAGGAAAAATTAACTCCTAGAATCAATTAGGACCCTAACTCTGTATTTTTTTAGGTGAATGGAGTGAGGCTTTGATTTATGGATAGAGGGGTCGACATACTCATACTCCCCCTCATTTTTCACTCTCCTCCTTAAACCAAGTGCGATATGATTTAGATTTAGTTTGAGTAATCTAGCGTAAGTAGTTGCTTGAAGATCAACACTAGTTAATCCCAAAAAGAAGACCTTAATTTACCTAGAAACTAAAATTTAGGTCAATCGTGGGAACGACCAAGACCTTCTGTTGCAAAGTGGAGTCAAGAGAGTCTAGCTAGCAAACCCTATGTTATTCAAAATATTACTAAGCAGCATTGCCCAGAAAAATCATCTTGATGGTCCAGTAAATCATGCCGCTAAGGATATCTCAAGTAGGTACATCACACCAATTAATATCCTTTATCTAGTGTAAAGTCATCAAGTGTCAAACTTCTCTTAAATATAAACATGGTAATTAAACCAACAAGCTAGCATACACTTTATAAGTCTCCACAATAAACTAATAAAAATAGTGGCTTATGGAAGAAAACTCACACTTTCAATAGTATTTAACTTTTACTAACCATTTAATGTTATAGCCTATAGCACAAATGTATATGCACATATATGTATGCATACATGATCATTACCTATATCTTATCACGTAACTCATCACCAAGGGGGCCATCTCGAGGTTCGTCAAGACTTTGGGCACTTCCTAATAGCACTATGATGTCATTATAAATATTCAATGCAATTATGACATGAAATGCACTTCTTTTATTGTTTAACATACTTTGAGTTAGAAAGCACATGTATAAAAGGGTCCTAATCTAGACCTTACACATGTTCTCCCCACCTTTTAAGAACTATCATACCATAACAATCATTGCATTAACAATTATAGAAAACATTTCTCACAAATGCATAAGACATTATGGTCAATATGAAGGGTCATTCAATGCATGCATTCTAAGCTTTGCATTCTATGTCATCTACCAAGGGCATGACAACATAAAGTGGATGGTCTTTTCATTATTTATGGTGAAGGGTCATTCAATGTATGCATTCTAAGCTTTGCATTCTATGTCATTTACCAAGGGTATGACAACATAAAGTGGATGGTCTTTTCATTGTTTATCACTTGAAGGATAGCAACATTTGAAAATATTGAGCACAAAAAAGATCCTAACTTGGTCATAAAGTTATAAGGGTAAATATATCTTTACAAGAAAAGGTGTAAATAAGTTTTTATGGTGGAATTAGTACAACCTCATAGAAAATAGTTGCTCATGAGAAAAGCGATTGTAATCCTTTTTATCACCTCAATATGGTATAAATGAAGCCAATACTTTGAGAAAAAAATAATTTAAAAAATCCAATAAGAATAATCTTAAATATCAAGAGAGAGATAGCAATTTAAAGTTCAAAAGTTGGGCTTAAAGTGAGTAGCATAAAAATGTCCATTTACTTGATTCCATTACTTTTCTTCAATACGAAGTGGCATTCTCTATATAACAAAAATTCATGCCTGTGGATTGGAAGACATGCTCACATATTACATCATTCTTGATTGTCAAACAAATCTTGTTTCTTAAAAGACTTTGTTAAAAACTATGTAGTGAGTTGGAAGGCCACTATTGTGTCTTTCTCAGCTTCTAACTCGGCAACAACCATCTTATTTTCCTCCTTCGCTCTCTCCAACTAAGAAAGAAGCTCTTTGACATAATCATCATAATTAGTAGACAACGGTAGTGTTGTAGGGATAGTCATTGTGGATGCTTCTATCTTCCATTTCTTGGAATCTTGTTTTCTTTTTGCATTTGTAGATGCCGATCTCTTTATTCACGTCACTAGGGTTCCTCCACTTGCATGACTACGTCTTTTTAACTCTATAAGATGCCCTTTGGTGTAAAAAAATAAAGGTTGTGGCTCTCCACATTATATATCAATAAAATTAATAAGAGTCTAGGATCATTTATATATTAGGATTTTTTAAAACATGACTTGATCGAGTATACTATGACTACCACTTTGAGGACAAAGAAGTTTGATGCAATAACTTACTCCAAATTGCCTTGCTTAACATATTTTATGGTATCTTTGATATCATTTTGCTATCATTTTCCACTTTTATATTAGTAGAATTACTCTAACATTGTACTTAGAGTCTTGTTAAGTCATGTGCTTAGGACTGGTTATACTTTAACTTGATTCGTGTCAAGTCCCCTTAGAATAAGGTACACTTTTACATGCATTGAAAATAACTGAAGCATGGTATCTATGAAATTTTTCTCTCTTTTACCATTGTATTGACCTTAGGATTATTTTCTATATGTTCTAAAGCTAACCTCAATCTCATAGAGGATATCATTGAGCATGATGTCCACAAGACCATAGTCAACCTGAAGAGAGTTTGAATTATTGAGCTTTATCCATGTGGCTAAGTATTTCCTACTATATTAGTATTAAAAATCCGTCACTTTAATTCAAGTATTGAGGCATAAAGCATGGTCTTTGCATTACAAGTCTTTAGTATTGAATTAGAGGCTCATTGCAACGAAGGAAGAAATTCATGTCAATGTTACATAAATATAGTCCTCACTCTCTAGGCACCCATATACATTATCAATGTATACAAAAGCTTAGAGCTCAACCAAAAACATACATGGGTTAACTACTTCATGTGCTTGAGTTTATGATCAAGCCTATAGCAACCTTCTTGATTTGGTATGATTATGAGGTGCCTTTGGGAGAGAGCTTAAGCATGTTCTCAAGTTCATTTCAACCCTCTCCTTATGGGAAATGGGATTTTCAAGACAGTTTCCCCATGTCACTTTGAGGTCATTGGAAAATAGTTTCTCCCCTCTCATTGGGATAGTTATAAGATAGCATGCTTGAGCACATGCTCAAGCTTGTATCCAAACCTTCTATATTTGATATGAATTTTTGATATGACGTAGCTTATGCACATTATCAACCTTTTAAAAACCCTCTCCTTATGGGGAAGGAGCTTGTTAAGGGGGATTTCCCTCTCCTTTTGAGGGCATGGAAGGAATTTTCTCCTATCTCATTGAGATGGCTATTAGATATCACACATCAAGCACCCTATCTATTTGATATGAACTTTTGATATGCCTTTAGGAAAAAGTTTCAACATGTGATCAATCTTGTATCAAATCCATCCTTATGGGGGAGGACATTTGTCTCTTTGCACGACATGGTAATTTCTCCTATCTCATTTAGATGTCTATGAGAGAGAGCCTAAGTATGTACTCAAGCTTGTATTAGCACTATCTTTCTTATGTGAGTTTCTGGTATGTCTTTGTGATAGAGCTTCCATGCATGCTCAACCTTGTATCAATTCTTTCTTTCAAGATAGGTTCCTAGTTTCTCTAATTTCTTTTAGATGTATTTGAGAGATAGCTTGAGTGTGAGATCAAGCTTATAGCAGCCTTCTTTGTTTGATATGACCTTGAGGTGTCTTTCAAACATAAGGGATGCCATCTTCTTATATCCATGTTCCTTACAACTCACATCCACTTGACTTTTCTAAGCCTTGTCACACAAGTAATATCAATTATGTAAGCATTCAATGATGCAAATATCATTCGAGGATGTAAAGCAAGAAGTGGCTAAAGCGCTAGTGCTGAAAGCACTTAAAAGAGGTGAGACATTCTATGTATTTTTGATAGGCATGATGTATAGTATCAACTACTCCTTAGCTCAGATATAGGATGAGAAATGGTATCACCCGATTCTATTTGCGAGTCACAAATTGGGTGTTTGAAATAAATAAATAAATAAATAAATATATACATATGTATGTTTGTATGCATGCATGTATGTATATGAAAAAATTGTGCCTTGGGATAATCTTTGCTATGAATAAATTTAGGCACTATATTCTATACAAGAAGATAGTATTTTATACAAAGACAGAAGGGCTAAGGTTATTATTGAACAAGTTGTAGCCACTAGATTGCCTAGCAAAGTGGTTAATCACTTTGCAAGAATTTGATTTACAAGATTAAGAGTAAGCCACATCAAGAATGCAACACATCATAGAATGTCTTATATACTTTGGGGAGTCGAAAGAGGTATTGGCTAAAGTTAGCTATCTTGAGGGTTTGTTTAAAATAGACACAACCTCTGTTCCATTTTTCTATACGATTGAATACCTAGAAAGCCTTAATAACTAGATATTGGTGGCCATCCATATTCTATGATGCATTTACATATGTAAAGAGATGTGTTATATGCCCTAGACATGATATTAAAGAGAGTTGGAAGCATCTATTAACTCATATGGTGGCTTTATTACTATTTGAGAAGTGAGGCATTGAATTTGTAGGTTCAATTACTTCGTTATCCTCTACTTAGAAGATGTACATCATAGTGGCAATCGACTATTTTACGAAATGGTTAGAAGCATGGGTGAGAAAGGATGATGCAAACGAGACTGCTAGCTTCCTTCTTGAATAGATTATCTGTCAGTTTAGTCCACCAAAAGAGTTGGTACTAGACTACTGTGGAACTCATTTTTTGAATAAGGTGATCAAAAGCTTAATTGAGGCCTTAATAGATTAAGCATAATAAGATGGCACCTTACAATCCATAGGAAAATGGGCAAGTTGAAAGCCCCAATACATAGCTTGTGGGAATCCTGTCAAATATCATTTCAAAAAAGAAACCAGATTGGGGCAAGAAATTATATGTTGTTGTATAGGCTACAGCATGACCTTTGAATGATCTACTGGCTACACCTTGTTCAAATTAGCCTAGGTAAGGAGTGTGCATTACCCTTGAGATTAATGTATCTATAATAAAATTCACAATCAACCATTCTCTAGGGGATAAAGATGTGCTTTTTGATATGACCTTATCACATCTCAATGAGCTTAACCTTCAAAGATTGTTACATTAGAAGTGGCCAAGCATCATATGAAATAGCTTCATGACATGAAAGCGAAGAAGTATACCTTTAGAAAAGGACAAATGATTTTGTACTATGATACACACATGGAGTTTTTTCACAAAAAATTAGAGCCTAAGTGGGATGGTCCCTATTGAGAATAGAAAGAATAGGTGAAAATAAGTGCACTGCATTATTAGTAGATTTACAGGGGTGGAATTTAAAAATAAGATTTATCTTAGCAAGATCAAGCCATATTATTTATAAGTGTACTAATGAGATGACTGCCCTTGTAGGTTTATGCTACATTAATTTGAGACCTATAAGAGACGTTAAAATTGGTTGGGCTAGCTAATCCCCTATTTGGAGCACCCATACCTAGAACAAAGATACTATCAAGGAAGGCTTGTTTGGTGGAGCAAAGGGTATAAGGTGATTGAGCAGGATGATGGGATGTTTGTTTGGAAAATTAAATATATCATAGTCACAAATAGAGGTATTAATGATGTCTAGTTATGTAAACCCTTTATGGACCTATACATTGTATTTTGATGGAGTGTCTAGTGATCCCAATAAGGAAGGGAGCATTGGGGTAGTCATTAGAGATCCTCGATGTAGAATCATGATGAAATTAGTTGCCCAGCTTAGGATAGGATTTACTAACAATATGGTAGAATGTAAAGCCCTGATAATGGGATCAAAAATTACTAAGAGAGGTGGTATTTTCCAATTATTAGTAAAGGGCAATTCACAATTGATATTGAATGAACTAAATGGGATGTACATGGTATGCAATCCCATCCTTCATATGTATTATTGCATTGCTATAGACCTAATTGTTGAGTTTGAATGAGTGTCTCTTTAGCTAGTTCAACTCAATAGTGAATTGTGCTTATGAAGAAGACTTCTTTTTGTACTACGGTCTTGACTCAGATATATCTCTTGAGGATGAGATAGGACCTGGTCAATTATGGGGAATCTTATATGAACATGCTTTATATGGTAGGTAGTGCTTAGTTTGGGTAATGCAGAAAGTAGCCAAGACCCATCTACATCTACCAATATTATCTTGGACCCATAGGCTCATTAGATGACATGATATGCATACACCTCTTGCAGTATATGCAAAAGGTATGGGTCATAATTTGATGCACCTAGTTTAGGGCTAGGGTCCCTATTTTATCCTTGGAATGGAGCATCTTGTTGAATGTCCAACACCACTCCAAGGGGGGATGTGGGATAAGCTGTATTAATCTATTACTTTAGGCCAAGAGGGCCAACATTTTTGGATATAAATATTATATTTCTTCGAGCCAAGAGAGCCACTTCTTTTGTAGTGAAATGATTTTCTTTGTTAGGCCAAGAGTGCCATGTTTTTGGTTGGTGAGGATGCATTTGATGGTTGTTTATTTTAGCGCTATACTTGATAGGTTTGAAGAAGCACCTAGAGGGAGCCAATTGTTGCATGGAAGCTTCTTGTGGCTAGTCCAAGTGGTGTCTTTCCTTCCCAAGTTATTTCCCCTTAAGCAGAATCTGTATGTGTATTTGGGGATATTTCTTTCTTTCTTGGTAACCAATAATTAATGTATGAAGTCTTAGGATTAGGTTAGGTATGTCTTGGGAGGTATGTCTGCGGGGGTCTAGGCTCCGAAGTCCATTCTAGGAATTCCTATTAGTTGTGAGGTAGCTAGGAAAGCCTAATGAATAAAAGAAGAACACGATAAATATGTCTGAAATATACAAAAATGTGTAAAAAGGAGTTCTAACCCCTAAAATAAAAATATCAGGAGAAAAATTAGATGAGTAAATATTCATCACCTTGCAAGAGCCTGGTAGGTTCCTAGGGACGAGTCACCAGTCTGGGTCGATACCATGCCTTCTTGGGGGTAGCATCTAGCCAAAAGAAAATGAGAATGGTTGGTGTAAAAATAAAAGTGAGAGAAAAAAAGATTTAGTGTCACCTCATGAGAGCTTGGTAGGTTCTTGGGTACAAAGACTAGACTTAAGGCCGATGCCCTATTCTCCTTGGGTTATAATATGGTCAACTCTCTCCTTCTTACATATCCAAGTACCAAATAATGAAGAATAGAAAATGAGAAAATATATAAATTTGAGTGGACCAAGCTATAGGAGTACTTGCTTAGTAGAAGTTTCTAATATAGTTGTCATAGATTAGGTAGGTGAGTTAGACCACCACTTAATATGACCTTTCAAATGGATTTTCTTTAGCCAATGTATGTTGGAGTAGTTGGCTAGCCACTATCTCTTGATCTCTTTGTCACATTATGCTTGGCCTATCCATCATAGAATTCATACCTTGGTATCTGTCAGAGCGTAGGGTGAGAGTTGTATTCTATGTTATGTTATGTATTTTATTTGAAGCAGCTTGTTGCTCACTATGTTTTATTTGTATACAAATCAATCCATGGGTTAGACAACTCGAGTCATCCTATCTTATGGTTGCCAATAAGAGGTGCAACTAGGTGCCAAAACCAAAGCAAAAAATAAAGCATTTGTGGTAAAAATGAAGAGGTGCCCAAGTTTTCAAAGCAAAAGTGGATGGCTCGAAATATGTTGGAAGTATTGCAACTTTAGTGTTACAAGGCAACTACTTGATCTAGAGACTGAAAATATTGAGAGATAGGCATGTGAACCCACTATATCCAATGGTGAATAACGGTAGATGAGTGTGAAGGGACATATTGTAAGAAATTTGTGGAAAAAATATCCCAACAAGATGAAGTGCAACAAATGTAAATAGACAGAACACATCACTAGTTAAATGTCCTAATTCCATTGAAGCACCAAGAGAATTGGAGGCCAATTATGTCTCCAACACACATATGTGACCGAGTCATCTAAATCTATAAATTCTCTACCTATAAGCACTCTTGTAGTCTGGTTTATCAAGGCATTTCCTTCAAGGGGCACATTTCTATGCCATGTAATCCAATGCCACTCTAGCATTGAGGGGAGGTGTTGAGAGATAGGTATTTGAACCCACTATATCAAAGGGTAGATAAGAATAGATGAGTATGAATGGGATAGAGGGTAGGGGAAACCCTAACCCTAGCCATGTAGAGGCTCTATAAATAGCCATAAGGGTCACTTTCAGTAGATGAGAGAATATCCTGGTTGTACTTTGAGCAACTTAATTAGCAAGATCTTGTTCTTGTACTTTAAGGTCTCTTCTCACTCTTGTGCACATATTTTCATATAGAAAATTAGATATTCTAATAGGAAATGCATCCAGGAGGCCAATTCAGTAGGAAACAATACTAGGAATGCGGTTATAGCTTTTGATCTTGAATTTGAGCTTGTTTGGGCCTCCAATTTTAACAGAACTACTTGTAGGCAGTGTGACTATATGTGGGATGAATTAGATAATTGTGAATTAGTGCTTAAGAAGGTGTCCAAAATTCATCACAATGGGGGAGGGGTATTTTTTAAAAGCATTCTCTCATTTCTTATGAAATATTAATTTTACAACTATTCAATTGACAAGGAGCATCCTTAACCATGGATTACTAACTCTCTTCACTTTTGATTGCCATTGGAATCACACAAAAAGATGCACTATGAAGAATTCGAAATCTACTCTCTCTCTCTCTCTCTTTCTCTCTCTCTCTCTCTCATAGTGGGTGTTCATACAAGATGAGAGGGAGAGGAGAAAGGGGTGCCAGAACATGATATGATGCAAGCAAGAGCAAAGGAACATGAAGGTGATTATTAGTGGTTATGTGCAGCATCAGCAGGCTATCTAAGCAACTTTGAAATGATAAAAAAATAAAGTGATTTTATGGAAAGTCTTCTTTTATTTGAAAAGAGAAAAATATGAATGGTGTATGTGCATTTAAAGCATTCTTGTTAAGTAAAAATAAAAAACGATTTTTCTAAATGTTTGATCAATGTGCTTTCTATAATAATAATTGGTTTTTAAAAGGCATTCGTATGAGTAAAATTGTAAAAAATGGAATCTAGAGGGGAATTGAATGATTAGAAGAATCCCAATGTTGGAGAATAATAAATATATATTTGTGCAATGTTTGTATGGTTCCATGGCATAGAGATTGCTTTAGTGTGGCCTCCTATTATATGTTAAGGTGCATTCCTATGTGAGTTTTTCCCATTTCAATACATACCTAAGAATATAAAAACACTAGAAAAATTTATCAATAAGCGGTGTTGAGAAGGAAAAATTGAGATTAAAAATGTTGATTTTTTGTTCTTTTTTATATGCATATAGGATGGTATTTTTAGTGTAAGGAAGATAGTAACACATGTTTCTTAGTGCTATCTTCTACATCATTGCAATATGTATGGTGAAAAGCAAGAAAAGATATAACTATGCACATGAAACACAATGTTTTTTTTCTTTGATCTATACACTTTAGAGCATTCCACCTTGCATGAAGAGATAATTAAAGCATGGTATTAGAATAAACCTCTTGGATGCATAAGAATTGCTTGAAAATTTTATTGACCCATATGGAGTGGAAGAGGACCCCTAGCCATAGGTTAGCACATTTATTCTTGGAAAAAAAGTTATATAAGGTTATGAGAAATCCTTTGGAATGATAAATATAAGCAGAACAATATGTTACGATGTTTTGTATGTTTCAAATGGCACATTTTGGACCAATCCCTAGGATGTAGGAGAGCCATAGGGGCCACAACAATCAACTCGAGGATGCCCTTTATGTATGTGATGAGGGGTGAGATTGTAAGGTGCCCGCGGCTGTCTAGGCACGCTTTTAGCGGTCTATCGAGAAATGAATCTAAGCATTTTGTCGCCTAGGGTTCCCAAATCCACCTCGCGACCTGAAATTTGGGCTCCTAGTGGCCAAGGTCTCCTGACAGCATTCTAACGTCAGATTTTGGACATCCTATTTTATGCAGAGATACCCAATCCGAAGCAGATCCATGCTGCATTTGGTTCAAAGAGAATGGGAAATGAGAGGGATGCGCTGCTCAACCTCTCTGCCCATAGGGCATAGTCCCATTCCTGTCCCCTAAAACGGCTTGAATCGAGGTTCTATCCTAAAAAATTCTAAGGTCAAAGATGATAAACCTTGTGAGAAGCCTCCCAGTTCTCTGGGACCACCCTGTCGTAGGACGGACCCGTTAGGGGTTCCGCCCACCCACTTCCCTTAATAGCTTTAGTTTTCTAATTAGGTCCTACTACATTTATGTGTGACATTTAAAGTCAGCTTCATTAATTAAGCCTTTTAGGGAACATGGTTCGTTCGCATAACTTATAACACATACACGAAAACATAGCAAAACAATCTATTAATAAACAAGTTCAAACAAGTCCCTTAACTTATCTTCAAGTTAATCTTTGTCTTGCGCCCATACATGAGAAATTATGTATCCCTTCTGTCCAACAGAAGTATCCCTTCTGCCCTACAGAAGTAACTGGTCCAAATCTCATGGCACCACAACCTCAATCCTTTATGTAGAATAGGATCTCCCAACATGCCCAGACGTTGGGGGCCACGGAGGTCTCCAACTCCATTCTAGACCTAGCAAGGGGTGTCCAGAGTTCCAACTGACCCGCAAGTAGTCTAGGAGCAAAACATCATTCCCATGGTTGGCCTTTTCACTACTCGACCTTCGACCCATGAATCGAGTAGTGCTCTCTTTGGGTTAATCTGTGGTGCGATCATGGAGGTGATCCACCCGTGCAAAATATCCTTCCATAATTAAATCCTTTAAGAATCAATCACAACAAGGCATTCAACCCTAATATCATTTTTCAAGAAAACATTCCTTTATTCCCATGGTGACTTGTCATCAAAGAACCTTTCCATGCATTTACCATAAATCACAAGCACTTGGAATAATCATCCAAACGACAACTAACAACCAGTTGAATGTAAAAGCATTTAGGATGTTGTTCGATCAACCAATAAAACCAATTGAATTCTTCCCAAACAATGCAAGAATAGTCGCGATAACATTTCCATCACATATCTACTCTCCCCTCGGGATCAATGAGCAATTCTATATAAAATTTACTTAATGATTCTATGTACAATTTTTAATGTCATGATTATGCCATTCATAATCCTTGACCAATTCTTCCTTGTAATTGCTCTATCAACGAATAAGCCACATGCAACTAGGTGCAATTAACTTTCCTTAATACATGCACTTTGCAAGCTCAATCTTTTAAATACGTGAGATAAAATTTATCCCTTCCAATGATCTATACTCACGCATCATAGTATGGGGCCTAACGTATCTCATACGAGAATCAAAACATGCATCTATCAATTTGGAAATACATTACTTACGTCCGATATCGCAATTGGATTGACGGTGATGCCTTCGTCTGAAGCTTCGTTGTTGGTTATGGGATTGCCATCCTTACGTGACATTCTTCGCTTGGGGGCCATCGTCCACAAGTAGACTCAAGAGATTAAGAAGGCGGAATAGATTCAAGATGGGAGAGTGTAAGAGAAGATGGGTGAGTCAAGGATCCAAATAGAGGGAATTGAGCTAACTCTCTTCCTTGCAGCTTCTCTGTCTCCTTCACACACACACACACACATACACACACACACACACAAAATCTCTTGGAGGGGTATCCTTCTCTCTACCTCTCTCTTGTAGCCTCTCGAGGTCTCCTTATGATTTCTTGTACCTCCCAATGCCTCATATTTATAGTGAATCAGAGAAGAGGGCTTGTGGCTAAGAAGTGGAGCTCTTTGTGGAGGGGGATCTTGGAAAGATCAGTGATCTGATGCTCAGATCATAAATTTGATGGTTCCATTGGCTCCAAAAGGGGGGTAAAACCCCAAGGCGGTTGCCAAGACACTTGGTTAGAAAGCTCTTACTTCACTCCTTTTTTTCTTTGTTCAAAGTGTTATTTTCTGTCTGTGGACTGGATCACGGCGTGCGCGATTTCCAAATCCTCTCTTTATTTTTCTTTTTATAAATTCTCCAAAACTAACTAAAACATCACTTGTCTTTTCTTTTAAATGACGTCTAGTTCTAGAAATCTCCATATCTTTTTTGGGATAATATCTAAAATATCTAAAATATACTAGTTTTGCCCAAAATCTAATATTTTTGGACTATCCAAACTATACACATTAATACTAGTGATTAATGTAGCTCCTCATAAATCTCGTTCACATTGTAACTTACGTGAAGGGTGGCCACGGTCCTTATCAATTCGAGAAAAATATCGGATTTATGACTCTCGATTTTTCTAAATAAAATACTTTTAATTAAATAAAAATCCTTAATTATTAATGTTTGTTAGTTTTTACCTTAATTAGTCTTTAGTTAGTAACCTTACCAACTTATTAATTGACTAACTAACTTTCGAACTAACCAACTAACTTTTATTGTGTGGAAATATTATAGACATAGTCACCTATGTGTGGGAAACTCCTTTACTTGGAGTCAAGAGAGATAATTACTTAGATTATAATCTAAAATTTCATCCACAAATGTAACACTTAGAAAAGTTGTTCATAGTAGCCAAATGCTCCTTGGCTGTTGTGAGGCTGTGTGGGGCTATTTGGTATATTTAGGAGCTCGCCCTGCTGGAGTCATTAGAGTCAGTGTTGGGCCCATTTTAGTAGCCATATATATGTATATCAACTTCTCTCAACTCTACATTGGTTAGCCCATTTATGTCACATATCTTAATCATTATGACACCAAAAAGTTGATTTGGAGAACTTATATCGTTTTTTGATAGAAACATGGAGAAATATTTAGTTTTCTTATAGCGGAAAAGTAATAAATTTAGGCTTTTGAGTCTTTTAAAAATAAATATATCACACTTATTTCTATATTTATGTGCATAATTAAAGAATATTGAAGCACCACATCTATGAAATTACACTCTCTTTCACCATTGCGTTGATTTTAATATTAAGATTTTCTACATGTTCTAAAGCTAACCTCAATCTCATAGAGGATATCATTGAGCTTGTCCATAATGCCATGCTCAACCTAGAGAGAGTTTGATTGCATTATTGAGCTTTATCCATACAACCAAGTATTTTCTATTGTATTAGGGTTAAGAACACATCATTGTAATCTACATATAGAGGCATAGAGTATAGTTTTTGTATGAGTACTATAACATTTATAGTGCTTTAGTGTTGAATCAAATAATCATGGCCATGAAGGATGAAATTCATGTAAATACTACATAAATATGGTTCAGGATCCAAGCATACATACACATTATCAATATATATGCAAGCTTAGGGCTCAATAAAAAATTTACATGATGAATACATACATGGGTCAACTATTTAACATATTTGAGAGAGAGCTTAAGCATGTGATCAAGCCTATAGCAACCTTCTTGGTTTGGTATGATTATGAGGTGTCTTTTAGAGGGAGCTTGAGTACCTTTTCAAGCTTGTACCAACTATAATTTATGTGAAAGGAGCTGATCAAGAAGGTTTCCCCATGTATCTTTGAGGGCATGGCAAAATAATTTCTCCTCTCATTGAGATAGCTATGAGATAGTGCACTTGAGCATGTGCTCAACCTTGTATCCAAACCCTATCGTCTAGTTGACACGACTCTTCGATATGTCTTTGGGTCATAGCTTGTGCACATTCTCAAGTTTGTAAAAACCCTCTTCATACGGTGAAGAAGCTTTTCAAGAGAGTTTCCTCTTCTCCCTTTGTAGGAATGGAAGAAAATTTATTGTCTCCTCAGTGAGACAGCTATATTAGACTGTGCACTTCAAGCACCCTATCCATTTGATATTATTTTTTGATATATCCTTGGGAAAGAGCTTGAGCATGTTCTCAAGCTTGTATCAAATCTTTCTTTATGGAGGGGGGACTTATATCTCTTAGTGCAACATGGTAGTTTTTCCTCTCTCATTGAGATGTTAATGAGATAGAGCTTGAGCATATGCTCAAGCTTGTATCAACACTATCAAAGACTTATGGCCCAAGAAGAAAGAAAATCGTGTCAACTTTAATATAATTCAATCTTCAAGCTCTCTTCAAGCATCCATAAACATTATTAATGTATACACGAGCTTAGAGATTAATCAAAAACATAAACCATAGATACATAGATGGATCAACTATTCCAACCAAAATTTCTAATGATTGTGTACATGCATGATATAGAAAATTGTACAACTCCTTATCATGTAAGAACAATTCAACCCACTAACGATTGATGAAATCCATAAAACAAATAGAAAAAGAACAAATATAATGAGAATCTATGCCATCATCAATAAGAATATGGAACATAGCCCATCATAAATAACATATTGTCCAATTATATCATATGAGCTATAAATTGTACCATTATCATAATTATGTAAATGAATTACAGCAAGTAGTTGCATGTTGCTTGATTCCACCATAGGTTTGATAGTGCCTTTGTAACATGAGAACTCTTTTCGTTAATGTTGGGATACATTGGTACTATTAGATGAAAACACAACATGAGGATGATGTAGTTAATACTAGTTTGTAAAAGTATAGAGATTTTATAAAAATGTGAACATGTTATACACACATATACTCACATGATTGCTTTCGAATCCATGTTTTTGTATTAATATTTCCAAAAAGTTATTTGCAACCCTTGCATTCATCCTACTTCTCTTTTTGCAACCCAATATTTTGCTAGCCCAATCAAGTTAGGTAATTTCATTCTAGGAATTTGATGTACTTCTTTTTGAAGAACTTGTAAAGTGTATTGATCGATTACATCCAAACTTGTATTTCTATTTTGTAGATTTTTTATAGGATACAACCTCTTTGTATGAAAATTATGATTGTACCATCTATTATTCATATCATCCCACTCACTCGTGGCTCCCATAAGGATATCATCATCCTTTTCTTTGATATCAAAAGTAGATAGAAATATGTTGTTGCAACTTGGTGTAATACAACCCTTATAAGCATCATCATCAAACAAGGATGGTTTGTGTAGCATCACACCCAAATTGCATAGCCATTTTTTCCAAGAGCTTGAACCATGCCTCAAGACCTAGCTTTCATGGTCTATACATTTTCATTTTTTCATATCTATAGCAATGATCCTCACACCATATGGCAAAAAATCTTAAACTATATCCTATTTTATACTCTAAACTTCTAACCATTGACAAAAACATTATGTTCTTCTACAGTTGAGCAAATCCCAATATTACATCTCTCTAGAAAAATATTCAAGAATTCTATAAAACTTGGTTGGAGCACTAGATACTTGTTATGGCCATATAGTATGGATTTATGAAGTAATGATGGCTGGATACAACCCTTGAACAATAAGCGATTCAAATCTACTACCACTGTTAGAACGTATTTCTTCGTCATGCTTAGTATTGTAGAAAAATTAACATTTCTACCAAATGATTCCTACATAAGTCCATCTTTTATTTGCCTATTTTGTATTGAAAACACTTGGTGACTCTATTTGATATCTTGCTCAATTGAAAGATTACTAAATATCACAATGGATGGGGTAGTTGAACTCACATAATCACTTATATTACACACAACACAAGAATTCAATGTTCCTAAAATAACTTAATATTTCTATTTCAAATAATTTTTATCAAGTTGTATATGTAAGAGAAACTATGTACAGTGTAGTACATCATGATAAGAAAGTCTATAATTTAATCAATTGGGCTCTCATTTATCTTGGCCATGTTGCTAATCCCAATCAAACTCTCTTTTGAGGCTAATTTTTCCTACTATTTGTGAGATTAGGCTTTGGCGATATCCATGAAACTAATGAAGATCTATTTATGATGAAATTAGCCTACTCTTTTTTTGAGATCTCTTTGGGGCACAGCTTGAGCTTATAGAGATATGTTATACTTTCAAATATCCTTGAAGCAAACTATTGCCATATACTCAAGCTTATAGCAACCCCCTCTTCAAGATTTTTTTTGTGAAGTTAGAGCTTGGCTGTGTGTCCAAGATTAGTTAAACTCTCTCTCTTTGATGTGTTGTTTGGCCATGTGCTCAATTTTATATCAACTCTCTCCTTGGTACCAAGACTTTACTGAGGCAGATCATGAACATGTGCTCAAGCTTTATGCTATGGCCATGTGCTCAAGCTTTGTTATATGTCCTTGAGCAAATATTAAGCATCTCTCTTTGATTTCTCTTTGAGAAATAATGTGCTTGATCTTGTAACAATTGTCTCTTTGGTTCCAGTTCTGAAGGAGGCAGAGCTCAAGCACATGCAAAGGAGCTCCCTTTTGAATTGGGATTGGGCATGTGGCCACTCTTAATCAAAATATTTGTGAACATAGGGTCAATTTCATTTATTTTGATAGAAAAACTAATGAGTTATGTTAAGCTCCTAATATATATACAAGTACATTGATAGTCAAATTGATTTCTTATTTGCATTTGTTGCACATGCATGTCAATTTTTAAGAATGGAAAAACCAGTGTTGACTAAGTAATTTAATATTGATCTTGATGTACTAGTTTAATAAAGAATCATTTCTAAAACACAAGAACTATCAACATATCAGAAAGAAGACACAAATCTAATGAAGTACCATTTCTAAAACACAAAAAATAAGAAAAATCACCCTTTTTTTGGGTATATGAGATTCATACAAACTTTTATAAAATCATTACAAAATATAGATCTACTATATATCAATATCGTCCTCTTGTGCTACAAGGTTTGTGGCACCTTCTAGATCATATGCAAGTCCTAGTTCTTGAGTTTTCTTTGCTTTCTATTGTTTGAACATCTTTGGTAGTCCTACCCAAACTCTAATGTTTGGTTGAGCCTTTGCCCATGCCATCAATGTTTCATGTGACTCATCATGGATTTTTGGTGTTTCTATCAAACACATAACAGGTCTTTGAATTTCTAGGACTATCCTTGCTATATATCCATCAAAGAAAGCATCCATTATGTGGTCTTGAATCTTACAAAATTTTCTAATGCATGTATAGATCAAGTGTGTCTCCTTCTCTTGGAGGTCACCTTTACCTCTATTGTAAATACTAATATCTGGTTTGTCTTCATTTTGAACAGTCAAATATATATCAAACCCCTCATAATCATGTTCTTTTGCAATACAGGAAAACATTTATATAATGTCAAGGACATGCTTGAAGGGTGATGATCTGTTGTGCTTACCATCCCACAGAAGATCTTATGCTTCCAAGATCCCTGTTTCAAGGCTCATTGCATCACCACAAAGCTCTCCATTTTCAAGAAGCCAAGAATAATGGTCTACTCTACAACATGCATGAGTGCCTCAAAGAACTTTTTAACATTTGGAAATCCCATGACATCTTAGAAGCACATCCCTTATTTTGGTCAATTTTACACATGCCCAAACATAGAATTTTGGAGGTAAAGCATATGTCTAAGAAAAAATCACCCTCCATCTCAATAATTACCATATACATTTTCTAGTCGAGGTCTCCTTATGGCTATTGTATTTCCTCCACTTGGTCTAGTAGCCACTTTACATAAGCTTTAGCATTTGAAGGGAACTTGACATGTGTTCTTATGACTTGGATCTTTGATTCGATCTAGTCAATGCATAGTTCTTGTAATTAACTGTATATATTTTCTACAATCATGAATTTTCCACACAACTCTTTCTAGCTATTACATATTTCCTTAGCAAGTGTGTTGAATATGGAAAGTAGTTCCACCTACACAACTCGATCCTACTTGACTCATTTTACCTTATCATCTATGTCAATCTTGTAAGTGTCCTTTGTAGCCTTTGCACGTATTTTTTTAAATATAATCTCTCTCTAACATTTCTTATGTGTTTGTCTAATAATTGAACCAAACAACAAAGAGTACTTACCGTTGGTTTTTTCCCATCTAATTTTCCTTCCATTATGCTGATCAAGATCTTAATCCATGTTTTATAGATATTCTCTTCACATATAACCAAATGGAAAAACTTTTACTGAAAGCCTTGACCAACACTTATTTTAGTAATACTAATAGATTTTTGCCTTGACACAAGTATAATGATCAATTTACTTTTCATAAAAGCTACATAAACAAGAAACTATAGATCAATAAAACTAGTTGATACTCATATCCCATTGTTGGTGATCTTGAGTGGACTTGGTCAAACTTGGTGCACGTTTTGAAGGTCTTCCATAGCTTATCCATTGGGATCTCAAGTGCTCTAAGATACTCTAATAAGGTTGCTTCTCTAGGTACTCCTACATTTCTTCATTAGACAAGATGGATATGGCCATTGATACCTATGGAGGGGCATCCCCAACAATACTTACAATTCACCTTTTGCCTAATGCTCTCATTTTGATGAAAATTCATTCTAATAAATATTCTTGCTATATAAATTGAGTGTTGGACACCCAAGATGTAGTAGTAATAATGATCTAATTCCTCCTCTTTCACCAATTTCCTTGTCCTTGCAACAATATCCTCATTATTATTCTTATATATGAGCATCAGATATGCATAAAAGGAAGTTGGAGTGGGCTATGATTGAAAATTTCTTAGTAGATAATTAACATCCACATGCTTCTTTGGCCTAAAAATGTAATGTGGTGGAGCATCCCTACATTTAACTATGGGAATAGAGTATTGCTTGCTATTCCAAATGGAAAGTATTCTACATATGCATTCAATCTTGAGGCCCTTGACTTCTTTTTGAGCTTTGCAACATCTCTCTATTCAACTTTTGGTATCAATAAAGGTTCTTATTCCTTTATTGGATCTACTGGATTAGTTGGAATGATTGATACAAGTGCTAGTTGTCCTTCTTTTGATGATTTCCCTTTTGGTGTTGATATCTTGGTCTCTATAGATGCAACATCTTTCTTTTGTGAGGTTGTCTTTTTCGTACAGTCAAATGCTTTGACTAGCTCATCAATGGCAGGTCTTTCACCTTCACATGTGAGTAACCATGTCCAAGTAAACATTGTATCATTACTATTTTTCTAAAATTTTTCAACCTCATATACATCAAACAAGAACTTGATAAATGAATTTGCCAACACTCACATCAAGGTAAGACAACTCCTCTTGACTTCTAACCCTCGTTGTCTCATAGAAGTGACTTTCTTTGCTTGTCCAATATCATTCCAACTCAACTCATCATCCACATGATCCAATATGAATAAGAGACAAAGCCTTAAATATGTCAGCTTCTTATATCCAAGGATGAAATGTTCATTGTAGACGGCTCTTTACAACTATTAACTTTCTTTCTTTTCCTTGTCATTTTAGGAGCAATCTATTTGGACACATTAAAAAAAACAAAAATATAAAATGTGGATTATGTTGCTCCAAAATTATAGTTTTATATACAGTGTTCATTATAATACCTTAATGAATTCAAACTCGAATAAATGCAAGATAACTTCACAAATATAAACTCAAACAAAACATAGTGTTGGTTTGGCCATACATGCAAGAATGTTTCAAATAGTCTCAATTTTGTGAACACAAACTCAAATAGAAAATGATGTTGTGGGCACATGACACTAGACCTCCTAGAAAATGATGTTGTGGGCACATGACACTAGACCCCCTAGACATTCATAAGTCTACTTGTATAAGACAAACCCCATCTTCCATGCTTCTCCTAATGCCTCTAATTGTACCTCATACTAGGCAACCATCACATCATACAAATAAGCGCTTCCCACACACGGATACTCAAGTCTAACTTGACCCCAAGAGTATGTATGTACACATTAAACTTTATAATATATCTCCACCATTATATGAAATCAAAATGAATTATAATTGAAAGAAATATAAATAATATTATAGAAGTGGCATGAAAGTATTCAAACATAATATTCTCATAAGTGATGTGCACATGCTCAAGTTGAAACTGTTCCCTAGAAAGGAAGGGTTGATAAAAGCTTGAACATATGCTCATGATATATGTCCCAAAGATATTTAAAAATTTCATACAAAAAATATAGTGTTGATTCAAGATTGAGCAACTACTCAAGCTCTATCTCATAGGAATCTTAATGAGAGAGGTGAAACTATCATACTACACTCAGAGATAGAGGGGAAAGGATATTGCCATGCTCCTCTCCATGGAGAGAGGGTTTATACAAGCTTGCGCATGTGCTCAAGATCTATCCCAAAGAGATCTCAAAGTCAAAAAGAATCGAGAGGGTTTGGATGGTCTTGTCAAGCTCCATCCCACCATCTTGCTAGGTTTCCTTCCCCTCTATCTCCAAGACACATAAAAGTGGAGAGAAGCTCCTTCCTTGTAATAATAAGAGGGTTTTTTTCAAGCTTGAGAAGTACACAAGCTATGGAGATTATCTTCTTCAATGGACAACTTCAACAAAGATATTCAGCATTGGACTCACTTCTTACCACTTACTATTCATTTGTCCTTTCACCCTACCAAAGTTTTGAGGACAAAACTTTTTGGGCAGGGATGGATTGTAATAAAGAAATTTTCATGTTGCTTTAATTAGGATATTAGCCAAGTTTGGATTGGATTATAAAAGGCACGAGGGTGCCAATGTAAATCATCTTTTAATCATTTTACACATCTCCACTTCTTGGAGCTTGAAGGTATTTCCTTCCCCACCATTGTAAGGGGTGAGTTCCTTGCAACAGCCATCATCAATTGATTCTCAAGCTTCCATGGCTTCAACATCTCTTGTAATTCTTGGTTGTAAGACATCTTGAATTAAGGAATGGCAAGCTATTGTTTCCAACATTTCTTGTTATCTAGCATTTCTTGTTAGTCTTTGGGTAAAATTCTCTTGAAGTGGTAACCTTCTTTGCAATTAAGGTCTTAAGTGTGGGAATGCATCCTTACATGTCCACTTTGCATATCCTCCTTAAAACCTCCTTATGAAATGACATGAGTATACCATGTCCTAGTCCTACCTTGATGGGGTTCATTCCCCATGCACCCATCCCATTTTCACCCTGTCTTGGGGATGTTCCTTGATCATTTGGCTTTTTCCTTTATTTTACTAGTTTTTCATGTGAACGCATCCTACATTCACCAAACTTACAATTTGACCTCCTAGTCCTATTTGTTCCTTTGAATTGGCCACTTTTCCTTTTTACAACCCTCAAATTTGAGTCACAAATCAAGAGTGATAAATTTTCAAAAAAAAAGATCCATTTAATGTATTTTCATGTGAACGCACCTTTTTCACTAGGAACAACAATATGATGATAGTGCCCTGATCTATACCTTCCCCTTGACATTTTTCCCTTTTACTTCGTATCATTCCAATGTCTGGTTTTTTTGTTATTATTTTTTTCATCTTTAAAAAAATTCTCGTGTGCATTTTTGGCTCTTTTTCCATGTGAACCTGCCTTAGCCACCTCAGAATTCAAATCTAATTGAACAACCCTATTCCGCCTTCTCTCTTGCACAATTTTCCTTTTTTCCCCCATCTTATTCCAATCCATCGATTGATTTTATTTATTTATTTGTGCATTTTTGTGCTCCTTTTTCCTATTTTTTCCATGTAATCGCCCTTTAGCACCATTAGCACTTTGTTCTGACTTGACAACCCTATCCCACAAGCTTTGCCTAACATTTTTTATTTTTGCTGCACTCTGTTCTGATGCACGTATTTTCTCCTATTAATTTCTAACTCCGTTTTTATTTGTATTTTTATCGTTTTTTCAAATGCGCTTACCGCCCCCAAAACTGTGTTCTACCTTACCTGACCTACTTGTCACTTTATTGCAAAAAATTTCTATTTTCATTATTATTGGCTTTGATTGTTGAATTTTTCTGTATTAAATTTTATTCCTATTTTTGGGTGTGTTTTTTCCTTTTTTTCCCATGTGAACGGGTCTTCTCCCTATCGAAACCGTGTTTTGAGGAGGTGACATGCCAATCAACAACATCTTGTCATATATTTTTCTATCTCCTTGCCCTTTGTTTTGGCTGATGGATTTTTCGATATTCATTTCTGTGTGTGTTTTCACGCCCGATGTTCCCATTTTTCCCATAATGTGAAAGTTGTTAATTGTCACCAGAGCTTCCTTTTCATTTCTTTGCCCTCTTCCTCTTGTCCTCCTACTTATTTTTACTTTTTTTTTTGTTTATCCGATGCTAGGTTTAATTGTTATTATTTTTTCCGTAATTTATGTTTTCACTATTGGTCTATTTCCGCATGCACACCCACGTTTTGTGATTTTTCACGCGTGGTTGCGTCCGTGCCGATGTCCTTTTCCTGCACAAACACTCTGGTTGCTGTGTTGTCTCCAGCCTTCGCAAATCCCCCCCCCCCCCCCTCCCTTGACACATTCATACGTACGATCAGGGGAGGCTTTTTTATTTTTTTGCATGCACACATGCACAAACATCACAAAATCCCCACCCTATCAAAACAAAGCACAACAAAAACCAATGCAACCAATTTACAAAATAAATCACCCCAAAAAAACAAAAAAAACAACAACAACAAAAAGAATCCACAAGAAAAAGGAAAAAACCAAAACACAACCCAAAACAAACAAACTCACACTCCCACTAGCCCTCCTATATGGGCACCCCTACTTACCCCCCCCCCCCCCCCCCCCCCCCTTCATTCCTCTCCCCTCCCGTGACCCCCTGTCTCCTTCTTCCCACCATCCCCCCCAACCATCCCTTCCCCTTCCCCTCCACCTCCACCTCCACCTCCACCTCCACCTCCTTTGTCTCCATCTCCTTCTCTCCCCCTTCTCCTCTCCCCCACTCCCCCTTGCAGTCACCTCCCGCAAATCCTATCGTTTGTGGGTCGATCGCTTGTGGGCCCCACCTCTTGCATCTTCACTAATTTTGTGCCCGCCCCTTGGTGATTGTTGATGCCCTGCCCGTCGGTTTGCCTCGCCTCGCCACCTTGTCGCCATGTTCGATCGCCACTGCGCCGTCCTCGCCCACGCCACCCTCGATGTGGCCGATGTTGTGCTACTACATGCACACGGTGTGAAAAAACATGGAATGCATCATCATCCAATTTTCTTATTGATCTAGAGAGTCAATGTCATCTGAGTCATTATTAGTGCTAGTGTCTGTGGCATGGATGGTTCAAAAATACTAGATTTTTTGACACTTTTAGCCTATTTTTTATATTTTGGATATTATTTCTTGTACATATCCTAAAAAGCTATGGAAACTTCTAGAATAGGGTGGCATACAAAAAGCAAGTGGCTTTTTCAACCAGTTTTGGATTTTTCATGGGAAAAGAAAGATTGGTGAAATCATGCGCATCGCAATCGCAGTTGACAAACAAAAATAACACTCTGAACTGGGAGAAGAAGAAGGAGTGATTTGGGAGATTTCTGACCGAGTGTCCTAAAGTTTTATCCCCCTTTCAAAGCTAATGGAACCATCAGATTTGGGATTTGAGCTGTAGAGAAAAAGTTGATGTTTGATGCATGTTTTTAGTCTATGAGGGAGCTCCAAGAGATCTAATGCTCTTACTGAGTAGTGCTAGACAAAGAATTTCAGGTTCTATCAATACATAGTGATTTGATTCATTGTGCTTTGTATTTATCGTGTTTGCATCTTGTTTATTCTTTTTCTTCTCTTCCATATCCTATTCTCTACTTCCTTCTATCTCTGATCCCCAGTGGATACAATCTTTCGACTAAATCCCCTCCAATACCACCCCCTCACTATGGCCACCACCACTCTTGCGGCACCCTAGTTACCCCGCCTACTACCTCAGTCCCCCCCCAACCCCTCCCTTTTTTTACATAATACCAATTCTTATTTTTTAAACAAAAAAACAACCACACTAACCTATATTTTTATTTTTTAAAAAACAAAACAAAAAACTCAACACATCCCCCACCACCCCAACCTTCTTTTTTTACATATATTTTCCTTAACACCCCAACAAAACAAAGAAAACACAAAAACACAAAACAAATTAATAACACAAAAACCAAACACAATCATAATCATACCACAAACAACAATCATTTCCCCCTATCCCCACCTCTCAATTTTTGGCCCCCTGTGCGTATCTTTCTTTTTTTCTTCCGCACGTAACCCCCCGTTTTTCCTGTGTCATTCGTGTGTCACTTCCTAAGGTCGTGTTCGAGTGCGGGGTTTTGGACCTCGTTGCATGTGTTTGTGATTACAATCGTCCACGCGTGAGGATATGCGTTTGGGTTTTTTCCCTAGGGTGACGAGTTTGTCGTTGTTCACACGCAACTGCCACACAACCTAGTTGTGGGTACATTTTTTTGAATTTTTTAATATTTCAAAATTGAAAAACACTAGAAAACACATTCCAAACTACAAAAACCCATAAAAATCCCAAATCAATATGGAAAATTTTTGAAAAAAAATTCTAATATGAGTTTACACTTTTTAAAAAATTTCAACATTTTCTTAGTTGAAAATGCCAATAGAAAATTACAAAAATTAAAAACCTTTCATTTCATGAAAATATATTTAAAAATTCCCTAAATTTTGTTTTTAAAAATCAAGAAAAATTTCAAAAAAATGCAAAAAAATTATATTGACTTTCACTTACATTTTTTGGATCTTTCACATATGCTGAAATTATCAAAATTAATTGGGAATCAATTAACTGAATAATAAACCCTTATTAATCGTGAAACATTCTTGAAATTTTCTTTTTCAACCCAGAAAAATAGTTAGAAAATTTTTGAAAAATCTATCGAACTTTTGTGCTTAGCTTTTAACCTACATTACTGAATTTTAAAAAAAAGAAAAAAATATTAATCACACATGCATATCAAAATTGATTTTTAAAAAAATAAAAAATTCATAGAAAATCACAAATTGATAAATAAATCGAAACACACATAGTACAAACAAATTCAACACATTTTATGGACATAATTGAATGAAAACATGATAGAAAGACATATCATAATTTATTGAAAATATTTGTTATGATCTTTGATTTGTTTCACTTATATTGGCAAACTTTTTTAGTTTGTTGGATTCCATTGTGGTTGAATCATCTCAGTTTGTTGATAGCACATTTAGATTGTACTTACATACACACCCTCCTCTAGGTACTCTGTTATTTTTTTATTTTTCTTTTTGGCACAAACATCATAAATAATAATTAAAAACAAACCATTTGATCACTTTTTTTTACGTGCATTCGCACTAAACACACATGTTACTTAATTAAAAAGAACCAATTGTTCATAAAGCAAGCGCTTTGTGCACCAAACGCACTTATTAATTTGTAATAAAATAAACTTGTCGTCACAAGTGCATGCACTAAACAAAAAGTGCTCTACACACATTAATTTATTAAAATGAACTTGCATTTAGAGACCCAAAGTCGGGACGTAGTTTGGGCACATTAATAAGCACCATCAACTTAATCAATTTTTAATGGATAAAATAAACCAATGTTTCCTTATTAAGGTTTATTACCTAATAAAAATTCACCCTTTGATAATTGATTTGTAAAATGAGCTTATAATTAAAGTCCCCTTTCCCTTCACACTGCACATTCTCCCTTTTTAATAAACACGTTGTTGGAGCATTTGGGATCGAAAATCTACCACAGGGGTAAGAGACAATAGGGTGAAGGAGATTCCAGGAGAGGAGTAGACAGAAGAGAAGGGGTTCAAAGAAATAGAAGATGTAGAAGAATACTCATAGAGGTGAAGCCTGATAATTTATTTCTGCATCTCCTAAGAAGATAAATCTCTTGTAGGCCAAAAACATGCATAAAACAATAGCTTCCTCTTTACTGCTCGGACCGCCAATCTTATGCTTCGATTGGCTTCAAAAGGGGGGTAAAATACCAAGACACCTGATTAGAATTCTACTAGATCACTCCTTCTTCTCCCAGTTTCGACTGCTATTCATTGCCTAAAAACTGTGATCGCACGCGTTGCGCAATTTTGCCAATCCTTATTTTTTCATAAAAGTCCCCCAAAAATGGCTGAAAGCCACTTTCTTTCTTTTACATGTCATCCTGTTCTAGAAGTTGTCTACAACTTTTGGATATTTACAAGAGATAATATTTAAAATATTAAAAATAGGCTATACTTGTCCAAAAATCTATGGCATTGGCTCTCTAGATCAATAAGAAAGCTGAATGACAATGCACTCTAGAGTTTTTCACACAGTGTCCGCATAGCGGCACGACATCCACCCTCTCTTAACCTGCACATCCTCTAGCATGTGCCAAAGTCTTATGGATCTGTAGTGTCAGAAGAAGTATCTTCTTCCATGTCGATGTCTTCATCTTCTACCTCTTCTTCTTCCATATTCTCATTTTCATGCTCAACGACTTCATACATCTCTAAAGTGTTAACATAAATAACCTCTTTTTTTACCCTATTTTCAACATTAATTGCTATAGAAATTTCAGCCACTGTATCAACATCAACTAGCCCTGAAAATTGCCCTGAAATACCTTCATTTGCAACCATCAAACCATATGTCTTTAGCTCTTTTTCAGCCCATCCTACATATTTCTTTTCGGCCCTACACATGGCTGAAATATTATTAAAACTACCAAGACTGCATGCTATCCATTCTTGCAATCCAAACACAAATGCAGTTTCTCTCTTTCTTGTAGGCATAATTATCTTCCTAGAGGCGCTGCCATAGCCTCCACTTGCCACAGTGCTTTCTAAGAATCCTTAAACTCTCATGCATTAGGTGACATGGCATTATCCTGTAGCCTATCCCGATTGCAGCGATGATTCATACAAATAGTGAGAAACTTAATCATCTTTGTATTATCTTTACTCCAAACCCGAGCATATGAAGAACCATCATCCAAGGCTTTTGTTTCCAGCCTTGATTCTGAAATATAGGGCTACCCCAAAATCATCGGATAACTACATGAATCCTGCACAAAAAAATGATATTCATCCCTAATATCTTCAATAGTCACAGGTACATTTGGAAAAGCTGCATAAAGATCCCTTGATGAATTGTTTGCTACCCACATGCGCCATCCCGGATCTACATCAATTGACCAACCTCCATTCTCATACAAGTTGTGTGCCATAACATTGATTTCGAAATCGTGATCCAAGAGAGCTATGCAAGGCATATTTATTTCTCCCACTTTAACAATTGTCTTTGTTGTAGCACGAGCCCAATGCATTCGTGAATAATGACTGCTTGGAATAAAATGAGCATCTTCTTCTTCATGTACTTGTTGATGGACATCCCCATTTCTCTCTATGCTTATACTGCTACCCATAAGACCAATTTTAGCCACAAGCTTCCTGTCTACACTTCCATTTATCCCATTTTTAACATCAGCTTGCTCCAAATCAACATTACATGCATCATCATATTTCCTTTGAATTTTTTTCTGTATGTCTTTGTCAACCTACATCAATGATTGCAAAACTTCACCATCAAATTGTATTTTTTGTTTCAGCATATCAATGATTGCATCATGAAATTCACGCTTTACGATTCCATGAACTTTGCCAAGTGTGAATTCCACTCTACTGCCAAGTACGTGATCTTCCAAGACCTTTTATGATTTGTGGCAGTCTCAAGATCTGATTGTAACCTGTAATAATCGGGTTACTTCCCCCTTTTCTTCCCTTCTTATTTCTTCTCCTGAGATGCATCCTCCATAACATGCTCAGGTATGGCAATTTTAGGCTCTTTCTGTTGCTTCATTTTACTTCATGTTATGCGTTTAGATGGGCCTGAAGAGGAAGGACCAGCAATGTCCTCATCTCTTCTTCTCTTTTCTTTTACAAGAGCTTCTTGATTATGAACTTTAGCCAAATAAGCATAGTTTGAAAATGAATGCACTGGTGCACTCCATCCTATTCTCCCTCGTATACTCTAACTTGCATTAGCCAATTCAGACTTTATTGTTTTTCCCTTTTTCATGCAATCTAATGTTTGCATCCAAACGCAAGATTTTGCTTTAGCCATGCCTCCTTTATGAGCTTCATCAGTCCTTTCAATCCTCGATCCATATGTGGCTACATATATGGCAACAAATGTTGTCCTTGCACCCATATCTTCCAACCTCTTCCTGCATGCCACCATTTCCAAAATTTGGCTCTACTAAAATACCAATTTCTGTTGCATATATTTTGCCATCTTTTCAAAAGACCAACCTTTTCGCTTTCACTTCATGGTAGGCTATATAGTCTCACTTTTCATGCTGTAAATTGTCACACCAAATGCATCTTCTCTTGTATCCTTCTTTGTACAGTCTTTGGGCTGTTGCTTGAGCCTTCTCTTCTACCTTAGCATCCAATCTTTCGACCTTTGCATTTATTTATATCAAATTCAGTCTCAAAATCGCGCATGCCTTTGATTAATTCATCCATAACATCACCTTTAAGAGCTGGACCAACAGCGGTATAGCCAAGTGTTCTGCCATAGCTACATGCACCTTGGCTATAATTTTAGTCCCTTCTAAGCACTGGCAGGTGTGGTGCTTGTACCCCATCTTAATTTCATTTGCTCTCTCTTTACCAACATATGCATTGCCTTAGTTACATTGGCCCAATAATCTGATTTTAGCCCCATTTTAGAAGAGGCATCTTCTAAACGATCAGTCAGCTTCTCTTGCAAAAAACAGGATATGTAGCCTTAAAAAACAAATCAATTTTTTGACTCTCCAGTGATTGCTACTCATCGGCATCCAACTGCGTATACTGACTTTCAAATTCAAGGAGCAAAACTGTAGTAGCCAACCCTTTTTTGGGATTCTCAATCCAATCTATAAATGTCTTTTTAGTTACCAATCCTGCATCTTCCAAGAAAAACTCTTCTCTCAAAGCTTTTTTAAAAGCTACCCAATCAACATCTCTTCTATGTAACTCATCAATCCAATCATGCAATGCATGCATGGCCAAATGACTCCATGCATAATGCGATACCCCATGAAAAAAAAAAATTTCTTCATATAGCCAGATGAAGGACGAAACATTTTGACCTTTAAACTGCTTCAATTCCTGTCCCATTGCCTCCAATGCATTCACAGCTAAGGAATAAATTATTTTTGCTTCCTGCCTAGTTTGCATCTATTATTGTAACAACAACTGCTGCTATTGTTGTTGCTGCAATAAAGCAATCATCTGTTGTAAAAAATCACCACTACTTGAACCTGTAGAATCCCCCATCTTTACACACTTGATGTCCACTTTCGCATCGGGTTCACCAACTGTCGGACTGTTTGGGGTCGAAAGTCTACCATAGGGGTAAGAGACAATAGGGCGGAGGGAGATTCAAGGAGACGAGTAGACGAAGAAGAAGGGGTTCAAAGAAATAGAAAATGTAGAAGAATACTCATACAGGTGAAGCTTGATATTTTATTTATGCATCTTGAGAAGATAAATCTCTTGTAGACCAAAAATATGCATAAAACAATAGCTTCCTCTATGCTACTCAAACCGCGAATCTGATGCTTCCATTAGCATTGAAAGGGGGGTAAAATAGAAGGACACTTTGCCAGAATTTTTCCAAATCACTTCTTCTTCTTCTCCCAAGTTTCGAGTGTTGTTCATTGCCTTAAAACTGCAAAGGCACGCGTCACGTGATTTCGCTAATCCTTCTTTTTGCATAAAATCCCCCAAAAATGACTGAAAGCCACTTGCTTTTTTTACATGTCATCCTATTCTAGAAGTTGTCTATAGATTTTGGATATTTACAAGAGATAATATCTAAAATATCAAAAATAGGCTATACTTGTCCAAAAATCTAGTATTTTTGAACCATCCACACTACGAACACTGACACTAATGACTAATATAGCATTGGCTCTCTAGATCAATAAGAAAGCTGAATGACAATGCACTCTAGAGTGTTTCACACTATGTCTACATAGCGTCATGGCAACGTTATGTGGGGTGGGTGACATTGCAGTCGGTCGAAGTCCTTATCAGTCATCTTGGTCCATTGAGTATTGGTCAATAGTCGTTTTATATTTTGGTTTGGTGATTTTTATTGGTTATTTAATCAGAGTCAAGGATACGGTGTGTATTTCTTTTTTTTTCTACATGATACGGGGATATTGGGTGCTTGTACATAGGCATCGCATGAAGCTTTCAGTCACATAAGTGTAGAGGTCATGCCGAAATTTCTCTATGATGTGGATGGCTTGGGGTAGTCAGTCAGTTGATCCAGTCTCTGTGAGTTTTTATGTTCGCTATCTTATCTCCTATTATTTTGATTGTTTTGCAGGCATTCTTTGTGATTGTTTGTGTGTGAGTGTGATGTGTGTAAACCATCTGAATGGTGCCTCGTACTCCTCCTCCTATCCAATATGTTCCTCTGGTGTCTCATACTCATTATTGCTAAATTTAGATATTATTAGTAAGGCAAGTGTAAAAAGTTGGGAATAGTTAAAAATGTTGATAATATGCCATGTCACACTGACATTGGTATATAAGGAGATAAGTTGTAAATTTTCACATCTTTTTGGCATATCAATACAATTACAATCTTTCTCTCCCTTCTTGCTCCAAGCTTCCATGGCTTCTTCATCTTTTCTGTCTTTCTCTCTCCAACTCTAGTCTTTCTCTCTCCTCGTCACTCTATTTCTCTCTCTTCCTGCAGTCTTTCTCTCTCCTCTGCAGTCTTTCTCTCTCCTCTTATTCTCTCCCTAGTTCTCTCTCTGACAAGTGGTATCAGAGCTTCAGTCTTTGATCCATTATTTTCTTCCATTTTCACTCCTATTTTCCTATTTCAAAACCACTTTCAGACAAAAATGGTACAAGACAGTGACTAGTGGAGTGCTGCAGGACAACTACAGTTAGCAGTGACTACATCTGGAGATATCCAAGGTCAGATATGGCGGATAAAGGCTTAAATGGTTGGACGTCACCAAATTTTATGCAAAATTGAAAGTACACAAGTACGGGAGCAGTAGGGGAGTTTCCAAAGCATCTCTGGACCACAAGGACTGCATGCAGAAGCATTAATGGCAGCTTTCTTGGGAGTTTACACCTCTGGACCACAAGGACTGCATGCAGAAGCATTAATGGCAGCTTTCTTGGGAGTTTACACCTCTGGACCACAAGGACTGCATGCAGGAGCATTAATGGCAGCTTTCATGAAGACCACACAGACCATGGCAGCCTTTCTTGGAGTCTTAAATGAAACTTGGACCAAAAATGGAGGCAAACAGATAAAGATGGTAGCTCGTTTTGCAAGCTCAGGCCAATCTTGAAAGCAACGATACATCACTGGTTTTAGGATCCTCAACTATTGGAATGTTATCTTTTTCTGGAGCAAGAAGATCTTGCACTGTTTCCATGTAGAGCTGCAGATACGAAATTGTAATTGTATCCTGCTTAGCTGATGTATCTGTTAATATATCTTCCATGGCTCATACCATGATTCTACGGTCTGCTGTATCCTCCTCACCAAGCCTACCAAGGGTAAATGTTTTCCTGTGCCGTCTGTCCATAAGCCATTACAGTCTCATTGCAACCTTCTAAAACACTCTCAACTACTGGCTTTGCAACCACTTCATATGCACGCTTTTGAAAGGCAGCCTCTGTCAAGACTTCATCAAATTGAAAAGTCTCACAGTCCCAGTTATTTCTTCGTAGTTTCAGCCTCTTCAGCTCTGGCATCAATTCAACAATAGCTCCTCAGAATTTCTAGGACGAAGCCTGCTCCTTACACTCTCCCAGCAGCACCTTGGCAGTATCTTCTAACGAAACGAGGATGAGGACCGCCAGCACCTGCTCTACCTGTCTTCGTCGCCCTCTTCTACATCATCTTCAAGAACGAATCCTCGGCTCCAGACATCTCTTGCTCATGCTCAAGAGCGGATGAGACTAAAGAAGGAAAAGTATCCACTATCATTGCTTCTGTTGCCCGAATCGAAGCTCCTATTGCTTGTTTGAACATCTGAAGACTTAGAAGACACCTGGACCAGAGAATTTCCAGAAGAGCGAGCAGGTGAGAAGTGGACCAGAGAATTTCGAGAAGTGCGAGTAGGTGAGAAGCATCGTCAGGTCCATCCTCCACTACAAACTGTTGCATGCCAGTCGTTGTGTTGAAGGATGGATGTTGCCGCCATTGATTATTGCGCCGAATGGATCTCCACACGCTTGCAAGAGCGGTCACTGTATCCATGGTTTCGATGAATCCACTGTCAGAATCAGGATAGATCAAATCTCGGTCTACTTCCGTGCTAACCTCAAGCTTGATTACAAGGGCAGTTATATCTTTCAATGTTTAAGAAGCATCCCTCTGAAATCTTTATTTGATTTCAGTGACTCTTCCTGTCCTGCATCCCTCGCCTGACCCCCGCTGAATCCCAATAGGTGGAGCAACTGCTACAGCAATTGACGTCCCAGGCTCCTGAAAAGCTGGAGGAGGAACTTGAGCAGAGGTGAATTTTCTGTGCGTTACTGACTCGATTTTTTGCTTCCCCCATCCATCTGGGAAAGTCGTCCACTCTGGCCAGGACGTCATGGAAGATCAGACCCCGACACCTCCTTCAAGACGAAAACGCGCAGCATGGCATTTGCAGGCCGCACCAAATGCCAAGGGCTGGGTTTAGGGCTGAAGTCGCAACCTGCAGCCCAGTTGCTTTATCACACCATTCTTTTCGCATATTTGCCATCTCTCATCTTTCTGACAGAGATTACTGCCAAGCAAAGGAATCAGTCCTTATTGGACCAGAGATTTTCGATCCTATATCTGCTCAGTTGAAGGTTTTAGCAGAGAATTATCAGTCTTAAGGTTCATCAGAAGCAGCCTTCTTCTTTAGCAGAGCACGATTGGTGCTGCAGAGAATCATTAAGTCTCAGATTTCTTGGCAGAGCATCGTTGGTGTAACAGAGAATTATTAATTTGAGTCCCCTCAGAAGTAGCAATCTTTTCTACAGAGTACCATTGGTGTTTTAGCTTTGAATCCATTTTGGGATGCCACACTCTTGTCTGTAATCAATTAGGCATACCATTTGCTGCAATTTTGTCAAGTTATTGCACAAAGAGGTTTTCACTTCGTCGCTGCATATTTGAGGTAGATACTGAGCATTTTTGGAAAAAACTCAAGACAGTTTGAGCTATAGCTCATGTGGTGCCCATCAACTGCAAGGAAGCAGTGACAGGGTTTGCTGGGCCTTTCCATACTGCACCATTTGGAGCTTTGTAACTGCTTTCAAACACATTTGAAGCTAATGGAAAGCCAACAGGGAGAGAGGAAGAGCTCCAGTGCTTGTTGCTCCAACAGTCGTCGCAGCTCTAGGTCGCTCAGTCCCTTGCTTTGGGGACTTGAGGAAGGAAAATACAAAACCACTCTCTGGCCAGCCTCCCACTCGGTCATTCATTAAGGCTGGAGAAGGAACTGGTTGGCTTCGACCTGCTAATGATGATATTGATTTTGGAGCAGACAGCAACCATTAAGAGGGCGAAGGGATGCAATTGGTGAGAGTACTCCTTTGACCAAGATAAGGCGAAGTGATGTGGAGCTGTTCCTGCATCTGCAAACGACGACATCTTGTTCCATCCATGCATTGTCATCTCCCTACTCATCCTGCTCTCCTTGAGCTATGCTAAGGCCTGACCTCTGAGCTTGGCCAACTTTTGTTTGTTCCTTAGACAGAGGGCACTTCAGATGTTGAAACATCCAGAGGACTGAGCTCTAAGCCTGTAGAGCTGTGCACAACAGGAACAAGACCTGACTCTTTCTGACAACAATCCATCAGCGGCACTACAGGCTCAGAATTCTTCCCACTGCCTCCATCTGATTTCACATTTGATGAAAAAGCCTCAACCACATTCTCACTCTACAAGCCACTGAATCCCACATCATGGCTTTGGCAAGTATTACCAGGTGCCTGAGGAAAAGAGTCTCTGCTTTCACTAATCACTGAATCTGAGCCTTTGTTGGTTATTACACCAGAACTCATGTGGCCCAAACCAAAAGAGCTGTCAACATCTCCATGCTTCAGTTTCACTCCAACTGCCAAATTGACCTGTTCCTTATTGCTCCCAGATGTGTCACTGTTGACAATGGTCGATGCAGCTAGCCCAACACCATTGGAATAACTTTCAGGTTCCCTGAAAGTCCCCTCGTCAGGAATTTCTCTGGGTCTGTTGCCTTCTAATGCATCCGGGCTTACAATGGTACTCTTCAGAAGATCTGGGAGTGAAGCTAAATCTTTATTCTACTAAAATCACTTGGCATTGCTTCACTTTCACTAAGTGAACTTCTCAGATGAAAACGGTCATCCATCACAGGGAGGACACTCCTTTTCAGATCCCCGGTAACTTCACTAAACGATGCAGCAACGTTGAAACCATCTTTAAGAGATAAACAAGCAAAATCCTTTTCAAAAATCCTAGTCCTTGGTGCTGATCAACCTCAGCTAGAGAATAACACTGAGCTGAGAGGCAGATTTTCTGTTTTACAGAAGAAGATGCTGGTTTTTGACAACAGCTGAACCATTTGAGTGGATAGAAGCATCTGAAGCTAGCGGAAGTGCCTTCAGAAGGCTCTGACTGCATTGTACCACAGGCCTATCCAGAGAGAGCTGGCTTTCCTATCTCAGAAAGCTTGCTCTGCAACTCACCTTGTAGAATTCTGATCAACATGTTTTAGCTCTCTTGTGGAAAACATCCATGAACCAACCACCATCTGAGGATATATAGGCTTTGGGGATGCAAATCAGTATACTCACTGATACTTTGTGTGCCCATGAGCTGAGACATAGGGTACGATATGAGGCCATCTTGTCAAGAATGGATCAGATGGTTCAATCTACTAATCAGACTAAGGTTTCTATTGATAAGTTGGTAGAATCCAACGAGCAACTCATGGCACAAATTGCTAAATTTATGCAGTCGCAAATGGCATCAAAAGAAGTTAATGAGAAGGCTTGTTCAAACAATGACCTTTCAGTCCCACATCAGCCATCCAACCAGAATGGTCATGGAGATGGGATCATTGGAAGAAGAGGCATTCCAAAAAATGGTTATGCTCATGGCCAGCATCAATATGCTGATGGTACACCTGAATCAAATGCTTATGCCTATGGACAATATGTATATGCTGATGAGTATCATCCCATTGAACCTTGGCAGCAGAATGGTTATTATGGTCAACATGCTTATGCTTATGAGCATCCATCTCTTCAGCAAAATAGTTCTTATGGATGTAACAGAAATGGTTATGCTTATCAGTGCACTCCTAGCTTTGATCAACAGCAAGCAAGTGATTATGACCAATGCTGTGGGACTAATGATCAAAGGCAGCATGCTTATGAATGTGAGCAGCAAACATCAGTGGAAGCAACTGCATATGCTCAACCTAACTGTCCCTCTTATGTGCAGGAGGGCTATTATCACCATATGCAGTATGGACAGCCATCTGTTGTACATGATGAGCATGGACAGCCATCTGTTATGCATGAGCAGCAAGATGACTATGAGCAGCATGTCAAATCTATCATAGAGCTGACCAATGGTGATGAACAGGTGTGTAAATTGCTATCTAAAGCTAAACGTGTTAGACACCTTACTAGTGATACAATACGGGAACTGCATGCTGCGGGCTTATGCTATCGTTGTGCTAAGCCACTATCTTGTAATCACCAAGCCACATGTAGAGCAAAGTCTGCCAAAATAATCTTGCTATTTGAATATTATGATGTAAATGATGGAGAACATCTTGTTGAAGACCATTTTGGTATGAGTCCACAACAAGAAGTTCAACAACAAGAAGTTCAGTTCAAGAAGGAAGATTATGGACATCATGTGGATTTGGAGGACCATCATACAATGGAGACTTTGTTAGTGAGTACTATCATGATGATCATATTTCCAGCAGTATTTGATTTCGATCTTATGAAAGTTGATCCTATGCATGGCAAAGATACAACTTTTCCTTTTGATCCGGGAGGCTACAGGCTGATTTTGACCTTCTGTATAGATTAGTACTACTATTGAGTATTTGGTAATCTTTTCCTTTATCTCTTGTAATGCTGTACAGAGTAGTACTCTGTTCTATCCATCTCCTCTTTAGCTTGTTTCTAGGTTTGTTTTTGAGGACAAAAACTTTTGGGAAGGGATGGATTGTAAAAAGTTGGGAATAGTTAAAAATGTTGATAATATGCCATGTCACACTGACATTGGTATATAAGGAGATAAGTTGTAAATTTTCACATCTTTTTGGCATATCAATACAATTACAATCTTTCTCTCCCTTCTTGCTCCAAGCTTCCATGGCTTCTTCATCTTTTCTGTCTTTCTCTCTCCAACTCTAGTCTTTCTCTCTCCTCGTCACTCTATTTCTCTCTCTTCCTGCAGTCTTTCTCTCTCCTCTGCAGTCTTTCTCTCTCCTCTTATTCTCTCCCTAGTTCTCTCTCTGACAGCAAGATTAGCCCAAGTTTGTGACACTTTCCTTGCTGCTTATCCCGGAGGATACTGATATTTGTGATCAGTTTTTAGCCTCTTACAATAAGAGGTTTGGTCCTATTAGAGGAACAATTATCCATCTGACGCCTAAAAGCTTGGGCAAAGCTCTGTCTTTACCATATCGAGGAGATCCTTTTCCTATTGCTCAACAATTGTTCTCTAATGAGGATATCCTTAAGTTGTTACAGAAGCAATGTTGGACCCTAAGAGGATTATTACTACTTCAGGCATTAGTGTCTCTATGATCTCTAATCTTGTTTGGAAGCAGTTATGCCAATTCCTTCAAGACAAGTTAATGCCTACCAAAACACCTTCTAACTACCTTTTGAAGGAGTTATTCACAGCTTCCCTCATGGTGTTGAAAGGAATTACTATTGATTGGAGTTCCTATCTCGTGTCAAAGATGGATCAACATTTTGTTAAAGCCACAAGTGGTAATGTGACTAATGTCACATTTGGTTCCTACCTTTCTGTTTTCTTGGCGTATGATTAATGCTACCCCTCCAAAGGAAGTTCCTAGATTACCAATTGATCCTCAAAAGGTTCCTCTTCCTCCTACTGAAAGCACTGATGTTGTCATTGAGGATCTTGATCCCCTCCCGGCCTGTGGTAATTCAAAGGAAGTGACTTAAACGAGTGGATGAATCAACCACACATCCTCCTCCAGTCTCTATTCCTGTTCAGTCTAGCAATTAGCTGGCTCCTAGCTTTTCCTATAATGCTGAATCTTTTCAAAGCACATTGAGATGGTACTCTCGAGATTTCCGTTCCCTCTGTACAAGGCTTGGTGGTAGCAGGAGATGCAATTCCTTTCTTATGCAAAGATATCCAGAGTTCTATTGAACTCTTGGTGATTGCCTATATCCGGCAACTCTATTCTTCTTGTTATATAGTTCAATAGACCAAAGAAGAATTGAATAAAGTAAATGATGAGTTAGCTTCTACTTAAGAAAGGTCTTCTGATCTTTGTATCCAAATGGAGCAATAGACTAAGATTATTTATGCTTAGAAATTGGAGATTTATGGTTTGCAAATTCAATTGGTTGACACTAAATCCCAAGTGGTTACTGTGACTGAGGAGAGGGATAGATTGTCACAAGAGTCTCAAGAGCTTAAAGCTTTGATAGCTTCCCAAACAAAAAACCTTAAATCAACTACTTCCACCCTAGAACAAAGTAACATCCAAATTCAACAACTTAAGGAACAGTTGGCTCAGACCCATTCTACTTTATAGAGTCCTACTGTATAGGCAGTTTCTTTCTTCTCCCATGTGGATTTTGCAATCCTTCAAAGGAATGCTACCTTATGTCCCTTATTCTAAGCTAAGGTGGAAAGACTTCAATCTAGAATGGATTTATTGTGGTATTCATTTGGGCAGTTTCAAGAGTTTGTTCCTCCAAACCACTCTTTCTTTGTTCATTATTAGCAACACAAGCTGGCCTTCTATGTCAATCTTTCCAACGATGGATTTGCCTCTTCCAGAGGATGGTTGGAGTGGATCTTGGTCTGCTGATTTATTGAGACTAAAGTGGTTAGAATGGTTTTTGAAGACTTTGTGACTACAGACACTATGTTGATGTCTTAAATGTACTTGAGAGGTGATTTATTAATCCTAGATGATGAATATTTAGCTTGGTATGTCGGGGATGTGGTACTACAAGCTACATTATATGTTAGATATTTGGAGTTGCAGATTGATCAAATGTTCCAGGACTATTCTTCTAAAGTGGTTGATTTCCCTAAAACCTCTTAGCATACAATGATTGACTTTGTGATCCTAAATCAATGACAAAACAAAGCCTCTATTCATGTGTAGAACACTAACCAATTGAGGGTGGACCTTTTAGCCCACCTTTCAAAACAACCAATTGAGGGTGGACCTTTTAGCCTCTATTCATGTGTAGAACACTAACCAATTGAGGCTGGACCTTTTAGCCTTTATTCATGTGTAGAACACTAACCAATTGAGGGTGGACCTGTTAGCCCACCTTTCAAAACAACCTCCTTTTGATTCATATTTCTTTGATGCTTACCATCATTGATCCGTCATCTTACGTCCATCGGTTCCTAGCTTATCTTATTATCAACAAATGGCCCATAGATATGACACTTATCTTTTCCTTTATAAATCTAACTCACTAGTTATTTTACCACTTCTTTTTCAACGTCAAGGTGCTCCTCAAATTCCTATTTTCACTCAGTGTTGTTTTATTGAGGATCGAGTATTTTCCCCTTCTCCTTCTTGTCCCTCCCCATCTATAAATATTCCTTCCACTTTTCCAACCTATTTATTAACATCCTTTTTAACACATTCTCTTAAGTTCTCAGTTAATCCCTCTTTAGCACATTCTTTCTTTTATGATTTTTCGTATCCATCTCTTCATCCTCTTTCCATGGTTCCTCTTCCCTCTCCTATTACTTCTATCCCTCATCCTCCTCAGTTGCTTAGTGAGTATGCACATTTCGACCATAAAATTCTTAGAAGACGAGGATGGAGTGTAGGAGATTCACTTTTACCGGACCGCGAATCAATTGCCCATTGATTCCGTGACAATGGACTACTGCTAGTCAAGCTTTCTAGAACTATCTTTATTTTGCTCAGCAACATTCATAATCTTTAGATCCTTCAGTGAGATTGAATGCTCACTTAGCTTGGTATTTGGTGTATATGCATAGGCATTCGCATAATGATCAGAAGTCGATACCAAAGCTGTGCATGAATGTGAATGTGGCTATTGATCCTCAATAGTTGGATATCTTGTACTTTCATCCTCTTTGTTTACCTAGCAGATACCTTGTCCTGGTGGAGAGGATGTACTATTTGCAGTTTTTCCAAAATCCTCCCAAAACTTTTGTAGGCGAGACCTTCTGTATGGATCACTTTTGTAATCACCAAGCCTTCAAAAGAGATCATCTTCATTGATACCCACAAATGTAATTTTTCATGATTCATAATGATATCTCTTTTGATGGTGCCATTCAAATGGTTGTTTTGTATGAGTGTGTGTGTGATGGTTGTTATGTTGTATGATGGGATCATGGTGTGGTTGGAGATTCAAAACTATTCAAGAATATATCTTTTTGAAGATTTGTGGTGGTGATGATAATGCTAAATGGATAGCTCAAGATGCAAAGATGCAGAACCTCTTATATTCTTCAATAGATTATCATGTTTTTATTTTTCAAAGTTGCGATAATGGGCAAAGATGTTTCCCTTTTGTTGCAATTCTTTATTAGATATAGGTTCTGAGTTGGGGTCATACTTGGATGGTGTTTTTTGAAGAAGCTAAATATGATCAATATGAGCAATGTTTTGAACTTATATTCTCTTTTTCCTAGGTCATGACATGAGCGCACTCCTTGATTAAGTGTGGGGATATGTTGAGGATTGAAATGACTTGATTTTTTGACAGATTTTTGTTGTTTTTGTGGACAAAATGGTCGATTTTTGATGAATTTTGAATTATGTTTATTTGTTTTGGAAGTTTTTGAGAGTCTTGTGGATGAGATTGATTAGGTTTGAGGAGCTCATGATGTTTTATAGTGGAGATATGATGTTTTGACATGTTTTGTTGATGTCTTGATGAAAGTGTCTGATGGGTTCTGTTTGAGTCTATTGTCCTTATATTTTTCTTTGTTTTCCTTCTGTATGAAGGATTAGAATAATGATTGATGAATTTTAAGAGTGATTTGAAGCTTATTGATTGATTTAAGTGAGCTCAAGGCTTTTTGATGACCTTCTGTATGGTTTTGTTGAGCTTTCGTAGAGTCTCTGTCTCTGTTTTGTTATGTTCTATATGCCTCTATAAGTGTGATGATGGATGAATATGTAGCTTGGAAAAGTTTTCCAACCATGGGAAGGGATGAATATAAGTTCAAAATACCTCAAAGAAGTGGAAGAAGTAGCTATTGAAGACTTGAAGTAAAGATTGAAGTGACAATGTGGAGCTACGAAGAGACACTGTAGTGGTCCTAGTAACCTTTCATATCAGACATACCTCTTAGGAGGGGTATCCAAAACCTAAGAGGATTTATGAATGATTACTTTGATGACCTCATCGTAAAATTGAGAGAGAGCATGTATGAGAGAGAGATTGAATAAGAGATAGTCAAATCTATGTAAAACAATGAGTGAGAGATTGTGAGAGAAAGCTATGGAACTTTTGAAAAAGAATACTATGTGATGATCTCCATTCAAAATGGTGTATTCTCTTGTGTCTTTGTGGTTTCTTGATGAATTCTATGAAGAATATGAAGAGCATAATCAATTTTGTTCAAGTTAAAGTTATGGGAGATTTGTTTATATGAAGCTGCGTAAAAATTTCTTGTTCTTGGTGTTCATTTCTTTGTTGTGGGCATGCCAAATATGAAAAAGATGTTTGTTAATGATACAAGATAGATTTTGTTAGAGTAGAATCCCCATTTTCTTGGTGTTCCTCTTGGGGCTCCACTGTTAACCCTCAAACGAACAAGGTGGAAAAGCCCAAAAATCTAAAGCAGAAGATAAGGCCAAGGAAAAAGTGAAACAAAAGACGAATATACCACTTTCGTGTAGTTGATGAAGGTTATATTGGTCCCACAAAATCAATATCCCATTTTTCTAAGGGTACAATAACCAAAATAGGATTTAGAGGTCACCTACGATTTTCTCTTGCATCATGTCTTTGACAGACATCACAATGCTTAACATAACCAAAAGCATCTTGGAAAATTGATGGCCACCAATATCCTGAACAAAGAGCTTTTTGGGCGGTAAGTTGGCCAACAAAATGTCCCCCACATGCTGAATCATGGCACTCCTCAAGAATAAATGGTACCTCATCGGGTACTACACACAACGACGATAGATATCATCTACTCCTCTCCGATACAAGACACCCGCTACACTCAAAAAGCGTAATGCTTGTTTCTTGATCTTTCTCTTTTCAAACTTTGATAAATCAGTCCCAAATGCTCCTACAGATAAATAATGTGTTATAGCCCCATACCAAGAAGGGATGGAAGCTATATCAATTTTAAATAGACCTTCAATATCACTTCCCTCAGCCAAAATTTCCTTTGGCTCCCCGAAATCCACAAGACATTCTACAATACCTTATAGCTTCAATGGCCTTCTCCTGATCTCATAATCAAACTCCTGCAAAGTGATTAACCACTTTGCTAAACAGTTAGGTGGCTGCAACTTGTCGGCAACAATCCGAGTCATTTTTCCTTCGTAAAGAATACTACCTTCTCATAGAGAATATAATGCCTAAAAATTTTCATCACAAAGACCATACCCAGGCACAATTTCTCAATGTACGTATAGTTAACTTTAGATATTCCCAATTTTCTACTAGCAAAGGCAATTGGATGATATAATTTCTCCTCCCAAATTTGAGCTAAATAACAACTAATACTATGCATTGTGGCTGCTTAAAACATATAGAAAACTTCACCTCTTTTGGGTGCTTTTAGGATTGGTGCTTTTGCTAATTCCTCCTTCAGATCCTCAAAGGATACTTGACAGGCTTCATTCCACTCAAATTGATAGTTAAAAGATAGAAGGTTCATCAATGGCAGTGCTATTTCCGCATTGCATTGATAAATCTTTGATAATATCCCATTGATGATAGACAAAAAGCTATGCACCTCTTTTGGAGTATGCAACAAGCTTGTAGAGACAATAACCTTTATCTTTTTAGGGTCACTCACAGTACTAGCTAAACTAACCACATGGCTGAGTAACAACCTATAGGGTACTCCAAATACACACTTTCTAGGGTTAAGAGAAATGCATAATTGTCTACAATGCTCAAAACATTTCCTACGAATAATCAGTTTGTCACTCCCTTGTGGTGGTTGCCCTAAGATCATCAATAAAAACTTTTAATTCCACTAGGGGGAGATATTACCAAAGGTCTTATCAGCTGTTTGTTGCTAAGATCCAAATACATTGCATAGACCAAAGGCCATCACATGATACACAAAGATACCAAAGACAATAATAAATGTCATTTTTAATTTGTCTTCCTCTGCAATAGCCATCTAGTTATATCTAGCAAAGCAATCCATAAATGAATAGATTTCCCTACCCGCTATCTAATCCAAAATCTAGTCAATGAAAGGCAACGGGTAGTAATCCTTAATTGTCTACTTATTAAGCTATCTGAAATCTACGCAAAGTCGAATATGGTTGTTCTTCTTCTTCCTAATAACCACTGGTGAATATTATTCCGTATGTTGAATTAAAAATATTAGGCCGGCCTTTTATAGCTTTGTCAATTCTTTGAATAGCCCATCCCTTAATTCAAAAGGCATACGCCTTACTTTCTGTCGCATAGGGCGCCTACCTTCAAAGGAATCGCTCTCAGCTCATCATAACTCCAAGCAAAAATGTCACTGAATTCTTGAATCAAGGACACATAATCCGTCCTTTCTTCCAAACTGAGCATGGACCCTAATTTAATTGGCCGTAAATCATTCATTGTACCAAGGTTGAGCTCAATTACATCCGCATCCCTTATCCTCTCATGAGCCTCTTTTAGCTCATTTAAAGTCACTTGGTAGATATCTTTTGTAGTGGACCCCTCATTGGATTCGTCACTTGATGACGTTTCACTAGCAGATGGAGCATCTAGCGTATCAAACTCTGACGAAGATAAAGGAACTCTCTCACTCTGAGGAGATTCAAGATAGGCATCTACTACTACACGTCTAGCACCTTGACCAAAGATCAATTTGTAGATATATCAACCTGATAGTCTGCTTGTAAAATCCATGTCCTGCCTAGCAATACTTGATAGCTCGGTTGCCCTACAAACCTAATGACCCTAAAGTCTAGAATGCATTCTACATTGGCAACGGTCACATGGACTTTAGTAATGCAACCTTCAGGTTGTCTTAAATTTTCATTAGCCATTGCATCTTTTTTTATTTCTAATTCCAATCTCTCCATCAATTCCAAACTCAATTTTGAACTCAGAATGTTGATGGAGGATCTTGTGTCCACAATAGCATGGTCCACTAATATTCCATCAACATATGCTGCTACCCTTGGGCAATGCTTTTCAACATGCTCAAACCAATCAACTCCTATTCGTGATATTCTGAAGGGCTCAATGATATACCCAGTGTGTAGAATCTTCTTAAATTCCCTATGCACTCTTGGAGACAACTTAATCGATTGTAGAAGATTCACATTTGGCTTAACTTCGCAAAGAGAACTTGCTAAATCAAATTCATGAGAGCTAGCAAGAGCTCGCTTTTCTCACCAAACCATTCTCTCCTTTGGTCTTTGAACCGGCTTTGATGCTTCTATCTTAGCTTTTGCTTTCTTCTTTGGCAACTTCTTATCCTATTTGGGGTTGGCTTTACCATCTATGGCCTTGAGAGGTCCGCCTTCCATATTGGGATTAAGGTCTTGCATCCCCTTATCATATTTTTTGGGGTTTCCTTCAACAGGTTTTTCCTTAACCACTTGATTAGGGATTAATTGTTAATTCCTTGGAACAACAGTAGGATTTATCTTTGGGCCTCCAACCATTGGTGGAGCCATCTGACTAGTCATAGGCATGGTCACACTAGGAGGAGCTGGCAACATGGACACATTTGGAATTATGCTTCCTCTCCCATTAGGAGGACTCATGGGCATCCCTTGACCTCCATTTGTCAGTGTTAAAGTATTTCCAAACCCTAAACTCAGATTCGAATTTGACTTAGAGGCATAAGCTACTTGTAATCATGATTCTACCTCTTCTGCTCATGTAATAGTCGTATCAATGTCAGCCAGAGCAACACTACTCAACTGCACTTGAATGTTAAAGTCCAGCCCATTAAAAAAAATATTGTAGCTGAGCAACAGCTAAGCTAGAATAGGAATATAGGTTTGCAACTTATGGAATACCTCCTTCAATTTCTTGGCATATCCCCATGGACATTCTCATGAGGTTCTTGATGTGTAACATTAGGGACACATAGCCAATACTGACCTCCCCTTTTAGGGGAAAACTCTCTTTGAAAGGTCGCAAAGAATAAATCAATTGTAGCTATGGTTCTAGCCTCTAGGTACTGTGATACCACACTATAGCTCATCCTTTTAGAGTCTTGTTGAAGAACATCATCAAATGTCCCTCATCTTGAATTTAACAATTAAACATTAACTTCTGGAATTCATTGATGTGAAGTTCCACATCTTCCTCTACTAACCCATTAAAAATGGGTAGAGGAAACCCTAGGGTTGGCAAATCCACCGTTCTAGTAGGGATTGCAGTGGGTTGTGCCACCATGGTGACAACCAGATTCTCTAAAGGGGTTTGCACAATTGGAACTATCACTCCACTCAAAGGGGACAGACTAATTGGAAGGGGGGAAGTACTAGAGCTTCCTTCCCCTAACGGACTATACATTGAGCTATGGTTACTAAGACCCTGCCCTTGTAAGGATATTAGCCCACTCTTTTGCAGAGAATATCTTCTATTTATTTCGGCCCGCCATCTATCTTGTTCAGCCCTTTTTTGCTTTTGAAGCTCAGCTTGATGGTCTTGTGAGTCTATCTCATTGATTTTTGACATACACTAATGAATTGGTCCCTATTGACCAAGATTCAAAAACCTCCACTTATTAGCCGCTCTTGGAAAATGCACCACCTGTGGAGACCTAAACATGCCCGACACTGGCTATAAGCACTAGCCGGACCTCTCTACACTCAAGAAACCACACCCCCTCGGTCGCCTCGCGGCCAAGAGTGTCTAAGGGACACACTGCCCTAACTACTATCGTGAATCTTGCATTTGTTTTAAGTTTTAATCCAACGATTAAGACCCACACTCCTCAAAGGGAGTCCCTACACATAGATCAGTATAAAATACCTCATAATCACAAACAAAAGGAGGCACCCCTGTGGCTGAATGTCGTGACGCCACTGCAACTCTCCTACACCATGGTGATTGGCCCCTTGATGTGTCGCTAACACATATAACATAGACATAACAAGCTCCACTCTTATTTAAAACCATCCAAGAGATAAGATATTTCCTCACTTAACAATTTTCCAAGGAACCCAAATGCCTAAACCTATAGCTTAGGTGTCTCACAACTCAGCGTGGGTCATAAGTATAGGAAACCAATTGCAATGCATCCAAGAGTTACCATGTGATATGCGCAATGCAACTATGAATGCCATAGTCCTCAAAAATTTCATGATTCATAAATCAACATAGTAAAGTACAACAAACATTTATTTCTATGATTTTAGCCTATACATCGTGTTGCATTGCTAAGGGTCACCAACCATTCTCATACTGCCTAACCCCTTTTAAATTAATTTATGAACATCCTATATAGTATACCAACCAAATAGATCATAATTTCATATGTTTTCAGCAACTAATCAGCATCAAAACCGCTCTTTCCCCCTACCGTTTAGGTTGTGCATCGTTGATAGGTGTAAAGAGCAGTTTTTCATATGTTTTTCTTGTAAAAAGTGGTAAAAACGGAATTTAACATGGAGACACAACTGAACTGAGGCTTGTCCCTCATCATACAACCATTCCATACATTCACGAGCATAAAGCATATTTTTTCTTAATTTTTAAGAGCAAAAAAACTACTTTTTTCTATTTTTAAACTATTTTTCTTCATTTATTTAAATAAAAATTATATTTTTGATTTATGGATTGAGAATCATCAAAATTACTAAACATTGATTTTAATTCATTTCTAATCCATATGAACCCCAAAATCACAACAAAACCCCCAAAATTTATCATTTTCATAAAAACTGCATAATTGTGGGTTTTACGTGTTTTGATGTAAATTATTAAATGACTAATTTTTTTGGTTTTTGTTCAATATTTTTGATAAATTTCAGCATTTCCAATCAAATGAATCCATTTATAAACAATTTCATCAAACATCTTTCATAAAATAAATGAAATGAGTGCTTACATATAGAAACCCGATTTTGGAGGCGCATAATTAATGGTTGGGAGGCCGTTAATGCTTATTTATGGCCATTGACGCTTATTTATGGCTGTTGATGCTCTCTCCAACTCTGATCTACGATCTCCTCTGCTCCGATACCATTATTCCATCAGTCTCTCTTCACATCTAACTCCTCCCCTTTCTTGCATAGACTCATGTGTGTGAATAGCCCTCAAGAGGAGAGAGGAGGGAGGAGAGAGAAATACTAGATTTTCATCTTCCTCATCAAGCAGTCATTGCATGATCTGAAACCGTCATCGGAGAGTGAAAATTTGAAGAAGTTCATTGATGTCATTTATTATAGGGGTTGCTTGTGACCTTCATAGCCCCCCTCTCCAAAATTCATCGCCAAGAAGGGGGAAGCATGTCTTGAATGGCGCCGATTTGAGATGGTTCCCCCACCCCCAAAATCACGATTTTTGGGGCCAATTGGCCCCCCCCAAAGGGCCATGCCCAAATCTTTTAAATCTTGTCCATTTTAACTTAACAATGTTCGGCTTCTTGCATCTCGAACGTTTGATGCCCGTATTCAATTCTGAAAAATCCTGCCTGGCTGACTCAACATCCTGAATGGCCGAGAAGCTCTCTCTCTTCAATCCAACAGTTGAAAAAATTACTAAAAATCTGCAACCACTACAACGGCCGAAGTTTTGCATTTTCGTCTTCCTTGGTCTCTAAAATTGTCGGATCTTCCGGTTCCGCTTCCATTGGCTTTAAATCCACTCTGCCTCGACACTTCACGGGGCTTGAAAAAATGCTCTCATATGGGAACAGCTCCAGAGCTTCAATATGAGAGAGAGAGAGAGAGAGAGAGAGAGAGAGAGAGAGAGAGAGAGAGAGAGAGAGAGAGAGAGAGAGAGAGAGAGAGAGAGAGAGAGAGAGAGAGAGGACCTTGTATTTTTTAAATTTCTAAAATAAGTTCCTTTCTCAAAAAACAAGATTCCATATATTTCAAGGCTTAGTGGATCACTTAATTGAAGTTAACAGTGGGGTCATTTTTTTGGGAGGGGTTTTTGTCGAAAGGTCAACTCCATCGGGGATCAGAAGTAGAGATAGGAGATGGAAGAGAAGATAGAGAATACCCAAGTGGTAAACACTACAAAGACAAATCACAATGAATTGAATCGATATGTATTGAAAGAACCTAGAATCTTCGCACTACTCAGAAGCAATCTCTAGGCATTAGATCTCCTGGAGCTTCTTCATAGAACAAAACATGCATAAAAATTACAGCTCCTTCTCTGCTGCTCAGAACCCAAATTTGATGGCTCCATTGGCTTCTAAAGGGGGGCAAAACTCCAGGACGCCTACTCACGGATCTCCCAGATCACTTCTTCTTCTTTCAGTTCAATCTGTAGTTTTCAGCCTGTTTACAGCGATCGCGACTCGCGCGTCAATCTATCCCTCTTGTGAAAATCCCCTAATTGGCTAAAAAAGCAACTAGCTTTTTGCATGCCATCCTAATCTAGAAGCTTTTTCTAAATTTTTTGGATTTTTACAATAAATAATATAAAAAATAAGCTAAAATTATCCAAAAATCTAGTATTTTCGGATAATCCATGCAACTCACACTAGTACTAATGGCTCAGATCACATTGACTCTCTAGATCAATAAAGAAGTCGATTGATGATGCATTCCATACTTTTTCACACTGTGTCCTCATAACATCACGACAACGTGCACCAGCTTGTCATCGCACCATTCTATAAGTATATGCTCTAAAGGGAAATGCTAATAAAGGCCACACAGTCTAGAGATATCAAGAGCATATGCACTGCAAGGATGATTATGAACTATCATATTATTACTTATAGTAAATGTCTTTATCTTCTAGGGGGTCCTAGGAGGCAAGTCTTGTATATCCACATACAATACATCAGTAGTGAAGGTATTGGCCTTGTGGAAAGTCACGATCTTAGTGATAGGCATGGGATTGCCCTTTGGGAAGATGATACTATGAGTTTCTGCTATTACTGCTAGCTCTTCATATTCTGGAGACCTACCCAACATCCTTTTTCCCCAAGATAAGAAGCCTTTCACACGTATATTGTGTCAAACTAATAAATTGGAGCCATCAACTCTACCCACATGTTCGCCCCCAATAGACCATGCCAATTATTTTGGCATGTGGACTTGCACTTTTCATAATAAATAGGTTGATGGAAAATTATGAGAAGAAAAGAAATAGCTTGTAGCCAATTCTAACAGCATAGTTGAGGTAAACTTGGCCTATTTTGGTAGAGTTAGAAATCAAACGCTTCATTTTGATGATGGGGAAGGGTGTTGTCGACTTGATGTGTACAAACAGATAAACCTTGCCAAATAAGGGCAAACTGTGCCATGTGTGAAAGGGTTCTAAGAAGAGGCAGTCACCCTAACATGAGAAGGGAAGGCAAGTCCCCTTCCAATATTAGCCAAGAGAAGTTTACATCTATCTATATTACTATATTATAATGCAAGAATCTCTCGAATTTGAGATTATGTCTACATGTTTGTGGCATAGTTTACTCTCAAATAAAAATACAAGTATCTCTCCAATTTAAATGTCCTTCTCTATATAACTACTAAGAAAATATGGCTTACAAGTTGCAAGTGACCCCCTACATACCAATTTCCAAATATAGAGCACGTGCATGCAAACACACACACACACACACACACACACACTCTCTCTCTCTCTCTCTCTCTCTCTCTCTCTCTCTCTCTCTCTCTCTCTCTCTCTCTCTCTCTCTCTCTCTCTCTCTCTCTCTCTCTCTCTCTCTCTCTCTCTCTCTCTCTCTCTCTCTCTCTCTCTCTCATGGCCTCCTGAATATCTCACCTAGAGTGCCATGAAAAAAGCTTAAGCCTCCTAAATATCTCACATAGAGTTCCATGACAAAAGCTTGCTTTGTGTAGAAGTGATTGGGGTATACTATTATAGGAGCTATTTTACATCCTCGGATGTCAAATCCTTTTCTAACTAACTAGGACTAATACAAGGTGTAAGGAGACAATTCTTACTTGGGAGACATATGATGCTCATGCCTACTATGCTCTTCTCAAATGCATTTCCAAAGAGGTTATTCCAATGGTTACCTCATGGAGGGTGGCTTCAAAAGTGTGGAAGAAGCTTTAGTTTATGTATGAGGCACCATTGACCATGCCACTTGTGACCCTCTATGGTCACCTATAGATGATCAAGTTTGACCATGGCATTGATACAATTTAGTCCTTTCTTCATCAAGTGACACAATACATGATCAACTTTGATAGATGCAACTTACCCTTCCAAAAGCACATCTTGTGGGGACTATCCTCTATAGGCTTCCTCATGGCTTATGATCTTAGACATCAATGGCACCTGTCCGTTTTGAGCATGTGTCCATGTTGCTTGAGCATGAGGCTTCTTTGCATTTATAGGGCAGACTAGCATCTTGATATGATCGCAACCAAGAGGCTTATGTAGCTTTAGAGAGGGTGACATCAAGAAGAAGGTGAAGGCATATTGTTATAATTATAGGAAGAAGAATCATATTTAGAAGGATTGCAAAGATCTAATGGCATTGCAAAAGGAGTGGGAGAAGAAAAAGAAGGTTAAGAATGATTAGGACCTTGAGAATTGTGAGGGAGCTACACTTCTGTGGGATCTAGATGATGCTTGTGTGTATTTTGCTCTTCTTTGATGCATTTTTTAAGAGATTCTTTTGGTGGATCTTGCCTCTTGTAGGATAACTTTAGTGTTATGGGAGGAGCTTTAGTTGTGGTACAAACTACACTGACTATGTGTGCAGTGATCCTCTATGGACAACTCTAGCCAATGAAGTTTGAGCCTAAATATACTTTTTAGTTTTTTTTGCTTCTTGTTACATAGTTATAGGATCAGCTTTGACATGTGCAGTTCATGCTTCAAGAGTCTAATCTTATTGAGAACACAATAAGATTTCAATGCTTTGTGAACACAGACATCCTAATGTCTATAGTTCATGCTTCAAGAGTCTATGTTATGAGCAATTATATATAGGGCCATCCTAATTGTCAAGATTTCAAAAACAAGACATTCTTCATCATGTTTGATATGGCTTTCTTAATAAAATGTGTGTTCACACTTTGTGTTCCAAATTGGTTTTGGGGGGGGGGGGGGGTGATGAACCTGCACTCGTTACGCACTCAACATGGCACAAAAAGGTAACACGATATATGAGCTCAAGGTATACTCTTGTATTATTCAATTCAAAAAGTGGGACAACATAGACACATCCCAGGACTACACCCTCGTGAAGCTGCACATAAGAGGGTTCACTGTTGAGTGTTGAAATGACTTGTTTTTTGGCTAATTTTTGTTGTTTTTGAGAGCTGAATGGTTGATTTTATGAGATGATTGATTGGTTTGGAAGTGGTTTGAGAGTGTTTTGGATGATATTGATTGTGTTTTGGAAGTTCATGATGTTTATTAGTGGTTCTGTGATGTTCTGATAGGTTCTGATTGGTTCTGTATACCTTCTGTTTTGTTCTGTTTTGGTCTATTTTGTTTTGATTGTCTTCTGTAAGGAGGGATGGAGTATTGATTGATGAAGATTGAGATCTTGTGAAAGCTTATTGAATGGTTTGTGAGAGTTTGGAATGGTTTGAGTATGAGTTATGTGGTTTTGATGACCTTATGTAACCTTCTGTAGATCTTCTGTAGAGCCTCTGTTTCTGTTCTGTTCTATTCTGTAGTGTAGCTGTTCTGGTACTGTTCTGTGACTGTTCTGTATGCTTCTGTATGTGTTCTGATGGATGAGAGTGTAGCTTGGAAAAGTTTTCTAGCCTTGGAAAGAGGTGAATACAAGTGCAAAAGAGCTGAAAGAAGTAGCTGTTGAAGACTCAAGTGAAGACTAGAGTGAAGTGACGGTAGTGAGCTATGAAAAGACACTGTAGTGGCTCTGGTGACTCTTCATATCCGACATACCTATTGGGAGGGGTATCCACGACCTAAGAAGGATTATTGAGAGTGATTTTGAGAGATTGTAGTGAGGATATGATGTATTATTGATGGAGAGAGAGAGAGAGAGAGTCAGAGATAGCCAATTCTACTGAAACAGAGTGATTGTATATGAGAGATTGAGAGAGAAGACTATGAAGATATTGAAGATGAATACTATGTGATGTATTTCCATTCAAAGATGGTGTATTCCTTTGCTTTCTTTGTTCTATTGATGGATTTTGTGAAGATATTGAAGAATATGGTTGATTCTATCAAATTCGTGGGAGATCTACATGATGCTATATGAAGATTTGTTGTGCCTGGTGTTCTTTTCTTCATTGTGATCATATGAAACATGATAAATAAGCTTGTTGATGTTACAATATAGATTTTCTTGCAAGAGAATTCCCTTTTCCTTGGTGTTCCTCTTGGGGCTCCATGTTTTTGGTGCGCAGCTGGGGAAACTTGCCATCAACAAGTACCAGAAGAGGCTGAAAATGAAGGAAATGGCATTGCCAAGAAGAGAAGAATTCAATGGATGCTTGTAAGGTTCCTTCTTCCACTTAAGAGTTGGAATTTCTCATAATCAGAGTCACTTTCCACAAGAAGTTCATCCCACAATGGCGGAAACACATCACCATCATGATGCATGCTCTATGTGGTGGACAGTTTCCTCTTCCTGTTGAAGCAGCAGAAACTTGCATTTTGGTGGCAAACTGTTTGGGGACAAACTGAAGAGAAGAAACAGAGAGAATGACCATCCATGGAAGATTTGGCATTCATTGAGAAGTTTCCAGAAAACATCAAGTGGGAGATTGTGAAGAAGCTTCAGGAGTCTTGGGCTGTGGAAGTTCACAGAGACAAGAAGGAAAAGAGTTGGAATTTGTTCGTGGATGCTCAACAGCAAGATACATGGGATGCTTGGTGCACTGATAACCTTCTGTTTGTTCAATTAGCAACCCACTGGAAGTTGGTAGACAGAGTGTTTTCCACAACATACATTGTTGAAACCATCAAAAGCTGGGATTACTATGATGATGGCACCACCACAATGCTCAGACGTATGCATTTTGACACCTTCAGAACCGAATATCTTCCTCTGTGCAATGGAATGAAAGCAGAATTCAGGGACGTTGAAAAGAAAGAAGTAGAAGAAATGTTGGCAAGAGAGTCCTCCAAAGATTGAAGCCTTCTGTTAACCCTCTGTGGAGCACTAACAACATAGTGGAGCCAACCCCCTGATGAATGACGCAATAAAGAGGCAAGCGTTAGAACAAGTCCAGAGGTACGTGAAAAGAGAGAAAGCAAAAATTAGGGCTGAGAATGAGCTCGCAGCAGAAGCCGCCTTTGACGCCCTTGCGGAACTCTTTACAGAAGTCCCAATGGCACATCAAGCCCTTCTCCTGCTGGAGGTCCACTTCCATGCCAGATCCACCCTGGAAATATTGATGACATGCCAGCAAATGTAGTCCCATTGCTAGTTTTTAAGGGAGAGTACAATGAAGACCCCGATCTTCATGTAGCAGAGTTTATGGTAGCATGTGTGGCTAACAATGCCAGAACCCCTGAGCATTGGTTGGCAATATTCCCCGCCACTTTCAAGGGCGCGGCGTTTCAGTGGTATGAGAGACAAACAGCAGGAACTTTTGGCACATGGGACGACCTGAAGTTGGCCTTCCTCACTAAATTCAGGCATGAAGGTTTTGAAGAGCGGATGCGAGAGGACTTTATGAACCTAAGTCAGTCCTCTGGAGAAAGAGCAGAAGCTTATGTCTCACGAATGGAATCCATCCTGAAGAGATGGACTAACCATAATCTAGATGATGGCATTCAGAAGGGAGTGTTTCTTAGAGGATTACAACCAGAAGTCCGTAAGTTTGTGGAGCTGCAAAGACCAGCCACACTGCAAGCTGCAACAGAAGGTGTAAGACTGTACGATGAAGTGGAAGCTAGACTGGCGATGAATCCACGAAGAGGAGTCCTACCTCCTCTGATGCCAGGAATGATGTACCCACCAAATGCAGTCCCAGGGACTGTCCCCTACCCTTACCAACAGATGCCCCCAGTATCATAGTACAGTGCACCAAATCCACAGTGGCCACAATCCATGCCTCAAATGATGGTTCAACCACAACAACAATGGTCCCAACCAATTTCCTCAATGCCAAATTAGCAACAGTGGAATCTTACCAACTGGAGCCAACAGCCAACAGTTCAAACAGGAGCTCTGAATCAGAATCAAAATAGAGACTCCTCTGCATCAGCCCAACCTGTTTATGCAGTGATTACAGAGACTCCTCAAAACCCTCCTGTCAGTACCTCCGGAGGAGAAAGCTTCAAGGATTACTTATCCAACTCAGTTGCAAACATAAAAAAGGAGTTGATGGATGTGATTACAGAGCAGCTAACAGACGCTGAAAGTGAATACCGCTAGCATATCCAACGTTGCAGGAGCAGGAAGAGATGTGATGCGGTCAAATACTTGGTGTGGTAAGTGTCATCAAGCAGGCCATTTAGCCACTGAATGTACACAAAAACCAACCATTCCTGGAGCCTTCTGTTCCTACTGTTTGCGGAAGAACCATACAGAGGATATTTGCTCTCTGAAAGAGATGCATGATAGGAGAAGGAAGGAAGAAGACACAAGATTCAACTTGCTAGAATCCAAAATGACAACGCAGGATATTGGACCCAAGCCTAGAGAGTTTGGTCCTAATTTCGGACCTAGAAGGTTTCCATCCCAAAGTTACAGAGGAAGGTAGTTTGGCGGTGGTCAGAGATCAGAAGTGGAGTGTTATAGATGTGGAGAAAAGGGGCACATTTCACCAAATTTTCCAAATACCAGAAGGTAAGTGGATTACAAGCCCTTATGCAGTCGATGCAAAGGAGAAGGCCACACTGCAAAAGACTGTCCAAGCCCAGCCCCAGTGAAAAACAGTGCTACTGATAGTCCGGCCAAGGCCCAAGAGCCTACCTCCAATTTAGTGGAATTGGAAGTTGCTGCCATCACTCGTGTAAAGCAGAAGGAACCACCTATCCAGAAAGAAAATAACCCTCCAGTCACAACAGTGAAGTTCAATCTTCCACCAGAAGAACAAAACAGAACAGAGCCTGACAGTGCCGTACAGAGCCCTACAGTGCCACAAAGAGTTACAGAGACAGTTCCAAAGACAGGACCAGAGGTCCAGGAGATAGAAGAGGAGGAAGTGCCACAAGTGGCAGAAGAAGTTCCCATGATTCCTCTGTTGGAAGAAAGAGGGAAAATGAAAATGGGTGTTGCCCGATTCCCTAACCGGTTAGAGAAGCCAGTGGATCCTATTAAGGAATACGATCTAGTCAGAGATCTAGATACCTTTAAACCAAACCTTACATTCCAACAATTATTGATGTTGTCTCCCAGTTGCCGAAAAAGGCTCAAAAGTATACTGACAAGAAGACGTGGCTTAAGGATTGCTCCTTCAACAGCAACAAAGTCCAATAAGGCTCCAGAGCCTGTAAAAGAAGTGGATGTGGCTAACGCTTTCCTAGATCCGGGTACTCCAGAGACTGGAGTGTGGATAGAAGGATGTTTTATTGCAAATGCACTGATTGATGGTGGTTCATGAGTGAACATTATGACAGATGTGACAATGAAAGATCTAGGCCTACAAGGTGTGCAACCCACCCAATGGCTCATTAGACTGGCGGATCATAGTAGAATCAAGCCTTTGGGCATTCTCCCATATGTGAAGACTACAGTGACTGGAAAAGATTATTGGCTAACCTATCTGGTGGTGAAGCCAAATTATTATGGTACGCCCTATCCTCTGTTACTGGGCAGACCATGGCTTTTTGAAGCCCGAGCAAGGACGGATTGGTTCAAAGGAACCTTGACCTTGGGTAGAGGACCCAATAAAGTGGTGCTGAAACTGTATGGTTCTCAAAAAGGACATGGATCCACCTCCTTGGAATTATCTTCTGACTCCCCTAATGAGGCTACAGATGGAACATCAGCAGACGAAGATGCTGTCAAACAAATCCTTCCCAAGAAAACAGTGGCACGTTCCTTAACAATGGATACTGTAAGCCGACTTCCAAAAGATGCAAAGTCATTATCAATGGGTGAATACTTCCTGCCTAAACCAGGAATGACTTCTGAAATCACTTCTGACAGTGAGATAGAAGCATGGATGTACTGCTCTCCCTGTTACATGGCCATAGCAGAGACAAAGATAGAGGCAGAAGAGGAAACATAGAATCTGTTCTTCTGTTACAGAGCTCCTACAGAGACAGAAACAAAAGCAAAAACAGAAGCAGAGACAGAGACAGAAGCAGAGACAGAAACAACGACAGAAGAGGATGGATATGATATGGAAGAAGAAGGTTATGAAAGTGAACCAGAAGAATCTATCCCACCTAACGAGGATATATATAAAGAAGAAGTTCCAGAAGCATCAGAAGCAGATGAGCTCATGCTATGGGACAGAATGGCAATGGTACCATTTGGTCTGGTAAATGAATCTTCTCGTATGCAAAATCTTTATAAGAAATGGATTAAGAAGAACAAGCCGTCTTTCAGTAGTGGCTCATGCCGTCCTAACCCATCTTTGCCAAAGAAAGATGATGATGATGCACCGTGCCAACAAGCACCAGTCCCACAAACCCAACAGGCATCAGAGGGTCCCTGTTATGTGACGTTCCTAGATGTGTCATCTTCAGAGGAGGAGTCTTCAAGCCAAGAGGTAATTAATCTTGAAACCAAACCCAAAACGGCTCTAGTCCCATTTCAACATCTTAAGGAGCAACCTAAGTCTCCACCAAAAGAAGAAGTTGGTTCTAGTGGGACATCAGAAGAGGACACCACTCCCTTGAAGGAGTCGGATCTATATCCAGAAGCAGCCCGTGGGACCTTCATCCGTGAAGTAGAAGGTGAAAGGCAGCTAACTTTTGTGGATGCAGAAGGCACTAAACGCCACTTGAAGGTGGGTAGCAGCCTACCAGAAGAGGAGTTGTCAACCTTGTACAACTTGTTGAAAGAAAATTTGGACGTGTTTCCATGGTCCTATAAAGACCTAAAGGGGATTGATCCCACAATATGTCAACATCATATTGACTTGGAGCCTGATGCCAAGCCAGTACGGCAACGACAGAGGCGAATGAACCCGAATTATTCCACATTGGTGAAAGCGGAGCTGCTAAAGCTTCTGGAAGCCGAGTTCATCTATCCAATGGCAAATAGTGAATGGGTTTCACCCATCGTGGTTGTACCCAAGAAGAATGGCAAATTGCGAATATGTGTGGATTTTCGCAAGTTGAATTCCAAGACGAAGAAGGATCACTTTCCGATTCCTTTCACAGACAAACTGTTGAACGCAGTGGCTGGACATGAGCTTTATTCCCTTCTGGATGGATTCAGTGGATACAACCAAGTCCAAATCACAGAAGAAGACTAGTCCAAAACAACCTTCACCACAGAATGGGGGACCTACGCTTACCGAGTGATGCCATTTGGGATTTGCAATGCCCCTGCTACTTTCCAGCGAGTCATGATGACCGCATTCCAAAATCATTTGCATGACTTTATTGAAGTATATTTGGATGACTTCTGTGTCTATAGTTTGATCCATGAACACTGGGAGCACCTGGAACAATGCTTTGACCGATGCCGGGAGTATGGGATTTCCCTCAACCCCGAAAAATGCATCTTTGGGGTCTCTTCTGGAGTTCTGTTGGGCCACATTGTCTCTGCACAAGGGATATCAACAGACCCTGCAAAGATCAAAAAGATCGCAGCTCTGACCGCACCCACCAACCTCAAACAGTTGAGGGGATTCCTAGGCCATGTGGGTTACTACAGAAGGTTCATAGCTCATTTTGCAACAAAGGCAACCTCCTTGCACAAGCTTCTGAGGAAAGATGCAGAGTTTACTTGGACGGAAGAATGTGACAAAGCCTTCCACACTCTGAAGCAGTGTTTGATTGAGGCACCCATTCTGCAACCTCTTGATTGGACGAAGGAGTTTCATGTACACACTAATGCATCTATTGAAGGCTTAGGCGCAATCCTCTGCCAGAAGGGCTCCTCAAAGCTGGATCAACCCATCTATTACCCAAGCCGAAAAGTCACTGATAGGGAACGGAACTATACATTGACAGAGCTTGAGTGCTTGGCAATGGTGTTTGCCCTAGAGAAGTTCCGCCACTACCTCCTCTCCACCCACTTTAAGTTTTATGTGGATCATGAGGCCCTGTCCTTCCTGATGAACAAAGCAGATGTGAAAGGATGAATGATGAGATGGCTTCTTCTATTTCAGGAGTTCAACTTTGAGGTGATTACTAAGCCTGGTCGTTCCCATGTTTTGGCTGATCATCTGTCGCGTATCCCACAAACTGCAGACGAGGAGCAGGATGATCCAGACCTCCCGGATGCTTCCCTATTCTTGGTAGAAACTATAACTCCCTGGTATGCAGACATTGCCAATCTGCTGGCAACCCAGCAGTACCCTCCTGGCATTTCTAGTCGGGAAAGGAAGAAGCTCATGCTAGAATCAGCCCCCTACACCCTGCTAGGCGGTGCACTGTACAAGAAAGGCAAAGATGAAGTGCTCCGAAGATGTGTTGCAGGAAATGAGATTGGGATTGTTCTGAAGGCTTGCCATGACGAGCCATGTGGAGGCCACTTTGCAGGAGAAGCTACAGCCAGGAAGGCTTTGCTAACAGGTTATTGGTAGCCTACCATTCATAAGGATGCCTATGATTACTGTAAAAGATGTGATGCTTGTCAAAGAATGGGGAAACCCACAAAGACAAGTGCCATGCCACTGCAACCTATCCTTCCCCTGAAGCCATTTGAGAAGTGGGGCATCGACTTTGTAGGCCCAATTGATCCTCCTACTAGAAGGAAACAGAACCGATACATCCTTGTATGTACGGATTATGTCACAAAGTGGTGTGAGGCTAAAGCCCTAAAGCAGGACGATGGTAACAGCGTGGCCCTGTTCATGTACGAGAATATCATCACCCGTTTTGGCAGTCCCTTAGAGTTGGTAAGTGATAGAGGCACTCATTTCCTTAACAAAGTCATGGAAGAGTTGACAGAGTTGTATAAGATCCGCCATCGCAAGTCCACTCCTTATTACCCTAGAGCCAACGGCCAAGTCGAAGTCACCAATCGCATCTTCTGCTCGATTCTGACAAGAACAATTGCCGCACATCGTCGTGATTGGGATGATTGACTTACAGAGGCCCTCTGGGCATACAGAACCTCCCATAAAGCAGCAACAGGACAGACATCCTTTCAGTTGGTGTATGGTACAGACGCTGTTTTTCCTGTTGAACTGGAACTACCCTCTTCTAGTCTTTCTCTCTCCTCGTCACTCTTATTCTCTCTCTCCCTGCAGTATTTCTCTCTCCTCTACAGTCTTTCTCTCTCCTCTTTCTCTCTCCCTGGTTCTCTCTCTAACAAGTGGTATCAGAGCTTCAGTCTTTGATCCATTATTTTCTTCCATTTTCACTCCTATTTTCCTATTTCAAATCCAATTGCAGGCAAAAATGGTACAAGACAGTGACTAGTGGAGTGCTGCAGGACAACTACAGTTAGCAAATGACTACATCTGGAGATATTCAAGGTCAGATATGGCGGATAAGGGCTTAAATGGTTGGACGTCACCAAATTTTATGCAAAATTGAAGGTAACTAGGGTAAAGGATGGTTAACCGGGCCTAGTTTGGGAACAAACTGTGGTTACTTTAAAAAGAGGGGTTTCTCTTTCCCCTTTCCTGGAGTTTCCTGTAGGTTTCATGGAAGTTCAGCCCTGAAGATCAGTAAATATCTCTCTTATCCCTGAGTTTCTTGGTCAAATACCACATGGAAATGATTCCTCAGTTCAAGACCTTTAGAATGAGCATATGGTTGCTCAAGCTTTCCACTACCAAGGAGCCAGAAGCAGCCTCGAAAATTGCGGCGCAATTTTCGAGCTGATTCCAGCCCAGCCCTGCTTCAAGCTTGCTTCTCCTCAGCTCTGGCACTCCTCTTGATTCATTTCAAACATAAATCCTCAGCAATAGTGAGATTCTCAGCCATATTCAAGGATTCCTCAGCTCTCTTGAACCCTAGGTGAACAGTCCATGGGCAGCCATGAAAGCTTCAGCCCAAGCTTCCATTTCTTGACAATTTCTTGAAGATTCTTCATCCTTTTGACCCGTGGAATCATTTCAGCAAGGATTCTTCAACAAATTGCAAGGATTAAGCACGGGATGGCTAAAGATTGAGGATCAAGAGCTTCTATGGAGTAAAAATTTGGGGGAAATGGGTTTAATGCTTCAATTTCAAGCATTTGAAGCTTCAAGATTGGTCTCAACCATCAGATAAGCAAGCCTTATGGATTATTTTGCTAACATTGGACAACCGGGAGTCCTATCAAGCATTTGGCAAGTTATTTTCAGCCATGTCAAGGTATTTCTCTTCAATTTTTAATCTCTCTCATTAATCCAATTGCTGAGCTTAAGCCATTTGACTGAGAGATTAAAGAATTGAACATTTTCATCAAATTCTCAGCCAACCTTTGCTTGAATTCACCTACTCATGAATGCAATGCTTGCCTAATGCATATTAGCTTCAATCAATGAATTAAAGGCCTCAATCTGAGATTTCAGCATAACATTTGAATCTTAATGACTGAATACATTGATTGATGCTTTTGTTTACTCTAATCCAATTGATTGGTTGATTCTCTTTTGCCTAAATTGAAAAATTGTAAAAGGGTAAGTACTAGCAATCAGTGAGTCACTGAATTGCATAGGTAAAACCCTTCTCCCATCTCAAGTTTTCTTATCTCAATCAATTGCATCTCATGAAAGGCTGAATGGATATTTTTCAATTGCATATCATGCTGATTGCTTAGCACACTAGCCTCTGCCATGTTGATATTCCCACCGAGGAAAAAGCTGGATGCCAGGGGAGATAGTGGGACAAAAGAGAGGTGACCCTCCCTCACTATCGAAGATCCCGAAGGGGTGCAACCAACCAACCCGGAGGGAACTTTGCCCACCTCCCAGTGATTCGAAGCCCGTGTAGGGAGACTGTCATGCCGTTTTATCCCTCACACAGGTACAGTGAGTGGAGAATTGAAGATTGAAGACTTTCCAACGACTCAAGTACCTACTGGATTAAAACAGGGTAAAACAGGGAATTTACAGGTTACCCACAGGGTATTTACAGGTGGATACAGGTACACCCTTTGTTACTGAAGCACAGGTGCAGGTACTACAGGGTACCCACAGGTCCTCTATACCCCTTTGCAGGGTTTGGTAGCCATTTGAGGTTACTCTCTTGCATTACAGGGTCAAAACAGGGCACTTACAGGTCTAAACAGGGTGCAGGACTGGACAGTTCAGACTCTGAAATTCAATTACAGAATTTTCTATCCTGAACCTGTTATAGCGTGCTATAGCTCATCTCGAAGAGGGCATTGTTAGCTTTGATTCGCACAAAAAAGTTTTGCAATCGGAGTTTTCTAGCCAAAGTTATAGCCGTTTTACTGACAGGGGGTACTGCAAGACTGCACTAGTATGGCAGGACATAAAGACAAAAATAAGGTCTAGGAGGATTATGCACAACAAATCAGGGATTCCATGATGGAAAGAACACTTCAAGAGAAACCTGAAGAGCCTCAACAACAAGGAGAAATTAGTATACTCAATGATACTTTGTGTGCCCATGAACTAAGACATAAGGAACGTCATGAGGTTATTTTGTCAGCAATGGAGCATATGATTTTATCATTTGGTCAAACGAAGTCTACAATGGAGCAAATGATTTTATCTCATGGACAAATGAAGTCTACCGTTGATAAGTTGATGGATTCAACTACCCAAACCAAGGCTTCCATTGATAAATTAGTAGAATCCAATGCTCAACTTATGGCAAAATTTTCCCAATTAATGCCGTTGCAAATGGGGTCAAAAGAAGCCAATGAGAAGGCTTGTTCAAATAGTGACCCTTCAGTCCCACTTCAGCCATCCAACCAAAATGGTTATGGAGATGGGATCATTGGAAGAAGAGGTATTCCAAATAGTCAGTATGAAGTAGGAGAAGCTTCACAAAGGCATGATGACTATTTGGGCAGTTTGAACGGAGCCAATACTCAAGCTTTTGGACTGCATACTCAGCATTCTAGGGGTACTTTACCAACAGGAAGATTACATGGTAATTCTCAGCCACTTGTTGGAAGATATCAGTCTCAATTTGGGGGTTTAGTACTTAGAAATCCTGATCAGCCAGTTTTGGGACAGCAACCCTTTCATGATAGAGAATTCAAGGACAAAATTGTTTTATCCAAATTCAATGGCCAGTCATATTCACCATCAGAATTAGAGGAATGGACCTCTAAGATGAAGTCCTATTTTGACATATTTCCTAAAACTGATGATATGAAGATACATTTTGCCTCCTTACACTTAGAAGGATTTGCCCACACTTGGTGGAGGTATATCAAGAAGAGAATGTACTTATTGAGAATTGGGAAGCTTTCAAGGCACTTATGGCTGAAGTCTTTGTTTCACCTCTTGAAAAAGAGAAGTTAGAACGAAGATGGTATGGTTTGGAACAAAGGGGCCTAATTGTAAGAGAATATACAAACCAATTCCTCAACTTGACCATGTATGTGGAAAACATCAGTGATGAGGCCAAGTTACACAAGTTTATGTATGGTTTAGAACCATCCTTGTCAGCTGATGTTATGGTGCAGAATCCTACTTCACTTTTCAAGGCTATTGAGCTCGCAGAGCGCTATGGAAGGAAGTATAGGAAAGAGTCTTCATTTCAGCCAAGTTATGGACAGCCAAGGACTGTTTTAAAGCAAGGGCAAGTTGGTAACAATTATGGCAGCAATCATATGCCTAGTGGGAGCTTACGGATACCAACTTATCCTCCATTTAATGCTTCTAGGCTTCAAAGCAATTTCAGGACAGCAAATAGTCCAAAGGTTGAATTTAAGCAAGGTGATAATAAGCCTAAGTCTACTTCAGCCAATACAAATTCCAGAAATATTCCCATGGATCTTTACAAGGAAAGAAAGGACAAAGGCTTATGCTTCAAGTGTGGAGAAAAGTATACTCCTGACCATGCTTCAAAGTGTGTATACAAAAATGGCAAGCAAAAAATTCAGAGTATGCTAGTTCTTGAGGACTTTGAAAATGACATAGATGAAGTTAATGTAGTCACAATCAATGCTGAAAATGAAGATTTCGAGGATGATGGTGGACAGGAGTACTTCTATGATCCATCTGATTCTTTTCCTTTTGATCCAGGCGGTGATATCCCATTTGATCCTGGTGGATTTTGTAATGAGTTGTCTGCTGCCACTAATTGTTCTATCTCTATGGATGCTTGGACGGGATCTAAGAGCCCTAATACACTTCGTATGAAGGGAAGCATATGTGGAAAGCCAGTGTTCATCTTGATAGATAGTGGTAGTACTCACAGTTTTGTCAATAAATCTATTATGTACAAGTTGAATTGTGTTCCCACTGACTTACAGCAGCCCATTCGAGTACAAGTGGCTAATGGTGAAGAGGAAACCAGCACGCAGATTTGCCCACAGGTTTCTTTGTAGATGGCTGAAAATTTTGAAGTCAAAGTAAACCTAATCACTTTGGAAATGGGGCCCATAGATATTGTACTTGGTTGTGATTGGTTGATGACCTTAGGCAGGATTACTATGGATTTCTCACAGTTATATATGGAGTTTTTCTCCAATGGACAGCTCATCCGTTTACAGGGGATCCCTAGTAGATCTGATTTTCAGCTTATCACCATTCAACAACTCAAGAAAGAGTACAAAAAGCGCTCACAGATATTTGTATTACATTTGAACAAAGAAACACAGGATCAGCCCAATAATTCAGCAAACCATCCAGCCTTGACAGCTCTTCTTGAGGAGTATAGAGATTTATTTGAAGTACCTACTTCATTGCCTCCTAAGAGAGCGGTGGATCACCCTATTGATTTGGAACCCAACTCAAAGACAATCAATAAACCACCTTACAGACTATCAAAATGTGAACGAGAGAAAGTAGCCAAGCAAATCAAAGAGCTTCTTGAAATGGGATTTATTGAACCCAGTTCTTCACCTTATGCGTCCCAAGTCCTGTTAGTCAAAAAGAAAGATGGATCTTTCAGAATGTGCATTGACTACAGGGATCTCAATAAGATACCAGTGAAGAACATGTATCCTATACCCAGGATAGATGATTTGCTTGATGAGCTTAAGGGGGCTCGATTCTTCACGAAGATTGATTTGAGATCAGGGTATCATCAGATTCGCATGAGAGAGGGTGATGAGGTCAAGACTGCTTTTAGAACTGATCGTGGGCTCTACCATTTCTTGGTGATGCCATTTGGCCTTACAAACGCTCCAGCTACCTTTCAAAGCCTGATGAATAAGATTCTACAACCTTTCCTCTTTCAGTTTGTCTTGGTGTTCTTTGACGACATTTTGATCTATAGCAAGACTTTACAGGATCATTTGTCGCATATGAGGAAGGTTTTTGATGTGTTGAGACATCATAGGCTTTTTGCTAAGGAGAAGAAGTGTTCTTTCATGCAGACTGAAGTGGAATACTTGGGTAATATAATAGTGAAAAAGGAATACAGGCTGATCCCAAGAAGGTGCAATGCATAAAAGATTGGCCAACGCCTACTACTACTACCTCTCTTAGAGGATTTCTTGGTCTATCTTCATTCTATCGCAGATTTATAAAGCATTATGCGGCAATTGCAACCCCTTTAACTGATAGGTTGAAGAAAGAGGCTTTCTTTTGGGATGCTCTTGTAGATAGCAGCTTCAACCAGTTAAAGGAATTACTTACCTCTGCTCCTATTCTTGTATGCCCGGATTTCTCTAAAGAGTTTACTATACAGTGTGATGCTAGTGGCCGTGGCATTGGGGCTGTTTTGCTTCAGGAGCATGGAGTAATTGCATTTGAAAGCCGTAAGCTTACTGATAAGGAGATGGCCATGAATGTTTATGACCAGGAAATGTTGGCTATTCTGCATGGAATCAAGAAATGGCACCATTACTTATATGGCAGCCGATTCAGAGTACATAGTGATCATCGGGTACTCAAGTATTTCCTTACTCAGTCAAATCTTACTCCAAAGCAACGACGATGGGTAGCAACATTACAAAATTATGACTTTGACATCACTCATACAAGGGGCAAAGATAACATAGTGACTGATTCTCTCTCTCGTATGTGGGCATGTAAAGTATCAGCCATGACAGAATTACATAGTGATTGGATTGAAGAGCTACAAGAGGCATATCTCTTAGATGAGGAATTCAGCCAAATCTTTCAGAAATTACAGCAAGGTCTTATGGAAGAAAACTCACATTACCAGCTTAAAAATGGTCTTATTTGGTGGAAGGGCAAGATTGTTATTCCCTCTACTTCTTCTTTCAAGTGAAAAATTATGGAGGAGTTGGATTCTTCGCCTTTAGCTGGACACTTGGGAGTTTTCAAGACTTATGACAGGATCAGCAAGAGATTTTATTGGAAAGGACTGTGGAAAGATGTCAAGGACTTCGTTATGAAGTGTATGCCTTTGTAGCAAAATAAGGATAGCACCCATAAGCCAGCAGGTTTGTTGCAGCCATTGCCTATTTCTATGGGTAAATGGACTCATATTACTATGGACTTTATCACTGGCTTACCTACTACCAAGAAGGGGTGGAATAGTATTTATGTGGTGGTTGAAAAACTCACCAAAGCAGCTCATTTTATCCCAACAAAAATTCAGTTTACTGCATCTCAGGTGACCAACCAGTTTATGGAGCATATTTTCAGATTACATGGATTACCGCAGGTGTCCATGATAGGGACTCAAAGTTTATGAGTAACTTTTGGCAAGCGGTATTTACATCTATGGGTACTAAGTTGGCTCCATCTATGGCTTATCATCCCCAAACTGATGGACAGACAGAGAGAGTTAATAAATGGTTGGAGACTTATCTTCGCCATTTTTGCTATGATGTCCAAACCTCATGGGATTCTTGGTTACACCTGGCTGAGTTTGCTTATAATAATTCCACTCATGCGAGCATAGGAGTTTCACCCTTTGAGGCTTTGTATGGTTACAAGGTGCCCTTACCCACAGTCATTTTTAATGAAAAGATCAATCCTCATGGGAAGGAAGAGTTGGAAAGAATGCAGACCCTTCTTCAGCAATGCAAGGTGAATCTAAGGAAGGCTCAAGATCAGATGAAGATGTATGCTGATGAGAAAAGGAGGCCTTTAGAGTTCCAGGAAAGAGAGCTGGTTTTGTTGAAGGTGCCCAAATCCAAGTACTCTACATTGAAAGATGGATCCAGTAATAAGCTTGCCCACAGATTCTATGGCCCTTATAGGATCCTTAAGCGGATGAGCTTCCCTCTTCTACAAAGATTCATAACGTCTTCCATGTTAGTCAGCTCAAGCTCTATTATGGTGATCCAGTGGATTTAGTTGATGAGCTGCCACCTATTGATGAAGATGGTATTGTTCAGTACATCCCAGAGGCTATTATAGGTCAGCGTGAAAAGAAGCTTCGATCACGTTCTATTGTGGAATATTTGATTAAATGGAGAGGTTTACCCTCTGAAGAGGCTTCTTGGAGACATGATTCAATATTGGATGAGTATCCATACTTGAGGGATACATTGGTGGTTGAAGCCTATTGCTTATGGAGCTAGTATTGGTGCAGACTGGTTCAGGACAGCACGCTGTTTTAGAATTGTTTTTGTCGTACTTCATTTTCAGAATTGAGCTATCTACACGAGCTTAAAGTACTCTTCAAGAGCTTCGTTTTGATATGTGGTACATATAATTTGGACACTTCTATCAAAAGTTATGGTAGATTTGGTCCAGCATGGACTGTTATTTCAGCAAGCTGTCTACTTTCTTCTGGAACTATTTGTTGAAGATTCTATGGCTCCAATTGCTTCTGAAGTTCTTCAAATCATGTATATAGCGGGGTCCTCTTTCCGTTCTTCAAATTCAGCCCTTGTAATGATAATTTTTCACTCATTTTCCATTTATAAAGCTGTGAAACAGAGTAGTACTCTGTTCTATCCATCTCTTCTTTAGTTCTTTTTAGGTTTGTTTTTTAGGACAAAAACTTTTGGGAAGGGATGGATTGTAAGAAGCTGGGAATAGTTAGAATGCTAATAATATGCCATGTCACATAGACACTGGTATATAAGGAGAGAAGTTGTAATTTTTCACATCTTTTGACAAATCAATACATTTACAATCTTTCTCTCCCTTCTTGCTCTAAGCTTCCATGGCTTCTTCATCTTTCCTGTCTTTCTCTCTCCAATTCTAGTCTTTCTCTCTCCTCGTCACTCTTATTCTCTCTCTCCCTGCAGTCTTTCTCTCTCCTCTGCAGTATTTCTCTCTCCTCTTTCTCTCTCCCTGGTTCTCTCTCTAACATTCCGGTGCACGGTTTTTGAGTTATTCATTTTTGAAGCATTTTGCGCAAATTAGCAGGTTTTTCATGTGCACGCACTTTTCTTGCTTCGGAACCATGATCTGATGTCATAGCCATGCCAACCACTTTTCCCCTGACATTTTTCCTTTTTACTCCGAGTCATTCCGATACACGGTTTGTCCAATATTAATTTTCTGGTTTTTTTATGACTTTTTTTTTGACATTTTTCCATGTGAACCTGCCCTGTTTGCATCGGAATTCCAATTTGATTTGATAGTCGTGTCTCCTGTGTCTTCCCCCACCTTTTTTCTTTTTCCTCCCCCCTCTTTCGACTTTCGGATTTTTACTTATTAATTTTTCAATGAGTTTTTGGGTGTATTTTTGGAGTTTTTCGCATGTGAACCCCTCCTACTTCCACCGGAACTACGATTTAACATGACATCCTTGTGCCACTCCTTCCTGCAGACATTTTTCCTTCTTACTGCATGTCATTCCGGTGAACGGTTAGTCCGATATTAATTTCTGATCCCCTTTTCGGGTTTTTTTTTGGGTTTTTCCCACGTGAACGCGTCTTATCTCCGTCGGAACTATGTTTTGATGAGCTAGGATTGTCGGGCACGTCTTTCTGCACAGTTTTTCTTTTTCCTGCACTTTGTTTCGATGCACGGATCTCCCGATATTAATTTTTAATTGCGTTTTTTGGTTCGTTTTTATGTTTTTTGCACGTGACCGCCCTTTACCCTTCCCAGAACCTCCATTGCATATTTTCCTTGTCTTCCCCCTGCCGTCCTGCCCACTTTTTGTTTTTACGTCATTTCGTTTTGACGTCCGGATTGGGAGTTATTAATCTTTCTTTATTTTTATGAGTATTTACGCACTCCGTCCCGTGTGTGAACGCGCCCTTTTTCAATTTTACGTGTTTTAACGCGCCCCGGTCGTGTCCCCGTGCTCCGTCCCTGCATCCAAGCACCCTTTCCCTCCCGTCACCGCAAATTTTTTTACCCCTGCCCCGCGCATGCGCGCGGGACAGGGGCGTCTCACCTTTCCTTTTTTTTAATTAATTAATTAATTAATTAATTAATTCATTTTTTTATTTTTATTTTTTAAAAACCTACCCCTCCCCCCAATGGACACCCTCTCTCCCCTCCCCGAATCTCAACTACCATCCCCCCTCTCTCTCTCTCTCTCTCTCTTCTTCTTCCTCTCCCCTCTTTCTCTCTCCCCCATCTGCTGTCCCACCTCCCCTCCTTCTTCCGCCTCCTGCACGCCTCCTCCCCTCCTTCTTCCCTCCCTCCTTCCCCTTCCTCCTTCCTCCTCCTGCCTTCCGCCTTCTCCCCTGCCTCCTGCGCCTTCTTCCCTGTCCCCTGCACCTCCTGCGCCTTCTCTCCTTCGCCTTCTTCCGCCTGCCCGCCTTCCCCTCCCTTTCTTCCTCCCTCTTCCGTCTTCTGCCCGCCTGCCCGCCTGCCCGCCCCCGCCTTCTTCCTCCCTCCCCCGCCTTCCCTTCCCCTTCTTCCTTCCTCCTCCCCCCTTCCTCTTTCCTCCCCCCTTCTCCCCCCTCGGCGCCACGCCTCTGGCCTCGCCTACTGCCGGAAGCCGCCGCTTCGACTGGTAATGCCTTTGCCCTTGCCTATCGCCGGAAGCCGCCACCTCGACTCATAACGCCTCTGCCCTTGCCTACCACCGGGAGCTGCTGTTAGATATGATCAATGCCCCACCCTCATTAGGTGCTACCAATGATCCATGGTGCTCAAAGTTGTAAGGCCCCCATTATGAGGAGAAGCCAAATGTGAGCCCGGACATTGGTTGAGTCTTGACTTGTATATCAGATGAGGTCTATGTGACCGGATGGCAAAAAGGTGATTGTTGTGGGTCTAATCTTTGGGTTAGACGGAGTGGTTAAGCTGGTAGCAACTCGAGGCACATTGCATTGAGTTGCGTGGTAAAGGGAATATTCCCTGGAATATTCCCTGGCCGACTAGTGGAGGCTCATATGGTAGGTCGGTCAGCAGGCCGACCTAACGACCTTCGCGGGCTATAAAAGCTAAACCCCTTCGCAGCCATCACTTACTTATCTTTCACCCAGTCAGAGTTGTTGTTCCAGCTAGCCTTAAACTCTTCACCTATCTTCTGTCTAGATCGCCATCTAAGCTTCACACAGTGGAAGCGCACGGGTGGACAGAGCCATCTTTGTATCAATTGTTTGGAGTTAAAGAATTTACTGATTCTCCTCTTATCTGTTGTGTACTCTCTATCTCTTTCTCAGATTCTGTTCGTTGCGCCGTGTAATATTTTACAGCTGCCGCCCTGCAGAGCCCATCGCTGGGCTGCCACACCGCCACTGCCACGTCGCAAATGCCGAGCCGCCGCCAGTCGCCGAGTCGCCATCCGCCACTGTCCCCCAGCCGCTGGCGCTGTCGCCAAACGCCCGCGCCACTGCCCTCGCCACCAACCTTCCTCCTCCTCCTCCTCCTTCTCCTCCTCTTCCCTGTAACCACAGGTAACCCAAACTAACTCCACCTCAGTTAACTAACCCCCATTCACTTACCTAACCCTAACCAACTAACCCTAGTTAGGTTAGTTAACCCTAACCCCACCCCCTAACCAACTAACCCTTGTTAGGTTAGTTAACCCTAACCCCCCCCTAAGTCAAACTAACCCACCCTAGGTTAGTCTAACCCAACCTAAGTTGAACTAACCCAACCTAGGTCAACCTAACCCCACTGTAGTTAGTTGAACCCCACCCCCTAGTTACACTAACCCTAGCATAGTTAGACTAACCTCAGTTGAGTTAACCTAACCCTAGCTTAGTTCCACTAACCCCCCTTAGGTTAGTCTCCATTGACTTGCCTTAATTGACTTATCTGACTTCACCTAGACTAACCTAGTTCCATTTGACTAACCCGACTTGCCTTAGTCTGACTTACATGACTTACACAGACTAACATGACTTAGCTGACTTAATTTGAACTTACTTACCAAACTAAGCTGATTTTCCTGATTTAACTGATTTAATTCATTTATAAATTAATTTCCACTCAATAAAAATTCAAAAAAAAATCTAAAAATTCCCTTCACTTTTTGCCAATTTTTTGGAAATTTGTCAGTTGGAAATTTCCCACCCCAAAATTTCTGAAAATTCAATATTTCCCAATTTATCCCAACATTACCAACAAATGTAAAAAATTCATTGAAAATTAGTTTAAAAATTCTAAAAAAAATTCTAACAATTTCTAAAAAATTCCACCCATCCCCCTTGACCTTTTTCCCTTCATTTTTCACTTTAAAATATTTTTGTACATGGAACCCATATTTTTTAAAAAAAAACAACTGAAAAAAATATGACCAACACACAACACTTCACCCTAACAATCTCCATCTTATTTTCATACACTAAATTGTGGATATTTCCTACCTAGCTGAATTTTTCTTTTTTCCCTATCCATTTGTAATTATTCTTCCTTTTGAAAAAAAAAAAACACCAACATCAAAACACAACCCCCTACAATTTATTCAAAAACAAAATTTTTTAAACAAAACAATTTCCAGACCAACACACATAATTCCAATCCCCACACATAATACTCCCTAAAATACCAACCACACATAATAAACTTAACAAAACAAAAACAAAATCAAAATCAAAACTATCCTAATACATCATCACATAAATTAAGAATCATACTCAAACTCAACACATCCACTAAGGTGTTGTATTTGTTGTTTCGTCAGTGGTCTTTACTTTTCCTTTACTGGATTCACTTCTTTTGGGGGACTCTTCCGTGTGCATTTAGGCATTACATACACACCCCTTCCAGGTATTTATTTTATGTGATTTATTTATTTTTATTTCCCCCTTAGTCACAAATTAATTGTTAAAATAAACTATTTATTCACCCACAGTTTCCACGCGCATTCGCACTACACACACACACACATTCTTTTTAATTAAAATAAACCCGCTGTTCACTTAGCACACGCTACGTGCGCTACAGAGGCACTTTAATTTTTAATTAAAATGAACCAGCCGTCACAAGAGCACGCGCTGGCAAAAAAGCGCTCCACATCACCTTAATTTGTAATCAATGAATTTGCATTTAGAGACCCAGTCTGGGTATCGCAGTCCGGGATTCGAATTAAAGCACCGTTTTAACCTAATAATTGGTAATTAAATTTCTAATAAGGAACCGCCGTTTTCTTGCTAAGGTTTATCACTTAATAAAAATTCACCCATTCTTAATAATTTATTCAACTGAACCCTTCATTAAATTAATTTCCCTCACTGCACTTAATTCCCCTTTTTAACAAACCGTTTCGTGGGATGGGTATGCGCAGTCATTAGAGTTATTTCCATGGTCAAATACTGGTTTATCAACGATGTAGTCTTGATATGTGTCGGATGTAGTGATATTTTGGTTTACTGTCTTTGTTACGGTTACGGGTACGGTGTGCAGTTTTTTCTCTTTTATTGCCTGATACGAGGTTCTGGGTGTTTGTCTGATGCATAGCATGAAGCTTTCGGTCACATATGTCTCAAGGTCATGTCGAATTTTTTCTAGGTTGTGGTTTGCTTGGGGTTAGTTGGTCGAGTCCCGTTTTATTGTTTTGGTTGTTCTCTTATCCTTGGTTTTTTGTCTGTTGCTTTGCAGGCATTCTCCTTGATTGTCTGTGTTTGTGGTGTGTGTGTAACCATCTGAATGGCGCCTTCTCATGCTCCTCCCCCTATCCAGTACGTCCCATTAGTTAGTAGGGATTACTCTTCCCTACTCACTTTTGAGCCTCTCACGAAGGCGGGACTCGCTGCTTTTGTGGCTACTTATTTTCCATTGCTTCCAGAGGATCCGTCGTTATGTGATGAGTTTCTGGCCTCCTACAGCAAGCAGACAGGACTAGTCCAAGGAATTTCTATGGCTTTGACACCTCGAGGCTTAGGGAAGGCTCTGTCTCTTCCCTCCAAAGGTGAACCTTTTGTTACCACTCGTCAGCTTTTCTCTAATGAAGAGATTCTAAAGCTGTTGCAAAAGCAAACAAGGGAAATGCTGGATGTAAAGAAGGCGATCAACTCTTCAGGAGTTTCCTTTTCTATGATCACTAATCCCGTATGGAAGATGATCTGTCAATTTCTCCAGGATAGGTTTATGCCTGCCAAAACGCCATCCCAATATTTGTCCAAAGAGCTTTTCACAGCTTCCAGGATGGTGTTGAAAGGAGTTGCTATTGATTGGAGCACTTACCTCCTCACTAAAATGGATCAACATTTCGTCAAAGTCACCAGGGGTAATGTTACCAATGTTACATATGGATCATATTTGTCTGCCTTCTTGACCTATTCAGGTTTACAGAAGACAGTGCCTCCACCTCCTCCCTCAGATCCAGTACCTCCTCCTCCACCTTCAGATGAGTCAGAACCTATTGACATAGAGGATGATGATTCTCCACCTCCCCTGGTCATTCAGCGCAAACGCTTGAAGCAGGTAGCAGATAAAGCTCCTTCTGTACTTCCTTCAGTGCCCATCCCTGCTACCTCTTGCAGTGAACTCCCTGGGTATCTCACTTGTAATAACCTGTTCAGAGCACATCGCGAAGGATCATTGGACATCTCAGTTCCCTCACTGAATAGTCTAGTCTCAGGAGATGCAATTCCTTTCCTCTGTAAAGATATTCAAAGTTCCATTGAGTTGTCAGTGACAGCCTGTGTTCAATAGCTGTACGCATCTTTTTATGAAGAACTCATGCAGTCTAAGGACCAGTTGCATCAGGCAACATCCGAGTTAGCCTCTGGTAAGGATACCCTAGCAGATTTGTTTAAACAAATGGAACAACAAACCCAACTGGTTGCCACCCAAAGCGATGAGATCTCTTCTTTGAAGATCCAGTTACTAGAGGCTCAATCCCAGGTTACTAGCCTTTCAGAGGAGAAGGAGAGGAGCACAGGAGTTCCAAGCTATCTTAGATGCCAAACTTTCAGCTTTACAGATTGCTAATGACACAGTGGCATCCCAAGCCTCCCAAATCCAGCAGTTGCAAGATCAACTGGCAAAGTCACGCTCTGTTTCTCCAAGCCCTAATGTTCCCGTGATCCCTTCTCTTTCACAGCAAGACTTGGCTGCTCTTCAGAGACATGCTACCTTGTGCCCTCTATTCCAAGCTAAAGTGGAAAGATTGCAATCCAGAATGGACTTGTTATGGTCTACATTTGAGCAATTTCAGGAATATGTTCCACTAGACCATTCTTTCTTTGTCCACTACCACTTACAGAAGTTGGTCTTCTACATGAAGCTTTCCACGATGGATTTACCTCTTCCACAGGATGGATGGAGTGGGTCTTGGTCTGCTGAGTTGTTGACAGAAGTAGTAAGGATGGTGTTTGAAGATTCTGTCACGCCAGATACCATGTTGATGTCCTACATGTATCTACGAGGAGACTTGTTAATTCCAGATGAGGTGGATATGGCATGGTATGTGGGGGATGTGGTCTTACAGGCTGTTTTGTATGTCAACCATTTGGAGTTGCGCATAGCTGACATGTTCCAGAGTTATTCCTCCAAAGTGGCTGATTGTCATGATAATTCCTGGCATCCCATGATTGATTCTGTGGTCCTGAATCAAAGACAAAACACAGCTCCTACCTCTGCCTAGAGTACTAATCAACTGAGGATGGATCTCTTAGCCTATCTTTCAAAACATAATCCGTTTGATTCTACCTTCTTTGATGCCTATCATAGACGATCTCTCTTAGGACCTTCTGTTCCTACCCTCCTATATTACCAACAAATGGCTCACCGATATGCTATATATCTTTCCCTTTTTCAATCTAATTCCACAATTATTTTACCCCTTCTTTTCCAACCTTCGTCTTTCCCTCAAATTCCCATTTTTACATACTGTTCCTTTATTGAGGATAGGGTATTTTCCCCTTCTCCACCATGTCCTTCTCCATCCATTCATGTACCCTCCACATTTCCTATTTATCAGTTAACACCCTTCCTTAGTGATTCCCTCCAAATTTCTTCCACTCCTTCTTTAACCTTTTCTTCCTTTTATGTTTTTGCCTATCCCTCACTTCATCCACTTTTCCTTATTCCACTACCCTCTCCTAACACTTCTATATCTCAACCACCTCAGTTGGTTAGTGACTGTGATGGGTTTGATAATCAGATTTCCAGACGAAGGGGATGGAGTTCGGATTATTCCCTTACAGGACCTCAGATCAATTGGCCAGTAATTCCAGGAGAATGGACAGCTTCCAGTCAAGCTTGTCAGAACTATGTTCATTTTGCTCAGCAGTATTCACAGCCTGCAGATCCTTCAGTGAGATTAACTGCTCACTTTGCTTGGTACCTGGCGTATATGCATAGGCACTCTCATAATGATTCCAAGCCTATTCCAAAGTTGTGCATGAATGTCAATGTGAGCATTGATTCCGAACAGCTGGATATATTGTATTTTCATGCCCTTTGTTTGCCTAGCAGATATCTGGTCCTGTTGGAAAGGATGTGTTGTCTTCAGTTTTTTCAAAATCCTCCCAAAACCTTTGTAGATGAATCCCTGTCTATGGATCGTTTCCGACAACATCAATCTTTCAAAAGGGATCATCTTCATTGATACCTTTCTAATGTATGGTGGCTGCCTTTTAATGAAAATCTCTCTTTTTGGAGGAGTCATTCAGATGGTTGTGTTGTATTAGTGTTTGTGTTGTGAGTTCCTTTATGTCATACGAGCGTGGTGGTTTCCTATTGGATTGGATTTCGTGCGAGCTACATTTTGGAGAATTGTGGTGTTGAGGTCGTGGTTGCAGAGTTGAGGCTGATGCTGATGAAGAAGAAGAAAACTCTTATATCCTTTACCAATTTGTTGTGATTTCCTAGTTTGATAAGAGGTGTTAATGTATAAAGGGTTTTCCTTTCTTTGTATTTTTATATCAGAAATAGGTTATAAGTTGGGGTCGTGTTGGATGGATTCTTTTTTAAAAGATATTGAAGATCAAAGTTGCGATTTTAAATGCACTTGTATTCCCTTTTTCCTGGGTCGCGAGGACACTTCCTTATTAAGTGTGGGGATATGTTGAGTGTTGAAATGACTTGTTTTTTGGCTGATTTTTGTTGTTTTTGAGAGCTGAATGGTTGATTTTATGAGATGATTGATTGGCATGGAAGTTGTTTGAGAGTGTTTTGGATGATATTGATTGTGTTTTGGAAGTTCATGATGTTTATTAGTGGTTCTGTGATGTTCTGATAGGTTCTGATTGGTTCTGTGTACCTTCTATTTTGTTCTGTTTTGGTCTGTTTTGTTCTGATTGTCTTCTGTAAGGAGGGATGGAGTATTGATTGATGAAGATTGAGATCTTGTGAAAGCTTATTGAATGGTTTGTGAGAGTTTGGAATGGTTTGAGCATGAGTTATGTGGTTTTGATGACCTTCTGTAACCTTCTGTAGGTCTTCTGTAGAGCCTCTGTTTCTGTTATGTACTGTAGCTGTTCTGGTACTGTTCTGTGACTGTTCTGTATGCTTCTGTATGTGTTCTGATGGATGAGAGTGTAGCTTGGGAAAGTTTTCTAGCCTTGGAAAGAGGTGAATACAAGTGCAAAAGAGCTGAAAAAAGTGAAAGAAGTAGCTATTGAAGACTCAAGTGAAGACTAGAGTGAAGTGACAGTAGTGAGCTATGAAAAGACACTGTAGTGGCTCTGGTGACTCTTCATATCAGACATACCTCTTGGGAGGGGTATCCACGACCTAATAAGGATTATTGAGAGTGATTTTGAGAGATTGTAGTGAGGATATAATGTATTATTGATGGAGAGAGAGAGAGAGAGTCAGAGATAGCCAATTCTACTGAAACAGAGTGATTGTATATGAGAGATTGAGAGAGAAGACTATGAATATATTGAAGATGAATACTATGTGATGTATTTCCATTCAAAGATGGTGTATTTCTTTTCTTTCTTTGTTCTATTGATGGATTTTGTGAAGATATTGAAGAATATGGTTGATTCTATCAAATCCGTGGGAGATCTACATGATGCTGTATGAAGATTTGTTGTGCATGGTGTTCTTTTCTTCATTGTGATCATATGAAACATGATAAACAAGCTTGTTGATGTTACAAGATAGATTTTCTTGCAAGAGAATTCCCTTTTCCTTGGTGTTCCTCTTGGGGTTCCATTCACCACTGGGTATAGGGAATCACACATTGTGTGGAAACAAGGTAGGGCTTTGAGTCACTACTACTCCCTATATAGGTGCATTCGGTAGTAGCAACAGCATGGTATAGCTATAAAGCCCTTACACTCACCCTCGCTTACTGGATTTTTGTCCTCAACAATCTAAGGGTAGCGCTTTTTATTGACTCATCTGGGGTCTTAACACAGCTTTTCCTATCAAGCTGGTCAGTGTTTGTCGGTCTATGTGACTGCGGGGTCTTAACACAGTCTATACTATCAGACTGGCCAGTGTCTGTCACACTAGGACTTGGGGGTCTTAACACAGCCTTTTCTAGCAAGCTGGTCAGTGTGCTCCCATCTAGACTGAATTACTAGGGCTTTGTTGGATTTATTGATATTTATCACCATGTGGGTCCACCCTCGACTCAATTACATTTGAGGAGTGGAGGCATATTGGGGTCTGTGATTGAGAACCGCTTTGTTTGGGTTGCAGAGGCTCAAGGGTCTTTGGAAGGAACAAGAGGGTTCTCCTTGAGCCAAAGGGTGGCAAAGGCATCTTTGCCACATTTGCGAGCCTCCACTTCTAAGATCCAAGTGGCCTCCTTGAGTGGACGATAGTGCCACTTGGTGAGGTATTCGAGGAAGCCTCTTTGTTCCCGGCATCAGAGGAATGCTTCTACTTCAAAGGGACCATTGGAATGGAGCATTGGTACACGCATCCCCATTGGTTGTCTGGATAGAACCTGCACAGAAGATGAGCATGAAACACATTATGAATACAAACACTATTTGGCAGGTCCAGTTTGTAGGTGACTTCATTCAACACTTGAGTGATTCAGTAGGGTCCATAGTAGCAGTGATTGAACTTGGGAGTTATGTTCTTGGGAAGTGACATATTCTTAGAGCTGACCAGGACCATGTCTCCTTTGGTGAATAGTATAGCCTTCCTCTTCTTGTTGGCTTGCTTGGTCATGGTGATTTTGCTATGCTCGAGGCTCAGCCGCTGCATTTAGACCTCTCCATTTCTTCAAGAACTCTTTTGCATCTTGATCTTCCACTTTGGTTGCTCCAGATGCTAAGGCCAGTGGTGTGATGCCTTCTTTTCCTATGGCTAATTCAAAGGGGGTGTACCCCGTTGCCAAGTGGATGGAGCTATTGTAGTGGAATTCCAAGCCATCAAGGTACAGGGCCCAGTCTTTCTGGTCCATTTGGGCATAGCTCTGGAGATAGTCTTCGATGCTTTGGTTGACTCGTTCTGTCTGTCCATCTGTCTCCGGGTGGAAGGATGATGAGAATCTCAATTGTGTTTCCAAGGTCTTAAAGAGTTCCTTCCACATGTCGCTCATGAATCTTCCATCTCTATCTGATATTATGGCCAGGTAAGCCATGGAGTTTGAATACATATGTGAAGAAGAGGCGTGCTACCTCCTTGGCATTTAGTGGTGGTTTGGCTGGGATGAAGTGGGCTTGCTTGGAAAAATATTCCACCACTACAAAGATGATTGTGTACCCATGGGACTCGGGTAGTTCCATAATGAAATCCATGCTGATGGCGTCCCATGGGCAGTTGGGTATAGGTAATGGTTGTAGTGATCTTGTTGGTTTTGAATGTGGTTCTTTGACTAGTTGGCAAGTGGGGCAAGTTTTGATGTAGTTGATTACTTCTTCCTTCATATTCGGCCAAAAGAACTACTTCCTAAGGGCCTCCAAGGTTTTGATTTTCCCTTTTTGTCCTCCAAGTTTTCCATCATGTATCTCATGCAGGATGAGTTTCTTCAACTCCAAATTGTTGGGGATATACAATCTTTTGCCTAAAAATAGGATACCCTCCTCCAAGGTGTACATTCCATGCGGGGTCTTCTCTGCTACCACATCTCTGATTATGTTGTGCATCTCTTGGTCTTGCTCTAGGGCCTCCTTGACTAGTTCTATGAAGTTGCTGTTGACCACACTCACAGCTTTCAAGTCAACTTTTCGGCTCAAGGCATCTGCTATTTTGTTAGTGGAGCCGGGCTTGTGTTTAATCTCTAGGTTGAATTCTGCTAGGAAGTCTAACTAGCGGGCTTGCTTTGCCAATAACTTGGGTTGTGATTGGAAGTATTTGAGGGAGATATTGCCAGTGAAGACTATTGTGTGCTTGTCTTGAACATAGTGCTTCCATTTCCTGAGGCAGTGGATGACTGCCAACATTTCCCTCTCATGTGTACTCCACCTTGTTTCAACATCGGTAAATTTCTTGGACTCATAAGCAATGGGGTGACCTTCCTGCACCAGTACACCTCCTATGCCGTAGTAGGCATCTATAGAAATTTCAAAGGGCTTGGTGAAATTCGGCACCCTTAAGATGGGAGTTTGGCTCATGCATTTCTTCATCTACTCAAAAGCTTCCTGTTGGGCGTTCCCCCATGTAAAAGAGTGATCTTCTTTGGTGAGGTGGGAGAGGGGGGCTGTGATGAGGCTATAATCTTTGATGAACCTTCGGCAAAATACTGTGAAGCCAAGGAACTCTCGCACTTCTCTTACAGTTTTTAGTACAGGCCATCTTTGGACAGCTTCCACTTTCTTAGGATCCACTTTGATTCCAGCTGCTCCAACAATAAAGCCTAAGAACTCCAACTCTTTCATTGCGAATTCACATTTTTTAGGCTTGGCATATAACTGATGCTGTCGCAGTTTCTCAAAAACTCAGTGTAAGTGTTGCTTGTGCTCCTCTAAGGTTTTGCTATAGACTAGGAGGTCATCTATGTAGATAATGACAAAGATATCTATCTCAGGTCTAAAGACTCCATCCATGAGGCCACAAAATGTGTATGGCCCATTGCTTAGGCCGAATCCTAATACTAACCACTCAAAAATACCATAGCAGGTGTGAAAGGTTGTTTTTGGGATATCTTCTTTTGCTATGAGGATCTAATGGTACCCTGATCTAAGATCAATATGGCTAAAGTACTTGGCCCCGTGCAATCTATCTAAGAGGTCTTCCACTAGGGGCATTGGGTATTTGTTTTTTATAGTGATTTTGTTAAGGGCCCTATAATCTACACAAAGTCTAAGTCCCCCATCCTTTTTCTTGACAAATAACATTGGGGCACCAAAGGGGGATTTACTAGGGTGGATGAACCCTTGTTCTTCTAGTTCATGTAGCTGCTTCTTCAATTCCATGAGCTCGGTGTGGTTCATGCAGTAGGGAGCTCAGGCCGGTGGGGCAGACCCTGGAATCAATTCAATCTTATGATCCACATCTCGTCTGTGTGGTAGACCCTTGGGTAGCTTTTTTGGCATTACATCGTTGAATTTTTCAAGTATCTCCACCACTTTTGTGTTTCTACTTTGGTGTTTGGGCTGCTTGCCATCTTCTTCTTCAATTGGTCGGATCATACATAAATAGACCATATCTCCTTGTTTGACTGATTTTTCTACCTGCTTGGCACTACATGCCATGATACGTGGCCTGATAACGGTCCCTTGGACCGGGGCAGTTTGGGTCTGGCCTCTTGGTTGGGTTGCAGTTGGCTTCACCATTTGACATGACACTCCTGGCTTATTCTCCTTCATTTGCACTTTGATTAGGGTCCTGCCATGCAATTGCATTCTTTCGCAGGGTACTCTGACGCCTTCTCCTTGCATATTTGGCATCATTTCATTTGCATCTTTATCGAACATTGCAATGACATATTTGTCATAGAATTCCAAGCCTGGTATCACTTCAAAATCATCCATGGGGATTACTAAGAAGTTGAGTTTTGCTTTCCACTTGTCAGCTTCTACTTAGACTGCAAAGACTTGTTTCACTTCCTTAGCTTCTCCTTGGGCGAATGTTATTGTTAATCCTTCTAGGACCTTAGATAATTTCAATCCATTTTTTGCTGTGCACTCTGGTGTCATGAAGTTGTGTGTGGCCCCTGTGTCCACCATGATGGGTTGGCTTCCTTTAGTCACTCGGCCTTTGATGTATAGGTGGTGGAGTGCCGCTACTCTGGCCGCCATGCATTGGGGTTGGGCACTGACTATCCCTACCCTTGGGTGGTCCATGCTTTCCTCACTTCCACTTGGGATTTCTTGGATATGCAGTGGTTGTGGTTCTTGTCCTCCATATACACTAGTCGCAATCACCCTTGACCCGCTTGATGATGCTATATCTTCTATCGGGCATCTGTTTTGGTAGTGTGGATTCCCCACATTTGAAGCATCCGATCTCGATGGAAGGGCTTGGGGGTCTCCACCATGATGTATTTGATCCTACAGGTCCATACGATGTGCTAGGGGTTGGCATGTAATGGTTGTTTCCCCATCTTCCTGCTGCTCCTCTTGGTACCAATGCACTTTGTGACACGGCAATTGTGGTGGTGGTGTTTTGGCTCCTTGTATCTGTGAATGACCCTCTAGGGGCATTGGGCCTTTGGTTCCATGAGTTGTTGTTATTGAAGTTGTTGTTGAACCTGCTTTGGTTCCCTTGGGCCGTTCTTATGCCTTCCAAGTCCACTAGTCTTTCAGCCATTCTCATGGCTTCTACTAAGCTTGTTGGCTCTTGTTTCTCCACATCTCTTCTAGCCCATTATTGCATCCCAAACAAAAATCCATGTAATTTAGTGTTTGTATCCATGTTTGGTAGCTGTAGCATAATCTGCCTATATTTGCTAACATATTCTTTCATCTTCCCTTGTGTTTGTTTGAGGTTCCTCCATTCATCTCTCACTTTGAATTTTTCCATCTTTGGAATGAAGTAGTCTTTCAGTTCTTCCTGGAGTTCTTCCCATGAAAAGATGGTGTGGCGTTGCTCTTGCTCCAACAGGTACCAAGTGGCAGCGTCCTCCTCCAAGTAAATGACTACCACTTCTGCCTTCATGTCTTCAGTTATTCGTGAATACGTCAAGTACATATCCACCTCTATGATCCATTTCTTCAGGACCAGCCCGACTCTCTCTCCTTTGTACTTGGCTGGTTGGGGCATCTTGAATTTTCCATAGTCATCTTCTAAACTGTCACTATCTTCCTCTTCTATGTGGTGGTGCTTCTTCTCCTTCTTCTTGTCTTTCTTCTTACTTCCTGCTGCTACTACCTTCTCCTTCTCTTTCCTTGTATCTTGTGCCCTTCTAGATGTCTCCTCTCTACCCATTCTATACATCTTCTCTTGGATTTTGTGTCTTTTCTCCTCCTCTTGTTGTTGTATCACCCATTCTCTATAGCCCTACTCCAGTTCTAGTTTTTTCTTCATTTCCTCTTCCTTTTCCTTCATCTGCATGTTCCTCCATATTGACTCCAGCATGCCTGACATGCCATCTAATTGCCTTTCCAGTCCGGCCACCTTCTCCTCTTGGGCCACTCTCCATTCTTGCCCTCTACTCTTCTTCCTCTCCTCCATTGTTGAGAGGGTGACATTCTCCCTTTCGTCCTCCATGTGGTTGGTGGTGATGTCAGCGTGGGGAAGCCACGATGAGGTCAGTGCGGGGAAGCCACATCTCGCCTATGGTGGAAGTGGTCCTGCCGCGGGGAAGCCGCGTCACATCTTCAAACGGTGGGATGTCGGGGTTGGGGTGTCATGCCGGGGGCCGACGCGCCGGGGCGTCACGCCAAGGGCCGACGCGATGGGGTGCGACACGACATGGGGTGATGCACTGTGGGGCAACGCGACGTGGGGCATCGTGCTGTGGTTCGTTACGACTTTGTTCTCTTCAGGGCATTGGATCTTCTCTTCTACTTTTGTGAGCACTCCTTCACTCTGAGCAAGAGTTGCTCTGATACCAAGTGTGATGAACTTGCACTCGTTACACACTCAACACAGTACAGAAAGGTAATACAATATATGAGCTCAAGCTATACTATTGTATTATTCAATCCAAAAAGCGGGACAACATAGATGACGCCGCACATAAGAGGGTTCACCACTGGGTATAGGGAATCACACGTAGTGTGGAAACAAGGCAGGGCTTTGAGTCACTATTACTCCCTATGTAGGTGCATTCGGTAGCAATGGCATGGTATAGCTACAAAGCCCTTACAGGGGGGGAGATACTAATCATGGAGGAGGAAAAACCTTGATCCTAGGATGGAGTGTTAAGTGTCAATAGAGGTGCAAATGATGTACAAAGTCAATATGAATGAATGAAATCATGCTCCATGCCAATAGGAAGCAAGTGAGTTTAGAATAAATTTACTGGAATTACATATCAGAGCTAGATTAAGGCATATAACTCTATTACATGGTTGCCAAGTGTAAATATCTCTTTTTGAAAAACTAGTCATGGGGAAATATGACAAAAGAAAATGGCTTCATAGATTGTGAGAGGCAAAGAGAAGTCTTCATACTACCGAGTTATCAAAGATACTTCCTCTTCTTTTGAATGTTAGGTTTCTTTTTTTACAAGAGAATCGAGAAAGAGAGGATTTTGAAGATGTTGCAAAAGTTGGACTAATCAATAGCAAAGTTAGTACTAGCGTATATCAAGGGAAAAGATCTTGAAAGAGAGTTCTTATATGATGTATTCTGCAGCATGATGATGGGGCAAGCACTCGATGGCACCTAGAAATTATCATATGGGGAGACACTCTTAATGCATTTGCAAGTGTATGGTATATGCTATTTGAAGCATAAAAGAGATATTGTAGCCATGGAGTAACTGTTGAGGCACTAATTTCAGGGTTTTCAATAACCAATTATTAAGTCTCCTCAAACCTATCCCTAGAGAACATTAGTGCTATTTTCTATTATTAAGTTAATTATTATTAGTAGTATGTCAAATCTCAAATCCTTTGTAAATAGAATTCTATGTGAGTGCATCCATAATCTCTTTATTTTGGCTAGTCATCATTCAAAGCTCTAATGGCCATTGTTGGCCTCACTCATTTCAAAGGACATTGTTAGTTCATGGAGTGTTATAGAAGCGCTACTTGGCTATCTATTAGGGCTCCACTCAAAATACATCATCTACCTTAGTACTTGTAAGCATGTAGGTGCATCAAATCAGCATATATAAAGTGACCTTGGATGTCATGAGACTTCATCTAAAAAGGTGGTGCCGGTCCTAGGTATTTCAATTGTATCTTTTCAAAATCTTTTGATCATGAAGAATTAAATATCTTCAAGGTAGAATCTATATGGGGTTGTTGATGCTTGATTCTACTACTCTAATCTTGTTTCCTAAAAATTAATGATGTGTATAATAAGTAATTTGTTCAAGAACAATCATGCTAAGGGTATTCTAGTCGATAATTTTCAAGAAATTAGTATTTTGTGAGCAATTTTAATATACATTTTATGTCTACATATCAGTCCTGAACTGTAGCCAGTATTTTGTTAGCAACTCATTCATTTGCTAACCAGATACAAAGATCTATTTGCTTAGAAATATATTGACACAAAAGGGGTCGATCCTCATTTCTATCAACACCTAATTCCTCTGAAACCAAATGTTGTCCCAATTTGGATGAAATGCTAAATGATTAATACATATGTAAATAAATTCGAGATGTTGTCTACAGTCACAAGAATATTTCGGATATAATTGGTATTTTTGTGTTTTTGTTTTGGTCTTATTAGGCCATAACATGTCCACAACTGCTAGAGTACTAGATGACCCAATTATTAACCATTTGCTTTGTCCCTAGTATAAAGCTATTTTCTTGTTGGTTTTACACTTCTTAGTTGCTACACACCTATTTGATACTATCCTAGTATACCTATTGCCTCTAGCACTCTTAGCTTTGTAGTTACTCCTTTAGTAGGCCACCTAGTTTCTTTATAGAGACCCCCTTTGCTATCATCTACACTTCAAGTATGTGTTTTCATTGTAGTGGAGATTAGCTTGGAGTTGCTGCAATTGCATTTGTTGCTAGCATAGGTTGCCCTACCAGTAGCTTGCTTGGTGGAGGATATATGGCTATTGACATCATCAAACATCCAATTACCAATTGCATTTGGTATAAAATCACAAAAGGGTCAAGTAAATGTCACAAAATAGGTCACATAAGGACAAATAAAACCTACCATGAACACATGTGATATATAGGGTTTATACATCGTAACCCCCTTGAGGTGTCATACATTGTGTAATAATGCAAGTAGTTTATAGAGATGATATGTACAAATGCCGTATTACACATGTTTATAAATGAGGATAATCATTGTTTTTGTTAAGCTACATCGTTCTTTCTATAATCATGTTAAACTTTGATAATATGTAGTTTGTTAAAAGTAATAAAAGATATTTCATCTCTAATTTTTATTTTCTAAACTTATAATGATCTCACTTTGTTTGTGTATACAGACATAAGAAAGTGCAATGATGTGGGAGGGAAGACGAAAGAGAACAAGGATGAGCAAGGATTTCCAAAATTGGTAATTTTATTTTCTCTTTCTATATTTTTATTTCTTGGTCCCGTTTTTAGGTTCATGGTCTAAAGCTCTATGTTTTAAATTTTGGTATAACTTCATATCTTTTGGCTTCTTTTTTATATAGAGGCACATATCATCATCTATTTAATTGTAGGTGACCTTCTATTTTGTGCTGTAATGGCTTGCATATTTAGCAAAACATTGCAAGTGAATTCAAAGATGCACAATAAGGAGAAAAATGTTGTTGTGAGTAGATCTGAATCCTCATCCACATAAGGACTTCTTGAGGAGTGAGCCCCACATGCACCAACAATGCATGCATGTTAAGAATTCATCATATCTAGTTTTAGATAGAAATCATACTTTGGAATCTGAGCCAAGATTTGATATCTTTGAGTTCTAGCCAAACTATCTTCCAAATCTCTGTGTAAACTCATATTCAAATTGTAATGCAAACAAGAGTACTATTTTGTCATTCTTTGTTTTTATAAACTTATTTTCTCCAATATTTTATTATGTCTAGCTCCTTTATTGCAAAATATAACTTTTCCCCTAATATTTTCTCATATTTCCCTCTATCCTTGAGTGCAGTATGGTAGGTTCTCCTCCCTTGTTGTTGTGATGAGTTTGATATAGAGTTTGAGCATGTGCTCAAGCTTGTATTAGCCTCTTCTTTTTGGAAGAGGAGATTTGCAAGATAGGTCCCTAGTTTCTCCTTTCTCTTTTGGGTGTATTTGAGAGAGAGCTTGAGACTATGATCAAGCCTATAGCAATAATCTTTGTTTTATATGATTATGAGGCTTCTTTGGGAGAGAGGGGAGGGAAACATTGCAAGATAATGGGATAAAGCTTGAGCCTATGCTTAAGCATATATAGATCCTATCCATTTTGATGTGATTCTAAGATATCTTTGGGACATGGTCTTGAATAGATGCTCTATATCAACCTTCTCTTTACAAAGGATAAGCTTGGCAATATTATTTTCCCACTCTTCAATTTCTCATCACTATTTGAGATGCCTATGAGTACATCCCTAAGCTTGTATAAACACTATCTTTGTAATATTTCCGCAGCAAAATATTAACGACCCTAGACTCCGCACACCCCGCACAAAAAGTAACCCAAAGTAATTTCCCACAGTAAAGATACACTGGCCTGAGTGCTCCAACATCATGCATTTACAATACCATTTCCGTGTAGTGCATATGCAACCGTGGCTCAAAAACTGCAAGCCACTGTAGGCCTCCGCGGGAACACCCCTTCATGGGACAAAAAGATAATGAATTAAGTGCAAATTTTCTTTTAAACCCCCTCCCCTTTAGCCATTGCATGGCAGGGAGAGGGAGTATGAGCTAGAGTTGTGGAGGGGCATGGGGGAGGGAAGCATGCATCCCCATCACTTGTGTGGCTATCCCCCCCCCCACCTTCAGCCTATAAGAACCCCCCCTTCCCAAGCTTGAAGGGGAGGAGGAGGATCGTGGAGCTGCTTGTCACCATGAAGCTATCTGTCGCCGTGAAGCTGCTGCCCACCAGAGAGCTGCCACTGCCGCCTTCACCATCATCATCATCATCATCATCATCACCATCAATCATCTTCACCTCCATCGTCATCATCTCCATCATCATCCCCAATCATCACTCCACGTCACCTCTCTGTGTCTAGAAGCTTGAGAAGCTTCTATTGAAGCTTCCCTAGGCATAGTTCACCCGTGCCTCTCGGGTTTTTTCAAAAGCGTGACTGCAAGGCCCAATTCTTGTGCAGAAGAGGAGAATCTCGGGCAGAGTGACTTCAAAACGCGTAAGAAATCCAAGGGGAAGTTTGTTGAAGTCGAAAGCTACTGCATCAATGGCTCCGAAGCAAAAGTCGAGAGGAGCACACGTGGGAGCTTCCACCCAAAGTATGAGAGTGGACAATGCCCCGATAATGAATGCCCATGTTCTGAAAATAGACCCGCATGGAAAAGTTGCATTAACCATGTTTTAATTCTCGTAGGGAAATTTAAATGCATTGGGAAATTTATATACTCATTCGATTTACAAAATTTAGTTGCATGTTAAGTATTTGCAATTGCTTGCACTTTTGTGGTTAAGGGTAGTTGAAATTCTGAACGTATGATGCATAAGTAAAAAGACAGAATTGTGCAAAGGCATCTTGTTGCATCACGTATAGGATAGGGCATATAACACATAATGCATAGTTGTGACTCGTGTATAAGATAATCATGAACGCCCATTAAATGATGTCCGAATAGTTGCAATGCATGGAAAGGATTTATGTAGTTTGCAAATCGCATGTGATGGTAGTTACACTCTAGGTTGGGTTAAGTGATAAAGGACAGATTAAGTCAATGATGGACTCATAGCATTCACTCATGCATGGAGTTCTTTTATCAAAGTTTGAATTTGGGAAAGGATGCATCTTCGTTAAAAAATTAAAGCTTTGAATTTGTTGCAGCGACATAGGGTTTATAAGAGTTAGCTCTGAATGTCAATCCTTTAGTTGCATAAAGGCAAAAGGTCTATGGTTTTTTGAAATTGCATATTCACATGGAATGATACATCTTGTAGTTACTTCCATCTTTTAGGGAAAGTCTTGCGAACTCTAGAAGAAAGCATTTGCATCTTTAGAGGAAAGATCATTTTTTAAATCGTGGGTTGGTTAGATCAATTAAGTAATTCGTATATAATTGAGTAGCTTACGTGAAAGTCGTAAAGGTACGATTAGGTAGCGTATGATGATCACCACAATGTGCTGGGTAGGGTTAAGCTATGATAAAATTCTACTTAGTATTGCACTTGGGATGTCGATTTAAGACTTCCGATCTCAAAGGCCCTACCCATATTTATGAAATGTTAGGATTATTTAAGCACCATGCAAGAACGATCTAGGGTTCTCACCCTAAGGATAAATTGACCAAATACTAGACCTCCGTATGAATTTAGGAACCCTAGGGCCAAAACATTATCGGCCTAGTAGGGTTAGGGTTGGAAGGGTCAAGAGGACTCCCAAGCCCTTATCTTGATCAAAGGTATTCTTGATCAAGAAAGACCGTACGAAGGAAGTAACGTCTTATGCTCTTGTGTCTAAATCACAAAATGGTACTGCAACACCTTAGACCAAGTTTGGCGAGTTCTAATTACAAGTCTAATTTTCCTGAAGTTGAGTAGTTATCCTGCTACTACACTCTTCCTTGGGATTGATTTGCCAAGCTGGGGGTATTTATGAATTGTCTAGTAAGCAATTGACCAATCAAGTGAGGACAATGGGGTTGTCTAGGATTTATTGACCATGATATATGGAAACCTAAAGTAGTGACAATTTGGGTTAATAGGGTATAAACCCTAACCTAAGGAAAAAGGGTAAACAAGCAACTCAACTTACGAAACCCTTGGGATCTTGCCAAGTTGTGATTGATCCAGGATCGAATGCTGAAAGTATTCGAGGAGAAGGAATTACACCTTAGTAGTTGGCCGTATGAACGACCACTGGAATGCTCGTGATTATACACGTAGGAGCACTATTTGTACTTCTTTGCTCAAGGAACTAATACTGGAAAAATTACTATTGCTCTTCAGGTTGAAAGCTTGGAGGGAGAGGCAATATCAATTACCTCCGACTATCTGCCTGACCCTATCCAAGGGGGTTGTTAGCCGCGCCGGGTACGTGGACCAAACCCCCCGTGAGAGGTCTCTCCGTGGGTGCTACTTGGAGCAGGAGGATGCTTGGGTGCCAGGGGAGGGTTTGGCCGTAAATCCCTTGGCACCCAAGGGGAGGCTCTGGCCGTAAATCCCTTGCCTCTGGATCCTACACAAGAGGTCGACATGACTCGAGATGGAATCTCGAGGCCTGCATACTAGACAACGGGCGGAACTTGGAATAGCGATCCCTGTGGATTGCTGGAATAGCCTTCGGGCAGGTTATTTGATGTATTCCAAAGACTAATAAATAAAGATCAAATGTTGAAAAGGAACTTGCTTGACATTGTTTTTCTATGTCAGTGCCTAATTTACGTGAAAGAACCAGTGATTAATTGGTTAATTAAGAAAGCTATTTTTGCTTGTCAAACTAAATGTGGTAGGTAATTAGATAACTAAAGCAACCCGAGGAAAGTGTAGTGGATGTGACCCTGGGTCCGTCCTATGAAAGGGTGGTCCCTGTTGGCCAGGAACTTTTCTCAAAGGAATTGACAGCGAGGTAACAATGACCTAGAATCTAGAAAGCTAGAATCCCAATTTATACTGTTTTAGGGGAATGGAATGGGACTATGCCTTATGGGCATAGAGGTCGAGCTTCACATCCCTCTCGTTTCCCATTCTCCTTGAACCAAGTGCAGTATAAATCCGCTTCGACCGTGATGTTTCTGCGCAAAGTAGTTCGTCTGGGGCTCAACGCTAGTTACCTCCTAGGAACTTGACCATTAGGGAAACCCTGATTTAGACTTGGGAAGACCTAGATCACAAACCCTGTGACATTCCTTGGGAGTGTCGGGCGGCGCTTTCTGGACTCTCTTCCCGATGGGCTGCTAAGACGTGTCCTACAAGCGGACAGGGGGACATGTTACAGTTGGTATCAAAGTGAACCAACAAGATCTAATATTTATAAGGAACTTAATGAGGGGAAGTAGAGCAATGTTGTCATTTAGAACATTTCCTTAGTTACTTATGGATGCTGGGCTGCAGAGTCACAAAGCATGGAACAAATTCTTGGTGTTCCAGGTTATATTTATGACTGCAATGCGTGCTTTGGAGTATCCATGGAGGCTAGACATGATGAATATTCTAGACTGTATCTACAATCCTTCACCCCTGTACGTGGAATGGAGATGGATGGGTGAATCAGCAATATATTACATAGCAGCCCACCGACTTGCGTACCTTCAGACCAACTTGATGAGAATCAAGTGGACGGAGGATTTAAAGATCATGAAGCTGTTCATCTTTGTCGAGGCTCACGCAAACGCAACCCTACATGTCGGCAATCGAAAGGTCAAGCAGAACAAGTATGTGTATGAGAAAGTGCCTCAAATAATCCCTACCGACAGAATCAAGGTGCTAGGGCATTATGAGAAGAACGAGTATCAAAGGAAGGGATACCCCAAGCTTCCTATGACCTATCGATTCTTAAAAATCCATGCCCCCTCTCCATATTATTACTCAGTTCCCGTAGCCGAATGTAACACAATCTTATTTTCCCCAAATTGATGTGCCAATTAGCTTGTTCTACCTTCCCAAATAAATGTACTCGAAAGGGCTATGTCCACATGAATGAATAAGATTTTTATTATTAATTGTCTTGGCTATAAGTGTTGGTAAAGGAGTTAAGTGATTAGATCACTTGGCTAAAAGTTGAACTAGGCATATTAATGTAATATGAGAAATGTGTAGTAAGTTTCTGACGTAAAGAATCTTACTGCCCAAGCACAACCTCAAGTGCAGATTCCTAGTCCGACCCTTGCACCAAGTACAGCTGTAATTCAGGAGAAGAAGTTTCTTCTCAAACAAATCAAGCCACCTGAATTCGATGGAAAGGGAAGGACTGTCCAAACTAACGTTGAGGTTTGGATTGAATCCATGGAGGATTATTTCGAAGCAATAGGTATTGGACCCACTAACCAAGCTATGCTCACCAAACTGAAGCTTATCGGCGAAGCAAGAATTTGGTGGAAACAATGGTACAGAGACCAAGGGATCTCGGAAGGGTCAGTTACTTGGACGAAGCTTAAAAAAGATGTGCGAGGGAGATATCTGCCACCTGCCTACCGCACACAGAAGATGAACGAATTCTATGAAGTAAAGCAGCTTGGGCTATCCCTTGATGTGTATTATTCAAAGTTCGTCTCTCTTTTGAAGTACGCGCCACAAATGGATATGACACAACAAGTGTCAAATTTTTGTGCTAGGTTAAATCCACCCATAAACACCCGCCTAGAATCAATGCGCCCAACAAACCTTCAAGATGCGCTCATTCAAGCTGTACCCATAATACAGGAGGTGCAGACCAAGCCAAGAAATAACAGGACTTGGTCTTACAAGGATCAGAACAAGGGAGTGTATAGGTCTCAGGCTAAGAGAGCACAGGGCCAAAATCATGCACAAAGGAAGAAAGCTAGGGCCAACACTGTCAATAACTTCATTCCTACCCAAGGTAATGGCTGCAATCTCCGTTGCTTCCATTGCAACGAGCATGGTATCTTCAAGAGGCAATGTCCCAAGCTTAGCAGAGGACATGTCAAGGGCCATTCCAAGGAGCCGTCCATGGCCAAGGAGCCACCGTCATGGCCAGAGGGAGAACCTCCAGTGTTGCCAACAAGGAGCTGGGTGATGGAGAAGATCCAACCATGGAAGCTGGCATTGAGAAGGCAATGGTTCATGATGCTCTTCATAAGAAAGGCCCGAATCGCCAATTCTCGGTGATTCAAACTCCATCGGATTATCAAGGTAAAAGCTTTAAAACCTTGATTGATTGTGGCAGTACACATTTCTTCATTTCACCAGCCTGTGCAAAAAGATTAGGAATAGCCACAATAGATGCACCTACCTTACTTGTGGAATTGGCAAATGGTCGTGAGGTCTCTTGTACCAGGCAAACTGCTAAGGTGAAATTCCTAATGGGAGGAAAGTCGACTTCGGTCAGATTCAGGGTAATGAACCTAGGTGTGCACGAATGTTTGCTCGGAATGGATTGGTTAATACCCAATGATGCCCACATTCATTGTGGAAAGGGCCAAGTCTCCTTTCAAAATTCTGAAGGGGAACTAGTTACAACTCAAGGAGAGGCTGGTAAGCCAAAAATTCAACTGGCCAAAGCAACATGGATAATAAAAGGAGCTAGAAAGCGGCTACCTGTCTATTTGATTAAGCTAAATAAGCTAGATCAGAATCAAGAATCTAGGGAAGAACCTTCATGGTTAAAGGAATACGCATACATATTTCCTGAAGAGCTGACAGAGCTTCCTCCTCAAAGGGAAGTCAATCACGCAATCAAGCTGGTACCAGGAGCTGCACCAATCGCAAAGAGACCATGTAGGATGTCCATCCCAAAAGCGATTGAGCTGAAGGAGCAACTCAAGCAACTGTTAGACCAAGGTTACATCTGTCCTAGCAGTTCACCATGGGGAGCTCCAGTGCTGTTCTAGAAGAAGAAAGATGGAACACTTCGGTTATGCATTGACTACAGAGGGTTGAATCAAATGACCATTAAAAACAAATACCCCATTCCAAGAATAGATGAACTTCTTGATCGTCTTCAAGGTGCAAAGATCTTCTCTAAGATAGATCTCAAGTCTGGATATTATCAGATAAGGATCAAGAAAGAAGATATCCCGAAGACCGCATTTAGCACAAGGTATGGACACTTTGAATTCCTAGTCATGTCATTCGGGCTAACAAATGCTCCTGCTACCTTCAACAGGTTAATGCAGGATATCTTTAGGCCCTATCTTGATGACTTCGTACTCGCCTTCTTTGACGATAACCTAGTCTACTCCAAGCAGGAAAAAGATCATGAACCCCATCTTTGCATCGTCCTTGAGACAATGAGGGCACACAAGCTTTATGCCAAGAAGAAGAAGTGTGCATTTTTCAAGCGACAGATTGAATATCTGGGATCCATTGTACCAGTAGAAGGAATTTCAGTAGATCTGGCCAAGGTAGAGACGTTTTGTAATGGCCAACACCAACTTCTGTCAAAGAAATATGTAGTTTTCTTGGATTGACAAGATGGCACAGTGTCTTTATCAAAAACTATGCTTTGATTGGAGCACCTCTGACCGATCTACTAAAGAAACAAGTATCAATTGTATGGTCACATGCTAAATAGACCATCTTTGACAAACTAAAGCAAAGCTTGGTATCAACACCCATCCTGAAACTTTCTGATCTTAGTAAGAAGTTTGAAGAGATAACTGATGCTAGCGCACTTGCCTTAGGATGTGTGCTCATGCAAGAATGTCATCCCATAGCATACTCTTCAAGGAAACTGAAGAGCCATGAAAGGAACTATGCTACCCACGATCTGGAGTTGTTGGCTGTCGTCCATGCTCTCAAACTTTGGAGACACTACTTGCTAGGTAACAAATTTACCTTAGTGACGGACCACAAGAGTCTTAAATGGATTTTCACCCAGAATGAGCTCGATATGAGGCAACGTCGATGGATTGAAGTGCTAGAAGAATATGATTTTGAAATCAAATACCGGCCTGGAAAGGAGAATGTAGTTGCCGATGCACTCAGTCACAAGGCATTTCTGAATTCTCTGATTTTACAAGATCCATCAACAGCCAGATCTCTAGCCACAAAGGTATCCATGCCAAACAACCCAATTCTTGAGCTAGCTAGAGAAGAGGCATGCCATGACCCAACCTATCAGAAATTGCTAAGGGAGATCCCCATCAAAGATCAAGACCTGAAGCTACAAACAAAGTATCAATAATTCTCTATCAATAGTGGACTTGTCTACTATAGGACAAGATTATGGATCCTGGCAAGCCAATCACTCAAGCAGAAGATACTTTGGGAAGCCCATGACTCCCCTTTTTCAGGACATCCTGGCTATGCCAAGACCCTTAATGTGGTCAGGAAGAGCTATTATTGGGATAGGTTTAGAGGTGACGTTCTCAAATATGTCACAGAATGTTTGTCTTGTCAACACATTAAGGCCAAGCATGTCAAGATGACAGGGAAATTGCAACCAATTGACATTCCCCAAATGAAATGGGAATTCATTAGTATGGACTTTGTTGTTGCCCTGCCCCAAGTTCAGGGAGGATACAACTCCATTATGGTCATGGTAGATATACTCACCAAGGTTGCACATCTTATCCCTGTTAATACAAACTATAAAGCCTCAGACATCGCAAGGTTATTCATCAAGGAGATATTCAAACTGCATGGGTTGCCCAGAAGAATCATTAGTGATTGTGACTCTCTCTTCACCTCACACTTCTGGAGGGCTATCTTCGAGGCCATTGGGACTCAACTCTGTTTCAGTACAGCTTACCATCCCCAAACTTATGGTCAAACAAAACAAGTCAACCAAGTCATTGAAGATATGCTTAGAGCACATTGCTGTCATGAACCCAAAAAGTGGATTCAATATTTGCCAACACTGGTTGAGTTTGCCTACAATGCTTTCTACCAACAAAGAATTCAGATGACCCCTTTTCAAGCATTGTATGGGCACGATTGTCGTACTCCTTTAAGCTTTTTAGATCCAACATTAAGGGTTGAAGCTTCAAAGCAGATGCTGGAAGACATGGATGACCAAATCAAATCAATAAGATAAGACAACCAAGCCGCCAAGGACAGAGAAAAGGCATACGCGGACTTCAAACGGCAAGACAGATCCTTCATTGAAGGTGATATGGTCTTCATTCACATATGTCCAAAGAAGAATTCCCTATCCTTGGGTGAATGCAAAAGGCTAAGTCCAAGGTATTGTGGACCCTACAAGATTCTCAAGTGCCTAGGGCCTGATGCCTAAAGACTTCAACTCCCTGAAAACCTAAAAGTTCATAATGTATTCCATATCAGCCTACTGAAAAAGTATGTGCCTAACCCTAGTCACGTGCTCGATGACCAACAAATTGTAATGCCTAGCCAAGGTGTCCTTGAGCTACAGCGGCCTGACATGATCTTAGATGTTAGGGAGAGGCATTTGAGATCCAAAACCTTGAGAGAATACCTCATCCAGTGGAAAGATTACCCTGAAGAGGATGCCACTTGGATGGATGAAAGTACTCTCAACCAAAAATACCCCCAGATCTTCTCAAGATGAGGACATCCCGATTCCTCTAAGGGGGAGAGAATGTAATATTTCCGCATCGAAATATTAACGACCCTAGAACCCGCACACCCCCCGGATTGATTTGCCAAGCTGGGGGTAATTATGAATTGCCTAGTAAGCAATTGACCAATCAAGTGAGGACAATGGGGTTGTCCAGAATTTATTGACCATGATATATGGAAACCTAAAGTAGTGAAAATTTGGGTTAACAGGGTATAAACCCTAACCCAAGGAAAAAGGATAAACAAGCAACTCAGCTTACCAAACCCTTGGGATCTTGCCAAGTTGCGATTGATCCAATATCAAATGATGGAAGTATTTGAGGAGAAGGAATTACACCTTAGCAGTTGGCCGCACGAACTACCACTGGAATGCTTGTGATTGTACACTTACGAGTATTATTTGTACTTCTTTTCTCAAGGAACTAATAGTGGAAAAATAACTATTACTTCAGGTTGAAAGCCTAGAGGGAGAGGCAGTATCAGTTACCTCAGACTGTCTACGTGACCCTATCCAATGGGGGTTGTTAGCCGCGCCGAGTATGTGGACCAAACCCACCGCGAGCGGTCTCTCCGTGGGTGCTACTTGGAGCAGGAGGACGCTTGGGTGCCAGAGAAGGCTCTGGCCGTAAATCCCTTGCCTCCGGATCTTGCACAAGAGGCCGACATGACTCGAGATGGGATCTCGAGGCCCACATACTAGTCAATGGGCGGAACTTGGAATAGCAATCCCTATGGATTGCTGGAATAGCCTTCAGGCAGGTTATTTGATGTATTCCAAAGACTGATAAATAAAGATCAAATGTTGAAAAGGAACTTGCTTGACATTGTTTTTCTATGTCAATGCCTAAGTTACGTGAAGGAACCTGTGATTAATTGGTTAATTAAGGAAGCTGTTTTTGCTTGTCAAACTAAATGTGGTAGGTAATTAGATAACTAAAGCAATGTGAGGAAAGTGCGGTGGATGTGACCCTGGGTCCATCCTACAGAAGGGTGGTCCCGGTTGGCCGGAAACTTTTCTCAAAGGAATTGACAGTGAGGTAACAATGACTTAGAATCTAGAAAGCTAGAATCCCGATTTATACTGTTTTAGGGGAACGGAATGGGACGATGCCTTATGGGCAGAGAGGTCAAGCTTCACATCCCTCTCATTTCCCATTCTCCTTGAATTAAGTGTAGTATAAATCCGCTTTGACCCTGATGTTTCTGTGCAAAGTAGTTTATATGGGGCTTGATGCTAGTTACCTCCTAGGAACTTGACCATTAGGGAAACCCTGATTCAGGTCGGTCCTAAGTGGGAACAGCCGGAATGCTTCCGCTTTGTGGCAGACTCGAGAAGACCCATATCGCAAACCCCGTGACATTCCTTGGGAGTGCCGGGTGGTGCTTTCTGGACTCTCTTCCCGATGGGCTACTAAGATGTATCCTACAAGCAGACAGGGGGACACGTTACAATATTTTTTATGTGACATTTCACTTGAGCTTCATAAGATGGATTCCTAGTTTCTCCTTTGTCCTTTAGATGTATTTGAAAGAGAGCTTGAGCTTGTGATCAATCCCACAACATCCTTCTTTGTTTGATATGATAATGAGGTGTCTTTGGGACAAGGGGAGGGAAAATTGGCAAGATAGTGGGTTAGATTTTGTGCATTTTCTCAATCCTATATGGACTCTCTTCATTTTATATGACTTTAAAGTCTCTTTGGGACAAGGCTTAAGCACATGATAAAGCTTGCATCAACCCTCTATTCACAAGATAGGATCTTGGCAATGTTGTTTCCCCTCCATCTTTCATCAGAGCATGGTAGTTTCTCCTCTATCATTGAAATGTCTATGAGACAGAGGTTGAGCACCTGCTCAAGATTGTAATCAACACTGTCTTCTTTATATAAATTCATGACATATCTTTGAGATAGAGCTTGGGCACATGCTCAAGCTATCAACCCTTCCTATTAGTGGGAGAAGCTTCACGAGATAGGTTCCTGGTTTCTCCTTTCTCCTTCAAATATATTTGAGAGAGAGCTTGAGTATGCAATCAAGCTTATAGCAACCTTCTTTGTTTGATATAACTTTGATGTGTCTTTGAGACAAAGGTGAGATAGAAAATTGGCAAGGTAGTGGCAAAGATCTTAATCATGTGCTCAAGGTGTTTGAGCACCTACTCAAGATTGTATCAACCCTTCCTTTCTATGGGAGGCTATTCACATAATAATTTCCTAGTCTTTCCTTTCTCTCTTAGATCTATTTGAGAGTGATCTTGAGCATGTGATCAAGACTATAATAGCCTTCTTTGTTTGATATGAATTTAAGGTGTATATTAGATAGAAAGGAGGGCAACCTATCAAGATAGTGAGACAAAGTTTGAGCAAATGCTAAAGCATCCATAACCCTTCCACTTTTATGTGACTTTGAAATCTATTTGGGATGGAGCTTGAGCACATGCTCAAAAATATTGTATCAATCCTCTTTTCACCCAAAAGGACCTTGATAATATTGTTTTCTCTCTATCTCTGATGGTAGCTTAGTAGTTTCTCCTCTCTCATTGAAATATCCATGAGATATAACTTAACTATGTGTTCAAGCCTATATCAATACTGGTCTTTCTTATATGAATTTCTAAAATGCCTTTGAGATAGATCTTGAGCATGTGCTCAAGCTTGTATCAATCCTTTCTTTTGAGGGAGGTGCTTTGTAGCAAGGTAGGTTCCTAGTTTTGCATTTTAGTTTTAGATGTATTTGAGAGAGAGCTTGAGCCTTTGATCAAGCGTATAATAAAATTCTTTGTTTTATATGATTATGAGGTATCTTTGAGATGTAGCTTGAGCATGTTCTCAAGCTTATATTAACCTTTCCTTTCTAAGTGAGGAGCTTGGCAAGATAGGCTCCTAGTCTCTCCTTTCTATTTTAAATGTAGTTGAGAGACAGCTTGAGCGTCAAGCCTATGTAGCCTTCTTTATTTGATGTGAATTTGAGGTGTCTTTTAGTTTGGATAGAGGGGAGGGAAACCTATCAAGTTGTTGGGATATAACTTGAGCACATGCTAAGTATATATATACCCTCTCCATTTTTATGTAACTTTGAGATCCCTTTGGGTTGGAGCTTGAGCACATGCTCAAAAGCTTGTATCATCCCTCTCTTCATTGGGAAGGATCGTGTTAATACTTTTCCCCCTGTGTGTCTAAGGGAAGCATGGTAGTTTCTCCTCTCTCATTGAGATGTCTATCAGATATAGCTTCAATACATGCTCAAACTTATGTCAAAACTATCTTTCTTATATGAATCTATAAAATGTCTTTCAAGTAGAGCTCCTAGTTTCTCTTTTCTATCTTAGATGTATTTGAGAGAAAGGTTGATCCTAAGGTCAAGATTATAGCAATATTATTTGCTTGATATGATTATGGGTATCTTTGAGATGGAGCTTGAGCATGTAATGTTGAGCGTGTGATTCTGGCCTATAGCAACCTTCTTTATTTGGTATGAATTCGAGGTGTCCTTTAGATAGAGGGGAGGGAAACTTGTAAAGATGGTGGGATAGAGCTTGGCGTGTGCTCAAGCCTATTTATCCCCTCTCCATTTTTACCCGACTTTGAGATTGGAGTTTGATCATGTTTGTTTCAACCTCTCTCTATCGGGGAGGAGCTTGGTGATATTCTTTCCCCCTTGATCTTTGACTATGGCATAGTAATTTCACATCTCTCATTGGGATATCTATGAGATAGACCATGAGCATGGGCTCATGCTTATGTCATTGGGATATCTATGAGATAGACCATGAGCATGGGCTCATGCTTATGTCGACACCACCTTTCTTTTATGAACTATAGAAATTCCTTTGAGATATAGCTTGAGCATGTGCTCAAGCTTGTATAAACTCTTCCTTTCTAGGAAGGGGCTTCACACGATAGGTTTATGGTATCTCCTTTCCACTTCTTTCTCTTTTATCAGTATTTGACAGAGAGCTTGAGTGCATAAGCAATCCTAGAGCAACTTCTTTGTTTGACATAACTTTGAGGTGTCTTTGACACAGAGCTTAAACACATGCTCAAGCTCCTCTCACCCCTTCCTTTCTTTAGGTGGTGCTTTGCAAGATAGTTTTCTAGTTTCTCTTTCCATTTTAAATCTATTTGAGGAGAGATATAGAGCCAATTATGAATCCTATAAGGGCCTTTTTTTAAAACATGAGTTTGAGGTGTCTTTGAGCTAAAGGGAGGGCAACTTGTAAAGATGGGGGGATGGAGATTGAGCATGTGATCAAACCTATTTAAACACTCTCCATCTTATGTGTCTTTGATATCTCTTTTGGGATGGAGCTTGAGCACATACTCAAGCTTATATCAACCCTCTCTCTATGGGGAGGAGCTTGGTAATATTCTTTCCTCTCTATCTCTAAGTAAAGTACTATAGTTTCTTCTCTCTCATTAAGATGTCTATGACGTAGATTGTGAGCACAAGCTCAATCTTATAATAATAGCATCTTTCTTATATGAGTTTCTCCCATGTCTTTGAGATAGAGCTTAGCATTGTCAAGCTTGTATCAACCCTTTCTTTCTAGGGAGGAGCTTTGCAAGATAGGCTTCCAATTTATACTCTCTCTTTTAGATATGTTTGAGAGAGAGATTTAGCGTGATTGAGCCAATAGCAACCTTCTTTGTTTGATATGAAATTGAAGTGTCTTTTAGGTAGATGGAGGGCAAAGTGCAAAGATGGTGGGACGCAGCTTGAGCACATGCTCAAGTTTATATAGACCCTCCCCATTTTTGTGTGATGTTGAGATCTCTTTGTGACAAAGCTTGATCATGTGCTCAAGCTAGCTTGTATCAATCCTCTCCTTATGATGAGGGAGGAACTTAATAATATTCTTCCCCTCTATATCTAAGTGTAGCTCAATATTTTCTTCTCTCTCATTGAGATGTTTATGAGATAGATCTTAAGCACATGCTCAAGCTTGTATCACCACTACTTTTTTAATATGAATTTTAATGTCTTTGAGACATAGCTTCAAGCTTGTATCAACCTTGCCTTTCTAGGGGAGGAGCTTCCCAAGATAGGTTCATGGTATGTCCTTTCCACTCCTTTCTATTTTAGACATATTTGAGAGAGAGCTTGAGCCTATGATCAAACCTATAATGACATTCTTTATTTGACATGACTTTGATGTGTTTTTGAGACAGAGAGGAGGAAAATTTAGCAAGATGGTGGGATGGAGCTTGAGCACCTGCTCAAGCCTATATAGATGCTATCCACTTTTATGTGACTTTGAGGTCCCTTTGAAATAGATATTGTGAAAGATGTTCTCAAGCATGTATCAACCCTCTTTTTATATGGGAGAATCTTGGTAATATTGGTTCACCTCTATCTCTAAGTAGAGCAAAGTAGTTTCTCCTCTATCATCAAGATGCCTATGAGATAGGTCTTGATCACATGCTCACCCTTGTATCAAGTTTTTCTTTCTTATGTGAAATTTTGACATGTCTTTGAGATAGATCTTTAGTGTTTCTCAAGCTTGTATCAACCCTTTCTTTGTAGGGGATGGGCTTTGCAAGATAGGTTCCTAGTTTCTCCTTTCCCTTTTAGATGTATGTGATGAGAGAGCTTGAGAATGTGATAAATCCTTTAACAACCTTCTTAGTTGGATATGCCTTTGGGAAAGATCTTGAGCATGTAATTAGGCTTGTATCAACTCTATTTTTATGGGGGAGGACCTCTATCTCTAAGTGTAGCATTGTAGTTTCTCCTCTTTCATTAAGATGTACAACTTGAGCATGTACTCAAGCTTACATCAAAATTTTCTTTCTTATATGAATTCCTAACATGTCTTTGAGATAGAGCTTTAGTACGTGCTCAAGCTTGTACCAATCCTTTATTTCTCGTAGAGGAGTGCAACCAAGTAGGTTCTCCTCTCTCATTGAGATGTAGTGCTTGAGCACTTGCTTAAATTTGAATTTGCACTATCTTTCTTATATGAATTTCTAACATGTTTTTGAGATAGATCTTTCGTGCATGCTCAAGATTTTTTTAATCCTTTATTTCTAGGGTAGGAGATTTGAATATAGATCCCTATTTTCTCCTTTCTCATCTAGATGTATTTGCGGAGAGAGCTTGAGCATGCGATGAAGCTTGTAGTGATATTCTTTGTTTGATATGACTTTGAGATGTCTTTCACAAAGAGGGGAGGGGAACTTGGCAAGAGAGTGGGATAGAGCTTGAGCATGTGCTCAAGCCTATATAGACCCTCTCCATTTTTATGTGACATTGATATCTCTTTGGGATAGATCTCAAGTACATACTCAAGCCTGTATCAACCCTCTCTCTAGAGGGAAGAAGCTTGGTAATACTATTTTCACTCTATCTCTAACTCAGCACATTAGTTTCTCCTCTCTCATTGATATGTCTACGAGATAGAGCTTGTGCACATGATCAAGCTTGTATCACTATTATCTTATATAAATGTCTAAAATGACATTGAGACATAGCTTAAGCATGTTCTCATGCTTGTATCAACACTTCCTTTTTGGGGGAGGAGCTTCACATGATAAGTTTTTGGTATCTCTTTTCTACTCCTTTCTCTTTTGAATATATTTGAGAAAGAGCTTGAGTTGTGAGCCAACCTAGAGCAATCTTTATTGTTTGATATACCTTTGATGTGTCTTTGAGAGAGAGGGGAGGGAAACTTTTCAAGATAGTTGGACACAACTTGAGCATGTACTCAAGCCTATATACATCCTCTCCACTTTTATGTGACTTTGAGGTCTTTTTGGAAGATAGGTTTTGAATAACATTCTCAAGCATTCATCAACCCTCTCTTTACAGGGGAGGAGCTTGGAAAGATTGTTTCCCTCTATCTCTAAGTGTACGAAGGTAGTTTCTCCTCTATCATTCAAATGTGTTTGAGGAGAGAGCATGAGCATGTTATTAAGCCTATAGTGATGTTCTTTGTTGGATATTACTTTGAGGTGCCCTTTTGACAGAGGGGAAGGAAACTTGTCAAGAGAGTGGGGTAGAGCTTGAGCATGTGCACAAGCCTATAAGACGCTCTCCATTTTTATGTGACTTTGAGGTATCTTTGGGAGGGAGCTTTAGCATGTGGTCAAACCCTCTATTTATGGGTGAGGAGTTTGGTAATATTCTTTCCTCTCTATCTCTATCCACTTTTCTCTTTAGAAGGAAGGAGCTTAGCACACTTTTTCCCCTCTATCTCTAAGTGCATCTTGATAGTTTCTCATCTCTCGTTGATATGTATATGAGATAGAGCTTGATCACATTCTTTTCTATATGAAAATTTGACATGTCTTTGAGATAAACATTGAGCACATTCTCAAGATTGTATCAACCCTTTCTTTTTGGGGGAGGATCTTTGTAAGATATCTTCTTAGATTCTACTCTCTTTTAGATGTACTTGAGAGAGAGCTTGAAGCCTGTCACAATCTTTTTTGTTTGATATGATTATGAGGTGTCTTTGGGATAGGGGGAAAGGGCAAATTGGCACTATAATGGGATAGAGCTTGAGCATGTGCTCAAACCTATATAGACCTTCTCTATTTTATCCGACTTTCAAATCTCTTCTGGATCGGAGTCTCTAACATAACTTTTAGAGAGAGCTTTATTACATGCTCATGCTTGTACAAATCCTTTATTTCTAGGGGAGGAGCTTTAGAAGATAGTTTTTCTAGTTTCTATTGTCCATTTTAGATGTAAAGAGAGAGAGATGGAGCTTGAGTGTGTGATCAAGCCTATAATAACCTTATTTGTTTGATATGACTTTGATGTGTCTTTGCGACAAAGGAAAAAGAAACTTGGCAAGATCGTGGGATGGAGCTTGAGCATATGCTCAAGCCTATATAGACCCCCTCCATTTTTTTTACTTTGAGATATTTTTGGGAAAGAAGCTTGAGTATGTGCTCAAGCTTGTATATTAACCCTCTCTCTATGGGGGAGGAGCTTGATAATATTCTTTCCTCTCTATCTTTGAGTGTAGCATGGTGGTTTTTCCTCTCTCGTTGAGATGTCTATGAGATAGAGCTTGAGCACATGCTCAAGCTTGTATCAACACTATCTTTTTTATATGAATGTATGGAATGTCTTTGAAACATAGCTTGAGCATGTGCTTAATCTTGTATCAACCCTCACTTTAGAGGGGAGGAGCTTCACAAGATAGGTTCCTAGTATCTTCTTTCCACTCCTTTCTCTTTTGGATGTATTTGAGAGATGTTGATCCTATGATCAAGCCTATAATGCCCTTCTTTGTTTGATATGACTTTGAGGTGTTTTTGAGACAAAGGAGAGGGAAACTTGGCAAGATGGTGGGATGAAGCTTGAGCATGTGCTCAAGCCTATATAGATCCTCTCACTTTTTTGTGACCTTGAAGTATTTTTGGGATAGAGCTTGTGAAGAGTGTTCTCAAGTGTGTATCAACCCTTCCTTTATTGGGGAGGAGATTGGTAATATTGGTTTTCCTCTATCACCTAGTGCAACAGATACTTTCTCCTCTATCATTGAGATGTCTATGAGATGGATATTGAGCACATGCCCGTGCTTGTATCAAGCATGTCTTTCTCATGTGAATTTCTCACTTGAGATTGATATGGAGCGTGTGCTCATGCTTGTATCAACCCTTTCTTCAAGGGAAGGAGCTTTTCAAGATAGGTTCCTAGTTTTTCCTTTCTCTTTTAGATATATTCAAGGAGAGAGCTTGAGCCTATGATTAAGCCTAGAATGACCTTCTTTATTTGACATCACTTTGAGATGTCTTTGAGATAGAGGGGAGTAAAACATGGCAAGGTGGTGGGATGGAGCTTGTGCACATGCTCAAACCTATATAGGCTCTCTCCACTTTTATGTGACTTTGAGGTCTGGCATTGAGATTGATGCGAGACAATATGCTTGAGTATGTGCTCAAGCTTGTATCCCAACCCTTTCTATTTGATATGACTCCTTGCTATGGATGATTAAGCCATCTTCATCAAGAGGAGTAGTTCTTCAAGAACTTGTATGTTAGGTCCAATGTATTTCTTGAGTTGAGACACATGGAAAACATTGTGAATGCATGTGGTAGAGGGTAAATCAAGTTGGTAAGCAAGATCCCCAACTTTCTTAATGATTTGATATGGACCATAATAGTGATGAGCAAGCTTATTATGTCCACCCTTGAGAGAAGCATAACGAGATTTATGTAATTTCAAAAATACCCATTCTCCTTCTTTAAAATCCACATGCCTTCTTTTATCATCCGCATATGATTTCATTGTCTCTTGTGCCTTTTTGATATTTTCTTTGCACTGCTTCATTAAGGCTTCCATCTTTTCCAACTCTTCTCGAGCAAGAGGATTCACTTCATCATGAAACAATGCTGAAGGTACTTGGACTTTATATCCATATAATGCCTCAAATGGTGACATACCAATACTCATGTGATGAGTATTATTGTAACAGAAATCCGCAAGATGAATCCAATGATCCCATGCATTCTGTGTATCATGGAAAAAATTGTATAAGGTAGATTTCTAACCATTTATTGACCCTTTCAATTTGGCCATTCGTTTGTGGATAATAGGTAGTACTTGGAGATAGTTTTGTACGCATGGAAGTAAAGAGACTTTTCCAAAAATTCCCCATGAAGTTGGAATCCCTATCAGAAACAATCTTCATAGGTAATCCATGAGGTCTGAAAATCTCTTCCATGAATTGATCCGCCAACTGTTTGGCTAAATAATGGACTTTGGTAGGTATGAAGTGGCATGATTTCATAAGATGATCAACCACAACAAAAATGCTATTCCAGCCTTGCTTAGTGGTAGGAAGTCATGTAATGAAATCCATGCTGATATCAGTCCATTTATCATGTGGAATAGGCAAAGGTTGAAGTAGACCACTAGGCAATAGATTTGAATCTTTATTTTGTTGGCATGGTAAGCACTGAATCACATATTCCTTGACATATTTCCAAAGTCCTTTCCAATAAAAGCATTTATGAATCTTGTCAAAGGTTTTAAACAATCCAATATGTCCTACCAAAGGAGAAAAATGCATCTCCTGTAAGATTCGAGATCTAAATGATGGCTGAGGGGTCAAGTATACTCTCCCTTTAAACCAAAGAAATCCATTTTTCCATTTGAAATTGGAAAATTTAGATCCATAATCTTGATGTAATTCTTTATAATATTGGCACTATGCTCATCTAAAAGATATTCTTCTTGAATGTCCTGGATCCAATCCTTATGTATGGTGGAAATGCTAGAAACAGAACATGCCCACATCTTGGATAAAGCATCTGCCACTACATTATCCTTGCCTGCCATATAAGAAATCTCAAAATCATATCCCTAAAGTGTAGCTAACCATATTCTTTATTTGGGAGAAAGATTTGGCTGGGAGAGGAAATATTTTAGCACATGATGGTCACTCTTTACCTTAAAATGTCTGCCATAAATGTAGTGGTGACTTCTTGATCGCATGAAGAATGGATAACATTTGCTACTCATAGACGTGGAGCTCTCTTTCTTTATTATTCAACTTCTTGCTTTTATAAGCAATAATACCATAGTCTTGGCATAAAACAGCCCCAATACCTCTGCCACTAGCATAAGCAAATATAGTGAACTCCTTCGAAAAGTCTGGGCACACTAAAATAGGTGCTAAAATAAGTAGACTTTTCAACTCATTGAAACTCTTAGTGGCTGTAGCATTCCAAAAGAAAGATTCCTTTTTCAATCTATCGATAAGAGGATCTACTACATGGGCATATTTCTTGATGAATCTTCTATAGAAAGAATATAGTCCAAGAAATCCTCGCAGTGAAGTAGAATTATGTGGTATGGGCCAATCCTTCACGCACTGAACCTTCTTTGGATCAACCATAATCCCTTTCTCACCAACTATATGACCTAAGTATTCTACTTCATCAGTCATAAAAGTGCACTTGCTTTCCTTTGCAAAAAGCTTGTGTCTTCTCAAGGTAAGAAGGACTTCTTTGGCATGCTTGAGATGTTCATCTCTATTCTTGCTATAGATGAGAATGTCATCAAATAATACCAAGGCTGATTTATACAAGAATGGCTGCAAAATCTTGTTCATAAGAGCCTGGAAAGTTGCAGGTGCATTCAAAAGTCCAAATGGCATGACTAAGAAGTGGTAGAGACCTCTTTCTATTCTAAAAGCTGTCTTATGCTCATCCCCTGCTTTCATTATGATTTGGTGATATCTTAACCTCAAGTCAATCTTTGTGAAAAATCTTGCATCTTTGAGTTCATCCAACAAATCATCAATGCGGGGAATTGGGTACCTGTTCTTTATGGTGCTCTTATATGAGTCTCAACAGTCAATACACATCCTAAATGACCCATCTTTCTTTTTGACAAGTAGTACGGGAGAAGCAAAAGTTGACTGACTAGGCTGAATAAACCCCAATTCCAGCAAGTCTTTAACCTATTTCTCTACTTCTTCTCTCTCATACTTGGATAACATGTAAGGAGGTTTGTTGATGGGTTTAGTGTCAGGCATTAGATCAATAGGATGATCTACTTCTCACTGAGGAGGCAATAATGTAGGTGGCTGGAATATGTCCTTAAACTCTTCCAAAAGTCTAACTAGACATGGATCTTGCTCCTTAGGTGAAGTAGATTGCTAATTTTCATCTGCCTTTGATAGAAGAAGTGTGAAAATGCAAGACATAGCATTAGTTTCCTTCTTCATCTTCTTCTTACTGATTATTTCCACTTGCTTTCTCTCCATGCCATTAAGTTTTACTTGTTGCCCATTCCAAGTAAACTCTATGAGCATCTGATTTAGATCCAAATAAAATTTTCCAAGCTGTCTAAGCCAATTGCAGCCAATGATGATGTCAATAGGACCCATATCTAGGACAATGAAGTTCGTCATAATAGTACAAGTTTGTGATAATTCAATAGGAGTTTGCTGGCATATCTCTTTACTCAACTCTTGGGCACCATTAGCTACTTGTACCTTCAGTGGAGCTTCTATTTCTGGAGGTAGTAACTTCAGCTCATATAATGATTTGGCATTGACAAAACTATGTGTGCTGCCCGTATCAATGAGAATATGGGCAACCTTTGAATTTATAGTACCCTTAAGTCGAAGTGTACTTTCACCTTTACAACCCATCCATGCATCTTGAGATATGGAACATAACATGGGTTGAAAAGAAACCATAGAAGGATCATCAATCTCTGATCCACCAGGATCAAATGGACCACCTAGATCATAAGGAAAACTACTAACCAGATCTAACTCCTCCTGTGTATCCTGATCATCATGCTCATGCATCTCATCATGAGTAGGAACTGCCTCTACTTGCAAAAGATGCCCTTCTTGTGTCTCCTCTTCATCTAAGTCTTCAATATTTAGCATATTAGACTTTGCCATATATCTCTTGCACTTCTGCTCGTGCTCAGGAGACCATTTCTCCCCACATTTGTAACATAGACCCTTGGATTTATCATTAGTAAGTGCCTTGTTATTGTTATTCTTGGGATATTGCCTAATTGCACCTTCAGCCCTTTTGAAATTTTCTTTTGGATCAGCATTATATCTAAAATTATTGCGCTATTTTGAAGCATATGTTGTAGGATAGGTTGGAACCTTTTTGAAATTATTTTAAAATATGTTTTTAGCTCTAAATCCTTCTCTTTGTTGGCTGATTTGCTGTCCAAATCTCATAGGTTGATTTGATTGATAATTCATTCCTATTTTGGGCTGAAATGAAGTCAAATCTCTTCTATACTTTTGGATGTACCTCTCAGCATATTGAATGGATGCATGAACATTTGTATGCTTGGATGCCCCTACTTTAGCTCTGAGAAGTTTGGATCAAGACCAAATATATATTTTTTCAATTTGGTTAAATTGGAAATGCCTTCCACATACATGGAAAGGTTTAAGAATTGGCTGGAATACTCCCTCACAGTAGAACCCCTTTGCCTAAGATCATACCATTTCCTTTCAAGCCTTTCCTTCTCCATTGCTGGCACGACACTTGAGTCATGGTTGATTTGAAGTTCTCCCAAATTTGAAAATTCTCTCCAATCTTGATCATGTATCTCCACCACGTATGTGCATATCCCTCTAGGTGTAGGGATGCATAACAAATCTTTGCTTGATCATTGTGTGGGTAGAGAGTGAAATACATTTCTAATTTGTTTAGTCATTCTTCAAGTTTGGTCGGTGAAGGGTTATCTCCTTTGAAATTGGATATATTGATCTTCTCCTTGTATTCCTTGTCATAATGATAGTGCTGCCCATTATTGTCGGTATATCCAAAAGATTATTGTTTATTAAAATGATCACTCATTGCTTGCAATCCATGATTAGGGGTAGATGAATGCTACCCATTTCCATTATTTCCAAAAGATTGATGACCAAACAATGAGTTTCCATGCGTATGTTAGTTATGAGTGATTATCCCATGTGGCAACCTATCTTCAAGATCTTCAGCATGTTGGAAATTGTCTTCTTTCCTTGCTTTATCATGTGCATATTCCCCTTGATCATCTCTTGCATGAGGAACTTGGGTATGTTGAGAACCAAACTCTTTGTAAAAGGGATGACATCCATGTACAAACTCATTTCTATCATCATGTAGGGAATAATCTTGATGTCCTTTATCTCTTGAACTAGTAAAGTTGGGCATGTTCCTATTCCAAGAATTGGTAGGAGGCTGAATTGTTTCATTCACCTTAGAAGGTCCTCCATGTTCAAAAGTTGATGGTATATGCTTATGCCCTGTTGTGAATCTCACATTACCATGAACAATAGGTACACTTCAGCATGGGAAGGTGAATTGCTTTGCAATTTATTACCCAAGTTGCTGAATATTGTGACCAGTTGTTCAAATTTGGCATCCATTTTATGGCTTTGCTATTCCATGTGTGTAATCATCTTACCCAATTTATCATCCATTGAATGTGTGAGTTGGATTAGACCTTCATTCATGTTACCAATTTTCTTTGATAACTATTGGAAGTCATTGGAATCACGGGTACCACTTGCTTCAGTTTTGGGCTCATTGTCATGGGGAATCCTTGGCCAATGGGCCTCTTCATTTGTCATATTATTGCCCATAAATTCTTATCCTTGATTTGTGGCTCCAATGGTAGGATTAGCTTCAGCATGGCATTCTTCTAAACCCTCATTAATATACTCCAATACTTGCTCTTTCTTCTTGTTCCTTTTGCCATCATGGAAACTGTGGTAATTCAGGACCGCCTGATAAAGAATGGTCAATATCCAAAGCTATTCTCCTCCAATCAATGTGCTTGATAGCTCCACACAAAGCTAATAACATGTAGATATACTAGATTTACTAAACTAACAAGTTTGGAAGAGGTATGTGGTTGTTTCAGATCAAAACAGTGTACCATGTCAACCAGTCTCAGTGTTGTCCACAGTGACCACCTTTCACTAAAATGGCCAAAACTTTTGATCAATTAGTCCAAATGAAGTGTTATATAGCTAGGGTCAAAGCTAACTTTGTCCTCTATGTATTGATCATAGGAATCAAATTTTTTGAGTGAAATATCCCATTTTTGTAATTGATTCTTTATGACTGTCTAGGATTAGACAGCAACCTGTAATAACTTGTAAATTCACTGTTTGGACCCTATTTCAAACCCTTTGGTCATAGATCATCAAAAACCACCTGTGGGCAGTGGAGTATGACCTAGAGGCTCAATCATCTATTTGGAGTCAAATTCAAAGCACTTGTAGACCTGTATATCTGATAAAAAATGTCACTGACTGCCCTATTTTGCTCTATTTGGTACCATAAGCCTTCACGTCTTCATCCACTCTTTCCTGAGTGGTCTTTCGTGGTCCACCACTTGTGGTGAGGGATAAAATGGTAGGACGGGCACCTAAATGGGCTTTGAAAATCTGGAAGGTGTGCAAAGTTCCTTCCGAGCCAGGTTGTGCACGCCTACGTAGTTGTAAATAGCAAGGGAGGGGCACCTCTCTTTTGTCTTGCTATCTCGTTCGGCTTAGACCTTTTTCCTTGACTGCAATATACATGGCAAAGCTAGTGTTCTAACAATCAAGGCATGATATGCATGGCTAAATCATGATTTTTCCATTTCATGGTATGCAAGAACTGAAAGGTAAAAAGTATGAAAATGTGGATGAGAAAGGTTTACCTATAGTAATCAGTGACTCACTGATCTACCATGCTCACCTTTTACAAATTTATTGGGTATTCTCAATGGATTGAATCACAAAATGCCCCAAAGTTAGAGGTTAAGCAACTCTTGAGCATCATTGAAAGGAAATTCCATGGGTTTATACTTTGGGTTGATCAAGCAACAAAGCAAGGAGTAATGATTCAATCAATTGCAATGGGCTAATTACAATTGGCCTAATTTATCAATAAATTCATGCTTGGTCACTTGAGCATTATGGTTCAATCAATCAATGATGAAATTGTAGCTCAATGTAATTAATAAATGATCAATCAACAATGCAATAATACTCTACTTAACCTCTCCTTCAGCAATAGGAAATGCAACAAAAGTTGGAGATATTAAAAAAGTAGTAGGAATACCTATTTGAGTCCATCCTCAGTCACAAAGATTGATAGATCTTCCTCTTGAATACAACAGTTGATCATGAGAAGAATAACTCCATAACCAAATCATTAGCTCCAAATTTGATCAAAGAATGGAATATAGATGAAGTATGTAGCTCCATTGAATAGCATAGATGATAATCCCTAAAATTTGATGCTTATTTGATGAAGATTTCAGTAAAATTATTCAATTCCTGTCATAGATGTACCCTAAGGGAAGATTGGGTGTCAATCTTGAATACATTGCTTGGAATCTTCAATATCTTGAGTGGTTGAAGTAGAAGGAAGATCCCTGGAGTGGTTTAGAACAAAATCCCCATGAAATTGAAGAAAATAATCCAAGAATTGGATTCTTAAAGCTTGCTGCACTGTTTTTGACTCCATAGCCACCATTCTTTGAAGCTTGAAGTCCAAGAATGTTGGTCCCTTGAGTGTTGAAGAAGCTCCAGGAAGCTTGATAGAGTAAAATCCCTCTAATCTATTGAAGAAATTTCAAAGAATACTCATTGCTATAATAAATTTGCCATAGCCAGGGTTTGGGAGATCAAGAGTGATCTCAATAGAATGAGAGATAGTTCAGTATGCTTGTTGCTGAAAGACTTGAAGAACCCTTGTCAAAGGTTTGCTAAAGCCATAGCCAAGCTTATTTGCTGAAATTTTTTGTGTGGGAGGGGAGGATTTGATTAGCAAAAATGGTGCGAACAGGTCCTCATATACCACGTGTTGAAAGTTGCCTCAACCAAGTCATTTGGCTACTCTTTAGAAAGCTTAGAACATGGAGTATCAAGCTTTGATGTCTCATTATGAAGTAGGGATCATTGAAAGAAGATAGAATCAGTAGAAGCCATGGATAACCAAGAGCAGCGAAGGACAACGGCCGTCCGTTTATGGCGTGGTGAGGATGGCAAAATGCAGCTCATGAAGGAAGGCTTTGGGCCTTGCTTGGTGGCGATCGGTGGCGACGGCTCAATCAATGATACTCTCTCTCTCAGGAAACAACACTTTTATGAAGGAAAACCACTTTCAAAGGTGATTTTGATGCAAATCTCATGGGTTTTGGATTGAAAAAGGGACAAAGAGACTTTTAATTAATCCTTTGTGAAGTCTCCTTTAGCCTTCAAAAGATTTGTATGTGTTAGAACAAACTTATGTAATCCCAGTTAGACTCCAATTAGGGTCAAGAACCCTTCAAAATGGGCCTCCATTTGACAATGACCTACTATTTCGGCCAAGAACCTCCATCTTCCTCAAGATCTCCTTCAAGAAACCTTCAAAATTAATCCTGACTTGTTACAGAGAACTCTAACTAGTCACGGTTTTAACTGTACCAAACCCTGTGACCAAATCTTGGTACTCCAGTTACCTGCTACTTGTCCTTGTGACAAAATTCTTCGTGAAAATGACTCTTCCCATGGATCAAAGTCCATGCTCTGATACCGATTGCAATGAAGGTTACCACTTTAAGATAATTTTACACAAAGACTAACAAGAAATGCTAGAAACCATAGCTTGCCATTCCTTAATTCAAGATGTCTTACAACCAAGAATTACAAGAGATGTTGAAGCCATGAAATCTTGAGAATCAATTGATGATGGCTACTGCAAGGAACTCACCCCTTACAATAGTGGGGAAGGAAATACCTTCAAGCTTCAAGAAGTGGAGATGTGTAAAATGATTAAAAGATGATTTACATTGGCACCCTCTTGCCTTTTATAGTCCAATCCAAACTAGGCTAATTTCTTAATTAAAGCAACATGAAAATTGCTTTATTACATTAATAGATTGGACTCACTACGCAGCAGGGGCCTAACACTTGATCATAACCCATATTTGTATGTTCCCACACTTAAAACCTAATTGCCTCTTGCAATCAAAAGGGGTAGTGTTTGAAAAACTTGGCCCAATTTGCAGATGGTTGAGATGAACCATCGTCATCACATGAAGGATTGTAGTTGTCGACAGGAGGTACCGCAACTCACCACATCACACTTATCCAACAAGGCAGGGACCACGCAACAACACCCAGGGAGGTAGCTTTGTTGATGAAGCATTGGTTAGGTTGTTGATGGCGAGGTATCCATTACTCGGTCTCGAAAGGCACTCATGTTGAAATGATAGATTGATTGCTCACCCCATGATTCACATCACTCAAAAAATAATGATTGAAACCTATAACTCACATATGATTGAGAGATCAGCAAGAAGAATGGTTTAGAGGGAGTATGCCAATGTGCACAGTTGATGATGCATCAGTGCATCCCAACCCATTTGGCATAGGTGCAAGAAAGAAGGCTAGGGAGCCTTATTTTATTGTGCGCCAAACAAAATGAAGTGTATCGTTATTGTAGAGGAGACATGTCTTGTAGGTGCATAGGAAAACGAGAACATGCATGTCTCCAAGTGTTGGAATGTCTCTCAATCCTCACCTCTCAGTTGATGAAGGGGAAATAAATCATGCTCAGTCCCCCCTTTGTCTCACACTCTGTTGATTGAATCCCGGTGGTTAAATCCTCACTACCGCTTGTGCTCGAAAGTTGTATGCCTTAGGTACAATTGATGGTGCAATAGTGCATCCCAACCTATGCCAGCATACGATGTGAGAAGGAAAGGCAAGGGGGCCTTATAGTGTATGCACATGAATAATTTGTGCTTTGTGCATTGAGAGGCCCATCTCATGTGTGCAATGCTCCATTCACACATCTCACCTCTCTATTGTTGGACATAAAGGGCAAGGGACTGATCACTCACCCCACCCTTTGTCTATCGCTCTATTAATGAATATAGAGGGCAGCCCATACTCACATCCTCATCCGGTTAGGATGATAGCTCTCATCGCTCAAGGTTTGTCAATGAAGATCGGCTTTGTCTGGTTGACGATGTCAACTTATATCGGTTTGATGAGGAGGCGTATCTAGGGAGGTATCCAACACATCTTAGTACTTAAATTCCTCATGGGAAATATCGTCTATTGTAGGAATCAGAGGCACTGGTGGAGTTTTAGGAATCAGTGCACCAAGGAGGAGACTTTGGAACTTTGTCTAGAAGAGTTCTACTAGTAATTCAACTCTCTTGGACTTTGGGGTGTTACCACCTTTTCCACAGCCAGCTTCCCATCCAAGGGTGTGTGCCACCCTATCTTGGAACAAGGCCTATTATAATAGAGAATTTATTCCTTTTCTCCCATAACAATTTGATTTTGTTTTTTTTTTTCATTTCTCTATTCCCGAGGGTGTCTCCACCTTTTCTTGAAGAATAGCTTGGCATGACAGGGATCGAAGTCCTTTTTTCCCATGACGGATATATGTTTATATATATTTTTTCTTTTTCTTCTTTTGAAAGAGGAGAATGGCAGGAACACCATATATCAAAACCATCCTCGCCACCTTTGCTAGATTAAATGGAAAGGAAGCCACATTGGAGTGGAAGGTGGCTATGAGGGTTTAGGAGAATGAGGCCACCTCATCAGCATAAGCAAAAGGGCTATTAGGAGCAATAGGTAAAGCTGTATTGACAGATGTGTAAAGAATGAGGGAACTATAGGTAGTGATTGTTAGGATCCCCAGGGAGGGTAATATGTCTTGAGGCGATAGACTAATATTAATAAGGAAAGGAACTTCAAAAGCATCGATTGTCTGCACTTGGACAGAGCGAATCATAAGCAAGGAATAAGCCACCTTCCTTGAACTCCTTCTGCTTGATGAAGCTATCATGATAGGCCTTTCTGCGAGCTTGCGTGGCTTCCATGCAACTGTAGGGCCATCTTGCAGGTCTCATCTATGCATTCCAGGTGCAATAAATGGCATTGCAAAGACTTGTTATCTCCCAAGCACTCTTTGATAGCCATGCACAAAGAGGGTAGCTCAAACTCAACAAGAAAGATGACTTCTTGTATCATACACCAACTAAAAAGGGGTCTATCATATAGCAGCATTGTGAAAGGTTTTGTACATCTAGAGGGACTCTGTAAGTCAGTCATCCCAATCACGACAATGTGTGGCAATCTCCTTGTCAGGATTGAGCAGAGGATGGAATTGGTAACTTTGACTTAGCCATTGGCACTGGGGTAGTAGAGTGTGGATTTATGATGGCATATCTTGTATAGATCTGTCAATTCTTCCAAAATCTTGTTGAGAAAGTGAGTATCTCTGTCACTTACGAGCTCTAGGGGATTGCCAAAACAGGTGATGATGTTTTCATACAAGGATAGGGCCATGCTATTACCATCATCTCGCTTCAGAGCTTTGGCTTTACACCATTTTGTCACATAGTCTGTAAAAACCAAGATGTATCTATTTTTCTTCCTTCAGGTTGGCAAATCAATAGGGCCCATGAAGTCAATTCCCCACTTCTTGCTGGAGGTAAAGGCATCTCTGCCTAGCCACCTGTATATTACTACACTGATAGTATCCGCCATTGCACACTGTAGGTGGTGGATGCTTGTCACCGTCACTTCTTTATTCTTTTAGTAATAGTTTGAATAAAGAAAGGCCCGATCACAAATTGTGGCTGTTGGAGTTCCCATTTGTGTGTGTCTCTCTCTCTTCTTGCTCTTGCTCTCCACCATAGCTCACTTCTAAGCAAGATTCGATCCTTCTCATCTTTCAATTGGTATCAAAGAGAGGCTTCCTGACTTCCCGAGCTTGGTTCGTGGCATTCTTAGCTTCCATTCAAATACCTACATCATTGGGTCTCCTTCCCGGCAGCCATAGCTGACCTTCCCGAGCTCCCAACATTCCCTGACTTCCCAAGCGCCCCATTGAGGCATCCTTAAGGCATTGCTACAAAGGTATTGAAGTATTATTTCAATGCTTTTATTCAGTTCTTAGGTTGTAGTCAATTAGGGTAGGCATAGCTCAAACCCTTGGAGCTTGTATCTTGCTCCCTCTTGCATTTGGGCATTTGAGGCTTGTTGTGTGCCTCCTTGGGCACCCCCTAGAGCCTCTAACCACTACCATTGAGGCCACGTGGATGTATAGTAGCAGAAGCAGACATCAGCAAATTTGCACCATTTTTTTGGCTGATCTAGACAACATACTATAGTAGCTCACCTACTCCTCAGTGATGGCTATGTCATGCTTCTTTGGACTTGGCAATGCACTTGAAAATGATCTCTAACATCATGTGTTGAAGCCTCCTTGATCATTAGCATCAAATTTGGGTCTGATCTATACATTCCCAGGACTGTTTACAATAGTCCCACAGTCATTTTATGTATAAGTAACATTGGCATCTAATGCTATGCTTGTTTGGGCACTTCTACTTAACCGGTTTGGTACCTATCAATGCTCGATTGTTTGGGGGATGAAATGCACATGTTATGCTTGTTTGGGCACTTCTACTTAACCGATTTGGTACCTATCAATGCTTGATTGTTTGGGGGATGAAAGGCACATGTTATGCAATCATTTTGGATTGATTTTCTTGCTGAAAATACTCAGTTTTGAACAGTAAATCACTACTGTACATTAGTGGGATGAAGCCTATTACTTCATGTTTGGTTATGCCTATTACTTCAGACTATGTCTTTGGGATATGCAATGAAGTATTGACCTTCGGGGTATGACATCAAGCTTGTCTTTGATTCCCGATCTTCATTTGAGCTTGAGCTCGGCTTTGGAATGCATTTGATACTCTGTCTTGGATGTACATATGGCATGTATGTTACCGATGTCTAATCGGTCTTGACATGCTTGGCCTATGCCACTACTGCATTCTTGGCTTGCCAGAGTTGTATTTGGGATATAGTTAATGTCTATGGATGCTCTATTTGGAGGCTATAGAGCCTATATGCTCATGATGTCTTATTGATGTCTGGTCTTGAATATTTCATCACTGGTGCTCTCATATGCCTTTCTTGAGCTTCTTGGCTTGATCCATATGGCTTTTGTGCCAGTGGGAGCATCGCTGGATGTTTGACAAAAACATTGAGCAAGTGGTTTATGCTATTGAGCTTTGAGTCTTCTGAGACTGGGATCTTCTTCACTTGGATGTTGCATGGTTGATATGCCATGGTTTGCATACATGTACTTCGGCTGATTTGGGCTTCACACTCCTTGAGCATACACCTCTTTGTGTCAGGTCTTGCCAGTATTGTGTACACTTTGCCCTATTACACAGAGGGTGTGGCAGCTTCTTGAGGATTCATTTGACATGCTTGGGTGTTTTCTCGATGTCTGTATGATTGTCATATGCTAACTTATTCCCGCTTGATGTTGATTATGCTTTGACAGTTAGTGGTTGACTTGGTGCATTGATTTTGCCTACAGTTTACTCTCATTGTACCTGGCTGTAATTTATTACAGCAAGCAATAATGTATGAACTGAAGTGGAATTTTCATGCTAAATCATCTTGATTTTGTGTGCTTTTGATGGCACTTGGTGGGCAGCATCATTAGTTATCAGTTCGTGGTCATTTTGCCTTGGTTGTGGTGGTATTTTGGTTGTTTACAGCAGAAAACAACAAGCAGTTTTGAACTATTTGCACTGCTTTGGATTGCATTATGGGTTCTTCTACCACTGACAGTGCTATCTTCAACATCACTAAGCTTGATGGTACGAATTATGCCTATTGGAAGAGCCAAGTTTAGCAGGTGTTGGTGCATAAATGGAAAATAAAGCCACTAAGGATGCATGGCGAGCAACTTGAAACTATGACTAATGACGAATGGGATGAGCTTGATGAGTTATGCAAGTCCACCCTCATCTTGTCTCTCACTGAACAGGTGCATTACAATGTGGTTGAGGAAGCACATAGTGCTTGGTAGCTTTGGGATAAAATTAAGAACCTCTATGACAAGAAAAGTCTAGCAAGTTAGATGTATTGGCTGAAGTAGCTTATGGACCTACACATAAAGGAGAATATGACAATGTCTGCTCATTTGAGCTAGTTCCATGCTATTCTCAAGAACTTAACTTTGCAGGGTATTACCTTTAATGATGAGGTTACTACATTATTTTTTCTTGGGACTCTAAGTGAGTCATGGGATGTATTCCGCACTACCTTATGTGCTCTTGCTACTATTTTGAACTTGCCTGATGTAGAGGGTGCTCTTTTGTAGGAAGAGATCAACCGTAAGAACTTGGATGCCTCTCATGTGTTGCATGATTTTATTGTTAGAGGTAGAGATAGTAATGACAAGAATGACCGTGGGAATGGCAGTAGCAGAGACTCATAGAAGTCTAGGTCTAAGTCGCGTGGTAAGTCGCGTAGTAAGTCTCGTGGGAGAAATGCTAATGTGACATGTTATCATTGCGGCAAGAAGGGTCATATATGCCCACAATGTTATGAGTTGCACAATGAGAAGAACAAAGAGAAGGAGAAAGACAAAGTATAGGAAAAGCCCTCTGATCACAGCATTATGCCTGCAAAATCCAATGTGAAAATCGAGGAGATAACTGTCATGCAAGCCGATGACTCCGATGGGGAGTACATACTTGCAGCTAGTTCTTGTAATGCTACGTCATTGACCGATGTTCACTCTATGTATGCGTAGTGATGGCTTTTGGATTTTGGTGCTTCATTTCATGCTACACCATACCGTGGGTGGTTCCACTCCTACTGCACTGTCTCTGGTTCAGTTTGCTTGGGTGATGACAGGCCACTTGCTATTGTTGGCATTGGGGATGTATGACTACAGTTCTCTAATGGTAGCACTTTTCTGTTTACAGGATGTACATCATGTACTTGTGCTTATATGCAGTCTTTTGACTGCAGGGAAACTTGATGATACTGGGTTTCATGTTTCATTTAGGGATTCTACCTGGAAGATCACCCGTGGTTGGCAGACTTGTGCTTGCTAGAGGTGCCAAAGCTGGCATCCTCTATCCTCTTGTAGTTGATGGGTCCTCTGTTGACCATGTTTTGTCAATGGGTTCCATCCCACATGTATCTCTTTGGCATGCCTGTTTGGGCCATATGTCCTTGAAGGGAATGAAAATGCTTTGTGGTTTGCACTACTTACCGCCGCCCCTTAACTACGCATATTTTGATTCATGTGAACATTGTCTTTATTACAGACAGACTAGGAATATGCATAAGAAGTCTAGTAGGACACGCATGAGTGAGCCCCAAGCACTGGTACATATGGATGTCTATGGGCCCATGCCCTGTCAGTATATGGTTGGTGCCAAGTATTTTGTGATGTTCAGACAATTTTCCACGTAAAGTCTGGGCTTACTCCATTAAGCTTAAGTCAGATGACTTGGCTGTATTTCAAAGATGGCTTGCATTTGTTGAAAACCAGATTTGTGGGCATAGGCTGAAATGCCTTAGGATTGACAATGGGGGAGAATATGTGTCACGTCCTTTTGAGAAACTATGTGACGAGAGCAGTATTAAGTGTCAATTGACTGCCCCCTATATCCCACCCCAGAATGGTTTGGCTAAGTGGATGAATAGAACCATCCAGAAGTGTGTACACAACATGCTTAGCCATGCAGGCTTACCACAGAGCTTTTAGGCTGAGGTAGTCAATACATATGTGTATGTCATAAATAGATCACCTTCTAGTGGTTTGGATTTCTAGGTTGTAGAGGAGGTATGGACTGGGAAACCTCCATCTTATGCATATCTACGCATCTTTGGATGTGAGGCATTCTACCATGTGCCCAAAGACAAGCGTACTAAGTTGGATCGTAAGAGTGTCAAATGCATTTTCCTTGGCTATGGGGATGCATGTGAGATGGGTTACTGCCTTTGAGATCCACAAGCGCAAAAAGTCATCCACAGCCATGATGCAGTCTTCCATGAAGACAAGATGCATAGGGAGCCTGAGAGGTAAAAGGAGAACGGATGCAACATGTGTTTATGCATAGCTCATGCATATAGAGCTATATTTGGAACCTAGAACTTCAAATCTTCGAAGCATAAACCAAATTATAAGGATTTGATTCTTAAAATCTTTCTTTACTTGAACTTGGTTTAAGGTTTTTCATTATAACATTTGTTCATTTGTCTTGTAGATGTCTATCCCTCTAATCTTGAGGAATGGCAACCGGCGAGTCTATTGTTGATATTATTGATGTGATGCATGGCTTGCTTGGAGAAGAGATGTACAAAGGTAGAAAGAAGAGAGATCTCACAAAGAATGGAATATTCTTCTATGACTATTCTTATATTTTTCCCATGCAGCATAGCCAATGGGGATCAATATCCCCCCTTCCTTTGCCCAATTTTTAAAGCTTTAAGTGGTCTTTGCCAAGTCCAGCTACTAGTGAGGGATATAGATGTAAAATACTTTTTGAGATACAGAGAGCATTAAAACCTAGTATCTCAAGTAGGCTAAGAAAAGTTACTTTGTTCATGCCTATTCATATATTTATTCACTTCTTTTCTAATGTTGAGATAAGAAGATCAAAGGCCATGCTTTTAGTGATGAAGAGACTAACATATGATCATGTTATACCATTTTTTGATGAGGAATGGGACACTAGGACAAAAGGAAAATTTATATGTAAGATAGATCAAAACTCTATAGCTTTTAGATATATGATTTCTACTCAAAATTTCATCCTTATATTTTATTATAGTAGATGGCATTATATTGGTGGTAGTTCGGTTGCTTTAGACAAATTCTTGATAATTTTAGCGAGATCCTATAGTGGATCTTGATGTTTGGTACAATGAGGACATTATTGTAATCCCGTATCTCTTTTATGCTATTCTTATTTACTCCAAGCTTGAAATCTTGGATTCTACCCTTCCAAGTAGAGATGAATGAGCTCTCATACCTTCACCTTTTCCCACCTTTTGCCTATTGCATGGTGATCCAACTGCCTTTGCCAATGATTGTAGGAATCCATCTTCCATTATTTTGGAATGAGTTAAACACTGATATGGATGTGATTTGGAAGCTTGGATGCCTTATTGAATGTCAAATTTCTATATCCATGGCGCACGCGTGCGCACACACACACACACACACACACACACAGGACTAAGCTACCAGAAAGGAGGGAAAAACATGAGAGGGGTAAAAGAAAGAAGGAAAAAAAAAGTGCCAAGCTCTTTATTAATTTGAATTTAGATTAAACATGTCATTATCATCAATCCAGACATATCATTAAATAGAAATGGTCGGGAATGTATATCATTAATGCAAAGAATGTCATAATCACGAATATAAGAGGCTAGAAATAGATATTGATAATACAAAGTCATAAGATTAATATATATATATATATATATATATATATCTTTTTGTAAAATAATTCTTTGTATTTTTAAAATAGAACTTCTATTACGGAGGCTTTGCTCCTATTAGTCAAGAGCACTCTCTCTCTATCTCTAAAAGGCATTTTCAAGACCTTAAAACTCCCTTAATGAGTTGTTTTGTGATCACATCCATAAGCTCCTTCCTGATGCTTGCGATGACTAAATTGGATAGGTAGTCCTTCAAACTTTCACCTCCTGGAGTATATATAGTAGGGTTTTGGAAAGCTTATGTTATCACTGCATAGACTGGTTGAGTTGATCCAAAGGGTCCTCTGTTCTAGTGTTGTGATTTAGAGCCCCTGTTGAGACTAGGGGTTGTTGGTTCCAATTGTGGTAGGGTTCCATTGTTGTGGTTCTGTTATCACTGCATAGATTGGCTAAGTTGATCTAGAGGGTCCTCTATTCTAGTTCTCATTTAGATCCCCTATTGAGATTGGGGGTTGTTGGTTCCAATTGGTAGGGTTCCACTGTTGTTGTTGAGTTACCATTGGGGGAACTGTTTGAGGGCATGGTTGTTGTGCTTGAATCATCATTTGAGGTATTTTTGTCTACGGTATCCATTATGGATTCGGTGCACTATACTGTGGCACTATTTGCATCTAGGGGTAGGGGTAGGGAATTGTCCCCCTGGGACTACATTTGGTGGATATACCATTCCTCACATGGGAGGAGGTACGACTCCTCTTCTTGAGATCATTGAAAACCTTGCTTCAACTTCATCATATACTCTCGCACCTTTCACTACAACTTGCAAATTGACTGGACTTCTCAATTCCACAAACTTACGAACTTCTTATTGTAGGCCTCTAAGGAAAACTCCCTTCTAGATGCCTTTATCCAAATGATGGTTGGTCCATCTTTTCAGTATGGATTTCATTCTAGAGATATAATCTTCCACTCATTCACTAGAGGATTGACTTAGTTTTATGAACTCCTCTCACATTCGCTCTTCAAAACCTTCATGCTTGAATTTACTAAGGAAGGCCAACTTCATGTCGTCCCATGTGCCAAAAGTTCATGCTACTTGTCTCTCATACCACTGAAATGCCGCGCCTTTGAAAGTGGTAGGAAATATTGCCAACCAATGCTTGGGGGTTCTTGCATTGTTAGCCACACATGCTACCATGAACTCTGCTACATGAAGATGAGGGTCTTCATTGTACTCTCCCTTGAAGAAGGGCAATGCGACTACATTTTTTGGCCTATCATCTATATTTCCGGGACAAATCTGACTAGGAAGGGGACCTTGAGTCACCATGGGGACTTCTATAAAGAGTGCCACTAGGGTGTCAAAGGAGGCTTGTGATGCTAGCTCGTTCTCGGTTTTGATTTTTTCCTTCTCTCTTCTCACATACCTCTGAACTCGTTCTAGTGCTTGCCTCTTAATTGAGCCATTTATCAGGGAGTTAGCTCCACCCAATTGGTCTGTACTCAGCAGAAGAGAATCAGAGGGGGCTTTAGACTCTCTGGACAACATTTCTTCTACTTCCTTCTTTTCAATGTCTTTGAATTAAGCTTTCAGCATGCTATACAGAGGGGAAGATATTCCATTCTGAAGGTATCAAAACTCATTCTTCTGAGCATCGTTGTGGTGCCATCATCATAGTACTGCCAACTTATGATGGTTTCAACAATGTATGTTGTGAAGAACACTCTATCCACTAGCTTCCAGTGGGTTGTTAATTGGACAAACAGGAGATTGTCAGTGCACCATGCATCCCATGTATCTTGTTGTTGAGCATCCACTAATAAAATCCAACTCTTTTCTTTCTTATTTTGATGAACTTCCATTCAACTCGTGAAGCTTCTTCACGATCTCCCACTTGATGATGTTTGAAAAAATCTAAATAAATGTTAAAACTTCCATAGATGGTCATTCTCTCTATTTCTGCACTTCAGTTTTCTCCAAACAATTTTCCACCAAGATGTACGTCTTTATTGCTTCAACAAGGAGAGGAAATAGTCCACCACATAGAGCCTGCATCATGATAATAATATGTTTCCACCATTATGGGATGAAATTTTTGTAGAAAGTGGATTTTGAAATGAGAATCTCCAATTCTTCAATGGTAGAAGGGACTTGGCAAGCATCCATTGAATTTTTCTCCTCTTAACAGTGCCATTTTCTTCATTTTCAGCCTCTTCTTTTTATGCTTGGCAATTTTCCCTGACTGCGCACCAAAAACATGGAGCCCCAAGAGGAACACTAAGAAAATAGGGATTATATTGCAAGAAAATTATTGTATTATCAACAAACATCTTTTTCATATTTGGTATACCCACAACAAGGAAAAGAACACCAAGAACATAAAGTCTTCACGTAGCTTCTATAGAAACAATTCTCCCACAACTTTAACTTGAACACAATTTATTATACTCTTCATATTCTTTATATAATTCATCAAGAAACCACAAGGACACAAGAGAATACACCGCTTTGAATGGAAATCATCACATAGTATTCTTCCTCAAAAGTTCCATAGCTTTCTTTCACAATCTCTCACTCATAGATACATTGTTTTACATAGGTTCAACTATCTCTCACTCACACTCTCTCTCATACATGCTCTCTCTCAATTCTATGATGAATTAATCAAGAATAATCATTCATAACTGCTCTTAGGTCATGGATACTTCTCTCGAGAGGTATGTTTGATATTAAAGGTCACTAGGACCACTACAGTGTCTCTTCGTAGCTCCACAACATTATTATCACTTTAGTCTTTACTCCAAGTCTTCAACAACTACTTCTTCCACTTCTTTGAGCTATTTTGAACTTATATTCATCCCTTCCCATGGTTGGAAAACTTTTGCAAACTACAAATCATCCATCATCACACTTACAAAGGCATATAGAACATAATAGAACATAGATAAAGACTCTATAGAAGCTCAAAAGAGGGTTAACAAAACCATATAGAAGGTTATCAAAAAGCCTTGAGCTCACTTAAATCACTCAAAACCATAAAAATTAAATCAATAAGCTTCAAATCACTCTTAAAGTTCATCAATCATTATTCTAACCCTTCATACATAAGGAAAAAAGAGTAAAATAGAAGGTCAACAAACTCAAACAGAACCAATCTGACACTTTTAAGACATCAACAGAATATGTCAGAACATCATATCTCCACTATAAAACTGTAAGAGATGGAAAATACAAGGAAAAATATGGGAATAAATAATGGAGAAAAAATACATTCTACACTGGCGGTATATAAGATGTAAGGGACTTGACATTTTTACCAATAGATAAAAATGTCAAGTCCCTTACATATTATATACCGCCATTGTAGCAAGTATCTTTCCTCCATTATTTATTTTCATATTTTCCCTTGTATTCCCCATCTCTTACATTGTCAAGAAGAGGACAGGAGAGAGAGAAGAAGAGGAGAAAGAGTGTGTAGAAGAGAGAGAAAGACTACAATAAGAGAGAGAAAGAGAGTGATAAGGAGAGAGAAAGACTAGAGAACGAGAGAGAAAGATAGAAATAGAGAGGACGAAGCTATGAAAGCTTGGAGAGAGAGGTGAAGATGAAGGAGACTTGTATTACTATCTGCCGGTAAAAACCTCAAGTCTCTTACATCTTATATACCGCCAATGTAGCGGGTATTTTTTCTCCATTATTTATTCTCGTATTTTCCCTTGTATTCCCCATCTCTTAAATTCCATCCCCACCTAACGTTTTTTTCCCTTAAAAAAAGGGCACTTATTACAAAATAGGGCAGGGCAGGGCAGTCCAGAGAACTACTCTGTTGCATGATTACAAGGGGTTATTCAATAAATCATGTAGGGGTTATATATGTATATTGGGTCATGGATACAATATGATGTATGGGCATGATTGGGGAATAAGAAAAATCCAATTTTGACCCATATTTAGTGAGGAATTGAGTGCTATAGACAATGGACAACATGCAGTCTACTACAAGACCGTACTATAGTAAATCTACAATAACTTTTGATAGGTAACTCCGATCGGGGTGTTTGTCACATAGAAACAAAGCTTACTTCGAGTACTTTTAGTCCATGTATGGCATTAAATGCTATCCATAATTCAAAATAAAATATGGTTGAAAACATAGAGCCATGTGCAGGCTGTCTGAACTGGGACACGCTACCTGTTGACTACATTTCAGCCAAGTTAGTTCCCATAAGATGAGGGAACTCTTCCATGATTGAAGCTGGTCATCAAGAGGCCTCTTTAAGGGGAAATCCTTGCCATTTGATCAAGTATTCCATGATTGATCTTGAGCATAGCTTCTTTTTCTTTTGACCTTTGACTGCCCTTGGAATGTATTGGATGATACCCTCTTCATCCATAGGAGATAGTACTAATAGTGACAATAGCATATGAGTCATTCTCGTCACCCGTATCTACATATACATAACCACATGGTCAAAAGGAAAGGTGTCTGTAGGGTCTACATGATCACCGGGGTCAAAATGAAAGGTGTCTGCAGGGTCAAAGAACTCTTCCTGCCCAATTTCTTCATTAGTCTCATCATTTTCAGTAGTGATTACAAAGGCACTTGCATCCTCATGGTCATCCTCCAAGTCTTGGAAGACCAACATACTTTGGGCTCTTGCCTTTGCATTTCTATAAGCACATTTGGAAGCATGTTCAACTGTGTACTTTTCCCCACACTTGAAACAAATTCCTTTTTCTTTCCTTTCTTTGTACAAATCCATGGGAATGGATCATTGACCTACACAGGCTAAGGTACTCTTGTTCTTGCTATCCCCTTCTTTATTCTCAGCCTTGCCATTGTTTACTATTCTGAAATTACTGGTTTGCATTGAGGCATTGAAGGTTGGGTACGTAGGAACTCTAGGGGTGCTAAATGGCATATTTGCACCACCATAATTGGCCCCAAAATGGCCCTGCTTTATAGCAACTTGTTGCAATTGGACTATGTAGGCCCTCTAGGTTGCCCAAAAGATGGCTGAGATAAGCCTCTTTGTTATTCATACTGTGGCTGAACTGAAGTATTCCTGAAATACTTGTGGGAGTATCTTTCAGCCAATTCAATAGCCTTAAACAAATTCGATGGAGTATAAATGGAAGCTCCGAGGACTGAAACTAACCCTGAGGGCTGAAACTAACCTCAAGCTACAATCACTCTTTGCATAAAGAGTTTGAGTAAACTGAAAAAGAGATAGAGTAATCTGAATTAATGGATGCTAGCAGTTGTGCATCCCACAACTCTCTAGAACCATTAATATTTTATTTGAACATATCTTCTAAAAATCTATTTTGCTAATAAATATTTACATAGAGGCTATGCACACACTTTATAAGAAATAGCAAGGTGTCTAATACAATAATCCAATAATTTCCTAATAAATTCTTGAGGAAATAATCTTTAGAATGCTTGTGCATGGCGCGCCTTTCCAATTCTCCTTGCTCTACACATCAGCTGCTGCCAGAAATTCAAAAAATAATGTTACAATAATAACCAACTAAATAATTGTAGCTAGCCTCATAAATCAATTAATTTGGAATTCCATAAAATAATTAGTTCACGAAGACATTAATACTCATGTGGATAAAATGGTACCACCCATGCTCACACTTGCATCGACGCCTGGAAAGGATAGGCATCCCCATCGACCTTCCGCCTAAGACAATTCTTTGGAACGTGCCCCGCATTGATGGAGAACCATTTAAGGCGCTCATCCCTTTGCGTAGGTGCCACCTGGCAACATACCCCTGGGGTGGGATAGCAATTGTCCTCAATTGCTATTGGATGGATGTGTAGACAATAAATTGGAGAAAGGTCGCAAATCACGAGCATGCATCCATTGAGCTTCCTCAACAGGGTGATTGTGGAATTTAACAAGATAACGAGGATAAGTATTTCCAGTTCTAGTGGTCATATAGTCAACATCAAGAATTCTTTCAGGGATTAGGATTTTATGGTCATATGCAATCTCAAGGGCGGTGATTCATAAACAGGGTGAACAGGAAGAGAACCTTTGAAGGGACCTAAAAGACTAATGTGAAAAGTGTTGTGGATTTTCCAATGATGAGGTAACTCTAATTTGTAAGCATTAGGATTAATACAATGGAGAATTTTAAAAGGTCCATAGAAATGAGGAGCTAATTTAACATTCGGGTTCTTTTCTACACTATGGAGTCTACGTTTTTCAACACATAACCAAACATAATCTCCTTCCTTATAAATCATAGCTTGTCTCTTTTTATTTTCTTGTTTTACATATGATTGTTAGGCCTTTGCTAGTATTTGTTTAACTTGCTCATAAAGACTTGAATGATTTTGAATCCAATCGTCAACAGAAGGTATTTTCTGAGTTAGATGAAATGTGGAAGTTGGCAATTTGTGACCATAAACAATTTCAAAATGTGCCTTTTATGTAGCAGTGCAAGTGGCATTATTGTTAGAAAATTGTAGAAGGTGCAAATGATTATCCCATGTGGCAAGAGAAGAAATTGTGTAAGCATGGATTAAACCCAAAATTGTGCTATTTGTGGCCTCTGTTTCTCCGTTAGTCTCTGGATGAAATGCAGAACTAAAATCAATCTTAGTTCCTAAGTTCATAAACAATGTAATCCAAAAATTATTACAGAATCGAGGATCTCGGTCGGACACAATAATTTTTGGCAATCCATGGTGCACAAAAATATGCTTAAGAAATAAGTTAGCGGCTTGTGCAGCACTTAACGTCTTTTTACAAGCAATGAAGTAAGCCTATTTACTAAATCTATCAACTATGGTCCATATCATATCATTCTGTGAAGAAGTTTATGGTAAGCTTGTAATGAAGTCCATAGAAATCTGCTCCCAAGGTGAATTAGGGATAGGTAATGGAAGTAATAAACCATATGATTTACCATGATGTCTTTTTATGTGTTGACATACAATACACTCAGAAACAAAATTAGAAACATCACGTTGCATATTTGGCCAGAAAAAATCTTCATGTAAATTTGTAAGTGTGGAGATAATACCACAATGTCCCATATAAGGAGGCTTGTGTACTTCTTGCATAATGAAATGACGAAAAGATTTAATAATACATAACCGTTTTTCATAAAACAGAAAACCATCGAAAACAAAAAAGTTATTAGTAGGGATCCATTGATTTTTAGATAAATTTACCCTAACATAATGAAAATTGGGATCTTGAAGATAATTATTTTTCATTGTGTTTAATGAAGAAGTAGAAATGACAGAAATATTGTTTAATGATGGCCTACGGCTAAGTGCATCAGCTACTACATTTTCCTTACTTGGTTGATATTGAATGAGTGGATGAAAGGATTGAATAAATGATGCCCATTGTATATGTCTATCAGATATTTGTGGTTGTGACAATAAATGTTTAATACTCTGTTGATCGGTTTTAATCATAAAATCTGAACCCATTAAATAATGCTTCCATATGCACAATGCATGAACTACAGCTAGTAATTCTTTGTCATATGTACTATATTTAACTTCAGACGGTTTTAATTTACAACTAGAGTATGCTATAAGGTGATTGTCTTGCATTAATACTACACCGATACTAGAACCACTTGCATCAGTAACCACAAGAAAGAATGGTCTATTGAGATCAGGTAACTGTAAAACTGGTGCACGTGTGAGTGCATGCTTAAGTATTTCAAATGATCGTTGTTGGCTGTCGCCCCAATGATAAATAAGACCTTTCTTTAACAAAAGAGTTAACAGTAAAGCAAGTAATGAAAAATTTCTAACAAATTTTCGATAGAAGCTAGCTAGTCCTAGAAATGAACGAACTTCATGGACATTTTTAGGTGTTGGCCAAGACTTAATTGCTTCAATTTTACGTGGATCTACGTGTATGCCTTTGGCAGACATGATATGACCTAAATATTCTATTTCAGATTGAAAGAAAGAACTTTTGTCAGGGTTAGCATATAGATGGTTTTGTTTTAATAAACTAAACACTAAATATCAATGTTCTTCGTGTTCTTTTTCAGTTTTGCTAAAAACAAGAATGTCATAAAAAAAGACTATTACACAATGCTAAAAATGCAAAATATTATATTCATCATTCTACTAAATGTAGCTAGTGCGTTGGTAAGTCCAAAGGGCATTACCAAGAATTCATAATGTCCAAATTGTGTACGAAAAGTTGTCTTAAAATTGCCAGAAGTAGACATACGAACTTGGTGATATCCTAATTTTAAATCAATTTTACTAAACACTATTGCTCCTTGTAATTTATCTAGAAGGTCGTCTATTCTACGTATTGAATACCTATTTTTAATCATTATTTTATTAAGTGCTCTATAATCTATACACATGTGGTAAGTTTGATTTTTCTTTTTAACTAATAATATAGGAGCTTCAAAAGGCAAACTACTTGGACGAATTAATTTTCTACTTAGAAGTTCTTCAATTTGCTTCTGAATCTCTTTCTGTTCTAATTGGTTATGGCGATAGGGAGCTTTGCAAGGTGGTTGACTACCAAGAAGTAAATCAATTTGGTGGTCTTCAGGTCGTGATGGAGGAAGTTGTAAAGGTAAATCATTAGAAAAGCAATCAAAAAATTTAGCAATAAAATGTTGTTGCTTTGGATTTAGTTCAGTTGTTGTAACATCAACTTCATTAATCCATACTAAGAAAGCTTTTAATTGTTTACGCAAAGCTCGCTTCGCCTATGTATGACTAATAATTGGAAATAATTAAGTTTTTGTTAACCCTTCGAGTAAAATTTGTTTACCTTTGTGCTCAATGTGCATTGAGTGTGTGTTGTAATCTATATTGGGGTTGAATTGGTGATGCCATGGCATTCCTAGAATTATGTTAGCAGATTGCAAAGGTGCTACTAAAAAAATTCACTTTTCCTTATAAGATCCAATACAAATTTCTAAAGTATGAACTTCTTTAGTACCATTATATTGTTGTCCTAGAAATGCAGCCTTAATTTTATAGGCAGATGGAATAGTTTTAAGTTGTAAGTTTCTAGCTACTTTTTCTGAAACAAAATCATGAGTACTACCATCGTCATGCAAAACAGTCATATCATTATTATTGATTTTACATCGCATCTTTAATAAGGCATGCAAAGAAATTTTACCAGCAAGGTCTTCAGATTCATTAGAATTTTTGCCGATAAGTGTAGCCTCATCGAAGTCAGGCATTGCTTCAAGGTCTTCATTGGATTCTTCAGCTCCAAGAAAATTTAGATGCGTTGTGGGTTTCTTCCAATCACAGTTGTTGCCCATGGGACAACGACTTGCAATATGACCACGATGCTTACAATTATAAAAAATTACATTTTTGGAAATGGCATTGGAGACACTAGGGTTAACATTTTTAGGTTCACCAGATTTAAGCAAATTTGAAGGTAGATTGGGAGGTTTAGAATTGGAAACTGATTGACCATGATTATTAAGAACATTTCGCATCCATGGCCATCGGTTAAAAGGATTCTTTCCATATTGAGAATTGAAGTTACGAAAAGAATTAAAACGAAAGTTGTTACCCATGTTGTTATTGTTGGATGCCGAAAGTTGCCTTGGGTCTTTATACTGTTTCTTTTCAACATCGTGAGCTAGGGATATGGCTTCATCCAGGTTATTGAGCTTGAACATGTTGACTTCGACTTGGATGGATGGAATTAAGCCAGACATATACTTTCTCTTGAAGGTAGATTCGGCCACTGGCTCCACCATTTGGAGCCACAAGAGAGTGCTCCAAAATCTTTCTATGTATTGAGGGATAGACTCACGTTCCTGTTGCATGAATAGATCCCATTGTTGTTGCATGCGGAGCTCGAATTGTGCAGGGAGAAAATTTGCAAGAACCTTCTTGCGAAAGTCATTCCATGTGAGAGGACAACCAATGCTTTTACGCATGACATCCCACCATAATGCAACTTTCTCAATAAAATAATGAGATGCACATTTAATTTTATCACTTTTTGAGTATTTCCCATTGTCAAAATAAGCTTTGAACTAACTTAACCATGATAGAATTTTGCAACCATCTTTAAGACCATCAAAAGAATTAAATTTTAATGTACGCTTGCTTATCTTGGACTCCTTTCAACTAGCATGGACATCCAAAGTAGCGTTGATGGCACGGACTAGGTTGTCGTCGTTGGTAGAAATTTTAGTGTCAGGACGCTTGAGGGACTTCAGTTCTTGCTCCAGTTGTACACGGTGTTGATGCTCTTCTTTAAGTTGCATGGATATTAAATCCATACTCTGCTCCAAGGTTGGCTCAGGAAGTGATGATGCAGAATCGAAACTGGCCATGATTGCTTAATGGAGAAATCCGAAGATTTAGGATGCCTTGCAAATGAAAAATGCATTGCTTTGTCATTGAAGAATTTTGGTATGTAAGACCAAAATTTTAAATGGTCTTTGGACAAGAAATTATGGATGGAAGTAAGAAAGAAAGGCGGGAATTTTTAAAGGAAATTTTGTCAAAATTATGAAGCTAGAAAGACCTGCACGAGAACTGCCTCTATGGGAGAGATAGTCGGCTGTGACTTGTGAAGATTTGCAGGGTCTGTGTATGACTCGGAATAAGAGAGGTTGAAGTTGATCAAGTAAGTTAGTAATGTAACTAGCTTGATAAGTTGATCAAGTTAAAAAAAACTTGACGTTTCTGGACAAGAATGTGTCGTGATGCTACCGTGGCGTAACCCGCCCCCCCCCCCCCCCCCCCCCCCCCCCCGCCCCCCCCACACAAAATCAAAAAAGAGCTTAAGCTCTTACTTAAGCTTTAGCTAGGCTTTTAAAAAAAAACTTGACATTTTTGGACAAGAATGTGTTGTGATGCTGCTGTGGCATAAAACCCCCCTCCCCACGAAATCAAAAAAGAGCTTAAGCTCTTACTTAAGCTTTAGCTAGGCTTTTAATTAAGCTTTAATTAAACTTACTCATTACCTGTAAGCTCCAACTCTTCACGAAATATGGCGCCATGATGTGGGAGTGGGTATTCTTCAATGTCTGGGAAAATCATAGAATTTCTTGACTATGATAGAGGGGTTGGGGTTTTGAAGGCCTAGGAATCCAGCCGTGTAGTCAGTTCACAATGAGATGGACCGTAGAGCCCGTTTGTAGTAGAGGCCTCGCCTTCATGCTAGAGGGTAGGTGATTGGAAGCCCAAGAGGTAGGCTGGGCTCTGATACCACTATTGCGAACAACGGATGCGTGGTTTGCACGTAGCAAATGGAAGAAGCTCCCTCTTTCTCTCTTCTACTCATAAAATTGCATACGACTCATGAGAAATTGAAAATAGACTAAAAGAAAAGGTAAAGTAAGATGAACGACTCAAGATTGGGTTCAATCTCCCCCAACACGAAGTGGTGGGCAGCTCCCTTCTTGCCGTATTTATAATAATATTATGAAATCTTCTTTGCCCAAGATTTAGGCCCTTTACAATCACTCTTTGCATAAAGAGTTTGAGTAAACTGAAAAAGAGATAGACTAATATAAATTAATGGATGCTAGCAGTTGTGCATCCCACAACTCTCTAGAACCATTAATATTTTATTTGAACATATCTTCTAAAATTCTATTTTGCTAATAAATATTTACAGAGGCTATACGCATGCTTTCTAAGAAATAACAACGCGTCTAATATAATAATCCAATAATTGCCTAATAAATTCTTGAGGAAATAATCTTTAGAATGCTTGCGCATGGCGTGCCTTTCCAATTCTCCTTGCTCTACACATCAGCTACCAAAAATTCAAAAAATCATGTTAGGATAATAACCAACTGAATAATTGCAGCTAGCCTCATAAATCAATTAATTTGGAATTCCATACAATAATTAGTTCATGAAGACATTAATACTCATATGGATAAAATGGTACCACCCACGTTCACACTTGCATCAATGCTCGGAAAGGATAGGCGTCCCCATCGACCTTCTGCCGCCTAAGACAATTCTTAGGAACATTCCTCGTATTGACCGAGAACCATTTAAGGTGCTCATCCCGCCAATGTACACACAAAGAAGAACCATTTAAGGCGCTCATCCCTTTGTGTAGGTGCCACCTAGCAACATTAAGTGATTCCAAGGAAGGTGGATTGTTGACTAATTGTGCAACCCCTAGAGCTTAACCATGTTGCAACAGTTTCTGAGCTAGATCTTTGATTTGCTAAAGACTAATCTTCCATCACACCACCATGATCATGGTTGATTAACAAAAGAGACGGTTGCCTATTTCACCGAAGATGTATTGGAGCATGTCCTGAAATTCATTAGTACAGACAAGGACAAGAACAATGTATCTCTTGTTTATGTAAAGCTTAGTACAAAGTAGAAGATGAAAGATGGAGAGAGAATTTCCTTTAGGACTATATTGCTTATTTGTCCTATGAGCATCCTGTTGAATCTCTAGTGGGGTATTTGCTGAAACTAGGATAGAAAAAGGTTGTTGCCAATGTAGTCAATGCAGCAATTTTGACGTGATCCATCATTGGGAAGAGCCTTTGATACTTGGAAGGCATTATGGGGTACAATTTGGAAGATCTCCCTTCTATGCCCATTTATGCAAACTGTGAGCAATTGAAAATTTTTTCCTTTTCAAGCTCAAAGATTCCTCTCTTGGCTGAGCATTGCAACCTTGGAGTTTATTAGAGTATAATGGAGCATCTTGGAGCACTCAAGAAGGGCTGAATCATTGTTTGATTACCATCTTCATCAAGCATCATAAGGTACTTGGTTCTTGAACTCTTATTCTCTCAAATTCATCCTCTTGCTGAGCCATAACCAATTGCTTGAGAGAATGCAAGAGCTCAAGTAGGTATTAGGAGATAAACTTGATGTTTGTATGTTGTCCGATTTGTTACAATCATTTTGCTTCAATCTCATTACATTGGAATGGGTAAATTCATCCTAAAACTCATTGAGGATTATTGCTTTGCTTACCTTAACCAATTGAGTTGTTGTTTCTTGACCGAGCCACTTGATTCATTTAAAAAATCCATTGTATAAGGGTAAGTTGGTAGTGAGTCACTGCTTGGTAATCCCCTACCCTTGATCCCAAATTTCCATTCCATGCATTTTATGAAAAGGTTCAATTCCTTCTTCCAAATGCATCTCATACTGGGTGTTTAATTAATAAAAGTCTGCCATGTATATTCTGGGTGAGGAAAAGCCTGATGCCAAGTGAGGTGGCAAGACAAAAGAGGGGTGACCCTCCCTTGCCATCAAAGACCCTAAAGGGGTGCACAACTCGGCCCGCGGAACTTTGCCCACCTCCCAGTGATCCGGAGCCCAAAGTTGCTTGCAGGTGCAGGTACCCACTTAAAGAACTGAGATATTGAATTTGCACTGATATATGGATGTATTATTGAATGCAAATGTATGGAAAATACTACTAAGGATGTATTTGCAGACATGAGAATACATATGTAGTCAATGGCAATGAATACGATGTTTGGAATGTATGGGAGATGCCTATGAATGGGGAAATTATGCTAAGAGATGTTTATGACATGCTCAATTCTAGAATAAGGTTACAAATAGTGAATTTGGATGATTGGGTAGTGTATTATGCCATGTGAGATGACCTTTCAGTCATGCATTGACAAGTTGATTCCTTGTAATCCCTTTCTTGATTCTCACAGGGTGCTGTAAGCGATCTGCTCACATTTACAGAAGTGTACCTTCTTCCAGGAACTAAGGTGCAGGTCTTGCCGTGTGTCCATAAGTCCTACTAAGGGCCTTGATCAGTTTTGGAGCTCTAGTTGGACCCTACAAGATACTTACAGGTCAAAACATGCCTCCTATAGGTGTAGATAGGTTGCTGGACTACACAGTACAGCAATACTTTTCCTATTATAGAATTTTTTGTATAAAACTTGGGAGTGCGTACTTATGATAAATGAAGAGGGCATTCTGGCTTCAAATTGAACAAAAAAGTAGACCAATCGGAGCTTCCTAGCTCAAGTTACGAGTAAAATAGTGACAGGTGGTCTAACGCGACTACACCTAACCATGGCAAGGAATATGGAAAAAGCCAAGGCCAATGAAGATGTTCAGCAACAAATAAGGGGTGCATGCACCCCGAGGACTGAAACCAACACTAAGGTGGAAAATGAAGATTACTCTCATGATGTGGGGAGCCTCAATGTGCTCATGAACACCCTCAGTTTGCATGAGACAAGGTATGCTAAGAGGTGTAGAGAATTGATGGAAAGCAAGTCAAGATTGTGGGAGAGAAGGAAGGAGACTCACTTGTAGCTCTCTTGCTTGCACAATGGGGGAATACACACAGAGGTGGAGGCTGAAAACAGTTTTTCTCTTCTTAGTTGTGTAAGCCAAAAAGAACTTCAGTACAAAGAAATAGAAGAACCCTATATATGGGTCTCAAACCAAACTCAACTAACTAAGGTGGCATACTAACTAGCCACAAACTAGAGTAGATAAGGATAGCTGTCATGTAGCTATTATTCATGGGCGGTGTACCAACCACATCTGCAACTGACACGTCAGTGACATAAATGCACAACGATCACCCTGTTATATCACGAGTGGAGCTCGATATCTCAACACTCCCCCTCAAGCTCAATCCCAATTCCTGCACACCAAGCAGGTCTCTGAACTTGCGCAGCTTCTCTGCGCCCAATGCCTTCGTAAATATGTCAGCTATCTGATCCTCTGTGCTGACATAAACTAGATCAATAAGACCTAGTAAGACCCTCTCCCGCACATAGTGATAATGCACCTCAATGTGCTTTGTTCTAGCATGATAGACTGGGTTATTTGCCAAGTGTATACTACTCATATTGTCACAATAAATGACAACTGGCCCATCTGTAGGCTGATGCATATCATAAAGTAGCTTATGCAACCAAGCTACCTCACATGCAGCCATTGCTGCACCCCTGTACTCGGCCTCTGTGCTCGACAAGGCAACTGTAGGCTGTTTCTTGCTGCTCCAAGTGACTGTAGCACTCCCAAAAGAGAACACATATCCACTGGTAGATCGTCTATCAGAAATACTACCAGCCCAATCAGCATCATGTATCCATGCAGCTGTATCTGAACCCCAGTCTCATAAAATAGTCCATACTGCAATGTGGACTTCACATACCTGAGTATGCGTCTAGCCGCATCCAAATGCGGTTTCCTTGGAGCCTGCATAAACTGACTTACCAATCCAACAGCATAGCTCAAATCTGGCCTGGTAATAGTCATATAAATCAAACTTCCTACTATGCGTCTGTACATAGTAGGGTCTTCCAGAAGCTCACCTGCATCTGTGCTCAGCTTCACATTCTGCTCCAAAGGAACTGAAATAGGCTTATAGCCTGTCATCCCATATTTGGACAGCATGTCCAATCCATACTGCCTCTGCAAGAGCTGTATCCCACTTGGTGATCTAATCACCTCAATGCCCAAGAAATAATGCAACTCTCCCAAATCCTTCATCTCAAACTTCTGCTTCAATAGCATTTTCACATGAAGGATATCTTCATCACTGTCACCTGTCATAATCAAATCATCAACATAAATGACAAGTAGCATAATACCTTTCTTTGTTTTTCTCACATAAAGTGAGAAATATGCCTTGGAAATCTAAAAGCCAATAGTGACAAGATACTGTCCTATCTTGTCAGACCATGCTCTAGGTGCTTGCTTCAAGCCATACAAAGCTTTCTTCAACCTGCAAACAAACTCAGGATGAACAGCATGCACATAACCTGGTGGCTGCTCCATATAGACCTCTTCTTGCAAATCACCATGCAAGAAGGCATTCTTTACATCCATCTGATGTAAAGACCATCCCTTTGATGTAGCCATAGCAATGACTACTCTTACGGTTTCCATCCTTGCAACCAGACTGAATGTTTCTTCATAGCCAATGCCATATGTTTGTGCATACCCCTTGACTACTAATCTTGCCTTGTATCTGTTCATAGAACCATCTGCATTGTGCTTCACCTTATAAACCCACTTACAGCCAATTGCATTCTTACCTTTAGGCAAAGGTACCAATTCCCATGTAGCATTTGCTTCCAAGGCATCCATTTCTTCATCCATGGCTTTCTCCCATTTTTCTTTTCCCATGGCTTGCTCAAAAGAAGTGGGTTCTGGTTCCTGTATCACTTTGACCATATATGCATAGTGAATGGCTGTAAATCCATCATATTTCAACCTATCCACAGGATACCTAGCTCTCGTAGACCTGTGCAAAATAGGTTCACTCCCAGGTGCTCTCAAAACATCCCTGGTTTTCCTTACTCCAGGTGTAACAATAGAAGGAATACCCAACTCATCATCAATGCTCTGTTCTGAGCCACTGTATTCACCATCCACATAAGAGTGACCTGCATTCACATCAAACATGGACTGATCAACCTTCTCTTTTCCTTTTCGTGATACCTGCATACCACTATCTGCATTGCTTTGAGAAGATTCTCCTGATCTCAATCTGCCTGTCCATGGCGAAGAATGTGAGCCACTGCTAGAGGACGCTCCAGGTCCACTAATATTTTGTGACTGCTGCTGTGAATTCTGTGCAGCATTACCATTTTGTGCATCTACATCATCAGTCACATTTACTGGTTTATACCAGCTACTCATCTCATCAAAAACAACATCTCTGCTCACTGTAAAATTACGAGTAGAAGGGTTATAGCATCTATACCCTTTTTGCTGCAGAGAGTAACCAATAAAGATGCACTTCTCAGCTTTTAGATCCAACTTGGATCTCAACTCATCTGGCACATGTACATAGGCAATGCAACTAAAAATTTTCAAATGAGAAATATCTGGTTTCCTACCAGTATACCTCTCCTCTGGAGTCATCCCATGTATTGTTGCAGTGGGAGTCCTGTTCATTATGTAGATTGCTGTAGCAACTGCTTCAGCCTAATAAAAATCTGGCAGGTCTTTTTCATTGAGCATGGCACGAGATACCTCTCCAATATGCCTGTTTTTCCTTTCTGCAATTTCATTTTGTTGTGGGGTATGACTGCATGAATATTGCTGCTTTATGCCATGCTCCTGCAGGAACCTTGCAAACTCATTTGAGAGGTACTCTCCCCCTCCATCTGACCTTAGGCATTTTATTTGCAGGCCTGTTTCTTTTTCAACCATAGCTTTAAGAGTTTTGAAATGCCCAAAAACTTCACTTTTCTTTTTCATAAAATACACCCAAACTTTTCTGCTATAGTCATCAATAAAAGTGACAAAATAATGATAGCCTCCAAGAGATGCAGCTTTAGTAGTCCACACATCAGAGTGGATTAATTCCAATGGCTTCTTACTCTCTTGAGCATGTCTAGGAAATGGTTTCCTTGTCTGTTTTCCAAATTGACAGGCTTCACATACCTTATGCATTTCTGCAACCTTGAATTTAGGCAATCCTACAACAATATTTTGGGCCTGCATTGATTTAAGTCACTGTACATTAACATGACCAATGCGTTTATGCCAGATATCAATATCTGCAACTACACCGGTCCCATGTGCAAACATTGTTGCACTCAATTCAGGCATGTCTGTATCCAACGTAAACATTCTGCCCTTCTTCTTTCCTTTTGCTAGCAAGCGACCTTTATTTTTCATGTCCTCAACAAAGCATCCATGAGGATTAAATTTGACCTGCAAGCCCTGCTCAACCATTTGACCAACATAAACTAGATTCTTGGTGATATTCGGGACATGAAATACATCGGACATGTATTTCTTTTTCCCATCCTGCATAGACAAAGGAATTTTTCCAATCTACACAATAGGATGTGCAGTATCATCACCAGTCTCCACAAATCCTAGTTTTTCCATTTTCCTTGCATCCTCCATCCATTCTGCATGACCTGTCATGTGGTTTGATGCACCTGAGTCAACATACCATACATCATTGCTTTCTTCTGCACTTGTCACAGAGTTGTTCATGTGCTGCACCATAAACAAATGCTCATTTCTGTCATCACCCTGTCTACTAGAAGATGCATAATTCCCTTGTTGCAGTTTTCCATTCATGATGTCATTTTGCTTTTTATAGTAGTCTTTAGCCATATGACCCATTTTACCACAGTAGTAGCATTCAACATTACTGTTTGCATTTTGGCCTCTTTGCCATCCACCATGACCTCTTTGGCTCCCCCTGCCTCTAGAGTTACCACGTCCTCCTCCATAGGACTGGTTTTCTTGAGTTTGCTGCATATTCTGATTTCTGACCACGGCCTCCAAATCGGCCTCCTCTACCTCTGCCTCTACCTCTTCCAGCATTTGAGTAGAAGACATCTTCTTTTGAAGTTCCTCCTGAAGAAGATGCACCACCATTTCTCTGCTCCTCAGAAATTAGAAGAGCAATCAACTCCTCAAAATCAGGAAATCTTTCACGAACGAAAATGGATGTTCGGAACTGTGCATAATCCTTTCCTAGACCATTCAAGGTCACAGAAACTAAATCATCATCTTCCACTAGCAACCCAATGGAAGCAAGTGTATCTGCAATCTTCTTCACCTTCATGTGGTAGTCGTTGATGCTCATATTTTCTCTTTGCACATTGTGCAACTCTTGCTTGAGCTGCATTTTCCTGGCTTGCGTATTTGTGCTATACATTTTTGACAAAGTATCCCATGCCTCCTTTGGCGTACTTGCATCTTGAATATGCACAATCATAGAGTCTAAAATGCTGATAGACAGCCAGTACATAACTTTCCTGGCTCTCTCATGCCATGCTTTAAATGCCTGCATTTGCTGTTGATTGGGAACATCAGGAAGAACTGGTTCTTCTTCATTTCCTGCAACAAATTCCCAATATCCTTTTCCCATAAGGAAATTCTTCATTCTAAACTTCCATGCTTGGAAGTTGTTCTTGTCAAGCTTTTTAGTGACAATCTGTGAAAGAGAATCAGACGCCATTACAGAACACTGCAAAAAATTCTGTCACTGCAAAGAATACGGCAAATCTGCAAAACTGGCGAAAGTGGTATTTGACCACACAGTCACTTCCTAGTGACGATTTTGCATATACAGGAACCAAGGATGATTCTGTAACTCCCAATGTCTCTGCACACGAGCATATGATGCAATATCTGTGGTAACTTTTCACCGACATGTAGAACAGTGGTCGCACAGCATAAAACGGGGCTTTTTCCTGAGTGCGTGCAGAAAACTTCCGCCTCCAAAACAGGCCCCGAAATGGCCTCAAATAAAAAAAACAGGGTCGCCATGGGCAAAAGCCCTCTCCCGCAGCATATACTGCCCTCTTGCTTCACCGCGAAGGGCGTCTCAACCTGAGACAATGCACTATTGCAATTTTCGGCTGTGCTACCTACAGAGATCTGCTCCCAAAACAGAAAATGAAAGCAACACTGCTCCTCTTACCAGAACACCGCGAGCTTGGCTTGCTTTCTTGAGCTCCTTACCACGAACAAGGCTCTGATACCATGTCAAGATTGTGGGAGAGAAGGAAGGAGTCTCACTTGTAGCTCTCTTGCTTGCACAATGGGGGAATACACACAGAGGTGGAGGCTGAAAATAGTTTTTCTCTTCTTAGTTGTGTAAGCCAAAAAGAACTTCAGTAGAAAGAAATAGAAGAACCCTATATATGGGTCTCAAACCAAACTCAACTAACTAAGGTGGCATACTAACTAGCCACGAACTAGAGTAGATAAGGATACCTGTCATGTAGCTATTATTCATGGGTGGTGTACCAACCGCATCTGCAACTGACACGTCAGTGACATAAATGCACAACGGTCACCCTGGCATATCACGAGTGGAGCTCGATATCTCAACAAGGCATTGGTCAAATGAAGACCACTATGGACACCCTTGCTGCCCAGCTCACTAAGTGGATGGAATTCCAAATGAAAGGGAAGGAACATGAGGATAGGTTGGGTATGCATGCTGAAAGAGTGACTGAGCCATCAATGAATACAGCAAATATGAACTCCCAAGGTATTTTGGGGAGAGTGGGCATCCCTAACAACACTTTTGAATAGGGAAAGCCTTCACATAGGCAAGAGGAGCCTATGAACAATGCAATGAGGGGCAATTTCCAGCCATTGCAAGTTCCCATACTATCTATGCGAGTTTAGCCATCTTTTGGTAGAAATTACTCTAACAATGGATCATTTTTGGGCAGCCACATGGATCAGCCTCAGTTTGGATATATGGGACAACCACCTAATCATGAAAGAGAGTTGAGAGACAAGATTATTTTCTCAAAATTCAATGGTCAATCATCATCTCCAGCTGAACTCGAAGAGTGGCTTTCCAAGCTTGAGAATTACTTTGACATCTTGCCCCATAGTGATGACCAAAAGATCCATTTTGCAACCATCCACTTGGAAGGATTTGCACATACATGGTGGAGGTACATTAAAAGGGAAAATCAGCAAAGTAGACTCGTGGGAAGCATTCAAGGCACTCATAGTACAAGTATTTGTCTTGCCGGTGGAGAAAGAAAAGCTTGCCCGCCAATGGTATTGCCTTGAATAGCGTGGTCTTGTTGTTAGAGAATACACAAATCAATTCCTAAACCTTACCATGTAGGTTGAGTTGATTAGTGATGATGCCAAGTTACACAAGTATGTGTATGGGTTGGATCCCCAACTCTTGGCTGATATTTCAGCTCAAAATACATTGGATTTGTTCAAGGCTATTGAATTGGCTAAAAGATACTCCTGTAAATATCATAGGGATACTTCAGTTCAACCATAGTATGGACAACAAAGAGGCTTACCTCAACCATCTTTTGGGCAACATAGAGGGCCTACACATTCCAATTTTGGACAATAATGAGTTGCTGTAAAGCAAGGCCAGTTTGGGGCCAGTTATGGTGGTGCAAATATTCCATTTAGCACCCCTAGAGTTCCCACGTACCCAACCTTCAATGCCTCAAGGAAAACGAGTAATTACAGGACAACAGACAATGGCAGGGCTGAGAATAAACAACGGGATAGCAAGAACAAGAATACCTCAGCCTATGGAGGTCAACAATCCATTCCCATGGATTTGTACAAAGAAAGAAAAGAAAAATGAATTTGTTTCAAGTGTGGGGAAAAGTACACAACTGAACATGCTTCCCAATGTGCTTATAGAAACCCCCCTTTCGGAGCCAATGGAACCATCAGATTTATGATCTGAGCATCAGATCACTGATCTTTCCAAGATCCCCCTCCACAAAGAGCTCCACTTCTCAACCACAAGCCCTCTTCTCTAATTCACTATAAATATGAGGCATGGGAGAGGCATATGGGAGCATAAGGAGACCCCGAGAGGCTGCGAGAGAGAGGTAGAGAGAAGGATACCCCTCCAAGAGATTGTGAGTGAGAGCTTGAGAGAGAGAGAGAGAGAGAAGAGTTACCCCGAGAGGCTGCAAGGAAGAGAATTAGCTCAATTCCCTCTATCTCGATCCTCGACTTAACCATCTTCTCTTACGCTCCCCCATCTTAAATCTATTCCACCTTCTTAATCTCTTGAGTCTACTTGCAGACGATGGCCTCCAAGCGAAGAATGTCGTGTGCGGATGACAATCCTGCAACTACAACAAGGCTTCGGGAAAAGGCATCACTATCAATCCAACTGCGGTTCCGGTCGTAAGTAATGTATTTTCAAATTGATAGATGTTTGTTTTGATTCTCGTATGAGATACGTTAGGTCCCATACTATGATGCACGACTATAGGCCATCGGAAAGGATAAATTTCCTCTCACCTACTCGAAAGATGGAGTTTGTGAAGTGCATATATCAAGGGAAGATAATTGCACCTAGTTACATATGACTTATTTGATAGTAGAGCAATTACAAGGAAGAATTAGTCGGGCGTTATGAATGCCATAGTCCTCAAAAGAATGACATTAAAAGATTGTGCATACAAGTGCTAGATTAAAGTATAGTCAAGGGTTACAAATAGCATAATTACTAAAAGAATATGACATTGAGAATCATGAATAGAAAGTACTAGTTAAAAGTTTAGATACTTCAAAAGTACTTAGCCTAAGAACCCAAATTTTAAGAAAAACTAGATTCTAGCTCAATGCAGGGCCTATTGGAGTCTAATTACTTGAGATCATCTCGCACTTATCTTATCAAGTATTTACACAATATGCCTATAACATGTTTGATATATGAGGATAATTTTCTAGTTGCCTCATGACTTGACTAAGAGCTAGTACAAGAAATTAATCATAAGGGTTAAAACTAAGATGTCTTGAGTTCCGTCCGATAATGATGACTTTTTCCAATCCAAATCCAGGGTTGGGTTATCAAGCAAGGTAAGTGACCTATAGAACTTACATCATGAATAGTATTTGAACCCTTAACATATGCCCTAGCCAAAGGAAGGAAGTGTTAAGAACATTTTTGCATAATATTGCTCTTAGATGCCAAGGGGGAGAGCAAATATGCAATGGAAAATATTATATCATCTACTCTTGCATTGTTTTGGAAAGAATGCAATTGGTTTTGTTGATTGATCGAACAACATCCTAAATGTTTTTACATTCAACTGGTTGTTAGTTGTTGTTTGGATGATTATTCCAAGTGCTTGTGATTTATGGTAAATACATGGCAAGGGTCTGTGATGACAAGTCGCCAAGGAAATAAATGAATGTTTTCTTGGAGAATGATATTAGGGTTGAATGGCTTGTTTGTGCTTGATTCTTAAAGGATTTAATTAAGGAAGGATATATTGTACGGGTGGATCACCTCCATGGTTGCACCGCGTATTAACTCGAGAGGGCACTGCTTGATTCATGGGCTGAAGGTCGAGTGGTGAAAAGGCCAACCACGGGAATGATGTTTCGCTCCTAGACAACTTGCGGGTCAGTTGGAGCTCTGGACACCCCTTGCTAGGTCTAGAATGGAGTTGAAGACCTCCGTGGCCCCCAACATCTATGCATGTTGGGAGATCCTATGCTAGATAAAGGATTGAGTTTGTGGTGCCATGTGAATTGGACCAGTTACTTCTGCAGGGCAGAAGGGATACTTCTGTTGGACAGAAGCAATACATAATTTCTCATGTATGGGCGGGAGACAAAGATTAACTTGAAGATAAGTTAAGGAACTTGTTTGATCTTGTTTGTCAATAGATTGCTTTGCTCTCTTTTCGTGTCTGTGCTATAAGTTATGCGAACGAACCCTGTTCCCTAAAAGGCTTAATTAATGAAGCTGGCTTTAAGTGTCACATATAAATGTGATAGGACCTAATTAGAAAACTAAAGCTATTAAGGGAAGCGGGTGGGCGGAACCCCCAACGGGTCCGTCCTACAGCAGGGTGGTCCCAGAGAACTGGGAGGCTTCTCACAAGGTTTACCGTCTTCAACCTTAGAAATTGTTAGGATAGAACCTTGATTCATGCCGTTTTAGGGGACCGGAATGGGACTATGCCCTATGGGCAGAGAGGTTGAGCAACGCATCCCTCTCGTTTCCCATTCTCTTTGAACCAAGTGTGGCATAGATCTGCTTCGGATTGGGTATCTCTGCGTAAAGTAGGATGCCCAAAACTCGACGCTAGAATGCTAACAAGAGACCTTGACAACTAGGAACCCGAATTTCAGGTCGATCCTAGTGGGTTCGGTCGTGAACGTTCCGTTGCAAGGCGGATTCGAGAAACCCTAGGCGACAAAACTCGAAACATTCCCTAGGACTGCCGGGCAGCGACGTTTAGATTCGTTTCTCGATAGACCGCTAAAAGAGTGCGTGGAAAAAATATCTAAAATATACTAGTTTTGCCCAAAATCTAATATTTTTGGACCATCCAAACTATACACATTAACCTAGTGATTAATATAACTCATAAGTCTCGTTCACGTTGTAATTTACGTGAAAGGTGGCTATGGTCCTTTTCAATCCGAGAAAAATATTGAATTTATGACTCTTGATTTTTCTAAATAAAATATTTAAAATTAAATAAACATTATTATTAATTAATATTAGTTAGTTTTTACCTTAGTTAGTCTTTAGTTAGTAACCTTACTAACTTATTAATTGACTAACTAACCAACTAACTTTTATTGTGCGGAGATATTACATCAAGCATTCAGCCTAATATCATTTTCCAAGAAAACATTCATTTATTCCCATGGCAACTTGTCATCACAGACCCTTTCCATGCATTTACCATAAATCACAAGCACTTGGAATAATCATCCAAACAACAACTAACAACCAGTTGAATATAAAAGCATTTAGGATGTTGTTCAATCAATCAACAAAACCAATTGTATTCTTTCCAACCAATGCAAAAATAGACGATATAACATTTTCATCGTATATTTGCTCTCCCCCTTGGGATCTAAGAGCAGTACTATGCAAAAAAATGTTTATTAACACTTCCTTCCTTCGGCTAGGGCATATGTTAAGGTTTCAAACACTATTCATGATGTAAGTTCTATAGGTCACTTACCTTGATTGATAACCCAACCCTGAATTTGGATTGGCAAAAGTCATCGTTATCCAACAGATCTCAAGACATCCTAGTTTTAACCCTTATGATCAATTTCTTGTACTAGCTCTTAGTAAAGTCATGAGGCAACTAGAAAATTATCCTCATATATCAAACATGTTATAGACATAACGTGTAAACACTTGATAAGATAAGTGCGAGATGATCTCAAGTAATTAGACTCCAATAGGCCGTGCATTGAGCTAGAATCTAGTTTTTCTTAATATTTGGGCTCTTAGGCTAAGTACTTTTGAAGTGTCTAAACTTTAAACTAGTACTTCTCTATTCATGATTCTTAATGTCATATTATTTTAGCAATTATGCTATTTATAACCCTTGACTATACTTTATTCTAGCACTTGTATGCCCAATCTTTTAATGTCATTCTTTTGACGACTATGCCATTGATAACGCTTGACTAATTCTTCCTTGTAATTGCTCTACTAGCAAATAAGTCATATGTAACTAGGTGCAATTATCTTCCCTTGATATATGCACTTCACAAACTCCATCTTCCGAGTAGGTGAGATGAAATTTATCCTTTTCCATGACCTATACTCGTGCAATAGTATGGGGCCTAACGTATCTCATACGAGAGTCAAAACAAGCATCTATCAATTTGAAAATACATTACTTACGACGGGAACTGCAGTTGGATTGACGGTGATGCCTTTGCCCGAAGCCTTGTTGCTGGTTGCAGGATTGTCATCTGCACGTGACATTCTTCGCTTGGAGGCCATCATCCACAGGTAGATTCAAGAGATTAAGGAGGTGGAATAGATTCAAGATGGAAGAGCATAAGAGAAGATGGTTAAGTCGAGGATCGAGATAGAGGGAATTGATCTAATTCTCTTCCTTGCAGCCTCTCGAGGTGACTCTTCTCTCACTCTCTCTCTCAAGCTCTCTTTCAAGCTCTTCCTCACAATCTCTTGAAGGGGTATCCTTCTCTCTACCTCTCTCTCGCAGCCTCTGGAGGTTTCCTTATGCTTTCTTATGCCTCTCCCATGCCTCATATTTATAGTGAATTAGAGAAGAGGGCTTGTGGTTGAGAAGTGGAGCTCTTTATGGAGGGGGATCTTGGAAAGATCAGTGATCTGATGCTCAGATCATAAATATGATGGTTCCATTGGCTCCGAAAGGGGGGTAAAACCCCAAGACACTTGATTAGAAAGCTCTTAGTTCACTGCTTCTTTTCTCTATTCAAAGTGCTGTCCACTGCCTGTGTACTGCAATCGCAGCGCGCGTGATTTTGCAAATCCTCTCTTTATTTTTTTCTTTTTATAAAATCTCAAAACTAACTAAAATATCACTTGTACTTTCTTTTAAATGACATCTAGTTCTAAAAAATCTCCATATCTTTTTTTAAGGATAATATCTAAAATATCTAAAATATACTAGTTTTGCCCAAAATCTAATATTTTTGGACCATCCAGACTATACACATTAACCTAGTGATTAATATAACTCATAAGTCTTGTTCACGTTGTAATTTACGTGAAGGGTGGCTACGGTCCTTGCCAATCCGAGAAAGATATCAAATTTACGACTCTTGATTTTTCTAAATAAAATATTTTAAATTAAATAAAAATTATTAATAATATTTTAAATTAAATTAAAAATATTAATAATTAATATTAGTTAGTTTTTACCTTAGTTAGTCTTTAGTTAGTAACCTTACTAACTTATTAATTGACTAACTAACTTTCGAACTAACCAACTAACTTTTATTGTGCGGAGATATTACATCCTCCTCCCCTTAGAGAAATCGAGATGTCCTCATCTTGAGAGAAACGGGGGGTATAACCTTGGAACCTGTGGAGTATGGACCCACCATGCTTTCGCTACGCTACTCTGATCTCTCACAGACATACGGTTTTTTGAAAGAAAAACAGCCTATTGTATTTGATATATCCAAGTCTTGATGACAAGAGAAAATTTATTGTAGTTACATCTCATGGATATCTTCTAGGTTTTTCCTAAGCACTTGGTATATTCTAGATCACTAGAGCTTGTACAACTTTATTTCTTGTAAGCTCAAGTTCTCTTCGAGTTCCGTTGGGACGATTGATATAGCTATGTCCAATGTTGTGGCACTCGGAGCATCGGTATTTAGGGTGCTTTGGATATTCCCTTTTGAAATGACCTAACTCCTTGCAATAGAAACAACGTGGAGCTTTATCATTGCGGTCACAAGGTTCTTGGTGGTCCTTGGCAGGATTTTCTTCTTTAGAACAAAGTGTCCTAGGATTCTTTTAGCAGATTGGAGTGGTCCTTTATCTTGGAAACTACATTTCCAGATTGTCATGTCCTTAGATCGGGACTGAGCTCCATGGACAATTGGCTTTTCTTGTAATACTAAAGAATACTTCCAAGCTTATACATTCTGGTACGACCCAATCTATATTAGTTGAGAAGAAATGACTTAAGAGAAATTCATTGCACATTATAACTATCATTCCTTGCTAGAGTATCTCTAATCATTTGCAAGTTCTAGGCTCAAAATAGATGCAACTCATATTACTCAAGTTAACTGTAGTCACAAGAGTAATGTTTATTCCAATACAAGTTTTATTTCATGTCGAAAAAATTTCTAGGATTTCTAATAATCCTGAAGTGGTGTAGTAGGTTCTAAGTCTTCGTCTTCATCTGATTCCTCTATATATCCGAAGACTGCACTTGTGTAGCTTCGTTTTCTTGGAGGCTCCGTATCTTTTGGACTTAAGTCAGGGCAGTCTGCTTGGACATGTCCTAGTTCATTGCAACGGAAACATTGGCGGTAGGGACATCTCCTACGGATGTGACCTATCTCTCCACATGTATGGCATCTCTTACCCAAATCTCAGGAGTCATCTTTACTAAAATTTTCCGATTTAAATTCTTAGACGATTGGATTCGCTCGGAGTACTGCGTCTTGCAAGTCCGTTAGACACATTGCTTCAAGACGATGGTTCATAGAAGTGTTTAGGCTGTGGAAAAACTTGGATACTTGCTACGCAATATCCATCGGTGGTGCGTATTTTAGCAGGGTTACAAACTTTGAGTAGTAAGCTTCCAAAGTTAATTCTAGTTGCTTTAGCTTGAAGAATTCATTCATCTTCAAAGTCTGGTAGGTTGGCGGAAGGTATCATCCACGTACAGCATCTTTCAGCTTAACCAAAGTAATAGCGGCTTCAGAAACACCTTCATCTTTGCACCATTGCTTCCACCATAATCGAGCCTGGCCAACTAACTTAAGTTTGGCTATTATTGCTTGATTGGTAGACGCAGTTCCCGAAGCAAAGAAATAGTCATCCATCAACTCAATCCATATCTCTACCTCTACTACGATGTCTATTCCTTCTCCATCAAACTCGGGTGCCTTAATTTGCTTGAAAAGAAATTTCTTCTCTTGCATGTCAAAATTCCTGGGTGCAGAAGGTACCTAACAATCAAGCCATACTGCTTAGATTATTTTGTTTAGGATATGTCTATAAACCATACATTAATCAATTCACGTATCATTACAAAGTTTTGCTTTGATACCAACTATGAGGTGCTTGCCCATCGGCTTTCCATGCATTCTTTTAGCGGTCTATTGAGGAACGAATCTAAGCGTCGCTGCCCGGCACTCCCAGGGAATGTTCCGAGTTTTGTCGCCTAGGGTTTCCCAAATCCTCCTCGCAATGGAACGTTCATGACCGAACCCACTAGGATCGACCTGAAATTCGGGTTCGTAGTTGTCAAGGTCTCCTGTTAGCATTCTAGCGTCGGGTTTTGGACATCTTACTTTACGCAAAGATACCCAATCCGAAGCACATCCATGCCGCACTTGGTTCAAAGAGAATGGGAAATGAGAGGGATGGGTTGCTCAACCTCTTTGCCCATAGGGCATAGTCCCATTCCGGTCCCCTAAAACGGCATGAATCGAGGTTCTATCCTAACAATTTCTAAGGTCAAAGACGGTAAACCTTGAGAGAAACCTCCCAGTTCTCTGGGACCATCCTGCGTAGGATGGACCCGTTGGGGGTTCCGCCCATCCGCTTCCCTTAATAGCTTTAGTTTTCTAATTAGGTCCTACCACATTTATGTGTGACACTTAAAGCCAGCTTCATTAATTAAGCCTTTTAGGGAACAGGGTTCGTTCGCATAACTTATAGCACAGACACGAAAGCAGAGAAAAGCAATCTATTGACAAACAAGATCAAACAAGTTCCTTAACTTATCTTCAAGTTAATCTTTGTCTCCCGCCCATACAGGAGAAATTATGTATCGCTTCTGTCCAACAGAAGTATCCCTTCTGCCCTGCAGAAGTAACTGGTCCAAGTCACATGGCACCAAAAACTCAATCCTTTATCTAGAATAGGATCTCCCAACATGCCCACATGTTGGGGGCCACGGAGGTCTTCAACTCCATTCTAGACCTAGCAAGGGGTGTCCAGAGCTCAAATTGACCCGCAAGCTGTCTAGGAGCGAAACATCATTCCCGTGGTTGGCCTTTTCATCACTCGACCTTCGGCCCATGAATCGAGCAGTGCCCTCTCGGGTTAATACGCAGTGCGGCCATGGAGGTGATCCACTCGTACAATATATCCTTCCTTAATTAAATCCTTTAAGAATCAAGCAAAAACAAGGCATTCAACCTAATATCATTTTCTAAGAAAACATTCCTTGAATCCCATGGTGACTTGTCATCACAGACCCTTGCCATGCATTTACCATAAATCACAAGCACTTGGAATAATCATCCAAACAACAACTAACAACTAGTTGAATATAAAAGAATTTAGGATGTTGTTTGATCAATCAACAAAACCAATTGCATTCTTTCCTACCAATGCAAGAATAGACGATATAACATTTCCATCGTATATTTGCTCTTCCCCTTGGGATCTAAGAGCAGTACTATGCAAACATGATCTTACCACTTCCTTCCTTTGGCTAGGGCATATGTTAAGGGTTCAAACACTATTCATGATGTAAGTTCTATAGGTCACTTACCTTGCTTGATAACCCAACCCTGGATTTGGATTGGAAAAAATCATCGTTATCATATGGAACTCAAGACATCTTGGTTTTAACCCTTATGATTAATTTCTTGTACTAGCTCTTAGTCAAGTCATGAGGCAACTAGAAAATTATCCTCATATATCAAACATGTTATAGGCATATCGTGTAAATACTTGATAAGATAAGTGCGAGATGATCTCAAGTAATTAGACTCCAATAGGCCATGCATTGAGCTAGAATCTAGTTTTTCTTAAAATTTGGGCTCTTGGGCTAAGTACTTTTGAAGTATCTAAACCCTGACTAATACTTTCTATTCTTGATTCTCAATGTCATATTCTTTTAGTAATTATTCTATTTGTAACCCTTGACTATACTTTAATCTAGCACTTGTATGCACAATCTTTTAATGTCGTTCTTTTGAGGACTATGGCATTCATAACGCCCGACTAATTCTTCCTTGTAATTGCTCTACTAGCAAATAAGTCATATGTAACTAGGTGCAATTATCTTCCCTTGATATATGCACCTCACAAACTCCATCTTTCGAGTAGGTGAGATGAAATTTATCCTTTCCGATGGCCTATACTCGTGCATCATAGTATGGGACGTAGCGTATCTCATACGAGAATCAAAACAAACATCTATCAATTTGAAAATACATTACTTACGACCGGAACCGCAGTTGGATTGACAATGATGCCTTTGCCCGAAGCCTTGTTGCTGGTTGCAGGATTGTCATCCGCACGCGACATTCTTCGCTTGGAGGCCATCAACCGTAGACTCAAGAGATTAAGAAGGTAGAATAGATTCAAGATGGGAGAGCGTAAGAGAAGATGGTTAAGTCGAGGATCGAGATAGAGGGAATTGAGCTAATTCTCTTCCTTGCAGCCTCTTGGGGTGACTCTTCTCTCTCTCTCTCTCTCTCTCTCTCTCTCTCTCTCTCTCTCTCTCTCTCTCTCTCTCTCTCTCTCTCTCTCTCAAGCTCTCACTCACAATCTCTTGGAGGGGTATACTCTCTCTCTCCCTCTCTCTTGCATCCTTTCACAGGTCTCCTTATGCTCCTTATGCCTCTCCCATGCCTCATATTTATAGTGAATTAGAGAAGAGGGCTTGTGGTTGGGAAGTGGAGCTCTTTGTGGAGGGGGATCTTGGAAAGATAAGTGATCTGATGCTCAGATCATAAATCTGATGGTTCCATTGGCGCCGAAAGGGGGGTGAAACCCCAAGACACTTGATTAGAAAGCTCTTAGTTCACTCCTTCTTCTTTTCTCTGTTCAAAGTGCTATCCACTGCCTGTGTACTGCGATCGCAGCGCGCGCAATTTCGCAAATCCTCTCTTTATTTTTTTCTTTTTATAAAATCTCCAAACTAACTAAAATATCACTTGTCTTTTCTTTTAAATGACATCCAATTTTAAAAATCTCCATATCTTTTTTTAGAATAATATCTAAAATATCTAAAATATACTAGTTTTGCCCAAAATCTAATATTTTTGGACCATCCAAACTATACACATTAACCTAGTGATTAATATAACTCATAAGTCTCGTTCACGTTGTAATTTACGTGATGGGTGGCTACGGTCCTTACCAATCCGAGAAAAATATCGGATTTATGACTCTTGATTTTTCTAAATAAAATATTTTAAATTAAATAAAATTTATTAATAATTAATATTAGTTAGTTTTTACCTTAGTTAGTCTTTAGTTAGTAACCTTACTAACTTATTAATTGACTAACTAACTTTCAAACTAACCAACTAACTTTTATTGTGCGGAGATATTACACATCACTCCGCATAGTGGTACAAAAATTGTATTTTCGTAGAAAGACACCATCTAGCCTAGGACCTTCCAATCCCTTGGGATTGGGCTATATGTGATTATACTCATCCACAGGTGAACAGGGAATTTACTAGTTGAGAACCCCTCTAAGCTTCCATGAGCCTTAAGAGTCGTCTATATAATAGGGGCACTTATCACTTGGTCCTTTGCCCTCTCAGGTACTTGAGTGATCAAAAACCAAAAACACCTATCTCCCTCAGGAGCATAAGACCCCCACCCGCAAGTGAGTTTTTCCATACAAAACACCTACCTCCCTTAGGAGCATAGGACCCCCACTCACATGTGAGTTTTTGCACACTCCATAGAGTGTTAGGGAGCATTGGGTTGGGGACCCCAATGTTCAGTTGATATAAGCTCGGAATCAAAAGAGACATAATTCATCATTCACAAATTCAAAAATAGTCATAACCATAAAGCATTTTTAGCACAATTATCAATGTATGCAATTTTTAACACAATTTTCAATGTATGCGATGCATAGAATCTATCCCCTCCATCAATTTACATGTTCCTTCCTAAAAAGCAATTGATAAGACTAACAAGTTTTTGTAATTTTAAATACATTCTAACTAATCATAATTCTATGTAACAAACTTATCCTATGGGATTTTCTAGCATTACTAACTTATCCCTCATTTTATCGTAAGATGCAAAAAAGTAATAACATAAAATAGTAATCCTTTCCTGATTATCTCCGTTCGGCCATCCATTGTGACTACGGTTTATGACTGCAACCTCAACTTATTGTGGTCCTTCGGGTTGAATGGATTCGAGGGTAACTTCCGCTTGCGCTTCATCATTATGTTGAGTTCCCTCAGCGACGAGTACTTCCTCACGTTGGGGAGCTCTTCAAGCATGACCTCGCTCAACATCTCGATGTCTCTTGGGAGCCATGGAAGAAGCTTGATGGATTTGAGCAATGCTTCTACATAGGTGTGGAGAGAGAGAGAGAGAGAGAGAGAGAGAGAGAGAGAGAGAGAGAGAGAGAGAGAGAGAGAGAGAGAGAGAGAGAGAGAGAGAGAGAGAGAGAGAGGCTCAACTACTTGCATCGAGCTTCGTCCTCGCATCAACAGCAGAGAGACTTTTGCACAGGTTGTGTCCTCTAATGTGATGCTCTACCCCTATTTATATAGTTGGGGGTGGGGGGGGGCAAAAGAGAGAATGCTTGCTTTTTAGCTTTTTCGATAACATCATCGATGATAAAGAGATAACGCTTTCTTTTAGCATCTTCGATGACATCATTGATGAGGTCAAAGAGGGGGCTCCATTCTTGTAGTGCGAAGATAAAAATTTACGAATATATTGGCAAGCACCGCACGTCACGTTGTCGCATGGTGTCACTCCAAGGCTCACGACCAAGGCATAGACCTTGGCATCTTGGCCTTGGCATACTTGGCAATGGGCTACAAAGGATTCATTGTCACCATTGACTGCGTGCGAGAAGCTCCCACTAGCTTGTAGGAAAATCTTCCCAGGAGGTCACCTTTCCTTGCAGTGTCGTCACCCAAGTGCACTTAACTACCAAGTAACTATCCATTAGGCTAGTTCTTTTTGTTGTTCTATACTACAAACATAGTTTTAATAAGCTTGTCTTGGGAGGGTTTCTGAAGCATTTCTTCCATGAATTGGCATATAGTACCTCATTAATAAAATAACAATTATCTTTATAGTTAGAGCTAGTTTTTAAAATGTAGAATCTTTACCATTTTTTTCAACATAAATCATTTTTTGGAATGTATATGCACATTATTTATTAAAATAAACTAAGTAATGGGGACATTACATCAAGTATGGGATATTCTTAGAGGATTGATCCTTTAGAGAATCTAGACATTCAATAATAATTTCTTTTTTCCACATAAGTGTATCCAAGGTTATCATGCATAATGTCTTTAGAGAATCCAGGATTGATCCTTTAGAGAATCTAACACATAATGTCTTTGAGAACACGCATTATCATGGTTATTCAAACTTCTTTGCACCTAGTGATCAAAGATGATACCAATAGCTCTACATATTATGCAAAAAATCCATTAGTGAGGTCATCCCGATGAGGGCTTTTGTCTTTGGGTAAGTGTACCAAAACATCATTCACCTCATCCTCGCTTATATTTGCATCTAAAATCATAGCTATGAGAGGAGACTTGATCATTGAACAATCATAAAACATAGATTGAGCTATCAAGTAATGCTCTCTAAGATGTGCAGCTGTAAGGAGAGATTTCACAAAATTAACCACTTATTTAGCATACATAATCAAATTCACTATCTTTCTCTCTAACTCACTCACTCTCTTTCTTTGTCCTTCTTGGATGACAAAAAATTTAAGAAGAGAAGAGCACAACATACTGTTGAGGTTGAGATGACTTGATTTTCTAATTGATTTTTGTTGTTTTTGTGGACTCAATGGTTGATTTTTGATTAATTTTGAATTATGTTTACTTGTTTTGGAAGTATTTGAGAGTGTTTTGGATGATGTTGATTATGTTTGAGAAGCTCATGATGTTTTTGTCAAGAAGAGGATAGGAGAGAGAGAAGAGGAGAGAGAGAGTGTAGAAGAGAGAGAAAGACTGCAGGAAGTGAGAGAAAGAGAGTGACCAGGAGAGAGAAATACTATAAAAGGAGAGAGAAAGATAGAAAGAGAGAGGAAGAAGCCATGAAAGCTTGGAGAGAGAGGTGAAGATGAAGGAAACTTGTATTATTATCTACCGATAATGTCCCTTACATCTTATATACTACCAGTGTAGCAGGTATTTTTCATCCATTATTTATTATCATATTTTTCCTTGTATTCCCCATCTCTTACATTCCATCCCCACCCAAAGGTTTTTTCCCTCAAAAACAAAATGGGCACTTATTACAGAATAGGGCAGGATAGGGCAATCCAAAGCACTACTCTGCTGCATGATTACAAGGGGTTATTCAATAGATCATGTGGCGGTTATGTATGTATACTGGGTCATGGATACAATATGATGTATGGGCGTGATTGGGGAATAAGAAAAATCTAATTTTGACCCATATTCAATGAGGAATTGAGTGCTGCAAATAGTGGAAAGCATGTTGTCTACTACAGGACCCTGTTATAGTAAATTTGCAATAACTTTTGATAGGTAACTCCGATCGGGGTATTTTCCACATAGAAATGGAGCTTACTTCGAGTACTTTCAATCCATGTATGGCATTAAATGATGTCCATAACTTAGAATCAAATATGGTTGAAAACAAAGAGCTATTTGCAGGCTGTCTGAACTAGGACATGCTACCTATTGACTACATTTCAGCCAAGTTAGTGTCCATAAGATGAGGGAAATCTTCCATAATTGAAGCTGGTCACCAAGAGGTCTCTTCAAGGGGCAATGCTTGCCATTTGATCAAGTATTCCATGATTGATCTTGAGTGCAACTTCTTTTCCTTTTGACTGATTGCTCTTGGAATGTATTGGATGATACCCTCTTCATCCATAGGAGATAGTACAAATAGTGGCAATAGCATATGATTCATTCTCGTCACCCGTATCTACATGTATATAACCACCAGGGTCAAAAGGAAAGGTGTCTGTAGGGTCTACATGATCACTGAGGTAAAAATAAAAGGTGTCTGCAGGGTCAAAGAACTCTTCCTGCCCAATTTCTTCATCAGTCTCATCATTTTTAGTAGTGATTACAAAGGCACTTGCATCCTCATGGTCATCCTCCGAGTCTTGGAAGACCAACATACTTTGGACTCTTACCGTGTACTGCGATCACGGCACGCGCGATTTCGCAAATCCTCTCTTTATTTTTTTCTTTTTATAAAATCTCCAAACTAACTAAAATATCACTTGTCTTTTCTTTCTAAATGACATCCAGTTCTAAAAATCTCCATATCTTTTTCTTTTAGGATAATATCTAAAGTATCTAAAATATACTAGTTTTGTCCAAAATCTAATGTTTTTGGACAATCCAAACTATACATATTAACCTAGTGATTAATATAACTCATAAGTCTCGTTCACGTTGTAATTTACGTGAAGGGTGGCTACGGTCCTTGCCAATCCGAGAAAAATATCAGATTTATGACTCTTGATTTTTCTAAATAAAATATTTTAAATTAAATAAAAATTATCAATAATTAATATTAGTTAGTTTTTAACTTAGTTAGTCTTTACTTAGTAATCTTACTAACTTATTAATTGACTAACTAACTTTCGAACTAACCAACTAACTTTTATTGTGCGGAGATATTACATCCTCCTCAAGTACCAACTGTGAGGTGCCCGCCCATCGGCTTTCCAGGCACTCTTTTAGCGGTCTATCGAGAAACGAATCTAAGCATCGCTGCCCGGCACTCCCAGGGAATGTTCCAAGTTTTGTCGCCTAGGGTTTCCCGAATTCGCCTCGCAATGGAACGTTCACGACCGAACCCACTAGGATCGACCTGAAATTCGGGTTCCTAGTTGTCAAGGTCTCCTCTTAGCATTCTAGCGTCAGGTTTTGGACATCCTACTTTACGCAGAGATACCCAATCCGAAGCAGATCCATGCCGCACTTGGTTCAAAGAGAATGAGAAACGAGAGGGATGTGTTGCTCAACTTCTCTGCCCATAGGGCATACTCCCATTCCGGTCCCCTAAAACGGCATGAATCGAGTTTCTATCCTAACAATTTCTAAGGTCGAAGATGGTAAACCTTGTGAGAAGCCTCCCAGTTCTCTGTGACCACCCTGCCGTAGGACGGACCCGTTGGGGGTTCCGCCCACCCGCTTCCCTTAATAGCTTTAGTTTTCTAATTAGGTCCTACCACATTTATGTGTGACACTTAAAGCCAGCTTCATTAATTAAGCCTTTTAGGGAACAGGGTTCGTTCGCATAACTTATAGCACAGACACGAAAGCAGAGAAAAGCAATCTATTGACAAACAAGATCAAACAAGTTCCTTAACTTATCTTCAAGTTAATCTTTGTCTCCTGCCCATACATGAGAAATTATGTATCGCTTTTGTCCAACAGAAGTATCCCTTCTGCCCTGCAGAAGTAAGTGGTCCAATTCACATGGCACCACAAACTCAATCCTTTATCTAGAATAGGATCTCCCAACATGCACAGAAGTTGGGGACCACGGAGGTCTTCAACTCCATTCTAGACCTAGCAAGGGGTGTCCAAAGCTCCAACTGACCCGCAAGCTGTCTAGGAGTGAAACATCATTCCCGTGGTTGGCCTTTTCACCACTCCACCTTCGGCCCATGAATCAAGCAGTGCCCTCTCGGGTTAATACGCGGTGCGACCATGGAGGTGATCCACCCGTACAATATATCCTTCCTTAATTAAATCCTTTAAGAATCAAGCACAAACAAGGCATTCAACCCTAATATCATTCTCCAAGAAAACATTCCTTTATTCCCATGGGGACTTGTCATCACAGACCCTTGCCATGCATTTACCATAAATCACAAGCACTTGGAATAATCATCCAAACAACAACTAACAACCAGTTGAATGTAAAACCATTTAGGATGTCGTTCGATCAATCAACAAAACTAATTGCATTCTTTCCAAAACAATGCAAGAGTAGATGATATAATATTTTCCATTGCATATTTGCTCTCCCCCTTGGCATCTAAGAGCAATATTATGCAAAAATGTTCTTAACACTTCCTTCCTTCGGCTAGGGTATATGTTAAGGGTTCAAACACTATTCATGATGTAAGTTCTATAGGTCACTTACCTTGCTTGATAACCCAACCCTAGATTTGGATTGGAAAAAGTCATCATTATCAGACAGAACTCAAGACATCTTAGTTTTAACCCTTATGATTAATTTCTTGTACTAGCTCTTAGTCAAGTCATGAGGCAACTAGAAAATTATCCTCATATATCAAACATGTTATAGGCATATCGTGTAAATACTTGATAAGATAAGTGCGAGATGATCTCAAGTAATTAGACTCCAATAGGCCGTGCATTGAGCTAGAATCTAGTTTTTCTTAATATTTGGGTTCTTAGGCTAAGTACTTTTGAAGTATCTAAACTTTTAACTAGTACTTTCTATTCATGATTCTCAATCTCATATTCTTTTAGTAATTATGCTATTTGTAACCCTTGACTATACTTTAATCTAGCACTTGTATGCACAATCTTTTAATGTCATTCTTTTGAGGACTATGGCATTCATAACGCCCGACTAATTCTTCCTTGTAATTTCTCTACTAGCAAATAAGTCATATGTAACTAGGTGCAATTATCTTCCCTTGATATATGCACTTCACAAACTCCATCTTTCGAGTAGGTGAGATGAAATTTATCCTTTCCGATGGCCTATACTCGTGCATCATAGTATGGGGCCTAATGTATCTCATACGAGAATCAAAACAAACATCTACCAATTTGAAAATACATTACTTACGACCGGAACCGCAGTTGGATTGACAGTGATGCCTTTGCCCGAAGCCTTGTTGCTGGTTATAGGATTGTCATCCGCACACGACATTCTTTGCTTGGAGGCCATCATCCGCAAGTAGACTCAAGGGATTAAGAAGGTGGAATAGATTCAAGATGGGGGAGCTTAAGAGAAGATGGTTAAGTCGAGGATCGAGATAGAGGGAATTGAGCTAATCCTCTTCCTTGCAGCCTCTCGGGGTGACTTTTCTCTCTCTCTCTCTCTCTCTCTCTCAAGCTCTCACTCACAATCTCTTGGAGGGGTATCCTTCTCTCTACCTCTCTCTCGTAGCCTCTCGGGGTCTCCTTATGCTCCCATATGCCTCTCCCATGCCTCATATTTATAGTGAATTAGAGAAGAGGGCTTGTGGTTGAGAAGTGGAGCTCTTTGTGGAGGGGGATCTTGGAAAGATCAGTGATCTGATGCTCAGATCATAAATCTGATGGTTCCATTGGCTCCGAAAGGGGGCTAAAACCCTAAGAAACTTCCAAGAAACTTGGTTAGAAAGCTCTTAGTTCACTCATTCTTCTTTTCTCTGTTCCGAAGTGCTGTCCAGTGCCTGTGTACTGCGATTGCGGCGCGCGTGATTTCGCAAATCCTCTCTTTATTTTTTTCTTTTTATAAAATCTCCAAACTAACTAAAATATCACTTGTCTTTTCTTTTTAAATGACATCCAGTTCTAAAAAACTCCATATCTTTTTCTTTTAGGATAATATCTAAAGTATCTAAAATATACTAGTTTTGTCCAAAATTTAATGTTTTTGGACCATCTAAACTATACACATTAACCTAGTGATTAATGTAACTCATAAGTCTCGTTCACGTTGTAATTTACGTGAAGGGTGGCTACGGTCCTTGCCAATCCGAGAAAAATATCAGATTTATGACTCTTGATTTTTCTAAATAAAATATTTTAAATTAAATAAAAATTATCAATAATTAATGTTAGTTAGTTTTTACCTTAGTTAGTCTTTAGTTAGTAATCTTACTAACTTATTAATTGACTAACTAACTTTCGAACTAACCAACTAACTTTTATTGTGCGGAGATATTACATCCTCCTCCCCTTAGAGAAATCGAGATGTCCTCATCTCGAGAAAAACAGGGGGGGTATCATTTTGGAACCTGTGGGTTATGGGCCCACCATGCTTTCGCTGCACTACTCTGATCTCTCACAGACATACGGTCTTTTGAAACAACAACCTATGGTATTTGATATATCCGAGTCTTTTGGTTATAATAGAAAATTTATTGTAGTTACATCTCATGGATATCTTCTAGGTTTTTCCTAAGCACTTGGTATATTCTAGATCACTAGAGCTTGTACGGCTTATTTCTTGTAAGCTCAAGTTCTCTTCGAGTTCCATTGGGACAATTGATATAGTTATGTCCAATGTAGTGGCACTCCGAGCATCGGTGTTTAGGGTGCTTTGGACATTCCCTTTTGAAATGACCTAACTCCCTGCAATAGAAACAACGCGGAGATTTATCACTTGCAGTTACAAGGTTCTTGGTTGTCCTTGGCAGGATTTTTTTCTTTAGACCAAAGCATCCTAGGATTCTTTTAGCAGATTGGAGTGGTCCTTTATCTTGGAAACTACATTTCCAGATTGTCCTGTCCTTAGTTCGGGACTAAGCTCCATGGAAAATTGGCTTTGCTTGTAATACTAAAGAATACTTCCAAGCTTCGATATTCTGGTAAGACCCAATCTATATTAGTTGAGAAGAAATGACTTAAGAGAAATTCATTGCACATTATAACTATCATTCCTTGCCAGAGTATCTCTAATCATTTGCAAGTACTAGGCTCAAAATAGATGCAACTCATGTTACTCAAGTTAACTATAGTTACAAGAGTAAAGTTTATTCCGATACAAGTTGTATTTCATGTCGACAAAATTTCTAGGATTTCTAATAATCCTGAAGTGGTGTAGTAGGTTCTAAGTCTTCGTCTTCATCTGATTCCTCTATATATCCGAAGACTACACTTGTGTAGCTTCGTTTTCTTGGAGGCTCCGTATCTTTTGGACTTAAGTCAGGGCAATCTGCTTGGACATGTCCTAGTTCATTGCAATGGAAACATTGAAGGTAGGGACATCTCCTACGAATGTGCCTTATCTCTCCACATGTATGGCATCTCTTACCCAGATCTCGGGAGTCATCTTTACTAAAATTTTCCGATTTAAATTCTTGGACGATTGGATTCGCTCGGAGTAATGTGTCTTGCAAGTCCGTTGGACGAAGCATCACTACCCGGCACTCCTAGTGAATGTTTTGAGTTTTGTCGCCTAGGGTTTCTCGAATCCGCCTCGCAACGGAACATTTACGACCGAACCCACTAGAATCGACCTAAAATTTGGGTTTCTAGTTGTCCAGGTCTCCTGTTAGCATTCTAGCGTCGAGTTTTGGACATCCTACTTTACGCAGAGATACCCAATCCGAAGCAGACCCATGCTGCACTTGGTTCAAAGAAAATGGGAAAGGAGAGGGATGCACTGCTCAACCTCTCTGCCCATAGGGCATAGTCCCATTCCAGTCCCCTAAAACGGCATGAATCGGGTTCTAACCTAACAATACCTAAAAGTCGAATGACGTTATAAACTTACGAGAAGCCTCCCAGTTCTCTAGGACCACCCTGCCGTAGGACGGACCCGTCGGGGGTTTCGCTCACCCACTTCCCTTAATAGCTTTAGTTTTCTAATAAGGTCCTATCACATTTATGTGTGACACTTAAAATCATCTTCCTTAATTAAGCCTTTTAGGGAACAGGGTTCGTTCGCATAACTTTATAGCACAGACACGAAAACATAGCAAAGCAATCTATTGACAAACAAGTTCAAACAAGTTCCTTAACTTATCTTCAAGTTAATCTTTGTCTCCCGCCCATACAGGAGAAATTATGTTTCGCTTCTGTCCAACAGAAGTATCCCTTCTGCCCTGCAAAAGTAACTGGTCCAATTCACATGGAACCACAAACTCAATCCTTTATCTAGAATAGGATCTCCCAACATGCCTAGATGTTGGGGGCCACGGAGGTCTTCAACTCCATTCTAGACCTAGCAAGGGGTGTCCAGAGCTCGAACTGACCCGGAAGCTGTCTAGGAGTGAAACATCATTCCCATGGTTGGCCTTTTCACCACTCGACCTTCGGTTCATGAATCGAGCAGTGCCCTCTCGGGTTAATACATGGTGTGACCATGGAGGTGATCCACCCGTATAATATATCCTTCCTTAATTAAATCCTTTAATAATCAAGCACAAACAAGGCATCCAGCGTGATATAATATCTCTGCACAATAAAAGTTAGTTGGTTAGTTCAAAAGTTAGTTAGTCATTTAATAAGTTAGTAAGATTACTAACTAAAGACTAACTAAGGTAAAAACTAACTAACATTAATTATTGATAATTTACTGTGAGGTGCCCACCCATCGGCTTTCTAGGCACTCTTTTAGCGGTCTATCGAGAAACGAATCTAAGCGTCGTTGCCCGGCAGTCCCATGGAATGTTTCGAGTTTTGTCGCCTAGGGTTTCCCGAATCCGCCTCGTAACGGAACGTTCACAACCGAACCCACTAGGATCTACCTCAAATTCGGGTTCCTAGTTGTCAAGGTCTCCTGTTAGCATTCTAGCATCGGGTTTTGAACATCCTACTTTACACAGAGATACCCAATCTGAAGCAGATCCATGCCGCACTTGGTTCAAAGAGAATGGGAAACGAGAGGGATGCGTTGCTCAACCTCTCTACCCATAGGGCATAGTCCCATTCCGGTCCCCTAAAACGGCATGAATCTAGGTTCTATCCTAACAATTTCTAAGGTCAAAGTGAGAAGCCTCTAGTTCTCTGGGACCACCCTGCCGTAGGAAAGACCCGTTGGAGGTTCCACCCACCTGCTTTCCTTAATAGCTTTAGTTTTCTAATTAGGTCCTACCACATTTATGTGTGACACTTAAAGCCAGCTTCATTAATTAAGCCGTTTAGGGAACAGGATTCGTTCGCATAACTTATAGCACATACACGAAAACAGAGCAAAGCAATCTATTGACAAACAAGATCAAACAAGTTCCTTAACTTATCTTCAAGTTAAACTTTGTCTCCCGCCCATACAGGAGAAATTATGTATCGCTTCTATCCAACAGAAGTATCCCTTCTGCCCTGCAGAAGTAACTGGTCCAATTCACATGGCACCAAAAACTCAATCCTTTATCTAGAATAGGATCTCCCAACATGCACAGATGTTGGGGGCCATGGAGGTCTTCAACTCCATTCTAGACCTAGCAAGGGGTGTCCAGAGCTCCAACTGATCCGCAAGCTGTCTAGGAGCGAAACATCATTCCCGTGGTTGGCCTTTTCACCACTCGACCTTCGGCCCATGAATCGAGCAGTGTCCTCTCGGGTTAATACGCGGTGCAACCATGGAGGTGATCCACCCATACAATATACCCTTCCTTAATTAAATCCTTTAAGAATCAAGCACAAACAAGGCATTCAGTCTAATATCATTTTCCAAGAAAACATTCCTTTAATCCCATGGCGACTTGTCATCATAGACCCTTGCCATGCATTTACCATAAATCACAAGCACTTGGAATAATCATCCAAACAACAACTAACAACCAGTTGAATATAAAAGCATTTAGAATGTTGTTCGATCAATCAACAAAACCAATTGCATTCTTTCCAACCAATGCATTAATTAATTAAAACTTATTAATAATCAATATTAGTTAGTTTTTACCTTAGTTAGTCTTTAGTTAGTAACCTTACTAACTTATTAATTGACTAACTAACTTTCGAACTAACCAACTAACTTTTATTGTGCGGAGATATTACATCACTGTGAGGTGCCCGCCCATCGGCTTTCCAGGCACTCTTTTAGCGGTCTATCGAGAAACGAATCTAAGCGTCGCTGCCCCGCACTCCCAGGGAATGTTCCGAGTTTTGTCGCCTAGGGTTTTCCGAATCCGCCTCGCAACGGAACGTTCACGGCCGAACCCACTAGAATCGACCTGAAATTCGGGTTACTAGTTGTCAAGGTCTCCTATTAGCATTCTAGCGTCGGGTTTTGGACATCCTACTTTACGCAGAGATACCCAATCTGAAGCAGATCCATGCCGCACTTGGTTCAAGGAGAATGGGAAACGAGAGGGATGCATTGCTCAACCTCTCTGCCCATAGGGCATAGTCCCATTCCAATCCCCTAAAACGGCATGAATCGAGGTTCTATTCTAACAATTTCTAAGGTCGAAGATGGTAAACCTTGTGAGAAGCCTCCTAGTTCTCTGGGACCACCCTGCCATAGGACGGACCCGTTGGGGGTTCCGCCCACCTGCTTCCCTTAATAGCTTTAGTTTTCTAATTAGGTCCTACCACATTTATGTGTGACACTTAAAGTCAGCTTCATTAATTAATCCTTTTAGGGAATAGGGTTCATTTGCAGAACTTATAGCACAGACACGAAAATAGAGCAAAGCAATCTATTGACAAACAAGATCAAACAAGTTCCTTAACTTATCTTCAAGTTAAACTTTGTCTTCCGCCCATACAAGAGAAATTATGTATCGCTTCTGTCCAACAGAAGTATCCCTTCTGCCCTGTAGAAGTAACTGGTCCAATTCACATGGCACCAAAAACTCAATCCTTTATCTAGAATAGGATCTCCCAACATGCACAGATGTTGGGGGCCAGGGAGGTCTTCAACTCCATTCTAGACCTAGCAAGGGGTGTCCAGAGCTCCAACTGACCCGCAAGCTGTTTAGGAGCGAAACATCATTTCCGTGGTTGGCCTTTTCACCACTTGACCTTCGGCCCATGAATCGAGCATTGCCCTCTCGCGTTAATCCACCCATACAATATATCCTTCCTTAATTAAATCCTTTAAGAATCAACCACAAACAAGGCATTCGGCCTAATATCATTTTCCAAGAAAACATTCCTTTAATCCCATGGCGACTTGGCATCACAAACCCTTGCCATGCATTTACCATAAATCACAAGCACTTGGAATAATCATCCAACCAACAACTAACAACTAGTTGAATATAAAAGCATTTAGGATGTTCGATCAATCAACAAAACCAATTGCATTCTTTCCTACCAATGCAAGAATAGATGATATAACATTTCCATCGTATATTTGCTAAGGATGTAATATCTCCACACAATAAAAGTTAGTTGGTTAGTTCGAAAGTTAGTTAGTCAATTAATAAGTTAGTAAGGTTACTAACTAAAGACTAAGTAAGGTAAAAACTAACTGATATTAATTATTAATATATTTAATTTAATTTTAAAAAAATTATTTAGAAAAATCAAGACTCATAAATCCGATATATTTTCTCGGATTGAAAAGGACCATAGCCACCTTCCACGTAAATTACAACGTGAACGAGACTTATGAGTTATATTAATCACTAGGTTAATGTGTATATTTTGGATGGTCCAAAAATATTAGATTTTGGGCAAAACTAGTATATTTTAGATATTTTAGATATTATTCTAAAAAACGATATGGATATTTTTAAAACTGGATATCATTTAAAAGAAAAGACAAGTGATATTTTAGTTAGTTTGGAGATTTTATAAAAAGAAAAAAATAAAGAGAGGATTTGCAAAATCACACGCGCCACGATCGCAGTACACAAGCAGTGGACAGTTCTTTGAACAGAGAAAAGAAGGAGTGAAATAAGAGCTTTCTAATCAAGTGTCTTGGGGTTTTACCCCCCTTTCGGAGCAATGGAACCATCAGATTTATGATCTGAGCATCAGATCACTGATCTTTCCAAGGTCCCCCTCCACAAAGAGCTCCACTTCTCAACCACAAGCTCTCTTCTCTAATTCACTATAAATATGAGGCATGGGAGAGGCATAAGGAGTATAAGGAGACCTTGAAAGGCTGCAAGAGATAGGGAGAGAGAGATTATACCCCTCCAAGAGATTGAGTGAGAGCTTGAGAGAGAGAGAGAGAGAGAGAGAGAGAGAGAGAGAGAGAGAGAGAGAGAGAGAGAGAAGAGTCACCCCGAGAGGCTGCAAGGAAGAGAATTAGCTCCATTCCCTCTATCTCGATCCTTGACTTAACCATCTTCTCTCACGCTCCCCCATCTTGAATCTATTCTACCTTCTTAATCTCTAGAGTCTACCTGTGGTGGTTAATGGCCTCCAAGCAAAGAATATCGCGTGCGGATGACAATCCTGCAACCAGCAATAAGGCTTCGAGCAAAGGCATCACTGTCAATCCAACTACGGTTTCGGTCGTAAGTAATGTATTTTCAAATTGATAGATGGTTATTTTGATTCTCGTATGAGATATGTTAGGCCCCATACTATGATGCACGAGTATAGGCCATTGGAAAGGATAAAGTTCATCTCACCTACTCGAAAGATGGAGTTTGTGAAGTGCATATATCAAGGGAAGATAATTGCACCTAGTTACATATGACTTATTTGCTAGTAGAGCAATTACAAGGAAGAATTAGTCGGGCGTTATGAATGCCATAGTCCTCAAAAGAACGAGATTAAAAGATTGTGCATACAAGTGCTAGATTAAAGTATAGTCAAGGGTTACAAATAGCATAATTACTAAAAGAATATGACATTGAGAATCATGAATAGAAAGTACTAGTTAAAAGTTTAGATACTTCAAAAGTACTTAGCCCAAGAGCCCAAATATTAAGAAAAACTAGATTCTAGTTCAATGCATGGCCTATTGGAGTCTAATTACTTGAGATCATCTCGCACTTATCTTATCAAGTATTTACACGATATGCCTATAACATGTTTGATATATGAGGATAATTTTCTAGTTGCCTCATGACTTGACTAAGAGCTAGTACAAGAAATTAATCATAACAGTTAAAACCAAGATGTCTTGAGTTCCGTCCGGTAGCGATGACTTTTTCCAATCCAAATCCAGGGTTGGGTTATCAAGCAAGGTAACTGACCTATAGAACTTACATCATGAATAGTGTTTGAACCCTTAACATATGCCCTAGCCAAAGGAAGGAAGTGTTAAGATCATGTTTGCATGGTATTGCTCTTAGATCCCAAGGGGAAGAGCAAATATACGATGGAAATGTTATATCATCTATTCTTGCACTGGTAGGAAAGAATGCAATTGGTTTTCTTGATTGATCGAACAACATCCTAAATGGTTTTATATTCAACTAGTTGTTAGTTGTTGTTTGGATGATTATTCCAAGTGCTTGTGATTTATGGTAAATGCATGGCAAGGGTCTGTGATGACAAGTCGCCATGGGATTAAAGGAATGTTTTCTTGGAAAATGATATTAGGCTGAATGCCTTGTTTGTGCTTGATTCTTAAAGGATTTAATTAAGGAAGGATATATTGTACGGGTGGATCACCTCCATGGTCGCACCGCGTATTAACGCGAGAGGGCACTGCTCGATTCATGGGCTGAAGGTCGAGTGGTGAAAGGGCCAACCACGGGAATGATGTTTCACTCCTAGACATCTTGTGGGTCAGTTGGAGCTCTGGACACCCTTGCTAGGTTTAGAATGGAGTTGAAGACCTCCATGGCCCCCAACATCTGGGCATGTTGGGAGATCCTATTCTAGATAAAGGATTGAGTTTTTGGTGCCATGTGAATTGGACCAGTTACTTCTGCAGGGCAAAAGGGATACTTCTGTTGGCAGAAGTGATACATAATTTATCATGTATGGGCGGGAGACAAAGATTAACTTGAAGATAAGTTAAGAAACTTGTTTGATCTTGTTTGTCAATAGATTGCTTTGCTCTGTTTTCATGTCTGTGCTATAAGTTATGTGAACGAACCCTGTTCCCTAAACGGCTTAATTAATGAAGCTGGCTTTAAGTGTCACACATAAATGTGGTAGGACCTAATTAGAAAACTAAAGCTATTAAGGGAAGCGGGTGGGCGGAACCCCCAATGGGTCCATCCTACAACAGGGTGGTCCCAGAGAACTGGGAGGCTTCTCACAAGGTTTACCGTCTTCGACCTTAGAAATTGTTAGGATAGAACCTCGATTCATGCCGTTTTAGGGGACTGGAATGGGACTATGCCCTATGGGCAGAGAGGTTGAGCAACGCATCCCTCTCGTTTCCCATTCTCTTTGAACCAAGTACGGCATGGATCTGCTTCGGATTGGGTATCTCTGTGTAAAGTAGGATGTCCAAAACCCGACGCTAGAATACTAACAGGAGACCTTGACAACTAGGAACCTGAATTTCAGGTCAATCGTAGTGGGTTCGATCGTGAACGTTCCATTGCGAGGCGGATTCGGGAAACCCTAGGCGACAAAACTCGGAACATTCCCTGGGAGTGCCGGGCAGCGACGCTTAGATAGACCGCTAAAAGAGTGCCTAGAAAGCTGATGGGTGGGCACCTCACATGGTGGTTCTAAATAAAGTATCTGATTTTCGAACTATTTGTTATGTGCTAAAGATTGAGTTTAACAAACCTAGTTTAATGGAGTAATAAAAGAAAGCTATTTTTATATGTCCAAACAACGTGATAGTATGCTTTGCTAATTAGAAAACTAAAACAAACCCAATCAAGGAAATTAGTAGGCTTCGATCTCTTGATGATTGAATGCCTATGAATGGGTAGACTCGATAAGTTTCCAACACTAGATAGAGTTGTACCCTCCCAATATCGGTAGGATTAATTACCAAGTTTAACACCATTTTAGAGGGTCGGAGCTGAGATTTTACCTTATGGGTAGGGGAATCGAGTTATACTCTCCCCTGGTCTCTCACTCTCTTTGAAGCAAGTGCAATGTTAACCTCACTCCTGCCTTTGATTGATTAGAAAGTGATCCTTCTTAGGTGGGTGTTAGATTGTTGTTAGGGGTGACTTGTCCACGCTTCCCCTGTGAATTAGAACTAAGATTCCCATGTTCAACTAAGTCCAAGGTTTCCCATGGGGAGATGGGATGGTGATGTGCATGGATATGAATTTCAATCGACTACTAAGAGGACTCCTCTGGGTCTATTAGAGGAGGCACCTCACACTTGAAGCAACTAGTCCTTGAGATTTTCCTCATTGCTAAGGAACATATGTCTCTAATTCATAACCAAGTGTAGATTTAGATTGATTGTCTTTTCGACTTACCTCCATAATCCCCATACCTCAATGGAGTCCCAAAGGATGATTTGCACACTCCACCTTGCACAATATGTAGACTAGATAGATATAATAAATCTTAGAAAGCCTATGATGAGATGAAAGTTTACTGCTGAGCACCCTTCATTAAAAGACATTAATCTTGTAGGATGGGGACACACAAAAGCATTCTTTAGTCTCTTCTTCCATGTCATCATTATGGCGCTTGCATCCTCCTTCCAACCATCCAAAGTATTTAGAAACCAGCATGCAAACGCCCTCAAGCTTATAACAATCCACCACTTGAAAGCATCAAATACAATCCTCACTATCTTGCGATCCAAATACATGGCGGCCAATAGGGTGAGTAAATCCACCCCTTGCAGGCGTTGAATGTATTTCTCGTCCTGGAATATAATATATAGTCGAGCCAAATGCCCTCAGCCTTATAAAAATTCGCTGCTTTGCAAGCATCAAATACATTCCTCATCGTCTTGCAATCCACATTAGGAAGAAGATTATATATTTGAATAAAAAATTATACAATATATTAATTGGGTCTATTATAGATATCTAATATATTTACATAGCAGTCCTTGAATGCATGTGATATATATAGTTTTTGCATAGTGGCCCCCTTCACACTACATTTATTCTTCCTGGCGATTATCGTTATTAGGAAGTTTTTATCGCAGTTACTCATTATATCTCTTCTCATCCACAGTGTACTACTAAGTGATGCAACCTACCAAAAAGATACATCACATACATTAACACATTAATACTTTACAAGTGACAAACTCTTGGGTTAATTTTGTGATAGAGTTTGAACCTTGCTAGCAAAGAAGAACCATGAAATTGAGAAATAAGGGTGCACTATCACTGCATGCAAGAGCATTGGCCCTTGTTCTTTAAAAAAGGCTTCACCATGTTTGGAGTAGCTTGATTTTTCTTATTTATTTTACTTGGATGCAAATCTTTTCCTTGATTTAAGACAACCTGAGCATATATTAACTCTTAATAAAAATGTACCAAACCCAAGACAATAAACTTATCATACATGTATTGAGTAGAATGAACTATCCAACCCCAATATGGGAGGAAGCTCTTTCATGTGCTTTTTGTATTGACACACTCAAAATGACACACATCACACTAGGATAGCCTACCATCTAGTGAGTCTAGGCATCCCCTATCAACTACCCGTAAGCTCACATTCCCATTGTCTATGTACATGGCCATGACATCTCTAGCAACTATTGCCTACTAGTAAGGCACCATTGTTAAGTGGTGATGGCTTGATTGAAGACAATGAAACATAAACCAAATCCTTCTAATACTATAAGGGAATGGGGCAATAGCGACGCCGATTAGTGACGGCAGATATCGGCGTCGCTATAGGCGTCGCTATTGCCGTCGCAATTGGCGTCGCAATTGGCGTCGCTATATGCGTTGCTATTTGCGTCGCAAATGCGACGCAAATAGCGACGCATATAGCGACACAAATAGTGACGCCGCAGGGAAAAAAAGCGCGGCTGAAACAAGACCGTCGTTTTCATTTTCTTTTCTTCGCCTTTTGAGAGCAAGAGCGAGGGAGAGAGCGAGGGAGAGAGCCAAGGCTTTGTGAGAGAAGAGGAGGAAGAGACTTGCTGCCGCCGCCACCGCCACCGTCGTTGTTCGTGAAGGAGAGGATGAGCCCTCGTTGCAAAGAGAAGCCGCCCACGCTCGCCATATCTCATTGGTGAGTCTCCCTCTCTCTTTCTTTTACTTGTTGAAGGTTTAAATCGTTCTCTTTTGTTTGTTTAGGAGAGGAAATGAAAGAGAAGGAGAGGGAGAGGGAGAGAGAGGGAGAGAAAGAGAAAGAGAGGGAGAGTGAGAGGGAGAGGGAGAGGGAGAGGGAGAGGGAGAGAAAGAGAGGGAGAGTGCATTCTCTCTCTCTCTCTCTCCCTTTTGCTTGTTTAATGTTTAAATAACTTTCTTTTTTGCTTGTTTAGGAGAGGAAACGAGAGAGTAAGAGAGAAAGAGAGGGAGAGGGAGAGGGAGAGGGAGAGGGAAAGAAAGAGAAAGAGAAAGAAAGAGAAAGAGAAATAGAGGGAGAGGGAGAGGGAGGGGGAGGAAATAGGAGAGGGAGAGAAAGAGAAAGAGAGGGAGAAGGAGGGAGAGTGCATTCTATCTCTCCCTCCCTCTCCCTTTTGCTTGTTTAATGTTTCAATCACTTTATTTTTTGCTTGTTTAGGAGAGGAAATGAGAGAGAAAGAGAGCGAGAGGGAGAGGGAGGGGAAGGAAATGAGAGAGGGATAGAAAGAGAAAGAGAGGGAGAGTGCATTGTATCTCTCCCTCTCCCTTTTGCTTGGAGGATCTTTAAATCACTTTATTTTTTGCTTGTTTAGGAAATGAGAGAGAAAGAGAGATAGAGAGGGAGAGGGAGAAAAAGAGAAAGAGAAAAAGAGAAAAAGAGAAAGAGAGGGAGAGGGAGAAAAAGGTAATGAGGGGTTTAGAATGTGTCGTATCTAAATTTGCTTGCTACATCTAATTTGAGTGTTTCAATGTGCAGTACAAAATATATAGTCCAGCGTGGTCGCGCGGACGGCATTTTCGGGTGGAGCGTATTGACAAAATGCGCTCCACAATGGACTATGGTGTCATGGCAAGGTTTGAGCAAGAGAGCCGGCGACGAGCAATGGATCCAAACACAGTTGTGGATGAGATGGAGTATTTTGGGAATTTGCAAAGTATTATTACGGTGGATTACCGTAGCTTCTTGTAATATTTCCGTTTGAAATATTACTAGACCAACCTCCCGCACATCGTAAATTCATGAAAAGATTATCTCCATTTCCGGTAGTTGATTTATGATCGTATGCGAGAAAAGGAGTACTCCGCATTGGTAAATCAGGACCGAGGAATCATGACCTCTCCACTGGCAAAACGGGACCGAGGTTTAAATAACCCGCATAACCATAGGTAAACTCCCTCTTGGGAGGAGGTCAAGAGGATAATGTTGGGATAAAATTGTTGCAATTTATTTTTTTTTTAATATTTACCTTCCCCCAGCCGATGCGTGGCTGAGGGAAGGGGATGGGCTATTATGGAAATTTAAGAGGTGGAGGGGAAGAGGCCATGCGAGGGGCCACGTAGGGGGGAGGTCCTCTCTCCCCCCCAAACTATAAAAACACCTTCTAAGGTGTTGAAGAGGGGGGGGAAAAAATGCTGCAACAGGCTGCTTGAGAGGCGAAAGGAGGAACTGGAACGAGAGGGCGGGACGCTGCCAGGCCTGGGAGGAGAGAGATCAGAGGAAAACGCCGTGCTAAGGGCATGGAGAGAGAGAGAGGGAAGCTGCTGATGATGCCATGCTGCACAAGGGGAGGAAGCAGCTGCTGTGTCACGAATAGGGAGAGAAGGGGAGGACGGTGAACTACCACCCAACCGTGGAGATTTCCGTCCAGTCCAGTCTGCCAGCATCGCCGCCTTGCGCCGCCATAGGCTCTCAGGCCGCCGCCATCTCTCTGACAGAGTCAGTTCCCCCCAATCGACGTGATCTTCAACCTTATTATTACTCCCGCTCCCTCTTCCACATTGACTTTGATTATAATCAGAAGCTTCTTAGAAGCTTCTTAGGATAAGGGATATAGGCCTTGTTCATGCGTGCCTTCTCAGGTTAACAATCGAGCTCATAAAGGCTCCTTCTCACAAGCCTATTCGTAATAAGCGAAATCCTACAAGCCTTCTCGTAAAGCTCCATTCCCACAAGCCTTCTCACAAAGCTCCTTCCCACAAGCCCTCCTGTAAGCCCAAATCCCACAAGCCCCGGTATGTTGAAAAGATCCACATTCGGTGAAGGAATCTCCGACGTACGAGGGGGAAGGCACATCTTGAGGCTGTTTAGAGAACGCGTAGAAGCAAGGGAATCCGCGGAGATCAAGTCCTCAATGATGGTTCCGAAGAAGTCGCAAGGCATGCCTGCGGGAGATTCTTCTCCTAACATTTACGTGGACATCTCCCCGAGCCCACAGGCCCAGGTTTTATGATTTTGATTCTACGCAAAAGTAATGCATTAGGTATGATAACTTTCATGGAATAGAAAGCACCTATGCATGTTCAAATTCACCAAGCCTAATTAAAATGCAATTGAGGAAAATTTGCCTATTTGATCGATTACTAGAATTATTTCATGACATGCAATTGAGTTATTAACATTTTCAATGTGATGAACGCAAATTGTCTATCCATCTTACGACCTTAGTAGTATGTTGCTTTGTCATGCATTTCAAAGTGACGAGCCTAGAACACCTATTGCCTATCATTATAAGGTTGAAGTTATTAAGTGCACTTTTGACTAGACATGGAAAGAATAAGCATATGTCGCATTTTAGGAAAAATCTTTATTGTAATGGTTCATGGGAAAAAGTCGTTAACACCCGTAGGAGGTTATCCGAAAAGTAATTGTAGAGTATCAAAAATGAATCTATGGATTGGCATGTGGCATGTGCTTGCAAGAAAGAATATACCAACACTAATCCTACAATATTCACTTTGCATGAACCTCATTTAACTACGTTGTAGTTACGAAAGAGTTGCATGTTGCACTTTCATCGTGCATAAAAATTCATTCATCAAGAGTTGCATTTGGGAAAGGTTGCATGGTTTATTAAAGCGTGAAATCCTAAAGCTTAGAAAAAGGTTATAGGCATGATTCTTGAATGTAAGTCCTAGTAGGCTCTATGAAAGTTATTCTGCAAATTATCATGCCTTTGTTTTTAACAAGACATGTTAGGGTTATTGCGAATCTAGTGGTACATATAGAAGTAATGGATTGCATTTTTACGTGTATTGTGCCATGTTGCAACTAGTTATCTCCTTTAGATCAAGTTTATCATCTCTAGGAATGGCTCGTCCTTGTCGCGAGACAAGCATATTGAATTATCTAAATCACCTAACCCGCAAGGGATTCGTATAGGCATGGTTCAGTCGATACGATAAATACCCCAAGCACTAACTAGGGCTTAGCATGTTAAGGATTCGGCCAAGTTTTCCACTTGTTGCTAAGTCGAAACCCTCATACCCAATGGTCCTACCCACATTCCTGAAATGTTGAGTCAATTGGATGCTCACACAAATAATGATCTAGGGTTTCTACCCTAAGGATCATTCGACCTAATGCTAGAACTGGGATTGAGTCGGAATCCCTAGGACCGAACGTTGTCGGCCTAGTGCAATTAGGATTGGGTTGGGTAAGAAGACACCCTAAACCCTACTTCTTGTCTAATCATAATTCCTTGACTAGAAAACACCGTTTAATGGGTGAAATGATCCCTTGGAATAGAGGCGACACTTGTGCAACAAGTTGCAACGTCGCATAGCCTTGTGGTTTGATCACAAGAAAGTTTTGCCATTCCTTGGAATGAGGTTGGCAGGTTCTTGCGCAAGTTTAACTTGCAAGAGGATGAGTAGTCATCCTGTTGCATCACCCTTATTGGGAAAAATTGCCAAGTTAAGGGAAGTTAGGTATTTTCTTGGAAGCAAATGATCAATCAATAAATTGGAGCGACATGGTCGCCAGGATTTACTGTTAATAAAACCTAAGGTATTGGTTAAGTTGGGTTAACAGGGTATGGCCCTAACCCAAGGACAAAAGAGTGAACAAATAAAACCTTGGGGATCTTGCCAAGTCGCAATTGATCCCAGATCGAATGCTGGATGCATTCGGAGAGAAGTATTCACTCCTTCACAGTTGGCCAAATAAATGACCACTGGAATTGATTGTGCTTGTAATAGTTTAGAAAGCACTGTTTGCATTGTTTGCTCAAGGAACTAAAGGATGAAAAGATATCTAAATGCTTCAGGTTGAAGGCCTGAAGGGAGAGGCAGCTTCAGTTACCCCCGACTGTCTGCCTGACCCTAACCAAGGGGGTTGTTGACCGCGCCGGGAACGTGGACCGAACCCGCCGCGAGAGGTCTTTCCGTTGAGCTCTACTTGGAGCAGGAGGACGCTTGGGTGCCAGGGGGGGCTCTGGCCGTAAATCCCTCGCCTTCCGGGTCCTGCACAAGAGGCTAACGTGACTCGGGATTGGATCTCGAGGCCCGCATACTAGTCTACGGGCAGAAGCTTGGAATAGTGATCCCTGGCGGATTACTGGATAGCCTTTGGGCGGATTATGTACAAGCCTACGGGCGGAACTCCTTGTATTTCAAAGATAAAATGATGAAATGATAAAAAAGAAGTTGTTTGATATTGTTTTTCTATGTCACGTGATAAGATTACGTGAAGGAACCAGTGCTTAACAGGGTTAATTAAAGAAGCTGATTGTTATATGTCAAATTAATGTGTTAGATAATTACATAACTAAAACAAACCGAGGAAAGTGCGGAGGATGGACCATGGGTCCGTCCTATGGATGGGTGGTCCCGGTTAGCCGGGAACTTTTCTCAAAAATCTCGAAGAACAGCGGGAGGATCATCGAAAGCAATGACCTAGAATTATGTTTTACCCAATTTACGTTGTTTTAGGGGAACGGAATGGGACTATGCCTTATGGCAGAGAGGTTGAGTTTTGCATCCCTCTCGTTCCCATTCTCCTTGAACCAAGTGCAGCGTGAATCCGCTTCGGACCTGGCGTTTCTGCGTAAAGTAGTTCGCTCGGGTCTGACGCTAGTTGCTGCTAGCTAATGACCAAATAGGAAAACCCAAATTCAGGTCGATCCTAAGTGGGAACGGCCAGGATACTTCCGCTACGTGGCAGACACGGGAAGACCTAGATTGCAAAACCCGTAACATTCCATGGGAGTGCTGGGCGGAGTTTTCTAGACATCCTTTCCGATGGACTGCTAAGACGTGTCCTGGATGATTCTAGTGGACACGTTACAGTTGGTATCAGAGCCGACCAACAAAGGACTTTTTTTTAGAGAAATTTTAATAAGAAGAAGTAAAGCAAATGTTATTGTCCCAAACATTTTCTTACTTTCAATGCTGTCTTGCAGAATTACGAAGCATGGAACAGGTTTTTAGTGTTCCGAGTCATGTTTATGACCGCGATGCATTCCACGGATTATCGACAAAGGGTTGAGATGATGAACATCCTAGACCGCATTTACAATCCATCGCCTGTATACATGGAACGGAGATGGATGGGTGTTTCAGGGATCTATTACATAGCTGCCCATCGACCTGCGTACCTTCAAATTAACTTGAAGAGAATCAAGTGGATGGAGGATTTGAAGATCGTGAAGCTGTTCATCTTTGTTGAGGCTCACGCAAACGCGACCCTACAGGTTGGAGGTCGAAGGGTTAACCAGAATAAGTATGTGTACGGGGAAGTGATTCAAAGAATCCCTGCCGACCGAATCAAGGTTTTGGGGCGTCATGAGAAGAATGGATATCGAAGGAAGAGATACCCTAATCTTCCAATGAACTATCGATTCCTGAAAATCGATGACCCCAATCCGTACTACTACTCAGTTCCTGTAGCTGAATGCAACAATATCTTATTCTCCTCGAATTAATGTATCAACTTGTTCCATCGCCCCAAGAAATAATTGTACCTCGAAAGGGCTATGCTGATATGAATGGAATAATTTTTTTTAAAAAAAAATCAATGATTGTCTTGACTATGAATATTGATAAAGAAGTAAAGTGATTTGGTCACTTGGCTAAAGAAATATGCGGACGTAGTTCCTGAAGAGTTAACAGAACTCCCACTTCAAAGAGAAGTAGATCATGAGATCAAGCTAGTAATAGGAGCTGCGCCAATTGAGAAGAGACCCTATAGAATGTCTATACCGGAAGCAATTGAACTGAAGGAACAACTCAAGCAAGTGCTAGATCAGAGGGCTACATCCGTCCTAGCAGTTCACCTTGGGAAGCACCAGTACTGTTCCAGAAAAGAAAAGATGGAACACTTCAACTATGTATTGATTACAGAGGGTTGAATCAATCAATAGTCAAGAACAAATATCATATTCCTAGAATAGATGAGCTTCTTGATAATCTTCAAGGTGCTAAGAACTTCTCCAAGATTATCTTAGGACTGGTTACTATCAGATAAGAATCAAGGAAGAAGATACCCCAAAGACGACCTTCAACACAAGATATGGATACTTTGAGTTCCTAGTTATGTCATTCGAGTTCACGAATGCGCCTGCCAACTTCAACAGGTTAATGCAGGATATCTTTTAGGCCATATCTTGATGACTTCGTACTCGTCTTCTTCGACGACACCTTAGTCTATTCCAAACAAGAAGAAGCTCATGAACCCCAACTTCGCATTGTCCTTGAGACAATGAGGGCACACAAGCTCTATGAAGAAGTGTCCGTTCTTCAAGCGTCAGATTGAATATCTGGGATTCATCATATCAGCGGAAGGAATCTCAATGGATACAACCAAATGTTATAGAATGGCCAATACCAACAACTGTCAAAGAAATACACAGTTTTCTTGGATTGATAGGATGGTATAGGGTCTTCATCAATAACTATGCTTTGATTGCAGCACCTCTGACAGACTTACTGAAGAAGCAAACATCCATTGCATGGTCAGCTGCCGAACAATCTAGCTTTTATAGATTAAAGCAAAGTTTGGTATCAGCACCTATTCTAAAAGTTCCAGACCTTAGTAAGAAGTTCGAGGTAGTAATTGATGCCAGCACGCTTGCCTTAGGATATGTGCTCATGCAAGAAGGACATCCAGTAGCATACTCTTCAAGGAAATTGAAAAGCCATGAGAAGAATTATGCTACCCATGATCTTAACTTTTAGTTGTCAAGCTTTGGAGACACTACCTGCTGGGTAACAAGTCTACACTAGTGACTGATCATAAAAAGTCTCAAGTGGAACTTTACCTAGAACAAGCTCAACATGAGGCAATGTCAGTGGATTGAAGTGCTGGAGGAGTGTGACCTTAAGATCAAGTACCGTCCAGGGAAAGAGAATGTAGTTGCCGATGCACTCAGTCGCAAGGCATTCCTAAATTCCCTAATCTTGCAGAATCCATCAACGGCCAGATCTCTGGCTACAAAGGTATCTATGCCAAGCAACCCTATTTTCGAACTAGCTAGAGAGGAAGCATGCCATGATCTAGCCTATCAAAAGATGCTAAGGGAAATGTCTATCAAGGACCAGGAACAAAAGCTATAGGCCAAAGGTCATGAATCCTCTGTCAATAATAGACATGTCTACTATAGAATGAGAGCATGTATACAGCAAGCCAGTTACTTAAACAGAAGATATTGTGTGAAGCTCATGATTTCACTTTCTCGGGACATCCAAGCTGCGAAGGATAGACAAAAGGCATACACGGATTTGAAGTGTCAAGATAGAATATTTGAGGAAAGGAGACATGGTCTTCATTCACGTAGGCCCAAAGAAGAGTTCCCTATCCTTAGGAGATTGCAAGAAGCTAAGTCCAACGTATTCTTGACCATACAAGATCCTCAAGTGCCTAGGACCTAATGCTTATAGACTGCAACTTCCTAAGAACCTAAAGGTTCATAATGTATTCCATATCAGCCTCTTGAAGAAATATGTACCTAATACTAGCCATGTACTTGATGACCAACAAATTGTAATGCCTAGACTAGGATTCCTTGAGCTACGGCCTGACAGAATCTTAGATGTTAGGGAGAGACAACAGAGATCCAGAACCTTGAGAGAATGCCTCGTCCAGTGGAAAGATTATCCCGAGGAGGATACCACTTGGGTGGATGAAAGCACTCTCAACCATAAATATCCCCAGTTCATCTCGAGATGAGGACATCTCGATTCCTCCAAGGGGGAGAGAATGTAATATTTCCGTTTGAAATATTACTAGACCAACCTCCCGCACATCGTAAATTCATGAAAAGATTATCTCCATTTCCGGTAGTTGATTTATGATCGTACGCGAGAAAAGGAGTACTCCGCATTGGTAAATCAGGACCGAGGAATCATGACCTCTCCACTGGCAAAACGGGACCGAGGTTTAAATAACCCGCATAACCATAGGTAAACTCCCTCTTGGGAGGAGGTCAAGAGGATAATGTTGGGATAAAATTGTTGCAATTTAATTTTTTTTTAATATTTACCTTCCCCCAGCCGATGCGTGGCTGAGGGAAGGGGATGGGCTATTATGGCAATTTAAGAGGTGGAGGGGAAGAGGCCATGCGAGGGGCCACGTAGGGGGGAGGTCCTCTCTCCCCCCCAAACTATAAAAACACCTTCTAAGGTGTTGAAGAGGGGGGGAAAAAAATGCTGCGACAGGCTGCTTGAGAGGCGAAAGGAGGAACTGGAACGAGAGGGCGGGACGCTGCCAGGCCTGGGAGGAGAGAGATCAGAGGACAACGCCGTGCTAAGGGCATGGAGAGAGAGAGAGGGAAGCTGCTGTTGATGCCATGCTGCACAAGGGGAGGAAGCAGCTGCTGTGTCACGAATAGGGAGAGAAGGGGAGGACGGTGAACTACCACCCAACCGTGGAGATTTCCGTCCAGTCCAGTCTGCCAGCATCGCCGCCTTGCGCCGCCATAGGCTCTCAGGCCGCCGCCATCTCTCTGACAGAGTCAGTTCCCCCCAATCGACGTGATCTTCAACCTTATTATTACTCCCGCTCCCTCTTCCACATTGACTTTGATTATAATCAGAAGCTTCTTAGAAGCTTCTTAGGATAAGGGATATAGGCCTTGTTCCTGCGTGCCTTCTCGGGTTAACAATCGAGCTCATAAAGGCTCCTTCTCACAAGCCTATTCGTAATAAGCGAAATCCTACAAGCCTTCTTGTAAAGTCCATTCCCACAAGCCTTCTCACAAAGCTCCTTCCCACAAGCCCTCCTGTAAGCCCAAATCCCACAAGCCCCGGTATGTTGAGAAGATCCACATTCGGTGAAGGAATCTCCGACGTACGAGGGGGAAGGCACATCTTGAGGCTGTTTAGAGAACGCGTAGAAGCAAGGGAATCCGCGGAGATCAAGTCCTCAATGATGGTTCCGAAGAAGTCGCAAGGCATGCCTGCGGGAGATTCTTCTCCTAACATTTACGTGGACATCTCCCCGAGCCCACAGGCCCAGGTTTTATGATTTTGATTCTACGCAAAAGTAATGCATTAGGTATGATAACTTTCATGGAATAGAAAGCACCTATGCATGTTCAAATTCACCAAGCCTAATTAAAATGCAATTGAGGAAAATTTGCCTATTTGATCGATTACTAGAATTATTTCATGACATGCAATTGAGTTATTAACATTTTCAATGTGATGAACGCAAATTGTCTATCCATCTTACGACCTTAGTAGTATGTTGCTTTGTCATGCATTTCAAAGTGACGAGCCTAGAACACCTATTGCCTATCATTATAAGGTTGAAGTTATTAAGTGCACTTTTGACTAGACATGGAAAGAATAAGCATATGTCGCATTTTAGGAAAAATCTTTATTGTAATGGTTCATGGGAAAAAGTCGTTAACACCCGTAGGAGGTTATCCGAAAAGTAATTGTAGAGTATCAAAAATGAATCTATGGATTGGCATGTGGCATGTGCTTGCAAGAAAGAATATACCAACACTAATCCTACAATATTCACTTTGCATGAACCTCATTTAACTACGTTGTAGTTACGAAAGAGTTGCATGTTGCACTTTCATCGTGCATAAAAATTCATTCATCAAGAGTTGCATTTGGGAAAGGTTGCATGGTTTATTAAAGCGTGAAATCCTAAAGCTTAGAAAAAGGTTATAGGCATGATTCTTGAATGTAAGTCCTAGTAGGCTCTATGAAAGTTATTCTACAAATTATCATGCCTTTGTTTTTAACAAGACATGTTAGGGTTATTGCGAATCTAGTGGTACATATAGAAGTAATGGATTGCATTTTTACGTGTATTGTGCCATGTTGCAACTAGTTATCTCCTTTAGATCAAGTTTATCATCTCTAGGAATGGCTCGTCCTTGTCGCGAGACAAGCATATTGAATTATCTAAATCACCTAACCCGCAAGGGATTCGTATAGGCATGGTTCAGTCGATACGATAAATACCCCAAGCACTAACTAGGGCTTAGCACGTTAAGGATTCGGCCAAGTTTTCCACTTGTTGCTAAGTCGAAACCCTCATACCCAATGGTCCTACCCACATTCCCGAAATGTTGAGTCAATTGGATGCTCACGCAAATAATGATCTAGGGTTTCTACCCTAAGGATCATTCGACCTAATGCTAGAACTGGGATTGAGTCGGAATCCCTAGGACCGAACGTTGTCGGCCTAGTGCAATTAGGATTGGGTTGGGTAAGAAGACACCCTAAACCCTACTTCTTGTCTAATCATAATTCCTTGACTAGAAAACACCGTTCAATGGGTAAAATGATCCCTTGGAATAGAGGCGACACTTGTGCAACAAGTTGCAACGTCGCATAGCCTTGTGGTTTGATCACAAGAAAGTTTTGCCATTCCTTGGAATGAGGTTGGCAGGTTCTTGCGCAAGTTTAACTTGCAAGAGGATGAGTAGTCATCCTGTTACATCACCCTTATTGGGAAAAATTGCCAAGTTAAGGGAAGTTAGGTATTTTCTTGGAAGCAAATGATCAATCAATAAATTGGAGCGACATGGTCGCCAGGATTTACTGTTAATAAAACCTAAGGTATTGGTTAAGTTGGGTTAACAGGGTATGGCCCTAACCCAAGGACAAAAGAGTGAACAAATAAAACCTTGGGGATCTTGCCAAGTCGCAATTGATCCCAGATCGAATGCTGGATGCATTCGGAGAGAAGTATTCACTCCTTCACAGTTGGCCAAATAAATGACCACTGGAATTGATTGTGCTTGTAATAGTTTAGAAAGCACTGTTTGCATTGTTTGCTCAAGGAACTAAAGGATGAAAAGATATCTAAATGCTTCAGGTTGAAGGCCTGAAGGGAGAGGCAGCTTCAGTTACCCCCGACTGTCTGCCTGACCCTAACCAAGGGGGTTGTTGACCGCGCCGGGAACGTGGACCGAACCCGCCGCGAGAGGTCTTTCCGTTGAGCTCTACTTGGAGCAGGAGGACGCTTGGGTGCCAGGGGGGGCTCTGGCCGTAAATCCCTCGCCTTCCGGGTCCTGCACAAGAGGCTAACGTGACTCGGGATTGGATCTCGAGGCCCGCATACTAGTCTACGGGCAGAAGCTTGGAATAGTGATCCCTGGCGGATTACTGGATAGCCTTTGGGCGGATTATGTACAAGCCTACGGGCGGAACTCCTTGTATTTCAAAGATAAAATGATGAAATGATAAAAAAGAAGTTGTTTGATATTGTTTTTCTATGTCACGTGATAAGATTACGTGAAGGAACCAGTGCTTAACAGGGTTAATTAAAGAAGCTGATTGTTATATGTCAAATTAATGTGTTAGATAATTACATAACTAAAACAAACCGAGGAAAGTGCGGAGGATGGACCATGGGTCCGTCCTACGGATGGGTGGTCCCGGTTAGCCGGGAACTTTTCTCAAAAATCTCGAAGAACAGCGGGAGGATCATCGAAAGCAATGACCTAGAATTATGTTTTACCCAATTTACGTTGTTTTAGGGGAACGGAATGGGACTATGCCTTATGGCAGAGAGGTTGAGTTTTGCATCCCTCTCGTTCCCATTCTCCTTGAACCAAGTGCAGCGTGAATCCGCTTCGGACCTGGCGTTTCTGCGTAAAGTAGTTCGCTCGGGTCTGACGCTAGTTGCTGCTAGCTAATGACCAAACAGGAAAACCCAAATTCAGGTCGATCCTAAGTGGGAACGGCCAGGATACTTCCGCTACGTGGCAGACACGGGAAGACCTAGATTGCAAAACCCGTAACATTCCATGGGAGTGCTGGGCGGAGTTTTCTAGACATCCTTTCCGATGGACTGCTAAGACGTGTCCTGGATGATTCTAGTGGACACGTTACAGTTGGTATCAGAGCCGACCAACAAAGGACTTTTTTTTAGAGAAATTTTAATAAGAAGAAGTAAAGCAAATGTTATTGTCCCAAACATTTTCTTACTTTCAATGCTGTCTTGCAGAATTACGAAGCATGGAACAGGTTTTTAGTGTTCCGAGTCATGTTTATGACCGCGATGCATTCCACGGATTATCGACAAAGGGTTGAGATGATGAACATCCTAGACCGCATTTACAATCCATCGCCTGTATACATGGAACGGAGATGGATGGGTGTTTCAGGGATCTATTACATAGCTGCCCATCGACCTGCGTACCTTCAAATTAACTTGAAGAGAATCAAGTGGATGGAGGATTTGAAGATCGTGAAGCTGTTCATCTTTGTTGAGGCTCACGCAAACGCGACCCTACAGGTTGGAGGTCGAAGGGTTAACCAGAATAAGTATGTGTACGGGGAAGTGATTCAAAGAATCCCTGCCGACCGAATCAAGGTTTTGGGGCGTCATGAGAAGAATGGATATCGAAGGAAGAGATACCCTAATCTTCCAATGAACTATTGATTCCTGAAAATCGATGACCCCAATCCGTACTACTACTCAGTTCCTGTAGCTGAATGCAACAATATCTTATTCTCCTCGAATTAATGTATCAACTTGTTCCATCGCCCCAAGAAATAATTGTACCTCGAAAGGGCTATGCTGATATGAATGGAATAATTTTTTTTAAAAAAAAATCAATGATTGTCTTGACTATGAATATTGATAAAGAAGTAAAGTGATTTGGTCACTTGGCTAAAGAAATATGCGGACGTAGTTCCTGAAGAGTTAACAGAACTCCCACTTCAAAGAGAAGTAGATCATGAGATCAAGCTAGTAATAGGAGCTGCGCCAATTGAGAAGAGACCCTATAGAATGTCTATACCGGAAGCAATTGAACTGAAGGAACAACTCAAGCAAGTGCTAGATCAGAGGGCTACATCCGTCCTAGCAATTCACCTTGGGAAGCACCAGTACTGTTCCAGAAAAGAAAAGATGGAACACTTCAACTATGTATTGATTACAGAGGGTTGAATCAATCAATAGTCAAGAACAAATATCATATTCCTAGAATAGATGAGCTTCTTGATAATCTTCAAGGTGCTAAGAACTTCTCCAAGATTATCTTAGGACTGGTTACTATCAGATAAGAATCAAGGAAGAAGATACCCCAAAGACGACCTTCAACACAAGATATGGATACTTTGAGTTCCTAGTTATGTCATTCGAGTTCACGAATGCGCCTGCCAACTTCAACAGGTTAATGCAGGATATCTTTTAGGCCATATCTTGATGACTTCGTACTCGTCTTCTTCGACGACACCTTAGTCTATTCCAAACAAGAAGAAGCTCATGAACCCCAACTTCGCATTGTCCTTGAGACAATGAGGGCACACAAGCTCTATGAAGAAGTGTCCGTTCTTCAAGCGTCAGATTGAATATCTGGGATTCATCATATCAGCGGAAGGAATCTCAATGGATACAACCAAATGTTATAGAATGGCCAATACCAACAACTGTCAAAGAAATACACAGTTTTCTTGGATTGATAGGATGGTATAGGGTCTTCATCAATAACTATGCTTTGATTGCAGCACCTCTGACAGACTTACTGAAGAAGCAAACATCCATTGCATGGTCAGCTGCCGAACAATCTAGCTTTTATAGATTAAAGCAAAGTTTGGTATCAGCACCTATTCTAAAAGTTCCAGACCTTAGTAAGAAGTTCGAGGTAGTAATTGATGCCAGCACGCTTGCCTTAGGATATGTGCTCATGCAAGAAGGACATCCAGTAGCATACTCTTCAAGGAAATTGAAAAGCCATGAGAAGAATTATGCTACCCATGATCTTAACTTTTAGTTGTCAAGCTTTGGAGACACTACCTGCTGGGTAACAAGTCTACACTAGTGACTGATCATAAAAAGTCTCAAGTGGAACTTTACCTAGAACAAGCTCAACATGAGGCAATGTCAGTGGATTGAAGTGCTGGAGGAGTGTGACCTTAAGATCAAGTACCGTCCAGGGAAAGAGAATGTAGTTGCCGATGCACTCAGTCGCAAGGCATTCCTAAATTCCCTAATCTTGCAGAATCCATCAACGGCCAGATCTCTGGCTACAAAGGTATCTATGCCAAGCAACCCTATTTTCGAACTAGCTAGAGAGGAAGCATGCCATGATCTAGCCTATCAAAAGATGCTAAGGGAAATGTCTATCAAGGACCAGGAACAAAAGCTATAGGCCAAAGGTCATGAATCCTCTGTCAATAATAGACATGTCTACTATAGAATGAGAGCATGTATACAGCAAGCCAGTTACTTAAACAGAAGATATTGTGTGAAGCTCATGATTTCACTTTCTCGGGACATCCAAGCTGCGAAGGATAGACAAAAGGCATACACGGATTTGAAGTGTCAAGATAGAATATTTGAGGAAAGGAGACATGGTCTTCATTCACGTAGGCCCAAAGAAGAGTTCCCTATCCTTAGGAGATTGCAAGAAGCTAAGTCCAACGTATTCTTGACCATACAAGATCCTCAAGTGCCTAGGACCTAATGCTTATAGACTGCAACTTCCTAAGAACCTAAAGGTTCATAATGTATTCCATATCAGCCTCTTGAAGAAATATGTACCTAATACTAGCCATGTACTTGATGACCAACAAATTGTAATGCCTAGACTAGGATTCCTTGAGCTACGGCCTGACAGAATCTTAGATGTTAGGGAGAGACAACAGAGATCCAGAACCTTGAGAGAATGCCTCGTCCAGTGGAAAGATTATCCCGAGGAGGATACCACTTGGGTGGATGAAAGCACTCTCAACCATAAATATCCCCAGTTCATCTCGAGATGAGGACATCTCGATTCCTCCAAGGGGGAGAGAATGTAATATTTCCGTTTGAAATATTACTAGACCAACCTCCCGCACATCGTAAATTCATGAAAAGATTATCTCCATTTCCGGTAGTTGATTTATGATCGTACGCGAGAAAAGGAGTACTCCGCATTGGTAAATCAGGACCGAGGAATCATGACCTCTCCACTGGCAAAACGGGACCGAGGTTTAAATAACCCGCATAACCATAGGTAAACTCCCTCTTGGGAGGAGGTCAAGAGGATAATGTTGGGATAAAATTGTTGCAATTTAATTTTTTTTTAATATTTACCTTCCCCCAGCCGATGCGTGGCTGAGGGAAGGGGATGGGCTATTATGGCAATTTAAGAGGTGGAGGGGAAGAGGCCATGCGAGGGGCCACGTAGGGGGGAGGTCCTCTCTCCCCCCCAAACTATAAAAACACCTTCTAAGGTGTTGAAGAGGGGGGGAAAAAAATGCTGCGACAGGCTGCTTGAGAGGCGAAAGGAGGAACTGGAACGAGAGGGCGGGACGCTGCCAGGCCTGGGAGGAGAGAGATCAGAGGACAACGCCGTGCTAAGGGCATGGAGAGAGAGAGAGGGAAGCTGCTGTTGATGCCATGCTGCACAAGGGGAGGAAGCAGCTGCTGTGTCACGAATAGGGAGAGAAGGGGAGGACGGTGAACTACCACCCAACCGTGGAGATTTCCGTCCAGTCCAGTCTGCCAGCATCGCCGCCTTGCGCCGCCATAGGCTCTCAGGCCGCCGCCATCTCTCTGACAGAGTCAGTTCCCCCCAATCGACGTGATCTTCAACCTTATTATTACTCCCGCTCCCTCTTCCACATTGACTTTGATTATAATCAGAAGCTTCTTAGAAGCTTCTTAGGATAAGGGATATAGGCCTTGTTCCTGCGTGCCTTCTCGGGTTAACAATCGAGCTCATAAAGGCTCCTTCTCACAAGCCTATTCGTAATAAGCGAAATCCTACAAGCCTTCTTGTAAAGTCCATTCCCACAAGCCTTCTCACAAAGCTCCTTCCCACAAGCCCTCCTGTAAGCCCAAATCCCACAAGCCCCGGTATGTTGAGAAGATCCACATTCGGTGAAGGAATCTCCGACGTACGAGGGGGAAGGCACATCTTGAGGCTGTTTAGAGAACGCGTAGAAGCAAGGGAATCCGCGGAGATCAAGTCCTCAATGATGGTTCCGAAGAAGTCGCAAGGCATGCCTGCGGGAGATTCTTCTCCTAACATTTACGTGGACATCTCCCCGAGCCCACAGGCCCAGGTTTTATGATTTTGATTCTACGCAAAAGTAATGCATTAGGTATGATAACTTTCATGGAATAGAAAGCACCTATGCATGTTCAAATTCACCAAGCCTAATTAAAATGCAATTGAGGAAAATTTGCCTATTTGATCGATTACTAGAATTATTTCATGACATGCAATTGAGTTATTAACATTTTCAATGTGATGAACGCAAATTGTCTATCCATCTTACGACCTTAGTAGTATGTTGCTTTGTCATGCATTTCAAAGTGACGAGCCTAGAACACCTATTGCCTATCATTATAAGGTTGAAGTTATTAAGTGCACTTTTGACTAGACATGGAAAGAATAAGCATATGTCGCATTTTAGGAAAAATCTTTATTGTAATGGTTCATGGGAAAAAGTCGTTAACACCCGTAGGAGGTTATCCGAAAAGTAATTGTAGAGTATCAAAAATGAATCTATGGATTGGCATGTGGCATGTGCTTGCAAGAAAGAATATACCAACACTAATCCTACAATATTCACTTTGCATGAACCTCATTTAACTACGTTGTAGTTACGAAAGAGTTGCATGTTGCACTTTCATCGTGCATAAAAATTCATTCATCAAGAGTTGCATTTGGGAAAGGTTGCATGGTTTATTAAAGCGTGAAATCCTAAAGCTTAGAAAAAGGTTATAGGCATGATTCTTGAATGTAAGTCCTAGTAGGCTCTATGAAAGTTATTCTACAAATTATCATGCCTTTGTTTTTAACAAGACATGTTAGGGTTATTGCGAATCTAGTGGTACATATAGAAGTAATGGATTGCATTTTTACGTGTATTGTGCCATGTTGCAACTAGTTATCTCCTTTAGATCAAGTTTATCATCTCTAGGAATGGCTCGTCCTTGTCGCGAGACAAGCATATTGAATTATCTAAATCACCTAACCCGCAAGGGATTCGTATAGGCATGGTTCAGTCGATACGATAAATACCCCAAGCACTAACTAGGGCTTAGCACGTTAAGGATTCGGCCAAGTTTTCCACTTGTTGCTAAGTCGAAACCCTCATACCCAATGGTCCTACCCACATTCCCGAAATGTTGAGTCAATTGGATGCTCACGCAAATAATGATCTAGGGTTTCTACCCTAAGGATCATTCGACCTAATGCTAGAACTGGGATTGAGTCGGAATCCCTAGGACCGAACGTTGTCGGCCTAGTGCAATTAGGATTGGGTTGGGTAAGAAGACACCCTAAACCCTACTTCTTGTCTAATCATAATTCCTTGACTAGAAAACACCGTTCAATGGGTAAAATGATCCCTTGGAATAGAGGCGACACTTGTGCAACAAGTTGCAACGTCGCATAGCCTTGTGGTTTGATCACAAGAAAGTTTTGCCATTCCTTGGAATGAGGTTGGCAGGTTCTTGCGCAAGTTTAACTTGCAAGAGGATGAGTAGTCATCCTGTTACATCACCCTTATTGGGAAAAATTGCCAAGTTAAGGGAAGTTAGGTATTTTCTTGGAAGCAAATGATCAATCAATAAATTGGAGCGACATGGTCGCCAGGATTTACTGTTAATAAAACCTAAGGTATTGGTTAAGTTGGGTTAACAGGGTATGGCCCTAACCCAAGGACAAAAGAGTGAACAAATAAAACCTTGGGGATCTTGCCAAGTCGCAATTGATCCCAGATCGAATGCTGGATGCATTCGGAGAGAAGTATTCACTCCTTCACAGTTGGCCAAATAAATGACCACTGGAATTGATTGTGCTTGTAATAGTTTAGAAAGCACTGTTTGCATTGTTTGCTCAAGGAACTAAAGGATGAAAAGATATCTAAATGCTTCAGGTTGAAGGCCTGAAGGGAGAGGCAGCTTCAGTTACCCCCGACTGTCTGCCTGACCCTAACCAAGGGGGTTGTTGACCGCGCCGGGAACGTGGACCGAACCCGCCGCGAGAGGTCTTTCCGTTGAGCTCTACTTGGAGCAGGAGGACGCTTGGGTGCCAGGGGGGGCTCTGGCCGTAAATCCCTCGCCTTCCGGGTCCTGCACAAGAGGCTAACGTGACTCGGGATTGGATCTCGAGGCCCGCATACTAGTCTACGGGCAGAAGCTTGGAATAGTGATCCCTGGCGGATTACTGGATAGCCTTTGGGCGGATTATGTACAAGCCTACGGGCGGAACTCCTTGTATTTCAAAGATAAAATGATGAAATGATAAAAAAGAAGTTGTTTGATATTGTTTTTCTATGTCACGTGATAAGATTACGTGAAGGAACCAGTGCTTAACAGGGTTAATTAAAGAAGCTGATTGTTATATGTCAAATTAATGTGTTAGATAATTACATAACTAAAACAAACCGAGGAAAGTGCGGAGGATGGACCATGGGTCCGTCCTACGGATGGGTGGTCCCGGTTAGCCGGGAACTTTTCTCAAAAATCTCGAAGAACAGCGGGAGGATCATCGAAAGCAATGACCTAGAATTATGTTTTACCCAATTTACGTTGTTTTAGGGGAACGGAATGGGACTATGCCTTATGGCAGAGAGGTTGAGTTTTGCATCCCTCTCGTTCCCATTCTCCTTGAACCAAGTGCAGCGTGAATCCGCTTCGGACCTGGCGTTTCTGCGTAAAGTAGTTCGCTCGGGTCTGACGCTAGTTGCTGCTAGCTAATGACCAAACAGGAAAACCCAAATTCAGGTCGATCCTAAGTGGGAACGGCCAGGATACTTCCGCTACGTGGCAGACACGGGAAGACCTAGATTGCAAAACCCGTAACATTCCATGGGAGTGCTGGGCGGAGTTTTCTAGACATCCTTTCCGATGGACTGCTAAGACGTGTCCTGGATGATTCTAGTGGACACGTTACAGTTGGTATCAGAGCCGACCAACAAAGGACTTTTTTTTAGAGAAATTTTAATAAGAAGAAGTAAAGCAAATGTTATTGTCCCAAACATTTTCTTACTTTCAATGCTGTCTTGCAGAATTATGAAGCATGGAACAGGTTTTTAGTGTTCCGAGTCATGTTTATGACCGCGATGCATTCCACGGATTATCGACAAAGGGTTGAGATGATGAACATCCTAGACCGCATTTACAATCCATCGCCTGTATACATGGAACGGAGATGGATGGGTGTTTCAGGGATCTATTACATAGCTGCCCATCGACCTGCGTACCTTCAAATTAACTTGAAGAGAATCAAGTGGATGGAGGATTTGAAGATCGTGAAGCTGTTCATCTTTGTTGAGGCTCACGCAAACGCGACCCTACAGGTTGGAGGTCGAAGGGTTAACCAGAATAAGTATGTGTACGGGGAAGTGATTCAAAGAATCCCTGCCGACCGAATCAAGGTTTTGGGGCGTCATGAGAAGAATGGATATCGAAGGAAGAGATACCCTAATCTTCCAATGAACTATCGATTCCTGAAAATCGATGACCCCAATCCGTACTACTACTCAGTTCCTGTAGCTGAATGCAACAATATCTTATTCTCCTCGAATTAATGTATCAACTTGTTCCATCGCCCCAAGAAATAATTGTACCTCGAAAGGGCTATGCTGATATGAATGGAATAATTTTTTTTTTAAAAAAATCAATGATTGTCTTGACTATGAATATTGATAAAGAAGTAAAGTGATTTGGTCACTTGGCTAAAGAAATATGCGGACGTAGTTCCTGAAGAGTTAACAGAACTCCCACTTCAAAGAGAAGTAGATCATGAGATCAAGCTAGTAATAGGAGCTGCGCCAATTGAGAAGAGACCCTATAGAATGTCTATACCGGAAGCAATTGAACTGAAGGAACAACTCAAGCAAGTGCTAGATCAGAGGGCTACATCCGTCCTAGCAGTTCACCTTGGGAAGCACCAGTACTGTTCCAGAAAAGAAAAGATGGAACACTTCAACTATGTATTGATTACAGAGGGTTGAATCAATCAATAGTCAAGAACAAATATCATATTCCTAGAATAGATGAGCTTCTTGATAATCTTCAAGGTGCTAAGAACTTCTCCAAGATTATCTTAGGACTGGTTACTATCAGATAAGAATCAAGGAAGAAGATACCCCAAAGACGACCTTCAACACAAGATATGGATACTTTGAGTTCCTAGTTATGTCATTCGAGTTCACGAATGCGCCTGCCAACTTCAACAGGTTAATGCAGGATATCTTTTAGGCCATATCTTGATGACTTCGTACTCGTCTTCTTCGACGACACCTTAGTCTATTCCAAACAAGAAGAAGCTCATGAACCCCAACTTCGCATTGTCCTTGAGACAATGAGGGCACACAAGCTCTATGAAGAAGTGTCCGTTCTTCAAGCGTCAGATTGAATATCTGGGATTCATCATATCAGCGGAAGGAATCTCAATGGATACAACCAAATGTTATAGAATGGCCAATACCAACAACTGTCAAAGAAATACACAGTTTTCTTGGATTGATAGGATGGTATAGGGTCTTCATCAATAACTATGCTTTGATTGCAGCACCTCTGACAGACTTACTGAAGAAGCAAACATCCATTGCATGGTCAGCTGCCGAACAATCTAGCTTTTATAGATTAAAGCAAAGTTTGGTATCAGCACCTATTCTAAAAGTTCCAGACCTTAGTAAGAAGTTCGAGGTAGTAATTGATGCCAGCACGCTTGCCTTAGGATATGTGCTCATGCAAGAAGGACATCCAGTAGCATACTCTTCAAGGAAATTGAAAAGCCATGAGAAGAATTATGCTACCCATGATCTTAACTTTTAGTTGTCAAGCTTTGGAGACACTACCTGCTGGGTAACAAGTCTACACTAGTGACTGATCATAAAAAGTCTCAAGTGGAACTTTACCTAGAACAAGCTCAACATGAGGCAATGTCAGTGGATTGAAGTGCTGGAGGAGTGTGACCTTAAGATCAAGTACCGTCCAGGGAAAGAGAATGTAGTTGCCGATGCACTCAGTCGCAAGGCATTCCTAAATTCCCTAATCTTGCAGAATCCATCAACGGCCAGATCTCTGGCTACAAAGGTATCTATGCCAAGCAACCCTATTTTCGAACTAGCTAGAGAGGAAGCATGCCATGATCTAGCCTATCAAAAGATGCTAAGGGAAATGTCTATCAAGGACCAGGAACAAAAGCTATAGGCCAAAGGTCATGAATCCTCTGTCAATAATAGACATGTCTACTATAGAATGAGAGCATGTATACAGCAAGCCAGTTACTTAAACAGAAGATATTGTGTGAAGCTCATGATTTCACTTTCTCGGGACATCCAAGCTGCGAAGGATAGACAAAAGGCATACACGGATTTGAAGTGTCAAGATAGAATATTTGAGGAAAGGAGACATGGTCTTCATTCACGTAGGCCCAAAGAAGAGTTCCCTATCCTTAGGAGATTGCAAGAAGCTAAGTCCAACGTATTCTTGACCATACAAGATCCTCAAGTGCCTAGGACCTAATGCTTATAGACTGCAACTTCCTAAGAACCTAAAGGTTCATAATGTATTCCATATCAGCCTCTTGAAGAAATATGTACCTAATACTAGCCATGTACTTGATGACCAACAAATTGTAATGCCTAGACTAGGATTCCTTGAGCTACGGCCTGACAGAATCTTAGATGTTAGGGAGAGACAACAGAGATCCAGAACCTTGAGAGAATGCCTCGTCCAGTGGAAAGATTATCCCGAGGAGGATACCACTTGGGTGGATGAAAGCACTCTCAACCATAAATATCCCCAGTTCATCTCGAGATGAGGACATCTCGATTCCTCCAAGGGGGAGAGAATGTAATATTTCCGTTTGAAATATTACTAGACCAACCTCCCGCACATCGTAAATTCATGAAAAGATTATCTCCATTTCCGGTAGTTGATTTATGATCGTACGCGAGAAAAGGAGTACTCCGCATTGGTAAATCAGGACCGAGGAATCATGACCTCTCCACTGGCAAAACGGGACCGAGGTTTAAATAACCCGCATAACCATAGGTAAACTCCCTCTTGGGAGGAGGTCAAGAGGATAATGTTGGGATAAAATTGTTGCAATTTAATTTTTTTTAAATATTTACCTTCCCCCAGCCGATGCGTGGCTGAGGGAAGGGGATGGGCTATTATGGCAATTTAAGAGGTGGAGGGGAAGAGGCCATGCGAGGGGCCACGTAGGGGGGAGGTCCTCTCTCCCCCCCAAACTATAAAAACACCTTCTAAGGTGTTGAAGAGGGGGGGAAAAAAATGCTGCGACAGGCTGCTTGAGAGGCGAAAGGAGGAACTGGAACGAGAGGGCGGGACGCTGCCAGGCCTGGGAGGAGAGAGATCAGAGGACAACGCCGTGCTAAGGGCATGGAGAGAGAGAGAGGAAAGCTGCTGTTGATGCCATGCTGCACAAGGGGAGGAAGCAGCTGCTGTGTCACGAATAGGGAGAGAAGGGGAGGACGGTGAACTACCACCCAACCGTGGAGATTTCCATCCAGTCCAGTCTGCCAGCATCGCCGCCTTGCGCCGCCATAGGCTCTCAGGCCGCCGCCATCTCTCTGACAGAGTCAGTTCCCCCCAATCGACGTGATCTTCAACCTTATTATTACTCCCGCTCCCTCTTCCACATTGACTTTGATTATAATCAGAAGCTTCTTAGGATAAGGGATATAGGCCTTGTTCCTGCGTGCCTTCTCGGGTTAACAATCGAGCTCATAAAGGCTCCTTCTCACAAGCCTATTCGTAATAAGCGAAATCCTACAAGCCTTCTTGTAAAGTCCATTCCCACAAGCCTTCTCACAAAGCTCCTTCCCACAAGCCCTCCTGTAAGCCCAAATCCCACAAGCCCCGGTATGTTGAAAAGATCCACATTCGGTGAAGGAATCTCCGACGTACGAGGGGGAAGGCACATCTTGAGGCTGTTTAGAGAACGCGTAGAAGCAAGGGAATCCGCGGAGATCAAGTCCTCAATGATGGTTCCGAAGAAGTCGCAAGGCATGCCTGCGGGAGATTCTTCTCCTAACATTTACGTGGACATCTCCCCGAGCCCACAGGCCCAGGTTTTATGATTTTGATTCTACGCAAAAGTAATGCATTAGGTATGATAACTTTCATGGAATAGAAAGCACCTATGCATGTTCAAATTCACCAAGCCTAATTAAAATGCAATTGAGGAAAATTTGCCTATTTGATCGATTACTAGAATTATTTCATGACATGCAATTGAGTTATTAACATTTTCAATGTGATGAACGCAAATTGTCTATCCATCTTACGACCTTAGTAGTATGTTGCTTTGTCATGCATTTCAAAGTGACGAGCCTAGAACACCTATTGCCTATCATTATAAGGTTGAAGTTATTAAGTGCACTTTTGACTAGACATGGAAAGAATAAGCATATGTCGCATTTTAGGAAAAATCTTTATTGTAATGGTTCATGGGAAAAAGTCGTTAACACCCGTAGGAGGTTATCCGAAAAGTAATTGTAGAGTATCAAAAATGAATCTATGGATTGGCATGTGGCATGTGCTTGCAAGAAAGAATATACCAACACTAATCCTACAATATTCACTTTGCATGAACCTCATTTAACTACGTTGTAGTTACGAAAGAGTTGCATGTTGCACTTTCATCGTGCATAAAAATTCATTCATCAAGAGTTGCATTTGGGAAAGGTTGCATGGTTTATTAAAGCGTGAAATCCTAAAGCTTAGAAAAAGGTTATAGGCATGATTCTTGAATGTAAGTCCTAGTAGGCTCTATGAAAGTTATTCTGCAAATTATCATGCCTTTGTTTTTAACAAGACATGTTAGGGTTATTGCGAATCTAGTGGTACATATAGAAGTAATGGATTGCATTTTTACGTGTATTGTGCCATGTTGCAACTAGTTATCTCCTTTAGATCAAGTTTATCATCTCTAGGAATGGCTCGTCCTTGTCGCGAGACAAGCATATTGAATTATCTAAATCACCTAACCCGCAAGGGATTCGTATAGGCATGGTTCAGTCGATACGATAAATACCCCAAGCACTAACTAGGGCTTAGCACGTTAAGGATTCGGCCAAGTTTTCCACTTGTTGCTAAGTCGAAACCCTCATACCCAATGGTCCTACCCACATTCCCGAAATGTTGAGTCAATTGGATGCTCACGCAAATAATGATCTAGGGTTTCTACCCTAAGGATCATTCGACCTAATGCTAGAACTGGGATTGAGTCGGAATCCCTAGGACCGAACGTTGTCGGCCTAGTGCAATTAGGATTGGGTTGGGTAAGAAGACACCCTAAACCCTACTTCTTGTCTAATCATAATTCCTTGACTAGAAAACACCGTTCAATGGGTAAAATGATCCCTTGGAATAGAGGCGACACTTGTGCAACAAGTTGCAACGTCGCATAGCCTTGTGGTTTGATCACAAGAAAGTTTTGCCATTCCTTGGAATGAGGTTGGCAGGTTCTTGCGCAAGTTTAACTTGCAAGAGGATGAGTAGTCATCCTGTTACATCACCCTTATTGGGAAAAATTGCCAAGTTAAGGGAAGTTAGGTATTTTCTTGGAAGCAAATGATCAATCAATAAATTGGAGCGACATGGTCGCCAGGATTTACTGTTAATAAAACCTAAGGTATTGGTTAAGTTGGGTTAACAGGGTATGGCCCTAACCCAAGGACAAAAGAGTGAACAAATAAAACCTTGGGGATCTTGCCAAGTCGCAATTGATCCCAGATCGAATGCTGGATGCATTCGGAGAGAAGTATTCACTCCTTCACAGTTGGCCAAATAAATGACCACTGGAATTGATTGTGCTTGTAATAGTTTAGAAAGCACTGTTTGCATTGTTTGCTCAAGGAACTAAAGGATGAAAAGATATCTAAATGCTTCAGGTTGAAGGCCTGAAGGGAGAGGCAGCTTCAGTTACCCCCGACTGTCTGCCTGACCCTAACCAAGGGGGTTGTTGACCGCGCCGGGAACGTGGACCGAACCCGCCGCGAGAGGTCTTTCCGTTGAGCTCTACTTGGAGCAGGAGGACGCTTGGGTGCCAGGGGGGGCTCTGGCCGTAAATCCCTCGCCTTCCGGGTCCTGCACAAGAGGCTAACGTGACTCGGGATTGGATCTCGAGGCCCGCATACTAGTCTACGGGCAGAAGCTTGGAATAGTGATCCCTGGCGGATTACTGGATAGCCTTTGGGCGGATTATGTACAAGCCTACGGGCGGAACTCCTTGTATTTCAAAGATAAAATGATGAAATGATAAAAAAGAAGTTGTTTGATATTGTTTTTCTATGTCACGTGATAAGATTACGTGAAGGAACCAGTGCTTAACAGGGTTAATTAAAGAAGCTGATTGTTATATGTCAAATTAATGTGTTAGATAATTACATAACTAAAACAAACCGAGGAAAGTGCGGAGGATGGACCATGGGTCCGTCCTACGGATGGGTGGTCCCGGTTAGCCGGGAACTTTTCTCAAAAATCTCGAAGAACAGCGGGAGGATCATCGAAAGCAATGACCTAGAATTATGTTTTACCCAATTTACGTTGTTTTAGGGGAACGGAATGGGACTATGCCTTATGGCAGAGAGGTTGAGTTTTGCATCCCTCTCGTTCCCATTCTCCTTGAACCAAGTGCAGCGTGAATCCGCTTCGGACCTGGCGTTTCTGCGTAAAGTAGTTCGCTCGGGTCTGACGCTAGTTGCTGCTAGCTAATGACCAAACAGGAAAACCCAAATTCAGGTCGATCCTAAGTGGGAACGGCCAGGATACTTCCGCTACGTGGCAGACACGGGAAGACCTAGATTGCAAAACCCGTAACATTCCATGGGAGTGCCGGGCGGAGTTTTCTAGACATCCTTTCCGATGGACTGCTAAGACGTGTCCTGGATGATTCTAGTGGACACGTTACAGTTGGTATCAGAGCCGACCAACAAAGGACTTTTTTTTAGAGAAATTTTAATAAGAAGAAGTAAAGCAAATGTTATTGTCCCAAACATTTCCTTACTTTCAATGCTGTCTTGCAGAATTATGAAGCATGGAACAGGTTTTTAGTGTTCCGAGTCATGTTTATGACCGCGATGCATTCCACGGATTATCGACAAAGGGTTGAGATGATGAACATCCTAGACCGCATTTACAATCCATCGCCTGTATACATGGAACGGAGATGGATGGGTGTTTCAGGGATCTATTACATAGCTGCCCATCGACCTGCGTACCTTCAAATTAACTTGAAGAGAATCAAGTGGATGGAGGATTTGAAGATCGTGAAGCTGTTCATCTTTGTTGAGGCTCACGCAAACGCGACCCTACAGGTTGGAGGTCGAAGGGTTAACCAGAATAAATATGTGTACGGGGAAGTGATTCAAAGAATCCCTGCCGACCGAATCAAGGTTTTGGGGCGTCATGAGAAGAATGGATATCGAAGGAAGAGATACCCTAATCTTCCAATGAACTATCGATTCCTGAAAATCGATGACCCCAATCCGTACTACTACTCAGTTCCTGTAGCTGAATGCAACAATATCTTATTCTCCTCGAATTAATGTATCAACTTGTTCCATCGCCCCAAGAAATAATTGTACCTCGAAAGGGCTATGCTGATATGAATGGAATAATTTTTTTTTAAAAAAAATCAATGATTGTCTTGACTATGAATATTGATAAAGAAGTAAAGTGATTTGGTCACTTGGCTAAAGAAATATGCGGACGTAGTTCCTGAAGAGTTAACAGAACTCCCACTTCAAAGAGAAGTAGATCATGAGATCAAGCTAGTAATAGGAGCTGCGCCAATTGAGAAGAGACCCTATAGAATGTCTATACCGGAAGCAATTGAACTGAAGGAACAACTCAAGCAAGTGCTAGATCAGAGGGCTACATCCGTCCTAGCAGTTCACCTTGGGAAGCACCAGTACTGTTCCAGAAAAGAAAAGATGGAACACTTCAACTATGTATTGATTACAGAGGGTTGAATCAATCAATAGTCAAGAACAAATATCATATTCCTAGAATAGATGAGCTTCTTGATAATCTTCAAGGTGCTAAGAACTTCTCCAAGATTATCTTAGGACTGGTTACTATCAGATAAGAATCAAGGAAGAAGATACCCCAAAGACGACCTTCAACACAAGATATGGATACTTTGAGTTCCTAGTTATGTCATTCGAGTTCACGAATGCGCCTGCCAACTTCAACAGGTTAATGCAGGATATCTTTTAGGCCATATCTTGATGACTTCGTACTCGTCTTCTTCGACGACACCTTAGTCTATTCCAAACAAGAAGAAGCTCATGAACCCCAACTTCGCATTGTCCTTGAGACAATGAGGGCACACAAGCTCTATGAAGAAGTGTCCGTTCTTCAAGCGTCAGATTGAATATCTGGGATTCATCATATCAGCGGAAGGAATCTCAATGGATACAACCAAATGTTATAGAATGGCCAATACCAACAACTGTCAAAGAAATACACAGTTTTCTTGGATTGATAGGATGGTATAGGGTCTTCATCAATAACTATGCTTTGATTGCAGCACCTCTGACAGACTTACTGAAGAAGCAAACATCCATTGCATGGTCAGCTGCCGAACAATCTAGCTTTTATAGATTAAAGCAAAGTTTGGTATCAGCACCTATTCTAAAAGTTCCAGACCTTAGTAAGAAGTTCGAGGTAGTAATTGATGCCAGCACGCTTGCCTTAGGATATGTGCTCATGCAAGAAGGACATCCAGTAGCATACTCTTCAAGGAAATTGAAAAGCCATGAGAAGAATTATGCTACCCATGATCTTAACTTTTAGTTGTCAAGCTTTGGAGACACTACCTGCTGGGTAACAAGTCTACACTAGTGACTGATCATAAAAAGTCTCAAGTGGAACTTTACCTAGAACAAGCTCAACATGAGGCAATGTCAGTGGATTGAAGTGCTGGAGGAGTGTGACCTTAAGATCAAGTACCGTCCAGGGAAAGAGAATGTAGTTGCCGATGCACTCAGTCGCAAGGCATTCCTAAATTCCCTAATCTTGCAGAATCCATCAACGGCCAGATCTCTGGCTACAAAGGTATCTATGCCAAGCAACCCTATTTTCGAACTAGCTAGAGAGGAAGCATGCCATGATCTAGCCTATCAAAAGATGCTAAGGGAAATGTCTATCAAGGACCAGGAACAAAAGCTATAGGCCAAAGGTCATGAATCCTCTGTCAATAATAGACATGTCTACTATAGAATGAGAGCATGTATACAGCAAGCCAGTTACTTAAACAGAAGATATTGTGTGAAGCTCATGATTTCACTTTCTCGGGACATCCAAGCTGCGAAGGATAGACAAAAGGCATACACGGATTTGAAGTGTCAAGATAGAATATTTGAGGAAAGGAGACATGGTCTTCATTCACGTAGGCCCAAAGAAGAGTTCCCTATCCTTAGGAGATTGCAAGAAGCTAAGTCCAACGTATTCTTGACCATACAAGATCCTCAAGTGCCTAGGACCTAATGCTTATAGACTGCAACTTCCTAAGAACCTAAAGGTTCATAATGTATTCCATATCAGCCTCTTGAAGAAATATGTACCTAATACTAGCCATGTACTTGATGACCAACAAATTGTAATGCCTAGACTAGGATTCCTTGAGCTACGGCCTGACAGAATCTTAGATGTTAGGGAGAGACAACAGAGATCCAGAACCTTGAGAGAATGCCTCGTCCAGTGGAAAGATTATCCCGAGGAGGATACCACTTGGGTGGATGAAAGCACTCTCAACCATAAATATCCCCAGTTCATCTCGAGATGAGGACATCTCGATTCCTCCAAGGGGGAGAGAATGTAATATTTCCGTTTGAAATATTACTAGACCAACCTCCCGCACATCGTAAATTCATGAAAAGATTATCTCCATTTCCGGTAGTTGATTTATGATCGTACGCGAGAAAAGGAGTACTCCGCATTGGTAAATCAGGACCGAGGAATCATGACCTCTCCACTGGCAAAACGGGACCGAGGTTTAAATAACCCGCATAACCATAGGTAAACTCCCTCTTGGGAGGAGGTCAAGAGGATAATGTTGGGATAAAATTGTTGCAATTTAATTTTTTTTTAATATTTACCTTCCCCCAGCCGATGCGTGGCTGAGGGAAGGGGATGGGCTATTATGGCAATTTAAGAGGTGGAGGGGAAGAGGCCATGCGAGGGGCCACGTAGGGGGGAGGTCCTCTCTCCCCCCCAAACTATAAAAACACCTTCTAAGGTGTTGAAGAGGGGGGGAAAAAAATGCTGCGACAGGCTGCTTGAGAGGCGAAAGGAGGAACTGGAACGAGAGGGCGGGACGCTGCCAGGCCTGGGAGGAGAGAGATCAGAGGACAACGCCGTGCTAAGGGCATGGAGAGAGAGAGAGGGAAGCTGCTGTTGATGCCATGCTGCACAAGGGGAGGAAGCAGCTGCTGTGTCACGAATAGGGAGAGAAGGGGAGGACGGTGAACTACCACCCAACCGTGGAGATTTCCGTCCAGTCCAGTCTGCCAGCATCGCCGCCTTGCGCCGCCATAGGCTCTCAGGCCGCCGCCATCTCTCTGACAGAGTCAGTTCCCCCCAATCGATGTGATCTTCAACCTTATTATTACTCCCGCTCCCTCTTCCACATTGACTTTGATTATAATCAGAAGCTTCTTAGAAGCTTCTTAGGATAAGGGATATAGGCCTTGTTCCTGCGTGCCTTCTCGGGTTAACAATCGAGCTCATAAAGGCTCCTTCTCACAAGCCTATTCGTAATAAGCGAAATCCTACAAGCCTTCTTGTAAAGTCCATTCCCACAAGCCTTCTCACAAAGCTCCTTCCCACAAGCCCTCCTGTAAGCCCAAATCCCACAAGCCCCGGTATGTTGAAAAGATCCACATTCGGTGAAGGAATCTCCGACGTACGAGGGGGAAGGCACATCTTGAGGCTGTTTAGAGAACGCGTAGAAGCAAGGGAATCCGCGGAGATCAAGTCCTCAATGATGGTTCCGAAGAAGTCGCAAGGCATGCCTGCGGGAGATTCTTCTCCTAACATTTACGTGGACATCTCCCCGAGCCCACAGGCCCAGGTTTTATGATTTTGATTCTACGCAAAAGTAATGCATTAGGTATGATAACTTTCATGGAATAGAAAGCACCTATGCATGTTCAAATTCACCAAGCCTAATTAAAATGCAATTGAGGAAAATTTGCCTATTTGATCGATTACTAGAATTATTTCATGACATGCAATTGAGTTATTAACATTTTCAATGTGATGAACGCAAATTGTCTATCCATCTTACGACCTTAGTAGTATGTTGCTTTGTCATGCATTTCAAAGTGACGAGCCTAGAACACCTATTGCCTATCATTATAAGGTTGAAGTTATTAAGTGCACTTTTGACTAGACATGGAAAGAATAAGCATATGTCGCATTTTAGGAAAAATCTTTATTGTAATGGTTCATGGGAAAAAGTCGTTAACACCCGTAGGAGGTTATCCGAAAAGTAATTGTAGAGTATCAAAAATGAATCTATGGATTGGCATGTGGCATGTGCTTGCAAGAAAGAATATACCAACACTAATCCTACAATATTCACTTTGCATGAACCTCATTTAACTACGTTGTAGTTACGAAAGAGTTGCATGTTGCACTTTCATCGTGCATAAAAATTCATTCATCAAGAGTTGCATTTGGGAAAGGTTGCATGGTTTATTAAAGCGTGAAATCCTAAAGCTTAGAAAAAGGTTATAGGCATGATTCTTGAATGTAAGTCCTAGTAGGCTCTATGAAAGTTATTCTACAAATTATCATGCCTTTGTTTTTAACAAGACATGTTAGGGTTATTGCGAATCTAGTGGTACATATAGAAGTAATGGATTGCATTTTTACGTGTATTGTGCCATGTTGCAACTAGTTATCTCCTTTAGATCAAGTTTATCATCTCTAGGAATGGCTCGTCCTTGTCGCGAGACAAGCATATTGAATTATCTAAATCACCTAACCCGCAAGGGATTCGTATAGGCATGGTTCAGTCGATACGATAAATACCCCAAGCACTAACTAGGGCTTAGCACGTTAAGGATTCGGCCAAGTTTTCCACTTGTTGCTAAGTCGAAACCCTCATACCCAATGGTCCTACCCACATTCCCGAAATGTTGAGTCAATTGGATGCTCACGCAAATAATGATCTAGGGTTTCTACCCTAAGGATCATTCGACCTAATGCTAGAACTGGGATTGAGTCGGAATCCCTAGGACCGAACGTTGTCGGCCTAGTGCAATTAGGATTGGGTTGGGTAAGAAGACACCCTAAACCCTACTTCTTGTCTAATCATAATTCCTTGACTAGAAAACACCGTTCAATGGGTAAAATGATCCCTTGGAATAGAGGCGACACTTGTGCAACAAGTTGCAACGTCGCATAGCCTTGTGGTTTGATCACAAGAAAGTTTTGCCATTCCTTGGAATGAGGTTGGCAGGTTCTTGCGCAAGTTTAACTTGCAAGAGGATGAGTAGTCATCCTGTTACATCACCCTTATTGGGAAAAATTGCCAAGTTAAGGGAAGTTAGGTATTTTCTTGGAAGCAAATGATCAATCAATAAATTGGAGCGACATGGTCGCCAGGATTTACTGTTAATAAAACCTAAGGTATTGGTTAAGTTGGGTTAACAGGGTATGGCCCTAACCCAAGGACAAAAGAGTGAACAAATAAAACCTTGGGGATCTTGCCAAGTCGCAATTGATCCCAGATCGAATGCTGGATGCATTCGGAGAGAAGTATTCACTCCTTCACAGTTGGCCAAATAAATGACCACTGGAATTGATTGTGCTTGTAATAGTTTAGAAAGCACTGTTTGCATTGTTTGCTCAAGGAACTAAAGGATGAAAAGATATCTAAATGCTTCAGGTTGAAGGCCTGAAGGGAGAGGCAGCTTCAGTTACCCCCGACTGTCTGCCTGACCCTAACCAAGGGGGTTGTTGACCGCGCCGGGAACGTGGACCGAACCCGCCGCGAGAGGTCTTTCCGTTGAGCTCTACTTGGAGCAGGAGGACGCTTGGGTGCCAGGGGGGGCTCTGGCCGTAAATCCCTCGCCTTCCGGGTCCTGCACAAGAGGCTAACGTGACTCGGGATTGGATCTCGAGGCCCGCATACTAGTCTACGGGCAGAAGCTTGGAATAGTGATCCCTGGCGGATTACTGGATAGCCTTTGGGCGGATTATGTACAAGCCTACGGGCGGAACTCCTTGTATTTCAAAGATAAAATGATGAAATGATAAAAAAGAAGTTGTTTGATATTGTTTTTCTATGTCACGTGATAAGATTACGTGAAGGAACCAGTGCTTAACAGGTTTAATTAAAGAAGCTGATTGTTATATGTCAAATTAATGTGTTAGATAATTACATAACTAAAACAAACCGAGGAAAGTGCGGAGGATGGACCATGGGTCCGTCCTACGGATGGGTGGTCCCGGTTAGCCGGGAACTTTTCTCAAAAATCTCGAAGAACAGCGGGAGGATCATCGAAAGCATTGACCTAGAATTATGTTTTACCCAATTTACGTTATTTTAGGGGAACGGAATGGGACTATGCCTTATGGCAGAGAGGTTGAGTTTTGCATCCCTCTCGTTCCCATTCTCCTTGAACCAAGTGCAGCGTGAATCCGCTTCGGACCTGGCGTTTCTGCGTAAAGTAGTTCGCTCGGGTCTGACGCTAGTTGCTGCTAGCTAATGACCAAACAGGAAAACCCAAATTCAGGTCGATCCTAAGTGGGAACGGCCAGGATACTTCCGCTACGTGGCAGACACGGGAAGACCTAGATTGCAAAACCCGTAACATTCCATGGGAGTGCCGGGCGGAGTTTTCTAGACATCCTTTCCGATGGACTACTAAGACGTGTCATGGATGATTCTAGTGGACACGTTACACTTCTCCATGATAATATTCGATGTGCAGTGGTTCAAAGTGGTACTTGGAGGAGCTGGTGCAATAGTTTGACGAGGTCCATCTGGATTTCTCGAAATAGATTCCGAAAAAAAATGGATGGATTTGCGCGACACCTTTGTGTTGCCGGCCCATTGTGAACAGGTACAACTAGTCATTTGCTTGCTAATTGTAATACGACATGGTTTATGTCACAATGGTTTGAAGACGGTTTGTAAGTGTTTGTGAACAAGTAATCTTCTATCCAAATCCCCGACAACCTCGATGGTGGTATGTTATACCTTCATCTCCTCGAGGTGCGAGAGTATACGATCAAAGCGATGTTCCAGGCATAGATGAAGAAAATATGCAAATAGAGGGATCGAAATTACAAGGGGTGGAGGCCACCGCAAGCTTGGAGCACGCATATGCTAACAATGATGGAAATACAGAAGTCGTAGAATTTTTTGAGAACGAGGCAGACTCGTTCTTTTGTGGTGACATGTCTATCGACCTTCTAGTGTATGCAGAGTTGTGTCAGGAGATTAACATGGGACCATAGAATACTTCATTCTTGGAGAATTGTATTACTCAATTCGTTGTTTAGATCTTCCATAAAGGTAGATAAGATATGCATTTTAAGAGGGATTTTTCAAAAATGATTTATATTAATGTGCTTTGCATAGTTTAAATTGATTATTCTAACATTATTTTTTATCTGTGCAGGTATCGACATTTTCAGGATGAGTCGAGGGATGAGCGATGAGGAGTTTCAGGAGATGATGACACGTATGTCTCCAGATCAGCTCGCGAGATTCAGAGAGATTGCAGATCAGGAGCTGTCTCGTTCTTCGTCAGGGCGCTCTGCTAGATCAGCTTCAGCGCGATCAGATGCTTCAGCTTCGAGCAGACGATCTCGACGCTCGCGACTTGGGCCAGAGGGAGGGACTGCGACTGCAGGAGGATCAGGGGGGTGTTGCTGTGGAGACACGGACGCGGTGTCTCCGTCTCGTCGTTCAGCTGGAGCTCGGTCACCTCCAGGATTTGTCACACCTGTGGGGACGTCCACTCTAGTTACTCCGGCTTTTGCGCAGCCGTCGGCAGATGTCACGCCTTTTGGTGGCACCCCCTCTGGTGGCACTCCTTTTGGTGGCACCCCTTTGAGTGGCACTCCGGGAGAGGGTACCCCCGTCGGTATACCGGATGTTCAGGGGTCTCCCGGATATGCCCAGGAGCGTGGACGGAGATGGGAGAGGGCCCATACAAGGCACACTCCTAGGGATTATGGATACCTAGTGGATGGCAGGTCAGGAGCCATCATCATGAATGATGAGGGGAGGAGGGTGATGGCTCGATTGAGGGAGTTGTGCCAACAAGTTTTTCGGCACAACGTCCTGGATCATTGGAGGAACATACCGGAGGGGAGCAAGGAGTACATAGTAGCATCCTTGCACGAGGAGTTCCTGGTGCCAGCCACAGTGGATAGATTCTCTACGGGCTGGATGATGGATTGCATGCGTGCATACATGTCACATAGACGATCCGACGCACGCAAGGCAATCAAGAGTGGGGCTCCAAAGCCTGAGTGGTTAGATGCAGACGACTGGCGCCGACTGAGGGAGGAGGCTACAAATTCACCAGGACATTGGAGTCAGCAGCGAGAGGCGACGAGGGCACGAATCGAGGCCGGATTGGTACATCATCTTGGGAGTGGTGGCCACAGGACATATTTGGAGGACTTTGTAAGTTTCTCTTTTGTTTTGCTTATTTGTTTTTTTGAGATATTCTTTGTACTGACAATCATGTTTCTAACAGTTAGCATTTTGTTTTCTTTGCAGCACTCCATTACAAATCGCGATCCGCAAGGCCTTGAGACTCGATATGCAGAGAGGCACGGTCTCAGATCATTGATCGACCAATTGTATAGACGCGGCGGCCCAGTAACTCACTCATCTTTCTTGTCCGTAGTTACCATGAGATATTTGAATGCATTATTGTATGGTGGATTGATATGTTGTTTCTTTTTTTGCAGAATCCGTTTGATGCTCCTTTACAGCGGGAAGAGCTTTCGGGGGATGACGATTTGTAGCTCGCCCTTGGATCCTTAGAGCTCACATACCTTTAGTTTTTAGTCGCCCGATCTATGTAGACATTTTCTATGTATTAGTGATATTGTTTTATGATTGTAACAATCACATTTTATGCGATATCATGTATTTATTTCATCTATCAGTTTTATGATTTCAGTATACATTCTTTTTGTTTGCAAACGCTTTGTATGCAGCAGTGCAGAAACTATTTTGTATGGCTCTCATACAGCACACAGTGCTATATGTGGCAGGGCAGCCTACCACAAAATTTTTTTTTCTCTGTTACCGTCGCTATTTGTGTCGCAAATTTACTGCACGTGTCGCTATTGTCGTCGTTATCAGCGTCGCAAATTCCCTGTAACCGTCGCTATATGCGTCACTATATGTGTCGCTATATGCGTCGCATTTGCGACGTATATAGCGACACATATAGCGACGATTCTATGGCATCGTCAATAACGACGCTTTTTGCGACGACGGGGGAAAATTTTGTTGTTTGTATTTTCGTCGCTATAAGGTCTATATCTTGTAGTGTAAATTACCTCTAATGGTGGCTACTCCTCATTTGCCTCCATTGGTTTGAAGATATTCTCTCAATGATTATAGAAAATATTCAATCGAAGACAACCTTAGCATGCTATCAACTCTTGCCTCCAAATCAACAAGATTAGTCACACAATACCTAACATTTAAGTGTTGATAAAAGTATATCATCCTTGAGGCCATTTTTGAGTATTTTCAACCATTTCCTTAATTATTTCAATGCACGTGTTTATTAACTAATGTTAATTCAATTCATGATAATCTTATGATATTAAGAAGTGTTATCATGCATAAAAACTGGCCACAAGAATTCATCACGCCAAGCATACCATATATACTAATTTATGAATGTTCCCAACACTAGGCTTCCATGCCCCATAGGTGTCATAAAAACCAATAGTTATGCACACATGATTGGAAAATAGGTGTAAGAGAAGCAACATTATTATAAGATCAACCATTTATTAAGTCCAAAAAATTTTACGTGACCCACAATCACAATCTTTCGTATACTTAATTGCCTTGATAATCATCATTACAAAGGTTAGGAATATCATTCCCACCATAGTGGTAAAAGACCCAAGTGTTTGAGTTTTGAATGAATAACATACATTCAAAATAAAATAATAGTTCTCAAAATTCCATCAATAATTTAGTGTCACTAATGTACAATCCCCTCATTCATTGATCGATTTTAACTTATACCAATACCATCTATTCACATCACATTCATGTCATATAGGAGTCCATATTTAGATTCAGATCATCTTAGGCTCAATAAAATACTATTTCAAGCATACTTGATTCAATAATCTTTAACCATAGGGTTTTTTTTTTAAAACTAAAGAAGTAATTCACCATATCTTTAGGCTAAAGATAATAAGGAGCATACTTGGGCTTATGTACTAAAAGAGAATGGAGAGAGAGGAAAACATGTTGAAATCCCTATCAAACAGACCAATGTAAATTTAAATACCTCAATTTAGTAAAATTTTCAAGGGAAAATACATAAGTCTTCAACTAACCTTTTCCCCAATCCTGGGGACATTCTCTTCTCAAACATTGGGATTCATATAGCAACTTTGATCCCCCATAGTACTCTTAAATGCATCTTTCTAGCATGCTTAGGTATGAATGTCCACTTTCTTCTCTCCCTAAGAAAACCTTATTTTAAAAGTATGCATGGGATGATCACATGATTATGTGAGTGTGGGTGTGGAAATGTGTGTATGCCAACCAAAAGTACAATCCCCCAAAAGTTAACCCCAAGGTTAACAAGTTTACACATCATCGCTAGCACCCTTTTCCAACTTATCATAAATATACAACCAACTATCACAATTGTCAAAATTATTAATTATTGAGCATACATGGGGGAATCTTCCGTATAGTTCATTCAAATTTCACTTATCTTTGTTAACTACACAATATTAGCATAAGGTAACACAATTCCCAAAAGGCAATAGAAGCACAATGGATTGCGCATACATCAAACTCTTGTCTAAAGGGGGTCCCATAATAGAAGTGAGCTACATAATGAAATTTATTCTACCAACACAAAGTACATTTAACCTTCTATGTTTCTTCCTCAACAAACTTTCTTGTGTTATTAAGTACTTTGCTCTAACAACTCACACAAGGAACCACTTAATCACAACCAAAAAATCACAAGATTACTCTCTTCCCACAATCCTCATTTTCCATATCATGTCCAATATTGGCACAACCAAATCAAGGTCAAGGCCTCGTTCAACACAGTGTCTTATGTCAATAATGAAAAAACTAAAAAATCTTACAAGCCTTACCCAACCAATGGTTCTGTTCATACAAGTAGCATTGATGTCATGCTTAATCATAGAATCAATCCATCACAACTACACTTACCACATAGTGTGAGAAGCAATGGATTTAATATCAATGCCTAAAATTGTAATGTAAATATGTATACTTAGATGAGATCTATATTTTTAGAACCCACTTACCATATTAGTCAATGATATCAATCCTAATTTGGGAGTCATTAGTGGCATACATGTTGATCATATAAATGAGTATTGCCAATAATTTTGAAATAGGCATTAAAAGTGTGGGGGGTAATTGAAATCAAAAGGTATATTCTTAAACAATATATAAAGGATAACCAAACCAACATGGAGAAGTTTCCCACATGTTACCACTAAGACTGATAAAAAATCCTTCAATGTTGGAGAAAAAACTTCATTAAAACCCTACATGGAATATACATTCATGAAATATTTTGAAAAGATTATATGCAAGTAAATCTTCATTCTAGTTTGTATTCATGACATGTGATTAAGTCAATAGATTACCCAATTCATGATGATGATGGATGGTTGCAACAATTCATGGCAACCTTGCTTCAAGAGTTTGATTATCAAACAAAGATATTTTGAAGGCAATGCATTTGATTAGTCCTCATTAATTCTAGAATGGGATGCTCTTACAAACAAATGATTCTCTCTCTTAAAGTAAAAATGGTCCTACCAAATAGGCTAGATAACCATGATGAGTAGTATTAACAAGGCATGTTGCTAGCCCAATTTAATTCAAAGGGACTAGAAACAATTTGGGTCTCTTTTAGGTAGTTAAAATTTATTTTTTAATATCTATTTTTTGAAGGAATTATTGGAAATAATTTCCCATAGATGATAGGAATTTACTTTATGAAGCTGAGAGTATCTATCCCAAAGGCCCATGAACGTATGCATTCTATGGGACATGAAGATACCCCTTCTCCCTAGGCCAAAGATTCGCCCTCAATATAAAGTGTCTTTATAATGATAGCTTATAGACTTGAAGATCACATCTAGCTATATTCATAAGTGATATCTTTCTTGCGTATGTGAATGACATGATGGGACTTGAACATAGATGATTTTAAGAGCCAATGCATACTTTCATGTTATAGAAAATGTGGCGAAACTTGTATTTTAGACTTTCGAAAGTGTGGCGATTTGTTCTCTAAACCAAAAATATCCTATAATTGGTTGGCGAATATTTTTTATGAAAATAATAAAGTAATAAAAGGTTTAAAGTGTCAAGGAAAGAGGATGTCATTGATAAGCTAGTGAAAAACTATGGAGGATTCGCAAATTAAATTGGCTCGGTAGAAAGATTCCAAAAAAACTGGTCATTCACAGGCTTCGCCTATAGGAATAATTTTGTGCGTAGATGCATATGGTGTGATAGCCCTAAGCACAAGCACAAATATTGTGAATCATTTAAGAATGTTATGTAACAATTTTTTATTTTTTGGTTGGATGGAAAGATTTGTGCAACCAAGACTGATAAGTATATTGCTATAAATTTTGGAAAGGGTGGAATGAAGAAGCTTTTTGAGGATATGACTACCCAGACATATTATGTAGCCACAGGAGATGCTTCGACTTATGGTGTTCAGATTGAAAAGAAACCAAAGTGTAAGTCAAAGTTATGGACTTTTGCTTTACACACTACAAATAAGGACAAAGTGTAGCAAGCAGATTTATCTGGTGCAAGGAAGAGCATCACAACAAAGAATGGCTGTGGATCTCCAATTGATAAATACTCAGTTTATACCTATTCAACAAAGACCCTAGGTACATGAGTGATTGTTGAGGAAAAGGGATAAAGGGATGATAATGGTCTTAGCACTTCGAAGAAGACTAGAGGGGGTGAGCCTACAATACCACCTTCTTGATTCAGACTATAAAACAGCATATCATGCAGGGTATCACAATTGAGGAGCTGACTATGGAGAGTGATGATGAAATTCTTGTTGAGAGTGTTGCAATATATCCAAAGATTGTGAAGAATATACAACTAGTGCACTATGCAGAGAATCATGCACATGTATTGATTACGTGCATGCATTTTTCTAAAAGTCCTTGGGCATGAGCAATCACTAAGATACAGTGCTTAAGATTGGAGAGATGGAGACACCGTGTGTTGCCTTGCTAGATCATAGCTCAAAGATAAATGTTATAGTTTTCCATTTGTATGAGAGCAAGAAGTGGACTGTAAATGTAGAACATGGTTGACAGATGAGAGCCACCAATAATACTACAAGAGAGCTATATACAACATGTCCGAATATGAGGGAATGTTCAAAGTGATTGTTGTTTCTTAATGCAAGATTCATGTTCTTATGATGTCATTTTGGGTCAACCCTTTATCATGAAGCACAGATGGAAGCAAAGGTTATAAATGATGGATCTACATGTATGCGGATGTGAAGCAAAGATGGGAAAAGAGCTGAGCAATTTATGACATCCTGTGTAAATCACCCATGAAACAAAGATACATTGCGGGATTCTCTTCTACCCGCAAAAGAGCCAAATTTTCACTAGGTTCCACTGTGCTACAAGACGACGGTGGTACAATGAGAGAAAAGCTCTCACCTCTTGGAAACGATGCTTTTTCTTCAAGATTCATTGATCTTTTAGCTAAGAGTTTTGTTTGTTTTCACAAAGTTGCAAAAGATGTCTAGAGCTGCCAAGCAATATGCATGAAGAAAGGAAAAAGAGTTGAGAAGAGCAAGTTTATTGTAGGATGAGGAGTGCATTGATGGGATGTATGATGGGCTATCTTATGCGAATACTATTACAGAGATTGAAGATATGTTGAAAACAGAGGTGCAAAGTGGTTCCAATTTTGTGCAAGTACATTTCCTAGATAAGTACTATGAGATTGTTGATTTTATGCAACAAAGAGGGTTGGGTACTGAGTTTTCTCAACAAAAAGAGTTATTTGCTTATGTATTTCAGCAAGCAGAGAAGAGGGCTGAATTATCAGCCCAACAGAGATACACGGGGCTGAGTTATTTCAGCCAAAAGAGTTTTATGCTTATTCATTTCAGCATACAAAGTTTGGGGCTATTTATAATATGTAATCCAAAGAGAATATGACTGATTTATTTCAACTGACAGAGTAGAGTGCTCCCCATTTGCAACAAAAGTTGAGTTTACAAGAGAAAAAGAGTGAAGCCAAGGTTCAAACCAAGTACAAAATAGTTGACAAGAAAGTGAAACCAGTTGCAAGGTCGTTACTTCCTAACAATGATGAGCAAATGAAGAGGGTTGCCAAGCAGCCCAATTTGAGGAATCCAAAAAATATTTTTCAGCAAAGACATTAGAAAAATTGAAGATCGAGAATAGAGAGTTCTTGCTTCTTGCAAAGAGACAATGCTTTGAGGAGAATATGCTCACTACTAATGCAATGTTAAGAAAGATTAAAGCTATATTGATAATGAATGCAAAAGAGACACTGAAAGAGCATACTAATGATACCTTGACTAAGAGTATTAATACTAAAATACTTGAGAATGTAGATGAAACGGATAAAGTGCATGTAGATGGTATAGACTCAGGATGATACAAAAGAACTGGACATTTTGATTGAGGGTGTTCATGTGCAGGATGCAGAAGTTAGAGAGAGGAGTGCAAAGAAGACATTGTGACAACGTTGCTTGTACAAGAGAAAGTTACTTTCATAGGTGTTTTTCCCAAATTAATCACAGAGAGATATGATATGGATTGCAAAGCTAGAGGGGATTATGATACTCGACCTATGTTTTAGACATGGATGCTAAAACAAGGAGATGTATACATACTTATCTATGGATTTCAAGAGTTTCACCAACCTGAAAAAGGAATGATAGAATATTCAAGTGATTCTCTTCAAGAGGGTGACATGTAGAATGATGAAGCAGGTTTTCAATCCTAGTGGACTCCATGTGTTGCTAAGTATGATATATAGGTTGTTTGGACCAAAAAGGAATGTATGGGATGTATGCATGCCTTATTGGTCGATTATCCAATGGTCATTTGATCGAAGAGGAGGGATATTGTTGTAGATTACTGTAGTAGTTAGGTTGGAGAAAAATTGAAGATCTTGAAACCTGTTCTATGTTAGCAAGGATTTATGGTGGCTGGGACTTCTAGGATGGGCGTCTATACCTAGGGAAGAGTCCTACCAAGTTTGGTTGTCATCCGAGTTGGTATGCGAAAGTTACAAGGACAAGAAGGTCGATGTTTGCCCAAGACTACGTGCAATAAAAGACAGTTGCAAGCTGCACAGAAAATTTTAGTGTTTGAAGTCTTTGAAAATTTAGTTTTGAGTTCTTCACAAGAGTTGTAGATCAAAATCAAGGCTACGACTTTGTTGAATAAAGCTCAATGATCCAAGTTACGAATCAAAAGATACGGGCAGTTTTCTACAAGGTGGTCCTATAGGACAGTTTTTTGGGCACAAAGAGATTGACTCTAAAGGATGTAAAGTATTGTATGCAACATATACTTTAACAGAGGTGGATAGGAATGACTTGAGGATAGCCAAATTAGGGAAAATGTTCAAAGTTTTTAAGAGAAGAGATACAGAAGAGTGTGCAATGGAAGACTTGACAAAAGAAAGACAAAGATGATAGGGTAGATAAATATGCACCCTTTTCCTTGCCAGGCAACCTCAAGGCTTGGTGCAATTCACCTTGGCCACAACAATACATTTTCATCCCTTTGATTCTTGGGTGGTGCTCATTAAGCCCATTGTCCCATATACCTTCCTTATTACTCAATGAAGCACCTAGGGTTGTTCCTTGACAAAGGGGAAGCCTATTTCTTCATATTTCTTAGTACTACTGACAGTTGTGGTGCTGCCTGAGATTAGAGTGTCATTGGGTGGGCTAGAGGCATGCATCATCCTCTCTCTTGTCTAAGCCATGATTCTCTGCCTCACAAGTGGACTACTAGAGAAAACTCCTATTTGTAGGATTAGAGATGATGTCTATACAATTGAAACAAAAGGGTTCTATGGAAACAACCTATGTAAAGATGCTTTGGCTAGCCCAATTCATTTGTCATTTTTAAGTGGACAGAGAGATTAGCTCGCGGAGATACTTTTGACAACCCATTTCTATATCTATCTTCTTCATTTAAGCATTCATCAAGGCTCTACAACATGGTAGAATATTGTCATCAAGTTCAAATGACTTTCTACATTAAGGAGAACTGCTGCATTCTAGAACATACTCAAGAACTATAACAAATCACTCACATCAAGGCTCTACAACATGGTAGAATACTATCATCAGGATCTATAGCCTCCCTCCCAACATACTCAAGGACCTCCAAGCCCTTAGCAGTTATAGCCTTCCCACCCTTCAATACATCTCGTAAGGAAAAACTAGTGTTAAGACCCAAACTGATTTATTACATTTTACACACAGCTCAAAAGCAAACCCTTAAGAGTACTTTTAATTTATCCTAGCACTACTTAGAGTTGTAAAATATGTGTCAAAAAGGCACCTCAAGCCGTCTTGGGGCAAGAGTTCCAGCTTTGTAAGAGAAGCTTCCTTGCTTTTGAAATGTCTCAATAAAGTTCTCAACTAGCTGCTCTATTCTACACAAAGATTAAATTATCCAAGCCATAGTTCTATCTCTTGCAGCATCAAAAGTTTGTAAAAATAGCTTACCACTACCAAAACCCAACCCCCGCGCCCCAACCCAAAACAAAAAAAAAGCTCTTTAAGTGCTCACTTTTGAATGAAATTCACCCCGCCTTTCAAAGCAATTCCAAAGGCATGCCATGCTCCTGCAGTTCTCCACTGATGAGTCAATCACCTTCAACCCTTGCAGAAAAAGTAAACTAACCATCAAGTCAACTTCAAACTGGTTAGAAGTGAAAGGAACTTACATAGCACAAAATGAAAAGTATACGTGTCCAAAAGCAGAATCTTGATCAGCTCCTTCGAGATTTTCCAATGTAGCTTTTCGTAGCTCATCTTAGGGAGATTTTGATCCCATGATTTCTATAAGTTCATTAACAACCTTGTCTTCTACAATGCTATCTTCTATATTCAAGAAGTGTAAAAGTGACCCCATTCCTAGTTATGATGACACAAATAAGGTAATAGGATACAATCAAGCAAACTTAAGTCACCATATTTAGCTTGGTTATCAATTGATGATGTGGCAAATGGTTATCACCTTATGACATGACAGGTGGTTTCAAACAAAGCCAGAGGGGCAGACATGTCACCAAAGCTTCTTCCTCCCAAGAGACTTGATATAACAAGAGAAAGCTTATTTCTTTATTCTACATGCTATTAAGGAAAATATCCATATGTACACACCTGACAGTCACCACTAATTTTTGAGATGTAATTAATGATATGTGAAGAATCATATCGGAAACCATCCTACCAAAACACGCTCAAGTCCACAACTCTACAACCAAAAATTCTAAATGTGATACCCATAGCTTCTAGAAAAGTGCACAATTATTGTTGTCAAAACATTGTTCTCTAGGAGATAACCCCAATCTATAAGAGACAAAAATGCAGAAAAGAAAGAAGTGCAAGCCTATGATTAGCTCTCAAAAAGCTACAGAGCACACAGTCCATCTCCACAATTAGCATAGCCTGCTATCATGGTGCCCCATGCTACCACATCTAGACATTGCAAATTGACAAAGACACTGTGTGCATCTTCTAAAGTCCCACATTTGATATGCATGTTAATGAGTGCACTCCCAACAACCAGATACAAATCTTGTCCAAACTTAGTAATCAGATCATGTGTAAGACGGCCTCCTTCAATACTACCACAAACCTTCAATAAGGATAAAAATAAAAGTGTCTATGGTACAATACTTACCTATTGCATCTTGGTAAAAGGTTGTAATGCAAGCCGGTACTGCTCATGCTGAATGTAAGCTATAATAATAGTAATCCACTATTCTATGTCTCTATTGAGCATTTTGTTAAAAACATCACGTGCCTGCAACAAATCTCCATAGTTTACAAACATGGTGAGAACACTATTCCAAACCACAAGGTCTACCTCCCATCCAAACATGAATGCTAGTTCATTTATCAATTTTGTGACCTACAAGCTAGCAAGATTACCACATGCTTTTATAAGTGAAACAAAAAGAGCTTTTTCTATTTCAATATCGCTCTGATGCATTCTTTTGAATAGGCCCAAAGCAGAGAGCAGACAACCTAGCTTCACATAGCCTTTGATTAATGCATTCTAGAGGTCATTGAATAGGACAGTAAGATTATTAAGTCTTTTGTTAGACTACCACTTGTAACAGCATACATATTTGTTGTTACCTCTCTAGAGGCATGTTGAGGACCAATACAAAGTATATCGATATCTGCTCCTAGACCATGGACCTGAAAAGCGAGTCTAATAGTCAACATCTACTTAACTTTTAGCCAGAGGATACATAACTTCTCTCTAAACACACACATAATAAATTAAATGTACATTAAGAAATACATTACATGTATTAAAAGCATTGCCTCAAACTGCTCACACTAAGACTTTGATATACTCAAAAGTAAATTCAGCCTAGTCAAACATCACAAGTCTATTCCATGTTTGCATTGTACATTTCAAATTTAGCCAATAACTCCAAAAGCTTCCTTTCAAATTCAAAAAAGAGTACTCCAAGAATGACACAACAGATAGTACTGCCAAAGGTGAATGGCCACTACCTAAGGGACATCATGCTAATGGTGCCAAAAAGTGCAATTGTAGTCATGTCTTTGTTAATCGATGCACAGAGCCTTGATATTCTGAGAGAGGAGTCCGGATGCATCACTGCCATAATCGGCTCCTTGCCAATATCCATTGATTTTTGCAATGTCTTGATGTTGACATTCAAGTTGCCTTAAATTGTCATACATTGTTATATATAGATATTCCTTGTTCCTTGTGCTGATATACATCTGAGAGAACCATGGATCCTACCCATGCAATACTGAATTTCCAAAGTGAGAATACATACATCATTCACTACTGAAGTCATTTTGGGTGCAATCTACTAAATTATTATGATTCAGCCCCTCACTTAAGAAATATCAGAAATACAATCCCCACAACTTCTCTCATTTATGAACAGGCCACACAAAATTCTTGCCATACTTAGCCAGCCACCTGCCTTGAAGAGGTGCTTGGTCTTACTTTCCTTCAAATGCCAAGCCATTGCCATCTTCATTTTGCAAAAGACTTGTCAAATAAGTGATATGGAAATCAATTTGGTCATTCACTGATTGTCAGTTATGCATTAAGTAGCTAGTTGTCTGGTCAAAGTAAAAGCATGTAATTAGAAGACCAGACATTGTCAAAGTTGTGGAACAAGAGGAAGATGATGTTGATGAAGATGAACCGCTTGAGCAAGCTACAAAGAATGATGCAGTTGTGCTGGTCCCCAGTAAGTCTGCTATTGAAGGTCCTAATATTCAGTATGATAGGATTGATTCTGATGATTATCACTAAGCAATGACATTTTGGCTCACTTTAACAATCTTCAAAGAATATACACAGGATTGATTCTGATGATTATCACTAAGCAATGACATTTTGGCTCACTTTAACAATCTTCAAAGAATATACACAGGATTGATTCTGATGATTATCACTAAGCAATGACATTTTGGCTCACTTTAACAATCTTCAAAGAATATACACATGATCAAGCTTATTCGACAAGAAGGGAAACTATCAAAAAGCATTGGAAGGTGCACTAGTGTACTAGAGGTTCCCTATAAAAAGATAAGTAAATTTTCATGAGTTGGCTGAGGTAAAATGTACCGGTTGGTCCTCTAAATAGCATTGGCAGTACATATCAACCATGGTGCTTGTAATAAAAATATCTCTTTCCAGATGTCACAGAAATTCAATAAAATACAAGTTGTTGATCATACCTTGTCGATGCCAGATGAAGCCTCGGTTATGATGATGATCTTCCCGCGCACATTCTCCTCGAGGACCACATGGAAGAAGCACAGTAGCACATTGCAAAAGATCCACAAGACAAAGAGCGTGGAGAGGCCAATGATAGGAAAGAAAAGGTTGAGGAAGCCCCACATTAAACCCTACTGTTCTCAAAGTCGAGAACATGTGGCGATTCACAATCTGTGTCTCCCCACCACCATTGCGCACATAAACATCAGGCCCCTGCATTCAGGTATTGCACGCAAGTTCTTTGTAGTAGTCGAGTGATTGTGCTTAGCTATCTGGGCAATATTAAAATTCATTAGTCAATAAGCTCCTCTAGTTCTACATGTAGGCTCCTAATCTCTTTCCATATTACTTTAGGTATTTTTCTTTTGTGAAAATATTGCACTAATTTGGTTAAGGCCAAGTCATCCTCCTCTCTAATGGTTGAGAGGCCTATCATTCTCTTACATTGCCTTGCCATGAGCAAACCCATCATCTGAGCCTATCTACATCAATATCCTTTCCATTAAGGCATGTTGCAAGCTCTAGTTTTCTAATAAATTCCCTAAGGTCCTATCCCTCATGGCCTTGGTACTCAATATAACCAAATAGTGCCATCTTGAGTTGTTTTGGAGTGATAACTCAACCCCAAGAACAAAAGAGGTCCTTAGTGGGGCACCAATTTATGGATGGATGTCTTTTCATTTGAGGCAAAATACCCTAGAAAGCCACCAAGAAGAATAGGAACTAACAAAGTTTGTGTTGTAAGATGACTTTGCCACTAATAACCAATTCCCTTGGTAGCTCTACATCACAAGCCCTGCAACAAAGATGCCATCTATGCAAAGACAAATTAGCATGTGCCTATTATAATATCTCTAGTGGGTCCTTGCATTGGCAAAGATACTATGATTGGAGGAGCATGGGGACATTGGTGGTATTTATGGTGCACTTTTATTTGTTTGGAAGTGGAAGCATTCATAGGGATGTAGGTTAGTGTTAACCCCAAGTCAAGATAGCGGAGAAAGATGGCGGAGAAATGAAGAAAAAAGAGGAAAAAATATGGAAAAATAGCAAAGACATGTAGGCAGTCTCTAAAGCTAAGTTGGGGAAAAAAACACAATTTTAAATGAAAGGCATCTCAAAAAGCTCTAAAAACTCTTGTAAAAGAGTGCCAGGCTCCCTCATGTGCCAATTGTAAAATATTAGACAGGTGTAAGCTAGAGGCATAAAGCTAGAAGAGGGAAATACAGAAAGGACCTTGCCACAACGGCCAGTCATGTAAATAAGGGATGGGTGCCCATGGGATTTTAGGGCTTGTATATAAAGTTCAAAAAGTGAATGGAAGCTCATTCTTTTGGTGTGTGGCTAACAAGAGTTCTCTTCTTCTTCTCTTCTTATCTTCTCCTTGCTTGTGTGTGCTCTTGAGAGAGAAAGTGTGAGAGTGTGAGAGAGTGGAGTGAGGGATCAAGAGGGTCAAGCTCTTCACCATCTCCTCTTCTCTTATTCTCTTCTCTTCTCTTCTCTTTTCTCGCGTGTGTGGCTATGGTGGATGGAGCTTGGAGATGGAGGAGGCTTGAGGATGCTTGAGCTAGCATCTAGGATCGTGGAGCTACCGGCATGTGCGAGAGAGGAGGCAACTCATTTGGGCATCAAGGTAAGCTCACTACACTCGTAGGATCGACTGCACGTTGACTAGGTGAGAGATAGCCATTAGAGCTTGCTTGAAACGCTTGAAACAATAAGCGGTCCCATGGGTCTTGCCGATTGAGCATGAGCTCCCTCTGCATTTTGGTTCCATTGTTGCCGAGACCAATAGATTCAAGCTTGAGCACTTGCACGCCTCATATCAAGCATCGAAGTAAGGGATTCATCTTCAAAGCAAGTAAGTATTTTGGGTTATTTTATTTGTTTGATGATTGGAGAACATGGAGAAATCATTTCAGTTTTTTGCTTTTGATTCTTGTTGCATTTAGCCTAGGTTAGGATTAGGAAATCGAATAGGAAAAGGGTAGGGTTTATTGTTGCAAAACAAGGTAAAACACGGGACAAATCATGAAAAAAATGGCAAAAAGATTGCTTGGGATGCTTAATGTCGATAAGTGAGTGATTGGGAGCGTCCAAACCTTACCCGGGAAGGGGTTTAAGAGCCAAGAGGCCAAGGGAGAGCTCATTTGCAACCCTTGCAATGAGAGAGAGTGAGAGAGAGCTCGTGAAAAATCGATTCGATCTTGTCACCAGAGAGCCTACCAATCACTTTAGGTATATCAATCACTTCCCCTTGCACCCTAGTTGTGATCTGGAAGGTTGTGTGTGAAATGAATAGCTAAATCGTCAGTTTTGATCAAATTTCCTCGGCGCTGCCTCTTTGCGTGCAACTCGGCCCGTCCAAGCGACCGGTTTCTGGGCCGAGTCCCAGAAATAGCCCTTGGCCCTTTTTCTTTCGGCCGACTCGGTCCAAAACCCTACTCGGCCCGTTCCAGTGACATCACTCAGCCCCACTTACAAACTAACCATCCCACTCGGCCCTCGGCCCCCATCCGAGCAACCTAGTTTGGCTCTCGGCCCACACAAAACTTGGCCCTCGGCCCGGCCGAGTAGACTCTCTCGGCCTGTTCGAGTGACCCCGTCCGAGTGGACCTTTTTTCGCTCGTCCGATTCAGCATCTTAGCCCGTCCGAGTCCGCACCTCGGCCCGTTCAAGTCCACCCTATCCGAGTCGTCCATTCGGCCCTCGGCCCATTTGAGTCACCCACTCAGCCCCTACAATTCGAACAAGTTGGGCAGAGTGTGGACTTTTCCAAATTTTCCATAAATTTGACCAGACCTAGCTAGAGCTCAGCCCGCACAACGTGTTGCAAGTCCTCCTGACACTCAGAACTCGATTCTAGCGCAAGGAATAAGCAAAATCGTAAGGCGCAGCCGCTTAGTAGCTTGCGTAGGTTGTCGCAAGACCTAGAGTCCTAGAGACAACCCGCTAAGCCATAAACCCTAACTGGACCAAGAACGAGCAAGGCAACGTAGCAGGAAAACCTAAAACCTTGTCAAGACGGCTAGAGAATTGATCAACAAGCCTATCAGGCCCAAAACGAAACAAGAGTGCGTAAGACACTTAGATATTGTTTGCCGCACTCACTTTGAATTTCCACACTTGAAGTATACTTAAGGAAAAGTGAAAGCTTGATTGAGCACAAGTGCACAGGAAGGAACACATACACTGAGAGGAGATCAATTGAGGATTGTATTTAATAAGTCAAGGAACTCACTCAAATAAACAACTCAATGAACCCACCAATAGGAGAACACCCAAAGACATAGACAGACTATCAACACATGGAGTAGGACCAAGCAAGCGGCGCCAAAGAGGTGGATTTGACAAACTTACTCAACCTGATCGATAGCTTGGTGGAGCACGATAACACGACGATGGCAAAAGAAAACCTAGACCGCATGTTGAATGAGGAACTCAACTTAGGAGTCTTCCCAGAGGCGATTCAGCAACTAGTTAGTGGCTACGATGTGCACGCCCGGTATGAGCACTGCGGCAGGACAGTAGATGCCATCATCGCAGACTTAGAAGAGGAGAGGAAGCTAGCCCACAAGGCATTACAAAGCATAGTAGAGTACAACAGAGACCAGCAGGCTAGGAGCCAAAGGCAAAGCACAAAATTGCGCGAGGTACAGTGGGTGTTGAACCTAGCTAGTAGAAACCGAATTGATCACGAGAGAGCCCTAGAAGGAGACTTAACACTGAGCGAGCTTCTCATGAAGTGACTGCTAGACAACACAATAGCAAAGCAAAGTGCCACAGCACTAGTGACATCACTGCTAGTAGCAGGATTAGGAGCAAACCAAGGCTCCAAGAGCCTGTCCAAAATCCCAATCGTTGCAAAGCAGCTCGACAAGTACTAGCCCCACGATGATCCATACCATTTTGTAGATCAATTCGAGTGAGTCTACGAAGCCAACGGCCTCACCGACCTGACTCAGTGCTCTCAAGCATTTGGGCTCTACTTAGGTGACAAGGGTAGGACTTGGTATACGAGTTAGATGCCGTAGAGCGAACCAACTTCAACGGCCTTAAGAATCTCTTCATCAAGAGATTTGCCAAGCCTGGATACTTTGATAATCTGCTAGTGCGACTGATGAATGTCAAGCAGAAGGAGAATGAGGACATTCACGATTACATGACCCATGTGAGGAGTCTCTTCAAGAGAATCCCTACGAGCGAATGACCAACTGAAAGAGCAGTGTCAACTGTATTCATCAGCAAAATTAGAAATGAGGAACTGTATAAGGCTTTGGCAGGTAACTCAAGCTTGCAGCAAGAAGTGCTGGCTAGGGTTTTTGAGGAAGCTATCAAAGTTGACAACCAACTGAAAGAGAGAAGCTCCAGGAGCTTAAACTCAGAAGAAACCAACTCGCAGAGCTCAAAGAGAGCTTCAACCTCTAGCAAACGATTAGGCCCAACCACCCAAGATAAGGGGAAAGCCACCAAGACAAACTAGGCCTTAGCTGATGTAAAGATGGAGATAGCCAAGGTGCAAGACATGTTGAGACGACCAATGCACCCATATGTCCAATGCGTGTACTATGGCAGAAACCACTTGCCAACCGAGTGTCAAGACCCTAGGTCAAGACCTTGCGCTAACTGCGGTAGGTTTGGTCACGATGTCACTCATTGTAGATTACCAAGAAGACTTCCGTACTCGCAACCATACGGCCAGCCCTACCTAGCAAACATGCTGCAGCCATTCTTCGGAAGGGGAGCCCCATTGGCCCTTCCTGCACCTAAGGACATTAAGCCGGTTGTTCCTAGGATGGACATAAACCCTACAGGCATACCTAGACCGCCTGATCCCTATGTGACCCAACCACCAAGTGACTCTCCAGTCCATTATGTGGAAGAGTCGAATGAGGAAGAGACTTACGTGTACCCTTACATCTCGCATGACGACGAGGGCAACATAGTCCTTATGGACTATCGACGAGTACCTGTGATGGCACTAGGAAGAGGACGAGGTAGAGGCCTAGGAGGGCAGACACAGGATCCAATCATCTATTGAACTTTTGGTCATCTAGGGCATGTCTCATCACGTTGCCCTAAGAGGGAGCATTAGAACAGAGACAAAGCTTACCTAAGGTGCATTGAGTGCGGGATCACTCATCTCTTCGTTGACTACCCAAAGCAAAAGCCATCTTTGAGTTCAGTCAATGTGCCATCTGTCCCATTGGGGTTGTTTGGTGTCGAGAACCTCGATGGGGAGGCCACATCTATCCCATTGCAGGTCATGACTCGTGTCCAGACAAAGCAGGCTGGCATATCACCACCATGGCCTAGCAACCTTCATGTAGCATCGATAGTAGGGAAGAAGAGTCATAGGCAGAGAAAGAAGAGGTCTGAAGCTAAGGTTGCACTGAAAACTGAGAGTGCTACTACTCTGCCTACTAGAAAGAAGGTCACTTACGCAGAGGCAGAAACTTCAACCCCTAAGACGGTTGAAAAGGGAAGTGCTAAGGTAGGGGAATACCCGCATCCAAAGCGTCAACTAGAGGCCATAGAGAAAGTGAAGGAATGGGTGAAAGAGGTTCAAGAGCACCTAAAGAACACTGAGCCCATCCTAGAGGACGAGATCGATGATCCCTCCAGCATAAGCACGCCATTCTCGCCCCCTCGACCCAAGTCGGGGGATGCGACCGCACCACAAGCAGTACCGCTTAGGCCAAGTCTTGATGCTGCATGCCCGCAAATCAGTCATGGCCATTGGCCAGGACAATTTGGATTAGGAGAGAGACGAGCAGCCAATGACTCCTTACCACACTAGTGACCACCCCTGTGACGCTAAGTCTAGGAGACCTACTTAAGCAACATCCCACCCTGTGGCAAGACCTGAAATAATGGGTTGAAGGATCACGAGAGCAAGATGTTGATCTGCATGACCATGATGTAGAGACACAAATACTGACTCTGATGCTGCACTCTATGCCAAAGTCCTTGCACGTTAATGCCTTCTAGGAGGGCACTGAGATGCATGCAGTCTTATTGGTCCTGGCCCTAGGCAACACAATGAGAAAGGGACGAGAAAGGGGATCGTAGACAAGGGAGCTGGGGTTAGTGTGCTTAGCCACGCAATGCTTCATACTTGGGGAAACCCATGTGTTGAGACTACTAAGTTCAATGCCACGCTAGCAAATGGTATGAGAGTGAAACCATTTGAGGTACTAAAAAACTGGCCAGTGAAAATCGCAGGTGTCCAGTTCTTGGTTGACTTTATAGTCATGAAGGGTGTGGACTAAAATATCCTATTAGGCCAACCCTGGATGTGCAATGCTAAAGTCATCGAAGATTGGGGTAACAGCTTAATCTTCCTTGGCAATAGAATGGACACCGTGAGGGTAGAGATGGACACCTGGAAGACCTCACCAGTCGACTTGGATGCCATCTCCGCAATGCTTAAAGGGAATGCTCAAGTCAAGAAATCCTATGGACCCTTGACCAAGTACATTCTATGCCGAGAGGACGAGCGATATTGGATGCATGTCTTGCTACAATCGACTTGCCATTCTCAGATCATGAGGCATATGAGCAAGCCATAAAGACAATCAGTAAGTCTAAAGATGCACCCTCCATACCAGTTTGCATGATGGCAGGAACCCTTCAAGGGAAACTTGAACCTGTCACCTTCAAAGTTCCAAATAACAATAGGAAACCCCAGGAGATTCTGGAATATTTAACGGGCAAAGCTAGCTGGCAATCCAACAGCAAACTTCAAACCACTCCAGGATCTCTTAGATGAATCCAAGTGGCAATGGACTAGGGTGCATGACTTGAACCTCATATACAACTAGGCCCTAATCCCCGATCAAAGACGAGATATACCAAGACCTAGGAGACGACGAGCAATCTGACGAAGAGGTCTCCAACGATGAATATGAAGACTGTCGATCTTTCAGTGGGATGAAAGCAAGGGTGATATGGATACCATAGAATACGACACTGAGGGACGATAAATAGAACAAATACGGGCAGACTCCAAGCCGCAAAAAAAGAGTGTCTTCAGGATAGAGCGAGGGATCATGCGCATCGATTGTGATTGCACCTGGTTGGAACACGTAGGAGCCATAGATTTCGATCAAGCAGGCCTAGCCCAATGCGGTACGACACCAGTGCTTAGGATAGAGTCACAATCTGAGTTGCGACCACCAAGGGAGACCACCTCTTCTAGCGAAGACGGGGAGTTAGACTCTGAGTCAGAGGTTGCGACCTAGAGATACTTAGGTCGGCCAAGACCAAACGCACCAAGGGAGACCTACCCGTCCACTTGAGGTGTAGACGGTTGAAAGAGAAAAGGATAAAACAACCCAGGGACACACGAATGGAAAAACAAAGAAAACCACAGGACCTCCTTAAAATTTTTACGAAATTCAAGAAAGGGGATAGGGTAGGAATCCTATTGGGTGCCAAACGTCAAGGGCAAACGAGTGAACCGATCGAGGAACTAGCCAAGGTCAAGGAGGTGAACCTAGCCTAGGAAGGGGAAACACCCCGACCAGTCTTCATTGCCGATGACTTGACTGAGGAAGAGGAAATGAGTCTTGTCACTCTCTTGCGAGAGTACATATACGTATTCACTTGGTCCTTAGAAGAGCTTAAGGGGTTAAATCCGAATGTAGTGACTCATAACATACCCATGACACCAGATGCTACACCGGTCAAGTAGCGACCGCACCCTATGAATCCAAAACACTCTCACGCGATCAAGGAAGAGATTGACAAGCTGATGAGAGTAGGATTCATTTACAAAATTGAGCACATAGACTGGGTATTGCCCATAGTCATTTTTATGAAGAAGAATAGAGAAATCAGAGTGTGCGTCAATCACAAGAAGGTACGCTACTGCTAAGAGGGACAACTATCCATTGCCATACACCGAGCACATGATTGAAAGAGTGGCTAGCAAGGAAGCCTATAGTTTTCTGAACAGCTTCTTGGGATACAATCAGGTGCAAGTGCATCTTGTTGGACAGGCATAAGACTGCCTTCGCCACTGAGTGGGGCATCTTTGCTTGGATAGTCATGCCCTTCGGGTTGACTAATGCCCCTGCCACCTTCCAACGCCTCATGTGCGCCATGTTTAAAGAAATGCTTTGCAAAGAGTTGGAATTATTTATAGATGACTTGTGTGTTCATTGGACCTCGAGAGAACACTTAGATAAACTCTGAGCAGTCTTGAGCGGTGTCGCCTATATCGTCTCTCCCTGAACCCCTTAAAGTGCCAGTTTTGGGTGAAGCATGGATGCATCCTAGGGCACGTGGTGTCAAAGAATGGCATTGCCACTGACTTCTTGAAAGTCACGGTTATTGTTGATCTTCCGCCCCCAATCAGCTATAAGGGAGTTCAATGCTTCTTAGGCCATACGTGATACTATCGGCAGTTTGTGTTGAATTACGCGTTGATTGCCAGACCTTTATACAAGCTGTTGATTGTCTTTGAATGGACTGAAGCATGCCAACATGCATATGAAGAGTTGAAAAAGGCTCTAACCACAGCACCAATTCTACAAGCCCCAGATTGGACCATTACCTTCCATGTGCATATCGATGCCTCAAAATTTGTTGTGGGGGAAGTGTTGTGCCAACCTGGTGAACACAACTTGGACTACCCAGTGAGCTTTGCTAGCAGACAACTCACTGAGACGGGAATGAATTACTCGAAGATAGAGAGAGAGGGCTTGGCCATGGTGTTTGCTGTGAAGAAATTCCAGCATTATCTATTGGCTACACCCTTTACCTACTTTGTGGACCATCAAGCCTTGCTATATCTAGTGAATAAACCTTGCGCTACAGGATGCATAGCTCGATGGCTCCTTCTGCTTTTGGAGTTTGACTTCTCCGTGGTTGTACGGAAAGGAAAACAACACTACATGGTTGACCATAAGTCACGTATCCCCACGGGAGAGGTGGAGAAGGCATTACTGATGAATTGCCAGACGCCCATCTCTTTAACCTTTCCAACGAGAGAGATTTATTTAAGGCTGATCTAATGCCATATCGGATAGATGACATAGTCCAAGTGCTTGAGCACGGACTGCCTGAGCGATCAATAGAAAAGGCAAGACTTAGGCAACTCATCCTCAAGATCCAACCCTACCAGTTGATAGCAAGCCAGCTATATTGACTAGGGCAAGATGGACTGCTGCGTAGATAAGTGTGCGATCATGAGATGCACGATGTGCTCTCGGAGGCGCACTGTGGAATTGTTGGTGGGCACTTTAGCAGAGACACGATAGCCCGCAAGGTGCTACAGTCTCAACTATGGTGGCCAACGCTATTTCGTGATGCAGTACAATTCGTTAAGCATTGTGACAAGATTGTCAGTGGGACAAAGATCCCGATTTTCAAGGATCAAATGGAGTTGACCCCAATCATTGCACGACAACCCTTTGAAAAATGGGGAATTGACTTCATAGGACCCATCAGCCCAACTACACAGTATTCACAGGCCAAATACATCATTGTGGCCACAAACTACCTAACGAAATGAGCAGAAGTGAGAGGGATACGAAAGAATGATGCTAGAATGACTGCCAAGTTCTTGTGGGAGCTAGTGATTTCATGATTCGACTATCTCATCAAACTAGTCAGTGACTAGGGCACACACTTCATCAATGAAGTGATAGCGCATCTTCTATCCACCTTTCTAATTATCCATCAAAAATCCTCTCCATACTACCCTCAAGCAAATGACCAGGAAAAATCCACGAATAAGATTCTTGTAAACATCCTGACCAAAGTAGTCTCTACTTTTCGCAGCAAATGGGATAACAAGCTGATGGTAGCCTTGTGGGCTTACCATACAGCTTATAAAATGGTTGTCGGCCAGACTCCCTTTAGGTTGACCTACAAAACTGAAGTAATTCTCCCTGTAGAGTTCTTTGTTCCTAGCCTGAGAATAGCACTTCAGGAATGATGGGAAGGAAAGGAGGCATGGATGCAATGCTTGGTTGAGCTCAAATGCCTCTTGAAAACTCGTCTTCTAGCCACTCACGTACTCATATGCGAGAAGGCATGATGCAAGAGTTGGTTTGACAAGCACGTCAAGCAGCGCGATTTTGAACAGGGAGACTTAGTACTCATGTACTCAATTAAGGGGCATAACCAGAAAATGAAGTTTAGGAGTCTTGGATCTTTCAAAGTTTGTGCAATCAGCCAAACTGGCAAGGTTGAGCTCGAGACTCTAGACAGCGAGGGCATAGGCTTTTTCAATGGCAGTCGTGTCAAGAAGTACTACCCTCCCACACATCCTCTGCATGAGCCACCAATGTTAGAATCCCATGTCAAAGTACGAGTAGCCACGATCATTGAAATGGATGATGAGGATAAGGAAGCCATAGAACCTACAAACCTACACATCACGGTCACTGCCAAGTGAACATGCACTTTCAATGCCTTGATCGACGAGGGAGCAGACTTCAATGTCTTAACTCACGATCATTGGACCCAATTGGGCAAACCACCACTACAACCCACCAATGCCAAATTAAGCCCATATGGGGGCCGCTCATATGCACTTCTCCGCAAGTGCAGGGCCGTCGTTTCTATTGAGTCTGAGACTATACTAATGATCTTTTATGTGTTGCCAAACACTAAAGACGCAGGCACAGAATCACTGCTAGGGTGAACCTTCAAGAAGAAAACTCGCTGCAATGTTGATTATAAATCAAAGCATATCCACCTCGCCATAGGCAACGTTCGCATTGTTACAGCCTTCAACAAGGGCTATGTGACCTCGTCAAAGTCTGCAAGACCAGCGGTATGTCAAGAATCGCGTGGTGGAGGGGGTTGCTCAAGATGCTACGCCGAACACACACAGAATGCACAAGGAGAAGCTCACTCAAGAGACAAGAAGAGAGATGGAGGCCAAAACGTTTTCTTGCTGATTTCTTCTTCTTCTTCCACACTCTTTACAATGTACACAAAGTATAGATAAGATACAACATAAAAGGAAAGTGGCCTACTAAGTCAAACAATGCATAACCGACTACACTAGTCGACTGGCGCTATAACTATGCCAGTTGTAAATAGGTGTAACAACCTGAATATAATAAGTAATGAGTCAGTGGCCATGTGAGAGTCATAATGACCACCGACGTGCTAAGTGTAGACGTGTGGACCCATCTAACTAGGCGGTCCATCATCAATGTCCGCATGTGTTGGGCTTGTCATCTCAACACTCCCCCTCAAGCTCAACTGCATCTCTGCAACTCCAAGTAAGCTTCGAAACTTTTGAAGCTTCTCTGTACCCAAGGCCTTCGTGAAGATGTCAGCTATCTGATCCTGTGTGCTGACATACACCAAGTCAATCTCACCTGCTAGTACCTTCTCTCTCACAAAGTGGTAGTGTACCTCAATATGTTTTGTCCTGGCATGGAACACAGGGTTCCTAACCAACTGTATACTGCTCATGTTGTCACAATAAATGACAACTGGACCTTCCACCTGGACATCCAAATCAGCCAATAGCTTTTGCAGCCATACTACCTCACATGCTGCAACACCAGCACCTCTATACTCAGCCTCTGTACTCGACAAAGCAACTGTAGATTGCTTTTTGCTGCTCCAAGCAACTGCTGCACTACCAAGAGAGAACATGTATCCACTGGTAGATCTTCTATCAGACATACTACCAGCCCAATCTGCATCTGTGTATCCAAACACCTGTACATCTGTACCTGCCTCATAGAAAAGTCCATAATGTAATGTGGACTTCACATATCTCAATATGCGTCTGACTGCATCCAAATGTGGCTTTCTAGGTACTTGCATAAACTGACTCACAAGACCAACAGGATAGCTCAAGTCTGGCCTTGTAATGGTCATGTAGATCAAACTCCCCACTATCCTCCTGAACATAGTAGGGTCTTCTATCTCATCCCCAACATCAGCACTCAGCTTTACATTCTACTCCAATGGGACTGAAAGTGGTTTGCATGCAGTCATACCATACTTGGACAACATATCCAAGCCATACTGTCTTTGGAACAGCCATATACCATCATCACATCCGATCACCTCAATGCCAAGGAAGTACCTTAGCTCACCTAAATCCTTCATTTCAAACTTCATCTTCAAATAACCCTTGACTTCAGCAATCCCACTATCACTATCACCTGTAATAATCAAGTCATCCACATAGATGACTATGATGACCAAACCTGCATCTCCCTTTCTCACATAAAGTGAGTGATCAGCATCAGAAACATAAAATCCAATATTGACAAGATACTCTCTAATCTTATCAGACCATGCTCTAGGTGCTTGCTTGAGCCCATAGAGTGCCTTCTTCAACCTGCACACATACGTGGGATGCTCTAAATCTTCATAACCTGCTGGCTGATCCATATACACTTCTTCCTGCAAATCACCATGCAAGAAGGCATTCTTTACATCCATTTGCTGCAACCTCCAACCTTTGGCTGCTGCCAAAGCAATCACACATCTGACAGTTGCCATCCTAGCAACTGGACTGAAGGTTTCATCATAATCTATGCCATATGTCTGGGCATAGCCTTTTGCAACCAGTCTAGCTTTGTACCTGCTAATAGAACCATCTGCATTGTGCTTAATCTTATAAACCCACTTACATCCAATAGCTTTCTTTCCCTTTGGCAATGATACTAGATCCCAAGTCTTATTGGCCTCTAATGCAGCCATCTCCTCATCCATTGCTGCATCCCAATGAGCATGACCAACAGCCTCCTCAAAACATGTGGGCTCAACATCCTCAACTAGTTTCACCATATAAGCATAATGGTGAGCTGCATAACCCTCAAAACCAAATCTTTTAACAGGGTATTTCACCCTGCTAGACCTGCGTACCACTGGATCACTCAATGGAGTCTTTGCATTAACACGTGCTCTCTGCACACCTGGAGTCCTCACTGAAGGAATGCCAAGCTCATCATCCAAGCTCTCTGAGCCACTGGAGTCTCCATCAAGAACTGCATCAATGCCTTCTGACACTTTATTCTTTCCTTTGTCTTTACCTGTAGTGCTACTAGATGCACCCGAAGATGTAGAGGTACTCCTTAGTCTCCCAGACCAAGGACTACCAGATGATGTCTCTGGTCCACTAAGAGTTCGTGATTCTTGCTTTTCAGCCTGCACATGAGTGTCATGATCATCATCATCATCCAATGCATCACCACTAGATGCATACCAACTGCTCATTTCATCAAAGATGACATCCCTGCTCACTCTGAACTTACATGTGACAGGGTTGTAACAGCAATACCCTTTCTGCTCTAAAGAGTATCCAATAAAGACACACTTTTCAGCCTTTGGATCCAGTTTCTTCCGCAACTCATCTGGCACATGAACATACGCAATGCATCCAAATACTTTCAAGTGTGAAACATCAGGCTTCTTACCTGTAAAATATTCTTCGGGGGTCATACCATGAACTGCAGTTGTGGGAGTTCTGTTCATAATATAAACAGCAGTATGAACAGCCTCAGACCAAAAATGCTTAGGCATATTCTTTTCAGGCATCAAGGCGCGTGCAACTTCTGCAATATGCCTGTTTTTCCTTTCTGCAACCCCATTTTGCTGTGGGGTATACCTGCATGTGAACTGTCTCTTTATCCCATGAGACCTCAGAAAATCACTGAACTCATTTGAGAGATACTCTCCCCCTCCATCTGACCTCAGTCACTTTACTTTCAAGCCTGTTTCTCTTTCAACTGCAGCCTTGAAAGTTCTAAAGTGCTCAAAAGCTTCACTCTTTTCCTTCATAAAATATACCCACAGCTTTCTAGAACAATCATCAATGAATGTGACAAAGTATGAACTGCCTCCAAGAGATACATTTTGTGTAGGCCCCCAAATGTCTGTATGTACAACATCAAGAATATTTCTGCTTACATCTCTATCATGTGAAAAAGGTTGCCTTGCCTGCTTACCAAACTGACATGCTTCACATACCTTCTGAAATTCTGCAACTTTAAATGTAGGCAAACCTGTAACCAACCCTTTGGACTGCATTAATTTCAGCCTTTGTACATTTGCATGTCCAATGCGTTTGTGCCAAATTTCAATGTCTGCAGCAACACCTTTTCCTTTGGCATACATAGCCGCATTCATAGTAGGAATTCCAGCATCTAGAGTGAACATACGTCCAACTCTACTTCCCTTTGCTACCAACCTGCACTTGTCATTGAAGTCTTCTACAAAGCAGCCCTTTACATTAAATCTGACTTGCAGCCCTTGCTCTACCATTTGACCGACTGACACCAAGTTCTTTGTAATAGATGGCACATGCAATACATCTGAAAGACTCTTTGTCTTACCATCATGCAAGGACAATGGAACTTTTCCAATGTGTGAAATTGGGTGGCATGAGTCATCACCCGTCTGCACATAACCTGCATTCTGCAAATCCTGCATCTCTCCAAACCATTTTGCATGGCTGGTCATATGATTGGATGCACCTGAATCAACATACCAAACATCTTCATGTGTTCCCTTTCCTGTAACAGCATTCAGCATATGCTGCATAACGAACAAATGTTCATTTTTGTCTTCATTCTGTCGTGAAGACGATGCATAGTTTCCTTGCTGCAACTTACCACTGTGGATATCATCTCTCTTAGCATAACATTGGGCTGCAATATGACCTGTTTTGCCACAGTAGTGGCACACAATACCAGAGTTGTTAGAACCTCTGTTCTGCCATCCACCTCTTCCTCTAAAGCTCCCCCTGCCTCTAAAGTTACCACGACCTCCTGAAACCTGCATATCGCCAAATTGCTGATTCAATCTGTTTTGCTGGTTGTCACTACCACGTCCTGTACCACGGCCTCTTGAAGAGAACCTGCCACGTCCCCTTCCTGAACTGGAGTAGAAAGCCTGGACCTGTTCACCAGTTCTTTCAGATGTCTCACTCTGCATGTTGATTTCTTCAGTGATCATTAGAGAGACCAACTCATCAAAATCTGGAAATGGCTTTCTGATATATACGGAAGTTACAAAAGACTTCCAAGCCTTTTCATTGTTAAGTCCACCCAAGGTAGACGACACCAAATCATCATCATCGACCATTGCATCAATCGCTGCCAATGCATCTGCAATGCTTCTTACCTTCAGTGCATACTCATTGATAGACATCTTCCCTTTCTTCAATGTATTCAACTCTTGCTTGAGTTGAATCTTTCGTGCCTTTGTATTTACAGAAAACATACTTTCAAGTATGGTCCAAGCTGCATATGCATTCTCTGCATTTCTAATGTGTCCCAGCATGTTATTGTCAATTACTGCAGACAACCAATACATGACCTTCTTGTCTTTTGCATTCCATTCCTTTCGTGCCTTTGTCTCTTCTGCAGTTGGAGGATCACTCACCTCCGGCTCCTTTTCTTCACCTGAAACGAACTCGTAGAGGCCTTTTCCAATAAGGAAGTTCGTGACACGGAACTTCCATGAAGGGTAGTTGTTCTTGTCGAGCTTCTCAATGATAGGGCTTCCACTGTTCTCTGCCATTATCACAAAATTAATACCAACAGCAAGTAAATCTTCTGCAACCCTGGACCTATAGTGCACAGCAATACACCAGACAGCCTTTTTAACTGTCTACTCAACAATACATGCAATCTGCAACCTTTTTGCAGATAAACCTTGTGTTTACTCACTGGTAAACACCTTTGAACTTACAGATCTGAAATCTGTAACCTGCGCATCCACGTTCGGTCAATACAGTCGAAGTCACAGTGTACCCCGAAACTACTGTCCGCAACCTTGCGGCTCTAAAACGGGCCCTGAAACGGCCTCAAATGCCCAAAATCTCTGCGGATAAGCAAGCCCTAAAGGGCTTATCTGCAGAATATACAGCGCTCTTCGCACACACCAAATCTCACTGTAATCTGAGATTTTTGCTCTGCCCTGCTTCCGGTGCCTCCACAGGCACTATCCAAGAGAAGGAGTGGAAGAATGGGAGAGATTCTTACCCGTAGCTTGCTTGCTCGAACCTTGCTTCTTCTCCTTCACTTCAACCTTCAAAATCAGCCTCTCTCAATGGCGCGGCTCTGATACCATGTCAAGAATCGCGTGGTGGAGGGGGTTGCTCAAGATGCTACGCCGAACACACACAGAATGCACAAGGAGAAGCTCACTCAAGAGACAAGAAGAGAGATGGAGGCCAAAACGTTTTCTTGCTGATTTCTTATTCTTCTTCCACACTCTTTACAATGTACACAAAGTATAGATAAGATACAACATAAAAGGAAAGTGGCCTACTAAGTCAAACAATGCATAACCGACTACACTAGTCGACTGGCGCTATAACTATGCCAGCTGTAAATAGGTGTAACAACCTAAATATAATAAGTAATGAGTCAGTGGCCATGTGAGAGTCATAATGACCACCGACGTGCTAAGTGTAGACGTGTGGACCCATCTAACTAGGCGGTCCATCATCAATGTCCGCATGTGTTGAGCTTGTCATCTCAACACGGTAGAAATGTTAGCATCCAAGTTTAAGGAGAGGGGTAGTACTCGGTCACCACCCACCAAATCTCTAAAATCGCCGCTCACAGTAGCAAAGCCTAAGGTCCAACAGCCTAGTCTTCAATAGAGGCCCAAGCAACTACAACCGCCGCCTAGGAGTCGACGCTCACATCCTCATAACACCATAAACTCTAAACCTAGGAGGCCAAGGCGCAGTTATAGAAATCAACGCATGATCAAGCCAAGATGGGTCCCTAAAGCTCTCTTGCATGCGCAAGGCTACTATGAGGGAAATACCTGGATATGGATCCCTAAGGCCTGCACGGCTGGAGGCACTACTCGCACGTTTCCCTCAATTTTGATCACACCAATCCCCATACAACCTCAAAGCCAGAAGCCACGGTGCTTTCAAGACCCATATCCATCAAGCTCATCCACACATATGCCCAAGAAAGTCGAACAAGCCTATTGGCCCAAACGACAAACACTGTCACATGAATCAACAACCGATAGAGCCACTCAAACTTCCTTGATCCATATCAAAGACAACAGTCCGTCAGACGTCACTGCTACTACCCCAGCCCTAATTCAAGAGGTCCACCCGCAATCTCAAGAATATCCACAACCGCAACTATTTGTTGTCAAAGGCTCTAGTTTTATCAAACCCCAATCGCCAACAGGCCTTCGACCCCCTTATGAGTGGAAATCATTCTTAACACTGGCTACCAATTTTGCTGAGGACACAGAGGAGGATGTGGTTGATTGCATTAGACAACTCGATGCCACTTTCATGTCATTAGCTCTGAGCTATGATCACTTGGATTTAGGCCTATTGCAAGAAAAACTTTGCAAATGAAGTTCGAATGATGCCTTATTCTTGGGAGAAATTTGAATTTCCATTTGCAAAAGACTCTAACTCTGCTGTTGAATTGCTCACCAGCAAGATATCCAAAGACCAGGCCATCAAATAGCGCCTCATCACGTCCTATGATAAATGAACCACTTTTGCCATTACTGACCAAAAAATTACAGAATTATCAAAACTTGCTGATATTGAATCCCCGTTCTTAAGGCACTGGTACACTCTTCGATTGCAATGGGAAGTTGCAGGATGCCAAATAATGACCAACGCTGAGTAGCGCTGCGCAATCAAAACAACGGAGTACGACCCCACTTACGTCGCACCAACCTTGTATAGAGTATTAACCACTCTTCGTGGCTGACCCATGGAAGAGCACATCAAAGGACACCTCTACCTCGATCGCCTACTAACTGAGAAAGAGTTACATATTGCTAGCCGTGTTGATTCTGGTGACTTCCTAATAGATGTTCTCACATGCATCACACATGTAGGCATTCGACCCTTTGATCTAGACCGCGAAGCTCGGTTAGAGTTAGGATTCTTCTCAAGCTGGAAGGGGAGGGGGGTAAGGTGAATCAAACCAAAACCAAGGAAAATCAAGCAAATGCATAAACACGTAACAAACGAGTGAGATAGGAAAAATGGCACGAGAAGTTTGAAATAAAGGAGAAAAAAGTCAGATCTGAAGGAAAGAATCTACATTGGATTTTAATGCTTTCATTTAATAAGCACATAGAGTCTTTCTTTTCTAGCAAATTATTATTTTGAAAGCACTAATGAAAACTTGGGTTCATGACCGGAACAAAAGATGTCGCAGCAAGACCGTGCCCACAGACTCCCATTCACAGAGAAGAAAAGGATGCAATATCGCATCACACTAGAAAATTGCACCTACAACCAGCTCAAATTTCGAACCATCCATAACATAGAGGGTGTGGTGGCCAAGGAGGAAACAACCAAGAGAGTTGTCGAGCAATGCAACCTCACAAAGTACCTTGAGAAGTTTGCACAAGAGCCTGAACACACAAAGTGTGTGGAGTTCCTTAGGACGTACAACCCAGACGAGGAGTGCGACACCATGACGGTGGGAAGGGGAGAAAAGGCAAGCAGGTGCAAGTACACTTGAACCCAGTCTTGGTGGAGAAGGCATTGGGGTTGGAGCCGAAGGTAGAGAAAAAGCATAAGAGAGATGTTTATGCCATGCTTAAGATGAAGAGGGAAGAAGTGTTGACCAATGACGGCATCAGCATCCAGGACATTCCTGATGCGTAAGCCTATCTACAAGCAAAGCTAGTGCATGCACTCTTCTCCAACCAGAGCTACAACTCCTTGATGTATCGAATCAGTGTGCCTATCCTGAGAGAATGTGGTAGCTCACACCTTGGACAAAGTCGACTGGAATGGCTATGTACGTAAGACCATTGACCAGGCGGCAAAAGCGCTAGCTTTGGGCAGATAAACCAGTAAGTGGGGATTCCCCAACGTCCAAGACCATAGAAAGAAAAAAGGCCTCATCCAAAGCCTCATTGATTGGCTATGAAAGCATTTTGACTACCCTCATTCAGGAGGCGATAAAACAAACTCATGATGTAGAGGAAGGAGAAGGAGAAACACTTGAGAGATCGCACCCTCACCAGGACAAAGACGTATCCAGTGACAAAACTGAGAGTAAAGAAGAAGGAGAAGAACAGAAGGAATAGATGAGCAAGAAGATAGCAAAGAAACCTGTTAAAAAGATGACACAAAAGAAGAAGTAGGACGAAGGTCGAAAAAAAGAGAAAGAGGATTTAGAGAGGGAAAAGAGGGAATCCCTCAAGGAGGCTGAAGAGAGGGAGAAGAAGAAAAAACAAAAAGTAGATAGACTGGAAGAAGAGTCTAGGAAAATAGAAAAAGAGAGGGAGAGAAGAGGTGCTCAAGAAGAGGAGGAGCTAAGAAGGAAGGAGGAGGAAGACTTGGCCGAAGCTACATGCTAGTCAATCGAATAGCAAAGCAGGACAGATGACCTAGGGGCTATGAGCCCGCCTAGAGAGGAGGGGCCCAATTCTAGTATGCAGGTGCCAGAAATCGTATCCCCGGCCGTCACTGAGGGCAAAGGCAAGGCTCCCATCCACCCTATTGTGACCCTCCTAGTGCCTCCCATTGAAGCAACAACCCTCACCTCGAGCATCCCTACCAGCGCAGATATCTCAAAATTTGTGGCATGGATGCAGTACTTTATTAACAAAGAACTGGCCCAAGGGAAGAGCATTGAGACCATAGCCACATGGCAGAAAAGGCCAGCCACAGATGTGGAGTCAAGGCAGGATCTGAAGCACCAGAAAGTGGAGGCCTTGACCACTCCCATCCACACAACAATGATGCCACCAGCTAATTACGACGAGTGCATCGCCGAGCTGCTCTCTCAATTGGAGAAGGCTAAGGAGAAAATGAAGATAGTTGTGGCTGAGTTGGTGGCATAAAAAGAGTCAGTGGCTGCATTTCAGCTCGAAAAGACCCTAGTAATAGCCATGCAGTAAAGGGAGATCTCTGATCTCAAACACGAGCTGAAGGCTAAGGATGACAAGGAAGAGGGCTAGAGGCAGCAGTTGGAGGATGAAACACAGGAACTCCTGAAGATGCAAAGAGAATACAAGCTCCTGATCATGCAACATGAAGAGTTGACTACAAAAGCCGATCAAATTGAAAAGCTTATGACTGAGTTTACCGCGAGGGATGAGGAAAGAAAGCAGGAGTTAGAGCAGCAGAAGAAAGAGATCGAAACCATGATCGACAAGTTGGACCAAGGAATGAAAGAACAAGAAACCATGAGCAAAGAGCTAAAGGACCAAGAGCAGAAACTCGTGTCCCTGGTCCAAAGGTAGGGTGAGATCATAGAAGAGATGAAGAAGAGAGCTGAGGAATGGGCAGGGCAAAATGAAAGAAGGGTGAAGACACTGAAGCGGCATCTGGCTCTGGTAGAGAAAGAGAAGATCCTTGTAGAGAGCAAAGCAGAAACCGCCTAGGTAGCCTTTAATGCCCAACAAAAGGCCTTCCTAGATACATTGATGGACACCACCCGCCAAGAAGAAGGAGAGTCATTGGAGTTGGTTAAGAAGAAAATCAGTATCGCACGCAGAGCTCTGCATCAGGGCTGCAGATGCCACCCCAACCTGCAGAGGTTAAGGTGAGCCTGGATGATCAATGAAAGTACCTGTTACTGGCCGGCCTAACCCCCCAGGAAATTGATGTGATAGGGTTTGAAGAGGGAACACAACAAGGAGACCGGCAGGGGGATGAAGCTAAACTTCAATTCGATATGGGAAGGTTTAGAGAAGAGGTGATTTCACAGCCCCCCTCGCCACATTCCCAAGAGCAACAACCGGTCGTTACATCTGTGGAAAGACAAGTCGCACTCAGGGAAAGAAGTAAAAAATTAGTAGAAGAAACCAGAAAGCAACTCTAAGGGCCAAGCCAATCATGTAGCCGTACCCGCCCCTCCCACCATGCCCTGATGACATTCCTGCAGGATTCCATGCAAAACTGGTAGTTTGAGAGATACATAAATGACAAAAAGAGCCATTCACTTTCAGCTTTCTCATGCCCAACAGCCTACGGAGGGTCTTACCACTCAAGGTGATGGAGGAGGTGATTGGGATTGGTAGCCGACTATAGGATAGAAGTGGCTAGAAGAAAGAGAGAAGAACCACACTCTTTGGGGAACTGAAGAAGACGAATTCTGGCAAAATAAAGTGTTTGAAGTGTCACATTCCGTGCAAGGTTATAACTACCAGCCCCTATGGAGGAGGCGGGTGTGCCACATAAGCATGCTCGCCTAGATGGCTTTTTGCAACACCTTGCCCTACGAGAGAAACAACCCCACATTTATGGCGTACCCTTGTAGGGTAGGAGTGGATTTTGATGCCACCCTCCACGGGCGATAAGATTTTCCCATTAGCTACAACTCTAATGTTGTCTCTTTTGAACATGCCCTCATCTTCAACTCGAAAAGCTTAGATGACTCCATGACTCGCTTCCTCACCAACTTCTCCTCTTGGCCTGATCCACCTTTCATAACTACAGGTAATTATCTTAGACTTCTTAAAATATTACTTAAGCAGGATCCGACTCCGCAAGAACGTGACCTGCCTACCCTCTTCTTTGATCCTAATGCCATCGACAACTGTGCTATGGCATGCTTGATGATGAGGGCTAGCCTCCTCCCTTCTTTTTGCCTAGCTCTCCTGGAAGACATAAATGACAGCGAGTTCACTAGATGTAATCATCCATTCCTCTCCACCACTTCACTCCACGTTTGCATGAATCTTAAAGGATACATGCAGAGCTGGCAATTTTTGAGCAAATCCATCCGACCCCCTTCTCCACCTAATTCAAATGATGAGAATTTGGCACTGACTGTCATTCTACTAGTGTAATACTTATTATTATTATTATTATAAAGAAAAATAAGAAAAAAAAAGCATGAAAGGAAAAGCAAGAGGAACATCACACAAGGACATGGAAAAAATGACTCACTTGAAGAAGCACTTAGTACCACATAAAACACAATCACTGCACCTAGGGGTCCTCAAGTTAGGCATGCCCTATGGCTTTGGTCGGCCGGCTCCACTCCTAATCCCCTAGCCCTTTTGATCCCCCACTTCATGCTTAGGGCCCATCAAGGGTAGGACATACCTAGGGAGGTAAAACTCGCCTATGGTTAGACCTGTCACCCTAAGCTACTTGCACCATACCTCCCTTTGCATGAATGGAGTCCTCAAGTGTGGGATGTCACCCAGGCTTGCCTATGGTTAGATCCACCTCCCCATTCCACTAGCACGAGCACGATGCACCACACAATAAGATAGACACTCCCCTTAGGTAGTGCACTGCACCTTCTCCTTCAAGGCATTACAAAAGGTGACAAACCACTAACTTTTGAGGCCCCCATCATCCATTTGGTATCCAATTGGCTTCTCTAACAAACATCATTACCAAGCTCCCACAAGCACCTGAGTCTACATGTGGCCCTACCCTCATCCAAACAATTTTCCAACTTCCTACCATTCCCCAATAGCAACTCGAAGTGCCATGGGACTGGCACCCATCTCGGAGGGGGGTAATGTAAACCCCAAGTCGAGATGGTGGAGAAAGATGGCAGAAAAATGAAGGAAAAAGTGGAAAAAAGATGAAAAAAGAGCAAAGACATACAAACAGCCTCTAAAGCTAAGCTAAGGCAAAAAGTGCAATTTTAAATGAAAGGCACCTCAAAAAGCTCTAAAAACTCTTGTAAAAGAGTGCCAAGCTCCCTCCTGTGCCAATTGTAAAATATTAGACGGGTGTAGGCTAGAGGTTGGAGCCCCAAGAGGAACACCAAGGAAAAAGGGAATTCTCTTGCAAGAAAATCTATCTTGTAATATCAACAGGCTTGTTTATTAGATTTCATATGATCACAATGAAGAAAAGAACACCAGGCACAACAAATCTTCATACAGCATCATGTAGATCTCCCACGGATTTGATAGAATCAACCATATTCTTCAACATCTTCACAAAATCCATCAATACAACAAAGAAAGCAAAGAAATACACCATCTTTGAATGGAAATACATCACATAGTATTCATCTTCAATGTCTTCATAGTCTTCTCTCTCAATCTCTCACATACAATCACTCTGTTTTAGTAGAATTGGCTATCTCTGACTCTCTCTCTCTCTCTCTCTATCAATAATACATCATATCCTCACTACAATCTCAAAAATCACTCTCAATAATCCTTCTTAGGTCGTGGATACCCCTCCCAAGAGGTATGTCTGATATGAAGAGTCACCAGAGCCACTACAGTGTCTTTTCATAGCTCACTACTGTCACTTCACTCTAGTCTTCACTTGAGTCTTCAGCAGCTACTTCTTTCACTTCTTTCAGCTCTTTTGCACTTGTATTCACCTCTTTCCAAGGCTAGAAAACTTTTCCAAGCTACACTCTCATCCAACAGAACACATACAGAAGCATACAGAACAGTCTACAGAACAGTACCACAACAGCTACAGTACAGAACAGAACAGAGACAGAAGCTCTACAGAAGACCTACAGAAGGTTACAGAAGGTCATCAAAACCACATAACTCATACTCAAAACATTCCAAACTCTCACAAACCATTCAATAAGCTTTCTCAATATCTCAATCTTCATCAATCAATACTCCATCCCTCCTTACAGAAGACAATCAGAACAAAATAGAACAAAACAGAAGCTATACAGAAGGTATGCAGAACCAATTAGAACCTATCAAAACATCACAGAACCTCATATCTCTACTGATAAACATCATGAACTTCCAAAACACAATCAATATCATCCAAAACACTCTCAAACCACTTCCAAACCAATCAATCATCTCATAAAATCAACCATTCAGCTCTCAAAAACAACAAAAATCAGTCAAAAAACAAGTCATTTCAACACTCAACATATCCCCACACTTAATAAGGAAGCGTCCTCGCGACCCAGAAAAAAAAGGGAATACAAGTTCATTCAAAAGCTCAACTTTGATCTTCAATATATCTTCAAAAACAATCCATCCAACCACGACCCCAATTTATCACCTGTATCTGATATAAAAATACAACGAAAGGAAAACCCTTTATACATTAACACTTCTTAGCAAACTAGAAATTACAACAAACTTATAAAGGATATAAGAGTTTTCTTCTTCTTCTTCTGCATCATCTTCAACTCTCCAACCATGACCCCATCATCACAATTCTCCAAAATGTAGCTCGCACGAAATCCAATCTAATAGGCAATCACCACGTTCTTTTTACATAAATTAACCCACAACAAAAACACTACACACAACACAACCATCTGAATGACTCCTCCAAAAAATAGAGATTTTCATTAAAAAGCGTCCACCATACATTGGAAAAGGTATCAATGAAGATGATCTCTCTTGAAAGATTGATGATTTCGGAAACGATCCATAGACAAGGATTCATCTACAAATGTTTTGGGAGGATTCTGAAAAAATTGAAGGCAGCACATCCTTCCCAACATGACCAGGTATCTGCTAGGCAAACAAAGGGCATGAAAATACAATATATCCAGTTGCTGGGAATCAATGCTCACATTGACATTCATGCACAACTTTGGAATAGGCTTGGAATCATTATGAGAGTCCCTATGCATATACGCCAAATACCAAGCAAAGTGAGCAGTTAATCGCACTGAAGGATCTGCAGACTGTGAATACTGCTGAGCAAAATGAATATAGTTCTGATAAGCTTGACTGGCAGCTGCCCATTCTCCTGGAATTACTGGCCAGTTTATCTGAGGTCCTGTAAGGGAATCATTCGAGCTCCATCCCCGTCTTCTAGAAATCTGATGATCAAACCCGTCATAGTCACTAACCAACTGAGGTGGTTGAGATATAGAAGTGTTAGGAGAGGGAAGTGAAATAAGGAAAAGTGGATGAAGTGAGGGGTAGGCAAAATCATAAAAGGAAGAAGAGTTTAAAGAAGGAGTGGCTTAAATTTGTAGGGAATCAGTTAAGAAGGGTGTTAACTGATAAATAGGAAAGGTGGAAGGTACATGAATGGAGGGAGAAGGACATGGTGGAGAAGGGGAAAATACTCTATCCTCAACAAAAGAACAGTATGTAAAAATGGGAATTTGAGGGAAAGATTGAGGTTGGAAAAGAAGGGGTAAAATGGTTGTGGAATTAGTTTGACAAAGGGAAAGATATATATGATATCGGTGAGCCATTTGTTGGTAATACAGGAGGGTAGGAACAGAAGGTCCTAAGATAGATCTTCTATGATAGGCATAAAAAAAGGTAGAATCAAATGGATTATGTTTTGAAAGATAAGCTAAGAGATCTACCCTCAGTTGATTAGTACTCTGGGCATAGGTAGGGGCTGTGGTCTGTCTTTGATTCAGGACCACAGAATCAATCATGGTATGCCAGGAATTATCAGGATAATTAGCCACTTTGGAGGAGTAACTCTAGAACATGTCATCTATGCGCAACTCCAAATGGTTAACATAAAAAACAGCTTGTAGAACCACGTCTCCCACATACCATGCCATATCCACCTCATCTGGAATTAACAAGTCTCCTCGTAGATACATGTATGACATCAACATGGTATCTGTCGTGACATAATCTTCAAACACCATCCTTACCACCTCTGTCAGCAACTTAGTAGACCAAGCCCCACTCCACCCATCCTCTGGAAGAGGTAAATCCATCGTGGAAAGCTTCATGTAGAAGGTGAACTTCTGTAATTGATAGTGGACAAAGAAAGAATGGTCTGGAGGAACATATTCCTGAAAGTGCTCAAATGTAGACCATAGAAAATCCATTATAGATTGCAATCTTTCCACTTTATCTTGGAAGAGAGGACACAAGGTAGCCTGTTTCTGAAGAGCAGCCAAGTCCTGCTGTGAAAGAGAAGGAATCAAGGGAACATTAGGGCTTGGAGGAACAGACCGTGACTTTGCCAGTTGATCTTGTAACTGCTTGATTTGGGAAGCTTGTGAGTCCACTGTGTCATTAGCAGTCTATAAGGCTGAAAGTTTGTCATCTAAAAGAGTTTGGAACTCTTGCGCTTCTCTAGACATCCTCTCCTTCTCCTCTAAAAGGCTAGTAACCTCTGATTGAGCCTATGTTAATTGAATCTTCAATTAAGATATCTCATCTCTTTGGGTGGCAACCAGATGGATTTGTTGTTCCATCTGCTTAAACAAATCTGCTAGGGTATCCTTAGCAGAGGCTAACTCGAATGTTGCCTTATGCAATTGGTCCTTAGACTGCATCAGTTCTTCATAAAAGAAAGCGTACAACTGTTAAACACAGGCTGTCACTGACAATTCAATGGAACTCTGAATGTCTTTATAGAGGAAAGGAATTGCATCTCCCGAGACTAGACTGTGCAGTGAGGGAACTGATATGTCCAACGAACCTTCTCGATGTGCTCTGAACAGGTTATTACAAGTGAGATAACCAGGGAGATCACTGCCAGAGGTAGCAGGAATGGGCACTGAAGGAAGAACCGAAGGAGCTTTATCCACTACCCGCTTCAAACGTTTACGCTGTATAACCAGGGGAGGCGGAGAATCATCATCCTCTATATCAATGGGTTCTGACTCATCTGAAGGTGGAGGAGGAGGTACTGGATCTGATGGAGGAGGTGGAGGCACACTCTTTTGTAAACCTGAGTAGGTCAAGAAGGCAAACAAGTACGATCCATAGGTGACATTGGTAACATTACCCTTGGTGACTTTGACGAAATGTTGATCCATTTTAGTGAGTAGGTAAGTGCTCCAGTCAATAGCGACTCCTTTCAACACCATCCTTGAAGCTGTGAAAAGCTCTTTGGATAAGTACTGGGATGGCGTTTTGGCAGGCATGAACCTATCCTGGAGAAACTGACAGACCATCTTCCACACAGGATCAATGATCATGGAAAAGGAAACTCCTGAAGAGTTGATCACCTTCTTAACATCCATCATTTCCCTTGTCTGTTTTTGTAACAGCTTCAAAATCTCTTCATTAGAGAAAAGCTGGTGAGTGGTAACAAAAGGTTCACCTTTGAAGGGAAGAGAAAGAGCCTTCCCTAGGCCTCGAGGTGTCAAAGTCATAGAAATACCCTGGACCAGTCCCGACTTCTTGCTGTAGGAGGCTAGAAACTCATCACACAACGATGGATCCTCTGGAAGCAATGGAAAGGAAGTAGCCATAAAAGCAGTGAGTCCCGCCTTCATGAGAGGCTCAAAAGTGAGTAGGGAAGAGTAATCCCTATTGACTAGTGGGACATACTGGATAGGGGGAGGAGCATGAGAAGGCGCCATTCAGATGGTTACACACATACCATAAACACAGACAATCAAGGAGAATGCCTGCAAAGCAATAGACAAAAAACCAAGGATAAGAGAACAACCAAAAAAATAAAATGTGACTCGACCAACTATCCCCAAGCAAACCACAACCTAGAAAAAATTAGACATGACCTCTAGACATATGCGACCGAAAGCTTCATGTTATGCATCATACAAACACCCAAATCCCCATATCAGGCAATAAAGAAAAAAAAACTACACACCGTATCCTTAACCGTAACAAAGACACTGAACCAAAACATCACCACTATCCACACACACATCAAGACCACATCGTTGATAAACCGGTGTTTGACCATGGAAATAACTCCAAAGACTGCGCATACCCATCCCACAAAACGGATTCGTTAAAAAGGAGAATTAAGTGCAGTGAGGGGGAATTAATTTAATGAAAGGTTCATTTTAATAAATTATTAAGAATGGGTGAATTTTTATTAAGTGATAAACCTTAGCAAGAAAACGGCGGTTCCTTCTTAAAAATTTAATTACCAATTATTAGGTTAAAGCGATGCTTTAATTCGAATCCCGGACTTCGATACCCAGACTGGGTCTCTAAATGCAAGTTCATTGATTACAAATTAAGGTGATGTGGAGCGTTTTTTTGCCAGCGCGTGCTCTTGTGACAGCTGGTTCATTTTAATTAAAAATATTAAAGTGCCTCTTTAGCGCACTTAGCGCGTGCGAAGTGAACGGCGGATTTATTTTTATTAAAAAAATGGTGTGTTTAGCGCGCATGCACGTACCATGGTGGTGTTGAGGGTTCTTTTTTTTAATTATTTGTTTGTTTGTTTGTTTTTTTTTTTTTGTTTTTTTTTTTGAATTAACCGTGGGTTTTGGGGTAGCTGAAAAAATAACAAATAAAAGGGAAAATACTTGGTAGTGGGTGTATGTAAATGTAAAGAATGTGCTCTCCTCAATCCAAAAGATCTGAATTTTTTTTCTAGATGTTTAGTTGATGTTGGGATGAAAAATGTGTTTTTATTATTTTTTTTGTATTTTTAAGGAATTTAGGTGTGAAATGAAATAGTGTGACAGCTTAGAAAAATATGCCACAAAGAAGGAAAAATGTTAATGGAAGTGTTAGGAAATTTTCAGAAATTAATTGGGAATTTTTGAGCATTTTTAATGAAATTTTTTCATTTTTTTAGTATGTTTAAAAGAATTGTGAATTTTAAAATGGTTGGAAGTTTTTTCTTTCTTGAAATGTAGAGGTTAAAAAAAAGGCAATGTGTTGCAGAAATAGTAGGAATTGTGCTAGCTTTTTTTTGGAAATTTTTTAGAATTTTAAGGAGTCTTTAATGTTTGTTTTTCTTTTCTTGTAAATTTCAATGGTTTTGTTTTTTTTTTTTTTTTGTGTTTGTTTTTTTAAAGGTTGCGGGTGTTTGAATTAAAAAAAGCCGAGAAAGTACCCAGAAATAAGCTGCGTGGCAGCTGCGTGTCAGCAACCGGCTAACTATCTCCTGCACCTGCGCACGATCAAGTGCGAACAATCTTCAGCTCCCACACGTGCGTACACACCGATGCGTGTGTCGATGCCGCGAGGGTGTCGACGGGTGGGACGGGGGTTTATGGAGGGGGTGGGGTGAGCTACTGCGGGGGGACAGGGGGCTTACAGGGGGGTAAAATGTGTGATGGGGGGCTTAGGTGGGGGTTAGGTTTTGTGTGTGTCTTTGAGTGGTGTAACTGGGGGCTTACAAAGGGGTGGGTTGTATGTGGTGGAAAAGGGGGCTTGTGTGGAGGGGTGTAGGAGGTGTTTGGTTGCAGGGGGGGAAGGGTTTGCATAAGGTAGGGGGTGTGCAGGTGTGTAAAGGGGGGGAATTTGTGGAAGGGAGGGGAATTTGTGTAATGGGGGGGAATGGGGGTTTAGAAGGGGGGTGTGTGTTAGTGGGGGTTGGATGGTAGGAAGGTGGGAAAGGGGGGTTAGTGGGGGGTAATGGGGGGTGTGTGGTTGGATGGGGGGAAGGGGGGCTTGGTTGGGGGGGGGGGGGGGGGGGGGGGGGGGGGGTAGGACAGGGCATGTGGTGGGAAGGGGCAAGTCGGTGCAGCGGCGGATTGGCGGCGGCCACGGCAGGTGGCCTATGGCGGGTAGAGGGCGTCGAGGAGCGGGCGCAGGAGGCGCTGTCGAGGGCGGGTGGAGCAGGCACGCAGACGAAGGCGGCAGGGGCGCTGGCAACGGCAGCCGGGAGGGCGGTTGGAGCGGGCATCGAGGGCGACCGTGGCGCGAGCACAGCGCGGGCGCAGGAGACGCGGCCGATCGTGGCGCTGTCGAAGGCGGGCACAGCGGCTCGGGTGGGGGTGCCTCAGCGTAGGCGAGGGGCGACGGCGGAAGGGCCTGCACGGCGGCCTGACGGGAGGCAGGGCAAGGCGACCTGGCGGGAGGCATGATCGAAGGCGGCCACAGCAAGGCAGGGGTGACGGTGGAAGGGCCTACACGGCGACTTGACGGGAGGCAGGGCACGGCGACCTGGCGGGAGGCACTGCACGGCGAGGTGGGGAGGCAGGGGAGAAAGAGGAGGAGGAGGGTAGGTGAGAGAGAAGGGAGGGAGGAGAGGAGCAGGGATGAAGAAGAAGAGGAGGGAGATAGGGGCACAATAGGGAGAAGGGAGAGGGAGAGAGGGAGGGAGGCGGTTGGAGGGGAAGGGGTCAGGGTAGGGGTAGGATACGAAAGGGCGGGGGGGGGGGGGGGATGTGTGGAAAAGGGTTGGAGGGGATGGGCAGGGGCCCGGGGGGGTGTGGGGTACCCGAGGGATGGGATAGGGGTAGTGGCAATGGGCAGGGTAGGGTAGGGGTAGGGTGGGGTAGGGTAGGGGTAGGGGAGGTGCCCAAGGGGTGGGGTAGGGGAGGGGCAATGGGCGGGGTAGGGTAGGGGTAGGGTGGGGTAGGGTTAGGACCCAAAAAGGAGGCGCGTGCGGGGCGGGGGTAAAAAAATTTACCGTGATGGGATTGAAAGGGTGCCCAGATGCTAGGACGAGGCACGTGGATGCGATCGGGCGCAGTAAGATGCGGAAAATCGAAAACGGGCGCGTTCACGCGCGGGACGGGGCACGCGAATACACATAAAAATAAAGAAAAATTAATAACTCCCAATCCGGACGTCAAACTGAAATGTCGTAAAAACAAAAAGTGGGCAAGACGACAAGGGGAAGACAGGGAAAATGTGCAACGGGGGTTCCGGGGGAAAGACAGGGCGTTCACGTGCAAAAAACACAAAAAACGAATCAAAAAACGCAATTAAAAATTAATATCAGAAGACCCGTGCATCAGAACGAGGTGTAGGAAAAAGGAAAAATGTACAGAAAGACGTGCCCGACAATTCTATCACATCAAAACATAGTTCCGACGGAGATAAGATGCGTTCACATGGGAAAAACCCAAAAAACATACCGGAAAATGGAATCGGAAAATAAGATTGGGCGAACCCTTCGACGGAATGTCATGCAATAAAAAGGAAAAATGTCTACAGGAAGGGGTGGCACAAGGTTGTCATGTTAAAATGTAGTTCTGGTGGAAGTAGGAGGGGTTCATATGCAAAAAACACCAAAAATACACCCGAAAACACATTTAAAAATTAATAAGTAAAAATCCAGAAGGCGAAAGAGGATGGAGGAAAAAGGAAAAATGTAGGGGAAGGCACGGCGGACACGGTTGTAAAATCAAATTGGTATTCCGATGCAAACAGGGCAGGTTCACATGGAAAAATGTCAAAAAGACGCACGAAAAAGGCTTTAAAAAACCGGAAAATTAATATTGGACAAACCGTGCATCGGAATGACTCGGAGTAAAAAGAAAAAATGTCAGGGAAAAAGTTCTTGTCAGGGCTATGACGTCAGATCACGGTTCCGAAGCAAGAAAAGTGCATTCACATGGAAAAATCGGCTAATTTGTGTAAAATGCTTCAAAAATTAATAACTCGAAAACCATGCACCGAAACAGGGGTAGGTAAAAAGGAAAAATGGTCAGTTCAGAGGGAGGAACAAGGTTATAAGGTTGGATGTGGACTTCGGTGAACGTAGGGTACTTTCACATGGCAGGACAGCAAAAACAGAGAATTAAGGAAAACTGCAAGGGAACAGCCCCAAGGGTGGGTGGAAAATGAACGAGTGGGTGGGAAGGGACCCCATTAGGGTAAAAGCAAGTCATGGAATAGAGGCATTAGCAGGTTGAGGCATATGCAGAAGGGTAGGCAATGTAGACGCGCAGGGACGCGTCCCCACACTTAAAACCTTAACGGATAGGGTTAACCGAGCAACACAGACCTAGAACCACATAACAGACCATCCAATAACGTCCCCACACTTAAAACATGAACGTCACTGAGAAACAAAAGTGGTAGGGTTAGAAAAACTTGGCCCATGTTGTCGGGAATCAAGGTTGATTGTCGACGGCACGTCCGGTGTTAATGTCGGCTGCTGGAGGTACCAAGGCATCTTCACAGCACACATCCGTCATGGCAGGGACCATGCGGCAGCACCTAGAGAGATAACTGGTTGAAGAAATCGCAGGAAATTTGTCTCAATGATGAGGGATACTACACTCAACTCACAAGCACTCAAATGGAATGAAAGAACTGTCACTCGCCCCAGGACTAATATCACTCGAGGAATAAGGATTGAAACCCATATCTCATACCCAGGTTAGGAATCGACAGGGGAATGGTGCATAGGGAGTATGCCAAGGTGCACAGTTGATGGTGCATTAGTGTGTCCAACCCATCTGACATAAGTGCAAGGAGGAAGGCAAGGGAGCCTTACAGTGTAGTGTACAGAACAGGGTGATGTGTCCTGTGATGATGACGGTAGAGACCCAGCCCGTGGGTGCATAGGGAAATGGGAACATACCTGACTCCAAGTGTCGTAACGTCCCTCAATCTCACCTCTTGGTAATTGATTGAAGAAACTCCAGTCACACTCAGCCCACCCTCTGTCTCACGCTCTGTGGATAGATACAGGAGGGCAACCATGTCCTGAAACCCATGGATGTAATCCTCACGATCACGTGTGCAAAGGTTGTATGCCTTGTGTGCATTTAATGGTGCAACTGTGCATCCTGCCATGTGTCGGCATACAGTGCGAGAAGGAAGGCCAGGGAGCCTTATAGTGCAGTGCACAGAAACAAATTGTGCTTTGTGCATTGAGATGCCCATCCCGTGCGTGCAACACTTCATTCACACTTCTCACCTCTCATTTGATTTGAAGGGAAAAGACTGGTCTCTCGCCCCACCCTCTGTCTCACTCTCTGTTGATAGTTACAGAGGGCAACCATACTCACTTCCCCATCCGGTTAGGATGAAAGCTCGCGTCACTCAATTGTTTGTCGATGAAGATCACGTCGTCAGTTTGTTGAAGAGGCATACCCAGCGAGGTAGCCATCGAATCGAACGTTGTGTTAGATAGGAACATGTCGTCTGCGAGAGGACAGTTAGACACTCTGCAGAGAGACCCAAGACACAACGTACCAAGGGAGGCAGCTTCGGAATTGGATCCTGGGGATATCAATTAATGAATCCACTTTCTGGACTGCTGGGTGTTGCTACCTTTTCCATAGCCAGCTTCCCGCCCAAGGGTGTGTGCCACCTTTTCTTGGAACGAGGCCTGCTATGACAGGGAATTGCTTCCTTTTCTCCCATAACAGATTTTTTTTTTTCCTTGTTTTTTTTTCTTCTTTTTTTTTTTTCTTGTTTTCCCCTATTCCCGAGGGTATTTCCACCTTTTCTCGAAGAATAGGTTGGCATGACAGGGACCTAAGTCCTTTTCTCCCATGACCGATATGTATATTTTTTCCTTTTTTTTCTTTTTTCTTTTTTCGAATTAAGCAAGGGAATGGTAGAAAGACCATGTATCAGAACCAACCTCGCCACTATCGCTAGTGGAAAATAGAGGATAGAAGATTAGGGCTGGAAGGTGGGGCTGAGGGGACAGAGGGTTGCGTCCACCTCATCAGAAGTGGTTGAAGAACGGTTATCAGAATTAGCATCATAAGAAGTACAGTGCCACGCCAACGGGGGAAAGGATCAAGTGACCGTGATTGTCAAGATCCCCAAGGAGGGAAGTACTTCTTCAGACGATATCCATTAATCAGGAAGGGATCATCAGAGTCATCAACGGTCTGCACTTGGACAGAGCCATTAGGGTTGACAACAAGTATCTTATATGGGCCCATCCACCACTGTTGGAGCTTGCCAGGAAACTTGCCAAATCGGGAATCATAGGCTAGGACCAAATCACCTTCTTTGAACTCCTTGTGCTTGATGAAGCTGTCATGGTAAGCCTTGCGTCGAGATTGTGTGGCTTTCATGCACTATAGAGCCGTCCTGCGAGTTTCATCCAAACATTCCAAGTGCAGGAGACGATATTGCAGTGAATCATTGTCCCCCAAAGGCTCTTTGATAGCCACTCTCAAAGAGGGTAATTCCAGTTCAACAGGGAAAACAACTTCTGTACCATACACCAGCTGGAAAGGTGTCTGTCCTGTTGCTGCTTTATGGGAGGTTCTGTACGCCCAGAGGGCCTCTGTAAGTCGATCATCCCAATCACGATGATGTGTGGCAATCGTTCTTGTTAGAATCGAGCAGAGGATGCGATTGGTGACTTCGACTTGGCCATTGGCTCTGGGGTAGTAAGGAGTGGACTTGCGGTGGCGGATCTTATACAACTCTATCAACTCTTCCATGACTTTATTAATGAAATGAGTGCCTCTGTCACTTACCAGCTCTAAGGGACTGCCAAAACGGGTGATGATATTCTCATACATGAACAGGGCCACATTGTTACCATCGTCCCACTTTAGGGATTTAGCTTCACACCACTTTGTAACATAATCCGTACATACAAGGATGTATCGGTTCTGTTTCCTTCTGGTAGGAGGATCGATCGGGCCTACGAAGTCGATGCCCCACTTCTCAAACGGCTTCAAAGGAAGAATAGGCTGTAGTGGCATGGCACTTGTCTTGGTGGTTTTCCCCATTCTCTGACAAGCATCACATCTTTTATAGTAATCATAGGAATCCTTATGAATGGTAGGCCACCAGTATCCTGCTAGTAGAGTCTTCCTGGCTGTAGCTTCTCCTGCAAAGTGGCCTCCACATGGCTCGTCATGGCAAGCCTTCAAAACAATCCCAATCTCATCTCCTGCAATACATCTTCTGAGCACTTCATCTTTGCCTTTCTTGTACAGTGCGCCGCCTAGCAGGGTGTAGGGGGCTGATTCTAACGTAAGCTTCTTCCTCTCTCGACTAGAAATGCCGGAGGGTACTGGTGGGTTGCCAGCAGATTGGCAATGTCTGCATACTAGGGAGTTACAGTTTCGACTAAGAATAGGGAATCATTAGGGAGGTCTGGATCATCCTGCTCCTCGTCTGCCGTTTGTGGGATATGCGACAGATGATCAGCCAGAACATGGGAACGACCCGGCTTAGTAATCACCTCAAAGTCGAACTCCTGGAATAGAAGGAGCCATCTCATCATTCGTCCTTTCACATCTTCTTTGTTCATCAGGAAGGACAAGGCCTCATGATCCACATAAAATTTAAAGTGGGTAGATAGGAGGTAGTGGCGAAACTTCTCTAGGGCAAACACCATTGCCAAGCACTCTAGCTCTGTCACTGTATAGTTCCGTTCCCTATCAGTGACTTTTTGGCTTGCGTAATAGATGGGTTGATCTAATTTGGAGGAGCCCTTCTGGCAGAGAACTGCGCCTAAGCCTTCAATGGATGCATTAGTGTGTACATGAAACTCCTTTGTCCAATCAGGAGGTTGCAGAATGGGTGCCTCAATCACACACTGCTTCAGAGTGTTGAAGGTTTTGTCACATTCTTCCGTCCAAGTAAACTCTGCATCTTTCCTCAGAAGCTTGTGCAAGGAGGTTGCCTTTGTTGCAAAATGAGGTATGAACCTTATGTAGTAACCCACATGGCCTAGGAATCCCCTCAACTGTTTGAGGTTGGTGGGTGCTGTCAAAGCTGCAATCTTTTCGATCTTTGCAGGGTTTGTTGATATCCCTTGTGCAGAGACAATGTGGCCCAACAAAACTCCAGAAGAGACCCCAAAGATGCATTTGTCGGGGTTAAGGGAAATCCCATACTCCCGACATCGGTCAAAGATTGTTCCAGGTGTCCCCAGTGTTCACGGATCAAACTATAGACACAGAAGTCATCCAAATATACCTGAATAAAGTCGTGCAGATGATTTTGGAATGCAGCCATCATGACTCGCTGGAAGGTAGCAGAGGTATTGCAGAGTCCAAATGGCATCACTCGGTAAGCGTAGGTCCCCCATTCTGTGGTGAAGGTTGTTTTGGACTGGTCTTCTTCTGTGATTTGGACTTGGTTGTATCCACTGAATCCATCCAGAAGGGAATAAAGCTCATGTCCTGCCACTGTGTCCAATAGTTGGTCTGTGAAAGGAATCGGGAAGTGATCCTTCTTCGTCTTAGTATTCAACTTGTGGAAATTCACACATATATGAAGCTTGCCATTCTTCTTGGGTACAACCACGATGGGTGAAACCCATTCACTATTTGCCACTGGATAGATGAACTCGACTTTCAGAAGCTTCAGCAGCTCTGCTTTTACCAATGTGGAATAATTCGGGTTCATTTGCCTCTGTCGTTGCCGTACTGGCTTGGCATCAGGCTCCAAGTCAATATGATGCTGATATATTGTGGGATCAATCCCCTTTAGGTCTTTGTAGGACCACGCAAACACGTCCAAATTTTCTTTCAACAAGTTATACAAGGTTGACAACTCTTCTTCTGGTAGGCTGCTACCCACCTTCAAGTGGCATTCAGTGCCATCTGCATCCACAAAGGTTAACTGCCTTTCACCTTCTACTTCACGGATGAAGGTCCCACGGACTGCTTCTGGATACAGATCCGACTCCTTCAAGGGAGTGATGTCCTCTTTTGATGTCCTACTAGAACCAACTTCTTCTTTTGGTGGAGACTTAGGTTGCCTCTGGAGATGTTGAAATGGGATTAGGGCCGTTTCGGGTTTGGTTTCACAATCAGTGACCTCTTGGATTGAAGACTCATCTTCTGATGACACATCCAGAAATGTCACATAACAGGGACCCTCTGATTTCTGTTGGGTTTGTGGGACTGGTCCTTGTTGGCATAGTGCATCATCATCATCTTTATTTGGCAAGGATGGGTGATGACGGCAAGAGCCACTGCTAAAAGACGGCTTAGTCTTCTTAATTCATTTCTTATAAAGATTTTTCATATGAGAAGATCCATTTACCAGACCAAATGGTACCATCGCCATTCTGTCCCATAGCATGAGCTCGTCTGCTTTTGATGCTTCTGGAACTTCTTCTTCATATGTATCCTCTGCAGGTGGGATAGATCCTTTTGGCTCACTTTCATAACCTTCTTCGTCCATATCATATTCATCCTCTTCTGTCTCTGTCTCTATCTCTGCTTCTGTCTCTGTCTCTGTCTCTGCTTCTGTCTCTATCTCGGTGGAAGCTCTGTAAGAGAAGAACAAGTTCTCTGTTTCATCTTCTGCCTCTATCTCTGGCTCTGCTTTGGCCATGTAACAGGGAGAGCAATACATCCATGCTTCTATCTCACTGTCAGAAGTGATTTCAGAAGTCATTCCTGGTTCAGGCAGGAAGTATTCACCCATTGATAATGGCTTTGCATCTTTTGGGAGTTGGCTTACAGTATCCATTGTTAAGGAACGTGCCACTGTGTTCTTGGGAAGGATCCGTTTGACAGCATCTTTGTCTGCTGATGTTCTATCTGTAGCCTCATTAGGGGAGTCAGAAGATAATTCCAAGGAGGTGGATCCATGTCCTTTTTGAGCACCATATAGCTTCAGCACCACTTTGTTAGGTCCTCTACCCAAGGTCAAGGTTCCTTTGAACCAATCCATCCTTGCTCTAGCTTCAAACAGCCATGGTCTGCCCAGTAACAGGGGGTAGGATGTACCATAAGAGTTTGGCTTCACCACCAAATAGGTTAGCCAATAATCTTTTCCAGCCACTGTAGTCTTCACATATGGGAGAATGCCTAAAGGCTTGATTCTGCTCTGATCCGCCAGTCTAATGAGCCATTGGGTTGGTTGCACACCTTGTAGGCCTAGATCCTTCATTGTCACATCCGTCATAATGTTCACTGATGAACCTCCATCAATCATTGCATTTGCAATGAAGCAGCCTTCAATCCACACGCCAGTCTCTGGGGTACCCGGATCTAGGAAGGTGTTAGCTACGTCCACTTCTTTGACAGGCGCTGGAGCTTTATTGGACTTTGCTACTGTTGAGGAGCAATCCTTAAGCCACGTCTTCTTGTTAGTATACTTTTGAACCTTTTTCGGCAACTGGGAGACAACATCAATAATTGTCGAAATGTGAGGTTTGGTTTAAAGGTATCTAGATCTCTGACCAGATCGTATTCCTTAATAGGATCCACTGGCTTCTCTAATCGGTTAGGGAATGGGGCAACACCCATTTTCATTTTCCCTCTTTCTTCCAACAGAGACATCATGGGAACTTCTTCTGCCACTTGTGGCACTTCCTCCTCTTCTATCTCCTGGACCTCTGGTCCTGTCTCTGGAACTGTCTCTGTAACTCTCTGTGGCACTGTAGTGCTCTGTACGGCACTGTCAGGCTCTGTTATATTCTGTTCTTCTGGTGGAAGATTGAACTTCACTGTTCTGGCAGGAGGATTGTTTTCCTTCTAGATAGGTGGTTCTTTCTTCTTTGCACGTGTGATGGCAGCAACTTCCAATTCCACTAAATTGGAGGTCGGCTCTTGGGCCTTGGCCGAATTATCAGTAGCACTGTTTTTCACTGGGGCTGGGCTTGGACAGTCTTTTGCAATGTGGCCTTCTCCTTTGCAACGACTGCATAAGGGCTTGTAATCCACTGACCTTCTAGGATTTGGACAATTTGGTGAAATGTGTTCCTTTTCACCGCATCTGTAACACTCCACTTCTGATCTTTGACCACCGCCAGACTGTCTTCCTCTGTAACTTTGGGATGGAAATCTTCTAGGTCCTAAATTAGGACCAAACTCTCTAGGCTTGGGTCCAATATCCTGTGTTGTCATTTTGGATTCCAGCAAGTTGAATCTTGCGTCTTCTTCCTTCCTTCTCCTATCATGCATCTCTTTCAGAGAGCAAATGTCCTCTGTATGGTTCTTCTGCAAATAGTAGGAACATAAAGCTCCAAGAATGGTTGGTTTTCATGTGCATTCCGTGGCTAAATGGCCTGCTTGATGACACTTACCACACCAAGTATTTGACCCCATCACATCTCTTCCTGCTCCTGCAATGTTGGATATGCTAGCGGTATTCACTTTCAGCGTCTGTAGCTGCTCTGTAATCACATCCATCAACTCCTTTTTGATATTTGCAACTGAGTTGGATAAGTAATTCTTCAAGCTTTCTCCTCCTGAGGTACTGGCAGTAGGGTTTTGAGGAGTCTCTGTAATCATTGCATAAACAGGTTGGGCTGGTGCAGAGGGGTCTCTGTTCTGATTCTGATTCAGAGCTCCTGTTTGAACTCTTGGCTGTTGGCTCCAGTTGGTAGGGTTCCACTGTTGCTGCTGATTTGGCATTGAGGAAATTGGTTGGGACCATTGTTGTTGTGGTTGAACCATCATTTGAGGCATTGATTGTGGCCACTGTGGATTTGGTGCACTGTATTGTGATACTGAGGGCATCTGTGGGTAAGGGTAGGGGACTGTCCTCCCTGGAACTGCATTTGGTGGGTACATCATTCCTAGCATCAGAGGAGGTAGGACTCCTCTTCCTGGATTCATCGCCAATCTAGCTTCCACTTCATCGTACAGTCTTGCACCTTCTGTTGCAGCTTGCAATGTAGCTGGTCTTTGCAGCTCCACAAACTTATGGACTTCTGGTTGTAATCCTCTGAGAAACACCCCCTTTTGAATGCCATAATCTAGATTATGGTTAGTCCATCTCTTCAGGATGGATTCCATTCGTGAGACATAAGCTTCTACTCTTTCTCCAGAGGACTAACTTAAATTCATAAATTCCTCTCGCATCCGCTCTTCAAAACCTTCATGCCTGAATTTAGTGAGGAAGGCCAACTTTAGGTCGTCCCATGTGCCAAAAGTTCTTGCTGCTTGTCTCTCATACCACTGAAACGCCACGCCCTTGAAAGTGGCGGGGAATATTGCCAACCAATGCTCAGGGGTTCTAGCATTGTTAGCCACACATGCTACCATAAACTCTGCTACATGAAGATCGGGGTCTTCATTGTACTCTCCCTTAAAAACTGGCAATGGAACTACATTCGTTGGCCTGTCATCAATATTTCCAGGACGGATCTGGCTTGGAAGTGGACCTCCAGCAGGAGGAGGAAGGGCTTGATGTGCCATTGGGACTTCTGTAAAGAGTTCCGCAAGGGCGTCAAAGGCGGCTTCTGCTGCGAGCTCGTTCTCAGCTCTGATTTTTGCTTTCTCTCTTCTCACGTACCTCTGGACTCGTTTTAACGCTTGCCTCTTTATTGCGTCATTCATCAGGGGGTTGGCTCCATTATGTTGTTAGTGCTCCACAGAGGGTTAAGAGAAGGCTTCAGTCTCTGGAGGACTCTCTTGCCAACATTTCTTCTACTTCTTCCTTTTCAACGTCTCTGAATTCTGCTTTCATGCCATTGCACAGAGGAAGGTATTCGGTTCTGAAGGTGTCAAAATGCATATGTCTAAGCATTGTGGTGGTGCCATCATCATAGTAATGCCAGCTTCTGATGGTTTCAACAGTGTATGTTGTAAAGAACACTATGTCTATCAACTTCCAGTGGGTTGCTAATTGAACAAACAGAAGATTATCACTGCACCAAGCATCCCACGTATCTTGCTATTGAGCATCCACGAACAAATTCCAACTCTTTTCCTTCTTGTCCTTGTGAACCTCTACAGACCAAGACTCCTGAAGCTTCTTCACAATCTCCCACTTGATGATGTCTGGAAACTTATCAATGAATGCCAAATCTTCCATGGATGGTCATTCTCTCTGTTTCTTCTCTTTAGTTTGTCCCCAAACAGTTTGCCACCAAGATGCAAGTTTTTGCTGCTTCAACAGGAAGAGGAAACTGTCCACCACATAGAGCATGCATCATGATGGTGATGTGTTTCCGCCATTGTGGAATGAACTTCTTGTGGAAAGTGGCTCTGATTATGAGAAATTCCAACTCTTCAGTGGAAGAAGGAACTTTACAAGCATCCATTGAATTCTTCTCTTCTTGGCAATGCCATTTCCTTCATTTTCAGCCTCTTCTGGTGCTTGTTGATTGCAAGTTTCCCCAGCTACGCACCAAAAACATGGAGCCCCAAGAGGAACACCAAGGAAAAAGGGAATTCTCTTGCAAGAAAATATATCTTGTAATATCAACATGCTTGTTTATTAGATTTCATATGATCACAATGAAGAAAAGAACACCAGGCACAACAAATCTTCATACAACATCATGTAGATCTCCCACGGATTTGATAGAATCAACCATATTCTTCAACATCTTCACAAAATCCATCAATACAACAAAGAAAGCAAAGAAATACACCATATTTGAATGAAAATACATCACATAGTATTCATCTTCAATGTCTTCATAGTCTTCTCTCTCAATCTCTCACATACAATCACTCTGTTTTAGTAGAATTGGCTATCTTTTACTCTCTCTCTCTCTCTCTCTCTATCAATAATACATCATTTCCTCACTAAAATCTCAAAAATCACTCTCAATAATCCTTCTTAGGTCGTGGATATCCCTCCCAAGAAGTATGTCTGATATGAAGAGTCACCAGAGCCACTACAGTGTCTTTTCATAGCTCACTACTGTCACTTCACTCCAGTCTTCACTTGAGTCTTCAGCAGCTACTTCTTTCACTTCTTTCAGCTATTTTGCACTTGTATTCACCTCTTTCCAAGGCTAGAAAACTTTTCCAAGCTACACTCTCATCCAACAGAACACATACAGAAGCATACAGAACAGTCTACAGAACAGTACCACAACAGCTACAGTACAGAACAAAACAGAGACAGAAGACCTACAGAAGGTTACAAAAGGTCATCAAAACCACATAACTCATACTCAAACCATTCCAAACTCTCACAAACCATTCAATAAGCTTTCTCAATATCTCAATCTTCATCAATCAATACTCCATCCCTCCTTACAGAAGACAATCAGAACAAAACAGAAGCTATATAGAAGGTATACAGAACCTATCAAAACATCACAGAACCTCATATCTCTACTGATAAACATCATGAACTTCCAAAACACAATCAATATCATCCAAAATACTCTCAAACCACTTCCAAACCAATCAATCATCTCATAAAATCAACCATTCAGCTCTCAAAAACAACAAAAATTAGCCAAAAAACAAGTCATTTCAACACTCAACAGAGGCATAAGGCTAGAAGAGGAAAATAGAGTAAGGACCTTGCCACAACAGCTAGTCATGTAAATAAGGGATGGGTGCCCATAGGATTTTAGGACTTGTATGTAAAGTTCAAAAAGTGAATGGAAGCTCATTCTTTTGGTGTGTGGCTAACAAGAGTTCTCTTCTTCTTCTCTTCTTCTCTTCTCCTTGCTTGTGTGTGCTCTTGAGAGAGGGAGTGTGAGAGTGTGAGAAAGCGAGTGTGTGGGAGTGAGGGATCAAGAGGGTGAAGCTCTTCACCATCTCCTCTCCTCTTCTTAACTTCTCTTCTCTTCTCTTTTCTCGCGCATGCGGCTATGGTGGATGGATCTTGGAGATGGAGGATGCTTGAGGATGCTTGAACTAGCATCTAGGATCATGGAGCTACTGGCATGTGCGAGAGAGGAGGCAACTCATTTTGGCATTAAGGTAAGCTCACTACACTCGTAGGATCGACGGTGCATCGGCTAGGTGAGAGATAGTCATTAGAGCTTGCTTAAAACACTTGAAACAATAAGTGGTCCGTGGGTCTTGCCGGTTGAGTGTGAGATCCCTCTACAGTTAGCTCAGAAGTCATCGATGCTAGCTACTAGGTCTTCATGCTTCCTTCTCACTCTCTTATGACTCCTGTGGACTTTATAAAATAGGAATGTAACTCCTCAATGGCTCCTTCTAAATGTAATGATTGACCTCTCTCCAAGTAAAAAAGAGAAGACAACCCTATTGAATGCACACACACATACACCCACGCACATCATTATAATAAAACATACAACCTCTTTTAAGTTAATTCCTTGAGATGTCTATCATTATAAGAAATGTGGGTTATTACTAAAGCATACAAGATAAATATAATTTCATGAGATATTTAGTAAGGGTTATATAAGCTTTTCTTACAACAGGTTCTCCTCCCATGGATAATTCCAAATACCTTGCCACGTTGGACCTAGGTCGCATATAAATATCCAATCAAGTGGCTTTGCGAATCTTACACTATAAGTCATACTTATCATAATATTTTTGCATGTATAAACTAACCTTACAAGGCTAACATCATAGTTTGTGATATTGTTGTAGGGTTTCAAGGTAGACATATCCTTTGTGTGCATGGTTTGAACAAAAAAGCTAAAATCCTCTTAGATTACACATACAAAGAGAGAGAGAGAGAGAGAGAGAGAGAGAGAGAGAGAGAGAGAGAGAGAGAGAGAGAGAGTGTGTGTGTGTGTGTGTGTGTGTGTGTGTGTGTCTCTCTCTCTCTCTCTCTATATATATATATATATATATATATATATATATATATATATATATATATATATGTATGTATGTATGTATGTATGTATGTATGTATGTATGTATGTATAATAAGCTATCTGATATCTAGAGCAAGAAAGGAAGGTTGCAAACACATGGGTGAGATGAATATCATCGATGATTACATGACTTATCCATCTTGTTTATGCGTTTCTTTTTCTTACCTAATATAATATATTTCCAATGACAACTAAAATATCATCAATCATTACATGACTTATCCATATTAAATGCATAGTGAAAATTAAATGTTAGTGATTTGAGATTGTTTGTGCATTGCATTGAGTTTTGAGTTTTCCTTTCTTATGAGTTTTGGGGCCATTATTTTGTGAGGTTGAATGTTGACTTTCTTTTAAGTGATTGGTTATTGCATCTCCATTGTGACTCCTTTGTATCAAAATCCAAAATATGTGTTTGGCCATACTAAAAGTCATGAATTATGTTTAAGAAATTGTGGAAGCATTGTTTCATGTCAAGAACCTAAGTCAGAGCACCACAAACAAATGATGAAGAGCCAAGAAGATGAATTTTTAGAGTCGCTTGAAGAGTGGGAGAAAAGGGACATCAAGGCTTTTACTACCTTGCTAATGAGCCTTACTTCAAAGGTAAACCCCCATTGTCCAATCTTTCAAATATCTTGTGAGATTTGGGAAGAATTACAATAGCTTCATGAATGGAGTTCATCTTTTTGTCCCATTACTCTTCAAACTCAACTTTACAACCTCCTATACACAAGTGATGAAATGGCCCAAACATCATTAGCTTTAGTGCCTTAGTACTTTTGTTTCACTTTCTTCAATGAATCCATTGCTACATTTTGGGAGGTGATTTGTGAGTCTAGTCCTCAATGTGATTAGTAGCTTGGGATTGGATTTTGCTTCTACATTGAGTGCTCTTTCAAATTTTATGTATGATTGATGAGAATAGGATGGCCTTCATGGACTTTGAGCAACTCTTACTTGGACTACCCTAAACATTGGTAAGCAACCATATGTGGGGAGTTGTTTCTTCATCCCATACTTTGACTTGAGGAGTATTTTTTGTGCTATCCCTCATGCACATCTAGTCTATGCATTGGACTGGGACAACCATGAATCTAGCATTTTGTTGAAGTCTTTTAATCATTTTAACATCCGTTTACTCATAGCATTTATTGAGTATCAAGAGGAGATGTTAAAAGTTTGTATATTACTTTATAAATTTTAATTAGGGTTTCTCTTAGGACTTTTCCTCTCAAGACTCATCCCAATTGTAACCTATATATAAGGGCAACCCATTTTGGCACCCCACATATTATGTGCACTTGATATTCACTCACTCTTGGTTGGTGCTTCACTCTTGGCTCTAGCTCCTTGCAAGTGTTCTTGGTAGCCTGTTTTGGGGTAGTTCTTATGTGATCTCCACCATTATTTAGTTAGTTTTTATTTTTCCTCATTAAGCTTGTTTATGCTTTGCATTGCCTTCTTACTAAGTGCATAGTTTTATGATGGTGTAAGGGCATGCTCTCTCTTGCTTCAAGGGAGAATCTTGCTAACCAAGGAAGATAGTAGACCAATCCCCTCTAAACCCAACCAATCATGATCAAAGCCCCTGCCAAAAAATGTGTATTTTCACCATTTGTGAAAGACCCTCCTTAAAGGGGATCCCACCCATGGAAAACATGAGTATCAATAGCCATATCTTCAAATACTAAACATTAGATAGATGGTTAGCAAGGACTAGTTTATCGCATCGATTGTCTATTTGGCTCAATGATTTGGCCCCCTTTAAGGAGGATACATTTTTGTTAACAAAAACCCTAAACTATCATATAATATCTCTTAAAAGGGAATCAAATGTTAGAAGAGCTCATGGCGACACAAGGAACTAATAGGATGCCTTTGCATCTAATTAAATGCAAGTACTCCTTGATGTCATAGGAAATGGATTGATTAACCCAAATCATGTGAATGTCTAAGGACATATTTCCCACTTCACCTATGATCACATTTGATTCAGGTTAAGTCATTTGGGATATCAAGGTATTCCTTTAGAAAATGTGAGAAAAATCAAAGCCCCAAGGCACATAGGATAGTTTCTCAAGACATATGTGTTTTGAGGTAAGCATAAGAACTTATGGATGTGAATGATCAATGCAAAAGTCTTATTTTTGCAACATGGAATGCCACATGCATTAGTACGTTTAACATTTTTCTTTGGAGGCTAGTTGTGCTGAAGTTTCCCATAGAGATAAACTTAGTAAGTGTATACATCTTTTATAACATTGTACATTGTGCAAAAGACAATTCCAATTGGTTTCTATTGTATATAGGTATTGAGATAGGTCAAATGATGGTAAATGTTAAATCATTGTTCAATAGAACTTACGAAGAAAATTTTTGCAAAAGATCGTAAAGAAGTTGGAGACGTAATGTTATATTAAGTGCGTATGAAATGAATTAAATAGGTCCATGTAATTAGGATAGGAGTAAGTGACTGCTTACTTTAAAGGCTAATTTATATGGCAACCATTCCCCATGGATAGTGCTAGAAAAAAAAGCAAGCAAAATGTACTATCTTGATATGGTCATTTATAGTTCCCTAGTATAAGATGGGGGGAATAGAATTCCCTAGTTGTGTGGTTTATAATTCCCTACCATGATATGTGGGGAATATAATTCCCTAGCTATATAACCTATAATTTCCTATTATAAGATGTGGAGAATGGAATTCCCTAGTTGTGTGGTTTATAATTCCCTAACATGATATGTGGGGAATATAATTCCCTAGCTATATAACCTATAATTTCCTAATATAAGATGTGGGGAATGGAATTCCCTAGTTGTATGTAGGTAATTTATGTAAGTATACCTAAGATTTCCTACTATGAGATGTGCGGAATGTGATTCCCTAGTTATATGTAGGGAATGATTTAGATGTACATAGGAAATATTAGGGAATTTCCTACATTTCATGGGTTTTCCTACATAGGAAATCTTCAAAAGCTCCTTGTGACATTGAATTAATGAAAAGAAACATTATTCCAATGTGAATATCCTAAGTGTCATGTTTCAATGTAGCCCACTGACACAAAATACATATTGTTGCAAGATCTACTAGCAAACCTGTATGGATCATGATATGAAAATCTGCTTCCAACTAAGTGTATAGCTTCTTTTTCTCTCTCTCTTTCTTGTTGATAAGCTTTGCACCTCTCCTTTTGGCTCAATTTTCTCTATATACAGTAAAAGATGCTTGTGAGTATACTTGGCAATCTGTAAGAACAATGTTCTTTTGCAAGTTTTGGTTAGATATGATGCTTATTCCAAAACTTGGCCCAAATAGAGGACACACACACACACACACACACACACACACGTGTGCTTCTGGTAAAGCCATCATTTCCTTACAAGTATGTAAAAAGAGAAAACCCATCAATATGAGAGATTCATTCAAAAACTACAATGTGCTATCTCATGAATATATAATCAGAAAAGACTTAATGACAAAGTCTCTTCTAGGAAAAATCAAAAGCAATTATCAAACATATCCTCAATATAAATCAGTCACATGGCAGCAATATCATGCACATTGGCATATACAAGCATGCAAACTTCCATTAAAGTAGATGAGTGTGATGTATATACACACACAACACCCAAAACCTACTACAATGGAAGAAAAAATAATAATAATCTGATCAATGATTGAACTTACTCTCACCATGGCAGGATCACCTTTCACTACCTCTTTCTACTTTTGCTTTTCTTCTTTTGCCTTTCTAGTCGTTATACAGGAGCCAATTGAGCCTTTTGACTCCATAATGTTTGGTAATTGTCTCTATTTCTTCATCTTCATTGTCCTCACTATCACTTTCCTCGTCATCTTCATCCTCTTCATACCCATCATTGTTAGAGAGAACATAGTCTTCTCCACTCTCGCCATCATACGCAAAGCCCACCTGTGCATATCTACATGTACCAGGTTGGATAGCCTGTGCAGCCCATTGCCTACAGCTACAACAAGTATAATCTCTCTCTTAATCGAAGCATTGATTCTTACCAAAAAACCATGTTATACTTAATACAATAAAACAAACATGTAAATGGAGGCATCTCACCTATGTGACACAAAAGATGCTATAGCCTTTGCTAGCTCCAGTTCCTACTCAACATCCTCCAATTATTTGTAGCAGCACTGACTTCCCTCTTCCACATGGCACTACTTCTCGTTTCGCATATGCATAGCTGGCTCTTGGTGCTCTGCATACACTCATGATGATCAGTAAGCAATTGGCAAAGTTTCATCCTTTGACATGCTGACTTGACTGGTCCCTTTGTGAGCAACCTTCCTCTCTGTTGTCTCTGGTTGATCGCATCGACTCTGTGAAGCACACTTGCTTATTTCACCAAACCTTGCTATTTGAAGAAATTACCATGAACAAATAGGATAAGCAACTACCTCAAGCCGATGATGACAATGTGTCTCACCTACTACAGACCTAAAGGATGCCCGCTTCATTGCTTGTCTACAGCGCGTTGTGCAACCAAGAGGTCTCCTTCTTCTTCCCACAATGATGCTTTAGCACAGTTTACTGTTTTAATGCAGAGCATGCTAACAATCACAGCTGCTTCATATGGCACGCTGATCTTCATGATCAATGTATTCGTCATCATATCTGGAGCCATTGTAGTTGCTAGCCTCATCTCGGGTAAGACCTTCAGCTCGTTTGTGTGAAGAAAAATCATTGCCACTCAGGGCTATAAGCATCGGCCAGTAGACCTCCCTCTTTCCTCTCTGAAGCCTTCTCCTCCTCGAGCTTTATTTTGGTATTCAGAAGTTTCAAAAAACCAAAAAAATATTCTCTCTTCAACTCAAAGCAATGCATGCTTCCTTAGTAAAGCTTTCACTACACAAAAAGATAGCCTCCTCTTTTATCGAAGCATAAATCTCTCCTCTTGCCCAAGCATTGTAAAGGCTATCCATAGCCTTAGCTCTCAAAGTTCAAAACAAATAAGTAAAGCTAAGTTGCCAGAGTCAAGACAAAGGTTTTCAATAACTCTCTTTCTCTTTGGACTCTAAGAAGTATGATTATTATCCTATGTACTTGCTAGTGCATTATTGATTTATGCACTTAAGAGTGTATCTATACAAAGAGCTATGATTGCAAATACTAGGAGCTGATAAGGCTTTGAATCATGCTATGGTCGGAGGGTTCCAACTCTAGACAAAATATCACATGGCAACGTTGATTATATTAGTCAAGTTGGTCTCCATTCTTTTGTTGCCCTCACATTCTTGCTAGTGGATGCTAAACTCTACTATTCCTTTCTAGAATCCTATAAAAAGCATTCAGCCTTGGTGTATGGTCGTAGCTTCTATTTATCTTCTACCAACATTAATGATGCCCTGTTTTTACCCCTTTGCTACTTGTACCAACCTTATTCATCGTTGACCAAATAAACAAACATACAACATAAATATAAACCTTATTATCTTCATGCTTCTTAGGCATTCATATTATAGCACATCCTTCAACACCTTTAGCATGAATGTTCAGTTTGGGTCAACTTTCGAGGCCTCGGTGTGGATGGGGAGTTGGGTGTGCTCATTGAATCGTTGGGAAGAACCCTCTAAGTCCCATCAAGTATTGTATCTAGTTGATCAATTCTCAAAGTTGAGAAGAGGGTTTGTATCTTATGGGATTGTTGGAGAAAACCAATCCCTAAGATGTTGGAACTCTTTGATGCTAACAACATTTTTGGATATGTGTTTCATCTACTTGTGGATGTCAAATCCCTTGGCATTGATGGCATTTTAGTTGAAGTGTATCAATCCCTTTGAAACGTTTGCTCCAAGGATTTATGCATACTACTCCATAAAATAAGAATTGTAGGGGAGTTACTAAAGGAGCTTAACAAAGGTCTTATGAAGTTAAATATAAAGTCATTTAATGGAGTTAGCTCACTAGTTGGAGACCTCTTATGATGCTTAATATGGCATATAAAATCATGGCCAAAGTAATGGCAAATAGAATTAAGTTTATCCTTGGTTGTTTAATAAATTTGCAATAGCATGGATTCATGCATGGGAGATGCATACACTATGCCATATTAAACATGATGTTCTTAATGGATCATGCTCTCTCACTCCAATCAGATTTGATCCTCACACACACACACACACACACACTCTCTCTCTCTCTCTCTCTCTCTCTCTCTCTCTCTCTCTCTCTCTCTCTCTCTTCCCACCCCAAACATTTATTTAGGATGAAAATAGATGCACCTTTATTACTGATGACTAGGATATGCTAATGTTTTCTACAAGCATCTCTCAGTGCTAGCCGAAGTTGAGCCCAAGAGTTTGTTGATTGGTTCTAGTGTATTGCTAAAATCTTGGATGTAGAAATGGAGAGAGTCCTTGGCACCTTGCTGAAATTAGCTTGCTCTTGGATAAACCATTCATTGAAGGGAGGTATTATTTGTGCTCAAGTCTATGAAGAGGGAAAGTCCCTTAGCATTTATGGGTTTTAGGTAGATTTTGTCTTGCTTTGCAAACTTTCAAGATGTATGCTTCAAAGATTTGACTAGCTCAAGTTATTGGACCATGAGTATCTCAAACCTTTTGGTTCTAAGAATTGTGTATATGTATGTATGAATACAAGAGTAGATATAATGTTGAGTAATGTGTGTATGCGGAGGGGTGTGTGTGAGTCATGTGTATGAGTATGTAAAGAAGGAGCAAGGATAAGTAGTATGTGACATATGTCTATGTATGTACTGTGTGTATGAGTACATATATACATGTGGCGAATGTTTTTATATATATCCCATAACTTATAAATACTATGGTAAATGTAATATATTGCTTTCAATATTTGTTTCACATGAATGGCGAAAGATCCTTCAAAATCTCAATACACCTTAGAAATGTTGGCAAATAAAAAATTTTGGAGTTATAACTCAACCTACTCGAGTTTCAAAAAAATTTTGAAAAAATAAAAGTATAGCCATTTGGAGACATATAGCCACTAAAATCATCTATGGACTTGAAGAGTTTTGTGTGCCTCCAAGCTAGGACTAGTGATGAGGATCTACTAGTCTTAATTCCCAACTAACAACCCTAGATTCCTCAAAAGGAGTTTGGGAAGATCTTGCTTGTCATATAGAAATGTAACTTGGGTTGGTTGGATAGTTAACTTTCTTATCAACCTAAAAGTTATAGCTTATTGGAAAGAGCTCCCAAGCTCCTACAAATACTCTCAACCCACTTTATGGTCTCCACTTCCCATGTTAAGACAAAATAGAACCCTTCATGATTTATACTACTACTAGAACATGACTAATCTTCATGCCCCCATAAATAATTACTCTAGTATACTTTGTTGTTTCTACTTCAATCACCAACACATTACAACAAAGACACATGTATGGAATTATATCAAGACAACCACCTAAATGGATATTATAACAAGACATCATCAATATCACTAACCATCTTATTCAAACATCATTGAACACTATTGCACCCTATTGATGCATATGACCTATTGATCTCTTTAAGTCAAAATCATTAGTACTAGAATGGGTATAGTTTGCATTTACTAGCTCTAATCATGTTGTTAAGCATCTAGTGAATTGCTCAATCATGATCCATCACTACCACTAATTCTTATACGAAGGGGATACAAACTCAGCAACACCACATGCCTCCTCCTACATTAGTGTCTCTCTTTCCCTATATAATTAAGGATCCACTTTTATGGCGAACAATTGGCAAATTTTTTCATGTATTGTATTATGAATCTCTTAAGTCTACTCATTGGATATATGCTTGATGCTCCCTGTCTCTGGCCAATAATGATCCTCCTTATCACATTGCACATTATTTTAAGCTTGGGATTCTTGAATTTCTAGGCTCCCAAAATCTACTTTCCAACTATTTTGCCCCTTCCCAACTCCAATAAAGGGAGTTTCCCACACATACAGATGACTAGTACCTCGTTACACACACATATAGAGCAACCCCAACCAATCATTGTGGCTCTTACGGCTCTTCTATACCACGGGCATTGACCCCAAGAAGATGCATCGTCTCAAACATAAAACATAATCGTAACATTATCCACTATTTTTTAAAGCTACACATTCTAGGAGAGATTTTTATTTTCTTACTTAATCAATCCCCAAAGAAAATCATAATATCCTATAGCTCAAGGATCCTCACTCTCTCATCATTGGTCAATAGTTTTAGTGATCAATTGCAATGCATCCCCCTAGGAGACTTCCTCTTTCTTGATACCATGTATAAGAATGTAAATGTAAGGTGTAATGCCATATAGTGCTCAAAAAAATTAATCAAAAATCAACCAGAATATCGTGCAATTTTTTTTAAAAAAATGATTGTCTCTCTAACGAAGTGTTAAGTTGCACTTAGAAATAATATCGGACTAGTTCGTGCTATTTTTTCTTCAACCTTAAATGAAGTAAGTTCTATATGTCATGATATGGATGGAAATTAGAATTTAACTCATACTTAACTTTTCACAATCCCTTTCCCCCTATCGTTTAGGTTTTGCAATCATGCACTGGTTTAAAAGGGTATTTTATATCTTTTTTTAATGTAAAGAAGTGGTAAACCCATACTTTTACATAAAAATAGAGGTAGGTTGAGGTAAATCTCCATGCCCTACCTTCCACACACACACACAGCTTATATGGATTGTGATTCAACATTAAATTTTATATGACTCCATAGGAACATCATTTGAACCACAAAAACCCATGAAATTGTCATTTTTCTACTAATTCTTGCATTGCAGATTATACAATTTTGATTTTCATTATGTAAATTGCTAGAAATTACTAATTATTCTATGATTTTAGATATATTTAAGCATATTCAAATATTTTTAATCATTTTCCACCATAAGAACAAAATATTTATTTTAAAATTCAATAAAAGATGCTTATGCTACAATTTGCATACGTATCCCATCGTATTTCGAAAACAAGAAGTCACTAACGTTCTTTAACAGCTGTTAATGCCTCCTTTGCACTTTCTTGATCTATTCCTTGCATCTCGTCCATGAATCAACACCCATTCCCCCTCATCCTCTCAGCCCATATGAGCAACATTTATGGCGAGAGAGAAAGAGGAGAGAGAAAGATTGAATTTCTATATTTTCATAGGCTACATCAAATCTCGCATGGTGTGGAGTGATTGGGAGCATGAAATTGCAGCATTGCAGCCCCAAGATGAGGCATGGTCTCAGTAGTTACAAATCCCCAAAAGCATGAGGAAAAAATGGGACTCAAAAAAATTTGCGCCCCCCATCTCAACAGTTTTCTTTTCTTGTTGTTTGGCTCCTTTAAACATAATTAGTCATAAACTTTTTTTAAAAATAGTTCGTCTTTCTCATGTTCACACTATTCTGCAAGTGTTTTTTGTGTGGACAGAGGGAAAAATGACCTCAATTTTGATTTGATCGGACATGCAACTTTTTGGCATTGGAATCTTTTACCTTGGCATTTGTCACTTGCTTTCTGGCTTCTAGATCTAGTTACTGCTTTATAACACTAAACCTTGCGGCCATTAAATGAGGGGTCAAATGGACTCCGATCAACAAATGGACACTTGCTTTGGATTCCTAGCATTGAAATGCACCTAGGAAACTCAAGCTCCTTGATTCATCATCAACATAGTTTTTGCCAAAAACACCTCATCTATGGATCTCATGCCACTTTTGCACTGTAGATTTGGCTCTTGCGCTTTAAATTTGGCTCTAAAATTCAAGTCTCACACTCACATACTCAACTCACCAAGAAGTTGTAGTGGAGAAGAAAAGAAGAGAATGCAAAGAGCTTCGAAACAAATATGAATAGTTTGATGTATTCTTTTTCATCCAATCTCTTTATGAGATCCAAGGTTTTCACCTCTCTTGGGTATCAAACCCACTTTTATAGAAGCCACATGACCAACATTGCTTCATTTGCATGCTTTCCCTAAATTTTTTGAGGCTATCTAGGATAAATTTAGATAGAGCACCTCTCTCTTTCCTTGGGAATCTACTAGTTTAAATACAAATTGCATGGAAATGATCCTCCCTCTTAGATTTAATTCATAAAATGATAGTACAAAGTGCTTTGTCGCACATTGCTAAGGGTGATTCTTGGGTTGTCATAGTTTTTTTAAAAAACATGATCCATTCTAAGGGATGTTGAACTTTTGCCATTTTTAATTATTGGCATCCAATTGCTTCTTATAGGTAATGGCTTTAGGAGGTACTTGATATCAGAAACATTTATCATCATAAGTAGTTAAAGCCTACAATACCAATTTGTGGAAATGCAAATTTCTCATAGAGGGCGATGAGGTGGATTGTGGAGCTAGACGAGTTTAAGTACAAATTTTAAGCAAAGGAATCAACTCAAGTGACAATCATTAATCTTCTAAGATGTACCAAAGCGATCCCTTCTTATTGAAGGGAAAGTTTGGAGAAAATGAGGAGGATAAAAATGAGATAGAAAATTGTTTTCTTACGTTTTTGCCATGGATCCTACATGAAAGAACATTAATAAAGATTAAAATTCATGATGATTTGTGATCCCAATAAAAAATTGGTAAGGAGAGAGACCCTCAAACTAGCAAGAAGAAAATGCCACTTGCAACAAGAGGAGAGTTCCTTGGCCGCCCTACCACTAGGGATCCAAAGATTAAAGAATGAAATTGATACAAATGCATTTAGTTAGATTAGTATATAGCCTTTAAACATTCCTAGCCACGAGGCTGTGAGGGTGGTTTGGTGAGTATAGGAGGCCTAGCTAGAGCCCTAGAGCCAGTATCACGCCGAATTTTTGGCCTCAAGCAGTGGTGTATTTGCTGGGAGCTGCTAATAAGTGGTAGTTTTTGAATATTGGTTAATAGAGACAAGTTATTTAGTGTATGCCAAAGAGCATTGAAATAAATCTGTTATTTTTTTATAGACACAATCAAGCTGCATTAAGAAAGAGATGAAAGGGCTAGACGCAAGGTAAGATCGTTAGGAGATATTCTCCTAAGCATTTTTGAATCTTGGTTAATAGAGACAAGTTATTTAGTGTATGTCAAAGAGCATTGAAATAGATCCGTTATTTTTTTATAGACACCGTCAAGCCAAGCCAACACTAAGAAAGAGATGAAAGGGCTAGATGGCAAGGTAAGATTGCTAGGAGATATTCTCCTAAGTGTATTAGTCTAATATCCTTGAGAAAGAGAGATCTGGTTGACCCTACTATTCTAGCCAATCCAATTAGGGGAAGGGGAAGCTCTAGCATGTCAGTTACCCTGATAAGTCAGCAAACTATAAGTGTTGGCATTGTCCCACCCATATAGACATTTGTAGCAAATCCAGTCATCATTATGATGCAACCCATTCAATACTTGCAAGAATGCCAGATTTGCTAGCCCTAGGTTTTCCTCTACCCATTTTTAATGGGTTAGTAGAGGAAGATGCAGAGCTTCACATTAGTGAGAGTTCCAGAAATTAACATTAAATTGTCGAATTCAGGGTGAATGATATCTCATGATGTTTTTTAATGACTCTAAAAGGAAGATTTGTAATGTGGTATCATTGCTTGAAAGCAGAGACCATAACCACAATCAACTTATTATTTTTGGCCTTCAGAAGAGAGTTTTCCCTTGAGAGAGGTGGCCAGTATTGGTTCCATGTTCTAAATGTGATACATCAAGAACTCCATGAGAATGCTCAAGCATATGCCAAGAAACTGAAATAGATATTTCACAAATTGCAAATCTTTATTCCTATTCCTCCTGCTACCCAATTACAATACTTTTTAGATGGATTAGAGTTCAATATCTAAGTGTAGTTGAGTAATCTTGCTCTTGCTGATATAGACATTGCTATTACACAAGCACAGGAGGTAGAGTCATGCTTACAAGAAGCCTATGCATCTAGGGCTAACCTAAATTTGAATGTAGGTCTTGGAAATAATTTGGCATTCAGTAATGGAAGTCAAGGTATGACTAGTATACCTATGGCAAGTTTGAATGAAAGAGGATGCATAATGTAGAATGTGGCCATGCTATTGGCTCCTCTTAATGTTTGTGTACCAATGGCTAGTCAAATGACCCCACTAAATAATGGAAGACAAACGATGAACCCTAATGTCATGCCAAATAATCGACGGTCAATCCCTAATCAGGTGGTTAGGCTAGTTGAATGGCACAAGTGGATGATTAGGGTTATGAGTCTAGTGTGTCAAATGTTCTTGGTGAATCAAGGACATGAAGATGCATTATACTGATATGATAATTGAATAGTATAGAAAAATAGCTGTAGATGTTAATTTTCTAAATAAGCAGCAAAACTTAATAGAGAGTCAATGTCCTAAAGAGGGTGGTCAATCAAGATTCAGCTATAAGTGGTGTGGTAGTCAGCACTTTTTGAGAAACTACCCTAATGTCAAATGCGACATATGTGGAAAGTCCAACCATCTAGCTAATACTTGTTGGAGTAAGATCAACTCTCTTCAATAAGGGAGTAGGCAGCCGTGTCCAATTAATCATCGAGCACAAGGAAATAACCTTTAGTAGGATGAGGGACCAAAGAAAATATTGCAAAGAGGAAAAGCTATCATAGAAGAGCTGCCTAGTGATAGTGGTGTCAGTCTTATCGAAGTTGGGTGTATCAACAATATTGAGGGTTCCAATTTATGAGTCATTATAGGAGGATAGAAGGTTAAAGAAGGCGATAGGGATAATGTAAAACCTATTGAGGCAAACACTAAATAGGATAATAAGGGGATGCAAGTATTTAGCCTTGATGTGGAAGCTCATCCTTTAAAATCTGCTAACAACAAAGCTGACTCCAATAAGGAGCTATCAAAGAAGGTAAAAGCCAAGAAAGAGGCACCTAAGCTTGTTCAACCAACCAAGAGAAATAATGGTATGGTAGGAGAAGAGAACCATTGATAATTATCATGAATTTGACTTAGCCAATTCTCTTTGCAAGGTAAAGGCTGATGTGAATATCTTGTAGCTAATCAAGTTATCTCCAAGAATATATAAAGAGTTTAAGAAGATATTTTGCATTAGGTATATCGTCAAACCCTTGGAAATAGCCCATGTGGGAGATGACTAGTTTGAGCATGCTAAAAAGTATTGCCCAAGGTGGCATCATATGTTGATGGCATATTAGTAGATCATGCCATTGTGGATAGGGCATCCTCTATCAACATTATGAGTTTAGAATTGATAGAAAGACTGGGACTCAAAATCCAAAAGGATGCCTTCACAATTCTCTAGATGGTTGATGACAGTTTAAGACAGTAGGAAGATTGCATTACTAAAGTCCACGTGACTATCGGTAATGTGGAATAGATTTTGGACTTTAGGGTTATTAGGTTTACATGGTGGCTGAGATATCAAGTATTATTAGGGAGGCCATGGATCTTGCAATCTGACTATCAAGTGTATATACCCACTGATTGTTTGATTTTTGTCAAAGATGCCAAATGTGTAATAGTGGATGCATATCTTGAATCTCCTCAAAGTGAGAGAGTACCCTTATCTTTGACAAAATTAGATGCATTAGAGGATCCTTCTGTGGTAGTGAAACTTCATTAAGTGATGAATCAAGAGAGGGGTCCATCCACTACAAAAGATGTCTACTAGGTGACTCTAAATGAGCTGATAGAAGCTCAAGTCAAAATCAGAGATGCAGATGTGATAGAGTTAGATATTGGTATGACGAATGAGTCACAACTTATTAAATTAAGATCTAGGGTCAATTCGGAACAGAGGAAGGACTATGTATCCTTGATCTAAGAATTCCGTTATATTTTTGTTTAGAGAGTTGATGAACTGAGGGTATTCCTCCTAGTCTAGCTATATATACTATTCTCCTGAAGGGGGATAGCCATCCTGTTCAACAAAAAGTGAGGCATATGTCTTTTGAGCTAAGGGATGGGGACTACTTGAGGAGCTACAAAATTTATTTAAGACTGTACAACACACAAAGTGATGTTTGATAGTAGTTATTAGGAAATAAAAATAATCAAATCCTACTTTATATAGATTGTAGGGAGCTCAATAAACAGACGGGCAAAGATTACTATCCAATATCATTTACTAATCAAATTCTAGATCAATTAGTGGGTAGGGATATCTATTCATTTATGGAGTGCTTCACTGGTTATAATCAAATAGTTATCACAAAGGAAGATAAGTTGAGAACAAAACTTATCACTATATTTGGCACCTTTGTGTATCATGTTATGGCTTTTTTATTATGCAATGCTCCAAGGTCTTGGCAACATGACTAATAAAACTTTCGATGACATTTTCCTAGAGGAGCTAAAAGTCTTATTGATGACTAGGGGATAGCCACCACAAAGAAGAGATATCTCATTATTTTGAGAAAATATTTCAAGCAGTGCAGGCAATTCTACATTGCTCTCAATCCAAGAAAGTGCATCTTTGGAGTGCTTTATGGATTGCTATTAGGCCATGTGGTTAGCTCAGCTGCTGGTATTGTGCCCGTCAATCCTAAAAACATAAAGGTCATTATTGCCCATGAATCGATTACATACTCCTAAAGAAGTTCATAGCTTTATATTGTCATATGGATATTGTCGACCATTTATTAATGTACTGGTTGAGAGGACATTGCCATTAACAAATCTATTGTCCTTTAATTGTGCATTTTTTTGGAGTGATCCTTATCAAGTGTTATTCGAGGATGTGAAGTAGGAATTGGAAAAAGTGCCAGTCTTAAAAGCACCTAAAAGGGGTGAGATATTTTATATATTTTCAGCGACTATGATGTATACTATTAGCTGATGTTTAAACCAAATTTGGGAGAAGGTGGTATCATCCAATTACATTTTCCTGTCACAGATTGGGAGTGTCCAAGATTAATTATACCTACATGGAGGAGCTATAACTTGGGATTGTCTTTGAAATGAAGAAATTCAGGCACTACAACTTGTATGAAAAGGTAGTATCCTATATGAAGGTAGAGGGGTTGAGGCTATTGATGAATAAGTTGTAGCTACCTGGCCACCTAGCAAAGTGATTGATCACTTTGCAAGATTTTTTACTATGAAATTAGGAGTAAGCCACTGAAGTTTTAGGAGGGCATCATTGAATATCTTATGGATCTCGAGGAGCTAAAGGAAGTCTTAGCTAAAGGTAGTAACAAGAGAGAATCACAATCTGATGATTCTCTAGGATAATCCATGTAACCTAAAAATTTCCTTAATGAAAATCCTAGCAATATCAAAAGCCTTGTAATTGGTTTTTACATGAATAAGGTAGGTAACTTTTGTTAGCATATCAACAATGACTACCATTATGGAGTTATATCCTATTGAGATGGCAAGATCAACATGTGCGGACATTGATGATGGACCGCTTGGCTAGATGGGTCCACACGTCTACACTTAGCATGTTGGTGGTCATTATGACCCTCACATGGCCACTAACTTATCACTTATTATATTTAGGTTGTTACACCTACCTACAGCTGGCAAAGATATAGCACCAGTCAATTAGTGTAGTCGGTTATGCACTGTTTGACTTAGAAGGCCACTTTCCTTTATGTTGTATCTTATCTATACTTTGTGTACATTCTATAGTGTGTGAAAGAAGAAGAAAAAATCAGCAAGAAAATGTTTTTTCCTCCATCTCTCTTCTTGTATTCTTGAGTGAGCTTCCTCTTGTGTATACAGTGTGTGTTTGGCACGTGATTCTTGACATGGTATAAGAGCCATGCCACTGAGAGAGAATGATTTTGAAGGCTAAAGAAAAGGAGAAGAAGCAAGGTTCGAGCAAGCAAGAAAGGGGTAAGAAGCTCTCCCATTCTTCTACTCTCTCTCTTGGATAGTGCATGTGGAGGCACCAGAAGCAGGGTAGAGCAAAAATCTTAGATTGCTGTAAGATTTGGTGTGCGAGCAAAGCACTGTAAATTGTTGTAGATTTGGTGTGTGAGCAGAGCCAGGACATGAGACCTTTAGGGCTTTCCCGCAGTTATTTTGGGCGTTTGAGGCCGTTTCAGGCCCCATTTTAGAGTCGCAGGGTTGCGGACAGCAGTTTCAAGGTACACTGTGATTTCGATTGTATTGACAGAAAGTGGATGCATAAGTTACAAATTTAAAATTTGTAATTTTTGAGGTGTCTGCAGGAAATAAACATAAGGTTTATCTACAAACAGGTTGCAGATTACATGTACTATTAAGCAATCAGTGAAAAAGGTTGCTTGGTGTATTGTTGTGCACGTGTTGTGAAAGATTGCAAAAGACTAGCTTGTTGTATTGTATCCTTTTTTGTGATAATGACAGAGAATAGTGGAAATCCCATTATTGAGAAGCTTGACAAGAACAACTACCCTTCATGGAAGTTCCGTGTGACAAACTTTCTCATTGGAAAAGGCCTTTATGAGTTTGCTTCAGGTGAAGAAAATGAGCCAGAGCTCGGTATCCCTTCGACTGCAACAAATGAATTGAAAGCATGGAAAGAATGGAATGCGAAAGACAAAAAGGTGATGTACTGGTTATCCGCAGTCATTGATAATATGATGTTGGGACATACCAGAAATGTAGAAACTTCACATGCAACTTGGACAATTTTTGAGAACATGTTTTCAGTAAATACAAAGGCATGAAAGATTCAACTCAAGAAAGAGTTGAATTCCTTGAAGAAAGGGAAAATGTCTATTCAATGAGTATGTATTGAAGGTGAGGAGCATTGTAGATGCTTTAGCAGTGATTGATGCAATGCCTGATGATGATGATTTGGTTTCATCTTCTTTGAGTGGCCTTAATAATGAGAAGGCATGGAAATCATTTGTTGCTTCAGTATACGTATGGAAGCCATTTCTAGATTTTGATGAGCTGATCTCTCTCATGATTATCGAAGAGATCAATATGCGGGGTGACTCATCTGAAAAAAATGGTGAACAGGTTCAAGAATTTTACTCAAGTTCAGGAAGGGGACATGGTAGATCCTCTTCGAGAGGCCGTGGTATGGGACGTAGTGGTAATAACCAACAAAATAGGTTCAATCAACAATTTGGTGAAATGCAAGTTTCAAGAGGCCGAGGAAAACTTAGAGGTAGGGAGAGCTCTAGAAAAAGAGGAGGATGGCAGAATATAGGTTCTGGAAATTCTACTATTGTTTGCCATTATTTTGGCAAAATAGGTCATAATGTAGCCAATTGTTATGCTAAGAATGATGATATTCGCAGTGGTAAACTGCAGTAAGGAAACTATGCATCATCTTCAAGACAAAATGAAGATAAAAATGAGCGTCTGTTTGTTATGCAGCATATGATGAATGCAGTTATAGGAAAGGGGACACATGATAATGTATAGTATGTCAATTCAGGTGCATCTAATCATACGACCAGTCATGTTGAATGGTTTGAAGAGATGCAGGACTTACAAAATCCAGGTTATATGCAGACAGGTGATGATTCATGCCACCCAATTTCACACATTGGAAAGGTTCCCTTGTCCTTGTATGATGGCCAGACAAAGAGTTTGAGAGATGTATTACATGTGCCATCAATCACAAAGAATCTAGTGTCTGTTGGCCAAATGGTAGAGCAGGGGTTGCAAGTCCGATTCAATGCAAAAGGTTGTTTTGTAGAAGACTTTAATGATAAGTACATGTTGGTCGCAAAAGGAAGTTAAGTTGGCCACATGTTCACTTTAGATGCTGGAATTCTTGCAATGGATGCTGCTATGTATGATAAAGGAAAAGGAGTAGTTGCAGATATTGAAATATGGCATAAACATATTGGACATGCAAATGTGCAAAGGTTGAAATTAATGTAGTCCAAAGGATCGGTTACAGGGTTACCTTCATTTAGAGTTGCAGAATTGCATAAAGTCTGTGAAGCATGCCAATTTGGTAAGTAGGCAAGGCAACCCTTCTTGCATGACAGAGAAGTGAGTAGAAAAATACTTGATGTAGTGCATACAGATGTTTGGGGGCCTACAAAAAATGTATCTCTTGGTGGCAGCAAATACTTTGTCACAATTATTGATGACTGTTCAAGAAAGTTATGGGTATACTTCATGAAGGAAAAGAGTGATGTTTCTGAGCACTTCAAATCTTTAAGGCAATTGTTGAAACAAAAACATGCTTAAAAGTGAAGTGCTTGAGATTTGATGGAGGGGGAGAGTACCTCTCTAATGAGTTTAGGGGCTTCTTGAGGACTCATGGGATAAAGAGGCAATTTACTTGCAGGTATACCCCACAGCAAAATGGGGTTTCAAAAAGAAAAAATAGGCATATTGCAGAAGTCGCACGAGCATTAATGATTGAAAAGAATATGCCCAAACATTTTTGGTCTAAGGCTATCCATACTCCTGTCTATATTATGAACAAAACCCCCATAGCTACAGTTCATGGGATGACTCCTGAAGAATGCGTTATTGTTGAGATGGCAAGCTCAACATATGCGGACATTGATGATGGACCACCTAGCTAGATGAGTCCGCACGTCTACACTTAGCACATTGGTGATCATTATGCTACTCACATGGCCACTGACTCATCACTTATTATATTTAGTTTGTTACACCTACCTACAGCTGGAAAAGATATAGTGTCAGTCAATTAGTGTAGTCAATTATGCATAGTTTGACTTAGAAGGTCACTTTCGTTTATGTTGTATCTTATCTATACTTTGTGTACATTGTATAGTGTGTGGAAGAAGAAGAAAAATCAGCAAGAAAACGTTTTGGCCTCCATCTCTCTTCTTGTGTTTTTCCTTTATGTTGTATCTTATCTATACTTTGTGTACATTGTATAGTGTGTGGAAGAAGAAGAAAAATTAGCAAGAAAACGTTTTGGACTCCATCTCTCTTCTTGTGTTTTTGAGTAAGCTTCCTCTTGCGTGTACAGTGTGTGTTTGGCACAGAAGCTTAAGCAAAGTCCCCCACCACGCAACTCTTGACTGGTATCAGAGCCGCACCACTAACAGAGGCTGATTTTGAAGGCTGAAGTGAAGGAGAAGAAGCAAGGTTTGAGCAAGCAAGCAATGGGTAAGAAGCTCTCCCATTCTTCCACTCTCTCTCTTGGATAGTGCCCGTGGAGGCATCGAAAGCAGGGTCGAGAAAAAATCTTAGATTGCTGTGAGATTTGGTGTGCAAGTAGATCACTGTATATTCTACAAAAAAGCCATTCAGGGCTTACCCGCAGTTATTTTGGGCGTCTGAGGCCGTTTCAGGCCCCGTTTTAGAGCTGCAAGGTTGCGGACAATAGTTTCATGGTACACTATGATTTTGGCTATATTGAGACTGAAAGTGGGTGCATGGGTTATAGATTGCAAATCTGTAATTTTTGAGGTGTTTGCAGGAAGAAAACATAAGGTTTATTTGCAAACAGGTTGCAAATTAAATGTACTATTGAGCAATCAGTGAAAATGGTTGCTTGGTGTATTGTTGTGCACGTGTTATGAAAGATTGTAGAAGACTAGCTTGCTGTGTTGTATCCTTCTTTGTGATAATGGCAGAGAATGGTGGAAATCCCATTATTGAGAAGCTCGACAAGAACAACTACCCTTCATGGAAGTTTCGTGTGACGAACTTCCTCATTGGAAAGGGCCTTTATGAGTTTGTTTTAGGTGAAGAAAAGGAGCCAGAGTTGGGTATCCCTCTGACTGTAGATGAGTTAAAAGCGTGGAAAGAGTCGAATGTGAAAGACAAAAAGGTGATGTGCTGGTTATCTATAGTCATTGATAATACGATGTTGGGACATATCAGGAATGCAGAAACTTCACATGCAGCTTGGACAATTTTTGAGAACATGTTTTCAGTAAATACAAAGGCACGAAATATTCAACTCAAGCAAGAGTTGAATGCCTTGAAGAAAGGGAAAATGTCTGTCAATGAGTATGTGTTGAAGGTGAGGAGCATTGCAGATGCTTTAGTAGCAATTGATGCAATGCCTGATGATGATGATTTGGTTTTATCCACTTTGAGTGGCCTTAACAATGAGAAGGCATGGAAATCATTCGTTACTTCAGTATATGTACGGAAGCCATTTTCAGATTTTGATGAGTTGATCTCTCTCATGATTACTGAAGAGATCAATATGCAGAATGACTCATCTAAAAGAAATGGTAAACAGGTTCAAGAATTTTACTCAAGTTCAAGAAGGGGACATGGTAGATCCTCTTCGAGAAGCCGTCTATACGACGTGTTGACGATAACCAGCAAAACAAGTTCAATTAACAATTTGGTGAAATGCAGGTTTCAGGAGGCCAGGAAACTTTAGAGGCAAGAGGAGCTCTAGAGAAAGAGGTGGATGGCAGAATAGAGGCTTTGGAAATTCTTCTATTGTTTGCCATTATTGTGGCAAAATAGGACATATTTCAGCCCATTGTTATGCTAAGAAGGATGATATTCACAATGGTAAATTGCAGCAAGGAAACTATGCATCATCTTGACGACAGAATGAAGACAAAAATGAGATTCTGTTAGTTATGATGCTGATGTATGGTATGTCAATTCAGGTCCATCTAGTCATATGGCTAGTCATTTTGAATGGTTTGGAGAGATGCAAGACTTACAAAACCCAGGTTATGTGCAGACGGGTGATGATTCTGAAATTCCTACAATGGATGCTGCTATGTATGCTAAAGGAAAAGGAGTAGTTGTAGATATTGAAATATGGCATAAACGTATTGGATATGCAAATGTGCAAAGGTTGAAATTAATGCAATCTAGAGGATTGGTTACACGGTTACCTTCATTTAGAGTTGTAGAATTGCATAAAGTCTCTGAAGCATGCCAGTTTGGTAAGTAGGCAAGACAACCCTTTTCACATGACAAAGAAGTGAGTAGAAAATAACTTGATGTAGTCCATAGAGATGTTTGGGGGCCTACACAGAATGTATCACTTGGTGGCAGCAAATACTTTGTCACATTTATTGATGACTGTTCAAGGAAGTTATGGGTATACTTCATGAAGAAAAAGAGTGATGTTTCTGAGCACTTCAAATCTTTAAGGTAATTGTTGAAACAAAAATATGCTTAAAAGTGAAGTGCTTGAGATTTGATGGAGGGGGAGAGTACCTCTCTAATGAGTTTAGGGGCTTCTTGAGGACTCATGGGATAAAGAGGCAATTTACTTGCAGGTATACCCCACAGCAAAATGGTGTGCAGAAAGAAAAAACATGCATATTGTAGAAGTTGCACGGGCATTAATGGCTGAGAAGAATATGCCCAAACATTTTTAGTTTGAGGCTATCCATACTATTGTCTACATTATGAACAGAACTCCCACAGCTGCAATTCATGGGATGACTCCTGAAGAATGCTTTACTGGTAAGAAGCCTGATGTATCACACTTGAAGGTATTTGGTTGTGTTGCATATGTTCATGTGCCAGATGAGCTATGGAAGAAGCTTGATCCAAAGGTAGAAAAATGTGTTTTTATTGGATACTCTTTAGAGCAGAAAGGGTATCGCTATTATAACCCTGTCACAGGGATGTTATCTTTGATGAGATGGGAAGTTGGTATACACTTGTTGATGATGTTTTGGATGACGATAATGATCAGGACAGCTATGTGTAGAAAGATAAACAAGAATCACGGATTCTTAATGGACCAATAACATCATCTGGTACTACACCTATAGTGAGCCCTTGGTCTGGGAGACTAAGGAGTAGCCCCACATCTTCAGGTGGATCTATAAGTGTTGCAGGGAAGGACAAAGGAAAGAAGAAAGTGGTGGGTTGTAATAATGCATCTACCAATCATTTGGGATTTGACAAAGATTCTAGTGGTTCAGAGAGTTTGGATGATGAGCTTGGTATTCCTTCAGTCAGGACACCAGGTGTACAGAGAGCTCATAGTAATGTAAAGGCTCCATTGAGTGATCCGGTGGTATGCAGATCTAGCACGGTCAGATACCCTGTTTAAAGATTTGGTTTTGAAGGTTATGTAGCTTACCATTATGCTTATATGGTGAAACTAGTTGAGGATGTTGAGCCCACTTGTTTTGAGGATGCTGTTGGTCATGTTCATTGGGATGCAACAATGGATGAGGAGATGGCTACATTAGAAGCCAATAAGACTTGGGATTTGGTACCCTTACCTAAGGGTAAGAAAGCTATTGGTTGTAAGTGGGTTTACAAAGTCAAGCATAATGTAGATGGTTTAGTTGGCATGTATAAGACTAGGCTAGTTGCAAAAGGCTATGCTCAAACATATGGCATAGATTATGAAGAGACATTCAGTCCAGTTGCTAGGATGGAAACTGTTAGGTGTATGATTGCCTTGGCAGTAGCCAAAGGTTGAAGTTTGCAAAAAATGGATGTTAAGAATGCCTTCTTGCATGGTGAATTGCAAGAAGAAGTGTATATGGAGTAGCCAGCAGGTTATGAGAATTTAGAGCATCCCACATATGTGTGCAGGTTAAAGAAGGTGCTCTATGGGCTAAAGCAAGCAGCTAGAGCATGGTCTGACAAGATTGGAGAGTATCTTGTAAATATTGGATTTTTTATTTCTGATGCTGATCACTCACTTTATGTGAGAAAGGGAGATGCAAGTTTGGTCATCATAGTCATCTATGTGGATGACTTGATTATTACAGGTGATAGTGACAATGGGATTGCTGAAGTTAAGGACTTCTTGAAGAAGAAGTTTGAGATGAAAGATTTGGGTGAGCTAAGATACTTTCTTGATATTGGGGTGATTAGATGTGATGATGGTATATGGCTATCCCAAAGGCAATATGTCTTGGATATGTTGTCCAAGTATGGTATGACAACATGTAAGTCTCTTTCAATTGTGAAGTTCAGTGCTGACATTGGGGATAAGATAGAAGACCCTACTATGTTCAGGAGGATAGTAGGGAGTTTGATTTACATGACTATCACAAGGCCAGACTTAAGCTATGTTATTGGCCTTGTCAGTCAGTTTATTGCAGATGCCTAGAAAGCCTCATTTAGATGCAGTTAGACATATATATAGGTATGTGAAGTCCACTTTACATTATGGACTTTTTTATGAGGCAGGTAAGGACATACGGGTCTTTGGATAGACAGATGCTGATTGGGCTGAGACAGAAGTTCTACTAGTGGATTCATGTTTTCCCTTGGTAGTGCAGTAGTTACATGGAGCAGCAAAAAGCAACCTACAGTTGCTTTATTGAGTACAGAGACTGAGTATAGATGTGCTGCTATGGCAGCATGTGAGGTGGTATGGCTGCAAAAGTTATTAGGTGATTTGGACGTGCAGTGAGATGGTCTAGTTGTCATTCATTGTGACAACATGAGCAGCATATAGCTAGCTAGAAATCCAGTGCTCCATGCTAGGACAAAGCACATTGAGGTGCACTACCACTTTGTGAGAGAGAATGTACTTGCAGGAGAGATTGACTTGGTATATGTACTTTGTGAGCTTCCTCTTGCATGTACAATGTGTGTTTGGCGCAGCAGCTCAAGCAAAGTCCCCCACCACGCGATTCTTGACATTTACTGGCAAGGAGCCCGATGTATCACACTTGAAGGTATTTGGATGTGTTGCATATGTTCATGTGCCAGATGAGCTATGGAAGAATCTTGATCCAAAGGCAGAAAAATGTATTTTTATTGGATACTCTTTAGAGCAGAAAGGGTATCACTGTTATAACCCTATTACAGGTGAGTTTAGAGTGAGCAAGGATGTTATCTTTGATGAGATGAGTAGTTGGTATACACCTAGTAGTGATGTATTAGATGATGATAATGATCAGGACCACTATGTGTAGAAAGAAAAACAAGAATCACAGAGTCTTAGTGGACCAAAAACATCATCTGGTACTATATGTATAGTGAGCCCTTGGTCTAGGAGACTAAGGAGTAGCCCCACATCTTCAGGTGGATCTATAAGTATTGCAAGGAAGGACAAAGGAAAGAAGAAAGTGCTGGATGGTAATGATGCATCTACCAGCCATTTGGGATTTGATGGAGATTCTAGTGGTTCAGAGAGTTTGGATGAGGAGCTTGGTATTCCTTCAGTCAGGACACTAGGTGTACAGAGAGCTCATAGTAATGTAAAGGCTCCATTGAGTGATCCGGTGGTATGCAAATCTAGCACGATCAGATATCCTGTTTAAAGATTTGGTTTTGAAGGTTATGCAGCTCACCATTATGCTTATATGGTGAAACTAGTTGAGGATGTTGAGCCCACTTGTTTTGAGGATGTTGTGGTCATGCTCATTGGGATGCAGCAATGGATGAGGAGATGGCTACATTAGAAGGCAATAAGACTTGGGATTTGGTACCCTTACCTAAGGATAAGAAAGCTATTGGCTATAAGTGGGTTTACAAAGTCAACCATAATGTAGATGGTTCAGTTAGTAGGTATAAAGCTAGGCTGGTTGTTGCAAAAGGCTATGCTCAAACATATGGTATAGATTATGAAGAGACATTCAATCCAATTGCTAGGATGGCAACTATTAGATGTGTAATTGCCTTGGCAGTAGCCAAAGGTTGGAGTTTGTAGCAAATGGAGGTTAAGAATGCCTTCTTGCATGGTGAATTGCAAGAAGAAGTGTATATGGAGCAGCCAGTAGGTTATGAGGATTTAGAGCATCCCGCATATGCGTGTAGGTTAAAGAAGTCGCTCTATGGGCTGAAGCAAGCACCTAGAGCATGGTCTGACAAGATGGGAGAGTATCTTGTCAATATTGGATTTTGTATTTCTGATGCTAATCACTCACTTTATGTGAGAAAGGGAGATGCAGGTTTGGTCATAATAGTCATCTATGTGGATGACTTGATTATTACAGGTGACAATGAGAATGGGATTGCTGAAGTTAAGGACTTCTTGAAGAAAAAGTTTGAGATGAAAGATTTGGGTGAGCTAAGATACTTTCTTGATATTGAGGTGATTAGATGTGATGATGGTATATGGCTATCCCAAAGGCAGTATGGCTTGGATATGTTATCCAAGTATGGTATGACATCATGTAAGCCTCTTTCAGTACCATTGGAGCAAAATGTGAAGTTGAGTGCCAACTTTGGGGATGATATAGAAGACCCTACTATGTTCAGGAGGATAGTAGGGAGTTTGATTTACATGACTATCACAAGGCCAGACTTGAGCTATGTTGTTGGCCTTGTTAGTCAATTTATGCAAATGCCTAGAAAGCCTCATTTGGATGCAACTAGACGTATATTGAGATATGTGAAGTCCACTTTACATTATGGACTTTTTTATGAGGCAGGTAAGGACGTACAGGTCTTTGGATACACAGATGTAGATTGGGCTGGTAGCATGTCAGACAGAAGTTCTACTAGTGAATACATGTTTTTCCTTGGATGTGCAGCAGTTACATGGAGCAACAAAAAGCAACCTACAATTGCTTTATCGAGTATAGAGGCTAAGTATAGAGGTGCTGCTTTGGTAGCATGTGAGGTGATATAGATGCAAAAGTTATTAGGTGATTTGAATGTACAGGGAGATGGTCCAGTTGTCATTCATTGTGACAACATGAGTAGCATACAGTTAGCTAGGAATCCAGTGTTCCATGTTAGGACAAAACACATTGAGGTGCTCTACCACTTTGTGAGAGAGAAGGTACTTGCAAGAGAGATTGACTTGGTATATGTCAACACACAGGATCAGATAGCTGACATTTTCACAAAGGCATTGGGTGCAGAGAAGCTTCGAAAGTTTCGATAATAAAATTTATTACCACCTCCATACCACCTCACATACAGAGAAGCTTCGCACTTCCTTAACCATTGTTGGGGGTGGCCAATCTTGTACATGGACCTTGGCAGGATCCACTAAAATGCCATCTGCCGATACTATGAATCCTAAATATTCAATGTACTTTTTGAAGAAGGCACATTTTTTCTTTTTAGCATACAATTTGTGGGCTCTCATTATTTCAAGAACTATTTGTAGATGTGGTCCGTGGTCTTCTTTTTAGCATACAGTTTGTGGGCTCTCATTGTTTCAAGAGCTATTTGTAGATGTGGTCCATGGTCTTCTTCATTCTTGGAATATGTTAAGATATCATCAAAGAAGACGAGGACAGAGTAATCAAGGTAGGGTCAAAAAATGTCTTTCATTAACCTATTGAAGGTGGCAGGAGCATTTATTAATCCAAATGACATCACAATAAACTTATAATGACTGTACATTGTGTTAAAAGTAGTTTTAGGATATCTTCCTCCCTAATTCTTATTTGATAATAACGATATTTGAAAAGTCGGTCAAGCCTCATCTATCTTGGGAATTAGGTATTTGTTGTCACCTAGTTTAATCCACGGTAATTGATACAAAGACGGAGTGTTCTATCTTTCTTTTTCTGAAATAGTATCGGGGCTCCCCATGGTGACATACTTGGCCGAATGTATCTGTGGTCTAATAGTTGTTTGAGTTGTTCTTTTAGCTCAATTTAGGAATTGACATTTGGTAGGGCCGTTCAATGAGGGTAGTGCCTGGAATGAGTTGAATTGCATGATCTGCTTCCCTTGTTGGTGGAAGCTCTGTTAGGTATTTTGGAAAAATATATGCATATTCTTTTCGCCAAGATGGTTGATCCTTGGATAAAGATCAAATGTTGAAAAAGGAACTTGCTTGACATTTTTTTTCTGTGTCAGTGATGACTAAGTTACGTGAAGGAACCCGTGTTTAATTGGTTAATTAAGGAAGCTATTTTTGCTTGTCAAACTAAATGTGGTAGGTAATTAGATAACTAAAGCAACCTGAGGAAAGTGCGATGGACATGACTCTGGGTCTGTCCTACGGAAGGGTGGTCCTAGTTGGCCGGGAACTTTTCTCAAAGGAATTGACAACGAGGTAACAATGACCTAGAATCTATAAAGTTAGAGTCTCGGTTTATGCTATTTTAGGGGAACGGAATGGGACTATGCCTTACGAGCAGAGAGGTCGAGCTTCACATCCCTCTCATTTCTCATTCTCCTTGAATCAAGTGAAATCCGCTTCGACCCTGATGTTTCTGCGCAAAGTAGTTTGTATGGGGCTTGACACTAGCTACCTCCTAGGAACTTGACCGTTAGGAAAACCTTGATTCAGGTCGGTCCTAAGTGGGAACGGCCAGAATGCTTCTGCTTCGTGGTAGACTCAGGAAGACCTAGATTGCAAACCCCGTGACATTCCTTGTGAGTGCGGGGCAGTGCTTTCTAGACTCTCTTCCCGATGGGCTGCCAAAATGTGTCCTACAAGTGGACAGGGGGGACACGTTACAGCTGCCAAAGAGCTAGTCTCCTGGGCCATGTCATCATGTAGGGGGGGAAAAGCTAGCAAGGGTAGAGACTCATCATTTGAGGGGGTGTATTGAGAATAACAAATGATGCTTGCCCATAGAGGCTAGATGTATGCTCTGAAGAGGTTAGAAGATAGACAAATGATGTATGCTCTAGGAAGAGATGTCCAAAATCCCATAAGCACGGTGAGGAACAGTGGTATTACCTAAACAATGCATGTACTTGGCTCTTATTTTAATGAATGGTACAATTAGTTTGAGTCACTCAAGATTGTATTTATGAGTTCGAGCTAATCTATCTTGGAACCTAATTCACTTAAGTTATAATTTCTCATTCTAATCATGTATCACGTGTTTGATTTGTATCCACCATAGCTCATCTAGTTCTAGGTCCATGATTCTCAACAGTATTCAAGGGCGGATTTAGCCCATTGCAAAATTTGGATACTTGCTATGAAGCATCCATCATAGGTGCATATTGTAGAAGTGTTACGAATTTGGAGTAGTAAGCTTCCAAGATTAGGCTTAACTGCTTTAGGTTAAAGAACTCTTCATCTTCTAGGCTTGATATGTGGGTGGAAGATATCTCCCATGCACAGTGTCCTTAATCTTGTCCCAAATGATAGTGGGTGTTACTGCATGGTCCTTGCCATGCTGGCTGAATGTTGGAGCGAGCACTGGTACCTCCTGTAGCCGACTCCAAGGACGTTCTTTGGTCCTTCACCACTGTTTCCACCAAAGACGGGCATCTTGTGTGAGTTTTAGTTTGGTGATCATGGCTTGATTTGACGGTGCAATCCCTGCAACAGTGAAATAGTCTTCCATAGATTCTATCCATGTTTCTGCTTCAGTTGGAATGTCCCTTCCTTTACCATCAAACTCCAGTGGCTTGTACTGCTTGAGAAGAAATTCCTTCTCTTGAGCTTCTACGATGTTGAGATTCGGGGTGACGTTCTTGGAAATTATGCAATTTTTATGATCAATTTTTTCTCCAACCATATTTTTAAAAAAATGATGTTTACTTGCTTATTCTACCTCATTAACTTAGGAAGGGAATTATGTACTACTTGGCCTTTTGATAATGATCACAGTTTACACTTCAAAAGAGAGTTTTAATTTTAATCAGAAAAAATTTTCAAACGAATAATATCTTCCCACTATTCCTGATTATCAAGGAGACAAATGATTGGAAAAAAATAATTCTTTAGATCAATAGGAAGGGAATACATTATTCGAGTGGTTGGGGAGCTCATATTATTCTTGGAAAAGGTTTTTCTACCACAATCTAGGCATGGCATTGAGATACATCCATCGCATAGTAATTAGAATTTTAGAAATAGATATCCAAAAATCTATATTTTAGGGGAAGATCAAGTAATCCATCTTTTTTGTAGTTGCGGCAACTGGAGCATCCTACAACCATGTCTCGATTAGCTTGTATAACCTTTGTAACCTCCTTATAGATGTACTAGTTTAATTTGACTTGTCGCCCTCTAGTGAACATGTTGGCCTCATAGAAGATATAAATATTGGCAACCTTAAGGGTTTCCATCCACCTTAGCCTCTTTAAATTATTTTGGAGGTAAGCAAGACGGTTTGTGTCAATGTAACAATACTCTCCTCCACTTAACATCCATCGTCTTTCGTAATAACTTGGAAAATCAAGAATCATTCCCAAGGTTTGTCTTTCTACCAGAAATCAAGAACATATATTAACAAGAGAAGATTTTCACTACTCAAGGGAGAGATATTTCATGCTGTAATTATAACCAATTTTATTTACTTGCATTGTGTCCTATATCAATGTGCTCTCTGATACCAATTGTAACATGCCCGTCAAGTGTTCCTTGGTGGTACATTCTTAGTAGCCCATGAAAACCTGTCCTAGAAAGTGCCGTTCAGGATTTTGATGAAAACCCTTAGAGTTTGTTAACTAGGCTCCTTGAGTGTACTCCGTAGTGGAAGTCTTTTTGGTCAAATAAACTACTAATGGTTGACTAGTGTTAGCGATTCAAGATTCCATCAATTATAATAGAAATTGCTGACTAAAATGGTCTCACATTGCGTTAGGTTCAAAGAAAATGGAAAATGAAGGGAACTATGGCCCTTTGATCCCTTCTGCCCATGGTTCTAAAGTGATGAAAGTCAGGCTTTCTAATCTCTAATGGTCCATTAAAAATGCAATTTTTATTCCTTCTTAGGAAAGCTCTCGGCTTATAGAGACCACCCAACCATAGGTTTGGATCTAGGGTCCATCCTCTCACTTCCCTCAAGAGAGTATTTTTAATCACCTACCACCTTAGGTTCAACATATAAAAATAGCTTCTTTGAATTATCTCTTGATACAAATTCGATACACGCCTTTAATTCATGACACAAAAACAAAGTAAAGAAATTTCTTCTTAATAGTTCCTTTAAGAAAAGTAACTTTTTACAACGTTTTCTATTCCAACTAGAATGATATCAACCTGAAGGTATTATTCTGTAGAAGTTCAATTCCTGAACTAGTATTGGAACTTCCAGGACACTATCTAGAAATTGAAGGATAGCGGGCAATTTGTAAGAGCCTAAGGACTTTATGACCAAAGTCCCCTGGTATCCTTACCTCCTCCTACCAACTAGAGTTCCCTATGACAAGACCTTTCATGTCATGTTTGGTCTATACTCAGTAATGTGAAACAAAAAAAGAAAACCCCTTGGAGTAGGTTTTATTCATGCTAGCCTTGGGGTGGTCTAGCACCATCAAGAACATTGCCTTAGTCGACGTTCTGTGCTCACTAGAATACTACCTTAGTTAGCGATCTATACTCAGTTATCCATCTTTTAGCCTAATGATTTTAGGAAATATTAGTACCTAACTTACAATCACAAACATCTTATTTTGAATGCATTATACATAAACTTTTAACAAATTTATTTCCAATACAAATTTTTTCTTTCTAAAAGTAATAATATCAAGGCAAAACATAGCATAAGTGGCAATACCTTCCAATAATATTCTCGGCATTCCTCTTTCTTGGGATCTAGTTCGGATTGAATCTAAACAAGAATTCTATTTTTGAGAACAACTCCCTTGATGGACTTTTCTCAATGGATTTTTGTGGATCCTTGCGCGTGATAAAAAAATATCTTAGTTAGTTTTATTACGAAAGGTATTCTTTTGACAATTTCATCTCAAGGTCTTTTATATACCAAGAATTAGAGTTCGTGTTTATCCATCAGAGGTTTTGTTATATCAATAAATAAAAAATATTAAGTCTCATAGTACCTTCCTTGCACTCGCTATGGTTCATCTTGTACAAACCCAAGTTACCCTTGGAATTTGCGGTTGGAAAATTCCTTTAAAAGATTATATGAAGGAAATGAATAAAATCCTATTTTTCGAATTTAGTTTTTGTTGCCAATTCATGGGATGATGGCCTACTAGTTCCCTCTATTATAAAAATATAGTACCTCGAGATCCGTGACGAGTGCTTGGTTGATGGTATTCATAGCTTCGTTTGTCATCCCCATACTCATCATTCTATTTGTAATGATTATATCCGCAACGTTATTGGTAGCTCCTGCCTTCCCAACCTTCATAACTTTCTTCTTCGGGGCCATGGTCTTTAATCACGAGATCGTAGAGGCAATTTTTGGGAAGAGAGCTTGGGGTTGTTGCAATTGGATTGATGGGAACTTGATTGATGGGGGTTTGGCGAACACTAGGAATTTAGGAAAATCGAGAAGAGTCTTGATTCCACAGGGAAGTAGGGTAGAAGGGATGGAGGATTCAATTTCAAGAGCTCGCGGAGTATCCTCATTGTCTCATGACAAGAATTCCCATCCTTGTACTTCTCTTGTCCCACTCCTTCTTGCTCTATAATCCTTAGAAGAGCCTCTCCTCTTTTGCTCAAGCTGCCCTCAAACGGCTCCTTATGTCTCGTATTTATAGCTAAATTGAAGAAAAAGGGTTGTGGCCAAGAAGAGGAGCTCTTTATGGAGGGTATCTTGGCAAATCAGCAATTTGGAAGCTTTCAAGATGCAATCTAACACTGGGGATTAGATTTTTGAGGTCCAGAGAGGCTACGAGAGATGCCATGACTGATTTGCATGGCTGCAGGATGATCTTGCTTCAATCCAAGTCTCTCATCGAACTGAGAAGAGGGGGAGATTGTCGAAGTTATCTATTGTAATATAGGAGGAGAATTCAGGCTTTTTCTTCAGCAATCTTGATCTCCAAATTTGGGAGCATGAGGAATCATTTTTTTTTTGGGATAAAAATAGGAGGGGGGGAGGCCGCGACGACTTGTTCATCATCATTTCCTTCTTTTTCTTCTTATTTCATTAAGCTTTAAAGCTTTAAACCTTGCCTTACTTTGCTAAGTTTTAAATGCATTTGATCAATTTTGACTTATGGCCCGTGACTCGCGTTTGCATGGTGACGTCCGAAAGGATGGCTACAATCCCAATCAACCCAAGAAAGTGTTGTGTTACGAACGTCGGACTATTTTGCTTGAGAATTTCTCTATTTGATGGTTTAGAATTCTTCAAGTCTAATTTGCGAGAAATCCGAAAAATTGAAAATAAAGTCAGAATATTACAACCACCTGCACCACAAAGATTTTTAAGTAGATGAGATATTTCATGAAAAATACTTTTTCAATAAAAGGTTGTAAGATTTACTAAAAGATAGAAAATTATTTTTGATTGAATATTCCAAAAGGTAGCTTCAATGGACTAGCTGGGTAAAGATGTTCTCAAACTTAAGGGACTTAATAGAGACATGAGTAGAAGCTAGGAACCATGTAATTTTTTATGATGAGTTAGTGGTTAAGGCATGTGAAAGGGGTCTGAATATTAATATCAATGTTGATTAATAGTTTGGCCATGATAGGCTCATGTCCATTGTATCTCACATTACAAAATGTGGGGAAATGAAGAATGATTGATTTGTTCTACCCAATGGAATGTGCAATTTGATGCTATATTATATATATATATATATATATATATACATACTTTGCTATTCACAATGTTTGGGATTCATTTGTTGTATGTGGCTTTCAATTGTTTGTTATGTCAAGTTATTGGTAAACAAGGCTAAAAAACTTGGTGATCATGCCATGATTTATTCCCATTCAATAGATGCAAGATGAAAATAAAGTGGATTTATTCTCTAAGAATGAAGAAATGTATTTGAATGTGCATTGTTATGCAATCATAAAGAGTCGGTTGCTATGGCAAGCAACACCGTGATTTGTCTCGCTCGGTGTAGGAAGCTGGGAGAAGACATGTTTTATTGAGAGAGTAAGCTCGAAAGACATGTTTAAGTGAGATAATTATTAAATATACCTTGTCACACTAACATAGGTATAAAAGGTATGAGACATGCAATTTTTTATATCTTTTTACCATAGTACAATTACTGTCTCTCATCTCACCTACTTGTAATCACTTTTCATGGCTTCTATTTCTTCTTTCCTATCTTTCTAGTCTTTCTCTCTCTTCTACTCTTCTTTCTCTAACATCTTAGCCCTTCCTTGACAAGTGGTATCAGATCATTGGTCTTTGATCCATTCCGTTCAATCTTTTCTTAGATTTATTCCACAAGCTTATTACTTCCTAGTTACTCAAGCATAGGGTGTTAGTTTGGGAAATGGATAAGTGCAATGACCAAGGAGACCAAGGACATCTGGTTATAGGTAACTAGAGTACTTGAAGAAAAAGTTGGAGGATCTTGGACAAAATGGAAAGTCATGCAGCCATACAAGCCATTTTAGAGGTAAAATGGTTAAAGATATGGAGAATAGAGTCAGTTTTGGTTAAAATTCTAGTTACTTTTCAAGGCACGCTTTGTCTTCATTCTCTCTTTTAAGCTTTTGGCTGAAGCTTTCATGGTGACTATCAATAAATCTCATCTCTTGCCTCTCAATGATCTTATCCTTTCTCTTAAGCTTGGCACATTGATTCCTTATCTTCTACTAATCATTATCATTACCAACGTTGAGGCATGACACCTAAGAAACAGTAGATCTAAGCCCAAAAATTGCACCACAAATTACATTGAATTCCTACTCTTCATCCCTAGCTCATCGCATCCATTGATCCCTTCTCCATTGCTTACTCACTTCTTGGACAAGTGTCCTATACCATTCTCAATAGAGGGATATACATATTTCAACCTTTAATCTTTCTTTTATTTATTGAAAACCCTAACACATAGTAGGGAAGAAATAGCCACATATCTAAAAGCTTTAATTTCTCCAATATTTGGATCTGCTCAACCTTCAAGACTTCTCTACTACCATTTGGGAGAAATATTGGCTTCAACATTGAAGACATTTCAAAGATTCCAGCACATTGAGCCTCTTGAAGCTCATAATGGAGTTATATTTTTTGGCTTTTGTTTAAAGGGATCAAATATTTGATATTCAAGTGTTCCAGTAGGCTCAGAGCATTGATTCTTCAAGTAGTTAATCTTGTTCAAGCATGTGTGGTATAAATTCTATGGATTATTGGAGCTTTATGATGGATTATGGAAATCTCTTCAACCATTGGACTGAAGCTTGATTCCAAGTGAATGAATCATCTCGTTCAACCTTGATCAAGGTATTTTATATGCTTAATCTCTAACATCTCTCAATATCCACTTGTTGAAAGCTTGTCCACTTATGGATGGGAGATTCTTGGTCAATTAATTCTTTGAAATTGATCAATAGATCAGAGATTAGTGTTTCTTCTCATTGATAAGAACTTTTTATTTGAAATTCAACATTCATTTCAATCCTATTTCATCATCATGAATGTCATTTACAATGTCTTGATGCATAACCTTGATCAGGGTTAAAATTAAGGGACCCATATGATTTTTAGTTTGTAGGTGGGTGGATGAATGTTTAGCTTATTACAATGGTAAAGAGTTTAGAAATTTGGGAAAATGTAACAAGAAAACCCTATTTTTAGCTACTTTTTGGTGATTTAAAAAAACTCTAAAAATAGCATTTGGACTAAAATGTGCCCCTAATTTTTACCTTGCCCCTAATTTGATTGTATGATTCTCTTTTCCCAAGAAAAAAAATTGTAAATGATAAGTACTTGTAATCAATGAATCACTAAATTGTGTTGGTAAGACCCTCAACTAGCCTCTATTTCTTAATTCCAATTTTCATAGATCAAATCTTGCATAACATTGAAGACTAAAAGAAAATTTTAGTTATGCATCTCATCCTTTTTTGCTTAATTAGAATTGTTCTACTATGTTGATATTCCTACCAAGGAAAAAGCTCAATGCCGAAGGAGATAGGGGGACAATAATGAGGTGAACCTCCCCCACTATTAAAGATCCTGAAGGGGTGTAACCAACCGACATAGGGGGAACTTTGCTCACCTCCCAATGATTCAAAGCTCATGTAGGGAGCCGATCATACCATTTTATCCCTCACCACATGTACTACCAGTGGAGTCATTGAGGATTTAAAGCTTTTAGCTAGATATCATTGATTGGGACTCCATTGATCAGTTACATGGATTATACAAGTTATCATAGGATTACTACAATAAAAATTTCAGCCATTATACTTCTTATAGTAGGGAAGAACTATATTCAGGTGTAGTAGGGTATTTAGACCTTCACTTTGGTTGGTTCTCAATCATCTACAAGTGTTACAAGTTATTCCAGATTGATTATAGGTCTTAGACAAAGCATTTCACTCAAACATTGAATTGGGACCACTTTTGAAATTTTTTTAACTTGGTTACAGGTATTGCAAAATAATTTAGAGAATTTTGAGGACTTGTATAGAATATTGTAGGTTGTATTCAACTTCTGTAGGTCATATACAATGTTTCATAGGGTTGGGAGACTTTATTTTTGACTTAAGAGAGGTGGATATACTAAAGCATTACTTTTACAAGGTACAATACTATTTTGTACAGTAATAAAATAATATTTTCAAAATGTTTTGCTTTTAAATTGCATTTGAGTGTTATAGATAATCCTTAATAGCTACTTATTGACTTTGTTTTCCATAAAAAAGTTATTGCTTCTTATATTGGAGTGAAAAGTTATAGCCATTTTTGTATCAAGGGGTCTACTCGAACTGCACTATACTAGTCAATAGAAATGGCTGGAAACAAGGGAGAGAACAAGCCTAATGATGATATTTAGTAACAAATTAAGGAAGAAGATGAGAAAATACCTGAGGCACATCATGATGATGAAGATTCTCAAGAATATGGTGCATATATTAGTCGTAATGCCACTGTTTGTAATATGAGACTAGGCATTCCATCAAAATTAGTTTCTAAATTGAATCAAGTGGTTGAACAGTTGATTTCAATCTAATATGAAAACCAATGGAGAAGTTTTTTCATTACACTAAATATTCATTGGACTAACTTAGTGCTCAAATCTCTTGTGTAGTACAAATGGCAAACAAAGAGAGTAGAGATAAATAGTCATTTCAGCCATCAAATAATAATCCTCAACGAGGTATCATTAGGAAGAATGGGATATCATACAACACGTATGAGATTGGATAGACTTCTTTTAAGGTTGATGAAACTATTTTAAGCATTCAATTGGTTGGCTCATAAGCCCTTTGCCTCTCTTGTCAACGGGGCTAGCAAGAGGTGTAGTAGTGGCCCCAATGGTAGCTTGAGTAGCCTGCACATTATCATGAGTACCTTGGGTGGCTTGTGTAGTATCCTTGTGAGCTTCAATGGCCTGAGCACTTCCTTCTGCACCCTCAATACTTGTACTTGCTTGCTTTTCTACAAAAATGGGCATGGCAAGTGAATCACAAGCACGAACCTCCTCCATGAACCCTACAAGCATGATTCAACCTTTAAACCCTCATGCATGAGCATAAAAAGTAATTCTACAAAAGCAACAAGGTGCTTTACATGGGTTAAAGTACTTATTCTTATGCAAATATTTCTCTTGCTTAGGGATAACTCCCATAAGGTAATCGAGCCACCAAGGACAAACATTTGCCTCCCATGCCGTCAAGTTCCTCTCACATAATGTTGGAGAATACATGGTATTCTCATCATGGATATCAATCCACTCTCTTGTAAATTCCAGAGCTACACCCAATGTCTTCTCTTCTACACATAGTAGTATCCATTTGCAACATTCTCGATCCAAATGACTCCATAATGATCAAAGCACTTACCATAAGAGAAGAAATGATTACTCCTCATGCAGAACAATCAAAATAAACCTATAAATCATGTGTTTGGATGAATACACAAGCTTTGGCATCTTCTTTGTAGTGTCTAAAGACTTCACTCCATCCATGAGACATACAAAAGCCTACAAACATTTTACAAAAAGTTAATATTGACACGTACATTAAGAAAATTTCAAAAAAGCAATATGGATGTATTGTGTTATGTCAACCTGCATGGCATGATTCTTCAAGGTAAGTTTGAAGAACTCCTCAAATGAGTCTGGCAGTTGTGGACCTTCTACTTGTATCCTTTGGATCTATAGCACGGCCTCCAAATGCAAATGATCCCAATATGTCTCTTTCTTTATGTAAACCCGAAAGAGCTTGTAATCACCAAAGTGAGGGTATTAGGGATCTTTAGACTTCATAAGACTCATAAGACTCATAAGATTCAGTAATATTTTTTTACTGCGTTGCACAACAACATGCATGAATAGAAAACATTGAAGAAAAAAGACAACACGCACGTGCTTTGTAAATACAAATTACCTTTCCGGAGAGATTTTTGAACTTGTAAGACAATACAACTTGTCTCTTGTGCTTTTGAGCATGTTCCCATCATCCCACCTTAGGCTAAATAACAACTTAAAGAAATCATCCCCATTTTGGGGATTGGCAATGCATAAGTACTTGTAACCCCTATCTTTGAGGTGCTCCTCTTCTGCTCTTATAGACTTATCTAATAGTTTCTTCCTCTCTGCCTCATCTATACCAAGAGCCTCAACCTTCGCAGTTTCTTTTGAGATAAATGCATGGAATTCATCTTGTCATGCAAAAACAAAAACAAAAATATAGCTAGAGATAGAAAAGCACATTCCATACAAGAGAGCTAGAGATAGAAAAGCACCTTCCATACAAGCTGATATATTAAATTGCAAGGAGAGTTATACCATGGAGCGGAACCATGATAATTCCTTCCCTCTATACTCATCTCAACCTCAGCCCACTTCCTCATGTCTGGACTCAATCTACCTAGAATGGATTCTTTGTTTGCAAGACCAAACTTTTGGAACATGTACACCTCATGAGCAATATTTAGAGTTACATGTGTCCTAGAAATACTATTGGAAACAAACATAATCAGAAATATGAGAATGTAATCATAAATATGACAATGAGAAGCATAGTTTAAGGAAGAATACTTATGCATTGGTGGTATCCAATGTGAGTAGTAGCTCTACTTCCTTCTCCATTAGCACCTCAATGAATTGACACCGTACACAAATATGAAATTGAGCATTGTCGGAGTACTCTATAATTGAAAATCAGATAATATAAGAATAGGATACATATATTCAGTGCCTACATGTATAATGGAAAAAGTATAAATGATTACTTTCTTTCTTTGATGCGTATCCACCATGGTTTTAGCCTATGGTTTCCATCCCAAACCAATAACTTCTTGCCACTAAGATCTTGCCATTCTCTCCCAAGAGCCATCTCAAACTCCTCATTTCTTTGATCCTAAATCGGACCCCAGTCATCTAGATTGTTGGCTATCATAGGTATGGTCTCCCCTTTAGGACCCACAATTGACACAGGGAAGTGTCCCATAGTCTCTAGATAACCAGTAGAATCAAAGGAAGGAATTAACCACTGAGCATCGTCTGTGGCAATTCCGAATGCCTCATGAGCCACCAATCTACAAAGAGGCATGACAGGATGCAACATCCTCTTCTTGACATAAAATTGGCTAAGTACATCCTTCATCAAGCCTAGAGAGACTTGCTTCCCCAGGTGCCTTGTGTGCTTTTGTTGTTTTCCATCCTCGACCTCCCCTTGAGCATTATCACTACTCATCTTTTCATTATTGTCTAGACCCTCATGGTGCACATTGGTATCTATAAACACAAATGTTAATAAACAACAATAAAAAACAATAGTAGCAAAGCAATTATATATATAATGATAAACAACAATGAGTGAAATAAGCAACTATGACATATAAATGAAATGAACATATAAGTGACTACATGTCTGCTCAGTAATCTTGTCAATGGTATTAGAGTCATCATCTACTTGTGCTTCATCGTCAATGAACACACATATTTTTGGACCACATCCTTTCTTCTTTGGAGGAGTGTCCAAAGGTCTCACACATGATTATGCTTCCTGGTCTATGATCCGCCTAGGAGCACATCCTAAATGTAGCTTCATGCTGACTTGACATTTACTATGATGTGAGACATTCCTTTCGCTTGCCAGGCACTCTTTTTGGTGCCATAATATGAAATCTGAGCATAAACCACAAATAAAATTAAAATTCGTGATGCCATTATGTATTACTTAATGTTATTGAAATCCTCTTTTAGCATAGTCACAAAGTGAGTGCATATAAAAAATCACACAACAATAGACATACACATACATTTTACTCCATAAGATTACCAATACTAAGCCTATTGGAAAAATATTGTATTGTATTATGTTCTAGGTTTCTCTCACACTTTCCCGGTGGCTCTAGCTACTAACTGTGTAACAAACCTTGATGGTTGGTTCTAGCAAGAAGTCAAAGAAATCTTTTGAATCCCCTTAAAAAGGTCAAAAGTCTTAGGGCAATGACTTGGATTTGGATACGAACCCGAAAGATGATAGAAATAGTGAGAGAAGGAAAATTTAGATGAGGATGATGGGAATAACCCCTAAGATAAAGGATAACATCAATAAATCATTAAATGGTACTTGCAAATCTACTATGAAGACCTTATAGTATTCCAAGTGTAATAGTTTAAGCCACTTGAGAGTAGATTGTGGCATGATATCTTGTGTGTGTATGCATGATTGAAAAGTAAATTGTAGTTTTTGACTAGTTTTAAACCCACTTGCTCAATGACACAAATAGAGAAGATAGAGGGATCGGTAGTAGCTGCCTAGACCTAGTCTAAGTCAAAGACTTAACTTTTCAAATATTGAGTGGAGATGCTTGTGAATTAGTTTTTTACTATTTTTTGTGGAAATTTTATGCTTCATCTTTTGAAATCCACTAGTGTATCAAACGGGGCAACTTATAGCCACTATGGAATTGATCAAAGTAGCTAGACATGAAGGGCACTACACACACTATGGTTGCCATTGCAATTTCTTGGACATCCAGTTGCCATCCCGTCCACTTGGGAGACTTGAACGATCATTGTGCATCTTGAATCATACATTAGATATCTCTTTGGGCCTCATAGTGATAGGAATTGTGTATAGTGCTTACACTTGCTCCACAAAGATAGAGGTTTCACTTTGAAAGTCTTGTGGTACATGCAATGGGAAAAACATAGGGAAAGAGGTCCTTTCTTTTGATTGGCTCTTTTTCACCTATTAGACGTGACTTTGATGAGCTCATTGTTGAGCACCAATATCACAACTATCTTGTGAGCATTGTTAAGCTCATCACCTCCATTAACACTACCAATTTGACCCACATAGAGGGGGTACTACTAAGTCGTTGTACTACTAGCATCTCCAACCTTCCAAGAGGACCAATCTTCAAACCATCAAAGGAAAAGTTAGCACTTACCTCAAGTTCCACTCTAAGGGATTAAATGGTCACATGCTCTTGGGCCTAGAAGTCATCTTGAGACTTGGCAATTGCATGGGTAGGTAGAGCTATACATCGCCACTTTTCTAGAAAAGGACTTAACCCATCCCAAATTGTCTATTCACCATCACCTTGACTTTTGGATGATGTTCTACCTCAATTTTCTCTTGATGCCACCCCTGAGTTGTGACGCTAAAAACTTTCATGCGGAATTCAACCAAATCTATGAAGAGGATTTTTAGACCTTATTGTTTGTTGAGAGGTGGGAGAGACCTTTTAGACTAGGTCATGGTTAATGGGCTATTAAGACCTTTATAGGCATTTGGATGTTGTAGCCCATTCAAATGGCCTAATAAGGCCCATGTAGCCTATTTGGAATTTCCAACCTTTTTATCTTGTTGACAATGTTGTTTTTTCCTAAGCTTTTCAAAAAGAATTTTTTTGCAAACTCTACCCATTTTTACAAATGAGCAACATATTCAAGACATTCGAGAAAGCGAGAGCAATGTGTAAGCTATTTATTGAAAGGAATTAGCCCAAAACCTAAGTGGATGGGCCCTTACACGAATAAAAGCATCCAATTGTGCCCCGCCATTGCATATAGCTTTGCCAAGTTTTGAGCAGCCCTCACAATATAGATCTCTAATCACTGACTCATTCACCATATCAATGATTGGATTAGTGGTCTCCCTCTCTAGCTTGATAAGCATCCCCCACTTTCACTTGGCCTTCTCTCTCTCTAATTATAGATTCTTAAATATCTTGCCCAAAGCAAAGATAATACATGATGAGTTTCTCCTATGAAAAGGTTTTTTTTATCATGGGAAAGTTGATTCTAATGAGCTTTAGGAAAAGGTTGTAATTGAAGCCATAAAATGCAAAGGCAACTCTACGATCACATGATATCTAAGGATCTAGAATGTAAGCGACTTCCGAGAAAAAATGTCTCTTGCATGACAAGCTTCATGCTTCCATATGAAACTATATCTATTCAACATGTTCTGAGGAATTTGATTTAAAGCTATAAGATTTCACATCTTGATCTCTCGAAAATTTAGCTTACTTTAATTCTGAGGCTTTATCAATATTGCAGTACCTGATGGGAGCTAAAGAAATGTATCAACACTTGAAATCTTCTTGAAAGCTTCTCTACTACTTCTGATGGACCACTACCCATGCACAAGCATGAAACTTCAATGCAAAAGTGCTCCACACCTCCAAACTAGGTAAATTCACTCACTTTCTAGTGTTCATCATAAGGGTGATGTTGTCTCCCTTCAATAAGATCCATCCTAATGGTTTTCGAGTCTTCTTCTTGACAGACACTTCCTCTACATCATCCAAAATGAGATTCATATATTCATCTAAGCTGATAATGCGCCCTTCAATCCTCAGATATTTTTGCTTGAAAAGCCAAATTTGGATGCAGGATTTACTTTGAAGGAATCGAAATATGAGAGTTATAGGCTTTGTCATAATTTGATGCACTTTGGTAGTTGCCATGGCTCCTAATTGAATGCCCTCAAGCTGAACCTTTATTAGGGTTGAATCGATGGGTAGTCTTAGTCAATCCATTGGTAGTCTGAGCCATAAGGATTAAAGGGAAATAATCTTACCCACTTAATTGACATTGCTTGAACTAGGTGCCATGACTGCTCTATGGTGTCTATTTTAACGTGCTTGTTGTAATGTCATAGCCTATTGTAACATGCCCTGACAGCTTTATGGTGCATTGAAAGCTGTATTTGCATTGAAAGATTACCTGATGAGAGGAAGGAGTTGAGCTCAATTCTGGTCTACATCCATGCAAACAATTTGGCTACTCTTGTAGCCAATTGAAGATGAACTTGGAGCTGCTTCTCCACGTTCTCTCACAAGAATGAAATAATCAAAATCCCTTGCCTTTCAAAAGTTGACCCACTAGATAATAAGGCCTTAGGGCCTACCCACACTTATGAGGACATTTGTGTCAGAAGACCCATTAAGGTTTCATTACCTACAATCAACCCTATGCCTCTCTCTTCTAAATTCATTTGATTTTCCATGGTGCTAGAAAATTTCTTGATTGTCCATCGTAAAAGCCATCAAGACCATTAAATTTGGCGATTCTCCAAATGCAAATAGAATTCATCCAAAATTGTCTAATGGAAAATTCATCAGCTAAGAGCTATAAGACTCCTTAGACCACTCTGTGAGTTGGCAAAAAGGGATGGCAAGGATAATATTAACCTCCCTACACCAATAAAGGTGGAAATGGAAGAGGTTGGAGACCTTAAGACACTAGAGTTAGGTTATGATTACGGGGATTTTAATGCCCCAGTGTTGATCCTGAAGGAAAGGACTAAATGCTCTCCTCCTTATAAGGATCTCCCAGTGTTTCATGGGCTGGTTAATGAGGATCCAATGGTGCATTTATGAGAATATGTCCTTACTTGCCTTGCAAGTGGGTTGAATGATATTCATCAGATGCTCATATTCTCAAGTACCCTGAAGAGAGAAGCTAGGAAATGGTACTAGAGTCTCCCAAGAGGGTCGATTGAATCCTTTGATGAGCTATGTGATAAATTTTTAGATGAATATGAGAAGGAGGTGCCTATGACCCAAGTTTTAGGGTAGCTGATATAGATTAGGCATGAGTCCTATCCTTTTGTTAAAGAATACGCTAGAGTCTTTGATGATCTTCTGAGGCTTTGGCCAAGAAGAGCTACTGCATTGCCAAGTGATGTGCTATGTGAGCTCTTTTTGAGTGGCTTAGACATTAACATGCAAATCCAAGTGGGAATGCGGAATCCTAAGTCGTTAAGGGAAGCAAAGATGTATGCCATTGATTATGAGGGACATATTCAAAGATGTTGGGACAAGTTTTGGATTTTTCCTCGCTTAGTACAAGTGCATCCTAGATTCCAACCATTTCTACAAGGAGATAGCTCGCTTGTTGATACCAAGGCAGCCTATGAGGGGAACCTTGGTAGCCAAAATCTCCAAGTAGAAAATGGCAATAGTAGGGATAATATACCCCATGGAGATAAAAATATTCCAAGCCCAGTAAGTTCCATCAAGGTTTGCAATGCTCCCATGGGAGGTAGTTGCGATGGCGGCATTGATAGGACCATCCGGCCTATGAGTATGAATAAGTGTGCTATGAGTGGTCCTAGTTGTGCTGCTAGTAAGGCTCTTGAGAAGCCATTTCAACTTAAAAGATGAATCATGCTTTCGAGTAGATGTTATTCCTTTTAGTAAAAGCATGGTTCTTATGGCTAAGTAGTTGCACAGTGGACAAAAGCAAGTATAGACCTCTTGTATGAAGAAGATGCATGATGCCAAAGGTCCACATGTACTAAATAGAAGTCATAAGGATGTGAGGACATCTGGCTATAGCAATAAATCCACATTGAGTCCATTGGACCAATGTGGGCAGTCGAGGTAGCCTAAGAATACAAGAAGGGATGTGAAATGGGTTTGGAAACCCAAGAATGTGGCTGGTGCATTAGATACAAGGTCAATAACACCATGCGGATATATTGTGATCAATTCCCATGTAGGTGTGATAAAAGACCATAATGATATGTCTAACAATATGCACTGCCCTAGGATACAGTCATGTGATGGGTCTCGGATTGAAACCCTACCTAATTTTGGTTGCAGCACTGACAAAACCCTACCTAATTGACAAAACCCAAATAGGGAAGGTTCGAATGAGTACCAAGTTGTGATTCTTTCTGCCGAAGGAGTCTTTAAGCTGCTTGAACGACCAGTTCATTTGGATGACAATAAATGTGGGACATGTGAGCCCAATGATGTCATTCACCTAGCCAATGGTATCCAAGGAAGGATAGGCCATATCAAGGTTCTATCAGTAGAAAGGCTTGGGTTATTGGATTTGGAAAGGCCTAAGCTCAAGCCTTGAGCTATGTGGCATGAGTAGCATGGGGCTAGCCGTCCTATTGTATGCTATCCCTGGTATCTTGGTTAGTTTGATACGTTGTGATGTATATGCCAAGGACACCATGTATTGTATGGATTAGAATGACCTATCTATTTTAGGCTAGGAAGGCTGGTTGCTTTGGATATTATGATTAGACTACATTAGGCCAAGAGGGCTCTATGTCCGTTTGGTGCAGGTACAGTTAATGGTTTTTTGTTTTAGTAATTGCATCGTACAAGTTGACGAAATCACTGGAGGGAGCCTTTGCTGTGAAGGAGCTTCTTGTGGCCATTCTAGGTGGTTTCGTCCCCTTTTCGAGTCTCTTCCCTTAAGAAAATAATAATATATGTGCGTATAAGGGTTAATTTCTTTTGTTTGTTAGGGACTAGCACTTGAGGCATGAAGTCCCAAGTTTAGGCTCTGTATGTCTGGGGGAGGTTTGAGTAGTCGTTGCCTCCTGCAAAGGCATTGTCAAGTACTGAAAGACCTATTTTGGACGAGAGTTCTAGTGACACTATTTTGCTGACCTGCTAGGCGGCCGTTCTAAGAGTTCCTATTAGTTGCGAGTTAGTTAGAGAAGCCTACTAAAATGATGATGAAAAGAGGCAAAACCCTTAATATTTGAAATACAATATATGAATATACGGAGGTGTGTAAAAAGGAGTTCTAACTCCTATAAAAATAGAAAAGGAAAGAAAGAAAAATCCTTGAGCTGTTGTTTATCGCCTTGTGAAGGCCTGGTAGGTTCCTAGGGATGAGACAAGACCTGGGGTTGATGCCTTGTCTTCCGAGGGGTGGCATCTAGCTAAACAACAAAGAATACAAGAAGGTTGGAGTGAAAATAAAAGTGAGTGGAATATATAAAAGGAAAATGAATAGTGTCGCCTTGTGAGGGCTTGGTAGGTTCTTGGTTGGGTACCGAGACGAGACCTGATGCCGATGCCCTATTCTCCTTAGGTCACTACGCTCAGCTCCCTCCTTTTTCCACACTCGAGTATGGAAAATAAGAGGCTAAAGAGCAATGTGCTAAAAGATAATATTTGTTGATCAGACTATAGGAGTTCTCGCCTAGTAGGAGCTCCTAGTTGAGTTGTCCTTAGTTAGGTAGGTAGTTTAGACCACCACTTAGGATGACCTCTTTGATCATTCTTTTTAGCTCGACTGTCTTGGAGCAGTTGGTTAGTGACTATTTTGGGTTTTCTATCAGATTATGCTGGACCTACTCCTCGTGGATTTTATGCCTTGGTTTTGACAGGGGGTAGGGTAAGAGATGTGATGTGTTTTGTTGTGTATTTATTTTTTATCAGCTTGATGCTCTTTGTGGTTGTGTTTATATGCAAATTCGTTCGTGGGATTCGATGGGTTGAGTCGCCCTATCCCGTGGTCGCCAATGAGAGTTGGGTTTAGGACCCGATTTGGACTCGTTCTTGAAGCGATTGAGCTCGTTTTTGGAGCCGAAAAGTGTCTGGGAGATGGTAAATAGCCAATTTTCATGAAAAATCAAACGGTGGCGGATGGCCAAGCTAGAGTTTTCCTAGATGCATTTCGACATTAGAAATCCAATGCAAGTCTCTGTTTGTCGATCGGAGGTTGTTTGACTCCCCATTTAATCCCTGCAAGGGTTGGTGTTATAAAGTAGCGACTTTTTATAGATTTCGACGTCACAAAGCCAACCGTCTAGTCGGATCACGAATCGGAGTCCGTTTGCACCCCAAACAGGCTGAAAACCCTTCCATAGTAGTGTAAAAGTGGTTTTTTTTAAACTGGACATTTTATAAATGAAATAAAATGAAACTCTAAATGAAGAAAACATGCAAAAACATGTCATGATGTAGGGAGGGGCGTTTTTTGATTGATGCCCCATTTTTTGGGGATGTATGTGCCTCTTGGATGCTCAATTATGTAGAGAGAGAAGGGGAGATCCCTTATTTATGCAAAGAGGGCAAGATTTTGATGGTAACCACATGCAATATGATGAAGGGAATGAAATTCTGATTTTTAGTCTTTCTCTCTCCTCCCTCTCTCTCTTGCATAGAGGCACTTCATGTGGCAAGAATCAAGAGGAGAATCGCGTGATGGATGCTTGTCTGGGAGGCACCGGATTGTTCCAAGAGGCTAAGGAGGCTGAAGGCTGAAAATCTATGCTGAAATCCATGGCTGGTTGGTCGATACACAGTCCCAATTAATTATTCAAAAAACCCGAAACATGCAAAAAGGTAGTATGCTCTATTTTATGAAAGAATTTTGCTTGTTTTTTATTGTTCATGGTCTAAATGGTGTGCATATGGGCTGAAATTTTATTTGAATGTTCCTTGCATTATTTTTGAGGGTTGCAATCACTATTATGTAGAACCCATATTGATTTACAACAACTATAAATTTTCAAAACCCGAAAAAAACACTAATTTTGATGGAAATTGATAGTTTCTTTGATTTTGAGTAGGAAAAAATGAGTGGACATGGGATCAAATAAGGAAAAATGTTGAGTTTTAGTTCAAATAATCAATCATTAAAAAAAATAGGAAATACCCATTTTCTATTAAAAATAAATAGGAAAAATAGAAGAAAATGAGAAAAAATGGATTTCTTGCGTTCGAAAAAAATGGAAAAATAAGATCTATGTATGTGAATGTTTGAGGGGCTGAAACATGAGGTTAAGCCTCAGTTTGGCCCTTGCCCTTTGTGTTAAAGTGCGTATTTATTACTTTTACATACAAAAAATGACATAAAAAACCCTCTACACCTATACATCACAGCAAAATTTAAACGGTGAGGGGGAGAGTGATGTTACACAATAGTTTAAATGTTGAAATAATAAAATGTCTAATTTTTCTCTTTATGCATAACATTTAGGATGCGGTTTATTTTGAAAATAATGGATCTAGCAACATGAGGGTTAGCCTTGGTGCTAGGTTCCTACAACGTAGCATTACATATTAGCGGAAATTCATTAAAAGGATTGTTTTTGCATGATACATAGGCTAATTTTATACCATAATTGGTTGTGCACAGTAAAGTATCCACCATTAGATGAATCATATACACATGGTATCTATTCTTGGTATGCATAGCAATTGGTTGAATGATAAATGACCCACGCTGGAGAGAGTAAGGCATCTAAGCTGTAGGTCCAGATGGTGGGTCCAAGGGGGCAAGTGAGGATTGGTACATTACTGGAACGATATAATATTGGTACCAAGAGCGAATTCTGTTTCATATGTGTTGTATGTGTTAGTGATGCATCGAGGGGCCAATCCCCAAGGTGTAGGAGGGTTCCACTGGGGCCGTAGCAATCAGCCGAGGGGTGCCTCCTATGTTGTTCTATGTGGTGAATTACACCAAAATGTGTAGGGTCTCCCTCTGAGGAGTCTGAGAAGATTAAGGGTTGGACTGCAAAACACGATACAAACGCAAAATGTACATACAATGGCAAGGCAATGTGTCTTGTAGGCACTCCTGACCGCGAGGCTGTGGGGTTGTCTTGTGCATGTCAGAGGTCCGGCTAGTGCCATAGCCAGTACCAGCCCATTTTAACTTTCCATCAACATCTCCTCTTATGCTTGGAAAAAGAACAAATTTGTCAAGATTGTGGGAGAGAAGGAAGGAGTCTCACTTGAAGCTTTCTTGCTTGCACAATGGGGGAATACACACAAGGGTGGAGGCTGAAAACAGTTTTCCTCTTCTTAGTTGTGTAAGCCAAAAGAACTCAAGTACAAAGAAATAGAAGAACCCTCTATATGGGTCTCAAACCAAACTCAACTAACTAAGGTGGCATACTAACTGAGCCACGAACTAGAGTAGATAAGGATAGCTATCATGTAGCTATTATTCATGGGCGGTGTACCAACCGCGTCTGCAACTGACAAGTCGGTGACATAAATACACAACGGTCACCCTGGCGTATCACGAGTGGAGCTCGATATCTCAACACTCCCCCTCGAGCTCTATCCCAATTCCTGTACACCAAGCAGGTCTCTGAACTTGCGCAGCTTCTCTGCGCCTAATGCCTTCGTGAATATGTCAGCTACCTGATCCTTTGTGCTGACATAAACTAGATCAATAAGACCTAGTAAAACCCTCTCTCGCACATAGTGATAATGCACCTCAATGTGCTTTGTTCTAGCATGATAGACTGGGTTATTTGCCAAGTGTATACTACTCATGTTGTCACAATAAATTACTATTGGTCCATCTGTAGACTGATGCATATCATAAAGTAGCTTATGCAACCAAGCTACCTCACATGCAGCCATTGCTGCACCCCTGTACTCAGCCTCTGTGCTCGACAAGGCAACTGTAGGCTGTTTCTTGCTGCTCCAAGTGACTGCAGCACTCCCAAAAGAGAACACATATCCATTGGTAGATCGTCTATCAGAAATACTACCAGCCCAATCAGCATCAGTGTATCCATGCAACTGTATCTGAACCCCAGTCTCATAAAATAGTCCATACTGCAATGTGGACTTCACATACCTGAGTATGCGTCTAGCCGCATCCAAATGTGGTTTCCTCGAAGCCTGCATAAACTGACTTACCAATCCAACAGCATAGCTCAAATCTGGCCTGGTAATAGTCATATAAATCAAACTTCCTACTATGCGTCTGTACATAGTAGGGTCTTCTAGAAGCTCACCTGCATCTGTGCTCAGCTTCACATTTTGCTCCAAAGGAACTGAAATAGGCTTACAGCCTGTCATCCCATATTTGGACAGCATGTCCAATCCATACTGCCTCTGCAAGAGTTGTATCCCACTTGGTGATCTAATCACCTCAATGCCCAAGAAATAACGCAGCTCTCCCAAATCCTTCATCTCAAACTTCTGCTTCAATAGCATTTTCACATGAAGGATATCTTCATCACTGTCACCTGTCATAATCAAATCATCAACATAAATGACAAGTAGCATAATACCTTTCTCTGTTTTTCTCACATAAAGTGAGAAATCTGCCTTGGAAATCTGAAAGCCAATAGTGACAAGATACTATCCTATCTTGTCAGACCATGCTCTAGGTGCTTGCTTCAAGCCATACAAGGCTTTCTTCAACCTGCAAACAAACTCAGGATGAACAGCATGCATATAACCTGGTGGCTGCTCCATATAGACCTCTTCTTGCAAATCACCATGCAAGAAGGCATTCTTTACATCCATCTGATGTAAAGACCATCCCTTTGATGCAGCCATAGCAATGACCGCTCTTACGGTTGCCATCCTTGCAACCGGACTGAATGTTTCTTCATAGTCAATACCATATGTTTGTGCATACCCCTTGACTACTAATCTTGCCTTGTATCTGTTCACAGAACCATCTGCATTGTGCTTCACCTTATAAACCCACTTACAGCCAATTGCATTTTTACCTTTAGGCAAAGGTACCAATTCCCATGTAGCATTTGCTTCCAAGGCATCCATTTCTTCATCCATGGCTTTCTCCCATTTTTCTTTTCCCATGGCTTACTCAAAAGAAGTGGGTTCTGGTTCCTGCATCACTTTGACCATATATGCATAGTGAATGGCTGTAAATCCATCATATTTCAGCCTATCCACAGGATACCTAGCTCTCGCAGACCTGCGCAAAGTAGGTTCACTCCCAGGTGCTCTCAAAACATCCCTGGTCTTCCTTACTCCATGTGTAACAATAGAAGGAATACCCAACTCATCATCAATGCTCTGTTCTTAGCCACTGGATTCACCATCCACATAAGAGTGACCTGCATTCACATCAAACATGGGCCGATCAACCTTCTCTTTTCCTTTTCGTGATACCTGCATACCACTATCTGCATTACTTTGAGAAGATTCTCCTGATCTCAATCTGCCTGTCCATGGCGAAGAATGTGAACCATTGCTAGAGGACGCTCCAGGTCCACTAATATTTTGTGACTGCTGCTGTGAATTCTGTGCAGCATTACCATTTTGTGCATCTACATCATCAATCACATTTACTGGTTTATACCAGCTACTCATCTCATCAAAAACAACATCTCTGCTCACTGTAAACTTACGAGTAGAAGGGTTATAGCATCTATACCCTTTTTGCTGCAGAGAGTAACCAATAAAGATGCACTTCTCAGCTTTTGGATCCAACTTGGATCTCAACTCATCTGGCACATGTACATAGGCAATGCAACAAAAAATTTTCAAATGAGAAATATCTGGTTTCCTACCAGTATACCTCTCCTCTGGAGTCATTCCATGTATTGCTGCAGTGGGAGTCCTGTTCATTATGTAGACTCCTATAGCAACTGCTTTAGCCCAATAAAAATCTGGCAAGTCTTTTTCATTGAGCATGGCATGAGATACCTCTCCAATATGCCTGTTTTTCCTTTCTGCAATTCCATTTTGTTGTGGGGTATGATTGCATGAATATTGCTGCTTTATGCCATGCTCCTGCAGGAACCTTGCAAACTCATTTGAGAGGTACTCTCCCCCTCCATCTGACCTTAGGCATTTTATCTGCAGGCCTGTTTCTTTTTCAACCATCGCTTTAAGAGTTTTGAAATGCCCAAAAACTTCACTTTTCTTTTTCATAAAATACACCCAAACTTTTCTGCTATAGTCATCAATAAAACTGACAAAATAATGACAGCCTCCAAGAGATGCAGCTTTAGTTGTCCACACATCAGAGTGGATTAATTCCAATGGCTTCTTACTCTCTTGAACATGTCTAGGAAATGGTTTCCTTGCCTGTTTTCCAAATTGACAGGCTTCACATACCTTATGCATTTCTGCAACCTTGAATTTCGGCAAACCTGCAACAATATTTTGGGCCTGCATTGATTTAAGTCGCTGTATATTAACATGACCAATGCGTTTATGCCAGATATCAATATCTGCAACTACACCGGTCCCATGTGCAAACATTGCTGCACTCAATTCAGACATGTCTGCATCCAATGTAAACATTCTGCCCTTCTTCTTTCCTTTTGCTATCAAGCGACCTTTATTTTTCATATCCTCAACAAAGCATCCATGAGGATTAAATCTGACCTGCAAGCCCTGCTCAACCATTTGACCAACAGAAACCAGATTCTTGGTGATATTCGGGACATGAAATACATCGGAGAGGTATTTCTTTTTCCCATCCTGCATAGACAAAGGAATTTTTCCAATCTGCACAATAGGATGTGCAGTATCATCACCAGTCTCCACAAATCCTGGTTTTTCCATTTTTCTTGCATCCTCCATCCATTCTGCATGACCTGTCATGTGGTTTGATGCACCTGAGTCAACATACCATACATCATTGCTTTCTTTTGCACTTGTCACAGAATTGTTCATGTGCTGCACCATAAACAAGTGCTCATTTCTGTCATCACCCTGTCTACTAAAAGATGCATAATTCCCTTGTTGCAGTTTTCCATTCATGATGTCATTCTGCTTTTTATAGCAGTCTTTAGCCATATGACCCATTTTACCACAGTAGTAGCATTCAACATTACTGTTTGCATTTTGGCCTCTTTGCCATCCACCACGACCTCTTTGGCTCCCCCTGCCTCTAGAGTTACCATGTCCTCCTCCATAGGACTGGTTTTCTTGAGTTTGCTGCATATTCTGATTTCTACCACGGCCTCCATATCGGCCTCCTCTACCTCTGCCTCTACCTCTTCCAACATTTGAGTAGAAGACAGCTTCTTTTGAAGTTCCTCCTGAAGAAGATGCACCACCATTTCTCTGTTCCTCAGAGATTAGAAGAGCAATCAACTCCTCAAAATCAGGAAATCTTTCACGAACTAAAATGGATGTCCGAAACTGCGCATAATCCTTTCCTAGACCATTCAAGGTCACAGAAACTAAATCATCATCTTCCACTGGTGACCCAATGGAAGCAAGTGCATCTGCAATCTTCTTCACCTTCATGTAGTAGTCGTTGATGCTCATATTTTCTCTTTGCACATTGTGCAACTCTTACTTGAGCTGCATTTTCCTGGCTTGCGTATTTGTGCTATACATTTTTGACAAAGTATCCCATGCCTCCTTTGGCGTACTTGCATCCTGAATATGCACAATCATAGAGTCTGAAATGCTGATAGACAGCCAATACATAACTTTCCTGGCTCTCTCATGCCATGCTTTAAATGCCTGCATTTGCTGTTGATTGGGAACATCAGGAAGAACTGGTTCTTCTTCATTTCCTACAACAAATTCCCAATATCCTTTTCCCATAAGGAAATTCGTCATTCTAAACTTCCATGCTTGGAAGTTGTTCTTGTCAAGCTTTTCAATGACAATCTGTGAAAGAGAATCAGATGCCATTACAGAAGACTGCAAAAAATTCTGTCACTGCAAAAACCACAGCTTCACCCTCACAAGGGAAAATCTGCAAAACTGGCGAAAGTGGTTTTTGACCACACAGTCACTTCCTAGTGACGATTTTGCATCAACAGGCAACAGGGATGATTCTGTAACTCCCAATGTCTCTGTGCACAAGCATACAATGCAATTTTTACAGTAACTATTCACCGACCTGTAGAACAGTGGCTGCACAGCATAAAACTGGGCCTTTTCCTGAGTGCGTGCAGAAAACTTCCGCCTCCAAAACAGGCCCCGAAATGGCCTCAAATAAAAAAAACAAGGTCGCCTAGGCCTAAAGCCCTCTCCCGCAGCATATATTGCCCTCTTGCTTTACCGCGAAGGGCGTCTCAACCTGAGACAATGCACTCCTGCACTTTTCGGCTGTGCTACCTGCAGAGATCTGCTCCCAAAACAGAAAATGAAAGCAACACTGCTCCTCTTACCAGAACACCGCGAGCTTGGCTTGCTTTCTTGAGCTCCTTACCACGAACAAGGCTCTGATACCATGTCAAGATTGTGGGAGAGAAGGAAGGAGTCTCACTTGAAGCTTTCTTGCTTGCACAATGGGGGAATACACACAAGGGTGGAGGTTGAAAACAGTTTTCCCCTTCTTAGTTGTGTAAGCCAAAAGAACTCAAGTACAAAGAAATAGAAGAACCCTCTATATGGGTCTCAAACCAAACTCAATTAACTAAGGTGACATACTAACTGAGCCACGAACTAGAGTAGATAAGGATAGCTATCATGTAGCTATTATTCATGGGTAGTGTACCAACCGCGTCTGCAACTGACAAGTTGGTGACATAAATACACAACGGTCACCCTGGCGTATCACGAGTGGAGCTCGATATCTCAACAAAATTAACAAAGAAAAGGCAATGTTGGGATGCCCTAAGTGTGATATAATCCATTTATATGATGATTGCCCAAGAAGACAGGCATCACCAAGTGGCTTTAACATTCCATCAGTTTCCTTGGGATTGTTTAGGATAGAGACTCTTGATGATGATGTGATGCCTATACCACTTAATGTAATGACCCATGCATAAGTGAAGCTACCCATATGGGGAAAAGTCGTACTTCTTGCTAGGGTAAATTTTATTTTTGCGAGCTTTCCTTTTCATTCTTTTGCAATCAATCCTTTTTTTAAAGCTTTTTTGTGCAATGTACCAAGGATTTAATATTTGCGAGCTTCTAGTTTCATGATTTTGTAAATGTTTAGTTTTCTTTTAGCTTTCAAAAATTAATGTTCCCACATGTAAACCTTTTGGTTAAGCTTTTGTCAAATAAATATAAATTGAACCATTAGAAACCCTCATTGAGTGGAGTAGGATTAATTTTTCAGTTAAATATCTTAACATTTTTGCAAATCTTAAGTTTGGTGAAATATTAAAAGAGTTTTTTGAATTTAAAAAACAAGTGTTTTTTAAAGCATACCAAGAGAGCCCACCATGCATAGTTAATAAGCAAAACCACATGGGAGGGAATGACCAAGAGTATTTATTATCTTTTAGAGTTTCTATACTAACAAAGAGAAATACGTACACACAAAACCATAGCTTTAGTAAAATTACTATGACAAGAGAAATATCTACAATATAGTGAGAAAGGCCTCAAATCACATGTCCAAAGATAATGGTATTATTCTAAAACTAGAGCATCTCTATGTAAAGAACTAGTCCATGTGCAATTTTTGAGAGGCACTATTAGTGTAGCAAGTCATCAATCTCCATGCAAAGGCAATGGTGACCATCCTTGGCACTAGTCTTTCCAAGGCCATCACATTGTGTAAACACATCCAATACATAATTGCATTGCTATGTCAAGGTGGCAAGTAACCACCTAATGAAAACACAACTTATTAAAATATATTCAATAAACTATTTCCTAACATTCCAAGTATATGAGACATCACCTATTAAAAAATAATGATCTCTTTGTATCACCCATAGCAGGAATCCCATGAATCTTCATAGGATAGACAGAGCCATCTAGCACATAGCTCTGATGACCTAGAAAGTGAATTGCATCAATGGCCTTACCAACCTCTTGGTTGTATGACCGTTTTCGTGTCGCTACGCGGACATTGTGTGAAAAACTCTAGAGTGCATCATCATTCAGCTTTCTTATTGATCTAGAGAGTTAATGCCATATTAGTCATTAGTATTAGTGTCCGTGGTTTAAAAATACTAGATTTTTGGACAAGTTTAATCTATTTTTATATGTAAGATATTATTTCTTGTAAATATCCAAAAGTTGTAGACAAATTCTAGAATAGGATGACATGTAAAAAAAAGCCAGTGGCTTTCAGCCACTTTTGGAGGATTTTATGCAAAAAGAAGGATGGGTGAAGTCGCGCAAGATGCATGAACACAGTTTATAGGCAACAAACAGCACTCCGAACTGGGAGAAGAAGAAGAAGTGATCTGGGAGTATTCTGGCCAGGTGTGCTGATATTTTACCCCCCTTTCAGAGTCAATGGATGCATCAAATTGGTGGTCTGAGTAGCAAAGCGAAAGTTATTGTTTTATGTATGTTTTTGGTCTATAAGAGATTTATCTTCTCAGGATGCAAAAATAAATTGATAGGCTTCACCTCTATGAGTACTCTTCTACATCTTCTATTTCTTTAAACCCCTTCTCTTTCGTCTATCCTCTCCCTGAATCTCCTTTCACCCTACTATCTCTTACCCCCATGGTAGACTTTCGATCCCAAATGCTCCGACACCACAATACTCCCTTACCTGCTCGATGCCACAATAAAATGGTGAGGTCCAACACTTGTTTTAACATTACAAAAATGAACTTGTGTATATGCAGCAACATAAAGAAACTCATAAAATTAGAGAATAAAAGTAAATAAGATTCTAGTGTAATGGTCCTGGTATAGGACTTACCTCCCCCCCAAATTAAATTTATTTTTGGAAAAAAAAGAATTAACCCCCTGGTTATGCCACCAACTGGTGGATGATGGCGTGAGGGGAGGGGGGCTGCCATTTCGACAGAGGTGGAAGGGAAGGGGGTTGCTGCTGTCGCATGGCAAAGGAGGTGGCAGGAGGGGGAACTGCTGCTACCGTGGGCGAAGGAGGTGGCAGGAGGGAGGGACTCTTGCATGCCTGGAAGGGCAGGGGGCTGCCACACATCTTGGAAATGGCAAGGGGGGGCTACACATGCCATGAGAAGAGGAGGGAGAGCCTCCATTACAAACTCCTCCCCCCCCTCCCCAATTACCTATAAAAACCACCAAGGGGATCGAAAGGCTTGGTGAGGGGGGGCACGACTTGCTGCTGCTCCATAGAGAAGAAGAGAGGAATAAGAAGGAGAGGGAGAGAGTGGGTAGAGAAGAAGAGGGGAATAAGAAGGAGAGGGAGAGAGTGGGTAGAGAAAAAGAGAGGAATAAGAAGAAGAGGGAGAGAGAGAGTAGAGAAGAAGAGAAGAATAAGAAGAAAGGGGGAGAGAGAGGAGAAGAAGAAGATAAGAAAAAGAAGGAGGGTAAGAAAAGAGAGAGAGAGATAGAGAGAGAAGGAAATTGTTTTTACTTCCCTCGTTGAAGAAATTGAAGCTCGCCATTTCTCTTTCCTTCCCCCCTTGGAGGAAAAGCCTCGGAGACTAGTCCCTTCTGTGAGGAACCATCTCTTCCACAATCTAGGTGCATAGTTGCGAAGCAAAGGCCAAATCATACGATGCCTCCCAAACGAAGTAAAGTCCAACCAAACACAAATCCTACCTCAACCGATGGATCCGTGGGGCAAGGAACTACATCACTTGGTAATCAGGTGCGTTCTATTCACCCTACCCCGATGGGGAGTCTTAAGGACATAGGTCGACTTCATTGGGAATGGAAAACTATTCAGCAAAAGTCTATCATAACTAACCACCGTTTAGTTTACATCATTTTATCATATTGGAAATCGTGTATTCATGCATGCAAAAGAAGAAGCCATGACCTTATTGATTATACACGTAATACTTCAGATTATGCACTAATTTTAGCATGCTTAACAAAATGGGTTGTTGAAACACTTATGCATATTCGTCAATTAAGCAAAAATTTTACTTTTTTTTCTTTGCATCACAAACTTGTGAAGTTGGAAAGGTAGGAGTGAGGGTTTGAATCAAGTACATGAAATTCTTGAATTGCTATGATAAGGTTTAAGTATATCTAGACAGTTGCAAGACCAAAACAAGTATCCGACTCCTATAAACTTTTAGAGGGAGTGTTCGTTTTTTTCCTTAGGACTGATAACTTCACGTCCTCCACCCTAGGAACACACACACACACACACACACACACACACACACACACACACACACAAGTCTCTATTTGTCTTTGGCATAAACACATCGAAATGAATTCCCAAAAGAAAAGGCTTGCTTTGCCCTATTGTATTGTTGTCTAGGAAAGCTATGCCTCTAAATTGCATGGCATCATGATCAGTCTAGTTGCGCTGCTAGGTATTCATCTTGAAGATAACTATCAACCGCACTTATGAAATACAAAAATTTATTCAAGAGCCATTCAATATTAAATGAACCCTATACGCATAAGGATAGTGTTCAACTCATCTTATTTAGGGTTTCAAAGAAACTAAGCCAATCTAGAGAAGAAGCTGAGAGCAAATGCAATCAATGACTTTGTCCCCACTCAAAGAAGTGAACAAAGCCTACATTGTTTTCACTGCAATGAACTCGGGCATTTCAAAAGGGAATGTCCCAAACTTGGCGAGGACCACCGTCAAGGGAAATTTGGAGACCAAGCTAGGGCTACCCATGGCCGCGGTCGTGCAACACTTGGAAGGGCAAAAACTTCCAATATTACCATTAAAGGATTAAATGAAGAAGAAGATCCGTGCATGGAAGCCGAGATTGAGAGGGCAACCGTTCATACCACCCTCCATAAGAAGGGGCCAAATCGCCAATTCTTGGTGATTCAAACACCATCAGACTACCAGGGTAAGGATTTCAAAACCCTGATTGACTATGGGAGCACTCATTCTTTCATCTCACTGACGTGTGCAAGAAGGTTTGGGATAGCCACTATAGCTGCACCTACTTTGCTTGTTGAACTAGAAAATGGGCGAGAAGTCACTTGCACTAGACAAATTGCTAAGGTGGAATTCCTACTCGAAAATGAGCCCACAACTATTAGGTTTAGAGTAATGAATCTAGGTGTCCATGAATGTATACTCGAGATGGATTGGCTAATCCCCAATGATGCTCACATTCATTGTGAAAAGGGCCAAGTCTCCTTTCGGAATCCTAAGGGTGAGCTAGTTACAACACAAGGTGAAGCAGGTAAACCAAAGATCCAACTAGCTAAGTCAACGCGAATAGTTCAAGGAATCCTAAGGGTGAGCTAGTTACAACATAAGGTGAAGCAGGTAAACCAAAGATCCAGCTAGCTAAGGCAATGCGAATAGTTCAAGGAATAAGGAAGGGGTTACATGTCTACCTGATCAAGCTAAACAAACCCAATCAGACAGAAGACACTAATGAAGAACCATCATGGCTAAAAGAATATGTGGATGTGTTCCAAGAGGAACTGACTGAATTACCACCACTTAGGGAAGTGGATCATGAGATTAAACTACTCCCAAGAGCTGCTCCAGTTGCGAAAAGGCCCTACAAGATGTCCATTCATGAGGCCATTGAGTTAAAGGAACAACTCAAACAACTACTAGACCAAGGGTACATATGCCCTAGCAATTCTCCTTGGGGAGCTCTAGTCTTGTTCCAAAAGAAGAAGGATGGTACACTTCGTCTTTGCATTGATTATAGAGGCCTGAACTAAGTAACCATAAAAAATAAATACCCCATTCCAAGGATAGATGAGTTACTCAATCGACTGCAGGGAGCAAAAATCTTCTCCAAAATTGATTTAAGGTCAGAGATTCGGGTCAAGGATGAGGATATTCCAAAGACGGCATTCAATATCAGATATGGTCATTTCGAATTCACAGTAATGTCTTTTGGATTGACTAATGCCCCCACCACCTTTAATAGGTTAATGCAGGACATTTTTAGACCACACCTTGATGATTTCGTACTCGTCTTCTTTGATGATACCTTGGTTTATTCTAAGAAGGAGGTAGATCATGAGTCCCAAATTCGCATTGTCCTTGAGACCATGAGGTCTCACAAGCTCTATGCTAAGAAGAAAAAGCGTGCCTTCTTAAAAAGGTAGATTAAATATCTCGAATTTATTGTGTCTAATGAAGGATCTCTATAGACCCTACCAAGGTTAAGGATGTCCAAGAGTGGTCTCCACCAACTATTATTAAAGAAGTGCGTAGCTTTCTTGGATTAACAGGTTGATACATGTTAATCCATTAAGGACTATACACCCCTCACTAATTTGCTGAAGAAACAAGTTGCCATAATGTGGACACCCTTTGAACAAGCAAGTTTTGATCAACTCAAGCATAGCCTGGTGATGGCACCAATTCTGAAGCTCCCTGACTTAAGCATGGAGTTTGAAGTTGTCACGGATGCTAGCACACTTGCACTGGGATGTGTACTAATGCAAGAAGGTCATCTTGTAGCTTATTCCTCGCGAAAGCTAAACTCTCATGAGAGGAATTATGCCACCCATGACCTGGAACTGCTAGCAGTGATTCAGGCCCTCAAAATTTGGTGACATTACTTGCTTGGTAACAAGTTTTCTTTGATCAGAGACCATAAGAGCCTTAAATAGATCTTCACCCAGACCGACCTCAATATGAGGCAACGTCGTTGGATTGAAGTTCTACAGGAGTATGATTTTGAGATCAGGTATCGACCCGACAAAGAGAATGTGGTCGCAGATGCTCTAAGTTGCAAGGCATTCCTCAACTCTCTTATCATGGAGGAACCCTCAATGGCTGAATCTTTGGCAACTATGGTGTCAATGCCTAGCAACCCTATTCTTGAACTAGCAAAGGAGGAAGCTAGCCATGATCCGAAATATCTGGTGATAATAGAGGAAATTTTGGGGAAGGACCAAAACCCAAAACTTAAGCTCAAATATCAAGAATTCTCCGTCAATGAGGGGCTTGTCTATTTTGGGACAAGATTGTGCATACCCTGTAGCAGGAAACTGAAATAGAGAATACTTTGGGAAGCACATGACTCCCCCTTTTCAAGCCATCCTGGATATGTCAAAACCCTCAATACAGTTAGAAAAAGCTACCATTGGGGAAGGCTTAAGGGAGACGTGCTTAAATACATCACGAAATGTTTGTCTTGCCAGCACATCAAGGCGGAGCATGTCAAGATGCATGGGAAGTTGCAACCTCTCAACATCCCCCGAATGAAGTGGGAATTTATCAGCATGGATTTTGTTGTTGGGTTACCCTCAGTGCAAGGGGGCTACAACTCAATTATGGTTATAGTAGATATTCTCACCAAGGTTGCACACCTCATTCTAGTCAAAACAAATTATAAAGATTCAGATATTGCCAGACTGTTCATCAAGAAGATATTCAGGCTCCATGGGTTTCCCAGAAGGATCGTTAGTGACCTCGACTCCCTCTTCACGTCTCACTTCTGGAGAGGGATATTTGGGGCCATTGGGAATCAACTCTATTTTAGCACAGCCTATCATCCTCAAACTGATGGCCAAATAGAGAGGGTCAATCAAATTATTAAAGACATCCTTAGAACTTATTGATGTCGCGAACCCAAGAAATGGATTCAATATCTACCATTAGTAGAGTTCACCTATAATGCTTCCTACCATCAAAGCATCCAAATGACACCTTTTCAAGCATTATATGGGCATGATTGCTGCACCTCATTGAACTTGTTAGATCCTACCTTAAGAGTAGAAGCTTCTAAGGAAATTCTTGAGGAAATGGATGAGTAGGTTAAGACCATCAAACAAGACATTAGAGCCGCCAAGGATAGGCACAAAGCCTATGAAGATCTAAATAGACAAGAGTGACTCTTCAATGAGGGAGACATGGTTTTTATTCATGTACGGTCCAAGAGGAGTTCCATGTCATTGGGGGAATTTAAAAAATTGAGTCCAAGGTATTGTGGACCCTATAGGATCCTCAAATGCCTTGGGCCCATTGACTACAAACTCCAACTCCCTGAGATTGTAAAGGTTCACAATGTATTTCATGTTATCCTGCTAAAGAAATATGTACCAAATCCTAGCCATATACTCGATGATCAACAAGTTGTAATGCCAAGCTAAGGAGTCCTTGAGATCTGGCCATCTAGAATCCTAGACATTCAAGAAAATAGATTGAGGAGTAGAATCTTCAAGGAGTACCTCATTCACAGTGGAAGGACTTTCCAGAAGAAGATATCACATGGATTGATGAGAGTACTCTCAACCAACAATACCCCCAATTCCTTTCGAGATAAGGATATCTCAATCCCCTTAAGGGGGGAAGAATGTAACGGTCCTACTATAGGACTCCCCTCCCCCTCCTAAATGATTTTTTTTGGGGAAAAAAAAAGAATTAACCCCCCGGTTATGCTCCCAATTGGCAGACGGCATGAGGGGAGGGGGGATGTCATGTCGACGGAGGTGGAAGGGTAGGGGGCTGCTGCCGCATGGCGAAGGAGGTTACAAGAGGGAGGGACCACTGCATGCCTGGAAGGGCAGGGGGACTACCACACATCTTGGAGATGGCAAGGAGGGGGGCTACCACATGCCATGAGAAGAGGAGGGAGAGCCTCCATTACAAAATCCTCCCCTCCCCCCCCCCCCCCCCCCCCCCCAATTGCCTATAAAAACCACTAGGGGGATAGGAAGACTAGGTGAGGGGGGGGGCACGACTTGCTGTTACACCATAGAGAAGAAGAGTGGAATAAGAAGGAGAGGGAGAGAGTGAGTAGAGAAGAAGAGGGGAATAAGAAGGAGAGGGAGAGAGTGAGTAGAGAAGAAGAGGGGAATAAGAAGGAGAGGGAGAGTGTGGGTAGAGAAGAAGAGGGGAATAAGAATGAGAGGGAGAAAGCGAGTAGAGAAGAACAGGGGAATAAGAAGAAGAGAGAGCGAGAGAGTAGAGAAGAAGAGAAGAATAAGAAGAAGGGGGGAGATAGAGGAGAAGAAGAAGAGAAGAAAAAGAAGGAGGGTAAGAAAAGAGCAAGAGAGTTAGAGAGAGAGAAGGAAATTGTTTTTTCTTCCCTCGTTGAAGAAATCTGAGCTTGCCATTTCTCTTTCCTTTCCCCCCCTTGGAGGAAAAGCCTCGCAGACTAGTCCCTTCCACGAGAAACCGTCTCTTCCGCAATCTAGGTGCATAGCTGCAAAGAAAAGGCCAAATCATACGATGCCTCACAAACGAAGTAAGCTCCAACCAAACACAAATCCTGCCTCAACCGATGGAGCCATGGGGCAAGGAACCACGTCACTTGGTAATTAGGTGCATTCTATTCACCCGACCCTAATGGGGATTCCTAAGGACATAGGCCGGCTTCATTAGGAATCCCACCTCAACCGATGGATCCATGGGGCAAGGAACCACATCACTTGGTAATTAGGTGCGTTCTATCCACCCGACCCTAATGGGATTCTTAAGGACATAGGCCGGCTTCATTAGGAATGGAAAACTATTTGGCAAAAGTCTATCATAACTAACCACCATCTAGTTTACATCATTTTATCATATTGGAAATCGTGTATTCATGCACGCAAAAGAAGAAGCCATGACCTTATTGATTATGCATGTAATACTTCAAATTATGCACTAATGTTAGCATGCTTTAAAAAATGGGTTGTTGAAACACACATGCATATTCGTCAATTAAGCAAAAATCGTACTTTTTTCTTTGCATCACAAACTTGTGAAATTGGAAAGGTAGGAGTGAGGGTTTGAATCAAGTACATGAAATTCCTGAATTGCTACGATAACTCATTTTTTTCCCTTAGGACTGATAACTTCATGTCCTCCATCCTAGGAATATATATATATATATAAGTCTCTTTTTGTGTTTGGCATAAACGCATCGAAATGAATTCCCAAAAGCACAGGCCTGCTTTGCAACATTGTATTGTCTAGGAAAGCTACGCCTCTAAATTGTGTGGCATCATGATCAGTCTAGTTACACTGCCAGGGATTCATCTTGAAGATAACTATCAACCGCACTTATGAAATACAAAAATTTGTTCAAGAGCTGTTCAATATTAAATGAACCCTATACGCGCACAAGGATAGGGTTCAACTCAACTTATTTAGGGTTTCAAAGAAACTAAGCCAATCTGGGGTTACTTCATAGGGGGACGAAATGAAGAGATTCCCTACCCTTCGGAGGATATTGGAAATTACCACTAAGGCATGAAGGACAATGCTTGGGTCAAGAGAGGGACCCCACCTTAGCAGATGTCTTGACCTCTCACCTAGACCTTTGTTTGTGCTTGTAAATTTAGGAACACTATTTCTAAATTTAAAGATTGTGTAACCCCAAACTCATAAATAAGTATAGTGAATCAGGTGGAACTTTTGGAGGGCGTGCCAAACCACCCCCAGTTGGCCACCAACCCTAGCCAAGGGGGCTCTAAATAGCCATGACGGGAACATGGACCGAACCCGCCATAAGAGGTCTCTCCGCGGATTGGTTTGAACATAGGAGGACCCTCCGGGCCCTACTCAAATGATCAGCGTGACTTGGAATAAATTTTTGAGGGGCCCTTGTTACTAGTGCAAGGCGAAAACTTGGCGGAATTAAAGCGCATCCTTACAAATTGTGAATATTGTCCCTTTTGAACTAGACTTGTAATTCTGATATTTTGTTAATATTAAGTACTCCCAGGGAAATTGTTCAAATTTTTTTTTGTGTCAATGCCATAAGATTATGTAAACGAACCCTGTCCCCTAAAAAGGTTTAATTAAGGGAGTTGTTTTTACATGTCACACTTAAAAGTGATAGGTTCAATTAGACAATTAAAGTATGCCAAGTGAGAGAAGTGGGAGGGTGGAACCCCTGACGGGTCTGTCCTATGGCAGGGTGGTCCCAGAGAACTAGGAGGCTTCTCACAAGGTTTTATTGACGATCGATGCTTAGAAATCGTTAGGTTAGAACCCCGATTCATGCCGTTTTAGGGGACCAAAATGGGACTATGCCCTATTGACAGAGAGGTGGAGTGCCACATCCCTCTCGTTTCCCAATCTCTTTGAACCAAGTGCGACATGGGTCTGCTTCATTTGGGTATCTTTGCATAAAGTAGGATGTCCAAAACCCGATGCTAGAATGCTGTCAGGAGACCTTGGCCACTAGGGACTCAAGTTTTAGGTCGATCCTAGTGGGTTCGGCCACAAACATTCCATTGCGAGGCGGACTCGAGAAACCCTAGGCGACAAACCCCGTGACATTCCATGAGAGTGCCAGCGGGCGGCTTCGCTTAGACTCGTCTCTCGATGGACTACTAAAAACGTGTTTGGATAGCCAATAGGTGGGCATGTTACATCTACGTTCTTACTGTCTCTCAACTAATAGGATGTTTATAGCCTTTTGTAATGCAAAAAAGAGTCCATGTGTGATAAAGACAAGGCCTACCCTTGTGGCATTTGCAATGAACTCTCCAATGTGCTTTGCTAAGCACATAGTAATCAAGAATCCTTTGACTACCAATCACTCATATGCCAAGTCCATGGTTCCGATCATCAAGTTCTTTGTAAAGACATTCCACTTTAGTATAGGCATGCTCTCTATACATATCAAAACATGATGAGTTGCAAACTTCAAAAGTGGCATGCAATAGATATTATATGCCTAGCATATGACACATGACATAACTCACCCACTAACTCTCAATCCAATGCATCTGCTAGTAGACTCGTGGTGGTAAAGTCTACAAATATCAATTGTACAACCTTGTGATGTGGTGCCCCATCCATATTCAATTAGTACTCACAAGCACTATGTGTAATGTGCCATCTTTCCTAATTAGTATGCCCAATTAATGACTCAACCACAAAGGATGAGGTTGGAGCACTACATTTTTTTTATGACTCAACTGGATGTGTTTGCATGGGCTTAGGAGTCTCACTATCTAGATCCATCAACTTCTTGGCTTTGCAAATAAAAATAGAAATATCATTCAACTAACTCAAAAAAACCATAATCAAAGACAACATCAATACAAAGATGGAAGATTAGGCAAGGGGTAAGATACAAAAGTTCAGATATTTATTACCTAGCATGTCTTGCAAATTTTCAAAAGGAACTGCACAACTTGTATCTTGGTTGGTTTGTGTAGCAGGTGCAACATGTGCATTAACTATTTCAAGCTAAGATGGGTTGGGAACATTGTCAAACTATGTATCTATAGTGGAAGCCTTGCTATGCTCAACCATGAATCCTGGAAGAACAATATCTTTTGTAAAATAAAAAAGTCAATGCCCTAGAAGAGCAAGATATGAATCATTTGTTTAGTAATGCAATGTAAGAACCACCTATATCCACGATGTAGCAACCACAAGTTTCAATCTTTTTTTGTGTTTCATGTTCTAGCAATGCTTGACCCTTGATTTTTACAGTTTCTCTAGAAATGAATGCATTAAACTCTTCTTGAATTCAACTAGCACTTGATTATGAAAATGTAAATATGACAAAAATGATGAAGATCTTGAAAACAATGAATTGTACAAAACTAGATACATACTCATTTTATTTGGAGCATTTCTTCCAAAAAATAAGCTCACCTCTTCAAGAGGTTCTTATTGCAAATTAAGGGTATCAATGAACTTATAATTATACATAAATGATTTAAAAAACACAAACATGACAAACATAAAAAACATTATAAAAATGCATCGATTTTAAAGAAAATTAGAGAGAGGTTCCTTTCTATTTGGAGAATTTTTTTAAAAAAATATCTCTTCAAGAGGCTTCCACATGGAATTTAAAGTCAACATTATTAATGTGCAAAGGAGTGGGTTGTGATGAATACCTTCTGAACAAGCTAAGATATTAGAATACACTATGTGTCATACCATGGTGGAGTGTAGTAGTAGAATCTCATCTCAATGCAAATCTCCACCTTAACCTACTTTCATTGTTCAAGTGTGAGGCTAGCCAAGATGCTCTCTTTGTTGGCAATTTCAAACTTTTAAAACATGTAAACATGCCCAATGTTTGGGGTAACATCTGCTCTTGTAATTCTACATTGCAAGCAGGGAATTATTCAAGAAACCAAATAACAGAGATCTTGCACAACAAATTGAGGAATAAGAAGAGCACTAATGCATTATTTGTATCCAAGGCTAGAAGGAGCTCTACCTCTTTTTATTTATCTACCTCGATAAACTGACAACGCATGGATACATGGTACTCAAGAGAGTTGGCATACACTATATATCATGGGAAAGCATCAAGATTATATGATATCCCAAATAATAGAATACTTATGTGAAAGAAATCAACTATAAAATAAAAACTCAACATTCTTAATTTGGTTTATCCATGTACTATTCCACACTAAAAACTTCTTTCCTTTCAAGCCTTCCCACTCCTTGCCCAATGACTTCTCAAACTGTAGGTGACTTTGTCTCCATATTGGGCTCCATTCTTCCAAGTTCTGAGTTGTGACAAGCATTGTAATCCCACCAAGTCGCCTTGCCACACTAAGACCAACAAATCCACTTTAAGGCCAATGTTATTCTAGTTATCTAGGGAAGGACGGATCCACTTTGAGGCAAAATTTCAAAGGTGGTTTGCAATGGCATACCAAGCTAGGGTGGTACTTCAATCATTCTTATTTGAAAGGAAGGGATTCGAAATCTCTTTTAACCTTGTCTTGGCCTTTGTGGGTTTCATTGTTGAACAAAGATAGATCTTAGGTATGGAATGAGATAGATATAAAATAAATTTGGTCCATGCAATATCTTGGTCACCAAATTTATCCCTTAGGAAATATTTCTCCATAAGTCTTGGTTTGAGTAAAATGGCCATCACTCCTTGATTGGCTATAGGTGAAACCTATGCTTTAGCAAATGCATTAGGTAGATTCATATATATTCTTAGGGTTGCAAATATATTTCTACCACGTGAAAAAAAGGCCTCTATCTACCTACTATTTGTGTTGTAAAGACATTTGCATTAGCCTCTAGTATTAGGTAGAGACATTATGTGGAGTTTTATCTTCAATTTTGTTGCCAAAATTGGATGATATGAATATAGATCATGTAATTGAGCAAGGAATTGATGAAATATATCCATTGTGTTTGGAATAAGAGATCTATAAGTTGAGATATTGAGTGTAACCATGAGGGATGAATAGGATAAGTTGAGACAATGATGGCTTGAAAGGAGAAGTTATATTTGGAGTAATGCACAATGAATCAAAAAAAGAGTGAGAGATATAAGGACATGAGAAACATTTTGATTTGCAAAGGAAATTGTAGCACGAAGACCTCGGTGATGAGTTAATATGTAGCAAGACATGGTTATGCAAGGGTAATTGTAGCATGAAGTCTTTGTGATGATGAGTGCTTTTGTAGCAATACATGGATGTGCAAGGGAAATTGTAGCATGAAGACCTTTGGGATGAATGCTTGTGTAGCAAGACATGGGTGATACTCTATGAAATTTTTAAGGCTTCATCTCTTGGGAGACGAGTACCTAGCTATTTTTAACAACATGCATATAGCTTCATACTAATTTTGTATTAATGTGGAGATTGATGCTACAAGCTTTGGTTGGTTTCTCATGTGAAATCATGGAAACTTTTAGAGGAGAGGAGTGTGAAGTGATGATACAAGGCTATGTGAAAAGGATTAGAAGTACATTGTTATTTTTGAACGAAGATAGATAGGTAAAGAGATAGTGTAAAAAGTAAAGACACTTGGTTGTGATGGTTGTATAACTAATATAGCTAAGAACACTCTATCACATCTAAGAGATGATTAGGAGATTATAACTTATGAGATACACCATGTCCTTTATCCTTTATGCCAAACAAACCCTTTCTAGTCAATCTATTTGGGATGGCCAGCCATTCCATCATAGAAAGAGCTAGAAATCTTCAGTAATCATGCAAGGTGTTACTTTAGCCCTACAAGATGATACTTTGGTCACACCATAAGAGAACCTTTCATTGGAAAAAATATATCTCCTCCCATCTCTTTGAGTTGTTTGAGAGCATCCTTCATATGATTTGGGTTGGTGGTGGATCCATGAAAGACCAATTTAATTGGTTATGGGGTTTCCCCCCCTAGTATGATGTGTTAATGGAGCCTTGATAGCTTCTAGTGAACCTTAGTATGTAGAGAAAAAGAGGGGTGATAGCCCCCCCATCATTTGCATGATGCTATCAAGGCTCCATTATGCATGCGGACAATGGGGGGACTACTACCTCCCCTTCTTCTTTGAGTGTGGAGGCTTGGGTCCATGTAGTAGTGACGTTGAGATATGTAGCAAAACCCTAGACCAGTAGTAGTCAAGATCTTAGCTTGGAGAAATTGCACACCACCATTGCGAGCTTCCCCATGACATGCATGCGTATGGGCAACCCTACTACTTTATGAACACATTGAATATTGCATATTATTGTGTGCATTACGTTGGTGTGTATGGATCATTAAACTATTGATGCTATTGGCTTTACATTGATGTTCAAGGATCATAGCCATTATTTCTTGGTATCATGAAATGTAGTCTTGATGCTGCTTCTTGGTCTTAAAATAGAATAGAATATATAAAGGACAAGGGCAATGAAGGAGAGGGAGGCAGGTGATTGTGTGCACAAACTGAGGGCTGTACGCTGTCCACAAAAGCATTCAAGCCTCTGTGTGTGTGTGTGTGTGTGTGTGTGTGTGTGTGTGTGTGTGTGTGTGTGTGTGTGTGTGTGTGTGTGTGTGCGTGCGTGCGTGTGTGCGTGCATGCGTGCGTGCGTGCGTGGGTGCGGTGTGTGTGTGGGTGCGTGCGTGGGTGCGGTGTGTGTGTGTGTGTGTGTGTGTGTGTGTGTGTGTGTGTGTGTGTGTGTGTGTGTGTGTGTGTGTGTGTGTGTGTGTGTGTGTGTGTGTGTGTGTGTGTGTGTGTGTGTGTGTGTGTGTGTGTGTGTGTGTGTGTGTGTGTGTGTGTGTGTGTGTGTGTGTGTGTGTGTGTGTGTGTGTGTGTGTGTGTGTGTGTGTGTGTGTGTGTGTGTGTGTGTGTGTGTGTGTGTGTGTGTGTGTGTGTGTGTGTGTGTGTGTGTGTGTGTGTGTGTGTGTGTGTGTGTGTGTGTGTGTGTGTGTGTGTGTGTGTGTTTTTGTGATGTACTGTCTTGTCACCTTTTCACGTGTTTTCCCTGAAGTCCCAAATCATACACATGGATCCTTCACCAACCACTTGCATAGTGAACAAGCACATATCGTGTATGACTTCACTAAGATCATGCACACCACCACTATGCAACTCCCTTGTGATCTACACGTGTGTTGACGACTGTACTACTTTGCACAAATGATGACTTGTGACCTCACTACTTCACTGTCCTACAACCTTGCTGCTTCACTATCCTACAACCTTGGATTCTATATTAGCACTTGATACCTTATAAGATCTAGCACTCTATAAGTAATTATGCTAGTTATAGTTGAATTAATTGATCCTCAATATTAAATCAAAATTTATCCACTGCAGCTAATTCCATACTGGCACTCTCTAAGTAATTATGCTAGCTATAGTTGAATTAATCGAGCCTCAATATTTGATCAAAATTGATCCACTGCTTCTGATTCCATACCAACATAAATGAATATTATTTGAGATTGAATCTATGCAAGCGCTAGCTTCCTACCACTATGCTAATTATGAACCAAAAGCTCTAGAGTACTCATGTAGCCCTGCATGTACCATTGAAGGCGTGGGTTGCTTTGAGATTAATGGCTATAGGAGGATTGTAGTAGGGGTATGAGGATAACTATATTATGAGGAAAAAGCTTCAAGGATTAATGGCTAAATATTGATTAGCTAGTTCCTAGCTATACTTCATGTAGATTGTAATGTGCCCTTCATTAGCCTTGAGCTTACTGAAATGATACTATATTAATAATCTAAGCAACACATAAAATAAATAATTCAAACAGCCAAGGTGGGAAATTTAGCCTCCTTTGAGGTAGCGTTTCTCTAGCCCCTAGGTATCTAGGTAATGATTATGGAACTAGAAGCACTGGCATGACCACCAAGGGCACTAGCATGACCACCAGGATTGGTAGCTATGAATGGCAAGTGGCAACCTCTTTGCTAGCATCAACAATCCCCCCTTGAGGCTTTTCCTAACGGGATATAATACCCAAAATTTTGTGCATGTTGTTATCATCCATCCATAGAATTTATTTCCTATGAGCTCTATCAATTGTAAGGACATAGTAGAAGATTTAAGATATAAGACAATGGGAAAGCAAAGGCATAATAGGTTCAAGCTTGTGTGCATTGTGTCATATATAATTAGGTGTTTTATGAATTGTTACATGATATAAAGAGGAGAAATTATAGTATGGCATGGTGTTTGAGTGAGAAACTTGGTGATATAGCTAGACACTCGAGCCCATGAGGTTAGAATGGTACCATAATATATAAATGGGTACTATAGCTAGACATTGGGTCCCTAGCTTAAAATGCTAGCATAATATCCATGATATGTGATACATCTAGATATTAGAGGCCCTAGATTAGAGTGTTATCATAATGTTACATAACACATAGAGGACACATTGTATGATATTGTGATCGAGTGAGAAACTTGGTGATACAGCTAGACATTGAAGCACCTAGGCTAGAATATTGCTAGCATAACATGCATGAGAGGTGATATAGGTAGACATTGGAGGATCCATGATAGAAAGCAAGCATAATGTACATGATTTTGGCAATTAGGGACACTTGGGATGCTAGGATAAGGCACATAATTTTGGTAATTTGAGACACTAGAGGCCTAAAAAGGATGTTGAAATACATGGGATCCATAGATGTGGAATATAATTAAATAAGTAATAAAATTTAAATAAAATTCAAATGAAATTGACAACAAAACTAATACTATTGATTCACTCTAATCAATCATTGTAACTAAATTCATTGCATACAATGATAATGATAATCAAGAAAAGCCACACTATTACATGTTAGTTGTTGGAAGAGAGGGAGAGAGACAGAGTGGAGTAGAAGATGAGCCTCAGCTCATTGTTGTTCTTCTTCCATTATTCTTCCATCATAAAAACTAAAAGAGACTTACACACATAAGTATGAATAACCAAGACTAATTGTGGTTAAGTCATTGAATAACCAAGACTAATTGTGGTTAAGTCACTGACTACACCAAGTTATTGAATGTCACACATGTGTACAGCTGTATCCAGCTAATATCGATCACACACATAAAGATAGACTAACTGAAGAGTAATGGGAGCTTGATATTCTAGCACTCCAAACCATTTGATAAACTCCAAGTAGCTGTATGAAATATATGAACTTTTCTTTACTAAGAGACTTGGTAAATATATCTGCTACCTGGTCTTCAGTCTTCACATGAAGTCAATCTGCCCTATAAGAACCATTTATTTGATGAAATGGTAGTGAACCTCAATATGTTTGGACCTAGCATGGTAGACATGATTTCTAGCCAACATAACACTACTACAGTTATCACAATGCAATCTCACCCTGCTTTCCAGATGTATTCCCAAATCTTTCAGCAGTTTCATTAACCAAACTGCTTCGCAAGCCGCTAAGGCAGCTCCTCTGTACTCAGCTTCTGTACTAGACAATGCAATAGTAGGCTGTTTCTTACTCTGCCAACTAATGATATTATTTCCCAATCCAAATGCATAACCACTGGTTGACCTCGTGTCATAGGCACAACCAACCCAATCAGCATTAGTAAACCCTGTCAAGTCAAGGCATTTTCCATATGCATAAAATAGCCCATAACATGTAGTACCCTTTACATATCTCATGATCCTCCTGATTGTATCTAAATGTGGTTTTGCGAGGCTTTTGCATGAATTGACTAATCAACCCACTACATAGCATAAGTCAAGGCAGGTAATAGTCAAGTATATCAAGCTGCCCACCATCTATTGATACATGGTCACATTCTCTGTCATTCCCAACATCAATCTATAGCTTGACATTCTGATCAAGAGGTGTCTCCATAGGCTTGCATTTAGCCATGCCATACTTCTGTAACATTTCATGTGCATACTGCTTCTGTAGCAGCCATATATCTTGAGGTGTAGTGTAAGGTGCCCGCCCATTGGCTATCCAGGCATGCTTTTAGCGGTCTATCGAGAAACGAATCTAAGCGTCGCTGCCTGGCACTCCCATGGAATGTTCCAAGTTTTTTCGCCTAGTGTTTCCCGAATCTACCTCGCAACGAAACGTTTACGGCTGAACCCACTAAGATCGACCTGAAATTTGGGCTCCTAATGGCCAAGGTCTCCTAACAGCATTCTAGCATCGGATCTTGGACATCCTACTTTACGCAAAGATACCCAAGCCGAAGCAGACCCATGCCGCACTTGGTTCAAAGAGAATAGGAAACGAGAGGGATGCATTGCTCAACCTCTCTGCCCGTAGGGCATAGTCCCATTCTGGTCCTCTAAAACGGCATGAATCAAGTTCTAGCCTAATAATATCTAAAGGTCGAATGATGGTAAAAATCTTGTGAGAAGCCTCCTAGTTCTCTGGGACCACCCTACCGTAGGACAAACCCATCGGGCATTTTGCCCACCCGCTGCCCTTAATACCTTTAGTTTTCTAATTAGGTCCTACCACATTTATGTGTGACACTTAAAGCCAGCTTCATTAATTAAGCCTTTTAGGGAACAAGGTTTGTTTGCATAACTTATTGCATCGACACGAAAACAAAGCAAAGCAATATATTGACAAGCAAGTTCAAACAAGTTCCTTAACTTATCTTCAAGTTAATCTTTGTCTCCCGCCCATACGGGAGAAATTATGTATCCCTTCTGTCCAACAGAAGTATCTCTTCTGCCCTGCAAAAGTAACTGGTCCAAATCACATGGCACCACAAATTCAATCCTTTATCTAGAATAGGATCTCCCAACATACCAAGACTTTGGGGGCCACGGATGTCTTCAACTCCATTCTAGACCTACCAAGGGGTATCCAGAGCTCCAATTGACCCGCAAGCTATCTAGGAGCAAAACATCATTCCCGTGGTTGGCCTTTTCATCACTCGACCTTCAGCCCATGAATCAAGCAGTGCCCTCTTTGGGTTAATCCGCGGTGCGATCATGGAGGTGATCCACCCATGCAAAATATCCTTCCTTAATTAAATCTTTTAAGAATCAAGCACAAACAAGGCATGCAGTCCTAATATCATTTTCTAGGAAAACATTCCTTTATCCCCATGGCAACTTGTCATCACAGACCCTTGCCATGCATTTACCATAAATCACGAGCACTTGAATAATCATCCAAACAACAAACCGACAACCAATTGAATGTAAAAGCATTTAGGATGTTGTTCGATCAACTAACAAAACCAATTGCATTCTTTCCAAACAATGCAAGAATAGACGATATAACATTTCCATTGCATATTTGCTCTTCCCCTTGGGACCTAAGAGCGATACTATGCAAAATGTTTCTTAACACTTCCTTCCTTTGGCTAAGGAAAATGTTAAGGGTTCAAACACTATGCATGACATAAGTTCTATAGGTCACTTACATTGATTGATAACCCAACCCTGAATTGGATTGGCAAAATTCATTGTTATTCGATGGATCTCAAGACATCTTAGTTTTAACCCTTATGATTAATTTCTTGTACTAGCTCTTAGTCAAGTCATGAGGCAAATAGGAAATTATCCTCATATATCAAAACATGTTATAGGCATAACCTGTAAATACTTGATAAGATAAGTGCAAGATGATCTCAACTAATTAGACTCTAATAGGCCTTGCATTGAGCTAGAATCTAGTTCTTCTCAATATTTGGGCTTTAAGCTAAGTAGTTTTGAAGTATCTAAACTTTAAACTAATACTTTTCTTTCATGACTCTTAATGTCATATTCTTTTAGCAATTATGCTATTTATAACCCTTGGCTATGCTTTAATCTAGCACTTATATGCACAATCTTTTAATGGTGTTCTTTTGACGACTATGCCATTCATAACCCTTGACTAATTCTTCGTTGTAATTGCTCTATCAAAGAATAAGCCATATGCAACTAGGTGCAATTATCTTCCCTTGATACATGCACTTTGCAAGCTCGATCTTTTGAATATGTGAGATGAAATGACCTATACTCATGCATTATAGTATGGGGCCTAATGTATGTGATACGAGAATCAAAACAAGCATCTATCAATTTGGAAATACATTACTTACGACCGGTACTGCATTTGGATTGACAGTGATGCCTTCGCCTGAAGCTACGTTGTTGGTAATGGGATTTCCATCTGCATGTGACATTCTTCGCTTGGGGGCCATCATGCGCAAGTAGACTCAAGGGATTAAGAAGGTGGAATAGATTCGAGATAGGAGAGCATAAGGGAAGCTGGCTAAGTCGAGGATTGGAATAGAGGGAATTGAGCTAACTCTCTCCCTTGTAGCCTCTCGGGGTAACTCTTCTCTCTCTCTCTCTCTCTCTCTCTCTCTCTCTCTCTCTCTCTCTCTCTCTCTCTCTCTCTCTCTCTCTCTCTCTCTCTCTCTCTCTCTCGCTCTTCCTCACAATATCTTGGAGGGGTATCCTTCTCTCTACCTCTCTCTCGCAGCCTCTTGGGATCTCCTTATGCTCCCTTGTGCCTCCCCATGCCTCATATTTACAGTGGATTAGAGAAGAGGGATTCTGGTGGCTGAGAAGTGGAGCTCTTTGTGAAGGGGGACATTAGAAAGATCAGTGATCTGATGCTCAGACCATAAATATGATGGTTCCATTGGCTCCGAAAGGGGGGTAAAACTCCAAGACACTTGATTAGAAAGCTCTTAATTTACTCCTTTTCTCTGTTCGGAATGTTGTTTTTTGTCTATAGACTGCGATTGCGGTGCATGTGATTTCGCAAATCCCTCTCTTTATTTTTTTCTTTTGATAAAATCTCCAAATCTAACTAAAACATAACTTGCCTTTTCTTTTAAATGACATCCAAATCTAGAAATCTCCATATCTTTTTTTTAAAGGATAATATCCAAAATATACTAGTTTTACCCAAAATCTAATATTTTTGGACCATCCAAACTATACACTTTAATACTAGTGATTAATATAGCTCATAAGTCTCATTCACGTTGTAACTTACGTGAAGAGGGTGGCTACAGTCCTTATCAATCCGAGAAAAATATCGGATTTACGACTCTCGATTTTTCTAAATAAAATATTTTTAATTAAATAAAAATTATTAGTTATTAATGTTAGTTAGTTCTAATCTTAGTTAGTCTTTAGTTAGTGGCATTCTAGTTTCTATCCCTTTCCGCTAGAATTAACCTTACTAACTTATTAATTGACTAACTAACTTTCAAACTAACCAACTAACTTTTAATTGCATGGAAATATTACACGTAGAGACTAATAAGGCAACTACATGGCACACCCCTTTTCAGCTAGTGTATGGTACTGAAGCCATCTTCCCTATTGAGCAGGAATTGCCCTCTTTGAGAGTGGCAGTTAAAGAACACTTGGGAGATGATGAGTCACTACAATGCCGCCTCCTACACTTGGAATGTTGGGATGAGATTCGGCGGATGGCCCTACAATGTATGGAAACTACTCAAGCATGACGCAAGGCCTATCATGACAGTTTCATCAAGCATAAGGAGTTCAAAGAAGGTGATCTTGTCCTGGCCTATGATTCGAGATTTGGCAAGTTTCCTGGTAAGCTTCAACAACGGTGGATGGACCCATACAAGGTACTTGATGTCAACCCTAATGGCTCTATTCAGGTGCAGACCGTTGATGCCTCTGATGATCCTTTTCTGATCAATGGCTATCGTTTGAAGAAGTACTTCCCTCCCTGGGGATCTTGACAATCACAGTCGACTCACCCTTCCTCTTTTGGGTGTCTCATTGTCATTCTCTTCGTGCTTCTGATAGCCCTTATGATCTTCCTCATGAGGTAATCTCGTTCTGTTAGCCCCTCACATATACCTCTCAACCCTACCTTGTTCTCTTCTCGTCTGATCCACCTACGGTGGTGAGGTTGGTCCTGACACATGGTATTTCTACCATTCTCTTTATTAAGAAAGAAAAGCAAAGAAAAAGAAAGAAATAAAGAAAGAAAGAAAAACTGTTATGGGAGAAAATGAAGAAATTCCCTGTCATAATAGGCCTCGTTCCAAGAAAAGGTGGTAACACCCCACAGTTCAAGATAGCTGACTCACTAGCAGCAACAAGTAATTTAAAGCCACCTCCCTTGGTGCAATGTCTCTGCAATATCAGTGTGTCTGCCCTTCTTAATAACAGACGACCTTTCTTACAAATCATTGAAGTACCAGACTTGTTGGGGCTGCCTCCCTGGGTATGCCTAGTCTTCAATATCCTGATGACAACAACAGCTGATACGATCTTCATCACCAACCCCTTGAGTGATGCGAGCTTTCATCCTAACAGGATGGGGACGTGAGTACGGGCTGCCCTCTATATCTATCAGTGAGCATGAGACAGAGGGTGGGCTAAGTGACCATTCGTTTTTCCCTTCAAATCAAATAAGAGGCGAGATGTGTGAATGGAGTGTTACACGCATGGGTTGGGCTTCTCAATGCACAACGCACGATCTGTTCCTGTGCATTGTACCATAAGGCTCCCTAGTCTTCCTTCCTACACTGTATGTTGGCACATGGTGGGATGCATTGTTGCACCATTAAATGCGCACAAGGTATACAATCTCTACACAAAGTGAAGGTGAGGATTGCATCAATGGGTTTTCGGAATGGGTTGCTCTCCTGTAATTATCAACAGAGTGTGAGACACAGGGTGGGCTGAGTGTGATTAGTGTTTCTCCTCAATCCATTCTGAGAGGTGAGATTGATGGACGTTATGACCATTGGAGTTAGGTACGTTTCGGTTTCTCTATACACACACAGGACGGGTCTTTGCCATCAGCACATGACACGTCACCCTATTCTGTGCACTGCACTACAAGGCTCCATGGCCTTCCTCCTTGCACCAATGCCAGATGGGTGGAACGCATGAATGCACCATCGATTGCGCACATTGGCATACTCCCTCCAAATTAGTTTTCTCTTGTTCAATTTCACACCAAGCATGAGTTATGGGATTTCATGGTTATTCATTGAGCGATGTGCGTCATGGGGTGAGCGACTGTTCTATCATCCTCTTGAGTACCCGTGAGTTGAGTGACTATCCTTCATCACCGACACCTACTCCAACGGGCTTTATCAACCAGCTACCTCCACGCTTTTGTAGCAGTGACGGTTCCTTCGACCATACGCGAAACGGGCTAAGTTTTTCTAACCCTATCCTTATGATTGCAAGTGTATGTTATGTTTTACATGTGGGAATGCCAGAGTCCAATCGGTTGATGAGTCCTAAGCTGTGTTGCTACATCTAACCCTATCCGTTAAGGTTTTAAGTGTGGGAATACGTTCCTGCGCATCCATGATGCATACCCCCTGCATATGCCTCACTTTAATCTTGCATGTATGCCATGATCCAATTTTACCCTAATGGGTCCCTTCCCCACTCACCCGTCCCTGTTCAACCCACCCTTGGGGCTGTTCCTTCTCTTTTTCCCTAATGTTTTTTCATGTGAACGCATTCTACGTTCACCGAAACCCACATCTCACCTTACAGCCCTATTCATCCCTTTGACCTGACCATTTTTCCTTTTTACCAACCCCTGTCCGGCCGACATTTCTTGAGTTATTAATTTTTAAAGCATTTCTTGTAAATTGGATGATTTTCCATGTGAACGCACCTTTATTGCTTTTGAACAACAATCTGACGTGATAGCCCTATCCTTCATCTTCCCCCTGTCATTTTTCCTTTTTTCTCCCTGCCCTTCCGATGCACGGTTCATCCGATATTAATTTTTGCACGTTTTCGGGCTATTTTTGTGCATATTTTTAACATTTTTCCATATGAACAGGTCCTATTTTCACCGAAATTCCAGTTTCATTTGACTGCAATGTCCCACCAGCCTTTCCCCAAATTTTTTCTTTTTTCTCCTCCCTATTTCAATTGCTGTATTTTTTTAAATTAATTTTAAATATATTTTTGGTTCTGTTTTTTATATTTTTCGCATGTGAACCCCTTCTAACTCCACCGGAAGTGAGTTTTAACATAACAACCCTGTGCATCCCCTTCCCACTGACATTTTCCCTTTTTATTGCCCTTCATTTCACTACTCAGTTCTTTTCGTGTTCATCTTTGAGCCCATTTTCGGGTCGTTTTTTGGGTTTTTTCCATGTGAATGCATCCTCTTTCGATCAGAACTGTGTATTGACGTGATAGAGTTCTCGGGCACGTTATTTGGCACATTTTTCCTTCTTTCCGCTCTATAATCCGACGAGTGGATTTTCCCATATTAATCCCCGTATGTATTTTTGGAGCCTTTTTTGTGTTTTTCCCATGTACACACCTTGATTTTGCCCCAGTACCCATGTCACAGTCTTCTGTCATCTTCCCCTCGTCTCCCGGCATATTTTTTCTTTTTACGGTCTTTCGATCCGGTGTATGGGTTGGGTTTTATTAAATTTTCTTCCTCTTGACGTGTGGCCGCGTCTCTCATGTCGCATGTGAACGTACATGTTTTTGGTTTTAAGCACCTCGGGACGCCCCCGTGGCCTCTGTGCCTCGTGTGTCACCATCCCCGCTCCGTCTGATCCTGTCGATGCAAATTTTTTTACTCCCGTCCTGCGCATGCGCGCGAGACGAGGGTACACTCACTTTTTAATGGATCTCACAAAACACAAAAAAAACCCCCAAAAAAAAAACACTCACATACAAAACAAAACGAAAAGAAAAAACAGAACAAAACAAAAACAAACAAAAAAAAAAACCAAAAAAGAAAAAACAAGAACAAAACAACCCAAGATAAAAAAAAAACCCAAAAAAGAAGACAAAAAGAAAAATACAAAAAAACAAAACAACCAAATAATAAAAAACAAAAAAAAACACAAACAAAAAGGAAAACAACAAAAAGAAATAAACAAAAAAAAACAAAAAACAAAAAACAAAGAAAAATAAAAAAGAAAAAAAAACCAAAAAAAGACAAAACCAAAAAAGAAAAAAAAACAAACACACGAAAAAAATAAAAAAAACACACACACACAAAAGAACCAATCAATTTACAAAAATAAAACAAAAAAAATGAAAAAAACACCCAAAAAAAGAAGACGAAAAAAAAAACAAAAGTGAAAAAAAACAACCACTTACCTATCAACCGTCGCGGGGTCTCCCTTCGCCCGTGCCTTCCTCCTGCGCCCTCGCTCGCGCCGTCATCCTTCTCCCTCTCTCCTCGCTCGTCGTCATCCACTTCCTCCCCTTCCGTCGCGCCCTCTCTCCTGCGCCCTCCCTCCTCGCTCACACCGTCGTCCTCCTCCCTCCCTCCTCGCCGCCGCCGGCGTCCTCTTCCTCCCCTTCTGTCGCGCCCTCCCTCCTGCGCCCTCCCTCCTCGCCCTCCCGTCGTCCTCCTCTTCCTCACCTCCTGCCGCCCGTGGCGCCGCCACCGCCATTGCCCTCTTCCTCCCCCTCCGCCCGCTGCTCCTCCTCCTCCTCCTCCTCCTCCTCCTTCCCTTACCCTAACCACCACCCCTCTCACCTACCCCACCCCCCTTAACCTAACCTCCCCTCCCACACCTAACCAAACCCCCCAACCCCTACTCTAACTCCCCTTCCCACCCATAGCTAGTTTCTCCCACCCTAACCCCCCTTCACACCCCTACCCCATTACCCCCCTTCTAGCCCCCGTTCCCACCACCTCCACCCGCAGTCCCACACCTCCACACCCAAGCAACCCAAAAAAAAAAGTCTTTAACCCAGTACACCACTGCCCCCCACACACCGGCTCCTTTTCTGCTTGGTGGTCCCTTGCGCTCGTGTGTTCGCGCGGACGTCGAGGAGTGCCTGTGCGTATGTGAGCTGCCAACAGGTGTTCCCACGCGAGGACGCGCATTTGGTCTTATTTGTGTGGTGGTGCATATCGTCCCTGACCACACACAGCCCGAGTATCTCCTTTGATTTTCCACAAACCCGCAAAAAATGCCTAAAAACACTTAAAAACATTAAAATTTTCATAAAAATCAATTAAAAAACAAAAAAATTACTTTAAAAATCCTTACTAATTGGGTAATTTCTTAGTTTATCTTGCTGATTATAATACAGAGAATTAATTGCAAAAACATTAACAATATATAAAATTCTTTTTGAAATTCACTACAAATTGAGAAAAAATCATTAAAATCCCTAAAAATCAAAATCAAAATTTGAAAAATTACAAAAATTTTCATCAATACATTTGACTACTTTTGGAATATTTATAAGCTTTTGGAATATTTTATAAGCTGAAAAAGTCTTGACACATGATCACCCTATTATTTTCGGATCCCAATGATAAACTTTTAACCTAAATTTATAGAAAATTCATTTTAAATGCCAAAAATAGGCTGCAATTTTTTTTTTAAAAATCCATTGTTGAAGCCTGATGGTTCCATTCTCACTTAGGTTTGATTGATATCCTAATAAATCAAATATACATTCAAAAAATATAATAATAATAATGCAAACAAATAAAAAGGGAAAAAAGCACACCTAAATTACAATTTAGAAAAAATATATCCCCGAAACACTAATCAACATTAGCTAAACCAAATGTGATCCCACTAATATCGTCTTGACATTTCTTTTGTTTTTTTAAATAATAAAGTGTTTTATTTTTTTCAATAAGTGGTTTTTGCTTTTTTGTTGGATTCCTTGCATTTGGGACTACTCCATGCGCTCTCAGTCTCTTGCATACACACCCCTACCAGGTATCTATCTTTTGTGCTTCATTTATTTTTTGTCATCCCTTAACCACGGTTAATTGTTAAAATGAACTTTATTCACCCTCTTTTCCAGGTGCACTCGCATCAAACACATATTTTTCTAATAAATTAAAATCAACCCGCTGTTCACTTTGCATACGCTACATGTGCTTCAGAGACACCTTAATTTTAAATAAAAATGAACCAACCATCACAAAAATGCACGCGCTGAAAAAGAAGAGTGCTTCAGACACATTAAATTTTTAATCAATGAATATGCATTTAGAGACCTGAGTTTGGGTATCGAAGTCCGGCCTTCATTAAAAGCATTGTTTCACATTAATAAATTGTAACTAACAATTTAAAAATGAATCACCGTTTTCTTATTAAGGTTTACAATCTAATAAAATTTCAACAAATGTTAATAATTTATTAAAATGAACCCTTCACTAAAACCATTCCCCTCACTGCACTTTTTTCCCTTTTTAATAAATATGCTTCGTGAAATGAGCACGTGCAGTCCTTTAAGCTGACATTGTTTATTAAAGTTCTGGTTATGTCCTGATTAGGTTATTGAGGTATTATGGTTTGATTGCATGATACGATTACGGGTGTAGTATGTAGTTTTATTTTCTGCCTGATACGGGGTCTTGGGTGCTGTTTGTTACCTAGCATGAAGCTTTCAGTCGCATATGTGTAGGGGTCATGTTGAAAGTTTTCTAGGATGTGGGTTGTTTGGGGTGGTTAGTTTGTTAGTTACGTCTGTGTGTGCTTATTTTGATCGATTTATTTTTTATAAATATTTTATTGTTTTGCAGGCATTCACTGTGATTGTCTATGTATGTGTTGTATGTGTATATTCCATCTGAATGGCGCTTCAAGCTCCTCCTCCTGTTCAATATGTCCCATTGATCAGTAGGGATTATTCTTCCCTACTGACTTTTGAGCCTATTGCAAAAGCAGGCCTTGCATCTTTTGTGGCTGCTTCACTCCCTCTGATTCCAGACGATCCAGTCCTTTGTGATGAGTTTCTTGCATCATACAGTAAGAAATCGGGCTTGGTTCATGGTACTTCCATGGTCTTGACACCTAGAGGGTTAGGAAAGACTTTGTCTCTTCCTTACAAAGAAGAACCCTTTGTCACAGCCAGATAGTTATTTTCAAATGAAGATATCCTCAAGTTATTGCAGAAGCAGACTAAAGAGGTCCTCGATGTCAAGAAGGTGATCAACACTTCAGGAGTGTCTTTCTCAATGATCACTGATCCTCTCTGGAAGCTAGTCTGCCAATTTCTCCAGGACAGGTTCATGCCTGCCAAGACACCATCTCACTACTTGTCCAAGGAGCTCTTCACAGCTTCCAAGATGGTTTTAAAAGGGGTTTCCATTGATTGAAGTACTTACCTTCTTACGAAGATGGACCAGCATTTTGTCAAAGTGACTAGAGGGAATGTTACCAATGTAACCTATGGTTCATATTTATATGCTTTCTTGACATATTCAGGCCTTAAGAAGGGTGTGTTACCTCCTCCTTCATCTGATCGAGTTCCTCCCCCTCCACCTTCAGAAGATTCAAAACCCATTGATATAGAGGATATTGACTCCCCTCCTCCATTGGTCATTCAGCGAAAGCACTTGAAGCGTGTAGCAGAAAAAATTCCACTAGTCATTTCTTCAGTGTCAGTTTCTACCACCTCTGACCTCCCTGCCTACCTCACATGCAACAACTTATTCATGGCATATCGAGAGGGTTCTTTGGAAATATCAGTTCCTTCATTGAATAGTTTAGTATCAGGGCATGCCATTCCTTTCCTTTGTAACGACATCTAGAGTTCTATTGAACTCTCAGTGATAGCTTGTGTTCAATAGTTATATACTTCTTTCTATGAAGAATTGATGCAATCCAAAGACCAGATGCAAGGCAACCACAGAGTTAGCCTCTGCTAAAGACACTCTTGCCGATCTGTTTAAGCAGATGGAGCAGCAAACACAAATGATTGAGACCCAAAGAGAAGAAATATATTCTTTTGAAAACTCAGTTAGCAGAACCTCAATCAGAGGTCACTAGAGTTTCGAAAGAGAAAGAGAAAATGTCCAAAGAAACTCAAGAGTTTAAGACTCATTTGGATACGAAACTGTCAGCTTTGCAAATTGCACACAATATAGTGGAATCCCAAGCTTCCCAGATGAAACAGTTGAAGGACCAATTGGTGTAGTCATGGTCCATTCCTCCAAGTCCTAGTGTCCCCATGATTCCTTCTATATCTCAACAGGACTTGGCAGTTCTCTAGAGACATGCCGCATTATGTCTGTTGTTTCAAGATAAAGTGGGAAGATTGCAGTCCAGGATGGATTTATTATGGTCTACATTTGAGCAATTTCAGGAGTATGTTCCTCCCGACCATTCCTTTTTTGTCCACTATCAGCAGCTTCAGAAGTTGGCCTTCTATATTAAGCTCTCAACGATGGATCTCCATCTTCCAAAGGATGGTTGGAGTGGGGCTTGGTCTTCTGATTTGCTAACATAAGTCGTACTTATGGTCTTTGAAGATTTTGTGACAACAGATACCATGTTGATGTCTTATATGTATCTACAAGGTGATTTATTAATTTCAGATGATGTCAATCTAGCTTGGTATATGGAGGATGTGGTCTTACAAGCTGCCTTATATGTCAACCATTTGGAGTTGAGGATAGATGACATGTTCCAGTGCTATTCTTCTAAAGTGGCTACTTGCCCAGACACTTTATGGCATTCAATGATTGCTTCTGTAGTCCTAAACCAACGCCAGAATACAGCTTCTACTCATGTGCAGAGTACTAACCAACTGAGGGTGGATCTCCTCCCTTATCTTTCCAAGAACCATCCATTTGATTCATCCTTCTTTGATCCCTACCATCGACGATCTGTGTTAGGTCCCTTTGTTCCTAGCTTATTGTATTATCAATAAATGGCCCATCGCTATGATGCTTATTTTTCTCTTTATCAATCCAACTCAACAGCTATCTTACCTCTCCTTTTCCAACCTCAGGGTTTTCCTCAAATTCCAATATTTATCTATTGTTCTTTCATTGAAGATCGAGTCTTTTCCCCTTCTCCGCCATGTCCTTCTCCATCTATCCATATACCTTCTACTTTTCCTGCTTATCAATTGACACCTTTTCTAACTGATTCGCTTAAATTTTCAACTACTCCTTCTTTAGCTTATTCCTCATTTTATGATTTTGCCTACCTATCTCTTCATCCTCTTTTACTCATTCCTCTTCCATCTCCTGCCACTTCTATTTCTCAACTCCCTCAATTGGTTAGTGGGTACGAAGGATTTGATCAATAGATTCCGAGAAGAAGAGGATAGAGCTCAACTAATTCCAGGGGACTGGACAACTGCTAGTCAAGCATACCAAAATTACCTCCATTTTTCTCAACAATATTCACAATCTCTAGATCCTTCAGTGAGATTGACATCCCATTTTACTTGGTACCTAGCATATATGCATAGGCATTCCCATAACGATCAAAAGGCCATTCCAAAGCTTTGTATGAATGCCAATGTGAACATTGATTCCCAATAGTTGGATGTCTTATATTTTCATGCCCTTTGTCTACCTAGCAGATACCTTGTTTTGCTAGAATAGATGTGTTGCCTTCAATTCTTTCAGAATCCTCCAAAATCTTTTGTAGATGAGTCTTTATCCTTGGATCACTTTCGTAATCATCAAGCTTTCAAGAGGGATCATCTTCACTGATACCCCTGAATGTATCTTCTATACTTCTTAATGAGATTTTTTTTTGGAGGTGCCATTCACATGGTTGTGTTTGTGTTTGTGCTATAATAATTTGTATGTGATGAGTTCGTGCTAGTTGAATAATTTGTTCGAGAGCTCTCTTTTAAACTATTGATGGTGATGGTGGATGGCAAGCCTATGATGCAACGCTAAATAACCTCTTATATCCTTTACAAATTTGTCATGACTTTTTATTGTTTGTCAGATGTGTTAATGAATAACGAAGTTTTCCTTTAGTAGTATTCTTTTCTAGATAGAGGTGATAAGTTGTGGGGTCGTGGTTTAGGGTGATTATTGAAGATGCTAAAGAAGATCAAATTGAGCTCTTTACTGAACTTATATTCTTCTTTTCCTTAGGTTGCGAGGACGCTTCTTTTCTAAGTGTGGGGATATGTTGAGAGTGGAAAAAGACTGAATTTTTGACTGATTTTTGTTGTTTTTTAGGCTTGAATGATTGATACTGATGGATTTTGAGTGATGTATGGTTGTTAATGGAAGTGTTTGAGAGTGTTTTGGATGATATTGATTATTTTTTGGAAGTTCATGATGATTCTTAGTAGAAATATGAGGCTCTGTGATGTTCTAATAGGTTCTGTTGAGGTTCTGATTGGTTTTGATACCTTCTGTACAGCTTCTGTTTTGTTCTGATTTTCTTCTGTATGAAGCATATATTGATGATTGATGAAGGTTGAAATAGTTTCAAGGTTTATTGAATAGTTTTTGATAGTTTGGAATGGTTTTAGTATGAGTTATGAGGTTCTGATGTTCTTTGATGACCCTCTATAGACCTTCTGTAGAGCCTCTGTCTCTGCTCTATTTCTATTCTATTCTATTCTGTAGATCTTCTCTAAGTGTTCTGTAGAATGAATGTGTGACTTTTCAGTGGTAATACTCTATGCTACCATTTGTCTCTTGATTTTCATAAAGGATATTTCTTGTAGCACATATCCACATTTCTACAGTAATAGTACCAATTGGTTTTCATTATGCGCTCTAGCTTAGTTGGATTCCATATATTAATAGATGATGATGTCTCATTGGTATCTTGCAATTCTTTAACATACTCTAACTGCTCTCTTCCGAAATTGGAAATTCCAAATTGGTCTTGAAGACAATTAGACTCCTCATCAATAATCCCAACTCTTTCTCAGCATCCTTTGCCTTATTGAAACAAAAATAAAGGAATTCCCTTGCATCAATAAACTTGTCATCTACAATTTTAGTGTCCACTTTAAGTAACTCTTCATTGTATTCATTTTTTACATCAACTATACCATTTACAACATCATAAGCCTTTACAATTATTGCTAAACAATAATCCTCCCTAAGATTAAAGAGCCTTTGCATGTCTAATACTAATATGTATTCCTTGTCCTTAATAGGAAAAGTTGAAAGAGAAGGAACAATATAGAAAGAAGGAGAGTTAGACATAGTATCTACATTTGCATGGCTTTCTTCAATAATGGTCTCAACTTTGAATTGGGTGATAAGCATACTATTGTATATAGGGTTACCTATACAAGATGACCATGTATCCTTGAAGTACTTGAGGAACGATGCTTCCTCTTGTATTTTTCATAGAACTTTGATAGTAGAGTTTAAGCCTCATCTATCCTAGCATTCTCATGTGAATTACGTGTACCTTGCATGTTTATAATGTTTCAAAGTGCTCTTAACATATGAGCACAAACTTGAAAATCATCCACCTTAATATGCACAAGGTTTTTTGTCAACTTCTCACATGCCATATACATAGATATATAGAAACATTAAAAACCTTCATGTGAAAATGCATACGGATAAAATCTCTTTGTGGTTAACCATGATGGGGAAAGACAATAAATGTAATTGTAGAGAGAAACCTTAGTGAACAGCATTGATTTCTACTTGAGCATCATCCACCATAAAAGAATTTGGTTCCCATGAATTGTTATAGTCTAAGAATTGATTTTTTAATGTAGCTAGCCATGATGCAATTGATGTGGTTGGAGCCCCAAGAGAGACACCAAGGAAAAGGGGTTTCTACTATAAGAAAATCTATCTTTTATCATCAACAAGATTTTGTTTCATTCTTTAGAGAACCACAACAAGGAAAAGAATACCACAAGCAATAAATCTTCACGCAGCATCATAGAAACAATCTCTCACGGCTTTAACTTCAACAAAATTGATCATACTCTTCATATTATTCATAGAATTCATCAACCAAAAAAGAGAACACAAAAGAAACACCACTTTGAATGGAAATAAAATCACATAGTATTCATCTTCATTTTCTTCATAGTTTTCTCTCACAATCTCTCATATGTAGATACATTGTTTTACATAGAATTGGCTATATCTGACTCTCTCTTTCTCTCCCAATCAATAGTACATCATCTCCTCACTAAAATACTCAATAATCGCTCATAATAATCCTTATTTGGTTTTGTATGCCCCTTCCAAAAGGTGTGTCTAATATGAAAGGTCACCAGAGCCACTATAGTGACTCTTCATAGCTCATCACTGTCACTTCACTCTAGTCTTCTCTTGAGTCTTCAGTAGCTACTTCTTCCACTTCCTTGAACTCTTTTGAACTTACATTCACCTCTTTCCAAGACTTGAAACCTTTCCCAAATTCACACATACATTCCATAGAACACTTATAGAGGCATACAGAACAGAACATGAATAGGAAGAACAGAGACTCTACAGAAGCTCAATAGAGGGTTACAGAAGGTCAATAGAAAACATTAGAACCACATAAATCATACTAAACCATTCCAAACTATCAAAAACCATTCAATGAGATTTCAAACATTCTCAACTTCCATCAATAATTACTCCATGCTTCATATAGAAGAAAATCAAAACAAAACATAAGCTATCAAAACCTCAATAGAACCTATTAGAACATCACAGAGCCTCATATCTCTACTGGAAATCTTCATGAGTTTCAACCATTCAGACCTCAAAAACAACAAAAATCAACCAAAAAACCAATTCATTTCAACATTCAATAGTGGTACAAGAAGAGGACATAATGGTCCATGCCACAGGCACTCCATTGTGAAAGCGATTAAATAAAAAAATTGTATACAAATGGAATTGAATAGAGAAGCTAAAAAATAAAAAACTTAGGGATAATGTAATTACAAAATTAAGGCTAAGAAAGAATAAGAAATATAGTACCGTATAGTTATTAGTGCCAAATGTTGCATGCATTGAGCAAGCTATTATGACCACACTTATTGAGAATTTGAAGTTGCCATGTTGTTTGGATACCAAGTATCAAAGGATTATCTCCAATCACCACAAGGTTGATAAAAGAAGATACTACCAAGATTGGCTAAAGCCTAGTTATGGACACTTTTCGTAGACAAGAATAAGGATATGTGACTCAAGAGGGGAGAGTAATTTGTGCTTTAAATATCAGTTATGTGGCCCTGTGATTGGACAATTCTTGGTCACCATTTTTTTCCCTCACACAAGAGTAGATTAAGTAAGAATTTCTTGCTAAAAAGCTTGAAAATTCAAATTCTAATAGCATTGCTTCCTCTATTTTGGATAGTGTACATTTCATCAGGAGCTCCAAAATGGTGATAGATGCATGATATATCACATATCTTTATGTTAAAAAAGAGTATTAGTGTGTGATATGACATTTATGTAATGAACTATAATGTCAATGTCATTTATAGAAAATATCCAAGGTTGTTTCAAAAATCTTGAAAAATTAGTTTCAATTGCAAAAGCAGTAGTATGTGATATGATAGTTATGTAATGAACTATAATGTCAATGCCATTTATAGAAAATATCCAAGGTTGTTTCAAAAAGCTCGACAAATCAGCTTCAGTTGCAAAAGCATGAAATCAAAAGCTTGTAAAAAATTTTAATCTATAATAATTTGTTGTATTCAATGTTCCACAGTCCTATCATCCTCGTCCTTGCAGGCTAGGAAGCATTGCTAATTTTCTTAGCAAGAGGAAGTGTTCAAATGCAAATGCAGTCATTCCATACCTCTATTGAAAATTCATAAATTCTGACAAGCAAAAGATGTAAGGTTATGTATAGTAGTTCAAATCTCTCTTAACCATGATTTTTTCCATTTTTTATAAGCATACCAAAAATAGCAAGATCCACATAGTGTTCTCAGGTGCTTAGGACAACACTGCCATGAATAAGATCCACCTCAACATGTTTGAGGATTTGGTGTTAGGAGACCTAAAGGATGTAGACATGAATCCTTATACAAGAAGCACCACCTCAACATGTTTGAGGATTTGGTGTTAGGAGACCTAAAGGATGTAGACATGAATAAGTTCCACCTCAACATGTTTGAGGATTTGGTGTTAGGAGACCTAAAGGATGTAGACATGAATCCTTATACAAGAAGCACCATCCATGTAGCAATGGAGCCCCAAGAGAGACACCTGAGAAAAAGGGATTCTATTGCAAGAAAATCTATCTTGTAACATCAACAAGCTTTTATTTCATTCTTTTGATGACCAAAACAAGGAAAACATCAAATCTTCATGCAGCATCATAATAGATATCTCCCACGAATTTGATAGAATCAACCATAATCTTCAATTTCTTCATAGAATCTATTAATAGAACAATGAACATAAAAGAATACACCATTTTTGAATGGAAATCAATCACATAGTATTCATTTTCAATGTCTTCATAGTTTTCTCTCTCAATCTCTCATATAAAGATACATTATTTTGATAGAATTGGCTATCTCTGACTCTCTCTCTCTCTCTCTCTCTCTCTCTCTCTCTCTCTCTCTCTCTATCAATAATACATCATCTCCTCACTACAATACTCAATAATGACTCTCAATAATCCTTCTTAGGTCGTGGATATACCTCCCAAGAGGTAGGTCTGTGTCGAAGAGACACCAGAGCCACTACAATAACCCTTCATATCTCGCTCCTGTCTTTGTCACTCTAGTCTTCTCTTCAGTCTTCAGCAGCTGCTTTTCCATTTGTTTTAGCTCTTTTGAACTTAGATTCATCCTTTTCAAAATTTAGAAAACTTTCCCAAAGTCACACATACATTCCACATAACACTTACAGAAGATCTACAAAATAGAACAGAACAGGAACAGAGCAGAGTCAGAATAGAGACAGAGGCTCTACAAAAGATTTACAGAGGGTTACAAAAGGTCATTAGAGAACATCAAATCCTCATAACTCATACTAAAACCATTCCAAACTATGAAAAACTATTCAATAAGCTTTCAAAAGATTTCATGCTTCATACAAAAGAAAATCAGAACAAAACAGAAGCTATACAAAAGGTATCAGAACCAATTAGAACCTCAACAAAACCTACCAGAACATAATAGAGCTTCATACTTCCACTAAAAATCATCATGAACTTCCAAAACATAATCAATATCATCCAAATTACTCTCAAACACTTCCATTAACAACCATGCATCACTCTAAATCCATCAAAAATCAACTATTCAAACCTCAAAAACAACAAAAATCAATAAAAATTTTAGCCTTTTTCCACTCTCAACATATCCCCACACTTAGAAAGGAAGCATCCTTGCAACCTAAGGAAAAGAAGAATGTAAGTTCAGTAAAGAGCTCAATTTGATCTTCTTTAGTATCTTCAATAATCACCCCAAACCACGACCCCAACGTATCACCTGTATATCTAGAAAACACTACAACGAAATGAAAACATCCTTTTGGATATTATCTCCATTTTTTTAAAAAAAGTTAGCAAATACAAAGTCATAAATGGTATAAGAGTTTTCTTTGAATCAACATCATCTTCTACTAGCTTGTAGTCCAATGTCTTCTTCATCAATCCATCTTCAACTTCAGCTCCATCCAACAAAGATAAACAATATATACATACCACATACACAACTCACACAAACACAACACCAGGTAATCTAAATGGCACATGCCCCCAAAAAATGGAGAGCACAGAAAAAGATTTTCATTTAAGAAAAAGAATTGATACATCCAAAAAGAACTCCACTGCTAAGCAGGATGCATACACTTCTTCTTAAACTGCATGCTAGACTTGAGACACTCCAGAGTTTTATTCTCATCTACAAAATGCAAAGGCACATTTTGAAGGAACTGTATACAACACATCCTTTTCAGCAAAATAAGAAACCTGGTAGGAAAAGCTTGTGCGAAGTAATATAGGATATCCATCTGAGCAGCAGTCACATCCACATTCAGATTGATGATCAAATGGGGGATACACTTGCAAGTGTTCAGATTAGACTGCTGATGCATAAAAGCAAGGTACCAGCAAAAATGAGCTGCAAGACGTACAGAGGTATCCTCAGAATGAGCATGCACTCGAGCAAAATGAAGGTAAGAGTTCGAACATGCTGTAGAGATATCCCTAGGACCCTGGAATGAAAGGCCAGTTCCTGTCATAGAATCATGTAGTGTCCATTGTCGTCGACGAAGTATGTCACTATCATACCCAGGTGTATCCAGCACTGATTGAGGAGGAAGGTTAATGTAATTGAAAGGAGAGGGGAATGGAATAAGAGGAGAGCATTGTAAAGGAGGATAGGATAGATCATAAAAAGAAGGGAAATGAAGAGATAAGGAAGATGGAAGAGATGGAAAATTCAGCAAAAACTTATGAAGGGAATTTGCTGAGAAAACTAAAGGAACAGGAGAAACTACAAGAGGAGGTTCGGAAGGGGTAGGTGATAATGTCGAATCGGCAATGAAAGGACAAAAAGTAAAAACAGGAATGTGAGGGAAATTAGAAGGAGTAAAAGACAACAGAGGAATAGTGTCAGGGTTGGAAGTGAGGAGGGAAATTAGAAGGAGTAAAAGACAACAGAGGAATAGTGTCAAGGTTGGAAGTGAGGAGGGAAATATATAACGGAAAATGATAAGACATAAGAGAATAAGACAAAAGATCAGTGGGATCTAACGGATAAAAAGAACAACGAGAAGCAAGATCTTGGAAAAAAGAATCAGTGAATAATGGATGATCAGTAATATGATGCAACAGTTGAGTTTGCAAAGGCTAGATATCAGATTTGTGGAATACACCCCTAAGACGATGAGGTTCTAAAGCAACATCTTCCAAAGGTAGATGCCAAGCATGTCCTCTACACCGAGACATCTGCTCATGATAATGCTTCAAACTATTTGCTAACAGGAGCTCAACTGAGTGCACATACATCACTGCTTGTAAGATCACATCTCCCACATAAAAATTCAAATCCTCCTCATCAGAAATCTGCAAATGCCCCGTAAGATCAGGGTAGTAGCTTCAGTCATTTGTTTGTAAATATCTGCTAGGGCGGCTTTCTTAGATGCTAGATCCTCCAAAGCCTTACTCAATTGACTAGTCAGGGATTCCACTTTGTCTTGCAAGGAAGTATACATCCCTGTGTAAATGGACTGAAGACAAGTCATCAGTGAAGTCTCCAATATAGCTTGGATACCAGAAACTAGTTGAGGAAGCAAAGGTCCAGCTAACATTGTTTGTAAGGAAGTAGGGATTTGTTTATCCAATTGCCCATCCCTTTGTGCTGCAAATAGATTAGGACATGACAAGAATGAAGGAAGGGAACTGGCAGAAACAGGAGGAATGGAGTCCTGTGTAGGAGAATCAGAAATTGAAATAGAAATAGGACTAAGGGGCCCTTTAGTACGTATTCTTTTACTGTGAGAGAACCTGGCCGGGGGCTCATTCTCCGAATCAGAATTGGGCTGTAATGGAGGAGGAATTGGAACAGAAGGTGGAGGCTACTTTGGAAGAGGAGCAGGATCAGGAATTGGGACACCACCAGGAGGAGGTCCAAGGGAGATAATCTTCTGAAGAAAAACACTATAGGAGACATTACTACCTTGACCTTTCCGAACTCTCTGAAAATGATGATCCATGTTTGTGAGCATGAATGTTGCCCAATTGAAATTGGCTTCCTCTAGGATTCTAACAGAAGCAGTGAGTAGCTCCTTGGAGAGACATTTGGAAGTAGGCTTCCCTGACATGAACCTGTCTTGTAGAAACTAGTGGCAAAGTTGTTTCCATATTGGAGAGGAGATATGAGCTACAGAAACCCCAGAACTAATGATAACTTTGTTGGAGACCAAAGAAGTAGAGGTTTCTTTCTGCATGAGAGAAAGGATCTCCTTAGCTGTTAATAATTGATTTCCACTAGGGATGAAAGACGCTAAGAGAGGCAAACACAACACATAACTGATATTGGCGGTGGATAAGCAAAAGCGTTGGTTATAAACCAAGCCAGACTGGTTCTTGTAGGATGCCAGGAAGGAGTAGCAAGTTGTGTTGTCCACTAGCGAAAACTTCAAAGTCACAAAAGGACGAAGACTAGCACGATGAATGCAATCCGCCTCCAGGAGAAGAGCATAGTCATGCATTGGCAACGTCACATGTTGGATGACAATAGGAGGAATAGAGGTAGATGCCATTCAGACTACAACAAAAAACCCACACATACAACCAAGGAAAAAGACGAAAATTTTCCTGCAAAACCCAGACAAATCATCACTGAGAAGAATATCAAAACAAAGGATAGATGACCGGACTAGACTGAACCAGACTTCCCCAAACAATCCACATCCTACGGAAAAATTTTGACATGACCTACGTACTCGTGTGATCGAAAGCTTCATGCTATGCAACAAGAAGGCACCTAATACCCCATAGAATCAATCAATCAATAAAAAAAACTTAAACACACCGTACCCCAAACAATAACTAGACTCAAACAGAATCCAAGACTTGGACCAACAAAATAAAGACAGATGAATAAGACCAACATCTTGGACTTAACAAATTCCAACCCCCGTAAACGCATTGCGTAACCTTATGGTGTAGTGAACGTGGATGGGTGAACATTATCAAATTCATTTTAACCATGTACAAATTAGATTGAGTTCGTTATTACGTAACCATTAATGCATAGTGAGTCGATTTCGCAATCCCAACCCCTACTTAGACTGACTTGACTGACTGGGGGTATCTAAAAATGCAATTCATTGTTACAACTTACGTGATATGTGGCGCAAAGTGCATGCATGCATGACGGCGGGGGTTCAGCTGATTGAATCAGTTTCCCGATTCATTGGCTAATTTCGCGTATGAAGAAGACCTCTTCTTTAATTGTGGCCCTTGTCCCGATATATCTATTGATGGTGAGACAGGACCTGGTCGTTTGTGGGGTATGCTTTCTGAACATGCCCTCTTTGGCAGACGATGGTTGGTCTGGGTGATGTAGAGGGTAAGCGAGACTCATCTACCTTTATTATCTTGGACCCATAGATTGATTAGACGACATGTGATGCGAACACCTCTTGCGATATACGCAGGAGGGATGGGTCATAATCTAATGCACCTAGTTTAGGGCTTCGAGCCTCTGTTTCCCTGGGAATGGTATGCTTTGCTGTCTATCATGGTTGTTTCCAGGTGGATGTTATGCGTAGTATTGTTGACTTCATTAGGCCAAGAGGGCCGATTCAGTTTTGTAGCAAAGTCAAGTTTCATTTCATTAGGCCAAGAGGGCCATTTCCCTGTCTAGTGCGGGTGCGTTTAATTGGGTTTTTGTTTTAAGTGTTGTGCTGGACAGGTTTCGTGGTTAGTGGAATTTGGTGGAGCCTTTGCTGCGATGGAAGCTACTTGTGGCCAATCCAGGTGATATTTCTCCTTTACGAGTACTTTTCTTTCCTGTTATATGTGTCTTTGTACTTGTCGAGGGGATATATTTTTGTTGGGGACCGGCAACCAAGGCATGAAGTCCTAGGTTTAGGCTATGTATGTTTGAGGGAGGTCGGAGTAGTCATGGCCTCCTGTAAAGACATTGTCAGGCATCGAAAGACCTGTTTTAGAAGGAAGTCCTAGTGGCCCTGTTCTGCTAGCCTGCTAGGTAGTCGTTCTAGGAGTTCTTGTTAGTAGTGAGGCAGTTAGAGAAGCCTGCCAGAAGATAATAATAATGATGCCAAGAAATCCTGAATATCCTACAAGATGACTATAAATACGAAGGTGTGTAAAAAGGGGTTCTAACCCCTATCCCAAGAAAAGAAAAGGGATGAAAATGTGTAAGTAGTTGATCATTGCCTTGCGAAAGCCTGGTAGGTTCCCGGGGACGAATCAGACCCGGGGCCGATACCTTGTCTTCCTAGGGGTGGCTTCTTGCTGGAAAAAAAATGACAAAACAAGGAAGGTTGGAGCGAAAATAAAAGTGAGCGTTAGAAAAGGATTAAGTGTCGCCTTGCGAGGGCTTGGTAGGTTCTTGGGTTCCAAGACAGGTCCTGATGCCGATGCCTTGTTCTCCTTGGGCTGAGTCGCCCTATCCCGTGGTCGCCAATGAGAGTGGAATTTAGGTGCCGGGAAGTGCCGGGAATAACAAGGGGAAAATATTCACCGTCAAAGGCGGCGGCTCGATCTAGGACGATTTTAAGCGACAAGCAGTCGACGGGCGCCCAAGTGACACGTCTGGATTTTTAGTAATTTTTCTGTCAGTCAGGACGAGATGTCGGAGCTGCAAGCCTGTACGGGATGCCGAGACGGACGCCCAGAAATTTACAGCACGTCAATCGGAGCTCGTATGAGGAAGTTGGCCCGAAACCGGCTAGGGTGCCCAAAAAGGGGCCAAATTTGAAATTTCAAAGGGTGTGATTAGTGGGGGGTGCCCTTTGGCTCCTCACCCCCCCTATTTTTTTCATCGTGCCCAAGGTAGTGCCGTGCAGGGATCCGCGCGAAAAAAACGGCGTCCCCCCCCCTCAAATCGAGATGCAGGCTAAAGAATAAGCCATGGATTCAATTATATCAGGTTTCCACATTCGATCTTCGCTCTACATCGCTTCAGTTCACGCAGGGAATGGCAGCCTATAGAGGGAGAGAGAAAATCAGTCTTTCTCTCTCCTCCCTCTCTCTCCTCTAAGAGGGAGTTCATGTGGGAAGAAGAAGGAAGAAGAAAGAATGATGGAGGCTTGTCCGGCATGGATCGGATTGCTCCACGGGCTGGAAATGGCGATTTGTGATCGTGCTGAGCATGAAGTGCTGCTGATTTTCAAATTTACAGCCATGGACATGAAACCCGAAACACGCAAATAAGCGGTAATTCAATTTTTTCAAAGGAAATTTGAGATTTTATGGCTTTTGATTGATAAAATGTTGTTCATGTGGGCTAAAAATTGTTTATGTTGTTGTTTTCCATGAGTACTTGCTGATCATAATCTAAAAATTAGAAAAATATGCATCTTGTGGTTCAAAATAATACACTAAAACACGTAAAATATGGAAAATCAAGGGAAAATGATGTTTTTGGTCATAAAAATGGAAAAATGAATAGGAACACCAACTAAATTTTCATTTTTGCTGCAAGAAGGAACTAAGGGCCATAGCCCAGAACCTGTTTTGAATTTTCAGTAATTAAATAATGCAAAAAATAAGGGAAAATACAAGGAAAATAGAGAAAAATCACTAAAAATAGGGGAAAAATGTATTTTGGGTGCGGAAAATTAATGAAAATTAAGAACAATGTTTGTGAATGTTTGTGGGGACTGAAGCATGAGGATTTGCCTCAGTTCAACCCCAACTTCTTGTTCTAGTGTGTTTTTCCCGTTTTTTACACATAAAATGATGGTAAAATGCCTCGTAAATCTATGCAACGATGCAATATTTAAACGGGGAAGGGTAGAGAAGTTGAAATATGTCTAAATGCCGTGTGAGATAATGGAAAAGTTGCTTATTTCCATGCATAGCATTTAGGACGGATGATAATTAAAATTAAGAGCTTAGTAGCACGAGGATCACCTCGGTACTAGGCCCAGGCAACGAAGCACGAACGATAGTTGGAAATCATTAAAAGAATGGTTTTGCACTTGTGCACGATACTGTTTTGCTAAATGTTTGAGCACTAGGCATCCACCAAATGCATAGACCATGAAAAGAATTTAAAAAGTATCAGTGACCAGCTCCTGGACATGCATTGCAATTGTTTTATTAGAACATGACCTACGTTGAGAGGTAGTGAGGTACCCATGCTGTAGGTAGATGTGGGTCCCAAAGGGGAAAGCAAGTGAGGAGAAAATGGTACACTCCTGGACACACTTATTTGGTACCTTGAGTGACTTTTGTGCGAAATGTTTAGATGTTGAGCGACGCATCGAGGGGCCAATCCCCAAGGTGTAGGAGAGTCGCAGAGGGTTGACGGCATTCAGCCGTAGGAGGAACCCCATGTGTATGTGATTCGAGCCTTTTGGCTATGTGAAAGGGACTCCCTCTAAGGAGTAATATTGGGTTAGGATTAGTTGGACTACAACGTATTACAAGCGCAATGTTTAGGAAGGCAGAGATTTTGATAGACGCTCCTGGCCGCGAGGCCGAGGGGTTGTCTTGTGCGTAGTGACGAGGCCCGGCTAGTGCATGAGCCAGTGCCGGCCCGTTTTTAGGTCCATCAGCAAGGTAGCAATGATCTAGAATCTAGAGAGCTAGAGTCCCAATTTATACTATTTTAGGGGAACGGAATGGGACTATGCCTTACGGGCAGAGAGGTCGAGCTTTGCATCCCTCTCGTTTCCCATTCTCCTTGAACCAAGTGTAGTATAAATCCGCTTCGACCCTGATGTTTTTGCGTAAAGTAGTTTGTCTGGGGCTCGACGCTAGTTACCTCCGAGGAACTTGACCATTAGGGAAACCCTGATTTAGGTTGGTCCTAAGTGGGAACAGCCGGAATGCTTCCACTTCGTGGCTCAAGAAGACCTAGATCGCAAACCCCGTGACATTCCTTGGGAGTGCCGGGCAACGCTTTCTAGACTCTCTTTCTGATGGGCTGCTAAGACATGTCCCACGAGCGAACAGGGGGACACGTTACATTTTTACTATTTATGTGAATCATGCAAGGAAGTCTGATACACTAAAGGACTATCCTTTGCCACTGAATATAAATGAGTGAAGGAAATGTCCATAATTGAATTTTCAATAGGAAAAATTTTAAAGTGGGAGTACAATGATATGCAATAGCTCTAGCCTCCAATAGTAGACATAAGTGCTTTTTCTACAAGGTGTATTGAACTTTCAGCAAGAAGTTTAGTATGTTTTCAAAGGGTTGAGACCATAAAAAGGGATGTAAGGTAGTATATTTTTAAAGCACAGAAAGACATGAAAAAAATGGTTTGTTAAAAACTGATGAATGCATATCTGGGATCTACAATGGGAAGTCTTATATGGATATAGTAGTGAACTTTTTGCTATGCTGAAATCTAGATTAAAAGCTAAAAATAACATGGTTCAAACATGTTTTTTTCAATATAAGCTAGGTGATATCAAACTTTGTGAAGTAGAACTGCCTATGCTTATATGAGAGGACTAAAGAAAAAGTAGATATGAAGTATAAGATAGTGGATACAAATGTGAAAGCAATTGGATAGTGGATACAAATGTGAAAGCAATTGCATTGCCCTTGCCTAGAGAGAGCATGGGGGATTCACATAAGGAGACATCACCTGCGTGTAAGAAATATATGAAAATACCCCTTATCTACCTCCTATTTATGGGACCTTACCTTATAAAATGTACATTCCTTCCCTTAAATAACCCCCTCCCTTACACTCACATGGTACCATACGATAAACCCTAGTGGACCCCCCGGGAGAGAGAGTGAGGAAATGATTGAGTTGGCTTCTTGTTAGTTGAAGTTGGGGGATTCGAAAGGGATTGGATAACATGTTTATTGTAGAATCTATCAAAGAGATGAATATAGGATGTGATGACTTTCATTTTCTTGCAGAGAAGTAATGTTTTGTGGAGAGGCATGGAAAAGCTTTTGTATTTTACCTATGGGAGACTCGTTGTGGATTTGGGTATAGTTGTACCTACGGTCAATATTTACTATTCTACATGTTCCATGGAACTTGTAACCAATTGCAATGCCGAATTCTCATCTCTCTAAGTTGATCAATCAATTGAATGAAAAGGTAAAGGTGGGGATTTTGGATTCTTCTTCAATTCCTTACTCAAATAGGTGGTTTACAATGCCCAAGAAGAATGGGAAAATGAGTTTCATTCAAGATATGAAATTAGTTAATAAGAGAACTATCAAGAATATGGGAGCAAGTTCAATTGTGGATGAGTATGTTGAGGATTTTGTTGGTAAAGCCGTATATTCATTGAGTGACTTACACTCTAGTTAGCAATTGAAGGCATGAATCCTACTACCATGAAGAAACAATGATTAGCATGGATGTGTGCTTTACCATGGGGGTAAGGAATTTTATTGCACACATGATGAATGCAATGAATAAAGTATTAAGGGTTTATATACCTCATCTTACCATGCCTTTCCTAGATGATGTATAGACAAAGGAAATGATAAAGAATTTAATAAATTATTAAGGGATTATATACCTCATCTTACCATTCCTTTTCTAAATGATGTATAGATAAAAGGGTACAAAAAGAAGGGAAATGATAAAGAATTGAATGAATAGGGATGTAGAAGATTTGTTGCTAAACATATTGATAGCTATGAAAAGATTAGGACTAAGATAGGAAGAGTTGTATTGATCTCTTTCAGGGTAGGAATCAATCTTCTTGGGGTGTATTCTTTTAGCAAGCTTTCTTAAGATAGCTCTTTAGCCATGGGAATAGGTACTTGATAGTTAAGTGCACTTGGGTGACGACACTGCCAGGATGGGTGACCTCCCAGGAAGATTTTCCTACAAGCTAGTGGGAGCTTCTTGCGCACAACCAACAGTGCCAACAAAGCCTTTGTAGCCCATTTCCAAGTATGCCAAGGCCAAGATGCCAAGGTCTATGCCTTGGTCACCACCTTAGTCATAAGCCTTGGAGTGACGGTCGCCCAACGATGCACCATTCGGTGCTTGCCCATAGATTCATAATTTTTTATCTTTGTGCTACAAAATGGATGTAATGAAGGAGGCAGGAGAGAGAGAAGGAGAGGAGAGAGAGAGGGTGTAGAAGAGAGAGAAAGACTACAAGAAGAGAGAGAAAGAGAGTGATGAGGAGAGAGAAATACTAGAAAAAGAGAGAGAAAAATAGAAAGAGAGAGAAAGAAGCCATGAGAGCTTGGAGAAGGAGATGAAGATGAAAGGAGACTTGTATTAAAATTTGATAATAAAAAATCAAGTCCCTAACACCTTATATACGAGCCAATGTAGCTAGTATTTTCCCATTATTAAATCCCCCTCTCTTACATTCCATCCCCACTCGAAGGTTTTTGCCCTCAAAAACAATTTGGGCACTTATGCTAACTGGGTAGGAGTAGATCACAGTACTACTCTACTGCATTATTACAAGGGTATACAAATGAATGAAGAGGTATTATTGCGTATGTCGGGTCATTGGGGTATGTACGTTACATGGGTCTTATTGGGGAATTATAAAAATGTATTTTGACCCAAGTATATTTAGTGAATGTGAGTTGCAGACAGTGGACAGCAAGCTGTTTACTATAGGACCATGCTATAGTAAATTTGTCATAACTTTCTGTAGGAGGCTTTGATCAGGGTGGGCTGTATATCAAAATGGAGCTCTCAAGGATTACTTTCAGTCCATGTATGGTGTGCGTTGCTGTCCATAGTGCAGGGTAAAACCTGCTTTGAAACAGAGAGCTGTCTGCAATCATTCTGAGAGAAAACAGGGCCATTGTTAGCTAGATTTCAGCCAAATCTGCTTCTAATAGGTATGGGAACTCTTCCAAAACTAAAGCTGGCCTCCAAGAAGCTTCCTCAAGTGGTAAACATTGCCACTTAATCAAGTATTCCATGATAAAGTGAGAGCGAAGCTTCTTTTCCCTTTATCCTATGATTTGCTCGGGTATGTATTGAATGATGCCTTCTTCATCTATCGGTGGTAACTCCTCAACATAATCCACTAATGATCCAATGAAAGGCTTCAATTGGCTCACATGGAAGACATTATGAATTTTCGTGGATGGCGGTAGTGCTAGCTGATATGCCAAGTCTCCCACTCTTTTGATAATCCAATATGGCCCATAGAACCTGTGTGCCAACTTATTGTTGGGGACCCATCCTTAAGGGTGGCATATTTGGACTTGGGCACCTTCAAAAGCACCAAATCCCCTTCTTGGAATTCAACATCCCTTCTTTTTTCATCAGCATAAAGCTTCATTTGATCCTGAGCGTTCTTCAAGTTGACTTTGCACTGCTGAAGTAAGGCCTGCATTTTATCCAATTCCTCCTTACTTTCTGGGTTTATTTTATCATTGAAGATAACCGTGGGGAGGGGCACCTTATAGCCATACAATGCCTTGAATGGTGAAACTCCAATGCTAGAGTGTATAGAGTTGTTATAGGCAAACTCAGCCAGATGCAACCACAAGTCCCAAGTATTCTGCGCATCATAACATAAATGCCTCAAGTAAGTTTCCAGCCACTTCTTAACCCTCTCTATTTGGCCATCAGTCTGTGCATGGTAAGTAGTTGAAGGGGCTAACTGAGTGCCCATAGAGCTGAAAACTGCCTGCCAAAAATTGCTCATGAATTAGCATCCCGGTCATGTACAATGACCTGTGGTAAGCCATGTAATTTGAAAACATGTTCCATGAATTGGCTAGCTACTTGAGAAGCATTATATTGAATCTTTGTAGGAATGAAATGGGCTACCTTGGTGAGTCTATCCACAACTACATAGATGTTGTTCCACCCCTTCTTGGTCACCAGTAGTAGGCCGGTTATGAAGTCCATGGTGATGTGTGTCCATTTTCCTTCGGACAAAGGCAATGGCTGTAGTAAACCAGCTGGTTTTAAGGTGATGTCTTTGTTCTGTTGACATGGCACGTAGCTCAAGATAAAATCATTTACATCCTTCCATAGGCCTTTCCAATGAAAGCTTTTAGTAATTTTGTCATAAGTTTTAAAAATTCCCAAGTGACCAACTGTAGGTGAAGAATGCATCTCTTGCATGATCTTTTTCTTGAATGGGGAAGTGTATGGGATGGCAATCCTGCCCTGAAACCATAAGAGACCATTCTTAAGCTGATATGGAGAGTTTTCTTCTACATGCCCTTGCTGTAATTTTTGGAAAATGTGGCTGAAATCAACATCTAACAAATAGGCCTCCTGAAGCTCTTGGAATGTAAAAGAAGGGGATTTAATAATGGGGAAATACTAGCTACACTGGCTGGTATATAAGGTGTTAGGGACTTGATTTTTTATTATCTGATTTTAATACAAGTCTTCTTTCATCTTCATCTCCTTCTCCAAGCTCTCATGGCTTCTTTCTCTCTCTTTCTATATTTCTCTCTCTTTTTCTAGTATTTCTCTCTCCTCTTCACTCTCTTTCTCTCTCTTCCTACAATCTGTCTCTCTCTTTTGCACCCTCTCTCTCTCTCTCCTCTTTTTCTCTCTCTCCTGCCTCCTTCATTACAATGGAGCTCCCTCTTTGACATCATCAATGATGTCACCAAAAGCGCTAAAAGAAAGCGTTCTTTATTTGTTATTGATGATGACATTTAAAAATGCTAAAAAAACGAGTGTCCTCTCTTTCCCCCCCCCCCCCCCCCGCGCCCCTCCCCCTTGCAAAACTATACATTGAGGGCTTGGGAATGACTAGGAAGATGGAGAAGAACAATCTTGATGAGGATGAGACACTGATCGAGAAGGAGGAGACTCTATTCCGCGAGACGAAGTGACATCATTCCATTCAACCCAAGGAAGGGGATACATTGAAGTTCTCTCATCCTCTTCTACTCTAATCCAAGAAGGGAAGACACTGAAGAACTTTATCCTATACTATCAATCCGATTAGAAGTCATACCTCTACTCTTGTCCTTATTTCGTCTACTAGAGAGAGAGAAGTATTGCTCTCCACGAGGCAAGAAGAGCCATCCACCAAGCCTACATAATTGACTCCCGCAATATCCATTATCATCATTAAGAGTCTTACACCCTTGCCAATTGGTATTACTGCCATGTTCTTCTTCTTCTATGAATCATATTTCCGTCATGGCCCCGAAGAAAAAGAATTTAAAATTGGAAACCGTGAATGACCCTACTGACATGGAAGCAACAGTTGGAGTTGGGAGCATGAGGGTCACTAATGGAGTCACGGGCGTGGATAACAACCCTTTACCAAATTGTGATACCATAGGTTTTCTAAAAATTTATATCCGAATTCAATAGAAATAAGATAAGTCTCTTGAGAAATAATGTGATCTTAGAGTATTCACTTGGTAAATTATTAGAACATCTTATAGGCTAGAAACTATTAGGGGAACTATGAAAACCTAAAACTTAAGAGAAATCATGAGGAATTTTAATGTTCCCCATAGAAAAGAAGACTAGTGATTCAATATGAATTTACTAAGAACAAAACCCTAAAGAAACTAGCCAAGGATATAGTTTTAATCCAGAAGCTCTCATAGAATATTTTTTAAAAAACCCGAAAATAACTCTAAGTTAAAGAAACTGACTTAAGGCCAAGAAACTTGGCTACAAGAATAAACCTTAATTTGGGAAGTTAGAGACCTGAAAATCTAGATACCCTTAGTTAAATTCCAAGGGGAAGAGTTCATTATGTGAAATTCAAGTATCGATTGCTACTAGATTAATCATCACTTGAAAGTTGCATGATTGATTGAAGTCATAATTGCTCGAAGACATCAATCTTGTTTGTGATTTTCTAGATTAGATCCTGGTTGAATTAAGCATTTGAATAGATAAAAATTGAGGAGCCCTATACCTCCCCCAAGAATAGGTGTTGAATCCCCATACCAAGAGGGGATGTTTTAACCACCGCGGAAAGTATGGACCAGCTCCAATGGCGAGAGGTATCCTAACAGGGATCGTATTAAGTAGGAGATGGATAGGGTGCTGGGGGGGCTCTGGCTAGTAAATCCTTTATGCACCTAGGAACTACTTGGTCCCCTTTATGGCCCAAGTTCTACTTGGGATGCCTAAAAATGCTAGCTATAGGTGGATTTGATCTTGGCGATGTGCAGATGCGCTAGTGAAGAGCACCCTGCCACGGCACAATATGAACCACAAACCTGCCAGGTAGAGGCTGCAAATACATTGCTGGCCATGAAAACCTACAAGAAAACTCTCCTTCTCACCAAGAACCATGCTCTCCAAACACATAAGAGATAGACACACAAGAAATAGATAGATTAAAACCATCCTCACCCTCTTTCTCTTCCTCACTCTCCATAAGATCTTGCAATGAAAGCACAAGAGAGGGAAGCAAGAACAAGAAGGCAAGTGTTGTGCCAAAATGAGAGAGGGAGAAATGAACCGTGAGAGGAGAAGATAAAGGAAGAGAGAGGGTGTAACCACCTCAACCTCCCACCTCCCCAAATCCCACGGCTGCAACAACCACCTCCTTTTCCTTTCTTGAATTATAAAATTCAAATTTGCATACATTGGCTAAGGTCTAAGGACCTTTCAATTTTTGGAATGAGACAAAAGGGTTTGACCTTTCCTTTTCCTTTCAACATTTTTTTTAATGTGAGCCTTTTTTACTACACATTTTACATTGCTTCATATTTGATTTTTGACAAGAGAGTACAAAAGCAAAGTATTAGTTTGCAAAGGATGTTTCCATGTTGAGCACATTTTGGTGCCTTTATTTGCACTGATTTCCTGGTCATCATTTCCTCCCACACTTAAGTGTGAAGTGTCCCCGCGAACAAACTTGAAGAAGAACCACGATCAGCTCTTTGAAAAACTTCATCTTCAATCTTCGGTCTTCATTTTCTTCTTGGATCTTTGAATTTCCATTGGATAGGGAGGGAAATAACACACAAAATAAAATCACAACTAGGACGTTGAAGCCTAGGGTTAAAAGCATGCCAAATAAAACTTCAAGCAAATACTCGAAATATAGGGATTTTCAGCAATTTGTGCACAAGAGCAACATCACACTTAAGTTAGAATGAAAGATAACCTCACTATAAAGCTCATGAAGAAAACCCGAAAAAGATATCATATATAAGCACACCCTCGCAAGAGATATGGAAATGAGGTACTCCACCCAGTTTTCAAAAAAAAGAAAAAGAAGAGGTAAGTCTATTAAGAGCAATAATTTAAAAAAAAACAAAAAATAAATCCTTGGGTGTTTTAGAGGGCAGTCTTAGTAGGGAAAAGGGCAGATTCATCGAAAGAGAAGATATCCACGTGAACAATCTACAAAGAGTAATAAGGTTTCTTTTGTGAATTTAAATGGTTTTTGCATAGAGATAAAGAAAAAGAAGACATTGCTTGATGTGAACGCATGTGGACTGAAAGGATGAGCTTGGTAGAGGATAAGGCAGTGTGGATTTTTGACGGATTTTTGAAATACGACATATAATAATGTTGTGATGTTCGTGCCATATGGAGGATCGGATACATAATTATAGCTTAATAGGTCTCTGAAGCTTTCGCTATGTGAAAAAAACCAGGCCGCTGATCTTGTCATGCACTGAATAATGAGGAGCACCGTTGTATCTGACACACAGTACTGGCTTGTGGCCACGATCGCTATTGGACGGCATCAGCAGGGCGGCAGGCTGAAGGACCTGAGGCACATCACGTAGTACTGGCTTGAAGCGTTCGTCTGGTACTGTAGTATGGAATGAGGGAGAATGGAATGTATGGTGGCATCGAGAGGGAGTAGAGATGCCAAAATGAGCATGGACAGAAGACTGGCGAAGGAGAGGTGTAACACCACCGGCATTGATGGCCACGAATGATAACGATTGGGTCAGGAAAAACGCATGTGGAGTAGATATAGCGAGGGTGGAGTGGGATGAACAAAGGAAGGTGGGGTTGGAGAGGAAGGAGGTAGCGTAACAAGAAGACTAATGATAGGGGAAATGAAGCGGTGGAGGTTGAGAGGCAGAACCGAGGTTTGCAAGAGGTAAGAAAGGAGGAAGGAGGGAAGTACAGACCAGCTGTTCGTTTTTTTTTTTTTTTGAACATAACTATCTGAAAGGCAGAATTTACTCAGTAACCCGCCATCTTCTTCTCTATTTTCTCATAAAATCCTCCTCTTCTTGAGAATGCACCCAAGGATAAAGCAGTCCATGACTTGAATCTGATTGTAAACCTTTGAATTTCTTGCAAGCTCCATAGCCACCTCTTGTTCCCGGCCAGTGCACCAAATGAAGAGCACCCTGCCACGGCACAATATAAACCACAAACTGGCTAGGTAGAGGCTACAAATACATTGCTGGCCATGAAAACCTGCAAGAAAACTCTCCTTCTCACCAAGAACCATGCTCTCCAAACACACAAGAGATAGACACACAAGAAATAGATAGATTAAAACCATCCTCACCCTCTTCCTCTTCCTCACTCTCCATAAGATCTTGCAATGAAAGCACAAGAGAGGGAAGCAAGAACAAGAAGGCAAGTGTTGTGCCAAAATGAGAGAGGGAGAAATGAACCATGAGAGGAGAAGATAAAGGAAGAGAGAGGGTGTAACCATCTCAACCTTCCACCTCCCCAAATCCCACGGCTGCAACCACCTCCTTTTCCTTTCTTGAATTATAAAATTCAAATTTGCATACATTGGCTAAGGTCTAAGGACCTTTCAATTTTTGGAATGAGACAAAAGGGTTTGACCTTTCCTTTTTCTTTCAACATTTTTTTTAATGTGAGCCTTTTTTACTACACATTTTACATTGCTTCATATTTGATTTTTGACAAGAGAGTACAAAAGCAAAGTATTAGTTTGCAAAGGATGTTTCCATGTTGAGCACATTTTGGTGCCTTTATTTGCACTGATTTCCTGGTCATCAACTAGATGAGGCAGCACGTGAAATTGCAATTTTTCTCTTGTATGGACAGGAGAACACACATTATGGAACATAATCAATGAATTTGTTTTATTTTGATTGTATGTTCCTGAGTAAATTATGCGAACAAACAACTATGCATAAAAGGATTCTTTTTAATTAATGAAGTTGTTTTTATATGTTTCACGTAATGTGGTAGGTAATTTGATAACTAAGAACTTCCATAAAGGGAAGTGGGTGAATAGATTCCCGATAGAATCAAGTCCTATGATAGGGTGGTCTTGGTTAGTTGAGAGGTTTCCCAAAAAAAAAAGTTAGGAAGAAACTCTAGGAAGGGCTGATTCGCTGACTTACATAGGGTTTGTCTCAGAACCCAAACTATAAATTATCTTAGGGGAAAGGTACGGCGGTTGTGCCATCAGAGCACTGCGAGGGATTTCATAAATTCTTAGTCTCTTACACTAGAAAAAAGCGTTGTACTCCATGAACCAAGGGTAATGGTGATCGCTCCTTCTAGACATGAAGCCTCTCAAAGGACACCTCCGGATGTGAGCTAGTTGTTGAGGTGATTGTTAGATCAATTAGGAACCTTCAGGTCAGTCCTTCGTGGGTAATGGAAGGATGCTTCCCCTGCGGGGTAGACCTAGGGTTAACTAGCAAAATCCGATCATTTTTGTTAGAGTACGGATTGTGACGACTGGAAGGTAAACTCTGGGCAACTACTGAAATGTTATCCTTCACATAATCAAGGGCAGGTACGTTACACAACTGGAGACAATGCAATTGTAAGAGATGGGGAATATGGGGGAAATACGGGAATAAAATAATGAAGGAAAATACCTGCTACAGTGGCGGGTATATAAGATGTAAGGGACTTGACATTGGACCATCAGATTTTAATACAAGTCTCCTTTCATCTTCATCTCCTTCTCCAAGCTCTCATGGCTTCTTCCTCTCTTTCTGTCTTTCTCTCTCTCTTTCTAGTCTTTCTCTCTCCTCGTCACTCTCTTTCTCTCTCTTCCTGCAATATTTCTCTCTCTTCTGCACCCTCTCTCTCTCCTTTCCTTCTCTCTCTCCTGCCTCCTTCATTACAAGTGGTATTAGAGTCATAGGTTCTTGATCCAGTTGGCCAACATTCCATTCAGTTATCTTTTCTTAGTTACACAGATTTAAGAGCCACAGGTACACATGTACATACATGACATGGAGCAACAATGCAGTTATCAAGGAAATTTGGACCACAAGGACTGCAGGTCTGGAGCATTAATGGAGTCTTAGACCAAGTTTGGAGGCTGGAAGACCAGATTTAGTAGCTCGTGGGTCATTTTTGGCCAATTTTGAAGGTATTTTCATAAAAGACAGTGGTAAATGGAGTAGAAGAGGGGAAAGTCCTGGTTACTTTTTAGGAACAGTCTTCTCTTCTTCATTCTCAAGCTTCAGCCAAGCTTCCATGGAGGAAAACCACCTTAGATATTTTCTCTCCCACCTCCATTGATCAGATGGCTTCTACCAGAGTTTCCCAGGGACCTTGAGCTTCATTCCAAGCAGTCATTTGTTCATTTTCACTTTGCCTTGGCTCTTGATCTTCCAGATATGGTCTAGCCAACAAACTACTTTCAGGAAGCACTTCATAGCAAAATGACCCCATTTGGTGGGATAGCTGATTGTGGCATTAGGGGTAGCAGTTCATTAACAAGAGTAACAATCTCATAAAGCTGTTCAAGTGGCCTATTCACAAACGAAGAAGCCCTCTTGCCAGTTGCGAGAGCAAATGGTTGTGGTACTATAATCTATGCAATCTCCTATAGATTTCAAACAGACAAATGTGTCCTTTCGACATGTTGTTGAGGTAGAAGTTGCTTTACAGGAGCTTGATTTATACAACTTCCCTCAGATAAGACTCAGTGATCAGGTTGTACAGGAGCTTACTTCCTCTGGAGATAAGACTGATATATTTGCCCTTCTTGGATATATATTTGGATTCCAAAAGATAATGTGAGAGGAGCTTTTGAAGCTTCTACCAGAAGATTCAACTGAAGGACTTTCACAAAGACAAAGACTTGATTTGGATGATTTTTGCCATGCCCCATGGACCAATGCCATGACTGCCTTGATTCAATAATCCTACCATAGCAGAGACTCTACCGAGATGATGCTTAGAGGAGGACTTTCAACTCCTCCTACCCCGCATTCGCACTGCAAGAGGCATTCTGACCAGTTAAGAAGCAAATTTCAAGACCTTCACAACTCTCTTAGGAAGGAACTAGACACAACTTCTAACCTTACAAAGGAAATCGCAGAGAGGCAATACATAGAAGAAATTAAAGATGAAACCAAACTACTTATGCTACACATTTTCAGGTTTCTAAGTTCAACTCCATCAAATACAAGCCCATTCCCTCCATGCTTCACTACTGAAGAAATATGCTCTCAAGATCAAAAGGTCTATTCCTTCACTAGCTGTTGCAGTCAAGGCAAAAGCCACACTCTTGGCTACTAGAGGTAGAACATTTTTTTTTTGAACTATTATTTTGCATCATACTATGAGCAACAACAGTAGGAAGACCTTCATTAGAAAGAACATTGATTTAAAGGGTGCAGGCAACTTGCTCGATGAAGGCAATTTGTGCAAAGTACTACTTAGTACCTAGATTCAAAGCTATGCAAGGCACAGAATTGTAGCTTGGCTCATCTACAAGTTTGCAACGGTAGATGGTGATCTCACTTTGCTCAGGCAAGGCCCTGCATGATGCAGTGCTGTTGAATAGTCTAGATTACTAGAGCCAGTTAAGCCATTGGAGAGGATCTAGCAAAGGAGTTTGCATGACTTGATGCCACACTTATTCTTTCTTCTTAAAGGCCTGAAGAGCTACACCAAGTTCAAGCTTCACTTTGGGTCTTCATGCACCTAATGGAGTAGTAGGATTTCCAGTCAGTTTTGGAGATCAAGTAGCATATGCATTAGAACTTATTCTTTGGGCTTCAAATAGAATGACAAACTTTGCTTCACTAGTTAAGAGGCATGCCTTATTGTCTACTGTAGCATCTTGTGGCCTTCGTGCAATAGCAAAGTGTGTGCAAATTGCTTTAGCATACCGCTCCTTGCTAGAAGCTCAAGGCTTGGCACTTTGTTCTTCTTTGATGAAATTTTTAGACCAGATGTTGAGAATTCCCTCAAAGCCAACTTGAAACACATAGAAGACAGTGTAGCAGTTCTTGCAGTTGTGCAAATGATTGGATAGTTAATCATCGAGGAAGCTCTAATCAATCTGGAAGCAAGGCTCATCTATCTAGTGGTTTCATGCCACAAGTGAGGCTTTCAAGTAGTGGTCAGAGGTTTCAGGCTTTGGAAGGATCACAATTGGAAACTTCTGAATAGTTGCAATCTATGGGGAGGATGCTGGTTATGATGAAGTCTTTTGTTGTTGTTGTAACAAGGGCTTCAAACAAGCAGATTTTGACTCTTACCTCAGCTAAGGGCATGGCTGGACAATTTCCTAGATTTGAAAAGCATTAAGGAGATCACCAAGGGAGATAACAATGCTTCCAATGATGCTTGGAAAAAAGTGGATTCATTAGGAAGAAGCTTGTAGTTTTTGGTATCTAGCAATGGTTCAAAAGCTTTTCTTATTGACAAAAACACATGTAAGCCTCACAGAATCCTAGTAATCAACACAGGATTTGTGCTCTCCCTGTGATAATGATCCAAAACATCTCGGTCTTGCAGATAGGCATCTCCCAAGAAACTCTCATTTTCTTTAGAGTTTGATCTTCTTCTTTTTAGAGTGGCAACCCTGACACACAAAGTAACGTGATCTTCCCCATCTGAAAAGGGTGAGGAATATTCAGAAGATGAATATTCAGAAGGATCTTTGTCAATATCAGGGCTGGTAGGTTCAACATCAGTGTCATCTACAGAGACAAACTTTTGGGCATGTTTCAAAGAAACTGGTTTGCTATCACTATGTGCATTTGACTCTTCAACAAACCCAGGCTCCTAAGACATCATGGATGCCAGAAATAGGTCTAGTTTGTGAAAATCATATGTGAAGTCCAAATGTAGTGCTTGATGAGCATGATCACTTCAAACAAGTCATCTTCCTGTGGACTCACAACCCAATCATAGAATTCAATTTTGAGTTTCTGGGGAAGAATGTCCTTTGGTAACCTCCTTCAACAGGGAAAGCGGTGCACAATAGACCAATACATTTCTTATAGACTACTCATAGCTAGTTTCTGGAGTCCCTAATTGCATTTAGGGACTAATGTCTGTTCACTGAGCAATGTTGTTTGCAAATGTCTATGAAGTAGATGGAGGAGTAATGTATGCTTGTGATGGATATGAAGCCTTTGTAGTTGTTTGCTATGGAACAACCAATGCTTTGTGTGGAGTTGTGGCATTGATACGCATTGATCTACTTGAACAGTACACACTTTCCTTGATTGATAAGGGGTAGCAGGTTACGGATTGTCCATTTCATTGGTTGAAAATTACTTTGCACCTAAAGACTTGGCTTTTGCTGGTTTTCTTGAGAGGTCAATTGTTGTGGTTGGGTCATGCATTGTAGGATTACACATATGGAGCACATGTTCATGGTGGTAGCATAACTGAAGAAGAAAGCAACTTAGCATAACTAAAGAATACATAGAAAGAGTTCCTCCACACTTGATGATAATGCCCTCATACTTGCAAGCTCAATGTTGGATTCAGAGAAATTGATAGGTTCTAAATCATTACTGCTATGATGGAGCATGTGGGAAAGCTGGATAGTTACATGGCCAGCAACTTGCTGAAGGTTATGAAGGATTGAAGTTTGAGTTTCAATTGTGGCTTATCATCACATCACAAGGAACAGAACCTAGTTCATCATTCAGAATTGAGCCATCTGTAGGAATGCCAATTGTATATGTGTTGTCTATTACATGCTAACATGAATGAGCATGGCATATCATTTACAAAGCCTATCTACATGAGTTGACAAAGGTCTTGGTGTGACTGATGAAAACCATTTGGGATAGCATTTTCTCCACTGTATATACTTTCTTCTAGGCCACAATTATTTGGAATGAAGAGGCTACATTGATGCTGAGGATTTGCATCAGACAGGGATACACTTGAATTTGCTCCATTCACTTGAAGTGGCAGAGTCATAGCTTCTTTTTTCACAGCATTGGTATTTGGGTTTTGTCAATTTGAAGTATCTTGGTGGCTAGGAAACATACTATAAAGGTTATGGCAACTGAGTTCAATAGCTCCAGCTCTAGTGAACAAGGTTGGCTTCAAACACAGGCTAATATTGATAAACTTGGAGCTTTAATTGATCGATATATTGCTCTTATGAAGACGGTCAAAGAAAAAGGAGCAAGACTTGAATCAAGTATGGATTCTCATCACCTTGTGTATTATCAACAGCATGATGAGTATTATGTTCATGATGAGTATTCTCATGGGCATTATGCACCCAATGCTTATGCTTATGGCCAACATGTATATGCTGATGGTACACACTATGAACTGCATGCATCTTATGAATATGGACAACAGCAACATGCAAATGAACATGAGTAGTATGCAAGTACATCTGAACAACATGCTAATGCTTATAGATATGATGTACCATGTCATAATGCAGAGTACCATTCCATTGAACCTTGGCAACAAAATGGCTATTATGGGCAACATGCTTATGCTTACGAGCATCCACCTTTTCAGCAACATAGTCATGATTATACATGTGAACCTTCCTTAATTCAGCACCTTAATTCTTATGGACATGACAATAATGGTCATGCTTATTAGTACCCTTCTAGCTTTGATGAGCAAAAAGTTCATAACTACCATGGTAGCCTATATCCCAATCAGTTCATACCTCATGATCACCCAAATGAAATGATGAGTTCTTTTCAAGGTGCTAATGAGCAAGCTGAACAGCAAGAAGGGGATAATGAGCAACATGATCAATAAGACGATGTACACAATACAAAAAATCATGCTAAGATGGTGAAGGAAATGCGTCAAATGAGAGCCACCATGGACGCACGTAATGCCAATGTCTCTAAGTGGTTGGAGATTCAACTGAAGGGAAAAGAGCAAGAAGACCAAGAAGATGTACAAGAAGGGAACAATGAAGAGCAAGATGTACAAGCTCATGACATATCAGCTAAAGAATCACATGAGGCACTCACAGATGTAGATGGTTATGCTGAAGATTTTAAACTCTTGGAGAAACCTCATGATGACCTTCTTGAGCATCATTTTACACTTAATCAAGGTTTACAACAGCCATTGAACGCAATTGATAATGAGTACCTTGATCATGGTTATGATGACTGGTATATGTCTAATGATGATGTAATACATGATTTGGGCATACATGAAGATGAAGATGGCATTGTGCTTCCCTATGATCCGGGAGATTATGGATATGATTATAGACTTGATTATGGGGATACTTCCTTGTATCCATTTGATCCAGGTGGATTGGAGTATGTGGTTGATGGCCATTGTCTTCTCTTGGACAATCATTATGACGGAATACCTTTTGATCTAGGAGGCTAATAGATTGCTTGGGATCTCATTTAAACCAGCATCCATCTTGCGGGTAATTTCTTCTTTTTGGTAAACTCTTTTAGCTAAAGATTGGTTATCTATGGCTATATTTTAGTGTAGGAAAGGTTGCAGACAACTCTCTATTTTCAACCAGATTTGATTTTTGAATTATGAACAGCATTTAATGTCATACATGGGCTGAAAGTACTCAAAGTAAGCTCCATTTTTATGTGACAAACACCTCGATCGGAGTTTACTATCAAAAGTTATTGTAGGTTTACTACAACAGGGTCCTGTAGTAAACATCATGCTGTCCAGTATCTACATCACTCAATTCCTCACTAAATATTGGTCAAAATGGGATTTTTTTCTTATTCCCCAATCATGCCCATACATCATATTGTATCCATGACCCAACATACATACATAATCCCCACATGATTTATTGAATAACCCCTTGTAATCATGTAGCAGAGTAGTACTCTGGAATGCCCTGCCTTGCCCTATTTTGTACTAAGTGCCCATTTGATTTTTAGGGCAAAAACCTTTGGGTGGGGATGGAATGTAAGAGATGGGGAATACGGGGGAAATATGGGAATAAAATAATGAAGGAAAATACCTGCTACACTGGTGGGTATATAAGATGTAAGGGACTTAACATTGGACCATCAGATTTTAATACAAGTCTCCTTTCATCTTCATCTCCTTCTCTCATGGCTTCTTCCTCTCTCTTTCTGTCTTTCTCTCTCTTTTTCTAGTCTTTCTCTCTCCTTGCCACTCTCTTTCTCTCTCTTCCTGCAGTCTTTCTCTCTCTTTTGCACCCTCTCTCTCTCCTTTTCTTCTCTCTCTCCCGCCTCCTTCATAACAACAATAGCCAGAAGTAGATCTCAAATAAAAAAGTATATATGGAAAGTATTGAGATGGAGGGTGAGTTTTTCTTACAAAAATGCTTTGTCAGAAAAAGTCTATCTTTGGGCATATGTATAATTGACCAAATTGAGAGACGTGTTTCAAAGATATCATGGGATTTTCAAATGTATTTTAAGTCTTTCGAGGCACTCATGCATGCTGTAGAAGATACCATTATTCTTGGCCTTGTGAAAATGGAGAGCTTTGTGGTGATGCAATGAGCCTTGAAATTGGGATCTTAGAAGCATAAGATATTCTTTGGGATGGCATGTATAACAAATCATGCATCCTTCAAGCATGTCCCTAACATTCTATCAATGTTTGTATTTATTGCCATAGGACATGTTTATGAAGGTTTTGATACATACTTGAGTGTTTCAAATGAAGATAAACTAAATCTTAACACTAGCCTTGTAGCAAAAAAGCCATTTTTATGGCAAGTTGGACCCTTTAGAAAAATTGCATTTCTCATCAATAAGAAAGATTAAGAAATGTTTTATGCAAATGTGACCAATAAATATAGTAATTCAAAAAAAAGGGGTCAAAATAAGCTAGGAAGTGTATATTTTTATGTCTAGCTTTAATATCATTTTTGCGGTAAAAAATAGAATAAATTTAGTGTTTCTAATCAAAACCATATTTTAAAAATCAAGCTAAAACTTCTAGGTAAAATATAGCTTGGATATATATAAAATGTATTTCCATTAAGAGATTTGGAATTAGATAAAAACTCTCAAATTTTTTAAGATCTCCAAATAGGATTGCTGAGTGCTATTTTGACAATCTAATTTTGTATAAAATAAATTTTCACTTAAAACTTGTTCCAAATCTTTTACTCTACTGACTTACAATGTTAGTAAAGTCCAATCTAGTCTTGCTAGCATATGCACATGTTATTTCAAATATAGTGAAATAGGACCTGAGCCACTAAAGTGGCTTGTAGCCACTTTTGACTTTTGTGGCAATTTACAAGACTAGTATTAATATTTATAATTTAGTGGAAGGCGACCTCCAACAAAAGACACACTTGATCCATGTATGTAATAGTAGATTTTGTAAGTTGAAGACGACAACATGGATGCTTTCTTTCATGGACATATAGCGAAAGTAGTCCTAGAAACTCAAGAAATGTGTGACATATTTGGTAGAAACGTTTGAGAAGGTACATGAAACATTGATCATGACATGGGTAAAATCTCAATCAAACATCTCGGTTTGGATAAAGCTACTAGAGAAGGTTCAAACAAGAGAAGAGGCCACAAGTAGTAAGGAGATACGAGTAAGAAAAACAAACAAACTCTAAACCAAAAACTTGCAGATTATCTAAAAGATGTGGCAAACCTTCTACCATAGGAGGATGGAATGAATATAGAGTAAATCTATAATTTGTAATGATTTTAGAAAAGTTTATATGAATGTTGTAAATCCAAACTAAAAAATGATGTGTCTTCTTTTTATGTGTTTGGACCATGGAAATAACAACTCTCCCATGAACACAACAAGAGCAAAGTCTATGCTGAGATTTCATCTCTTGCTTGTGGAATATAACTGAAAAGAAGCATGAATTTGAGTCAGTGTCCTCTCCTTCTTCATCACTCTCTATTTCCATGAGAGAGAGAGAGAGAGAACCGCTTTTAAAAAAAAAAAACTTCCCCTTTAAGAAGTTGCATGCGAGAGAGAAGGGGTATACCAAGGAGCATACCCAATCATTCCCCACATGCACCCCTTCATAAAACAATTTATTAATTGTAGTCTTTTGGTTTTGTGTACATTGGCCTTATCTTGATCACTGTTTTTTTAGGACCTTCAAGAGTGATGGCCTCATTTTATGAATACAACATTTTTTAAAAAGCATTATAAGACTATATTGATGTATTGTATGGTTCATGTAGATGTGTTAGAGTGCCAAATTTGGAGCATCTTTAGTCTTCACCATTCTCCCCAAACACAATTGCGAAGTTGTCCTCGGCAAGGACAAAGAAGAAGAACCACAAAATCATTGAACATGTCTTTAGCATCGATGACGAAGCCGAAGCCATAGGAGACAACCTAGGGACCACCACACCAAGGATGCCATCCCAAGATTTTGCCATGAGCTTGCACACTTCAAAAGCAAACGAACACCATCTTCTTCATGATAGTGAGGATGCTTTAGCCATAGTGTTTAGAGAATGCTTTTGCATAGAAACATTCTCTATCATTAAACTCTTTTAGTTGTGTATATATAAGATTATTGGAAATTATAAGGAATAATGAATTGTGACAATGAAAGACTCCCAATAAGGATAATTAATTGGTGATAATTGTTAGTTGCTACGCTTCCTAATAGGAACGACCATGATCCATCAGTGGCGTGGCGGGGTTTATGATCAATGATGGAGAGGGTGGGTAAAAACCAGGAGTTGCGGGCCAGTGCTGTAGGGAGAGATGTAGCAAAGGGTTGACGAGGTCCTGGATGTAGTCAAAGGGGCACACCAGCTTGCAAGCCATGCACTCAAGCCAATCACAGCATGGTGTGGTGCTTATGGTCGGGGTCAATCCACATGACCGCAGGGGCTCATACTCCTAGTCCCAACAAACATGCGCACATCCTTGAGGACTTGCATCGATATCAACGTCGAGCCCCCGGCCTCATAAATATTGGCTTCTTGTTGTTGTGGCTATTGCTGTTGCTTCGCCCCCCCCCCCCCCCCCCCCGATTCATCTTCTCCTCCCTCTTCTGATTCACGAATAATATTATCCTTTCCATACGATCCCCCACCACCTCCCCTCTCCTGCCCCACGATGTTCTGACACATTGTCCTAGCTATATTGAATAGTACCCTGCCATCCATTTCATGAGTATCTTTCGCTAAATATCTCCCCATAAGCGACTGTATTCCCGGCCAGTGCACCAGAAATGGACCATGGAAATAACAACTCTCTCGGGAACACAACAAGAGCAAAGTGTATGTTGAGATTTCATCTCTCGCTCGTGGAATATAACTGAAAAGAAGCATGAATCTGAATCAACATCCTCTCCTTCTTCATCACTCTCTATTTCCATGAGAGAGAGAGAGAGAGAGAGAACTGTTTTGTAAAAAAAATTTGCCCCTTCAAGAAGTTGCATGTGAGAGAGAAGGGGTATACCAAGGAGCATACCCAATCGTCCTCCACATACACCCCTTCATAAAACAATTTATTAATTATAGTCTTTTGGTTTTTGTACATTGGCCTTAGCCTGATCACTATTTTTTTAGGACCTTCAAGAGTGATGGCCTCGTTCTATGAATATAAGATTTTTTTTAAAGCATTATAAGACTATATTGATGTATTGTATGGTTCATGTAGATGTGTTAGAGTGCCGAATTTGGAGCATCTTTAGGCTTCATCAGTGCTTTAGAAATGATCATTTATTAGATTTGTGTCTTTATTTTGATGTGTTGATAATTCTTGTGCTTCAGAGATGATCCTTTATTAAGCTTTTAGATCAAGATCAATGTTAAACTTCGCGAAATACTTGGAGGGTGGTGGAGAGGGGGAATCACTCATGAATATATGTATATATCACATAAGCTCAAAATAAGAGATTTTAAAAATACCATTTTATACATTTTTTCCATATATGAAGGTCTCATATAAAGGGCCTACTTACATATTGAACAAAAAATGGTGTGTTTTATTAAAGAAAAATTCATAGATAAGGATATTTATAAATAGGCCTTGAACACATGTGATATGGAGGATATATATATATAGTAAAACCCTCGAGGGCGGAGGGTTGATACAAGCTTAAGCACATGGCTAAGCTTAGCCTAGATGATGTCAGGAGATTTTAAGGAGAGGGTTACTCTAAGCTATTGTACATGCTCGAGCTCTACATCCTTAAGGCTTACGACCAAAGAGAGAGTTGTTACAAGCTTGACTACATGGCCAAGCTAGCACAACAAAGAAGTCAATTATAACAGTGGCACTAGATTTAAATGGATTACTATTCAAGCATTGTATCTAACCATCATCACTTCATGAACCAACACAATATGGCCATAACAAGTATCTAGTGATGGGACTCGATCAACTACACAAGGATATAAAGTTGTGTTAATGGTTAAAAGTTTAGAGCTAAAAATACGGTATAGTCTAGGATTTTTTTTCATCTCCTATAAGGATAACTACTATAGATTTGACAAAATGAAAATGTATATACTACAGAAGCTAGATGTTGAAGCATGATTCAAGCTCTTGAAAAAAATAACTACAGAAGCTAGATGTTGAAGCATGATTCAAGCTCTTGAAAAAAATAACTACAGAAGCTAGATGTTGAAGCATGATTCAAGCTCTTGAAAAAAACAACTATGCAATTTGTGTGTGACATTGCATGAACCATACTTATTGATGATGATCCTTGTAAGGATTATGTTACACCAAGTGGCAATTGCATGTTTATTACAGGAACTCAATGTGGACAAATACCTTCATTTGAAGGACATAGTTGGTATAACAAGTTAAAGGAGTCATGAGTGAGTTGGATGATATGAATAATATATGGTACAATGAAAATTTTCACACAAAGTGGTTGTTTCCTATAAAACAATCTACAAAGTAGAAGTACAAGTCTAAATGTAGTCAATCAAAATGTTTAGAATTCCTAGAATGAAATGAGCTTCGAATTGATTAAGTTAGCAAAAAAGTTGGGTTGCAGAAAGAGAAGAGGGATAAATTCACAAGTTGCTTTTGGAAAGATTATTACACCAATATGGATTTGCAAAGTATTATGTGAGTAGAATAAGGTAAAATTAATTTATAATGTTACAAATTTATATTAATTATATCATTTCTTGGTCTTGAGAGATTCACTATTATATACATCCTCTATATCATGTGTATTCAAAGACTATTTATTAATACCCTTATCTATGAAATTTTCTTGAATAAAATACAACCGTGTTCTATTCAATTTGTAAATAGTCCATTTATATGACACCCTTCTATATGTAAAAATATATAAAAATAGTAGTTTAAAAATACCATATTTTGAATCACATATATTCATGAGTGATTGCTCCACTCCCAGGATTTTTTGGTTGTCTCTCAACATTGGTTTATTTTATATTTTTTCCATGGCTTTCATCTAAATACTAGGGGGTTTTATAAATTTTTATATCATCCACCTACACAATCATTAGAAATTTTAATCAAAATAGTTAACCCACGTATGTATGATGTAAACATTGATAATGTGTATGGATGCTGAGAGACTAAAACATATTTTAATATTGACATGAATTTCTTCGTACATGGCCATGAGTCTCTGATTCGATACCAAAGACTTGTAAAGGTTATAGTATTTATAAAAAAACCATGCTTGATGGCTCTATACTTGGATTATAATGATGGGTTGTTAACATTAATCTAGTAGGAAGTACTTGGCTCTATGGATAAGATCAATAATGCAATGAAACTCTCTTCACATTGAGCATCAACTTGTGGCCAACCTCAATGATATCATGTAAGAGAGAACAATTTCATAAATGTTGTGCGTTAGTATCTTTCAATGCATATAAACATAAAATAAAGTTTGATATGTTTGTTTTGTAGAGACTAAAAAGTTAGAATTTATTATTTTTCGACTAAAAAGTGACTAAATATTCTTCATGTTGTTATCAAAAAATGATATAAGCCCAAACCTTATGTGAGTAATCATCTATGAAAGTAACAAAGTACTTTGCCCCACCAAGTGACTGAGAAGGCATGGGCCCACATACATCTAAGTGCACAAGAGCCAAGGGCTCACCCATGCATTTCTTACCGGACTTTTTATGTGTATTTCTAGTTTGCATGCCATACAAACAATGATCACAAGAATCAAAATGCAAAGAGTCAAAAGGAAGAAGATACTACAAAGCATGGAGCATTTTCATTCCTTTAAGAGACATATGCCTCAAATGAGCATGCCAAAGGGATATATGGGGAATAGAACCTACACACAAAACATGATCCAATGTAGCTCCAAATACAAGGGATAGAGGTTGCCAGACTTCGCACCTCTTGCAAGTACAAGCCTACCACACGAGTAATCTTCCATGCAAAGTCTCCAAAAGACACAAAATACCCTGCATCATCAAGCTGTCTAGCTAACATAAAGCTACGAGTCAACGCAGGTACATGACGTACATCATGCAAAACAAAAGAGCTGCAGAAGGAAATTGCAGGCTAACATCTCCAATGCCCACAATGTCAAGAGACCTGTCATCACCAAGGCACACAGAACCAAACATAGTACGATAGGTATGAAGCCAATCTCTACAGGGTGTCACATGAAATGACGCACCCGAATCCAAGAGCCAGCATTGCGCATACATAGAGTGGATCTCAAAAGTCTATAAGGCATCGCATGAAGAAGTTGCAAGTATGTAATCGTCATCTAAATCAGTGACGTGCGTGACATTAACCTCTTCTATCTTCACACTAACTCCATATTCGGGATTTTGGGAATTTCCCATCAATATGGGAAAACCAAATCAAAATGGATTTCATGAATTTTGGGAATTTCATTAATTTGGAACTTGGTGCAATTAAACATATTACTGCTTATGGTTGTTTCCAAGAGATTGAAAAAAACTCAAAAAGGTGGTGTTAATAAACACCTTAGTTTTAATATCCTTGAAATATTCAAGGAAAATCTTCAATCGATGGATTCATGTAGACTTTCTTTAGCCTTCAATACAACCTTTGGGGGAATTTTGATTTTTTTGGGAGATTTTGTACCTTTCTTCATCCAAGAGAAGACAATGCTATCTATTGTTTCCCATCGTTTAGGATATTTTTTGTTGCACATCCAATATTTATCCCAACAATTAAAATACACCTCTGCATCTGTAGCATTTTGACGACTACAAACTGGTGCCCAATATTGTATACGTACCTTGTTGAAGTTTTTGGAATGTCTATTTGTATCGACCTCAGTTTGTGCAACACCAAGCCATATTGGATATATTGGATCTGAAGGTCTAACAAGCACAAAGTCATCTTTCTTAACATCAAGCATTGGTTCAAATGCATGTTTGGGTCGTTTGCTCAGAGAACCACAATAGTGATCATTCAACTCTTCCAATCCAATGAAGTCATCTACATTATCTACATCTATATTGGTTACATCACTTTGTGTTCTTGGCCAAAAATCTATGAAATAAATCTTCTTGGACATTTGGAGTTTGAAGAGCGTAGATCATATGTTTCCAATAATCAATCACTGGTGTTATAAACTTTGTGAACTCTGCTTCAGGTCCTTGTACATTTGACCATCTTTCCCAATACTTCAAATAATCTTTAACTCCACTTACTACTTCTTGATGATCCTTAACGTACTCAAACATGGGCAGCAACATTGGAACACCCTTTGGAAGAGTAGGCTTTCCTGCAAGGTCTCTCTTCCATAATCCAATGCCACCTTCTCTTGGTAACCAGTCTAGGGACTTTGGATACATCTTGTATTGCATGATAGGTGTATCTCCTTACATATAAAACCGAAATTGAAGAGGTTTTGAGTGACCGACAAGTGTATCTTTCGAATCACACAAGTATCCCTCAATGTATCTCTTAAAGTCAGGCACATGTGTCAATAAGAAAGGTGTAGGACTAGTCATTTGGCATGATTGAAAATGTTGCATAAGATGAGGAAAAGTGAAGGCCATGCTCGTCCTTAGCTTCTCTGAAAATTTTCTGAACATTGCATCGATGTCTTCATGTGTATGACCCACCATGAGAAACCCAAGCTGGATCATCTTGAATGTTCCTCGTGCAACAAGCAATGATAGATATGCAAAGAGATAGCAATTTTTGTTTTCTAACCCACAATTATCAAGTTGAAGAAGTAAGTTCTCTGGCAATCATTTGAAATGATGATGGTCATCCTGTGGTGTATTATCTTCCATGCATGATTTATTTTGTGCAACACCTTGATGGTGGTCTAGTGCTTTTTTCGAGTTGAGGGCATTTAGTAGCACAGAGGTTGATCTTGGCATTCCATCTACTTGTAGATCACGATTTGCATGCCTATGTAGTCGCTCCAAGTTCCTAAAGCACAATGACAATGAGGCAATTGTGAAGTTAGGATCATGAGGCCACAGATCGAGTGAGAAATGTCCATATCTACCTTCTCTATGTCCATGTGTAATCATGCCTGTTAAAGAAACTAGTAGTTGAGTAGATCTTTCAATCTCTTTTGATCGAAGCCTTAACCTAGGGATAGCTGTCTTTTGCTGGTCCATTTTATCATGTATGATGCACAAGTTTTTATCTGGATCTAATGCTGAGGCCAAGCGCCAACTGTAGTATATGTTCCGACAACTTTGTTGTTGTAGCATGTGACATTGACGCTTCTTTAGAAGCACATTTCGCTCTTGAAGACACTTTGTTGCTGCAAGTTGCTCTTTGATCTCTGAGCAAATACTACATTTGGAGAACTCACTTGTCTTTGCTAAGGTTACATGCTTGAACTCTGTGTTCCAAATACGATTGAAGGTGGACAAGGACATTTGCTTACATCCAATACCACTCAATGTTGTATTTACTTCTGCCCATATATCTACATACTTATAAACATCACGTATGACCAATTGTGTCTCCCTTGATCCATCTTGCATGGTTCTACTCTTGTGTGGCATTTGCTCTGCATTCTTCTTAACAAAGTCTCTAAGGATGGCTCTTCCCATCTCTGTGTGATCCCAAGCTGCTCTTATTACCCCCTTGTTTCCATGCATTGCCCTCCTCACACCATGCTCAGATTGTGTTTTGTACCTGTAAAAATATGTCTTTGGGATTCCATGAATCTCATACCATGCCCTTCCACATACCACTTGTCCATTGAAGATAAAGTTGTACTTCCTTGTTCCCAAGTAATCAATCCTGCATGATGATTCAAACTTGTCATAAACATAGTTTGTGCGGTCTTCAAATTGCAATCCCCAAAAGTATTTACGTAATTGTTGCATTGCTTCTCTATCAGCAAACTGACAACACTTTTCTTGGCAACAATCAATCATGGAAACCTGTGAAATGGAGTCCATATAAGTCCTCAAGTTTGCACCTTTAGGGGCAATAATTCGAGGCTTTCTATTGACCATACAATATAATCTCTTCTGAACAAAAATTGATTTTTTTGCAGAAACATAATCTTCATTGGTATCTTCCATGTTTTTGGCACAAGCATTTGTAGAGACAAATTGCATGTATGATTGTTGTTGTAGCAGTGATGTTCCATCATCAAAGGTGACTTGTTTAATAGGTCATCTTTCCAAAGTGACACAGTGGAGGTTGTCATCTATGTATGTTCTTGTGGTTTGATCAAGGGCTTTATCTACCACCACACCAACATCCTCTTCTCCTAGCAATTCAAAGTTTATCACATCATATGGAAAAGGCAATAATATAACCCCTATCCCAACACACACAGTGTTGCCTTCTGTCCATAGCATCACTCTACGTTCTCTCCAACTTTCACGAATGCTAAGCACATCAATATCCTCAAAAGGTAGGACATGGTATGATTCGTAATCATCTCCTCTGTCATGAATTGTTATTGAGTTTGAAACAACCACGACATCTTTCTTTCCCCATTTTGCAAAACCACCTATAGCTTCATGAACCTTCATTGCATCAATTGTTGGGAATGGCAAATATGCTGCTACATTTAAACATTTATCAATAGCCACTGAAATATATCCATCTTCAAGTGTTTCTCCATGGCATGTCTCATTTGGAAATATTGCATGCACTCTACCAAGTGCAACAATCTCATGATCAACTAGCAAATTCACAGTTTCTCCAAAATAAAATTTGTTATTCATGATACCTGTACAAGTGAGAAAATGGAGATTTTATCATTTGTATGTTGTTACCTCTCAGAAAGAAGAAAATAGTGATGAAATTGCTAAATACAATGAAGTATCAAATTTCATTGAAACATTAGATAGAATGAGTCCAACTTCCATAATAGAAAGTATTAATGGAAACATCGTACAGAAAGAAGGGGATAGATTTGACCATATGGCCAAAAACAAACTTTCTCATGAATTGTGCCGCCCTAAAGTAAATAAGAAAAGTTTATTCTATTATTTTTAGTTGCCTTGATTTTACTTTATTTTGTTAGCTACTCTTTTAGTAAGCAAAAACTTCATTGTGTGTTCTCATTGGGAAAAGATATAGCAGATGTTCAAAACTTGTACTATATCTATTCAACACGAGAACAATGATTAAAATTATTTATAATGTGTATAGAAAAAGATTTAGCCACGTGGTCAAAAATCTATTGTATGTATTCCATACCATAGCAAATAAAAAATTATTTGTGATCCCCATAGGGGAAAACATAGTCAAATGATTGAAACCTTTGTTGTATGTATTTCACATGACAAAAATGATAAAAGCTCATTGTGGTCTCCATAGAAAAATATTTAGCCAAATGGTCAAAACTCAAGCCAAATACATATAACAAGGATAAAAGTTCATTGTGATCTTTATGGAAAAGGATTTAGCCAGATGGTCAAAACCTCTATTGTAACTATTTTACACAAGACTTAGGATTAAAATTCTTTGTGATATCCACAAGAAAAGATTTAGCCATATGGTCAAAACATGTATTTAACCTAGATGATAGCAAGAATAATAATTTTTTGTGATGTCCATAGAACAAGATTTAGCCAAATGTTCAAAGCATTTATTGTAAATCAACAATAAATGAATTTTGTGATCTCCATTGGAAAATATTTGATCAAATGATCAAAACCTTTATTTCATGTATTCCACATGACAACAAGGATAAATATATTTTTGAGAAACTTTGACCTTGTGCTTAAATGTTGAAACCACAATGACCTCTAAAGAATAGGAGATTTCATTCACTATGACACAAAGTTATAAATATTGAGGAAATTTTAGCATCAATTAGAAGCTATTTGAGAAGGAAATATAATTTTTATCATGGTTAAATATTTATAAATCTTATACTACCTACTTGTTGATAAGAGTAAAATGTATCATATTACATTTTATTTTTAAGTTATACTATTTTAGTCTAAATCATGTTATATTAGTATATCGTACTATGTGCATATTATGAAATATATTATCAAAATATAATTTAAAATATATATATATTAAATTAATTTATTAATAATTAATAAATATAATTTAAATATATTAAATCATATTTTGTAAGATTATGTATATTAAATGTATCTAATATGTAATGTGTAATATCATTGAGGATTTTGAACCCACCTTGGTGATAGTTCGAGAGTAGAATCTCTAGTAGGGTAGGATAGAGAGTATGTAGGAAAAATCTCTAGCTGTGGAAATAGGGGCAATATCACAATGGTGGGTTCTTAAGGAGGGGCGAGGGGGAAGGAGCTGGTCTAGGAGAAATGCCCCTAGTAAGAGCTTGAGGGCAATGTCTTCCTCAGTGGAGGTTTGGGAGCAATGCCCCTAGTTGGGGTTTCAAGATAGCGCTTGTTGTAGGGATTTGGGGGCAAAGCTCCCAATGGGGGATTTAAGCGGTAGGGCCCTTGGTGGGGGTATGTGGGCAACACCCCTAGTAGGGGGTAGTGTCCCTGATGGGGGTTTGGGGGCAATGCCCCTAGCGGTGATCCGAGGGTAGTGCCCTTGGTGTGGGGGTTTGGGGGCAATGTCCCCAAACGGGGGGTCTAGGGGGCAACGCCCCCTTGTGGGGATCTGGGGACAACGCCCTCAGCAGGGCTTCGGGGGCAGCGCCCCCAGTGGGGTTTGGGAGAAACGCCCCCAACGGGGGGTTGGGGGGGCAGTGCCCCCCTGTAGGGGTCTGGGGGCAACGCCCTCAACGAGGGTTTGGGGACAGCGCCCCCGGTGGGGGTTTGGGGGCAACGCCCCCAACGAGGGGTCCGGGGGGCAACGCCCTCAGCGGGGGTTCGAGGGCAGCGCCCTCGATGGGGGTTTGGGGGCAATGTTCCCAATGGCGGGGTCGGGGGCGGGGGGGGCAGCGCCCCCCTGTGGGGGTCTGGGGGCAGCGCCCCCGGTGGGGGTTTGGGGGCAACGCCCCCAACGGGGGGTTCGGGGGGTAGCGCCCCCCTATGGGGGTCTGGGGCAATGCCCCCACTGAGGGTTCGGGGGCAGCACCCCTGGTGGGGGTTTGGGGGCAATGCCCCCAACGGCGAGGTCTAGGGGCTGCCAGTAGATACCGGCGGCCTAGGGTATAGCCATTATGTGATTTTTGAAAAAATCGTGACTTGAAATCTTTAATAAAATTAAAAAATAGACACAAAAATAAGATCTAAACCTACTCGTATTCCGTAACAAGTTATGGTTATTCGAATAGTGTGATACATTAAATGATTTGTTTCATGAGTCGGTCTTTACAACTAATCATGACGTTTTTCAAAATGAGTTTCTCTTCCCCTCCCTCTCTCTGCCACTTAACTCTCTAACCTAAGCGTTTTCTTTGTTGCGTTTTTACAGTTGCAGGTTTTACATCTCTGATCCTCTGCGTTTTTATCTCTGCTCATGTCGCCCCTCTCTTACTACAGGTGTTGCAGCCCTAATCTTTGGCGGTTGTATCCCCCTCTTCTTCTTTGACTACTCTCCACTGTTTCATTTTCTCAAACTGAAACAGATTGTGCAGTGCAATTTTTGGTTTGAATCAGGGTATTTCTTTGACTACTCTCCACTGTTTCATTTTCTCAAACTGAAACAGATTGTGCAGTTCAATTTCTGGTTTGAATCAGGATATTTCTTTGACTACTCTCCACTGTTTCATTTTCTCAAACTGAAACAGATTGTGCAGTGCAATTTCTGGTTTGAATCAAGGTATTTCTTTGACTACTCTCCACTATTTCATGTTCTCAAACTGAAACAGATTGTGCAGTTCAATTTCTGGTTTGAATCAGGATATTTCTTTGACTACTCTCCACTGTTTCATTTTCTCAAACTGAAACAGATTGTGCAATGCAATTTCTGGTTTGAATCAAGGTATTATGACCAAAACTACGTGCGTCTTCAAATCAGAAATCTTTGTCAGAGAGAGAGAGAACTAGGGAGAGAGAAAGAGGAGAGAGAAGACTGCAAAGGAGAGAGAAAGACTGTAGGAAGAGAGAAAATAAGAGTGACGAGGAGAGAGAAAGACTAGATTTAGAGAGAGAAAGACAAGAAAGATGAGAAAGCCATAGAAGCTGTGAGCAAGAAGGGAGAGAAAGATTGTAATTGTATTAATGTGTCAAAAAGATATGAGAAATTACATCTTCTCTCCTTTTATACCAATGTCAGTGTGACATGGCATAATATTAACATTTTTAACACTTATTTGCTATTCCCAGCTTCTTACAGTCCATCCCTTCCCAAAAGTTTTTGTCCTCAAAAACAAACCTAGAAACAACTAGAGAGGAGATGGATAGAACAGAGTACTACTCTGTTTTACAGCTTTACAAATGGGAAATGAATGAAGAATGACCATTACAAGATAGTATGGATACTCAAGTATGGATAGTCATCCAATATAGAATCAGGTCTCCAAGAAGCCTCTTCAGAGGGTAAACCTCTCCATTTGATCAAATATTCCATAATAGAACATGATCGAAGCTTCTTTTCGCGCTGACCTATAATAGCCTCTGGGATGTACTGAACAAGACCATCTTCATCAATAGGTGGCAGCTCATCAACTAGATCCACTGGATCACCATAATAGGGCTTGAGCTGACTAACATGGAAGACGTTATGAATCTTTGTAGAAGAGGGAAGCTCTAGTTTGTATGCCAAATCTCCAATCCATTTAAGGATCCTGTAAGGGCCATAAAACCTGTGGGCAAGCTTATTACTGGATCCATCTTTCAACGTAGAATACTTGGATTTGGGCACCTTCAACAAAACCAGCTCTCCTTCTTGAAACTCTAAAGGCCTCCTCTTCTCATCAGCATACATCTTCATTTGATCTTGAGCCTTCCTTAAATTCACCTTGCATTGCTGAAGAAGGGTCTGCATTCTTTCCAACTCTTCCTTCCCATGAGGATTGATCTTTTCATTAAAGATGACTGTGGGTAAGGGCACCTTGTAACCATACAAAGCCTCAAAGGGTGAAACTCCTATGCTCGCATGAGTGGAATTGTTGTAAGCAAACTCAGCCAGATGTAACCAAGAATCCCATGAGGTTTGGACATCATAGCAAAAATGGCGAAGATAAGTCTCCAACGATTTATTAACTCTCTCTGTCTGTCCATCAGTTTGGGGATGATAAGCCATAGATGGAGCTAACTTAGTGCCCATAGATGTAAATACCGCTTGCTAGAAGTTACTCATAAACTTTGAGTCCCTATCATGGACAATCACCTGCAGTAATCCATGTAGTCTAAAAATATGCTCCATAAACTGATTGGCCACTTGAGAAGCAATAAACTGAATTTTTGTTGGGATAAAATGAGCTGCTTTGGTGAGTCTGTCAACCACCACATAAATACTATTCCACCCCTTCTTGGTAGTAGGTAAGCCAGTGATAAAGTCCATAGTAATATGAGTCCATTCACCCGTAGGAATAGGCAATGGCTGTAACAAACCTCCTAGCTTATGGGTGCTATCCTTATTTTGCTGACAAGGCATACACTTCATAACGAAGTCCTTGACATCTTTCCATAGTCCTTTCCAATAAAAGCTCTTGCTGATCCTGTCATAAGTCTTGAAAACTCCCAAGTGTCCAGTTAAAGGCGAAGAATGTAACTCCTCCATAATTTTTCGCTTGAAAGAAGAAGTAGAGGGAATAACAATCTTGCCCTTCCACCAAATAAGACCATTTTTAAGCTGGTAATGTGAGTTTTCTTCCATAAGACCTTGCTGTAATTTCTGAAAGATTTGGCTGAATTCCTCATCTAAAAAATAGGCCTCCTGTAGTTCTTCAATCCAATCATTATGTAGTTCTATCATGGCTGACACTTTGCAGGCCCACATACGAGAAAGAGAATCATCCACTATGTTATCTTTGCCCCTTGTATGAGTGATGTCAAAGTCATAATTCTGTAATGTAGCTACCCATCGTCATTGCTTTGGAGTGAGATTTGACTGAGTAAGGAAATACTTGAGTACTCGATGATCACTATGTACTCTGAATCGGCTGCCATATAAGTAATGGTGCCATTTCTTGATTGCATGCAGGATAGCCAACATTTCCTGGTCATAAACATTCATGGCCATCTCCTTATCTGTAAGCTTACGGCTCTCAAATGCAATTACTCCATGCTCCTGAAGCAAAACAGCCCCAATGCCACGGCCACTAGCATCACACTGTATAGTAAACTCTTTGGAGAAATCCGGGCATACTAGGATAGGAGCAGAAGTAAGTAGTTCCTTTAACTAGTTGAAGTTGCTATATGCAAGAGCATCCCAAAAGAAAGCCTCTTTCTTCAACCTGTCAGTCAAAGGAGGTGCAATTGCCGCATAATGCTTTATAAATCGGCGATAGAATGAAGATAGACCAAGAAATCCTCTAAGAGAGGTAGTAATAGTAGGCGTTGGCCAATCTCTTATGCATTGCACCTTCTTGGGATCAGCCTGTATTCCTTTTTCACTGACTATATGCCCCAAGTATTTCACTTCAGTCTGCATGAAAGAGCACTTCTTCTCCTTAGCAAAAAGCCTATGATGTCTCAACACATCAAAAACCTTCCTCATATGTGACAAATGATCCTGTAAAGTCTTGCTATAGATCAAAATGTCGTCAAAGAACACCAAGACAAACTGAAAGAGGAAAGGTTGCAAGATCTTATTCATCAGGCTTTGAAAGGTAGCTGGAGCGTTTGTAAGCCCAAATGGCATCACCAAGAAATGATAGAGCCCACGATGAGTCCTAAAAGCAGTCTTGACTTCATCACCCTTTCTCATGCGAATCTGATGATACCTTGATCTCAAATCAATCTTCGTGAAGAATCGAGCCCCCTTAAGCTCATTAAGCAAATCATCAATCCTGGGTATAGGGTACCTGTTCTTCACTGTTATCTTATTGAGATCCCTATAGTCAATGCACATTCTGAAAGATCCATATTTCTTTTTGACTAACAGGACTGGAGATGCATAAGGTGAAGAACTTGGTTCAATGAATCCCATTTCAAGAAGCTCTTTGATTTGCTTGGCTACTTCCTTTCGTTCACATTTTGATAGTCTGTAAGGTGGCTTATTGATTGTCTTTGAGTTGGGCTCCAAATCAATGGGGTGATCCACTGCTCTCTTAGGAGGCAATGAAGTAGGTACTTCAAACAAATCTCTATACTCCTCAAGAAGAGCTGTCAAGGCTGGATGGTTTGCTGAATTATTGGGCTGATCCTGTGTTTCTTTGTTCAAATGCAAAACAAATATCTGTGAGCGCTTCTTGTACTCTCTCTTGAGTTGTTGAATGGTGATAAGCTGAAAATCAGATCTACTAGGAATTCCTTGTAAATGGCTGAGCTGTCCATCGGAGAAAAACTCCATATATAACTATGAGAAATCCATAGTAATCCTGCCTAATGTCATCAACCAATCACAACCAAGTACAATATCTATGGGCCCCATTTCCAAAGTGATCAGGTTTACTTTGACTTCAAAATTTTCAGCCAACTGCAAAGAAACCTGTGGGCAAATCTGTGTGTTGATTTCCTCTTCACCATTAGCCACTTGTACTCTAATGGGATGCTATAAGTCTGTGGGAACACAATTCAACTTGTCCATAATGGATTTATTGACAAAACTGTGAGTACTGCCACTATCTATCAGAATGAACACTGGCTTTCCATATATGCTTCCCTTCATACGAAATGTATTAGGGCTCTTAGATCCTGTCCAAGCATCCATAGAGATAGAACAATTAGTGGCAGCAAGCGACTCATCACAAGATCCACCAGGATCAAATGGAACATCTCCGCCTGGATCAAAAGGAAAAGAGTCGGCTGGATCATAAAAGTACTCCTGTCCACCGTCATCCTCAAAATCTTCATTTTCAGCATTGATTGTCACTGCATTAGCTTCATCTATGTCATCTTCAAAGTCCTCAAAAACTAGCATACTCTGAAGCTTTGGCTTGATATTTTTGTATACACACTTTGAAGCATGGTCAGGAGTATACTTTTCTCCACACTTGAAGCATAAGCCCTTGTCCTTCCTTTCCTTGTAAAGATCCATGGGAATAGATTTAGGATTTGTATTAGTTGAAGTGGACTTAGGCCTGTTGTCACCCTGCTTGCTGTCCTGAAATTACTTTGAGACCTAGAAGCATTAAATGGAGGATAAGTTGGTACCCGTAAGCTCCCACTAGGCATATGATTGCTGCCATAAATGTTACCAACTTGTCCTTGCTTTAAAACAGTCCTTGGCTGTCCATAACTTGGCTAAAATGAAGACTCTTTCCTATACTTTCTTCCATAGCGCTCCGTAAGCTCAATAGCCTTGAAAAGTGAAGTAGGATTTTGCACCATAACATCAGCTGACAAAGATGGTTCTAAACCATACATAAACTTGTGTAGTTTGGCCTCATCATTGATGCTTTCCACATACATGGTCAAGTTAAGGAATTGGTTTGTATATTCTCTTACACTTAGGCCCCTTTGTTCCAAACCATACCATCTTCGTGCTAGCTTCTCTTTTTCAAGAGGCGAAACAAAGACTTCAGTCATAAGTGCCTTGAAAGCTTCCCAATTCTCAATAAGTACATTCTCTTTCTTGATATATCTCCACCAAGTATGGGCAAATCCTTCTAGGTGCAAGGAAGAAAAGTGAATCTTCATATCATCAGTTTTAGGATATATATCAAAGTAGGACTCCATCTTAGAGGTCCATTCCTCTAATTCTGATGGTGAAGATGACTGGCCATTGAATTTGGCTAAAACAATTTTGTCCTTGAATTCTCTTTCATGAAAGGGTTGCTGTCCCAAAATTGGCTGATCAAGATTTCCAAGTACAGAACCTCCAAATTGAGACTGAAATCTTCCAACAGGTGGCTGAGAATTACCATGTAATCTTCCTATTTGTAAAGTACCCCTGGAATTCTGAGTATGCAGTCCAAAAGCTTGAGTATTGGCCCCATTCAAACTGCCCAAATAGTCATCATGCCTTTGTGAAGCTTCTCCCACTTCATAATGAATATTTGGAATGCCTCTTCTTCCAATAATCCCATTTCCATGACCATTCTGGTTAGGTGGCTGAAGTGGGACTGAAGGGCCACTATTTGAACAAGCCTTCTCATTAACTTCCTTTGATGCCATTTGCAACTGCATAAATTTAGCAATTTGTGCCATGAGTTGTTCATTGGATTCTACCAACTTATCAATAGAAGCTTTGGTCTAATCAGTAGATTGAACCATCTGCTCCATTCTTGACAAGATGGCCTCATGTCGTTCCCTATGTCTTTGTTCATGGGCACACAAAGTATTATTGAGCAAACTGACTTCTCCTTGTTGTTGAAGCTCTTCAGGGTTCTCTTAAAGTGTGCTATCCATCATGGAATCCCTGATTTGCTGAGCATAATCCTCCTAGACCTTATTTTTGTCTTTATGTCCTGCCATATTAGTGCAGTCCTGCAGTACCCCCTGTCAGTAAAATGGCTATAACTTTGGCTAGGAAGCTCCGATTTCAGAACTTTTTTATGTGAATCAAAGCTAACAATACCCTCTTCGAGATGAGCTATAGCACGCTATAACAGGTTTAGGACAGAAAATTCTGTAGCTGAATTTCAGATGTCTAGACCTGTAAGTGCCCTGTTTTAACCCTGTAATGCAAGATAGTAACCCCAAATGGCTACCAAAACCTGCAAAGGGATATATATGACCTGTGGGTACCCTGTAGTACCTGCACCTGTGCTTCAGAAATGAAGGGTGTACCTGTATCCACCTGTAAATACCTTGTAAATGACCTGTAAATTCCCTGTTTTACCCTGTTTTGGTCCTGTAGGTACTTGAGTCTCTGGAAAGTCTTCAATCCTCAATCCTCCACTCACTGTACCTGTGTGAGGGATAAAATGGCATGACAGGCTCCCTACACGGGCTCCGAATCACCGGGAGGTGGGAAAAGTTCCCCCCGGGTCGGTTGGTTGCACCCCTTCGGGATCTTCGATAGTGAGGGAGGGTCATGGAGCCCCGAGAGGAACACCAAGGAAAAGGGAATTCTCTTGCAAGAAAATCTATCTTGTAACATCAACAAGCTTGTTTATCATATTTCATATGACCACAATGAAGAAAAGAACACCAGGCACAACAAATCTTCATACAGCATCATGTAGATCTCCCACGGATTTTTAATAGAATCAACCATATTCTTCAACATCTTCACAAAATCCATCAATAGAACAAAGAAAGCAAAGGAATACACCATCTTAGAATGGAAATACATCACATAGTATTCATCTTCAATATCTTCATAGTCTTCTCTCTCAATCTCTCATATACAATCACTCTGTTTCAGTAGAATTGGCTATCTCTGACTCTCTCTCTCACTCCATCAATAATACATCATATCCTCACTACAATCTCTCAAAATCACTCTCAATAATCACTCTTAGGTCGTGGATACCCCTCCCAAGAGGTATGTCTGATATGAAGAGTCACCAGAGCCACTACAGTGTCCTTTCATAGCTCACTACTGTCACTTCACTCTAGTCTTCACTTGAGTCTTCAGCAGCTACTTCTTCCACTTCTTTCAGCTCTTTTGCACTTGTATTCACCTCTTTCCAAGGCTAGAAAACTTTTCCAAAGTCACACATACATTCCACAGAACACTTACAGAAGCATACAGAACAGTCTACAGAACAGTACCAGAACAGCTACAGTACAGAACAGAACAGAAGCAGAAGCTCTACAGAAGACCTACAGAAGGTTACAGAAGGTCATCAAAACCTCATAATTCATTCTCAAACCATTCCAAAATCTTACAAACCATTCAATAAACTTTCTCAATATCTCATTCTTCATCAATCAATACTCCATCCCTCCTTACAGAAGATAATCAGAACAAAATAGACCAAAACAGAACAAAACAGAAGGTATACAGAACCATTCAGAACCTATCAGAACATCACAGAACCATCAACAAACATCATGAACTTCCAAAACACAATCAATATCATCTAAAACACTCTCAAACCACTTCCAAGTCAACCAATCATCCCATAAAATCAACCATTCAGCTCTCAAAAACAACAAAAATCAGCCAAAAAACAAGTCATTTCAACACTCAACATATCCCCACACTTAATAAGGAAGCGTCCTCGCGACCCAGGAAAAAGGAAATACAAGTTCATTTAAAATCTCAACGTTGATCTTCCATAGCTTTTCACAAAAAATCCATCCACCACGACCCCAACTTATAACCTATTTCTGATATAAAAATATAAAGAAATGAAAACTCTTTATATATTAACACCTCTTATCAAACTAAAAATCACCACAAATTTGTAAAGGATATAAGAGTTTGCTTCTTCTTCTTCAGCATCAGCTTCAACTCTGCAACCACGACCCCATCTCTACAAATCTCCAAAACATAGCTCGTACACGAAATCCAATAGGAAACCACCACGTTCGTTTGACATACATGAACTCACAACACAAACACTAATACACAACACAACCATCTGAATGACTCCTTCAAAAAGAGAGTTGTTCATTAAAAGCTTCCACCGTACATTGGAAAGGTATCAATGAAGATGATCCCTCTTAAAAGATTGATGTTGTCGGAATCGATCCATAGATAAGGATTCATCTACAAAGTTTTTAGGAGGATTTTGAAAAAATTGGAGACAACACATCCTTTCCAACAGGACCAAGTATCTGCTAGGCAAACATAGGGCATGAAAATACAGTATCTCCAGCTGTTGAGAATCAATGCTAACATTGACATTCATGCACAACTTTGGAATAGGCTTTGAATCAGTATGAGAGTGCCTATGCATATATGCCAGGTACCAAGCAAAGTGAGCAGTTAATCTCACTGAGGGATCTGCAGACTGTGAATATTGTTGGGCAAAATGAACATAGTTTTGATAAGCTTGACTGGAAGCTGTCCATTCTCCTGGAATTACTGGCCAATTAATCTGCGGTCCTGTAAGGCAATCATCCAAACTCCATCCCCTTCTTCTGGAAATCTGATTATCAAACCCGTCACAGTCACTAACCAACTGAGGTGGTTGAGATATGGAAGTGTTAGGAGAGGGTAGTGGAATAAGGGAAAGTGGATGAAGGGAAGGATAGGAAAAATCATAAAAGGAAGAAAAGGTTAAAGAAGGAGTGGCAGAAATTTGTAAGGAATCACTAAGGAACGGTGTTAACTGATAAATAGGAAATGTGGAGGGTACATTAATGAGGGGTGAAGGACAGGGTGGAGAAGGGGAAAATGCCCTATCCTCAATAAAGGAACAGTAAGTGAAAATATGAATTTGAGGGAAATTTGAAGGTTGGAAAAGAAGTTGTAAAATTATTGTGGAATTAGATTGCCAAATGGAAAGATATATAACATAGCGGTGAGCCATTTGTTGGTAATAGAGGAGGGTAGGAACAGAAGGTCCTAAAAGAGATCGTCTATGATAGGCATCAAAGAAGGTAGCATCAAATGGATTATGTTTGGAAAGATAGGTTAAGAGATCCATCCTCAGTTGGTTAGTACTCTGGGCAAAGGTAGGAGCTGTGTTTTGTCTTTGATTGAGGACCACCGAATCAATCATGGGATGCCACGAATTATCTTGACAATCAGCTACTTTGGAGGAATAACTTGGGAACATATCAGCTATGCGCAACTCCAAATGATTGACATATAAAACAGCCTGTAAGACCACATCCCCCACATACCATGCCATATCTACCTCATCTGGAATTAACAAATCTCCTCGTAGATACATGTACGACATCAACATGGTATCTGACGTGACAGAATCTTCAAAGACCATTCTGACTACCTCTGTCAACAACTCAGCAGACCAAGCCCCACTCCAGCCATCCTCTGGAAAAGGTAAATCCATCGTGGAAAGCTTCATATAGAAGACCAACTTCTGTAAGTGGTAGTGGACAAAGAAAGAATGGTCGGGTAAGACATATTCCTGAAACTGCTCAAAGGTAGACCATAACAAGTCCATTCTGGACTGCAATCGTTCCACTTTATCTTGGAATAGAGGGCACAAAGTAGTCTGTTTCTGAAGAGCAGCCAAGTCCTGCTGTGAAAGAGAAGGAATTAATGGAACAGGAGGGCTTGGAGGAACAGAGCGGGACTTTGCAAGCTGATCTTGCAACTGCTGGATTTGGGAGGCTTGGTTGGCCACTGTGTCATTAGCCATCTGTAAAGCTGAAAGCTTGTCATCTAAAAGAACTTGGAATTCTTTCGCTTCGCTGGACATCCTCTCCTTCTTTGCTGAAAGGCTAGTAACCTGGGATTGAGCCTTGAGTAACTGGGTCTTCAATGAAGAAATCTCATCGCTTTGGGTGGCAACCAGTTGGGTTTGTTGTTCCATTTGCTTAAATAATTCTGCTAGGGTATCCTTAGCAGAAGCTAACTCAGATGTTGCCTTATGCAACTGGTCCTTAGACTGCATGAGCTCTTCATAGAAAGATGCGTACAGCTGTTGAACACAGGCTGTCACTGACAACTCAATGGAACTTTGAATATCCTTGCAGAGGAAAGGAATGGCATCACCTGAAACGAGACTGTTCAGGGAAGGAACTGAGATCTCCAAGGATCCTTCTCTATGTGCTCGGAACAGGTTATTGCAAGTGAGATACCCAGGGAGTTCACTGCCAGAAGTAGCAAGGATAGGCACTGAGCGAAGTACAGCAGGGGCTTTATCCGCTACCCTCTTCAAGCGTTTGCGCTGTATGACCAGGGGAGGCGGAGAATCATCATCCTCAATGTCAATGGGTGCTGACTCTTCTGAAGGTGGAGGAGGAGGTACTGGATCTGATGGAGGAGGTGGAGGCACAGTCTTCTGTAAACCTGAATAGGTCAAGAAGGCAGACAAATATGATCCGTAGGTAACATTGGTAACATTACCCCTCGTGACTTTAACAAAATGCTGATCCATTTTAGTAAGGAGGTATGTGCTCCAATCAATAGCAACTCCTTTCAGCACCATCCTGGAAGCTGTGAAAAGCTCTTTGGACAAATAGTGGGATGGCGTTTTGGCAAGCATAAACCTGTCCTGAAGGAACTGACACATTGTCTTCCATACGGGATCAGTAATCATAGAAAACGAAACTCCTGAAGAGTTTATCACCTTCTTAACATCAAGGACTTCCCTTGTCTGCTTCTGCAACAGCTTGAGAATCTCGTCATTAGAGAAGAGCTGACGAGTGGTCACAAAAGGTTCTCCTTTGAAGGGTAAAGATATAGCCTTCCCTAAGCCTCGAGATGTCAAAGTCATAGACATGCCTTGGACTACGCCTGTCTTCTTACTGTAAGAGGCCAGGAACTCATCACATAACGACGGATCCTCTGGAAGCAATGGAAAAGGAGTGGCCACAAAAGCAGCAAGTCCCGCCTTCGTGAGGGGCTCAAAAGTAAGTAGGGACGAGTAATCCCTACTAACTAATGGGACGTACTGGATAGGGGGAGGAGCATGAGAAGGTGCCATTCAGATGGTTACACACACACCACAAACACAGACAATCAAGGAGAATGCCTGCAAAGCAACAGACAAAAAACCAAGGATAAGAGAATTACCAATAAAACGTGACTCGACCTACTAACCCCAAGCAAACCACATCCTAGAAAAAATTTGACATGACCTTGAGACAAATGCGACCGAAAGCTTCATGCGATGCATCAGACAAATACCCTGAACCCCGTATCAGGCAATAAAAGAAGAAAAAAAAGTGCATACCGTACCCGTAACCGTAACTAAGACAGTAAACCAAAATAAGATCAAATCCGACACATATCAATACGACATCTGTGATAAACCAAGACTGGACCATGGAAAATAACACTAATGACTGCGCAAACCCATCCCACGAAACGGTTCATTGAAAAGGGGAAGTAAGTGCAGTAAGGGGGGAATTAATTTAATGAAGGGTTGATTTTAATCAATTATAAAAAATGGGTGAATTTTTATTAGGTGATAAACCTTAACAAGAAAACGGCGGTTCCTTATTAGTAATTAAATTACCAATTATTAGGTGAAGCGGTGCAGTTATTCGATTCCCGGACTTCGATTCCCAACTGGGTCTCTAAATGCAATTCATTAATTACAATTTAAGGTGATGTGGAGCGCTTTTTTGCCAGCGCGTGCTCATGTGACGGCTGGTTCTTTTTAATTTAAAAAAAATTAAAGTGCCTCTGTAGTGCACGTAGCGCGTGCTAAGTGAACGGCCGGTTTATTTTAATTAAAAAAAGTATGTGTGTTTAGCGCGAATGCGCGTGGAAATTGTGGGTGAATTAAAGGGTTCATTTTAACAATTAATTTGTGATTAAGGGAAAAATGAAAATAAATAAAGCACATAAAATAAATACCTGGAAGGGGTGTGTATATAATGCAAGAATGCGCACTCCTCAATCCAAAAATATCTGGATTTTGTTTCTAGACGGTTAGTTGGTGTGTGGAGGAAAAATGTGTTGGTTATATTGTTTTGTTTAATAAAGTTTGCGAGGAAATTAGGTGTGAAAGGAAATATTATAACAGCTAAGAAAAATATGCCAAAGATAAATAAAAATGGTAAGGGAAGTGTTAGGAATTTTTCAGAAATGAATTTGGAAAATTTTTAGCATTTTAAATGAATTTTGATCATATGTTTGGGTATTTGAAAAGATGTTGGAATGTGAAAAATGGGCAAAAATATTTTTCTGAAATGTACAGGTTGAGAAAAATATGGCCATGGGTTACAAAAATAAAAGGAAAGTTTTCTAGATTTTTCGGGAGTTTTTCAGAATTGAAATGAATTTTTAAGGATTGGTTGGGTAGTTTGCAATGTTTGTGTTTGTTTTTGGTGTTTTGTTTTGTATTTTTGTTTTTGTTTGTTTGTTTGTTTGTTTTTTTTTTTTGGTAAATTAATTAATTGATTGTAAATATGGGTACCATGTGTAAAAATATTGTAAAGTGAAAAAGGAATGGAAAAAAAAAAAGGTCAAGGGGAGGGTGAGAGGAATTTTGAAAAATTGTTTTAGAATTGTTTGGGGTATTTTTGACTAAGTTAAAATGAGTTTTTGTTTGTTGTTTGTTTGTTGTTTGTTTGGTGTTTGTTTTTTTTGTTTTTGTTTTTGTTTTTTTTCTCTTTTTGTTTTGTAGGTAATTTTGAATAAATTTGGAAAATATGGAATTTATTTATTTATTTATTTTTTGGAATTGTGTAATAGGAAATTTCAAGCTAGAAATAAATAAATAAATATATATAAAGGGGTAAAAAGGTGGCAGTAATTTTTAATAAGTTTGCAAAATGTTTGTTAAATTGGTGTATGATGATTTGTTGTAAATTTTAAGTGTGTTTAATGGAAGTGTGGATTTTTGAAAAAAATGATCGTCGAGATGTCAAAAGGAATACCCGGACACTCATGACAGCTGCGCATGCATGAACCAGCACGCACCACCGCACGGTCAACTCCAAACGCGCGTCCCGCGCGTGAACAGCTGCTAAAAGACGCACCCGTACGAACAACGCACGTGCAACGCCGCGGACGCGAACAACCGTGATCGAACACGATAAAAAGAAACACTGAAGCACGGATGGGAGGTGGTGGAGATCCGGTGGGTTGGGGTGTTGATTCATTCGAGTGGACACGTGGGACCGCAGCGGGAAAGGGTAAACCGGAGGTAGGGTAGGGAGGGCATGCGGAGGAAGGGATGGTGGGAATGGGGATTTGGGTAGGGGGGTGTGAATAAATGGGGGGGATAGAAGGGTGTGAATGGGGGTTTGGAGGTGGGAAGGTGTATGTGTGGGAAGGGGAGTGTGACTGGGAAGGGAATGTGTGTGGTGGGAAGGGGGGTTAGTGGGAGGGTGGGGGGTCAATGGGGAGGTGTGGGAATGGTGGGGTTGGGGAAGGTGGGAATGGGGGTGAATGGGGGTGTGGAGGAGGAAGAAGGAGCGGCCCGGTTGCGGCCTGAACCGGCGGGGCAGGAGTGGGTGGCGGCGTCAGGGCGACACCAAGGCGGCGGGCAGCCGACGACACCAGGCGGAGGCGGTTAAAGACGCCGGGGAGGGAGGCGCACGGCGCCTGAGCAGCGAGTGAAGGTCGGCAGGCGGGCGGCGACTGGGTAGACAGTGCCAGGTGGGCGGCTTCAATGCCTGGCGGGCGACGACCGGGCTCACAGCAGCAACGGCCGAACGGGCAGGCGGAGGACTAGCGTGGGCAACGAAGGGAGGCGCCAACGCGGGCGGCGGATCTGGACAGGCGGCGGCACTAGGACATGTCGACGGCAGGCGGGCAGAGGAAGACGAGTGCCTGGGGCGACACCAGGGCCAGGGTTGGGAGTAGGCGCCGAGGGGGGAGGGCGGCGTCTAGGAGAAGAGGGTGGAGGGAAGAAAATCCGCCGGGGGAAGGGGAGGATGGGGAGGAAGAGGAGATGGAGAGCGGGGAGGAAGAAGGTGGAGGGAGGAGGATGAATGGGGAGGGGATGGAGGCGGGAGGTAGCAGAGGAGGAGGGGAGAAAAGGAGATGGAGGAGAGAGCAGGCACGCAAAGGCAAAGGGAACGGGAAGAGAGAAAAGCAGTTGGGGTGGGGAGGGGTCGGGGTAGGGGAGGATAGGGAAGGGTGGGGGAGTGGGTGATGGGCGGAAGGGCCCATGGGCAGGGGTGGCCAAGGGGGTGGGGCGCCCAAGGGGTAGGGTAGGGGTTAGTGGGCGGGATGCCCACAAAGGAGGCGTACCCCCCCGTCCCGCGCGTGTGCACGGGGCGGGGGTAAAAAAATTTGCTTTGACGGGATGGAAAGGGCGCTAGAAGGCGGGGACGAGGCACGTGGAGGCGACGGAGGCGCGTTAAGACGCGTAAAATCGAAAAAGGGCGCGTTCACGCGCAAAACGAGCGCGCGAATACACGTAAAAATAAAGAAAAATTAATAACTCCCAATCCGGACGTCAAAACGAAATAGCGGAAAAACAAAAAGTGGGCAGGACGACAGGGGGAAGACAAGGAAAATAGACGACGGAGGTTCCGGGAAGGGTAAAGGGCGGTCACATGCAAAAAACCCAAAAAACGAACCAAAAACGCAATTAAAAATTAATAGCGGGAGATCCGTGCATCGGAACGAGGTGCAAGAAAAAGAAAAACTGTGCAAAAAGATGTGCTCGACAATCCTATCACATCAAAACAGAGTTCGGACTGAGATAAGACACGTTCACATGGGAAAAACCCAAAAAACAGACCCGAAAATGGGATCAAAAATTAATATCGGACAACCCATTCACCGGAATGACATGCAATAAGAAGGAAAAATGTCTGTAGGAGGGAGTGGCACAGGTTGATCATGTTAAACCGCAATGCCGGTGGAAGTAGGAGGGGTTCACATACGAAAAACTCCAAAAATACGCCCGAAAACTGATTTAAAAATTAATACATAAAAATCCAAAAGTCAAAAAAGGGTGGAGGAAAAAGGAAAAAGGTGGGGGAAGGCACAGGGGACACGGCTGTCAAATCAAATTGGAATTCCGATACAAATAGGGTAGGTTCACATGGAAAAATGTCAAAAATACGCATGAAAAAGTCGTAAAAACCCGGAAAATTAATAATGGACAAACCGTGTATCGGAATGATGCGGAATAAAAAGAAAAAATATCAGGGGAAAAGTGGTTGGCAGGGCTAGGGCGTCAGATCCTAGTTTCGAAGCAAGAAAAGCGCGTTCACATGGAAAACCGGCTAAATTGCGCAAAATGCTTCAAAAATTAATAACTCAAAAACCCTGCACCGGAACAGGGGTAGGTAAAAAGGAAAAATGGTCAGTTCAAAGGGAGGAACAGGGCTATAAGGTTGGATTTGGACTTTAGTGAACGTAGGTTGCATTCACATGAAAAAGCCTCAAAATCAGGGAATGAAGGAAAACTGCAAGGGAACAGCCCCAAAGGTGGGTGGAACATAACCGGGTGGTTGGGAAGGGATCCCATTAGGGTAAAAGCAAGGCATGGCATACATGCATGAGCATGGTAAGGCATATGCAGAGGATATGCAATATAGACGCGCAGGGACGCGTCCCCACACTTAAGACCTTAACGGATAGGGTTAACCGAGGAACAGGGACCTAAGACCACGCCACAGACCATCCACTAACTTCCCCACACTTAAAACATGACCGGCACGAAGAAACCAAAGTGTAGGGTTAGATAAACTTGGCCCGTTTCGTCAAGAATCAAGGTTGAGTGTCGACGGCACGTCCAGTGTGGTTGTCGGCGCTGGAGGGACCAAGGCATCTTTACAGCGCACATGTCCGTCATGGCAGGGACCACGCGGCAGCACCCAGGGAGGTAGCTGATGGAAGGAATCGTAGGAAATTCGTCGATAATGATGAGGGATATTGCACTCAACTCACAGTCACTCAATTGGAATGAAAGAACAGTCACTCGCCCCATGACTAATATCACTCGAGGAAGAATGATTAAAATCCATATCTCATACCCGGTTGAGGAATCGACAAGGGGGAAATGGTGCAGAAGGAGTATGCCAAGGTGCACAGTTGATGGTGCAGTAGTGCGTCCAACCCGTCTGGCATAGGTGCAAGGAGGAAGGCAAGGGAGCCTTACAGTGCAGTGTACAGAACAGGGTGATGTGTCTTGTGATGACGGTAAAGACCCATCCCGTGGGTGCATAGGGAAACGGGAACATACCTGACTCCAAGTGTCGTAACGTCCCTCAATCTCACCTCTCGGTAAATGATTGAAGAAACTCCAGTCACACTCAACCCACCCTCTGTCTCACGCTCTGTTGATAGTTACAGGAGGGCAGCCTTTTCCTAAAACCCATTGATGTAATCCTCACGGTCGCTTGTGCAAAGGTTGTATGCCTTGTGTGCATTTGATGGTGCAACTGTGCATCCCGCCCTGTGCCGGCATACGGTGCAAGAAGGAAGGCAAGGGAGCCTTATGGTGTAGTGCACAGAAACAAATTGTGCTTTGTGCTTTGAGAGGCCCATCTTGTGCGTGCAACACTTCATTCACACTCCTCACCTCTCATTCGATTTGAAGGGAAAAGATTGGTCTCTTGCCCCACCCTCTGTCTCACTCGTTGTTGATAGATACAGAGGGCAACCATACTCACTTCCCCATCCGGTTAGGATGAAAGCTCACATCACTCGATCGTTTGTCGATGAAGATCGCGTCATCAATTGTTAAAGAGGCGTACCCAGGGAGGTAGCCATCAAATCGATTATTGTATTGGATAGGAACATGTTGTCTGCTAGAGGACAGTTAGACGCTTTGCAGAGAGACCCATGACACAGCGTACCAAGGGAGGTAGCTTCGGAATTGAATCCTAGGAATATCAATTAATGAATCCACTTTCTAGACTGCTGGGTGTTACCACCTTTTCCACAGCCAGCTTCCCGCCCAAGGGTGTTTACCACCTTTTCTTGGAACGAGGCCTGCTATGACAGGGAATTGCTTCCTTTTCTCTCATAACAGATTTATTTGTTTGTTGTTTTTTTTTTCTTTTTTTTTTCTTTTTCTTGTTTTTCCCTATTCCCGAGGGTGTTTCCACCTTTTCTCGAAGAATAGGTCGGCATGACAGGGACCTAAGTCCTTTTCTCCCATGACCGATATGTTTTGTTTTGTTTTTTTTTTTCTTCTTTTTTTTTTCTCTGCAAATTGAGCAAGGGAATGGTAGAAAGACCATTTGTCAAAACCCACCTCGCCACTGTCGCTGGTGGAAAATAGAGGATAAGAGATCAAGGCTGGAAGGGGGGTTTGAGGGGACAGAGGGTTGCGTCCACTTCATCAGAAGTGACTGAAGAACGACTATTAAAAGTAGCATCATAACAAGTACAGTGCTGCGCCAACGAGGGAAAGGATCAAGTGTCCATAATTGTCAAGATCCCCAAGGAGGGAAGTACTTCTTCAGGCGATATCCATTGATCAGAAAGGGATCATCAGAGGCATCAACGGTCTGCACTTGAACAGAACCATTAGGGTTGACTGCAAGTACCTTATAGGGGCCCATCCACCGCTGCTGGAGCTTGCCAGGAAACTTGCCAAAGCGTGAATCATAGGCTAGGACCAAATCACCTTCTTTGAACTCCTTGTGCTTGATGAAACTGTCATGGTAAGCCTTGCGTCGAGCTTGCATGGCTTCCATGCACTGTAGAGCCATCCTACGAATTTCGTCCAAACATTCCAAGTGCAGGAGACGGCGTTGCAGTGAATCATCATCCCCCAAACGCTCTTTGATAGCCACTCTCAAAGAGAGCAATTCCAGCTCAACAGGAAAAACAGCTTCTGTACCATACACCAACTGGAAGGGTGTCTATCCCGTTGCTGCTTTATGGGAGGTTCTGTACGCCCAGAGGGCCTCTGTAAGTCGATCGTCCCAATCACGACGATGTGCAGCAATTGTTCTTGTCAGAATCGAGCAGAGGATGCGATTGGTGACTTCGACTTGGCCGTTGGCTCTGGGGTAATAGGGAGTGGACTTGCGATGGCGGATCTTATACAACTCTGTCAACTCGTCCATGACTTTGTTGAGGAAATGAGTGCCTCTATCACTTACCAGCTCTAAGGGACTACCAAAACGGGTGATGATATTCTCGTACATGAACAGGGCCACGCTGTTACCATCGTCCCGCTTTAGGGCTTTAGCTTCACACCACTTTGTAATATAATCCGTACATACGAGGATGCATCTGTTCTGTTTCCTTCTAGTGGGAGGGTCGATCGGACCTACGAAGTCAATGCCCCACTTCTCAAACGGCTTCAAGGGAAGGATAGGTTGCAATGGCATGGCACTTGTCTTCGTGGGTTTCCCCATTCTTTGACAGGCATCACATCCTTTACAGTAATCATAGGAATCTTTGTGGATGGTAGGCCACCAATAACCTGCTAGCAGAGCCTTCCTGGCTGTAGCTTCTCCTGCAAAGTGACCTCCACATGGCTCGTCATGGCAAGCCTTCAGAACAATCCCAATCTCTTCTCCTGCAACACATCTTCGGAGCACTTCATCTTTTCCTTTCTTGTACAGTGCACCGCCTAGCAGGGTGTATGGGGCTGATTCTAGCATGAGCTTCTTCCTTTCCCGACTAGAAATACCAGGAGGGTACTGTTGGGTTGCTAACAGATTGGCAATGTCTGCATACCAGGGAGTTACAGTTTCCACCAAGAATAGGGAAGCATCAGGGAGGTCTGGATCATCCTGCTCCTCGTCTGCAGTTTGTGGGATACGCAACAGATGATCAGCCAGAACATGGGAACGACCAGGCTTAGTAATCACCTCAAAGTCAAACTCCTGGAATAAAAGGAGCCATCTCATCATTCGTCCTTTCACATCTGCTTTGTTCATCAAGAAGGATAGGGCCTCATGATCCACATAAAATTCAAAGTGGGTAGATAGGAGGTAATGGCAGAACTTCTCCAGGGCAAACACCATTGCCAAGCACTCCAGCTCTGTCACTGTATAGTTCCGTTCCCTATTAGTGACTTTTCGGCTTGCGTAATAGATCGGTTGATCCAACTTGGAGGAGCCCTTTTGGCAGAGGACAGCACCTAAACCTTCAATTGATGCATCAGTGTGTACATGGAACTCTTTCGTCCAATCAGGAGGATGCAGAATGGGTGCCTCAATCAAACACTGCGTCAGAGTGTGAAAGGCTTTGTCACATTCGTCCGTCCAAGTAAACTCTGCATCTTTCCTCAGAAGCTTGTGCAAGGAAGTTGCCTTTGTTGCAAAATGGGCTATGAACCTTCTATAGTAACCCACATGGCCTAGGAATCCCCTCAACTGTTTGAGGTTGGTGGGTGCTGTCAGAGCTGCAATCCTTTCGATCTTTGCAGGGTCTGTTGATATCCCTTGTGCAGAGACAATGTGGCCCAACAGAACTCCAGAAGAGACCCCAAAGATGCATTTGTCAGGGTTGAGGGAAATCCCATACTCCCGGCATCGGTCAAAGCATTGTTCCAAATGTCCCCAGTATTCACTGATCAAACTATAGACACAGAAGTCATCCAAATATACCTCAATAAAGTCGTGCAGATGATTTTGAAATGCGGCCATCATGACTCGTTGGAAAGTAGCAGGGGCATTGCAGAGCCCAAATGGCATCACTCGGTAAGCGTAGGTCCCCCATTCTGTGGTGAAGGTTGTTTTGGATTGGTCTTCTTCTGCGATTTGCACTTGATTGTATCCACTGAATCCATCCAGAAGGGAATAAAGCTCATGTCCTGCCACTGTGTCCAACAGTTGGTCTGTGAAAGGGATAGGAAAGTGATCCTTCTTCGTCTTGGAATTAAGCTTCTGGAAATCCACACATATTCGCAATTTGCCATTCTTCTTGGGTACAACCACAATGGGTGAAACCCATTCACTATTTGCCACTGGATAGATGAACTCGGCTTCCAAAAGCTTCAGCAGCTCCGCTTTCACCAATGTGGAATAATTCGGGTTCATTCGCCTCTGTCGTTGCCGTACTGGCTTGGCATCTGGCTCCAAGTCAATATGATGTTGACATATTGTGGGATCAATTCCTTTTAGGTCTTTGTAGGACCACGCAAACACGTCCAAATTTTCTTTCAACAAGTTGTACAAGGTTGACAACTCCTCTTCTGGGAGGCTGCTACCCACCTTCAAGTGGCGTTCAATGCCTTCTGCATCCACAAAGGTTAACTGCCTTTCACATTCTACTTCACGGATGAAGGTCCCACGGACCGCTTTTGGATACAGATCTGACTCCTTCAAGGGAGTGGTGTCCTCGTCTGATGTCCCACTAGAACCGATTTCTTCTTTTGGTGGAGACTTAGGTTGCTCTTTAAGATGTTGGAATGGGATTAAAGCTATTTCGGGTTTGGTTTCAAAATTAATTACCTCTTGGCTTGAAGACTCATCGTCTGATGATGACACATCCAGGAACGTCACATAACAGGGACCCTCTGATGCCTGTTGGGTTTGTGGGACTGGTGCTTGTTGGCACGGTGCATCATCATCATCTTTCTTTGGCAAGGATATGTTAGGACGGCAGGAGCCACTCTCAAAAGACGGCTTGTTCTTCTTAATCCATTTCTTATAAAGGTTTTGCATATGAGAAGATCTATTTACCAAACCAAATGGTACCATCACCATTCTGTCCCATAGCATGAGCTCATCGGCTTCTGATGCTTCTGGAACTTCTTCCTCAAATGTATCCTCTTCAGGTGGGATAGACTCTTCCGTTTCACTTTCATAATCTTCTTCGTCCATATCATATCCATCCTCTTCTGTCTCTGTCTCTGCTTCTGCTTCTGCTTCTGTCTCTGTCTCTGCTTCTGTCTCTGTAGGAGCTCTGTAACAGAAGAATAGATTCTCTGTTTCCTCTTCTGCCTCTGTCTCTACTTCTGTTTCTCTCTCTGCTGTGGCCATGTAACAGGGAGAGCAGTACATCCATGTTTCTATCTCACTGTCAGAAGTGATTTCAGAAGTCATGCCTGGTTCAGGCAGGAAGTATTCACCCATTGATAATGGCTTTGCATCTTTTGAAAGTCGGCTTACAGTATCCACTGTTAAGGAATGTGCCACTGTTTTCTTGGGAAGGATCTGTTTGACAGCATCTTCGTCTGCTGACGTTCCATCTGTAGCCTCATTAGGGGAGTCAGAAGATAATTCCAAGGAGGTGGATCCATGTCCTTTTTGAGAACCATACAGTTTCAACACCACTTTATTGGGTCCTCTGCCCAAGGTCAAGGTTCCTTTGAACCAATCCGTCCTTGCTCTGGCTTCAAAAAGCCATGGTCTACCCAGTAACAGAGGATAGGATGTACCATAAGAGTTTGGCCTCACCACCAGATAGGTTAGCCAATAATCTTTTCCAGCCACTCTAGTCTTCACATAGGGAAGAATGCCCAAAGGCTTGATTCTACTCTGATCCGCCAGTCTGATGAGCCATTGGGTTGGTTGCACACCTTGTAAGCTTAGATCCTTCATTGTCACATCTGTCATAATGTTTACTGATGAACCTCCATCAATCAGTGCATTTGCAATGAAGCAGCCTTCTATCCACACACCAGTCTCTGGAGTACCCGGATCTAGGAAAGCGTTAGCCACATCCACTTCTTTTACAGGCTCTGGAGCCTTGTTGGACTTTGTCACTGTTGAGGGAGCAATCCTTAAACCACGTCTTTTTGTCAGTATACTTTTGAATCTTTTCCGGCAACTGGGAGACAACATCAATAATTGTCGGAATGTGAGGTTTGGTTTAAAGGTATCTAGATCTCTAACTAGATCGTATTCCTTAATAGGATCCACTGGCTTCTCTAACCGATTAGGGAATGGGGCAACACCCATTTTCATTTTCCCTCTTTCTTCCAACAGAGGAATTACATGAACTTCTTCTGCCACTTGTGGCACTTCCTCCTCTTCTGTATCCTGGACCTCTGGTCTTGTCTCTGTAACTGTCTCTGTAACTCTCTGTGGCACTGTAGGGCTCTGTACGGCACTGTTAGGCTCTGTTCTGTTCTGTTCTTCTGGTGGAAGATTGAACTTCACTGTTCTGGCAGGAGGGTTATTTTCTTTCTGGATAGGTAGTTCCTTCTGCTTTGCACGCGTGATGGTAGCAACTTCCAATTCCACTAAATTGGAGGTAGGCTCTTGGGCCTTAGCTGGACTATCAGGAGCACTGTTTTTCACTGGGGCTGGGCTTGGACAGTCTTTTGCAGTGTGGCCTTCTCCTTTGCATCGACTGCATAAGGGCTTGTAATCCACTGACCTTCGAGGATTTGGACAATTTGGTGAGATGTGTCCCTTTTCGCCGCATCAGTAACACTCCACTTCTGATCTCTGACCACCACCAGACTGTCTTCCTCTGTAACTTTGAGAGGGAAATCTTCTGGGTCCGAAATTAGGACCAAAGTCTCTAGGCTTGGGTCCAATATCTTGTGTTTTCATTTTGGATTCCAGCAAGTTGAATCTTGTGTCTTCTTCCTTCCTTCTCCTATCATGCATCTCCTTCAGAGAGCAAATGTCCTCTGTATGATTCTTCCGCAAATAGTAGGAACAGAAGGCTCCAGGGATGGTTGGTTTTCGTGTACATTCAGTGGCTAAATGGCCTGCTTGATGACACTTACCACACCAAGTGTTTGACCGTATCACATCTCTTCCTGCTCCTGCAACGTTGGATATGCTCGCTATGTTTACTTTCAACGTCTGTAGTTGCCCTGTAATCACATCCATCAACTCCTTTTTAATGTTTGCAACTGAGTTGGATAAATAATCCTTCAAGCTTTCTCCTCCGGACGTACTGGCAGGAGGGTTTTGAGGAGTCTCTGTAATTACTGCATAAACGGGTTGGGCTGGTACAGAGGGGTCTCTGTTCTGGTTCTGATTCAGAGCTCCTGTTTGAACTGTTGGCTGTTGGCTCCAGTTGGTAGGATTCCACTGTTGCTGCTGATTTGGCATTGAGGAAATTGGTTGGGACCATTGTTGTTGTGGTTGAGCCATCATTTGAGGCATGGATTGTGGCCACTGTGGATTTGGTGCACTGTACTGTGATACTGGGGGCATCTGTTGGTAGGGATAGGGAACAGTCCCTGGAACTGCATTTGGTGGATACATCATTCCTGACATCAGAGGAGGTAGGACTCCTCTTCCTGTATTCATCGCTAATCTAGCTTCCACTTCATCGTACAGTCTTGCTCCTTCTGTTGCAGCTTGCAGGGTGGCTGGTCTTTGTAGCTCCACAAACTTACGGACTTCTGGTTGTAATCCTCTGAGAAACACTCCCTTCTGAATGCCATCATCTAGATTATGGTTAGTCCATCTCTTCAGGATGGATTCCATTCGTGAGACATAGGCTTCTACTCTTTCTCCAGAGGTTTGACTTAGGTTCATAAATTCCTCTCTCATCCGCTCTTCAAAACCTTCACGCCTGAATTTAGTGAGGAAGGCCAACTTCAGGTCGTCCCATGTGCCAAAAGTTCCTGCTGCTTGTCTCTCATACCACTGAAATGCCTCGCCCTTGAAAGTGGCGGGGAATATTGCTAACCAATGCTCAGGGGTTCTGGCATTGTTAGCCACACACGCTACCATAAACTCTGCTACATGAAGATCGGGGTCTTCATTGTACTCTCCCTTAAAAACTGGCAATGGGACTACATTTGCTGGCCTGTCATCAATATTTCCAGGACGGATCTGGCTTGGAAGTGGACCTCCAGCAGGAGGAGGAAGGGCTTGATGTGCCATTGGGACTTCTGTAAAGAGTTCCGCAAGGGCGTCAAAGGCGGCTTCTGCTGCTAGCTCGTTCTCAGCCTTGATTTTTGCTTTCTCTCTTCTCACGTACCTCTGGACTCGTTCTAACGCTTGCCTTTTTATTGCGTCATTCATCAGGGGGTTGACTCCACTATGTTGTTAGTGCTCCACAAATGGTTAACAGAAGACTTCAGTCTCTGGAGGACTCTCTTGCCAACATTTCTTCTACTTCTTTCTTTTCAACGTCCCTGAATTCGGCTTTCATGCCACTGCACAGAGGAAGGTATTCGGTTCTGAAGGTGTCAAAATGCATACGTCTAAGCATTGTGGTGGTGCCATCATCATAGTAATGCCAATTTCTGATGGTTTCAACAGTGTATGTTGTGAAAAACACTCTGTCTACCAACTTCTAGTGGGTTGCTAATTGAACAAACAGAAGATTATCAGTACACCAAGCATCCCATGTATCTTGCTGTTGAGCATCCACGAACAAATTCCAACTCTTTTCCTTCTTGTCCCTGTAAACCTCTACAGACCAAGACTCCTGAAGCTTCTTCACAATCTCCCACTTGATGTTGTCTGGAAACTTCTCAATGAATGCCAAATCTTCCATGGATGGTCATTCTCTCTGTTTCTGCTCTTCAGTTTGTTCCCAAACAGTTTGCCACCAAGATGCAAGTTTCTGCTGCTTCAACAGGAAGAGGAAACTGTCCACTACATAGAGCATGCATCATGATGGTGATGTGTTTCCGCCATTGTGGGATGAACTTCTTGTGGAAAGTGGCTTTGATTATGAGGAATTCCAACTCTTCAGTGGAAGAATGAACTTTACAAACATTGATGGACCTAAAAACGGGCCGGCACTGGCTCATGCACTAGCCGGACCTCGTCACTACGCGCAAGACAACCCCTCGGCCTCGCGGCCAGGAGCGTCTATCAAAATCTCTGCCTTCCTAAACATTGCGTTTGTAATACGTTGTAGTCCAACTGATCCTAACCCAAAATTGCTCCTCAGAGGGAGTCCCTTTCACGTAGCCAAAAGGCTCGAATCACATACACATGGGGTTCCTCCTACGGCTGAATGCCGTCAACCCTCTGCGACTCTCCTACACCTTGGGGATTGGCCCCTCGATGCGCCGCTCAACATTTAGACATTTCGCACAAACGTCACTCAAGGTACCAAATAAACGTATCCAGGAATGTACCATTTCCTCACTTGACTTCCCCTTTATGATCCCACGACTAGCCTACGACATAGGAACCTCACTGCCTCTCAACGTAGGTCATATTCCAAAAACAATTGCAATGCATATCCAGGAGCTAACTCTGATACTTTTAATTTCCTCTAAATGATCATGCAAAGAGGTGGATGCCTAGTGCTCAAACATCTTAAAAACCAGCAGCGTGCAAGTGCAAATCATCTCTTTCATGCTTTTCTTTCTAACCGCTTTGTGCTTCGTTGCAACACCTAGCACCGAAGTGATCTTCGTGCTACTAGGTTTTAATTCTTATCATTATTATTCCGTCCTAGATGCGATGCATATAAAATCAGCAAATTATCCCTCATGCTCAGTGTCATTTAACCATTTTTCCACAACTCTACCCTTCCCCGTTGATAGTGCATCATTATATTCATTTCTTTTAGGGTTTCCTTGTCATTTTATGTGGAGAAAGGAATGAAACACGCACCAAAACATATAAACAAGGCTGAACTGAAGCATAACTTCATGCCCCAACCTTGCTATACATCAACAAACATAAATCCTATTTTTCTGTATTTTTCGTAGCCCCAAATGTATTTTTCCCCTATTTTTCATGGTGTTTTTATCATTTTTCCCCATTTTCTTCATTTTCTTGTATTTTTTAAATTGCTGAAAATGAAAACCAGTTTGTGGGCTGTGGCCCTTAGTTCATTTGCAACAAAATTGAAAGATTAGTTGATGTGTATCGACGGTTTTCCCCATTTATATGCCCAAAACCCTTGTTTTCCTTTATTTTTATGGTTTTTCGTGTCTCGGTTCCCTATTTTCTGCTATCCCACACATGTTTTCCAGATTTTTAAATGATGAACAGCTAGAAACCAACTCAAAGCACGACATACTCAAAACTCAATCCATATGAACACATTTTTATCAACCAAATTTGCATCAAAAGACCATTTTCCTTGAAAAAACAATTATTACCGTGTCTTGCGGGTTTTTCCATTAAATTTGGCACGTCCCACGATTGATTTCCAGCCATGAATTCTGCTTGGAATCAGCAATCTACAATGGTTTTGCATTGCTCTTTCATCCCGTCAAGAATCGGCATCCATCCGGCCGTCCATCTTCATCCTATTCCTTCAAGCACGAACGGGGGCTAAGAGGAGAGAGAGAGAGGAGAGAGAAAGACTGGTTTTCTCTCTCTTCAACCAGTCCACCATTGCGGGAGCGGAGACCGGCGAATTGATCGGCACATCATCTTCATCAGGCCTGGAGGCTCGTGGCTATGGCTTATTTGCAAGCCATCATCGATTGGGGGGGGGGGGTCGCGTTTTTTTCGGCGGCTGTTTTCAGCCGCCGCCCCCCCTCCATATCCACGTTTTTTTTTTGTGGGGGGGTGCCAAAGGTCACCCCCCCCCACTTGCACCTTTTAAAATTTCAATTTTGGGCCCCCTCTTGGGCACCCCGGCCGGTTTCGGGCCAACTCTCGCGTGCGAACTCCGAACTGCGTTCTGAAAATTTCTGTGAGCTCGTCTCAACATTCCGGACAGGCCTGCAGCTTCACTGACTGGCATGGGCGCACGAAAAAATTATGAAAATTCTCGGAGTGTCGTACGGGCGCCCGTCAAGTACTTGACGCTTAAAATCGTGCTCGCTCGAGCTGCCGCCTTCGTGGTTGAGCATTTTCCCCCGCATTTCCATATTTTTTCCCTATTTTTAGGCATGTTCCGGGGCCTAAAATCCATCCTTCAAACATCCATTGAATTCTTCTCTTCTTGGCAATGCCCTTTCCTTCATTTTCAGCCTCTTTTGGTGCTTGTTGTTGGCAAGTTTCCCCGGCTGCGCACCAAAAACATGGAGCCCCGAGAGGAACACCAAGGAAAAGGGAATTCTCTTGCAAGAAAATCTATCTTGTAACATCAACAAGCTTGTTTATCATATTTCATATGACCACAATGAAGAAAAGAACACCAGGCACAACAAATCTTCATACAGCATCATGTAGATCTCCCACGGATTTTTAATAGAATCAACCATATTCTTCAACATCTTCACAAAATCCATCAATAGAACAAAGAAAGCAAAGGAATACACCATCTTAGAATGGAAATACATCACATAGTATTCATCTTCAATATCTTCATAGTCTTCTCTCTCAATCTCTCATATACAATCACTCTGTTTCAGTAGAATTGGCTATCTCTGACTCTCTCTCTCACTCCATCAATAATACATCATATCCTCACTACAATCTCTCAAAATCACTCTCAATAATCACTCTTAGGTCGTGGATACCCCTCCCAAGAGGTATGTCTGATATGAAGAGTCACCAGAGCCACTACAGTGTCCTTTCATAGCTCACTACTGTCACTTCACTCTAGTCTTCACTTGAGTCTTCAGCAGCTACTTCTTCCACTTCTTTCAGCTCTTTTGCACTTGTATTCACCTCTTTCCAAGGCTAGAAAACTTTTCCAAAGTCACACATATATTCCACAGAACACTTACAGAAGCATACAGAACAGTCTACAGAACAGTACCAGAACAGCTACAGTACAGAACAGAACAGAAGCAGAAGCTCTACAGAAGACCTACAGAAGGTTACAGAAGGTCATCAAAACCTCATAATTCATTCTCAAACCATTCCAAAATCTTACAAACCATTCAATAAACTTTCTCAATATCTCATTCTTTATCAATCAATACTCCATCCCTCCTTACAGAAGATAATCAGAACAAAACATACCAAAACAGAACAAAACAGAAGGTATACAGAACCATTCAGAACCTATCAGAACATCACAGAACCATCAACAAACATCATGAACTTCCAAAACACAATCAATATCATCTAAAACACTCTCAAACCACTTCCAAGTCAACCAATCATCCCATAAAATCAACCATTCAGCTCTCAAAAACAACAAAAAATAGCCAAAAAACAAGTCATTTCAACACTCAACAGGTCACCTCTCTTTTGTCCCACTATCTCCCCCGACATCCACCTTTTTCCTTAGTGGGAATATCAACATGGCAAAGGCTAGTGTGCTAAGCAATCAGCATGATATGCAATTCAGAAATATTCATTCAGCCTTTCATGAGATGCAATTGATTGAGATAAGAAAAATTGAGATGGGAGAAGAGTCTTACCTATGCAATTCTGTGACTCACTGATTGCTAGTACTTACCCTTTTACAATATTTCAGCTTGGGTGAGAGAAATTCAACAAAACAAATCAAGGTTATGCATCAAGCTGATCAAATGATACCTATGATGAGTAATGGTTTGAATCAAAATGGAATTCAATGAAATAGGCTGAAATTGAGGAAAATTAACACTAATCTCTGATCTATTGATCAATCCAGTGAATTAATTGATCAATAACCTCTCATCAACAAGTCGAAAGGCCATTAGCAATAGGATTATTGAGAGATTTCAGAGATTAGTAAAAGGAAAATACCTCCATTAAGCTTGAAGAATATGATGGATGTCAGCTTCAACCCCGTTGATGCAAAAGATCTTCATAATCCATCATAAAGCTTGAAATCTCCATGAAATCAGTCCATACAAGCTTCAATATGATGAAATCCTTGAAGAATCAATGCTCCAGCCCTTGCTTGAACACTTGAACCTCAAAGATTCAAGCTCCTTGATGAAAAGCCCCAAAATAATCCTTCCATTTGAGCTCCAATGTCATGCACGGGCTGAAATCTCTTTAATGTCTTCAATCTTGGAGTCTATCCAGCTTGTACTTAGCTTTAGAGAAGCTTTGGAGGTCGGGAAGGTCCAAAATTTTGAGAAATTTGAGCTTCCATGTCTCTGGCTATGGCTGCCCTGCTGTGTATTAGGGTTTGAGCAAGAGAATGACTGATCAGGATGCTTCAGAGGCTGAAGATTGTTGCAGATCAAGTGCTTGATGAGTCCTTTAAGAGCTGAGATCAATGACTGAGGATGTGGAGCAGGCTGAGCACGGAGGAGAGAGCAGGGAATTCATCGCAATTTTCGGCGCATTTTTCGGGCTGTTCCTGGCTGATCATCAACATCACACCTCAACCATGGTACTCCTCCTGAAGCTCATGCTGTAAGGATCCTTTGCCCTATGCTTTGACAGAGAGAAATGTTAAGCAGAGAGAGATATATAAGGAGATTCTTCACAGCCACCATGAAAGCTTCAGCCAAAAGCTTGAAGGAGAGAGAAGAGAAGCTCTCTTTTGAAAAGTAACTGTAGTTTAGTCTCTAACTAAACCCGGTTAACCATCCTTTACCCTAGTTATCTCCATTTTTGCATGAAATTTGATGACATCCAGCCATTTAAGCCTTTACCCGCCATATTTGACCTTGGATATCTCCAGATGTTGTCTCTTGCTAACTGTAGGTGTCCTGCAGCACTCCACTAGTCACTGTCTTGTACCATTTTTGTCTGAAATTGGTTTTGAAATAGGAAAATGGGACTGGAAATGGAAGAAAATAATGGATCAAAAACTCAAGCTCTGATACCACTTGTCAGAGAGAGAGAGAACCAGGGAGAGAGAAAGAGGAGAGAGAAGACTGCAGAGGAGAGAGAAAGATTGCAGGAAGAGAGAAAATAAGAGTGACGAGGAGAGAGAAAGACAAGAAAGATGAGGAAGCCATAGAAGCTGTGAGCAAGAAGGGAGAGAAAGACTGTAATTGTATTAATGTGTCAAAAAGATATGAGAAATTACATCTTCTCTCCTTTTATACCAATGTCAGTGTGACATGGCATAATATCAATATTTTTAACACTTATTTGCAATTCCCAGCTTCTTACAATCTTGCTCCAAGGCTTCAGCAATTCAACAAGCTAGTGAATGATCGCTAGTCCACACCGTGCCTGCTCCTACTTCATGGGTGATTTCTGTTACGTTGGCACACATTACTGACCTACTAATTACAAGAGGTTTTTAACTTTTCCCTACTTCATTTCTGATTTTGAGTTAAACTACATTGATTATGACCATTTCAATCCATACAATTACTACAAATCACACTACTACTCTTTTGTATGATTAGTATTGAATAATATTAAGATCAAACACCAAAAGCATTTTCTAAATAAGAATCATGTATGAAAACTAAATGCAATATGTATTTCTGTATATGTATTTCTGTAGCAATGAGATTAGGCACTCACTCTTGAGAATTCAATGTCTTCTTCTTCTTCTCGATTGCTTGATTGATCTCTTGGAGTGCTTGTGTTTTTTGTTGTCCAACCACTACCTTGCAAGTGATGGCTTCACTCTACGTAAATATTGAAAAAATGACTTCTTGCATTGTTGAAAATACTCTTTCTGTTTGTGAATATGAAGTATATGATTTGTGTAATGTTGAAAAAAGTCTATTAGATGTGAATATGGAATAAATGGTTTGTGCAATGCTTTTATCAATGATGAGTGCTTTCAAAATACTAGCCTTTCTTTCTATTCTATGATGCTATATACCTGAAGATTTTGCCTCAAGGCTAAACCTAGCCTTATATTTGTTGTATCATTCTGTAATATTAGAGCATTTTATCAAGTTCTTATACATTATATTATACTTTACTATATAGAACTTTCCATTTTACTGTATTTTCATAGTAAAAGCATTACCATCAGATTTTATGGTTACACTTTTTATAATTTTGCAATAAGCATATGGCTATACAAGACTTACAAATACTCAATATGATTTTGCCATAGGATGTAATTTGATTTTCTAACAAGACATATCATGATCTTTCATCAATTTATAGATTAGACCATATGGTCAAAACATTTCTTACAATATAAGTACTTTTTGTTATTTTATTCAATACAATCTGAGATTTGGCCATGAGGTCAAATCTTTTCTTATAATATAAGAAGTAATTTATGTTCTTTTTTCCAATATACTATGAGATTTTGCCATGTGGCCAAATCTTCTCCTTAAGCTATCTCTTGGCCAAAATAAGGACTCCTGTAGTATCACAATATCTTGCAACCAATCAAGCACTTTGTTCATTTTACTACAAGAATGACATTTTGTCATTTGGTAAAATGCTTTCTTATATTATCAACCCTTGCTTACTTCCAAAAGGAAAGGCTAGTTTCTACTTAGAATTCCTTACTTTCTATAATTTGGCCATGTGGTAAAATCTTGTCTTGCAACAAACGAACCATTTTTTTGGAATTTGATCCTAAAAAATTAAGACTAAATCTATGGTGGGTTCAATCACACAAATTTTGGGTATGCTAGATTTGGTTGTATGGAAAAATGTTCTAAGAAAAACATATTCTATATTATCTCCAAAAAAGGAAGACCATGTTCTACTTGGAACTCCTTGATTACCTACTATATTTATAGGAAGTCTCGCCATGTGGTCAAAACTTGTTGTGCAACAAAGAAACCACTTTGTTTCCATTAACCATTTCTTTCATTTCAATTTTTCATAACTTCCTATAAATATCATATCATTTTGCCACAAATTAGCCACTTTTTCCATTCCACTACAAAACAAAAATTGGCCATATGGTCAAATCTTTCATTTTGTTATCAATGCTAGCATCCAAGAATCCCCCATTCTTGTTTTGTTCAGCCATATGATCAAATCTAATCTCATAAATCTTGCAAACCATGAGACCACTTTTTCATTCCATTATAAAATAATATTTGGCTATATAGTCAAATCTAATTTCACAACATGTTACAACAAATGAATCACTTTCTTCATATGGTTATGAAACTAGATTTGGCCATATGGTTAAAACTAGTTTATAGAAATCGTCTTATCTTGTAGGTTTTGCCATGAGGTCAAATCTCCACATTTCAAGTGTTTTTCACTTTATCTTATATTGATATCTATGGGATTTGCTACATAGCTATATTTGTTTATATGTGAATCTCATATCACAATAAACTGCATCCTCTCTTTAACTAGCCTTTAAGAACCCTATGGTAGAAAACCATGGTAAAGTTTCTAATTTGATAGATAAGTCTTATGACTAAATAGGATTTGACCACATGGCTAAAACCAATGACAATGTTTCTACAATATAGCTCATTTCAAGGGAAACTTACATGTGCAGTAATTAAAATGTTAACTTTGGGCCAAATGGAATTGTGAGATTGCTACATAACAACATTGATATATAGGTGGATCTCATATTGGACTAAATCTCATTCTTTGATTAAATAGGATTTGACCACATGGCCAAAAATCTTAGCAAAGTTCCTAGAGTATGATCCTTGCATAAGAAACTTACATGGAGAAGAAATCCAATATTAACTTAGGGACAAAATCATCCATGAAATTTTCTACATAACCACAATGATTTTTCATTATATCTCATACCACACTCACACTCAACATTTCATTATCACTTGACCATTTGGTTAAGCCCATGGTCAAGTCTCACTATTAATAGAATTTGATCTTCTCACCAAAGTCCATGGCAAAGTTTTTACTATATGATTCTTGCAAGAGAAACATAATTAATGCTAACTTAGGGCCAGGATAATCCATGAGATTTGATACATAAGCACACATATTTATGGTTGGATCTCATACCACACTTAATCTCAAATTTTAATATTTCATTTTATGAAAGAGTCCCTTTAGAGTACATTTGTCTTGTATTTCGTAAAATCTTGTGTTGTTGTGTTTTCAATTTTCAACTTAGAAATCTTATACATTTATTTGGGTTTTGTGAATTTTGAATATTTTTAAATCCACTTTTGTCTAACAACTTTTTCTCTTTGTAGAACTATTCAATGGCAAAGAAAGATAGCACATCCAAAAAGGAGACCCAAACCATTGATGGAGTTAGTGGTGGTTTTGTGTATCCATGGTATGTGGATGTTTATGATAGTCAAGGAAAAAGGGCTGACAATGTTCTCTTATTCACTTTGAAGAGTGATATTGCATTTTTTCAACAAGATGGTGTCATAGAGAAGATAACAGATGGATGTGCTGGGAAAGAGGGAATACCATGTAATCTTGTTAAGATCAAGGGAAAAAATGTAGTATACAAACTTGATCCTTTGTCATTTCACTTTGCCAGTATTAAAGAGGATGAAGAATACTCTTTGAAAACAATGGGATGAACCTTATTTGAGGAGGTAAAGGGCACAGAAGACATTATATTAGCATTCCAAGCTGTTCAAAATAGTGAGCTACTTTCCCTATCAAGAAAATGTGATCGCCCCAACAAAAGAATGAAGCTCCAAGATAAACAAATAGACTTGAGATCTTCACCTTCTCCTCAAGAAGAAAATAATTCATGGAATCCCACAAGCTCAAAGTCAAAATCACCTCAACAAAGCTCCTTGTCACAAGCTCTTGTTGTTAGTATGGCTGCTAATACTACTAAGAATGATGCCACTTTACCTTCCATGTTAGAAGTTACACCTGCAAAGCCAATAATTTCTCTTGAGGTCAAGGGAGTAGAAAGAACATTCGATTTTCCTGAAATACTTAAGAAGAAGGGAAAGAAGGAAGAATCAAGATTTCACATGTTTGAAAAATTCTTTCCATTTGGTCCAACAACACAATTTCCTATTCTCGTTGATAGGTGTTATGAGGCACCTCCTTTGTATGCTTATAGGTCACTATGTTGGGATTATGTAGAGAAGCTAACCACGTCTTTCATAAAGACTCCCATGAACCCAGCAACAGCAGCATATCTTATGCCTTTTGTACAAGACAACAATGAGAAGAGACCCATGCATTGTGATGAGGTGGATGCTAATAAGTTGGACACTTATAGTTATTGGATTATATTAGGGCTTCACTCAATTCATGCAGCAAAGATATATATTCAGAATAATACTACACGTTGTCTAGCAACCAAGCATTTATACACCACAAGAAATGCTAGAATATTAGTTGATTATCCTGCGGAAATGTGCATTGAGCCTTCACGAATGACAAATATGGAATCACATAATGTTATGAAGAATGCACCTTATGTTGAGCAACTTCAACAATTAAGAGATCAGTGGGGGCTAGCATTTGGTTGTCCACCAAAACCCCAACAAGGGCTTTCTAAAACAAGCTCTCAAAGAGTACCATGGCAGGTAATCATATATAAGCTTACCTTCTTTTTTTGTGAAGACTAGTGTGATGCTCTTTCTTTTGTTCTATGCTCACTATTTTGATCTTTTTTTTGCAAAGATTTGTGGCATACATTGGAGAAAATTGTGGATCTAGAGATTGCCATATGATTGTTAGCTCCCAAGAAATATTTGATAGTTGGATCAAAATCATGAAGAGATACTCTAGAGGTGAACTTATATACCAAGAGGAGAGTTCAAGAAAAAAGGGAAGGCAATCTTCTCCTGCTGCATTTTGTTGCCTTATGGGTTTAAAGGATGGAGACATCCTTACACTACAAGAGGAGATCAATGAATGTCATATCCTTTTTCTTAGAAACAAATGGGATAAGGAAGATATGATTGACATGGAAACAAGGGCTAAGCAAATCAAGCAAGATAGGGTCCTAAAGGAGGAATTAGTCACTCTTTTCAATGCTTCAGTTCCAGAAAGTAGCACTGTGATGAAGACTTGAGAAGAGCTTGTTGATGATTATGATATCAATGATGAAGTCTACACAAAGATTTTAGGCATTTTCAATGATTGGGTATCAAAGAAGCTCACACATGGAGCTCATGCAGGGTCCCTACCAAATGGAGCAAAAGATATTGTGAACTTCCTAATTGGAAAAAAGAAAAATCCTCTTCAATCCTCCACTACTTCCCCTTGGCGTGTATATGTTGTCGGATGCAATCTAGAAACCTTTGATCTTATACATAATGTTTATAGAGATCCAATTACCATTGGGGTTGTTGTTCTAGATGCATCACATGGGGTTGAGGGAATGAAATGGGACTCTATAAAGTTTGGAAAGATTGTATCCACTCTACTACAAATGACATGTGAACCTAATCAATTCATGTTGTTATCATTTCTTGATCGAAAGCAAATGGCAGCTTTGGAAAATGCTCTTGAAAGCATTTCTTGCAAGTATCTCATGCTAGTTGGTAGTGTTGACTTCCTACCAATGGATAGAACATTTGCTTTTGGATCTATAGATTCTTTTATGGTTTTGACATTAGTGACCATGGAGAAAAGCTTCATCAAATTTGAGCGATATATAAACAATGTCAACAAGCCTTCCATTTTTGGACTTTGAAGGCTTGGACAAGGAGTGCAATGATAAAGATCTTGAAGAAGAACAAAGGATTGCAAATACCGTTTTGAGAAAGAAAATGAAAGTTATGGAAACTACAATAAAAGCATTCAATGATGCTCATGAGGTTGTATTTGATGTATATGCAAGTGGACTTGCATCTAAGGTGGCATTGATAAATCATATGAAGACTATTGCAGTGGTTTGCAACACTCAAGAGCAAAGAGAGGTTGAAGCACAATTGTGGAGGGTCCATGAGAGTGCCAAACAAAATTCAAACTCCCAAGAGGTTCCTCCTACTGAAGTTCAAGTTCTTGAAGTACCACCCGAGGGCATAGAAGAATCAAGCCAAGATATAGCAAGTCTAATTATGAAAGAGAAATTAAGGGCTACTTCAGGTGTTTAAACTATGTTCCTTCTCCTTTCATCAAGGAAGACACATTGATATAATTTTGATTTTTTTTCTTGAGAAGTTAATTCCATTAACATTTGCAATATTTTCTTTCTTTGATGATATTAATTAAAGAAACTATGTCTTTGGTTTTTTAATTTTTTATAAAAGGTACCAAGCATGTTTGGTTTAAAAATTTTATTTAAGTAAATATTTTACCAAATCGGTATTAAAGAGCTCATTAAAATTTATCAACCTTTGTAAGGATAACTATTTAATTGTAATCTAGTGTGTAAGAATACTTATCATAATGAAAAGTTTGAGCTAGCTATGCAAAATTTACTTAAGTCTATTTTAGATCTTATTTCAATTAAACTCTTATATGTGTTGTGTTATGATCTTGTCATGTTAGTTTTGGTTAGATTTGTCCACATGGTCAAATCTCTTATCTCTTATAGCCTCTTTTACTACATCACTAGTGTATGTCTATGCATGTACCTTAGGATAAGAAAGCCAACAATATATTGCACACCCCAAAAAAGATTCATTGCACCTCCCAAATGAGTTTTAACTTAGTTATAAATATTGCAACAAAGATTTCTCTCCAATGTATCTTTTGAGATGTGTATATGGAATATTAAGGTAAAATCCTTGTTACAATTCGTGAGTTTAAATATCTATGGGATATAACTAGTTCAAAAATAGAATGGTTAGTCCTTAAGAAGAAACTATGAAAACTTATTCAAATAGAGTATAACTTATCTCAATTAAATTGTCATGTGTCACTTATATGTGACATAGTTTTGGTCACATGGTCAAAAGTATCATGTTTAAATTTTCTTTTAATAATTAGGACTAATAAACATCTTCTTTGTACATGCCATTTTGAAGGCCTTTTTAAAAATTGAGTATGTTAAATATTATAATGATAATATAATTTCTGCAACTAATTACAAGAATCTATTGTTAGTATCTCAAGTATACTTATAACTAGTGATAAAAAGTAGATATGGAAAAATGACTTTATTAGAATAGATTTTACTTCAAAAAATTTGTCATATATATTTTTTTCACCTCATGATATTACTTTTGATTAGATTTGACCACATGGTCAACTGTCTCTTTTCTTAAGACATCATTTTTTAAGTAGTACCTATTTATGTATTTATCAATGTGAAGTTAAATTGCTTTAGTGTTCTATGCCAGTTTATAGCTCAAAAATTAGGTAGAATGATGAGGAAGTAAATGAATCTAATGTGCTTCTTTTTCTTCTTTGTAATTTCAACTAAGACATCTATGGTTGGATATCTAGCAGATTCAACAACAATAGAGCACGATGATGTGATTGATGTTTCCTTGATAAGAAATGCAACACAATTATGTGTAATACTTGATCTCAATGGTCTTCTTTTACAATGATGCTTTGCTAAGTCTAAAAGGTTTCAAAGCTTTCAAATGGGAAAGCAATGGCTTGTTCTTCGACCAGGATATATGGAGTTTCTTGAAGCCTTATTTGCAAGATTCCAAGTGGGAGTTTGGTCAACAGCTTTACATAAGAATGTCATGGCAGTTATTAAGTGCTTGGAGATCCATGCAAAAAGGAAGTATCCTTTCTTCATGATTTGGGGCCAAGAACAATGTCATAGACATCGACTCAAAATCATATATAGGCCAAATAAGATGGGAGTAGAAGCAATGTTCAAGCCTCTGAAGTATGTATGGGATCAATATGGAGATGTTTGTCAGCATACCAAGACTATTCTCATAGATGATAGTCCTTACAAAGGATGTCCAAATCCTGTTGAGAATTACATTTATCCAAAAACATTTGATATTGATCGTGAAGATTCTATCTTGATCAACGAACTTCTACCATACTTGACTCGCTTAAGCAAATACCATGATGCACGTGAAGTCATCAAGTTTGATCGATATGGACAGGATCCAGTTCAATATGGACATGAATTGTATGCTCAATTCAAGGTTGTCATTGATGAATGGACTAGACCAGAGAATGATGGTATTTCATCTTCATCATCAGCACCGCACGAGACCATGATTGATAAAGATGGTATATATGTTCAATCTTCAATTACTTCTTGCTTCAAGAGACCATCTATTATACAAACATCCTCAACAAATGCTTCACGTCATCCGTCTCTTACATTGAACAGCTCACAATTATCCATGTTGAAGCAAACTCCTTTAGTCTCTACTTTGAAAGATATGGAAGCAATGCAACTTGCTCATTTTAGGATATCACAAACATTTCATAAATGGTAGTGCAACTAAACGTTTTATACAAAATCTACAAAATTTGTATTTTTCCAATATACATGATATAACAAGAAGGCGCTGACTCTATATGGATTAATTTTGACTTTCATAATAGATATATCCCTTACATTAAAGGCTTTTGCATGGCTATGAAATATATGCTTGTTAGAAATTTAAAGTGTTTTATGTAATTACCTTGGTGTTTCTAAACACCACCAATATCAATGAGAGAATCTACTTGATGTTTTTTATTGTTTCAATAACATTAGTTAATTGTATTGAAATTTCTTATAAAGTGGTTTAAATCCTATTTTGTACTTTATGATAGTCTACTATACAAACATACTCAACAAATGCCTCGCATCGTCTATCACTTACATTGAACAACTCACAATTATCCATATTGTTGAAGTAAACTTCTTTAGTCTCTACTTTGAAAGATATGGAAGCAATGCAACTTGCTCATGAGTTAGGATATTGCAAACATTTCATAAATGGTAGTGTAGCTAAATGTTTTATACAAAATCTACAAAATTTTTATTTTTCCAATATACATGATTAACAAGAAGGCGCTGACTCTATATGGACTAATTTTGACTTTCATAATAAATATATCCCTTACATTAAAGTATTTTGTATGGCTATGAAATATATGCTTGTTAGAAATTTAAAGTGTTTTATGTACTTACCTTTGTGTTTCTAAATACCACCAATATCAATGAGAGAATCTAGTTGATGTTTTTTATTCTTTCAATAACATTAGTTAATTGTGTTGAAATTTTTTATAAAGTGGTTTAAATCCTATTTTGTACTTTATAACCATCTACTATACAAGCATACTCAACAAATGCCTCACATCGTCTGTCACTTACATTGAACAACTAACAATTATCCATGTTGAAGCAGACTCCTTTAGTCTCTACTTTGAAAGATATGGAAGCAATGCAACTTGCTTATGAGTTAGGATATCACAAACATTTCATAAATGGTAGTGTAGCTATCTACAAAAGTTGTATTTTTCCAATATACATGATGCAACAAGACAGTGACTCTATATGTACTAATTTTGACTTCCATAGTAAATATATCCCTTACATTAAGGGCTTTTGCACGGCTATAATATATATGCTTGTTAAAAATTTAAAGTGTTTTGTGTAGCTACCTTGGTGTTTTTAAACGCCACCACTATCAATGAGAGAATCTACTTAATGTTTTTTATTCTTTCAATAACATTAGTTAATTGTGTTGAAATTTCTTATAAAGTGGTTTAAGTCTAATTTTGTACTTTATGTCTTAGCTAACAAATAAGTCTTGATTGATTATAAAATTTATGTCTATTTCTTTGGAAACAAAAACCATTGGTCAAAGGTTAAATCTTTAGTCTTAGAAAAATCATAAACTTCTAGCTTGGTATATAAATCTTTATTTTATGATATGAAAATTCATTTAGCTAGACAAAGTGTGAAACTCGTTAATTTTGGCCAAAGTAAATATCCATCTTGTCCATATATTGTCAAGATAGATAGAAATTTTGAATAAAATATATTTATATATCATGCATATACATACAAAAAATGTAAATGGAGTGAGCAATTATTTGACATACTTGTGTCTATTGGTTTACACAAAAAAGAACCATCACATCATAGGTTATCCAAACTTATTACCATATGGTATTAGATCAAGTTATTAAACCACACCTAGTTAGTGGTGACTCTTTTAAGGTCCTAGTTCATGAAACTTATACATGTGACTTTAAATGATGCTATATCTAAAAGAAAAAACTGGTATTATAATATCTTCAAATCCATAACATTATAAATTTTGGCCATGATAATATATTTTCATACAATGTTTAAGGCTCTTGTATTCTAAGTTCTCTCTCCACTCCATCAAACCTTTGTATTCTAACTTGGAAATTTCCTAGGTATATACTAGTTAAGCCTCCTTGATGTTTCCACCACCATACAACATCATATTTTCTTAGTATGCTAGAAAAGATAGAGGTGAAATCCAAATCTCGTAATAGCCACATAGCTTACATTCATCATTTAAGCTCTCAAGATGTGTGATCTCATATTTGTAACATACAAAGTGCCCTTTAAAGATAAACATAAACATAGTGCTCTCTTTCATTCACAAAAGTAAGACATTCATTCAAAGTGGGACTTGGGAAATTCCCAAAATCTCTAATATGGTGTTCACTAGACTTTGCATGTACTATGCTGTGCTCAGAAGACTTTTCTTGCACTTTATCTTTTCCTTTTTCCTTGCGCTTATCATCATGCATTTTATGGCATTGCGGCCTAATATGTCTTGCTTTCCCACAATAATGACAAGTAAGATCAGACTTCCGTCCACGTGACTTACTGTGACCATGTGACTTGGACCTGGACTTCTGAGAGTCCCTGCCCTTATGATCATTATCATGCCTACCATTTCTGCCACCTCTAATAGTCAATGCATGTGAAGAGCGAGAAGCATCATTGTTTCTCCTGTTGATTTCCTCAGTCAATAAAGCACTCTCAACATCTTTGATTTTTAGCCCATCAAGCTTGTTTGTGCATATGGCAGTACGGAATACATCCCATGATTCAGGAAGGGTGCCAAGCAGAAATAGCGGATGCAAGTTATCATTGAACTCAATACCCTGTGACAATAGATTCTTCATGATAACATGAAACTGACTGAAATGAGATGAGAGGGATGACCCTTCCTTCATGCGAAGGTCCATTAACTGCTTCAGTCAATACATCTGTGATGCAGGACTCTGCTGCGCATAAAGCTCCTGAATTTTCTCCCATAAGTCCCATGCACTCTGACTCTCATCTTCAACAACATTATGATGGACCTCTTGTGAGAGTGACAAAATAATGGTAGACTTGCATAGCTCATGAATTTCCATCCAAACATCATCATCTATATCCTCAGGTTTGACACCCTTGGAATGCAAGGGTTTAATTTGCAATTTTTGCACCAAAAATTGCCATATTTGGGACTTCCAATACCCATAGTTGGTACCATCCAACTTGGCAATGTTAAAAAGAGTTGTATCTTTCAAATGACTAGCCATACTGTCCCAAATCAATGCAAAATAGTAAAATTGCAGGTTGTTGTAATTGGCAGAAAATGCATTAAAACCATTGCTAAAACTAGCTAAACGAGTGGATTTCACCAAGAGAAGCACTTGTCCACCAAATATGACCAAGATAACATCAAATAGAAAGCATTACCCTCATAGAAGTGCTCAAAATCTGCAGATTGCAGCTTGTTGTAATAAATGACAGCAGTATGTAAAATTGTCCCAAAATGAAGCAATCACTGGTACATATATCACTGCAACTGCTAGGTAACAAGATACATCCAACAGTGAGTTTCCAAGGGCAAGAAGGTACCAAGAACTGTCAAACCAATAACCTATCAGGTAAGAGACATCTCATAGGTCCAGAAGTTATGCATGTAATGGGTCTCGTGGTAAGAGAAGAGACTGAGCACAAGCACAACTAATAGAGCAAGAAGCTCATTACATAACCATCCAAGATGTATACAAAACTGACAAACCTATGACAGAGATAGGTGCCTGCCCCAATAGTCGTATCAAATCAGCCCACTATAGACAAACTGTAGACATAAAGCTCTCAAGAGAGCAAATGCATGTAATTGTCCCACAAGCTCAAGCTCATCGGTAAAAAAAACTCTGTGTACATCCGAATATACCAAGAGGCTCCCACTAGAAGTGAAGTCAGATGCAAAGAGAGCAAGCAACACTCTAATACATCAAATACATAGCATCAGACATGCCAAATCCTAGTAGGGTACATCCAGAGCATAAATCCCAAGCTATCTCAAACCCATAAAGCATAAGCTTGAAAGCATTAAAAGAGCATGTAACTATCAACCAAATGTAATGCCCAATAGATCCAAAATGCTCAAATACATCTAAAGATGAAGCTCCAAGTAACTGTCAAGCATGGGCAAACCATATGACATCCATATCTGACCAAAGCATAAATGCAAGAGGCCTAAATATCAAGTAGTGACAATAGGCATAGACCGGTCCAAAGCATGCCAACTGAAGCCAAATGACAGTGAAGAACAACCAAGTCGGAGATTAATACAAGCTCAAAAGCATTCCAGAACCAAGAAAAATCATTTGACAACCTTGAAATACATCGATATGATCATTCAAACCTCCAGGAAGCACCTCGTATCCATGAACCAATGCATACACCAAGTAAATGAGCTTCAGCCCACTGTATTACAACAAGCAATTTACTATTATATGAAGCTCAAACAGTGCTCAAATATGCTCCAAATCATTCCCAAAGCATAGACATAGCATCCCATAACATCCGGGCATCAACGGGCATCAATAGGCATCAAACGAGCAATGTCAAGAGGCATTAAACAGTAAATGTCAAGTGCTACCCTGTTTTGACAGTCCTGGGACTATGTATATAGCAAAGGGCTGAAGGGGGAAGCACTAGAATTGATCACGGGAGCCAAGATCCAATCCCAGGGAGTTCGCAGGAAGGTTGCAAACAATGTCAGGAAGCCGGGGGAGGAGCTAGAAATGCTAGGACGGGATCAACCTAGCCCCCTAAAAATGCGCTGCATTTTGCACTGGCTACTCCTAGGGGTTGGGGGATCTCCTACAGCCCTCAGGGGCACTTGGCAATGATGAGGGGCTCCGATGCAGCCCGGGAAGAAGTCGTTGAAGGTCTGGAAGCTCGGGGAGGAGGCGGGAGATCAAAAAATACTTGCAAATGAAGATGCCATGGCTGCCATTGAAGCTCAGGCTGAAGATCTTCAAACCTGGGCTGAAGAGAATGCTGGGAAAGCTCCAATGCCTTTGCTCTGACACCAATTGAAAGGGAAGTAGAACCCAGGAGAAAGAAGCTTTGCAGTGAGAGCTATGTCGGATGGAGAGCAAGAGCCGAGAGAGAGAGAGAGACTCCAAAGTGGGAACTCCAATGACCACAATGTGTGGCTGGACCTTCCTTTGTTCAAATTGTCACTAAAAGAATAACAAATAAGTGACTATGAAGGGCGCCCACCACCTACAGCCACCTACAGTGTGTAGTGGCGGGTACCGTCAGTGTAGTAATACATGGGCGCCTCTGCCTAGCCTCTTAGGAGGTAATGAAGTAGGTACTTCAAATAAATCCATATACTCTTCAAGAAGAGATTTCAAAGCTAGATGATTTGCTTAAAATTTGGACTTATCTTCAACCTCTTTATTCAGGTGCAAAACAAAAATCTGTGAGTCCCTATTGTACTCTTTCTTGAGTTATTGAATGATGATAAGCTAAAAATATAATTTATTAGAGATTTCCTATAAATGGACAAGCTGTCCACCAAAGATAAACTCCATATATAGTTGTGATAAATCCATAGTAACTTTACCCAATTTCATCATCCAATCACAAATGAGTACAATACCTATGGGCCCCATTTCCAAAGTTATTAGGTTTACTTTTACTTCATAATTTCCAGCCAACACTGTAAAGAAACCTATGGGCATATTTCAGTTCTCATTTCTTCTTCACCATTGGCTATTTGAACTCTTATGGGCTACTGTAAATCAATGGGAAGACAATTTAATTTATCCACAATGGACTTATTCACAAAATTGTGTGTGCTGCCTGTTGAGATATCGAGCTCCACTCGTGATATGCCAGGGTGACCGTTGTGCATTTATGTCACCGACTTCCTAGCTACAGATGCGGTTGGTACACCGCCCATGAATAATAGCTAGATGACAGCTATCCTTATCTACTCTAGTTCATGGCTCAGTTAGTATGCCACCTTAGTTAGTTGAGTTTGGTTTGAGACCCATATATAGGGTTCTTCTATTTATCTGTACAAGAGTTCTTTTCGGCTTACACAACTAAGAAGAGGAAAAATGTTTTCAGCCTCCACCTTTGTGTGTATTCCCCCATTGTGTAAGTGAGAAAGCTACAAGTGAGACTCCTTCTTTCTCTCCCACAATCTTGACATGGTATCAGAGCCTAGTTCGTGGTAAGGAACTAATCTGGACCTAAAATAATTGCCTTGACAGTGCTTGGACTGGTTATGAACAATCATGTATTCCTTGACAGTGATTAATGAAGACAGGTTGTATATGCCTACCCAAATGCTCATGTATTGAACCTATCACTCCAAACTGAATGTATGACATGTCTTGAAGATTTTTGGAGCTGAAATACATCTTGGTTACCAGAGTATTGGTTGTTTGTAATCTGTGAGTAGATTCATGTCACTTATACTTGCTGGATATGCACTACTTTGTGCTCGAATGGTTATGTTTGGACTGCCACATGTACTAGCCAATACTCTGGAGTTTTTGGGACATGTATGACATGTATACACATTGATTTTGGCCTTGAAATTGCTGCTGGTTACTCATAGTTTACAGTTTTCAGATTGCATGTAATTACCCTGGCAGTGAGGTTGCAGGAGTTTAAGTTGAAGCAACTACAAAGTATATGTATTGACTGCTATACCTACGGGTTAGACCACTTGTTCGTGGAATGTTTTGGGATGTCATTGGGCTGAAATACCCTAGTTTTTTACTGCAATTAATTGCAAAAAACTATCATAAATAGTTAAGGACTGAACTTGGTCAGTCATACTTATTGGCTTGCAGGTAGTCAAGCATCTGGCAGACATAGTCTATTGCATCATGGCTAATCCACATGGGACTGATAATATCACTCAAATAGTTGGAGAGAAGTTAGACAACAAGAACTTTGCATTATGGAAATTTAGAATGAAGAACTTTCTAGTTGGCAGGGGTTATTGGGATCTATGTACAAGAGATGAGGCTACTCCCGAGTTGCCTGCAACGAATCCAACTAATGAACAGAAAAGAGCTCATAGGCTATGGAATGAGAGAGCATGCAAGGTGCTGCATTGGTTTTCTCTATGTATATTTGATGCTATGGTAATTCAAATCACTGGATGTGAGACTCTAAAGGATGCTTGGGACATACTGATGAAAAATTATGGAACCATGACACATGCATGAAAGATCCAGTTGAAACAGCAGTTCAACAACATGTTTAGGAATGGCAGGAGCATCCAGGTGTATACCACAGAGATTAAGACCATAGCTGATCAACTTGCTACCATTGGCTCAAGTGTATCAGAAGATGATATGATTGCTGTTACCTTGAATGGATTAGGGAAAGAGTACAAATCTTTTGACACATCCATTTCTGTTAGAGAAGAGCCCCCTACTTGGGAAGAGCTAGTTGCTTTGTTGCTGCATGAGGAGGTCAAACTTGGTTTGAATACAGGTTCAAGTGCATCTCAAAATAGAGACACTGTGTTATAATCTAGCCAGCGTGGCAGAGGATTCGAATGGTCCGAAGCATGCCAACGGGCATACGAAGAGTTGAAGAAGGCTCTAACCACAGCACCAATCCTATGAGCCCCAGATTGGACCATTACCTTCCACGTGCATAACGATGCTTCTAAGTTTGCCGTGAGGGTAGTGTTGTGCCAACCTGGCGAGCACAATTTAGACTATCCAGTGAGCTTTGCTAGCAGACAACTCACTGAGATGGAAATGAACTACTTGACGACGGAAAGAGAGGGATTAGCCATGGTATTCACTGTGAAGAAATTCCGGCATTATCTTTTGGCCACGCCCTTCACCTTCTTCGTGGACCATCAAGCCTTGCTCTATCTAGTAAACAAACCTTGCGCTACAGGACGCATAGCTCGATGGCTCCTTCTCCTATTAGAGTTTGACTTCTCCGTGGTGGTACGGAAGGGAAAATAGCATTACATGGCTGATCACATGTCGCGCATTCCCACTGGAGAAGTCGTTGGACAAGGTGTTGTTGATGAATTACTCGACGCCCATCTGTTTAACATGTCCAGCGAGAGAGATCTATTTAAGGCTGACCTAACGCCATATTGGGCAGATGACATAGTCCAAGTGCTTGAGCACGGACTGCCTAACTAACTAATACAAAAAGCCCAAATTAGGTGATTAATCCTTAAGATCCAACCCTATTAGCTAATTGCAGGCCAACTCTATAGGCTGTGGCAAGACAGATTGTTGCGCAGATGCGTATGGAAATATGTGATGCATGATGTGCTCTCAGAAGCACACAACGGCATTGTCGGAGGGCACTTTAGCGGAGACACGACAGCACGAAAAGTGTTGCAGTCTCAACTTTGGTGGCCCATGCTTTTCCACGACGCAGCACGATTTGTAAAGCACTGTGACGAGTGCCAGCGAACGAAGGCTCCAATTCGCAAGGATAAAATGGAATTAACCCCAGTTATTGCTCGACAACCCTTCGAAAAATGGGGAATTGATTTCATTGGACCCATCGGTCCTGCGGCATAGTATTCGCAGGCCAAATACATCATTGTGGCCACGGATTACCTCACAAAATGGGTAGAAGCGAGAGCAACACGAAAAAATGACACTAGAACGACTGCTAAGTTCTTATAGGAGCAAGTGATTTCACGATTCGTCTGCCCCATTGAACTGGTCAATGACCAAGGTACGCACTTCATTAATGAAGTGATCATGCATCTTCTGTCCACCTTCCTCATCATCCATCGCAAATCCTCGCCCTACTACCCTCAAGAAAATGGCCAGTACAACGAATAAGACTCTTGTCAATGTCCTAACCAAGGTTGTCTCTACTTCACACAGCGACTGGGACAACAAGCTAATGGCAGCTTTGTGGGCATACCGCACAACTTATAAAACGGCTATCGGTCAAACCCCCTTTAGGCTGACATATGGAATAGAAGCAATTCTACCATTAGAATTCTTGGTTCCTAGCCTGAGAATAGCACTTCATAACGATGGGAAGGGAAGGAGGCATGAACACAATGCCTAGTTGAGCTCAAACGCCTCTCGGAGACTCGTCTTCTAGCCACCCATGCACTGATCTGTGAGAAAGCCCGACGCAAGAGCTGGTTTCACCAGCACATCAAGCAATGCGAGTTCAAACAGGGTGACTTAGTGCTCCTCAACTCAATTAAGGGGCATAAGCAAAAAATGAAATTTAGAGGTCTTGGACCCTTCAAAGTTCATGCAATCAGCCGAACAGGCAATGTTGAACTTGAGACCCTAGATGGTGAAGGGATAGGCTTCTTCAATGGCAGTCGTGCCAAGAAGTACTACCCTCCTATGCACCCTTTGCATGAGCCACCGATGTTAGAACCACCTATCAATGTACAAGTGGCCACAATCACTGAAATCGATGACGAGGATGAGGAAGCCGTGGAACCCGCATACCTCCGTATCATGGTCACGACAAAACAAACATGTGCTTTCAACGCCTTGATCGACGAGGGAGCAGACTTCAATGTCTTAACCCATGATCATTGGACTCAACTTGGCAAACCACAACTTCAACCCACCACTGCCAAAGTAAGCCCATATGTGGCCCATTCCTACGCACTACTCGGCAAGTGCAAAGCAACCATTTCTATCGAGTCTGAGACTGTTCCAATGATTTTTTATGTGTTTCCAAATGCTAAAAATGCAGGCACAGAGTCACTGCTAGGGCAAACCTTCAAAAAGCAGACCCACTGCCATGTTGACTATGCGTCACAGCGCATCCACCTCGCAATAGGCAACGTTCGCATTGTTACAGCTTTCAACAAGGGCTACGCAACCTCATCCCGAGCCACAAAGCCACCGATAGAAACATATGTAGTCAAGTCTAAGGAGGGGGTAGTGCGCAGTCGCCACTCTCCGAGTCTCATAGACCACAACCCATAGCAGCCAAAGCTAAGGCCCCACAGCCTCGCCTTCAATGGATACCTAAACAACAGCCGCCTAGGAGGCGAGGTTCCTACCCTCATAAGACCAGAAACTCTAAACCTAGGAGGCCCAAATGTAGTTACAGGAATAGACGTGTAATTAGTCAAAGATGGGTCCCCAAAGCCCTCTTGCACGCACACGGCTACTATGAGGGCAATGCTTGGCTATGGATACCTAAGGCTCACACGGCCAAAGGCACCACTCGTACGCCAGCCTCAAGCTTGATCATCCCAAAAACAGTAGAACCTCAAAACCACAAGCCGCAGAGCTTCACTAGCAGTTGATTTAGCTAAAGAAACAGGGGATGACGTGATGGATTTCATTAAGCGACTAGATGCCACTTCTGTGTCGCTAGCTCTGAGCTACGATCACCTGGACTTAGGCCTATTGGACAAATCCTTTACAACTGAAGTTCAAACGATGCCTTGTTCTTGGGAAAAGTTTGAATTCGCATTTGCAAAAGCCGCTACCTCTACTGCTGAATTGCTCAGCAGTGAGATCTCCAAAGAGCAAGCAATCAAACAATGCCTCATCATGTCGTATGATCAATGAACCACTTCGGCCATCACTGACCAAGAAGTCACAGCACTGTCAAGACTTGCTGAGACAGAATCCCATTTCTTAAGGCATTGGTACACTCTTAGGTTGTAATGGGAAGTTGAAGGATGCCAAATAATGACCAATGCTGAGCAGTGCCGCGCTATCAAAACCGCAAAGTACGACCCCACATATGTCGTGCCAACCTCATATCGAGTGTTAACCACTCTACGGGGCCGTCCTATAGAAGAACAGATCAAAGGACACCCCTACCTCGATCGCTTGTTGACCGAGGAGGAGTTACACATTGCTAGCCAAGTCAACTCGGGTGACTTCCTAACCAATGTTCTCACATACATCACCCAAGTGGGGATTAAACCCTCTGACCTAGACCGTGAAGCCCATTTGGAATACAATCCCAATTTCTATACTTGGCTCCTTCACAAGTAACCCCTACATTTCCATACCGAAAGCCCTTAACCTTCTGACCCTAAATCCTAGGAAGGATTCTTCTCAAGTTAGAAGGGGAGGGGGTAAGGTGAATCAAATCAGAATTAGTAAATCAAATCAAAGTCAGTGAAACACATAGCCATATATTATAAAAAACAGATGGGGTAGGAAAAGGGCATGGAAATTTTGCAGTAAAGGCCAAAAAGTCAAAGTCTGAAAATGAGAATATACATTGGATCTTAATGAAGTCATTCAAAAGCATAGAGTTTTTCTTTTTCAACAAATTATTATGTTGCAAGCACTAATGAAAATTACGATTTATGACAGGAACAAAAGATGTCGCAGCAAGACCACACCCATCGACTTCCGTTCACATACAAGAAAAGAGAGCAATATCGCATCCATCTAGAAAACCGCGCCTTCGGCCAGCTTAAGTTTCGAACCGTCTACAACATAGAAGTTGTGGTGGCTAGGGAGGAAGCAACTAAGAGGGTGGTCGAGCAATGTAACCTCGGCAAGTACCTTGAAAAATTCTCACAGGAGCCAGACCACCTGAAGTGTGTAGAGTTCCTCAAATCGTATGACCCAGACCAAGAATGCGGCACAGTGACGGTGGGTAGAGTAGGAAGTGCCAAGCAGGTGGAGGTCCTTCTAGACCTAGCCTTGGTAGAGAAGGCGTTGGGGTTGGACCCAAAGACGGAGAGAAAACAAAAGAGGGATGTCTATGTGATGCTGAATATGAAAAAGGAGGAGGTACTCACCAATGATGGCATCAGCATCCTAGACATCCCTGACGCAGAAGCTAGGTTGCAAGCAAAGCTAGTACATGTCCTCTTCTCCAGCCAGCACTACAACTCCCTGATGTATCGAATCAGCGTGCATGTGCTAGAGAACATAGCGGCCCACACTCTAGATGAAGTTGACTGGAACAGATATGTACGAAAAACTATCGACCAGGCAACTAAGGCATTGGCTCTAGGAAGTGTGCCAGCAAGTGGAGGGTCTCCAGCCTCCAAGGCTACAGAGAGGAAAAAAGCTTCATCCAAGGCCTCTTACATTGGGTATGGAGGTGTCTTAATGGCGCTTATCCAGGAGGCCATGAAGGAGGCACAGGAGGAGGTAGAAGAGGGAGAGGGGGAAACACCCGACGGATCACCTCCTCATCAACACCACGAGAGGTCCAGTGATAGGACTGAGATCGAGGAAGAAGGGGAGGAACAGAAAAGCAAAAAGCAGGTCAAGGAGACCGAGAAGAGGGCAACACAAAAGAAAAAGAAAAAGGATGACGAGGGCCACAGGAACGAGAAACAAGACTTAGAGAAGGCCAAGAGAGAGTCCCTTAGGGAGGCCAAAGAGAGAGATAAGAAGAAAAAACACGAAGAAGAAAAGGAGAGGGAGCAATTAAAGGCTGAGAAGGCATCGAAGCAAGAGGCAGATGAGAGAAAAAGAAAGGAAAAGGAAGAAAAAGAGAAGAAGAACGAAGAGCAGAGAAAAGTAGAAGAGGAAAGGCGGAGAAAGGCTGATGAAGAAGAGGAAGAACTAAGAAGGAAGGAGGAAGAGGACCTGGCAGAAGCTACACGCCGATCCATATAACAACAATGCAGAGCTGATGAACTTGGGAGTTTGAGCCCACATAGAGAAGAAAGGCCTGGGTCAAGCACACAGGTGCCGGAGATTGTGCCGCCAGTAGTCACTGAGAGCAAGGGCAAGGCCCCGATCCACCCAATTCCTACTCTATTGGTGTCTCCCACCGAGCCAACCACTATCACTCCCAGCATCCCCACCAGTACAGACATATCAAATCTTGTGGCTTGGATGCAGTATTTCATTAACAAGGAGATAGCCCAGGGGACAAGCACTGAAACTACGGCTATAGGACAAAAGCGGCCGGCCACACAGACACAAAGTCTAGGCAAGATCCCAATCGACAAAAGGTGGAGGCCTCAACAACACCCATCCAAACAACGATGATGCCACCATCTAATTACAACGAATATGTCGCCAAGCTACTCTCACAGTTGGAGAGAGCTAAGGAGGAGCGAAAGGTATCGGTGGCTGAGTTGACAGCTGAGAAAGAATCAATAGCCACCTTCCAGCTTGACAAAACAAGGGTGATAGCCATGCAACAAAGGGAGATCGCAGATCTCAAACAGGAAATAAAGGCTAAGGATGACAGAGAGGAGCACTGGAGGCAGCAGCTTGAGAATGAAACACAGGATCTGGTGAAGATACAAAGAGAACATAAGCTCTTGATAATGCAATACCAGGAGCTCATTACAAAAACTGCTAAAGTTGAAGAGCTCATGGCTGAGCTCCACGCTAGGGATGAGAAAAGAAAGCAGGACATGGAAGAGCAGCAAGAAAAGATTGAGAACCTAACCTGTCAATTGAACGCAGAAAGAGAAGAACAGGAGAGGCTGATTAGGGAATTGGAGGACCAAGAGCAAAGGCTCATGATACTGACCCTAAAGCAAGGGGAGAGCATGGAGGACATGAACAAGAAGGCAGAGGAGTGGGCAATACATAATGAAAAGAGGGTGAAGACACTAGCATGGTGCCTCGCTCTGGTAGAAAAGGAAAAGATCATTACAGAGAGCAAGGTAAAAGCCGCCCAAGTGACCTTCAATACCCAACAAAAATCCTTCCTCGACACCATCAGGGACACTACCCGCTCAGAGGAGGGAGAGCTGTTGGAGGTGGCACAAAGAAAGCTTAACATTGCACGAAGAGCCCTACACGCAGGACTACAATTGCCACCCCAACCTGCAGAGGTTAGAGGCTGAGCCTGGACGAGCAACGGAAATACCTATTGCTGGCCGACCTAACCCCCCAAGAAGCGGATGCCCTAGGATTTGAAGAGAGAGCACCACAAGAAAATCGGCAGGGGGAGGAAGCCGAATTCGAAGTCGACATGAATAGATTTGTGGAAGATGTGATCCCACAACCCCCCTCGCCGCACAATCAAGAATAGTGACCACTTGACCCGCCCTTGGACAGACAAGCCACGCTCAAGGAGCGAGGGAAAAAAATGGTGGAAGAAGCCAGGAAAAGGCTGCAGGCTAAGCCAGTCGTGTGGCCCTCTGTATCCCTCCCACCATGCCCCGATGACCTCCCAACGCAATTCCACGTGGAGATGGTGGTCTGGGAATGGTAGGAAATCGAAAAGGACCCTTTCTCTTTCAGCTTCCTTATGCCTAACAGCCTAAGAAGGGTCCTGCCGATCAATGTAATGGAGGAGGTGATCGCGGCTGGCAGCTGATTAGGCCAAAAATGGCTAGATGACAGGGCAAAGACCCTAACTCTGTGGGGTACGGAGGAAGTAGAATTTTGGCAAGACAAAGTGTACGAAGTGCCACACACCGTAAGGGGCTACGACTGCCAACCCCTTCGGAGAAGGCGAATATGCAATACCAACATGCTCGCCTGGATGGCATTTTGCAACACCCTACCCTACGAGAGGAACGACCCCACATTCATGGCGTATCCTCGTAGGGTAGGCATGGATTTTGTTGCCACCCTCCATGGGAGGCATGACTTCCCCGTCATCTACAATTCCAATGCAACCTCCTTCGAGGATGCTCTACTTTTTGATTTGAGAAGCCTAACCGACTCCATGACGCGCTTCCTTGCGGATTTCTCCTCCTATCCCGATCCCGCTTTCATAACTACATGTAATTACCTTAGGCTCCTTAAGCTCCTACTCAAGCAATATCTGGCACCACAAGAAAATGGCTTGCCTCCCTTCTTTTTTGATCCCAATGCTATTGATAGGTGCACTATGGCCCGCTTAATGATGAGAGCTAGCCTACTACCTTCATTTTGCCTAGCTCTCCTAGAGGATATGAGTGACAGCCAATTCACTAGGTGTAATCACCCCTTCCTATCCACTACCTCTCTCCACGTCCGCATGAACCTGAAAGGGTACATGCAAAGCCACCAATTTTTACGCAAATCCATTCGCCCTCCTTCCCCCCCTCATTCCGATGATGAGAATTAGACTTGGCTATCATACTCCTGATGTAATACTATCCCTAAATGCATCCAAAAAAAAAGAGAAAAAAAGAAGAAGAAAAGAAAAGAACAGAAGAAAAGAAAAGCACGAACGCCATTCCACACTGAATGGATGGAAAAACTCACTTGCAGAACCACTTAGCACCACAAAAGCACAATCATTGCACCTAGGGGTCCTTAAGTTAGGCGTGTCCGGTGGCTTCGATCGGCTGGCTCCACTCCTAACCCCCTAGCCCTTTTTGCTCCCCCACTTCACGCTTAGGGCACATCAAGGGCATGACACACCTAGGGAGGTAACATTCACCTATGGTTAGACCTGTCACCCTAAGCCACTGGCACCGCACCCCCTTGGCACAAAAGGGGTCCTCAAGTGTGGGACATCACCTGGGATCGCCTGCGGTTAGAGACCCACCTCCCCATTCCACTAGCACAAGCACAATGCACCAACACGCTGAGGAAAGCACTCCCCTTAGGTAGAGCACCACACCTTCTTCTTCAGGCACCCCAAAAGTGCCAAATCACCAACTTTGGAGGCCCTCGTCCACCCATGACATCGAGTTAGCTACTCCAACAAACATCATTCTTGAGGTTCCACAAGCACCTGAGTTTACATGTGGCTCTCACCCTTATATCAATGCCAAAGTGCCATGGGATTGGCACCCGTCTAGGAGGGGGTAATGTTAACCCCAAGTCGAGATGGCGAAAAAATGGAGGAAAAAGCAAAAGGAAGAAGGAAAAAGAGAAAGGACACGCAAGCGGCCTCTAAATATGAACCGGGGCAAAATGCACAACCTTAAATGAAAAGGCCCCTCAAAAAACTCAGAAAACTCTTGTAAAAGAGCGCCAGGCTCTCTCCTGTGCCAATTGTAAAATATTAGATGGGTGTAAGCTAGAGGCATAAGGCTAGAAGAGGGAAATGGATAAAGGACCTTGCCACAATGGCCGGTCATGTAAAAAAGGGATGGGTGCCCATGGGATTTTAGGGTTTGTATATATAAAGTTCAAAAAGTGAATAAGAGATCATTCTTTGGTGTGTGGCAACAAGAGTCTTCTTCTTCTTCTCTCCTTCTCATCTTCTTGCTTGTGTGTGCTCTTGAGAGAGGGAGTGTGAGAGTGTGAGGGAGTGAGTGTGTGAGAGTCAGGGATCAAGAGGGTGAAGCTACTCACCATCTCCTCTTCTCTTCTTCTCTTCTCTTCTCTCTTCTTGCGCGCACGGCTATGGAGGATGGAGCTTGGAGGTGGAGGAGGCTTGAGGATGCTTGAGCTAGCATCTAGGATCGTGGAGCTACTGGCATGTGTGAGAGAGGAGGCAACTCATATCGGCACTAAGGTAAGCTCACTACACTCTTAGGATCAACGGCGCATCGGCTAGGTGAGAGATAGCCATTAGAACTCGCTTGGAACGCTTGAAACAATAAGCAATCCATGGGTCTTGGCGGTTGAGTGAAGGCTCCCACAAAAGAGATAAGCTTGCTTTGCATTAGTAATAGGAATGGTTTACAATAAGGTTTTCCACCATATATATGTAACTTTGAGTTTAAACTTGGGCTAGATCTCAAGGTATCCATTGCCAATAATCTCTTGATGCCCACTCTTTGAGTCCAATGTCATGTCTAATTGTCCAAGCTCACTCATTCACATGTTATTAAATGCACATGAATTACAATTTGCATGGGAGTGCACCCAACACTTAAAATTTGTTTGGTTCTTTTTTTTAATTCCTATTTTTTCTAAAGGGCGTGACACTTATGTTATTTTTTTCTTTTTTTTTCTAGCTTGATGAGCGCTCTTCTTCTAGGCTTTGAATTTTTGCCAAACTAGATGCAATCATTATTCCTTCAGCCCTTCTTACTCTTGAAAGCTTCTCGACTTTTGCACCTCTTGATTTTTCAATCTTTGGCTTCCCTCAGTGTACTCTAGTAGCTTGTTGTTTCCTACTTGTTGTGGCTTCTTTGCAAAAAGGTTAACATTACACCCCTTTTGGACAAGTCCTAGTCCCTTGGCACTATTAAAGGTGCATGGGATCTCAATGGGGAGGTAATAGGTTACTTGTTGTTGAAGGAAAGGGTGGTTGTTGATTGTGCTTCTAGGTCTTGAAGATACCTGCAGGGAAAGTTGTGCAATGGTGGCGGGGTGTTAGTGGGTGGATATTGATCGGGAGATGGGTCTATGCTAGGAGAATCGAGATTCCCTAGGTCTGTCCCACACCTAAATGAATGTGAGAGAAAGTTGGGGGAAGTGAAGGTTCTCTTTTATTTTCTTTTCTTTTCTCTTTTTTTTGCGAGTAATAATACATAACTATTCCCTGCCCCTCCTTTGATCTTGGACTAACGAGAGTAGGGGTCTCATGGATTTTTCAAGGAATGATTTACTCATCATGTGTCCCTTAATATATCAGCAAGTATTCACCCTTGTTGAAGGCAAGAAGGGGTGGCACTGGTGAGCCGACTCTCATCCATGTCCCTTTGTTCTCGAGGGCAAGTACTGCTTTCTTACTTTCTTCCTCCTTCATGTCCCTTTGTTCTTCTAATGTCTCAAGGAGGTTTTCAAAGTCTTGTCTCATTCCATGAGTGATGAGGGGAATCTAGGACAAGATTTCCTCTAAACACTGCACCTTCTTTGTTCTTCTTTCCTATTCTACTTCTTCTATTGCAAGCCTTTTTGATCTTGTGAGGGCAGATCCTACTTATGGACTACCTGATAAGATTGAGTAGAGTGCTTCCACCCATTGCCGCCTTCATTTTGTATCTAGTTGCCTGCCTTTAATCTAGGAAGTGGTGGCAATGGTAATGGCATAATTGGTAGGTACGGTCTCTCTATTACTTGACTAGGCTATAATGGTGGTGGCAAAGGATGGATAGGTGTCTTCCCCTTACCTTCTACTAAGTTATACCCTTCTCCACTTGTTGTACTTTCAACCCTACTTGAACCAATGCCTTGTTGGATGATTTCGGGTGGAGCTTCCCTTGGCGTCTCTTCTCTTATGCATGTCTCTTCTACTAAGTTTCACATGGCCAAGTGATATTCCTCTTCAACTTTCTTCTCTTTGGTTCGTTGTTCTACCTCAACATTTCTAGACTTCTCCATGGTAGTCTTTAGCATGTCTTGTTCTTTTGATGGAGTCTTCTCTTGTCCACTGTGTTTTTCTTATCGATGTCCTTCTTCTTCCCCCTTTTCTAGAGCCCTTTTCCTTTCTCTTCTCTTGATCATCCTTTTGTGGCTCCTCTTCAGTTTTGGATTTCTCTTCTTTCTGCTTTTTAATTGCTTCCAACTTTGCTTGTTAGGCCTCTTCTGCTCTTTTTCTTCTGTCTTCCTCTATCTTCCTTTCTCTTTGGGTCTATATTATTTGTTTTTTCTTGCTAACAGTGGCTTGGGATCCTTCTTCTTCTTGTATATCTGCTCCTATCATCCTTCTCACTAGATCCTATCTTGCTCATGGTGTCCTGTGGTTTGGACGTAGCCATATCCTCTCTAGCACCTATCACTACTTCTCTGGGGGTTTTGAAATCATTCACTACTTCTTTAATGATGATCGTTAGTATTCATCCAAAGGCAACCATAGAGATGCTCTTCCAGTGACCTTTCCCCTGGTGGGTCTATGGATTCCCACTGTGACTTCTTCAAAGCCCACAGGCTCACTAAGTAGTGTAGTTGCTTGTTGAGAGTGGAAAAAGATTGAATTTTTTATTGATTTTTGTTGTTTTTGAGGTCTAAATGGTTGATTTTTGATGGATTTAGAGTGATGTATGGTTGTTAACGGAAGTGATTATGTTTTAGAAGTTCATGATGATTATTAGTGGAAATATGAAGTTCTGTGATGCTCTGGTAGATTCTATTGAGATTCGGATTGGTTCTAATACATTTTGTATAGCTTCTGTTTTGTTTTGATTTTCTTCTGTATGAAGCATGAGTTGATGATTGTTGAAGGTTGAAATATTTTGAAAGCTTATTGAATAGTCTTTGATAGTTTGGAATGGTTTTAGTATGAGTTATGAGGATTTGTTGTTCTCTGATGACCTTTTGTAATCCTCTGTAAATCTTCTGTAGAGCCTCTGTCTCTGTTCTGTCTCTGCTCTATTCTTGTTCTATTCTATTCTGTTTTGTAGATCTTTTGTAAGTGTTCTGTGGAATGTTGAGATATTGAGCTCCACTTGTGATATGCCAGGGTGACCGTTGTGCATTTATGTCACCGACTTGTTAACTGCAGATGTGATTGGTACATCGCCCATGAATAATAGCTAGATGACAGCTATCCTTATCTACTCTAGTTCGTGGCTCAATTAGTATGCCACCTTAGTTAGTTGAGTTTGGTTTGAGACCCATATATAGGGTTCTTCTATTTCTCTGTACTAGAGTTATTTTTGGCTTACACAACTAAGAAGAGAAAAACTGTTTTTAGCCTCCACCTTTGTGTGTATTCCCCCATTGTGTAAGTGAGAAAGCTACAAGTGAGACTCCTTCCTTCCCTCCCATAATCTTGACATGGTATCAGAGCCTGGTTCATGGTAAGGAGCTCAAGAAAGCAAACCAAGTTCACGGCATTCTGTAGGTAGCACAGCCGGAAAGTGCAAGAGTGCATTGTCTCATATTGAGACGCCTTTCGCAGTGTAGCAAGAGGGCAGTATATGCTGCGACGAGGCTTCAGCCCTCGATTGCCCTGTTTTTTTGATTCGAGGCCATTTCGGGGCCTATTTTGGAGGTGGAAAGTTTTCGTACACACTCAGAAAAAGGCCCTGTTTTTTGTTGTGTGACCACTGTTCTACAGGTTGGTGAAAAGTTACCGTAGAAATTGCATCGTATGCCTGTGCGCAGAGACATTGGGAGTTACAGAATCATCCTTGTTGCCTGTTGATGCAAAATCATCACTAGGAAGTGACTATGTGGTCAAATACCACTTTCGTCAGTTTTGCAGATTTGCCCTTGTGAGGCTGAAGCTGTGTTTTTTGCAGTGACAGAATTTTTTTGCAGTGTTCTGTAATGGCATCTAATTCTTTTTCACAGATTGTCACTGAAAAGCTTGACAAGAACAACTTCCAAGCATGGAAGTTTAGAATGATAAATTTCCTTATGGGAAAATGATATTGAGAATTTGTTGCAGGAAACAAAGAAGAACCAATTCTTCCTGATGTTCCCAATCAACAACAAATGCAGGCATTTAAAGGATGGCATGAGAGAGCCAGAAAAGTTATGTACTGGCTGTCTATCAGTATTTCAGAATCTATGATTGTGCATATTCAGGATACAAGTACGCCAAAGGAGGCATGGGATACTTTGTCAAAAATGTATAGCACAAATACGCAAGCCACGAAAATGCAACTCAAGCAAGAGTTGCACAATGTGCAAAGAGAAAGTATGAGCATCAATGACTACCACATGAAGGTGAAGAAGATTGCAAATGCACTTGCTTCCATTAGGTCGCTAGTGGAAGATGATGATTTAGTTTCTATGACCTTGAATGGTCTAGGAAAGGAGTATGCACAGTTCCGAACATCAATTTCCATCCGTGAAAGATTTCCTGGTTTTGAGGAGTTGATTGCTCTTCTAATTTCTGAGGAGCAGATAAATGGTGGTGCATCTTCTTCAGGAGGAACTTCAAAAGAAGCTGTATTCTACTCAAATACTGGAAGAGGTAGAGGCAGAGGTAGAGGAGGCCGATCTGGAGGCCGTGATAGAAATCAGAATATGCATCAAACTCAAGAAAACCAGTCCTATGGAGGAGGACGTGGTAACTCTAGAGGTAGGGGAGCCAAAGAGGTCGTGGTGGATGGCAAAGAGGCCAAAATGCGAACAACAATGTTGAATACTACTACTGTGGTAAAATGGGTCATATGGCTAAAGACTGCTATAAAAAGCAAAATGACATCATGAATGGAAAACTACAACAAGAGAATTATGCATCTTCTAGTAGACAGGGTGATGAAAAAAATGAGCATTTGTTTATGGTGCAGCACATGACCAATTCTGGGACAAGTGTAGAAGAAAGCAACGATGTGTGGTATGTTGACTCAGGTGAATCAAACCACATGACAGGTCATGCAGAATGGATGCAGGATGCAAGGAAAATGGAAAAACCAGGATTTGTGGAGACTGGTGATGATACTGCACATCCTATTGTGTAGATTGGAAAAATTTCTTTGTCTATGCAGGATGGGAAAAAGAAATACCTGTCGGATGTATTTCATGTCCCGAATATCACCAAGAACCTGGTTTCTATTGGTCAAATGGTTGAGCAGGGCTTGCAGGTTAGATTTAATCCTCATGGATTCTTTGTTGAGGATATGAAAAATAAAGGTCGCTTGATAGCAAAAGGAAAGAAGAAGGGCATAATGTTTACATTGGATGCAGACATGCCTGAATTGAGTGTAGCAATGTTTGCACATGGGACCGGTGTAGTTGTAGATATTGATATCTGGCATAAACGCATTGGTCATGTTAATGTACAATGACTTTGATGGAACCTAGAACGGGCCGGTACTGGCTCGTGCACTAGTCGGACCTCTATCTCACGTGCTCAACAACCCCACGGCCTCGCGGCCAGGAGCGTTGATGACACATTGCCTTCCTAAATGTCTTGCGTTTGTATTACGTAGTTTGTAGTCCACTCTTCTCTCACCCACTACTCCTCAGAGGGAGTCCCTTACACATTGTCTAATGGCACGAAGCACATACACAGGGGGTCCTCCAACGGCTGAATGCCACCACCCCTCTACGACTCTCCTACACCTTGGGGATTGGCCCCTCGGTGCGTCGCTCAACATATAAACATTTCGCACAAAATCTGATCAAGGTACCATTTAATCGTATACAGAAATGTACCATTGTCCTTACTCCTCTTTCCCTTAGACCCCACGACTAGCCTATGGCTTAGGGTATCTTGTCTCTCACTCAACTGGGTCAAGGCCCTAATGAAAGCAATTGCTGTGCATCCAGGATTTCTGATACCTTTAAATATTTCCATGATTTATGCATAGTGTGGATGCTAAGTGCTCAAACCATTATGAAATCAATATTGTGCATATGTGGAAAACATCCTTTCAATGATTTTCAACTATTGTTCTTATGCGGTGTTGCACGAACCTAGCACCGAGGAAACCCTCGTGCTACTAGGCTCTCATTCTATAATTATTCACCGACCTATATGGCATGCAAACAAAAAACCAGCAATCTTTTCATCATTACTCCGCATTTAGACACATTCTGACCACTCTACCCTCCCATCGATCAAATGTTGCATTGTTGTATAGGTTTATAAGGCATTTTGCCATCATTTTATGTGTAAAAAGCGGAAAAAGACGCACTAGAACAAGAAGCTGGGGCTGAACTGAGGCAAATCCTCATGCTTCAGTCCCCACAAACATTCACAAACATTGTTCTTAATTTTCATTAATTTTTCGCACCCAAAATGCATTTTCCCCCTATTTTTAGTGGTTTTTCTCTATTTTCCTTGTATTTTCCCTTATTTTTTACATTATTTTATTACTGAAAATTCAAAATAGGTTATGGGTTGTGGCCCTTAGTTCCTTCTTGCAACAAAAATGAAAATTTAGTTGGTGTTCCTATTTATTCTTCCATTTTTATGCCCAAAGACATCATTTTCCCTTGATTTTCCATATTTTACGTGTTTTAGTGTATTATTTTGAGTCACAAGATGCATATTTTTCTGATTTTCTAATTATGATCAACAAGTACTCATGGAAAACAGCAACATACACAATTTTTAGCCCTCATGAACAACATTTTATCAACCAAAAGCCATGAAATCTCAAATTTCCTTTGAAAAAATTGAATTACCGCTTATTTGCGTGTTTCGGGTTTCGTGTCCATGGCTGCAAATCTGAAAATCAGCAGCACTTCATGCTCATGACAATCACAAGTCACCATTTCCAGCCCGTGGAGCAATCCGATCGATGCCGGACAAGCCTCCATCATTCTTTCTTCTTCTTTTCTCTTCCCACATGAACTCCCTCTTAGAGGAGAGAGAGGGAGGAGAGAGAAAGACTGATTTTCTCTCTCCCTCTACAGGCTGTCATTCCTCGTGCGTAGCGGAGCGATACAGAGTGGAGACTGAGTGTGGTTGCCTTCTGTGATTGATTTCATGGCTTACTCTATAGCCAACACATTGATTTGTGGGGGGGGGGGGCGTTTTTTTCGCGGCCGCTCTGATCAGCCACCGCCCCCTCCTAAATCACGTTTTTTTTTCATGGGGGGGTGCCCCTTCACAAAGGCACCCCCTCACTTCTCATTTTTGGGCACCTCCTAATTTTTGACTGGCCTTTTGGCCTTTTCCCCACCTCTCGTGTATACGGTGTCCAAATCGCAGTCTGAAAATTTGTGTGAGCTCGTCTCGGCATCCCGCACTGGCTGATAGCTCCACTGACCGCCACAGGCACATAGAAAAATTACTAAAAATCCGCCAGTGTTGCCCGGGCGTCCTTAGAGCACTTTGACGCTTAAAATCGGAGCCGCCGCCTTTGACATTTGATATTTTTCCCTTGATATTCATAATTTTTAGCTATTTTTAACCACTTTCCGGCACCAAAATTCCGCTCTCAGACTTAAATCAATGCAAGCCCAAAATATTGTTGTAGGATTGCCTAAATTCAAGGTTGCAGAAATGCATAAGGTATGTGAAGCCTGTCAGTTTGGAAAACAAGCAAGGAAACCATTTCCTAGACATGTTCAAGAGAGTAAGAAGCCATTGGAATTAATCCACTCTGATGTGTGGACTACTAAAGCTGCATCTGTTGGAGGCTGTCATTATTTTGTCACTTTTATTGATGACTATAGCAGAAAAGTTTGGGTGTATTTTATGAAAAAGAAAAGTGAAGTTTTTGGGCATTTCAAAACTCTTAAAGCTATGGTTGAAAAAGAAACAGGCCTGCAAATAAAATGCCTAAGGTCAGATGGAGGGGGAGAGTACCTCTCAAATGAGTTTGCAAGGTTCTTGCAGGAGCATGGCATAAAGCAGCAATATTCATGTAGTCATACCCCACAGCAAAATGGAATTGCAGAAAGAAAAAAAGACATATTGGAGAGGTATCTCGTGCCATGCTCAATGAAAAAGACCTGCCAGATTTTTACTAGGCTGAAGCAGTTGCTACAACAGTCTACATAATGAACAGGACTCCCACTGCAGCAATACATGGGATGACTCCAGAGGAGAGGTATACTGGTAGGAAACCATATATTTCTCATTTGAAAATTTTTGGTTGCATTGCCTATGTTCATGTGCCAGATGAGTTGAGATCCAAGTTGGATCCAAAAGCTGATAAGTGCATATTTATTGGTTACTCTTTGAGCAGAAAGGGTATAGATGCTATAACCCTTCTACTCGTAAGTTTATAGTGAGTAGAGATGTTGTTTTTGATGAGATAAGTAGCTAGTATAAACAAGTAAATGTGATTGATAATGTAGATGCACAAAATGGTAATGCTGCACAGAATTCACAGCAGCAGTCACAAGATATTAGTGGACCTGGAGTGTCCTCTAGCAATGGTTCACATTCTTCGCCATGGACAGGCAGATTGAGATCAGGAGAATCTCCTCAAAGAAATGCAGATAGTGGTATGCAGATATCACAAAAAGGAAAAGAGAAGATAGATCAGCCCATGTTTGATGTGAATGCAAGTCACTCTTATGTGGATGGTGAATCCAGTGGCTCAGAACAGAGCATTGATGATGAGTTGGGTATTCCTTCTATTGTTATACCTGGAGTAAGGAAGACCAGGGATGTTTTGAGAGCACCTGGGAGTGAACCTACTTTGCGCAGGTCTACCAGAGCTAGGTATCCTGTGGATAGGCTGAAATATGATGGATTTACAGCCATTCACTATGCCTATATGGTCAAAGTGATACCGGAACCAGAAGCCACTTCTTTTGAGCAAGCCATGGAAAAAGAAAAATGGGAGAAAGCCATGGATGAAGAAATGGATGCCTTGGAAGCAAATGCTACATGGGAATTGGTACCTTTGCCTAAAGATAAGAATGCAATTGGTTGTAAGTGGGTTTATAAGGTGAAGCACAATGTAGATGGTTTTGTGAACAGATACAAGGCAAGATTATTAGTCAAGGGGTATGCACAAACATATGGCATTGATTATGAAGAAACATTCAGTCCGATTGCAAGGATGGCAATCGTAAGAGTAGTCATTGCTATGGCTACATCAAAGGGATGGTCTTTACATCAGATTGATGTAAAGAATGCCTTCTTGCATGGTGATTTGTAAGAAGAGGAATATATGGAGCAGCCACCAGATTATGTGCATGCTATTCATCCTGAGTTTGTTTGCAGGTTGAAGAAAGCCTTGTATGGCTTGAAGCAAGCACCTAGAGTATGGTCTGACAAGATAGGACAGTATCTTGTCACTATTGGCTTTTAGATTTCCAAGGTAGATTTCTCACTTTATGTGAGAAAAACAAAGAAAGGTATTATGCTACTTGTCATTTATGTTGATGACTTGATTATGACAAGTGATAGTGATAAAGATATCCTTCATGTGAAAATGCTATTGAAGCAGTAGTTTGAGATGAAGGATTTGGGAGAGCTACATTATTTCTTGGGCATTGAGGTGATTAGATCACCAAGTGGGATACAGCTCTTGCAGAGGCAGTATGGATTGAACATGTTGTCCAAATATGGGATGACAGGCTGTAAGCCTATTTCAGTTCCTTTAGAGCAGAATGTGAAGCTGAGCGCAGATGCAGGTGAGCTTCTCGAAGACCCTACTATGTACAGACGCATAGTAGGAAGTTTGATTTATATGACTATTACCATGCCAGATTTGAGCTATGTTGTTGGATTAGTAAGTCAGTTTATGCAGGCTCTAAGGAAACCGCATTTGGATGCGGCTAGATGCATACTCAGGTATGTGAAGTCCACATTGCAGTATGGACTATTTTATGAGACTGGGATTCAGATACAGTTACATGGATACACTGATGCTGATTGGGCCGGTAGTATTTTTGATAGACGATCTACTAGTGGATATGTGTTCTCTTTTTGGAGTGCTGCAGTCACTTGGAGCAGCAAGAAATAGTCTATAGTTGCCTTGTCGAGCACAGAGGCTGAGTACAGGGGTGTAGCAATGGCTGCATGTGAGGTAGCTTGGTTGCATAAGCTACTTTATGATATGCATCAGCCTACAGATGGGCCAGTTGTCATTTATTGTGACAACATGAGCAGTATACACTTGGCAAATAACCCAATCTATCATGCTAGAACAAAGCACATTGAGGTGCATTATCACTATGTGTGGGAGAGGGTTTTACTATGTCTTATTGATCTAGTTTATGTCAGCACACAGAGGATCAGGTAGCTGACATATTCACAAAGGCATTGGGCGGCGCAGAGAAGCTGTGCAAGTTCAGAGACCTGATTGGTGTGTAGGAATTGGGATTGAGCTCAAGGGGGAGAGTTGAGATATGGAGCTCCACTCGTGATATGCCAGGGTGACCGTTGTGCATTTATGTCACCGACTTGTTAGCTGCAGATGCGGTTGGTACACCGCCTATGAATAATAGCTAGATGATAGCTATTCTTATCTACTCTAGTTCGTGGCTCAGTTAGTATGCCACCTTAGTTAGTTGAGTTTGGTTTGAGACCCATATATAGGGTTCTTCTATTTCTCTGTACTAGAGTTCTTTTTGGCTTACACAACTAAGAAGAGGAAAACTGTTTTTAGCCTCCACCTTTGTGTGTATTCCCCCATTGTGTAAGTGAGAAAGCTACAAGTGAGACTCCTTCCTTCTCTCCCACAATCTTGACATGGAATGTATGTGTGACTTTGGGAAAGTTTTCTAGCTTTTGGAAAGGATGAATCTAAGTTCAAAAGAGCTAAAACAAATGGAAGAAGCAGCTGCTAAAGATTGAAGAGATATAAAATGGTAGGATAGGCTTCTACACGGGCTCTGAATCATTGGGAGATAGGCAAAGTTCCCCCAGGTTGGTTAGTTGCACTCCTTCATGGGATCTTTAAAAGTGGGGGAGGATCACAACTCTATTGTCCCACTATCTCCCCCGGCATCCACCTTTTTCCTCGGTGGGAATATAAACATGGTAGTGGCATGCTACACTAATTAATCAACATGATATGCATTAATGAAATTTTCATTCAACTCTTTACATGAAATGCAAGAGAGTTGAAATTGGGAAAAATGAATGGGAAGAGGATCTTACTATTCAGTGACTCAATGTTGACTTACCCTTTTACAATGGATTATAATATATTTTTCCATGAATGAACAATCATTAGCAAATCAATGGATTAAAGTAAGCAATCTTATCAATCAATTGGGCTTTAATCAATTGGATTGAATGTAATGCTGAAACTTCAGTCAAGAGCTTCTAATTCACTGATTAGATCCAAGATAAATCAAGTAAAGAGTGTACTCCATGAGTGGGCTAATTTAAGAAATGATTGATTGAAATTTGATGAAAAGTTTACAATTCTTTAGCATCTCAATCAATTGGATGAAGCTCAAGAATTGGATGAATAAGAGAGATAAAGAATTGAAGAGGAATACCTTTTGTTTGTTTGATGAAGACTTGAATGATCCCTAAATGCTTGATAAAGCCTCTACTTACCCAATGTTGTTGCAATAATCTTCAATGCTTGTGCATTTAGTGCTTGGAAGCAATCTTAAAGATTTAGAACTTGAGATTGAAGCATTAAACCCGTTTCCCTTAAATTTTGACTCCTGCTCTTGAGCAATCCTTAGCCAATCTTGCTTAATCCTTGCAATTTCTTCAAGAATCTTTATTGAAATAAATCCCAGGGCTAGAATGATGAAGAATCTTCAAGAAGTTGATGAGAAATTGAACCTTCAACTAAAGCTCTCATGACTATTCATCATGACCTACACCATTAGGGTTTGTGGAAAGTAAAGAATGAAGAAATGAGCTTGAATGAGGGCATTATAGTCAAGAAGTTGTTGAAAATCCCTATTGAAGAAGGTATAACCCTCTAGAGTAAGGCACATGTGGCCTAGAATGGTGAACCAAAGTGCTGGAAAATCAGTGCAAATTGCATTGAATGGTTGATGTATACTTGGCCAAGATCCTCAGCATCAATGGTTGTCTATGAGATTCTTGGGGTGAGAAGAATCAAGAAAGAGCAATGGTTGATAGTCCTCATGCCTAGGAAGAGAGATCTTGAAGAAAATCTACCATGGGAGTTGAAGGAAGCTTGCAGGAAGAAGAAGAAGACTCTCCAAAAAGTAACCACAATTTACTCTTTCCTTAAGTCCAATTGACCCCTATTTTACCAAATTTTCCTTTAAAATTTCATGAAAATTTTATGAAAACTTGCTATTTTTTAGTGCTATTATTTAGCAAGCTCTTCATTTGGAGCTTTTTAAGTGCTTCTTGAAGCTTTTTGGTCATCATTTGGATTTTTTTGGTTATTTTATGGAGCTTTTTGTTTGATTATGTTATCGCTTTGAATTTAATTATTTTGCAATTGCAAACTAATTAGATCAATTATATTAGGATGATGAATTGCAAACTAATCGCAAACTATTGAATGCTTTGATCTCTAACAAAAAATAGGTATGCAACTACTTCTAAAGCATGAAGTTTTAGCATAATTTTATAAGTTTATGAAGTAATCCCAATTTAAGTGAGATCCAAAATCCATAGAGTCATTGTAATATTCCGATTCACTAATAGAAATACACACATGAACTGCCTCAAATGAAAATGAAAATTGGATAAATTAATTTTTTAAATAAAAAAACTCCCCCTTATCCCTCCAGCCGACTGATGAGCTGGAGGGGGAGGGAAATAGAAGGAGCAATTAAGCTCCTTAGTGGAGCTTGGAATGAGGGGGGGAAGCATGCGTGATGACACGCAGGGAAGGGAAGATCCCCCTCCCCTCCCCTATTTAAATCGAGGGGGCCGCCGGAGATCAGGAGGCTGTTAGCCGTGAAGGAGAGAGGAAGGAGGGTCGTGTGAGGCCAGAAAGAAGCCGTCCCTCTGCTGCATCGTGTCACTGCCGAGCGGGAGAAGAAAGGCCATCACTCTATTGGTCGAGAGTGGAGGGAGGAGTGGAGACACTGCCATCACTGCCGTAGAGGTTGAGGGGATTCCGATTGCAGTTGCTAGAGGGGGACCGTGAGGCTACTGACATCGCCACCAAGAGTGGAGGGAGGAGTTGTTAGACTCCTAGTCGCTGCTGTGGAGAAGAGGAAGAGTGTGAAGCCGCCTCCAATTAGCTGTCAAGACGGACGGCCATAACCACCCCCCCAAGCTTCTGGAAGCTTGGAAGCTTCCAAAGGGGGGGCCTCTTTAACCCCCTTTCCTATACCCTACTACCCCCTTCCCCCCCCGGTGTTTTATTCCCCTAAGCCCTTTTTCACCCCCTTATAACCCTTTTAACCCTTTTTCAACCCCCCCTCATAACTTTTTTTTTTTTCCCACAACTCCCTAAGCTTTCTTCTTAATCCCCCCGTATCCCCATTATTATTTTTCCTCCCCTGAACCTAAAAATCCAAATCATCATCATGGCCTTGGATGATATCCCGTAAGGGAAAAGTAGCCGTGAGATAAAAGATAGGGAGGGAAAGTAGAGGGAGTGAAGGAGGAAGAGTGGGAAAAGATAAAAGATAGGGAGGGAAAGTAGAGGGAGTGAAAAGAAGGAGTGAAGGAGGAAGAGTGGGAAAAATATAAAAGAAAGGGAAGGAAGGAGAATAAGTGCTTTCTATTCCTTCTACCCCAAGTCAAAATCCTCCAAGGGTTCTTGTGGTTGCAAAACCACACTCACCCATAAACTTTTTTGATCCAAAGAGACGGTGGAATTCCAGAAGAAAGAGAAAAAGGCTATCTCACATTCGAACTACGATGCCACCGAAGAAAGTCCAAGGTGTAGCTGCGGGAGGGTCATCTCCCGGTATCCATGTGGATATCTCACCCCAAAACCAGGTTTTTCTTCTTGGCTTTAATTCGGTTTTAAGTCGATCATGCAAAGAAAATTTGTTAAGGATAGGATATATTTGTTCGAGTTATTTATAACGAAGGAGTTTAGCTTATGAATGACAATGTATAGAACTTAGTTTTCTTCAAATGGCATCAAGCATTATAAATTACGAGCTAGATTATCCATTTACTATAGTAGTATATTTTAGTTAAATCCTAAGGTGTAGAAATTATATCTTGCACCATTAGTCTTATTCCTTTCACAACGAATCAGTGTAAATGGTTAAATTCATGAAAGGTTTCTTTATATGCTCAAATTACTAGAAAGTTATCTTTGCTAATTGCACATCTTAGCAAGGCAAATGTTGTTTTTTGGCATGAGTTCATTTGTAAGGAAAACGGAAGTTAAAATTAAGCTGTATTGGCTGGAAAGTAAATTGTCACAAGGATAGCAAAACCGTGACAAGACGATTAATATTACCTTCCAAAAGATAACTAAACCAATCTAAACATAGAAACATTCATACCCTAAGCACTTGACTACTTTCCTTACTGTAGGGACAATAAATTCGTAAAGATAAGGAACTAGGGTTTGTCCCTAAGGTTCTTAAAAGAAGAAACCCTAGTCCTGACATACGTCAGCTTAAAGGATCTAAAACGGATTATTCTATCACATGACTTGTGCAACAAGTACGAAATCATTTAGTCTTGTGATTGATTCACAAGGAGGAATGGTAAAAACCCTCATCAAGGATGGCATATCCCTACGCAAGTTATCTGGCAAAAGGACGTATTTTTGGATATCCTTCTAAATAAGGAAAGTTGTAAACCAGAAACTAGCATATCTAAGGAACTTTAAGGTTAACCAAGTTGGGTTAATAAGGTATGCCCTACGCCGAAATGTAAAGGATCTTGCCAATTTACAAGACACCTTGGGAACGAGTGCTGATACACTCAAAAGGAAAGAACACTTCCTTAGCGGTTTGCCAAACAACTCGGTTGATTAATGGAAATGTTTGTGCTTGCTAGAGATTTTAGGGCTCTGTTTGAATTATGAATTACAAATTAAATGAGTACCTATGCTTCAAGTTGAAGGCCTGAAGGGAGAGGCAGCTTTAGTTACCCCCGACTGCCTGCCTAACCCTAACCAAGGGGGTTTGTTGACCGTGCCAGGAACGTGGACCGAACCTGTCACGAGAGGTCTCTTCGTTGAGCTCTACTTGGAGCAGGAGGACGCTTGGGTGCCAGGGGGGCTCTGGCCATAAATCCCTCGCCTTCCGGGTCCTGCACAAGAGGCTAATGTGACTCGGGATTGGATCTCGAGGCCCGCATACTAGTTTACGGGCGGAAGCTTGGAATAGTGATCCCTGGGGATTACTGGATAGCCTTCGGGTGGATTATGGACAAGCCTACGGGCGGAACTCCTTGTATTTCAAAGATAAAATGATGAAATGTTAAAAGAACTTGCTTGACATTGTTTTTCTATGTCACGTGATAAGATTATGTGAAGGAACCAGTGCTTAACAAGGTTAATTAAAGAAGCTGATTGTTATATGTCAAATTAATGTGTTAGATAATTACATAACTAAAACAAACCGAGGAAAGTGCGGAGGATGGGCCATGGGTCCGTCCTACGGTTGGGTGGTCCCAGTTAGCCGGGAACTTTTCTAAAAAATCTCAAAGAACAGCAGGATGATCATCATCATCAAAACGAATAACGAGAGCGATGACCTAGAGTTACGTCTTACCCGATTTACGCTGTTTTAGGGGAATGGAATGGGACTATGCCTTATGGCAGAGAGGTTGAGCTTTGTATCCCTCTCGTTTCCCATTCTCCTTGAACCAAGTGCAGCGTGAATCCGCTTCGAACCTGGCGTTTCTGCGTAAAGTAGTTCGCTTAGGTCTGACGCTAGTTGCTGTTAGCTAATGACCAATCAGGAAAACCCTAATTTCGGTCGATCCTAGGTGGGAACAGCCAGGATACTTCCGCTACGTGGCAGACGTGGAAAGACCTAGATCACAAAACCCGTAACATTCCATGGGAGTGTCGGGCGGAGTTTTCTAGACATCCTTTCCGATGGACTGCTAAGACGTGTCCTGGATGATACTAGGGGACACGTTACAGTCATACATAATTCCCAAGCATCATCAAGCCCCATGGCATAGTATAAACCAGTCTAAGAGTGTATAACGCACCTATAAAAAACTAGTGATCTTTCTGCACCCCCTCGAACCTCTACACCATCCACATAAGTGTGCTCAAATGATGTGCCTTGGAGGTCTGTCTCGAAGAGGAAGCTACGAGAGGCAGGAAACCTATATGGGCTAAGCCTCTCACCAGCCTCTCTATCATATGAAGGGACATGCATCCCTCGATAAAACAAGCCAATAGTAAGGTCCATGACCTAGCAATGCAGAATCATCTTGTTAGCTACTTAAACTTTTATTTTAAAAAGTTACAAGTTTGTCTTCAACACACTTACCTCCTCTCGAGTATCAGGGTGTCTATATCCACCCTCACACATGAGAGTCCATGTGCGATGGAGCTTCAATCCAATGGCATGAGCTCCTCTAAGCACTTTTCCAAAGTGTTGTGCAAGTCCCAAAGTCAGCAAGAACCCCTCATCTGCCAAGAATCTATAGGCTAGGTCCATGACACCTTTGACAAGTGCACTAGAAAATGTATTCCATTCGGGAATCCCTTTCAAATGTAAAGATGTATAAGACCATGCAATATCACATGAGTTTATAAACTAAACTAATGCAAGCACATATACCTTCTGCCTCAAGGCCAACAACAAGCAAAGATGTAGGAAAATCTGCAAACAACAACTTAGCAACCTCATATGATGGGACACCATTACACTGGTAAGAGTTGATGGTATTTCCCTCCATGAAGTGCTTAATGCTAAAATTAAAAACACAACAACAAAGCATAAGTAACCATTACAATAGATGTGTATATAGAGAATGGTTATAAAATATATCCATCCAATGCAAAATCGTCGATCGATGTCACGTCTACCAATAGAGCATCTACGATAGTTTGGTATTGAAATCCTATCATCAAAATAAAGTTTACTTACAAATGTTGATGTTGGCTAAATGTTAAGACTCAGAATGTAAAGCTAGAAATCTACATACCTGTCTTGCGTATAGCGGGACGTCTACAAGACTCTTGTATAGGCTCTCATCTGAGTCATGAACGAAATAGCCCGAGAAGGTGTAGTATGTTGCAAAGATCCCTCAAGGTGACCCTTACTTTTTTCCTTTTCTTTCCAAATGCTATGCATGTCAAAACCATCTTTTTTGCCTAAAGTTGTAAAGAAAAATAAGAAGGAAAGCAAATTATTTAGTGTTTAATGTTTAGATTTTATATTATCTTCAAAAAAATATAAAAATGTACTTTTAACATGACTCCAATAATCCAAAAAATGATACTTGATTCACCTTCTAATTCTTCATCCAATGAAACAACTTTCTCTTTGTGTTTAGACCTTCGCTTTGTTGTACCAACCTCATTTGATTCACTTATATTACCTACACAATATAAAGACAACAAAATAATTCTTTAATAAATTGACTCGTCAAATGAAAATCCTAAACTCTATCATTCATGCAAATTGGCTTACCCTTGCTATGCTTCAACACATCATCTATCGTGGGGATATTCTTTTGTTTTCCCATGGACTTTTTCTTCATTGTAGTATCAATAGTTGCATCACTAATGGCACCTAAGTAGTGTGAAGTCAACACAATATAATATCATATTCATGCAAATTAGAAACAAGGCTACTTGGATCAAACTAAAAATTTGCATTCCATCCAATATACCCTTTGCCATGCTACCACCACAAGTCACCTTTATCCCCACAACATGAGGGACCATGTCTATTGTATTGGACATTTCTAATTTGCAAAAACAACAAAGTTAAGAAAACATAAAAGTCTAAAAAGTTATGATAAGTTTCATATTAAACAAATACATTTTTAGAAAGTACCATTTCCTTCATCCTCTTCTTTGTGCATAGAAATTACTCTATTTTGTTCCAGAAATCCTGCATATAAGGCAAGTATTACTAAAACAAATAGCTAAGAGCAAGAGTTGCCACATATTTACTCTATTTGGCTCTCAAAGTACTTACTCTCTCTTAATTCGATCTCTTGCCGTGGAATGTCATCCAATGGATAGTCTATCCACCATGGACAAATACGCATTTCCCATTTCGACAGACCCCTCTCAAGCAGTGCTTTTGAGAACATACAATTTTCACATCCCAAGTCCATCCACTCCTCCACTAGAGGAGGGGGGACTTTCTAGCACTCCACTTTCCTGTATACTACGCAACCATCTTTTCCAAAAACATAAGAACAAACAACAAAAGCACTCTTAAGTTAGAATACATTTGTATATATGGTATTTAGAAAATATGGTTTCTTTATACTAGAAATACCTGTATACCATCCTCTTGCTTGATTGTGTGAGCTCTGGAACCTTCTCAGAGTCTCCAACATTTTCCATTTCACCAAAAATATTTGCAAATGCCTTTAAAATATGTAAATGTTTTTGGCCTTTAAAAAAAACATCAAAGCCTCCTGGAATCTTAGTGCTATCAACTTGTAAGCTCCTGATCAATAAGGAGCATTCTCCAATCATATGAAACCAATACACCTCTTGCTTCATGTAGCTACGAAATCTCCTTACATCCGCAAAGTGTGACATAGTGGAGTCCTTTGCCTTTGTGATAGTCATGAGAAGTAAAATCTCCCTTTTTCTAATATATTGGTTATTGAACAAAACATAACTTCAATATTGTTGAACCAAATTATGTTCAATTCCAAAAAATAAGAGAACATTAGTCCATGAGGAAAACATACCTCTCCGCAGCAATATTAGCACTACAAATGGCATACAATTTGTCCTTGGTAATAGCCATCATGTTCTTTTCATCCCAATTCAATGCAAACAAAACAGAAAAGAAATCCTCTCCATGCGCAGGATTAGCTATTCCAAGGTACTTGTATCCTTTGTCCCTCAATTTATCTTGCTCTTTGTTTATGAATTGTTTTCTTTTTGCCTCATAATTTGCCTCTGGCAATGCAAGCTCCTTGAGGCAGGCCTCCTCTTTGAGTATGGCAGAGTTATAGTCATCCTAAATAGAAAAACCAATACACTATTCTTAGTTATGGTTAAATTCAAGATACCACAATTTGTTATGCTAAAAACTAAAATACTATACCAAACTTTTTACCTTCCACACCAAAAGCGATATTAGCAAACATGGGTTCTTGTACCATGGATCATTGCCATGGTTACTTTTTCCCTCAATTTCATACTCTATTTTAGTCCACCGTCTTTGAGAAGGGCTCATCCTTTCCAAAATGCTTTGTTTATCAGCGATGCCAAACTTTTGGAACATGAAAATTTCATGGCCTAAGTTGGGTTTGACATGTGCTCTTGTTACACTACAACATTGAAAATTGTCTTTAAATTTTAAGATTCACACATAAATAAAACCTATTCACATTCACATAACTAATAAATGAAACCTATTGGCATTCACACGTAAATGAAACCTATTGGTATAAATAAAATATCTTGACATTCACACATAAATTATCTTTATATTTTGAGATTCACACATAAATAAAAACTATTGGCAATATTCATACACAATTGATGATCTATTAACCCATTTGAAAAAGTTAATAGTGATAAGTATACTTATGCATTTGATGTATCCAATGCTAACAATAGTTCTCCTTCTTTCTTCTTCTCCACTTGAATGAATTGATATAGAACTCTAACATGTCGTGAAATATCTTCATTATAAACTACATACATCAAATAATAAAATAAATAATTAGTCAAAGAAGAAAGTATGATCACAATAAACAAGAGAAAGCAAGACAATGCATAGTTACCTTCCTTTATCCTCTTCATCCATGTCTTCAACCTATGATTACTGTCCCATACCAAAAACTTGCACCCTCTTAAATCAACCCGCTCATCAGTCAATTCATCTTCAAACCTTTGGTTAACTTCTCTCCAAAGAGGGCCCCACTCTTCCAAATTTTGGGGAGATACATCCATTAGCTCACCAGTGGGCCTTCTCAAAGAAACCAAAAATTTCCCATTGTTTCCATATACGAAGAATTATCAAAATATGAAATCAACCGTGTAGCAGAACTAGATGCAAGCCTTATAGCCTCATAGGGCACAAGTCTACACAAAGGGATAGGAGGAGGAGAAGTAGACCTCGTTACAAAAAATGAGGCCAACACATCTAACATAAGCCCAAACTTGATATTCTCTCCAATGTGTCTATCATGCTCACTGACCTCTTTCTTTTCTTCATTAGCAACATCCTCATTCACCTCTTCATTTTCCTCATGTACAGTTTGCAAATCTAAAGACCTCCCCTGTGTTGTTTCACCACACTCCGTAGTGGTAGTGTGGGTGCTCATAGGATCAGCATGAATGTCATTGCTTGCTTCATCCATGCTATCCTCAAGCACTTCATCATCAATGAAAGGACATTTTTTCCTTGGTTTTCCACCCTTGTTATTTGGAGATTCAGAGAATGCACGAGAGGATGCTTCTTGATCGATACTTACTAGTCTATTGCATAGGCTGAATCTTAACCTTGTAATTGGAGTATCTACAAAAATAATTTGAAAATAGAATATAACATTTATATGGAAATTTAAAAGAGTTTCTTAACCATTAAGAATATAATATGTAAATTTAAAAGAGTGATTGAATGACTTACTTGGACGGCCCCTTTTGCTTTGACCTCTCCTATCACCACCACGCCAACCTCTAGCCATGCTCAGAAGCACTAAAACAAACCACAAATCATTTTAAAAATCAAGACAACTCAACTAAATCACATGTTCTATTAATTAATCTCCACCAAAATATGACCATTTGACGCAGACAACACACTTTAATATCATTTGTTATTTGGTTTTAATAAATGTATTAAATTTTCTTAATCATTTGAACCTCCTGACCACATTTTCACCCCCGCACCCCCAAAGGGGGGATACTCCCAACCCCTTGTTCCTGTCTGCGTTGACGCAGACAATGCTGAGTGTTTGACAATTTCCAATCCAAAAAAATCAAATCATGTCACACTTATTTCTTTAGGATGATTTGCGTACGATTTAAGAATGGTTTAATTTTTCATGCCTTGGACTCGCGCGGTTTACACCCACTCTATATGGAGGGGGGCTGTAGGGGGGGCATCAGCCCCCCCTACTACTATCGTTGGGGGGTTCCAAGGGGGGCGGCGATAGCCATGAGGCCCCCCTTGGCGGGGGTTCGAGGGCAACGCCCCCGAAGCCAAAAATTGTAGGTAACTTGGCTATAGAAGAGGTTTAAGGGGCGGTTTAGGGAGGAGCAGTGGTTTAAGGATGAGGGGCTGAGAGGGGAGTGATTTAGGGAGCACGGACTGAGAGGGGAGTGGTTTAAGGAGGAGGGGCTGAGAGGGGGGCGATTGTGCACTACCCGCCCCATTTCATAAGGTACCCCGCTCCCCCACCAGGTCATCTGCATTGATGCAGACAGCGGGCGGGTACTCAGGGTTCCCCCTCCTCGCCTTCTCCCTCTCCTCCTCCTCCCTCCAAAGGGGGCTGCACCCAACCCTTGAGAGTTGTCTACGTTGACGCAGACAGCCCCGAGTGTCCCAAAGGTCTCCTCCTCTCCCATTTTTTCAATTTACCGTCTCCTTTTCTACCTCCCCTTTCCTTCTCTCCCCTCCCATTGTTTTCCTCTCATTGTCTACATGCTCTTCCATTTCTTTCAGCCATCGAGGAAAAATGAAACTTGAAATATAGATTTTCAGCCATAAGGATGGAGTGTGGAGCTTACCCGGTGAGTTTGATGGAGAATGTTGATCTTGTTTGAGCTTGTTGCAGGGGCTGCTCTCCTTCTTGCTTATTCTTTATGCCTTCCAACTTGCAATGGGAGAGAAGAAGAGGGAAACAAAAGAGAAAAGGAAGAAGAAGAAAAAGAAGAAGAAGAAGAAGAAGAAGAAGAAGGACAAAAAAGAAGATATGTTTAAACCGTTACACACAACTGTCAATGGCAAGCGGTACATGCATATTGAACATCCATCATGAGAGAATGTTTCTCTCGAACATTGAAAAATAATTTACTAAAAAATGTAAATGCTGACGGTACCTGACATCTGACAAAATAAAACGTGCTTATAAAAATATGTGCTACAACACGACATGATTTTCGAAAAGACATGATTTATTTTCGAAAAGACATGTTTTTTAAAAAAATTTATTTAACTAAATCTTGTGATTTTTCAATATGTAGACTTTTTTTAATGATTTGGTTCATTAATGGACTGATTCGCAACTTCAACCGTCACTAAGAACTTGCCCATGGAGTAAGAGCTCTTTTAATCCATATTTGGTGGGGGTAACGGACTATTATTTCTACGTTCAAAGAAATTGATAAACAATAGGCATGATATCTTATTTTCTTCAATCACTTCTACCCCCTAACCGGAAGTTGGTAGGTTTGTATGCTATTTTCCAACTTGATGCTTACAGTGAAGAGATCGCGGTTCATGGCCAACCGGATATCAATGGTGCGGAGCAATTTTTGCTTGATTCTTCTCTTTCATGTCAGTATAAAATAGTACATTGTGATACCACTTTCACCATGGACCAAGATGAAGGACTACACACTGTAGAAAATAGCAAACAAGCTCATTCACTTTTAGAACCTGTTGTAGACATTACATCCGATTCCTTCGCAGAGACGTCATCTCAAACTTTTTTGCCACTTATAACAAATGCTTTTTGTCACTGACTATTGACTTAGAGTCAGATGATGGACTTGATAGTCCTCATTCATTTCCACAAATAAAGAAAGAGATTTTACCTTGGATTGCTAATAGCCCCAGAGGAAAGAAGTTGAAGGCTTTATTGCAGATGAGTGAAGGCCCTTTTTTTGTTAGGGAGATTCCAAGAGAGTACAATGGTTATGTTGCTTTCGTTCTTCTACCGACATATGGCACATCTTCAAAATGGATGGGATGCAGCAACAATATGATGGTCATGTTTGGACAAGACCCCATCCAACTAATATCTTCCCTGATGCTACTTCGAGAATTAGCCATTTCCTTGGAGACTTACAATGTCATCGAGTCAATTGTCCTTACTATAAGAGCAACAATCAACATAATAAAATGTATTTTCATGGTTACCTCAATAGCACAGTGAGCAAGGGGCTACTTGCAAGTGAAGAAAAACATTCAATCACGTGTCACTATTGTAGTAAAGTTGTCACTTGTTATGCAACTTGTGATTGCAAAGTTTATTACATTTTGCCAAAGGACACAAGCATGGAGAGATTGATGCCTCATGTAGGCACTCACACACACAATGTGCAACCAGGGACTTTAATGGCTGCAATTAAAAAAATTAGATCTCTAGTTCACTCAGTTTGCAAGTGAATCGACAATGTGGTGCTAGGAAGATTCAAATGATTGTAGCAAAACAAATTATCACTGAATCTTTGACCAACTAATGGTTCAATGGTGGAGGAAGAACAAGAGCTTACAAAATTTTTGGAGGAGTTGATGCCATTGGTTCAAAATCAGAGGTTAGTTTCGGTTATTTAAGTCTACAAACTATGGTTTGTAGCATTGTTATTAGTTTAACAAACTTTCGTTTGTTGAGGTTGCAGGTTCAATAGTATCGTGACATGCCAGAAAAAAAAAGAAACATGTGTTGTTGGAGATGGCTTTGATAAGATTTTGGAGTTGAAAAAAAGATGCATGTTTCCTTTTATTCATGGCAGTAGATTTCCAAGGCAAGGAGGGGTGGGTGAAAAAAGTTACATTTTCAAGATGTCTACTAAAGGACCCGGCTCTGGAGTGGAATTGGTTAATCGAATGTGACGCTTAGGAAATGGAGACCTTTGCAAGTCTTGGGTTCACTTTGACTTTACACACAGAATAGATGACTGGGCAACAATGTCTTGTTCTGTGTACGATCCATGGTTTGTTTGGGAACCTTACTTGTTATCAATTTTCATCGACATATTCTAGTTGCTAATCACTGTATTTCTTATTGCAGCTTGAAGGGGATCATGGTGATTGCTATTTGTGATACAAAGGAAGAGGATACAGAAACACAAATTCTTTTTTGGAGATGCCTTAATAATGTGATGCTCGAGTGTGGACACCCTCCTATAGACTTTGCAGGTTTTATGGCGGATGAAGCCGGTGCAAATTGGATGGCGATCCACACTGTTTTCAATGCGGGACCTGACAATGTTTAGGAAGGAATAGAGTGATCGTGTTTGTTTCACTGGGAAAAAAGCTTACAAAAGCACACAACAAAATACGTGCCTTCAAACCTTCGGAAGCATCACTTGAATTTATGTGAGAGGTGGCGCCTTTCAAAATCCATTGAAGAGGGCAAGAGGAATGCCACAGCTATACAAAATTGGTGGCAGCAAGTAGGACTACCTCGAGATAGTACCGTACCATTGAAGAGATGGATCAAATGGTGGGAGAATAGGATAGACCATTGGGGTAGTACTACACATGTAAATGTTTTTTTTTGTTTCTATTTGTTACATACACATGTACTAATATCATTGGGGTGGGAATACCCAAGTATGAGAACAAAATAGACATGTAAGAGGAATTGCTGAGTTTTTTATTGGGTTGCAGGATTCCTTGAGTCCTTGGGAGAGGGCTTATATTCCCAACACAAATCTTTCTGAGAGCGTGCATGCAAGTTGGTTGGCAGGGGAGGATGGAAAGAAGAAAATTGGTTTGTATGATGCATGCGTCACTGACTTGATCAACTCATATATTCAATGTTCAAGGCAACTGGCCTTCACAACTGGAAGATACTCTGGAAGTGGTCCCGACATGGATGCTCTTATTAATAGGGTGGTTGCAAGAAATACCCCTTCACCTGCATTCATAGCTCGAACAGTTCAAGGAGCAGTTCTTGGCACCCCCATGTATAGATAGCCTTTCATTTCTGGAAACAAAGAAACAATTCAAAGGAAAAGAAGAACTCTAGATGGTTGTAGCTCTCATAAACCTGGCTATGTAATGGAGTCAAGGGATAGAAAACAAAAAGGACGACCACACAATATAAATTTTCAAAATAGAAATGACCAACCTACAGAAGTGGGCTTGGACCATGAGGTGCATGCACTGCCGATTGAAATGGATCTCCCAACTAATATTGTCTCAGAGGAGGAAATGCATAGAAGTTTGTGGGCCATCCGGAGAATGCAAGTTCATTGCAAACAAAAATGTTTTGGTATTATAAATAGAAAGAAGTGCTGCAACGTGATAGAAAGTAGATCACCTGGGTTACTATGCCCTTCATTTTGGTCAAAGAGGGAATTTCAAGGTAAGCCTATTGCACAATGGTTTTGGTTTTGCAGATCATGATGTGGAGCATACATGGGATGGTGATAAACAAGTTAAGCATGTGCCCTTGCGACCAAGGATTTGGTCTATTGACAAGGGCACCAATGCTTTTGCAGAGGAGATTTCAATTCTTATAAAAGGAGGTTTTGTATTCAAGCATGATGGCATTCCACCTACCCCCAACCCATGGGATAGAACCACTTACCTCTTCAAGTGGCAAGCGAAGAAAAAAATGGAGACATGGTATTTCTAAGGATGCAGAAAGAAAAATTGCATTGGCTGAGGCATTGGATGTAGTTTTCATGGAAGAGAAAGTAGTGGTGGCAAATGAGAAAGTCATATTTTATGTTATGTCAGAGCATTTGTATGAGGTGCATGTCAATCTCGAGCCCTTTTGCACGTGTCCTGACTTTCAAAAGAGAGAGTTGGAAAGTAAACCCTTCCTGGCTTGCAAGCACATGTATTATGTCTACATTCGTGTGCTTGGGATGGACAAAAATCAACATATGATGATGCATCAACCTTCCCTTAAGAAAACTGATTTAAATTTTATGCTTGCCCTTCCGCAACGCATAAAATGCAAATCAAAGACTTGAGAGTTTTATGTTGGCTATTGTTCAATGAGATGGGGACTATGTAGTATTGAATGAAAGATTTAAAGGGCATATGAAGAAGTGGAGGTAGACGTTCATTTTGGATACATGATGTGAAGGGACCACATATTTGGTATTTTTCTTTTTGAGCATAATGAAAACTCTAGTAAAAGTAGACATTATTAATCATGGACCAGTTATCCATTTGTGGACATGATTGGACGAGGATCTAAAAGTGGAATTATTGATCATGCTTTTTTGATTCATTGAGGGGGCCATCTATTTATAGGTTAGGGATCTCTTTATAAACTATGCTTATTTAGTATGCAAAGTAATTTCATTTTTCCTGATTTGATGCTCCAACTTCATTTTTGTTGAGCCAATTTTTTTTCAAGGTAATCTAGATCTTGCTCCTCTTCTCCTATTATGAAAAGTATGCAAGTTTATTGTTTGCCTTTTGCTATGATGAATACATCCATAAAGCTTGGTATTCACTGAGGGGGGTACCTATTTGTAGGTGATGGATCTCATTATAAATCATGCTTATTTTGTGTGCAAAGAAATTTCATTTTTCTTAATTTTAATGCTCCAAGTTCATTTTTGCTAGTTGTGACAATTTTTTTCTCAAGGTAATCTCGATTTTGTTTCATAAAGCTTGTTGATCACTTCGTTTTAATTCCCCTCAGAGGATTGTCTATTTATATGTGAAATATCTCTTTATAAATCATTCTTGTTTTGTGTGCAAAGCATTTTCATTTTTCCTAGTATTGATGTTCCAAGTTCGTTTTTGTTGATTGTGATACTTTTTTCTTAAGGTAATCTTGATCTTTGTCCTTTACTCCTATTATGGAAAGCATGGTTACATAGAATCTAATCATGTATCATCTACTCTAGTCACATTTCTAATATATATTATGGTTGCTTCTCCTTCCCATGTTACACCTTCTCAATTGTTTGCTTCCCCTTATAACGTTATCAAGGTGTTTTTATCTAAACCATGTTCTAATTTCTAATTTTCATTTGTTAATTGGGTATTTTTTAATCTAAACCATGTTTCATCTAACCTTTGATTGGCAAGTCTGCTATTGATATAAACCATGGCCAAGTTTGATGTTGAACCAAACCATGATATGGTTGCTTCCCGTCCTTATGCAACAACTCTACTCTTTGCTTCTCTTTTGCATATTGCTCTTCCTTCCACTTTCCATAGTCAATTCTACTAATTTTTATTTTTAGCACAAGGTTTTCTTTAAATTCTACATGAGTCAAATCATGCCTAAACCTACACAGGAGGGGCTAGACATGAGAAATACCTTCAGAACCGCAAATGGTAAACTAGATTCGTTGTCAAAAGCTACAAACTATGATGAGAAGTGGTCAATAAATGATGCAACCTTTGCCATTGGAAAGGTTGAACAAATACTTGGCCAAATTTTTCAACAAGAGGATGAAAATTATATATCCCTTGTAGATATGTTAGAGTTAAAGCTCCCTACAACCATTGCATATATGAGAAGCTTTGGAGTGATTAGTAAAAAAGATGAGGAAGATATTGACATTTGTTGCTATCAAGTCCACATATCGATACTATATAATAGTTATATATAAGTGGCTTTCATAATTTGCCTAAATAGTTGCAAGAGAAATAATTATATTTTCCTATATTGAGTTCTTTTTGTGTTTTGTTTAGATTGACTCATAATTTTAGAGATTAGTCTGATTGATAAGGGTACTTTTTGAGATGTGTGGTAGAAACCCAATTTTGTTCATTTTTCTCTCTTCGGTATATTTTGAGAGTTTGAAAAAAATGGTCCCTTAAATAGCTTGTTTAAAACTCCAAGTTTTGGAAAATTTTGTGAAAAAACTTCAAATTGGGGGCTTGCCTTTTTAAATCCCCCGATAAATTTGAAGATATATGCTAAGCCAATTATTCAGAAGATCTATAGAATGAACCCTAACTATGCTAAACAAGTCAAACAAAAAAGTGACAAGCTTTTGAGAGTTGGGTTCATCAAACCAGCTAATGAGGTTACTTGGTTATCTCCTATTGTTGTGGTGCCCAAGAAAAATGAGAAGATTCGAGTCTATGTGGATTACAGGAAATTAAATGTAGCTACCATTACAGATCCCTTCCCAATTCATGTTATGGACTCTCTCCTTGATGATGTGGTAGGTCATGAGATGTATATTTTTTGGGATGGGTTTTCACGATACAATCAAATTAGGATGCATCCAAAAGATATGGATAAGACAGCTTTTATCATTGAGTGGGGAGCATATGTTAGCATAGTTATGAACTTTGGTTTCAGGAAGCTGCTCATAAGACATTTGAGCCATATCTAACAACTTTTATGCGGGTATTTATTGATGATTTCTGCATTTTTTGTAGCATGAGATAACATTTAAGACATCTTAGGTTATGTTTTGAAAGATGTCGACGATTTGGCATGTCATTGAACCCCTTTAAGTCAGTATTTGCAACAAATAGGGGTGTGCTTTTAGGCCACATATTGTCTGAAGAAGGTATGAGTATAGATCCAAGAAAGATTGCAGCTATCCCAAAAGCTAAGGCTCCAGTTACTGTGCAAAAGCTATGAGGTTTGTGGGGCAAGTGAAGTGGCATAGCATGTATTTAAGGTACCTATGACATATTTGTTCTCCTCTTACAACTTTAACCAAGAAAGGGATGTAGTTTGTTTGGAGGGAAGATCAGGACAAAGCCTTCAATATTCTCAAGAAGATGTTAGTGGTAGCTCCTAGATTGCAACCTCCAGCATGGGATTTACATTTCCATGTTTTTGTTGATCCATCTGATCTTGCTGTGTGAGCTGTATTGATGCATGATAAAGTAACCGGTTGGTATAGACCAATCTATTATGCTAGCAAAAGATTGAGTACTACTGAAAAGAATTATTCAGTTGCAAAAAGAGAAGCACTTGGCATGGTTTTCTCTGTGCAAAAATTTGGGCATTATTTGTTGGGAAATCAAGTAATCTTTCATGTGGATCATCAGACACTTTTATTCCTAATAAATAAACCTCGATTGACTGGTAGATTGGCAAGATGGATGCTAGTATTACAAGAGTTTGACTTCAAGGTTATCCATATAGTAGGGAAAGAACATGCTATAGCTGATTAATTAAATAGATTACAAAATGATGAGACTGAAGTAGGTATTCTTGATCATATTCCTAATGTTGAACTCTTTGAGGTTCAGGTAATAGACCCTGATTCATATTATGACTAGTTGTTGCATTTCCTGTCAGAAGGGATTATGCTAGCACACCTTACAGTAGATCAGAGAAGAAGATTGATGTTGAAGAGTAGAGCATTTCAGGTTGTTATGAACACACTATACCGAAGGGGAGTAGATAATGTCTTAAGAAGGTGTGTTCCTAAATTTAAGCAACTAGCATTTCTTCATGAAGCTCATTCCAGACTATCCAATGGTCATTTCTCAAGGCAAATTACAGGTAGGAAAATATTACAAGTAGGTCTATGGCTACCTACTATGTTGAAGGATGCTCATCATTATGCTAAAGAGTGTTTGCAATGTTTAAATGAGGGTCAAGCTCTTGATAGGGACATGATGCAAGATTATCATGTACTACCACTCAAGAAATTTCAAAAGTGGGGGATTGATTTTGTTGGGCCTATTAAGCCAGCTGCAAAGAGGACAGGAAATTGATATATCTTGGTTTGCACTGACTATGCTACAAAGTGGATGGAAGCTCAAGCCTTAAAGGATAATAAAGCTTCTAGTGTGGCCAAATTTTTGTATTCTAATATTATGGCTAGGTTTGGATGCCCTATTGAGTTGGTTAGTGATATGGATAAACATTTTTTAAATCAGGTTATCCAAAAATTGACTATTTGCGGGCACATGATTTTGCATAAGAACTCTACCCCTATCATCCTCAGGCTAATGGTCAAGCTAAAAGTTCCAACAAGATTTTACTCCACATTTTGAAGAAAATTGTTGAGGATAACAAGGATGATTGGGATGCTAAACTTGATTCAACATTGTGGGCTTTCAAAGGTTATAACCGAGCTTACACCCTTCAGACTTGTTTATGGATTGGAAGCTGTGGTCCCCATGGAATTTGTGGTACCAAGTTTGAGAATTGTTGTTATACATAAATTGGACCCTCAAGAGTCAATGCAACATAGAATGGAACAACTCTTGAAGTTAGAGGAGGATAGGGTACTCGCTGCCTATATTTCAGGAGTCACACAACAATGGAGACAAGCTTGGGTCAATAGACATGTTAAAAAGAAACTTTTTCAAGAAGGAGATTGGGTTGTAGTTTATAATTCCCAACTTGAACTAGAAAAATTTCCCAGCAAATTAAAACTTTGGTTTGTAGGTCCATTTGTGATCTTCAAGGATATTTTTCAAAGCACATTCTTATTAAAAGATTTGCAGGGAAATGTGTTGAAGCCTGTAGTTAATGGATTTAGGCTTAAGAGGCTTGTACAACCATATTATTCAGTTGTTTATTTAATCATTCCAACTAGGATATGAGAATCAATTAGTGACAGTTATATGAGTATGAAGTGACATGTGGCACGAAAGGGTGTGGACTAAGAGAAAACTTGGACTGGTGCATTCGCATGGAGAAGGACATTCATTTTTTTTTGAACTTCGTCCCTTTCTCCATTCTATGCTTCTTCTCAACCTCCAACTATTTCTTCTATCATGCATACATGATGTTCTTCAGCCTGCAAGCTCTCCTTACTAAAGCGTGGTTGGTTGGAAGTAGATGATGATGAGTTGTATGAGGTCTCAAATGATGAGAAGTTGGTGCATTAAGGGGGGGATGAGGCTATACCGACGAATGTTGCCTACCTCTCAAGTTCGAGTGTTGTTGGTACACATTTTATGGTTTAAAACTTGTATCTTAATGTTGATGCAGAAGTACATCGCCTATGGTTGGAAAAAATAGGGCTGTATAAGTATGTGCTATTACCATGGAATTAATGGGCTTCAAATGCCCATGCTTGGTACAAATGGATGTGTTAAGCCAATTGAATGGTAAGATTTCCGGTCGGATTGAGTTGACCACTGTAATTGTGAACCAGGTTTTATCTCTCCCCATGAATAATAACCCTACATCATATCAGTGCACTAAATATCAAATCTGCATGCTTTTGGAGACCCTACTGGTATGAGGAATGTATATGTGCTGAAGCACATTGATGGGGTTTGGAAATTGTAGCTATGCTGGTTTATGGAGTGATTTATGATGTTTATCAAGACTGATAGCATTGCCATGGAGACTTATAGAATTATTTATTATGCAGAGCATTTGGGGATGCCAAATTGGGGTAGCCTTATGTAAACATGTTAATGACTGAGATTAAGATCTCAAAATCTAAGAAGGTTTTTTTAAAATCTAGGATGTGTTGTTTTTTGGCAGGCTTGTATGAATATGCTCAGGTTTTGTATCCCGAACTAATTGTTGAATATTTACTTAAGTTGGATATCAATTCTTATACTCAAAACGGAGGTCAAAGCTGCTACTTCTCATTATGTTAAAGATGTCACATATATTCAGAATTTGTTTAATGGTGATTTGGATAAGCATGCCATTTATTAGGATTTGGTGCATGTGGGGTATGATGAAGCATATGCTAAATAGATTGCTTCGGAATTTGTCAAAGGGGATAGTAAGGATGCAGGTATTGAGGATACACTCAATGTGGGTAAATAGGGTAATGTTGATGCTTCTAAATTGGCATGTAATATTTATGCAAAGAAAAAGCCAAAGTTTGGGAAAATAGGGCTTAGGAGTATGTTTATGCCCGAGGAAAAGCATCACACTGTTTCTCATGATTCTCAAAATCATCCCAGTGATAAACTTGATGATCAACATGTGGTTGAATTTGCAGCAGATGTGCCATTTGTTTCGGTACCTTCTCAGATGCATGATGTTAGTATTGGCAGTCTTTCTAATGTAGGGGGGTTTTGCAAAAACTAATGGCTTATTTTTGAGAATATGATAAGCAAACTGTTTAGAATGCAGTTTGGATTAATGGGTTGCAGGTTCAGTTGTTTGCTCAGTAGAAGATATCTAAGGTTTTGACTCAAAAATTGCAAGAAAAATAGGTTGAGTATGAAACCATGGAATCTCAGCTTGGGGTAGAAATTGCAGCACTTGTTGGATAGGAATAAAAGGTCTACTGCCTTGTTTGAGAAGTGGACTAATGAGCTTAGGACCAAATGTTTGGATGAAATGCAATTTTTCATGGGAAAGTATTCTAGAATTCAAGTTGATTATCAATTGTTGTTAGAAAGATTTCAACCACTTCAAGAGGTTGAAAACCAGATCTTGCAGAATGTGGAAGTTGCGGTTGATGGTTCTATGATTTTAAAATATGAGTTTGAAGATATTAGGAATGCTTTAGTGGACGATGTGAAAAATGCATGGTAGATGGTTGCAAATAAATTTGATGGTATGGTTTCCAGGCCGTATCATATGCTTCAGGATGTTTGAGTATCCTAGAGGGGCTCTACTCACTGCTGCTCAATGTGGATTTTCAAGGGTGCAATACTGCATTCAGTACAAGGTATGGACACTTCTAATTCCTAGTGATGACATTCGGGCTGACGAATGGTCCTGCTACCTTCAACAAACTAATGCAGGATATCTTTAGGCCCTATCTTGATGACTTCGTACTCGTCTTCTTTGACAATACCCTAGTCTACTCTAAACAGGAAAAAGATCATGAACCCCAGCTTCACATTGTTCTTGAAACAATGAGAACACACAAGCTTTATGCCAAGAAGAAGAAGTGTGCATTTTTCAAGCGATAGATTGAATATCTGGGATTCATTGTATCAACGGAAGGAATTTCAGTAGATCCAGCTAAGGTCAACATTCTGGAATGGCCAACACCAGCTTTTGTCAAAGAAATACGTAGTTTTCTTGGGTTGATAGGATGGTACAGGATTTTCATCAAAGATTATGCTTTGATTGCAGCACCTTTGACTGATCTACTAAAGAAGCAAGCAACAATTGTATGGTCACCTGTCGAACAGACCAGCTTTGACAAACTAAAGTAAAGCTTAGTATCAGCACCCATCCTGAAACTTCTTGACCTTAGTAAGGAGTTTGAAGTGGTAACTGATGCTAGTGCACTTGCTTTAGGATGTGTACTTATGCAAGAAGGTCATCTCGTAGCATATTCTTCAAGAAAATTGAAGAGCCATGAAAGGAATTATGCTACGCACAATCTGGAGCTATTGGCTATCATCCATGCTCTCAAACTTTGGAGACATAACTTGCTAGGTAACAAATTTTCCTTAGTGATGGACCACAAGAGTCTTAAATGGATCTTCACCCAGAATGAGCTCAATATGAGGTAACGTCGATGGATCGAAGTGCTCGAAGAATATGATTTTGAAATCAAATATAGGCCTGGAAAAGAGAATGTAGTTGCTGATGCACTCAGTCGCAAGGCATTTCTAAACTCTCTTATTTTGCAAGATCCATCAACAGCAAGATCTCTAGCCACAAAGGTATCAATGCCAAACAACCCGATTCTTGAGCTAGCAAAAGATGAGGCATATCATGACCCAGTCTATCAGAAAGTGCTAAGGGAGATCCCCATCAAGGATCAAGACCTGAAGTTAAAGAAGAAGTATCAAGAATTCTCTGTCATTAGTGGACTTGTCTACTTTAGGACAAGATTATGTATCCCTGCAAGCCAAACTCTCAAGCAGAAGATACTGTGGGAAGCCCATGACTCCCCTTTCTCAGGACATCCTCACTATGCCAAGACCCTTAATGCGGTTAGAAAGAGCTATTATTGGGAAAGACTCAAGGGTGACGTTCTCAAATATGTCACAAAATGTTTGTCTTGTCAATGCATTAAGGCATAACATGTCAAAATGCCTGGGAAATTGCAACCACTTGATGTTCCCCAAATGAAATGGGAATTCATTAGTATGGACTTCATTGTTGGCCTACCCCAAGTTCAGGGAGGATACAACTCTATTATGGTTGTAGTAGATATGCTCACCAAGGTCACACATCTCATCCCTGTCAAGATGAACTATAAAGCTTCAGACATCGCAAGATTATTCATCATGGAAATATTCAAATTGCATAGGTTACCCAGAAGAATCATTAGTGATCGCCAATCTCTATTCACATCACGCTTCTGGAGGGATATCTTTGAAGCTATTGAAACTCAACTCTGTTTCAGTACAGCTTACCATCCCCAAATTGATGGTCAAACAGAACGAGTCAATCAAGTCATTGAAGATATGTTTAGGACATACTCCTGTCGCGAACCCAAAAAGTGGATTCAATACTTATCGTTGGTTGAGTTTGCCTACAATGCTTCTTACCAAAAGAGTATTCAGATGACCCCTTTTCAAGCATTGTATGGGCATGATTGTCATACCCATTTCTCAGACTCAATCTTGAGGGTAGAAGCTTCAAGGAAGATGCTGGAAGACATGGATGATCAAATCAAATCAATAAGACAAGACATCCAAGCTGCCAAGGATAGACAGAAGGCTTACGCTGACTTGAAATGGCAAGACAGATCCTTCGTTGAAGGTGATATGGTCTTCATCCTCGTATGCCCTAAAAAGAGTTCGCTATCCTTGGGAGAGTACAAGAAGCTAAGTCCAAGGTATTGTGGACCTCATAAGATCACTAAGTGCCTAGGGCCTAATTCTTATAGACTACAGCTACCCGCAACCCTAAAGATTCATAATGTATTCCACGTTAGCCTATTGAAAAAGTATCTACCCAATCTGAATCATGTACTTGATGACCAGTAAATTGTAATCGCTAGCCAAGGAGTCCTTGAACTATGGCCTTATAGAGTCCTAGATGTTAGGGAGAGGCATTTGAGGTCAAGTACCTTGAGAGAATACCTCATCCAGTGGAAAGATTATCCCGAAGAGGATGCCACCTGGATGGATGAAGATACTCTCAACTAGCAATACCCCCAGGTCCTCTCGAGATGAGGACATCTCGATTCCTCTAAGGGGGAGAGGATGTAATATTCCCGTGCCCCCCCTCCATTCCTCCCCCCCCTTAATTTAAGTAATAATAATAATAATAACTTTAGTGCAAAACTTTTTATCCCTCTCTCTCTCCCCGCCGACAGCACGTCGGGGAGAGAGAGAGAGGGAGTGAAGTGAAGTGAAGTAGAAGGGGGGCATGCAACCCCCCCAGGTGGGAGGGGTGGTGGCCATACCACCCTTCTCTCACTCCTATAAAGGGGAGCTTCCCCCCCTCCCTTGACTACACAGAGCGCCTCCCCCTGGTCATCCGCAGCATATCCTCCCCCCCTCGTACTTGTCACCATTCCCCCCCTGCGGTAGCAGTTGTGCCCTCCTGGGCTTCCGACAGCAGTACCCCCACCCCCTCCAGCTCGCGGCGGGCAGCTGTGCCCCCCCCCCCTCAAGATTCCGTTAGAAGACTTCCCCCCCTCCTCGTTCGCCGTACCCCCCCTCCCCCGTGATCAATGATAAGAGAAGGAGAGGAAGAAGAGAGAGAGAGGAGAAGAGAATGAGAGGGAGAGAGAGAAGAGAAGAAGAGGAAAAGAAGTAGAAGCCAAAGAGGAGAGAGAGAGAAGAAGAAAAGGAGAGGGAGAGAGGGAAGGAGAAGAAGAGAAAAAGAAGTAGAAGAGGAAGAGGAGAGAGAGAGAGTAGAAGAGAAGGAGAGGGAGAGAGGGAAGGAGAAGAAGAGAAAAATAAGTAGAAGAGGAAGAGGAGAGAGAGAAGAAGAGAAGGAGAGGGAGAGAGGGAAGGAGAAGAAGAGGAAAAGAAGGAGAGGAAGAAGAGAGGGAGAGGAGAAGAGAAGGACAGGGAGAGAGAGAAGGAGAAGAAGAGAAAAGAAGAAGAAGAGGAAGGAGAGAGAGAGAGAAGAAGAGAAGGAGAGGGAGAGAGAGTAGGAGAAGAACAAGAGGAGAAGAAGAAGAAGAAGAGGAAGAGAAAGAGTAGGAGAAGGAGAGAAGAAAAGAAGAAGAAGAGGGGGAGAGAGAGAAGAAGAAGAAGAAGAAGAAGAAGAAGAAGAAGAAGAAGAAGAAGAAGAGAGAGAGAGAGAGAGAGAGAGAGAGAGAGAGAGAGAGAGAGAGAGAGAGAGAGAAGGTGTCGAGAGAGAGTGAGAGAGAGAGTGAGAGAGAGAGTGAGAGAGAGTTGGTGAGTGGAGAAGGTGTCGATAGCCATGTTCAAGGAGCCACTCTCAAGCCACCCCCTCATCGGCGAAGGACCCCTTCTCACGACCTTTCCTTCCCAAGCTTGTCATCTTGAAGGCCATTAAGGTCCGAACTATCCAAACTCTGTATGGTAAATGGCTCCCAAAAAAAGAGTTGCGGGAAGTATAAGTGCCAAAGCTACCATTGGTACCGGTAATGCGAGAGAGGCGAGCAGAGCAACCAACGTAACAAATGCCCCTATGATCACGAATCAAACCTAGGTTCTTTAGATATCCTAAGCTTTATAATTAATTTTGTATTATTTCTCGAGGAAGAAATAAAGGGGTTAGCTACATGCATGGAACAAGAATGAGTCTTAGGATTTTTGTTTACTCTAAGTGCTAGGTCACATGCATGAAATGGTAGAGTATGGATTTTGCATAAGTTTATATGAATGGAATGATAAGGTTTTCACATTATTTCACATAAAATAATAGCTCTTAAACCAGTTCAGTGCATGAATAGTCATTTAGAATTCATGCTTCGCAATCATGATTAAAAGAATCACATGAATTGTTAGTTTCCGTTTGTAAGATGCAATTGCACCGATGGATAGAAACCTAGACTTTCATATACGCAAGTCACATGAGATCCGGTGCACTAGGAATAAGTATTCATTGCCAGGTATGAAGAGATTTAAAGGTTGATTAGGATGTACAAATATACTAAACGCACCATGTGCATGATGGGTAAGGATGATTGGAAAACTCTGCATAGTACCACACTAAGAGAGATGGAAGGGACACATGCATCTAGACTGTATCCTAAAGGCCTAGATGAAGAATCTTGCATTGCCAAGTGTGTTAATTGAACTTGGTTAGAATTGGAATTATAAAAGACCCTTGGTTGGGTTGCGAATAAGGCATGTCCATTGCCTTGGTTGACCAGTTGGGTTAGGGTTAAGATACCATAAGGTAAAACCCAAGGGAAAAAGCAAGTCAAAATAAGTTAACTTACTAAGAACATTTGCTTGCATGATCTTGTTTGAGATTATTGGGATCTCGCCAAGTCACAAACGATCCAAGATCGAATGCTGGGAGCATCCAGGAAAAAGGTCCAGGATCGGATGCTGGGAGCATCCGGGAAAAAGGAATCACACCTTAGCAGTTGGTCATACAAATGGCCTCCGAAATGTTTGTGATTGTACACTTAGGTGCATTATTTGATCTCCTTTGCTCAAGGAACTAATTCAAGGAAAAACACTTAATGCTGTAGGTTATCCTGGAGGGAGAGGCAGGAATAGTTACCTCCGACTGTCTGCTTGGCCCTATCCAAGGGGGTTGTTAGCCGCGCCGGGTATATGGACCTAACCCGCCATGAGAGGTCTCTTTGTGGGTGCTGCTTGGAGCGGGAGGACGCTTGGGTGCCAGGGGAGGCTCTGGCTATAAATTCCTTGCCTCCGGATCCCACACAAGAGGCCGAGGTGACTTGAGATGGGATCTTGAGGCCCATGTACTAGTCTACATGTGGAACTTGGAGCAGCAATCCTATAGATTGCTAGGATAGCCTTCGGGCAGGATACTTGATGTAATCGGGGATTATGATAAATAAAGAATAGATATTTGAGAAAAAGAAACTTGCTTGACATTGTTTTTGTGTCAATGCCTAAGTTACGTGAAGGAACCCGTGATTAATTTGATTAATTAAAGAAGTTGCTTTTGCATGTCAAACGTAATGTGGTAGGTAATTAGATCACTAAAGCAAACTGAGGAAAGTGCGGTGGACGTGACTTGGGTCCGTGCTACGGAAGGTTGGTCCCGGTTAGCTGGGAAATTTTCTCAAAAGACGAGATAACGAGACTATGAAGACCTACCATTAGTAGAGTTAGAATCCCGATTTATGTTGTTTTAGGGGGAATGAATGGGACTATGCCTTATGGCAGAGCGGTTGAGCTTCACATCCCTCTCGTTTCCCATTCTCCATGAACCAAGTGCAGCATGAATCCGCTTCGACTCTGTTGTTCCTACGCAAAGTGGGTCATCTAAAGCTAGACGCTAGCTACTTCCTAGAGACCTTGCTGATAGGAAAGGAATCCTGACCTCAAGTCGATCCTAAGTGGGAATGGCCGGACACTTCCGCTCGGGGCAGACTCAGGAAGACCTAGATCGCAATCCCTATGTCATTCCTTGCGAGTGCCAAGCAGAGCTTTCTAGACCCTCTTCCCGATGGGCTGCTAAGACGTGTCCCACAAGCGAACGAGCGGACACATTACAACCGCTTATGCGTAGTGGGCTGCTTCTTTGAGGAGAATAACACCTTACAATCTCCAGCTGCCATCTAGCCCTCCTAGCACATTCCTCTTTTTGTATTTCAGCTTGATGGTTCTTGTCAAACGACATAAACCAAATGTTTTGTCCCTAGAAACCCTAGATTCAGAACCACCACTTATTGGAAGCTCCCATCAGACGCACCACTGATGGGACCTAAAATAGGATGGCACTGGGGCTATGGCACTAGCCAGACCTCAAGCATACAACAAACAACCCCACCACATAGCCTTGTGGGCCATGAGCGTCTGTAATACATGGATGTACACTAGATAGACTTAATTATGCGTTTGTAGCTTATATGTAGTCCAACTTTTACCTTCCCTTCTCCTCAGAGGGAAATTCCATAACATATAGGCATAGTGACTCATAACATAAACATAAGGAAGCTCCCCTTGGCTGATTGCAATGGCTCCACTGCGACTCTCCTACACCTTAGGGATCGGCCCCAAGATGCGCCGCTTCAACAAAAAGTACACACGATACAAACTTCACTCTTTCATTTTAAATGTATTCCAAGAGATACCATGTGTCCTCACCAAATAATTCCCTTAGAAAACGAATGACTAACCTACAACTTAGGTTCCTTTTCACTCCACATATAAGTCATATCCTAGGAAGACAATTGCTATGCAATCCACGACTGATACCATGTCATGCATCATGCATAGTGCATATGATCCTAGTGCACAAACAATATTCATCCAATCAGCACTTTGTGATGTGGAAAAACATCCCTTTCATGATTTTCACTAAACATATGCTTCGATATATGGAGACTAGCACCGATTTCTCGTACTACTAGTCCCTTAAACTAAAATATCGCAATTCTAAATGAAATTCACAATCAAATATTTCAAATATTCAAAAACCCTCTCAGCCCTCTTAATCTCTTAACATCAACCTTTCCCTCTTACGTTTAGGTTATGCTGCGTTGCATAGGTGTAGGGTTTTATTTTGTATGTATTTTTTGCATAAAATGGAAAAACCATGAACTATAATACATAAACAAAGCCAAACTTCATGCCTCAGCTTTGTTATACAGCCACAACCATGAATCATAAATTTTTAGAATTTTATAACATGAAAATCCTATTTTTCCCCATTTTTAGCTATTTTCTCTATTTATTTGTGCATAAAAATTGATTATTTTCTGATTTATGATTAGTGATTGATTATGATAGCTGAAAGATGTTTTATCTCAGAATTTTATCCCACTCGCATCTCTTTTCCCCACCCGAAACCAATAAAACCTTCATTTTTTCACTAAAAAGACACTTTTCAAGTTATAATTTAATTATTGAGACTATTTATTATTACAGATCTACATTTCTTTTATGCAGAGCCCTCAATCATAATGCACACAAGATCCAAACAAATTTTTGTTCCATATGAATTTCATTTCAACCATCAAGCATTAAAAAAAAGCAAGTTTCCTTTGTAAAAATTACGCATACCGCTTACTTGCGTGTTGTGGGTTTTTGATTATTTTTTTGGGTTGCCAACAGACTGACCAACAACAAATCTTCAATGCTGATCATCTCTCCACAGCCTCCTCTTGATCTTGGAGCAATCTCTTTCATGCAGGACAAGCATCCGTCTCATCGCATTCTCTTCTTGATTCTTGCCATGTGAAGCATCATTTGGAGGAGAGAGATGGAGGGGAGAGAAATACTGAAATTGGTTATTCATGTCCAGGCAGCCATTTCTCATGCGAAGACCAAAAATGGAAGGTGAAGAAAGAGTGTATCAGCCTGGTATAATCAATTTATACGATTACATTGAGGTGCCGTGACCCCCTCTCCCTCTCCATCATGAAATCGTCCACGGTGCCTTCATCTTCTTCACGGCAAAAAAAAAGGTCCCCCCCAAAATTTTTAGGGGGCCCCAAGGGTCACACCCTTTTAGCCTTCAAGTCCTTTTACATTGACTTTCCTTTGGTCCTCCGCCTTGGGCACTACCATTTCTGCGTTTGGCCTCTATTTAATACTCTGGAAATTTCTACCTGATTGACTCAAAGTCCCCCATTGTTGGCCATCTCCTAAAGTCTCATTTGACAGTCAAAAAATTTATGAAAATTCCCCAACCATTTCTCGGTGGGTCTTTAAAGCACTTTAGGGGCTTGCCACTTTAAATTGTACTAATTGTAGCTGTTGCATTCGACGAAGTCTATTTTTCCCTTGAAATTCAAAATTTTTGGCTATTTTTAAGTACTTCTTGGTGTCAAAAATCATCGTTCAGAAAGGTTAAATAAGTGCTTGGAGACTTATCGTTGCTAGTTCTATCATGATGTGCAACATTCATGTGATTCATGGTTGCATTTGGCTTATTTTTCTAATAAAATAACTCCACTCTTGCTAGTATTGGAGTTTCACCCTTTGATGCTATGTGTAGTTATAAGGTGCCCTTAATCACAATCTTTTCAGTAAGAATATCAACCCTCATGGAAAATAATAATTGCAAAGAATGCAAACTCTTCTTCAATAGTGTAAGATTAATCTTAAGAAGTCTCAATATCAAATGAAGATGTATGCTGATGAGAAGAGGCAGCCTTTAGATCTCATTACTCTACTTTGAAGAATGGATCCATTAACAAACTTCCTCACATGTTTATGGACCCTATAGGATTCTAAAGCACATTGGAGACTTAGCATATAGACTAGAACTACCCTTTTCTACGAAGATTCATAATGTGTTTCATGTTAGTCAGCTCATGCCCTTTTATGGTACTCAAGTGGATACAATCGATGAGCTGATTCCTATAGATAAAGGTCTTATTTAGTATATCCCCAATGAGATCATAGGTCAACATGAGAAGAAGCTTCTCTCTCATTCTATCATTGATTATTTAATCAAATGAAGAGGTTTTCCAACTAAGGAAGCTTCTTAGATGCCAAAAACTATATAAGATGAGTTTTCCTACTTACGAATGCATTAGTTGCTGAGGCATAACTATAGTGGAACCAATTATGGTGCATATAACCCTCATACAATAGACTATTTTAGAATGGTTTTTATTCTATTGAATTTTCATAAATATCTCAAAGCACTCTTCAATAGCTACATTTTGACATGTGGTACACTTCATTTGGATGCTTCTATCAAAAGTTTGGCAAATTTAGTTTATTAGGGTTTGTTCTTATAGCAAGTTGTCTATTCATTCTTGAGTTTGTTTCTTGAAGATCTAAAGACTCTTATTTGTTTTTTAAGACACTCAATCATGTTTATAGCCCATGCTTTTCTTAATATCTTCACTTCAATCAATATATCTTCACTTTTTCATTTATTTTCCATAATTTGTATAGTTGAAATCCTAGTACTATGTTCCCTCCTTCTTAGCCATTGTAAGTTTGTTTTTCTAGGCAAAAAACTTTAAGAAGGGATGGATTATAAGAAGCTGGAGAGATATATTTTACTGAGAAATTGTTAATAATACCTTGTCACACTAGCATAGGTATAAAATGTGTGAGATATGTACTTTTTCCATCTTTTGATAATAATACAATTATTATCTCTCATCTCACCTCCTTGTTCGCAAATTTCATGGCTTCACTCTCTTCTTTTCAATCTTTCTAGTCTCTCATCTCACCTCCTTGTTCACAGGTTCCATGGCTTCTCTCTCTCTTCTTTTCTATCTTTATAGTCTTCCTCTCTCCTCTACTCTTCTTTCTCTCACCTCTTAGCTCTCTCCTTGACAAGGAAGCACTCACGCATAGTCTAGTACTCAAGCATAGAAGCCACCTTGCTTAGATATTATTTCATTGTGGGGATTTTTGAATTCATCTTTATAGTCCAATCTATCGATTCAACGCCTTGGACAATATCAATGTTGGAAACACTTTTCATATGCTCATTGGGCCTATTCTTTTGAAATGAGAAGTTTCTACGAAATAAGAAATGGAAGGTATAGACACTACACACATAAATACATATATACATGCATACATACATAAATATGTATGTATGCATGCATGTATGTATGTATGTATGTATGTATGTATGTATGTATGTATGTATGTATGTAGAGAGAGGGAGTTACAAAATCAACTATGGAAGGTAGCCTACACATGAGAGAGATATATATACAACTCTATCAACATAGACTATGGAAGGAGATGGCACAAGAGACACACACACACGCATACATAAAACTGAAAAATTGTCTATGGAGGATAATGACAATGTAGAGAGAGAGAGAGAGAGAGAGAGAGAGAGAGAGAGAGAGAGAGAGAGAGAGAGAGAGAGAGAGAGAGAGAGAGAGAGAGAGAGAGAGAGAGAGAGAGAATCATAGAAAGGTGGAAAAAAAACTATTATAGAGCTAATTGTTTTTTAAAGAAGAAAAAAATCCCAAATAAGACTAAACAAGAAACCAATTTTGAGGTGTGGTCTACCAAAAAGAAGTAGCATACTTGATAATCCATATTGTATAACAAAACCATGCTTTCATGGAAGAAGTATAGCTGATAGAGATTTGGTAGTAAAGAGATAGATGATAGTGGATTGGTAGTTAGTACTAGTTTAGTAAGAATATTTTTTAAAGCTAGTAGCTAATAGTATTTTAGTAGTAAGAGAAATAAGATAAGAACTTTTGAGCCTATTAATAGAAACTAGTAGTTGAATATTGCCTAGTATCATATACAATACACGAAGGAGAAGAAAATAGTGCTAATATAGTTATATAGACAATGCAATTATATGTTTAAAATGATATTCAACAATATTGAATTGAAGAAAAATCAAATTGATGTCACAATGAAGAAAACAAACTTGAGGTTGCTCAAGGAATGCATTGGGTGTTGTATGTACACTTTTCTCCCAAAATGCCTTCGATGTACATCTTTTTTGTTAGGTGATATACATGTATTATTTGTCTAAAAGGACACCACTATGTCTTGAAATTACTCTATCATTACACTTTTTTTGTATGGTTGTTGCTAACACAAATACAATATCAGTACTATGACATAGTGGTGTCTAAAAGGACACCACTATGTCTTGAAATTACTCTATCATTACACTTTTTTTGTATGGTTGTTGCTAACACAAATACAATATCAGTACTATGTCATTGTGCTATAATAAAGATCTAGCTATGAGGTTTCTTGGATGTATACCAAGAAGCCTTGATGCAACTACTATGTTTGGTTTCCTCATAGGGCTTGCGAAATTCCTTACTTTTGTGACACTTGCGAATTTTGAAATAAATTTTATGAGCTTTTGGCTTTCTTAATTTCATTGAGAATTTTGTGTAATTAGCTACCAAAATGTTTGTTTCATCCTCGAACGTTCTCAAATCATATGCATTGACTTTAAAGTCTTGTTATTTTTTAGGGTTTACTATTCAAGAATGCTTCTTAGAATCCCCACCTTTTCCTTATTATGAAGGCCATTTGTGCAATGTGTAGAATGTGTCATTTGATCTATAGTATCTACATTGCAACCTCCACCTTTGTCTCATTAGCAAGCTTAATCCAACATCAGTTTGTGTTCATATCTTCACCTTGACCGGTTGAATGTATGAATGTCAATTGATTAAGCTATGATCTTTTGTTTGGAAGTCTGAAAGTATAGTCCTTGATCATCTAATCACTGAAGTAGAGTGCATAGCTTGAGAGTTGGTTAATCTATACCTGGCCAATAGGTTGTAGTAACCATCTATGGCACCTCTAGTTTCATTTCTTATGGATCACCTAGATTACCTTTTAAGAAGTGAAAAATCACCTCAATTGGCTTCCAAAAAGCAAGACATCACCTCAAATGATATGTTATGGGCTTATTCAACAATCTAGAGATCCATCCACAAATTATAAAGCTATAGAGACCTTATTTCAATTGAATGTGGCAATTCACAATATTTAAACATACTATGCATAGCCATCACCCTGATCTCAGGGATTCACTACCTAGTGAGACCCTAATTGACTTAGAATGTTATCACAACCACCTAGATTGAGCTATGAGAGCATAGAGAGAGTGACCACATAATCAATAGAATTTCTTACTTGAGCTAAAATATAGTATACATGCTATGCACTTAGTTTGCAAGAAATTTCAATATTTCACAAAATTATCTCTAAATTTTGACTCGAGTATACAATTCTAGGATTGTCTAACCAAACATAATCTATACTATCCCCATTGGTTTTACTATCATTTAGATTGTGAGATGTTTTAGGACCCTACCCAACAAAATTGTCCTTAATTTCCACATTGAATATTTGATGTGAAATCTATACGATCCCAAGTAGACTAGACTAAACTAGTATAAACCCACAATACTAGACCTCAAAAGTGAATTGATCATAGATGTGGGTGATAGTTTCTCAACCACCTCAGCTCATCATGGCCACTTGTAAGGGGACAGAATCTGACCCATCTCATGTAACAAAATCTAGTTCCCAAAATAGTTTTCTATTTTGGGTGCTATTTGATAAACCACACTCTATCTAGCACTAAGTTGAACCAGTGGATCAAAAATTTTGGATCTTGGAGATCTCTCAAGAATACTAAGGACACAAGAAGGAACTACAAGAAAATTTATCTTGTAATACCAAGTAGTACCTTCATCTTCCTTATGCTTTGGAACTAAGGAAAAGAATACCAATAATATGGACTCTTATAACTACATAATATAATATATCACATTTTTTTCTTCATTATTATACATGTTCATCTTCATTACCGTCACAATACACTTTTGAAGATAAAGAAGAAGAAACAATTTAATGATTTCATTTTCATAAAATAATCTTCTTCATACACTCAATTCTCTTCATTATTTTCATCTATCATAGCTCTTATTGAGGTACCATTTTTATGCAATTGCCTATCTCTTGCTCTTACAATCACTAGCACATTCATTCTCTATATAAATCACAAAATAATGATATAAAAATATCATTACTTCATCATGGACACATCCTCCAAAATGCATCTTCTAGCATGAAGAGCCATTAGGGCTATTGTCCTTTCACAACTCTACACTGTGTTGAGTGTTGAAATGACTTGTTTTTTGGCTGATTTTTGTTGTTTTTGAGAGCTGAATGGTTGATTTTAGGAGATGATTGATTGGTTTAGAAGTGGTTTAAGAGTGTTTTGGATGATATTGATTGTGTTTTGGAAGCTCATGATGTTTGTTAGTGGTTCTGTGATGTTCTGATAGGTTCTGATTTGTTCTATATACCTTCTGTTTTGTTCTATTTTGGTCTGTTTTGTTCTGATTGTCTTCTGTAAGGAGGGATGGAGTATTGATTGATGAAGATTGAGATATTGTGAAAGCTTATTGAATGGTTTGTGAGAGTATGGAATGGTTTGAGAATGAGTTATGTGGTTTTGATGACCTTCTGTAGGTCTTCTGTAGAGCTTCTGTTCTGTTCTGATCTGTACTGTAGCTGTTCTAGTACTGTTCTGTGATTGTTCTGTATGCTTCTGTATGGTGTTCTGATGGATGAGAGTGTAGCTTGGGAAAGTTTTCTAGCCTTGGAAAGAGGTGAATACAAGTGCAAAAGAGCTGAAAGAAGTGAAAGAAGTAGCTGCTAAAGACTCAAGTGAAGACTAGAGTGAAGTGACAGTAGTGAGCTATGAAAGGACACTGTAGTGGCTCTGGTGACTCTTCATATCAGACATACCTCTTGCGAGGGGTATCCACGACCTAAGAAGGATTATTGAGAGTGATTTTTGAGAGATTGTAGTGAGGATATGATGTATTATTGATGGATAGAGAGAGAGAGAGAGAGAGAGTCAGAGATAGCCAATTCTACTGAAACAGAGTGATTGTATATGAGAGATTGAGAGAGAAGACTATGAAGATATTGAAGATGAATACTATGTGATGTATTTCCATTCAAAGATGGTGTATTCCTTTGCTTTCTTTGTTCTATTGATGGATTTTGTGAAGATATTGAAGAATATGGTTTATTCTATCAAATCCGTGGGAGATCTACATGATGCTGCATGAAGATTTGTTGTGCCTGGTGTTCTTTTCTTCATTGTGATCATATGAAACATGATAAACAAGCTTGTTGATGTTACAAGATAGATTTTCTTGCAAGAGAATTCCCTTTTCCTTGGTGTTCCTCTTGAGGCTCCATGTTTTTGGTGCGCAGCCGGGGAAACTTGCCATCAACAAGCACCAGAAGAGGCTGAAAATGAAGGAAATGGCATTGCCAAGAAGAGAAGAATTCAATGGATGTTTGTAAAGTTCCTTCTTCCACTGAAGAGTTGGAATTCCTCATAATCAAAGCCACTTTCCACAAGAAGTTCATCCCACAATGGCGGAAACACATCACCATCATGATGCATGCTCTATGTGGTGGACAGTTTCCTCTTCCTGTTGAAGCAGCAAAAACTTGCTTCTTGGTGGCAAATTGTTTGGGAATAAACTGAAGAGCAGAAACAAAGAGAATGACCATCAATGGAAGATTTGGCATTCATTGAGAAGTTTCCAGACAACATCAAGTGGGAAATTGTGAAGAAGCTTCAGGAGTCTTGGTCTGTAGAGGTTCACAAAGACAAGAAGGAAAAGAGTTGGAATTTGTTCGTGGATGCTCAACAGCAAGATACATGGGATGCTTGGTGTACTGATAATCTTGTGTTTGTTCAATTAGCAACCCACTGGAAGTTGGTAGATAGAGTGTTTTTCACAACATACACTGTTGAAACCATCAGAAGCTGGCATTACTATGATGATGGCACCACCACAATGCTCAGACATATGCATTTTGACACCTTCAGAACCGAATACCTTCCTCTATGCAGTGGAATGAAAGCAGAATTCAGGGACGTTGAAAAGAAAGAAGTAGAAGAAATGTTGGCAAGAGAGTCCTACAGAGACTGAGGCCTTCTGTTAACCCTCTATGGAGCACTAACAACATAGTGGAGCCAACCCCCTGATGAATGACGCAATAAAGAGGCAAGCGTTAAAACGAGTCCAGAGGTACGTGAGAAGAGAGAAAGCAAGAATCAAGGCTGAGAATGAGCTCGCAGCAGAAGCCGCCTTTGACGCCCTTGCGGAACTATTTACAGAAGTCCCAAAGGCACATCAAGCCCTTCCTCCTCCTGATGGAGGTCCACTTCCAAGCCAAATCCATCCTGGAAATATTGATGACAGGCCATCGAATGTAGTCCCATTGCCAGTTTTTAAGGGAGAGTACAATGAAGACCCCGACCTTCATGTAGCAGAGTTTATGGTAGCATGTGTGGCTAACAATGCAAAAACCCCTGAGCATTGGTTAGCAATATTCCCCACCACTTTCAAGGGCACGGCGTTTTAGTGGTATGAGAGACAAGCAGCAGGAACTTTTGGCACATGGGACGACCTGAAGTTGGCCTTCCTCACTAAATTCAAGCGTGAAGGTTTTGAAGAGCGGATGCGAGAGGAATTTATGAACCTAAGTCAGTCTTCTGGAGAAAGAGTAGAAGCCTATGTCTCACGAATGGAATCCATCCTGAAGAGATGGACTAACCATAATCTAGATGATGGCATTCAGAAGGGGGTGTTTCTCAGAGGATTACAACCAGAAGTCCGTAATTTTGTGGAGCTGCAAAGACCAGCCACACTGCAAGCTGCAAACAGAAGGTGCAAGACTATACGATGAAGTGGAAGCTAGATTAGCGATGAATACAGGAAGAGGAGTCCTACCTCCTCTGATGCCAGGAATGATGTACCCACCAAATGTAGTCCCAGGGACTGTCCCCTACCCTTACCAACAGATGCCTCGGGTATCACAGTACAGTGCACCAAATCCACAGTGGCCACAATCCATGCCTCAAATGATGGTTCAACCACAACAACAATGGTCCCAACCAATTTCCTCAATGCCAAATCAGCAGCAACAGTGGAACCCTACCAACTGGAGCCAACAGCCAATAGTTCAAACAGGAGCTCTGAATCAGAACTAGAATAGAGACCCCTCTGTACCAGCCCAACCCGTTTATGCAGTGATTACAGAGACTCCTCAAAACCCTCCTGCCAGTACATCCGGAGGAGAAAGCTTGAAGGATTACTTATCCAACTCAGTTGCAAACATCAAAAAGGAGTTGATGGATGTGATTACAGAGCAGCTACAGATGCTGAAAGTGAATACCGCTAGCATATCCAACGTTGCAGGAGCAGGAAGAGATATGATGCGGTCAAATACTTGGTGTGGTAAGTGTCATCAAGCATGCCATTTAGCCACTGAATGTACACGAAAACCAACTATTCCTGGAGCCTTCTGTTCCTACTGTTTGCGGAAGAACCATACAGAGGACATTTGCTCTCTGAAGGAAATGCATGATAGGAGAAGGAAGGAAGAAGACGCAAGATTCAACTTGCTGGAATCCAAAATGACAACACAGGATATTGGACCCAAGCCCAGAGAGTTTGGCCCCAATTTCGGACCCATAAGATTTCCCTCTCAAAGTTACAGAGGAAGACAGTCTGGCGGTGGTCAGAGATCAGAAGTGGAGTGTTATAGATGTGGAGAAAAGGGACACATCTCACCAAATTGTCCAAATCCCAGAAGGTCAGTGGATTACAAGCCCTTATGTAGTCAATGCAAAGGAGAAGGCCACACTACAAAAGATTGTCCAAGCCCAGCCCCAGTGAAAAACAGTGCTACTGATAGTCCGGCCAAGGCTCAAGAGGCTACCTCCAATTTAGTGGAATTGGAAGTTGCTGCCATCACTCGTGCAAAGCAGAAGGAACCACCTGTCCAGAAAGAAAATAACCCTCCTGCAAGAACAGTGAAGTTCAATCTTCCACCAGAAGAACAGAACAGAACAGAGCCTAATAGTGCCGTACAGAGCCCTACAGTGCCACAGAGAGTTACAGAGACAGTTACAGAGATAGGACCAGAGGTCCAGGAGACAGAAGAGGAGGAAGTGCCACAAATGAAAGAAGAAGTTCCCATGATGCCTCTGTTGGAAGAAAGAGGGAAAATGAAAATGGGTGTTGCCCCATTCCCTAACCGGTTAGAGAAGCCAGTGGATCCTATTAAGGAATACGATCTAGTCAGAGATCTAGATACCTTTAAACCAAACCTCACATTCCAACAATTATTGATGTTGTCTCCCAGTTGCCGGAAAAGGTTCAAAAGTATACTGACAAGAAGACGTGGCTTAAGGATTGCTCCCTCAACAGCAACAAAGTCCAACAAGGCTCCAGAGCCTGCCAAAGAAGTGGACGTAGCTAACGCCTTTCTAGATCCGGGTACTCCAAAGACTGGCGTGTGGATAGAAGGCTGTTTTATTGCAAATGCACTGATTGATGGAGGTTCATCAGTGAACATTATGACGGATGTGACAATGAAGGATCTAGGCCTACAAGGTGTGCAACCCACCCAATGGCTCATCAGATTGACGAATGAGAGCAAAATCAAGCCTTTGGGCATTCTTCCATATGTGAAGACTACAGTGGCTGGAAAAGATTATTGGCTAACCTATCTGGTGGTGAAGCCAAACTCTTATGGTACATTCTATCCTTTGTTACTGGGCAGACCATGGCTTTTTGAAGCCCGAGCAAGGACGGATTGGTTCAAAGGAACCTTGACCTTGGGTAGAGGACCCAACAAAGTGGTGCTGAAACTGTATGGTTCTCAAAAAGGACATGGATCCACCTCCTTGGAATTATCTTCTGACTCCCCTAATGAGGCTACAGATGGAACATCAGCAGACGAAGATGCTGTCAAACAGATCCTTCTCAAGAAAACAGTGGCACATTCCTTAACAGTGTGGATACTGTAAGCCGACTTCCAAAAGATGCAAAGCCATTATCAATGGGTGAATACTTCCTGCACGAACCAGGAATGACTTCTGAAATCACTTCTGACAGTGAGATAGAAGCATGGATGTACTGCTCTCCCTGTTACATGGCCACAGCAGAGACAGAGGCAGGAGAGGAAACAAAGAATCTGTTCTTCTGTTACAGAGCGCCTACAGAAGCAGAAGCAGAGACAGAAGCAGAGACAGAGACAGAGACAGAAGCAGAGACAGAAACAGAAGAGGATGAATATGATATTGACAAAGAAGGTTATGAAAGTGAGCCAGAAGAATCTATCCCATCCGAAGAGGATATATATGAAGAAGAATTTCCAGAAGCTTCAGAAGCAGACGAGCTCATGCTATGGGACAGAATGGTGATGGTACCATTTGGTCTAGTAAATGGATCTTCTCATATGTAAAATTCTTATAAGACGTGGGTTAAGAAGAACAAGCCGTCTTTTAGTAGTGGCTCATGCCGTCCTAACCCATCCTTGCCAATGAAAGATGATGATGATGCACCGTGCCAATGAGCACCAGTCCCACCAACCCAACATGCATCAGAGGGTCCCTGTTATGTGACATTCTTGGATGTGTCATCAGAAGAGGAGTCTTCAAGCCAAAAGGTAATTAATTTTGAAACCAAACCCGAAACAGCTCTAATCCCATTTCAACATCTTAAGGAGCAACCTAAGTCTCCACCAAAAGAAGAAGTTGATTCTAGTGGGACATCAGAAGAGGACACCACTCCCTTGAAGGAGTCGGATCTGTATCTAGAAGCAGTCCGTGGGACCTTCATTCGTGAAGTAGAAGGTGAAAGGCAGTTAACCTTTGTGGATTCAGAAGGCACTGAATGCCACTTGAAGGTGGGTAGCAGCCTCCTAGAAGAGGAGTTGTCAACCTTGTACAACTTGTTGAAAGAGAATTTGGACGTGTTTGCATGGTCTTACAAAGACCTAAAGGGGATTGATCCCACAATATGTCAACATCATATTGACTTGGAGCCTGATGCCAAGCCAGTATGACAACGACAGAGGCGAATGAACCTGAATTATTCCACATTGGTGAAAGCGGAGCTGCTGAAGCTTCTAGAAGCCGAGTTCATCTATCCCGTGGCAAATAGTGAATGGGTTTCACCCATCGTAGTTGTACCCAAGAAGAATGGCAAATTGCGAATATGTGTGGATTTCCGAAAGCATAATTCCAAGACAAAGAAGGATCACTTTCCTATTCCTTTCACAGACCAACTGTTGGACACAGTGGCAGGACATGAGCTTTATTCCCTTCTGGATGGATTTAGCGGATACAACCAAGTCCAAATCGTAGAAGAAGACCAATCCAAAACAACCTTCACCACAGAATGGGGGACCTACGCTTACCGAGTGATGCCATTTGGACTCTGCAATGCCCCTGCTACTTTCCAGCAAGTCATGATGGCCGCATTTCAAAATCATCTGCACGACTTTATTGAGGTATATTTGGATGACTTCTGTGTCTATAGTTTGATCCGTGAACATTGGGAGCACTTGGAACAATGCTTTGACCGATGCCGGGAGTATGGGATTTCCCTCAACCCCGACAAATGCATCTTTGGGGTCTCTTATGGAGTCCTGTTGGGCCACATTGTCTCTGCACAAGGGATATCAACAGACCCTGCAAAAATCGAAAAGATTGCAACTTTGACCGCACCCACCAACCTCAAACAGTTGAGGGGATTTCTAGGCCATGTGGGTTACTACAGAAGGTTCATAACCCATTTTGCAACAAAGGCAACCTCCTTGCACAAGCTTCTGAGGAAAGATGTAGAGTTTACTTGGACGGAAGAATGTGACAAAGTCTTCCACACTCTGAAGCAGTGTCTGATTGAGGCACCCATTCTGCAACCTCCTGATTGGATGAAAGAGTTCCATGTACACACTGATGCATCAATTGAAGGCTTAGGTGCTGTCCTTTGCCAGAAGGGCTCCTCGAAGCTGGATCAAACCGATCTATTATGCAAGCCAAAAAGTCATTGATAGGGAACGGAACTATACAGTGACAGAGCTTGAGTGCTTGGAAATGGTGTTTGCCCTAGAGAAGTTCCGCCACTACCTCCTATCCACCCACTTTAAATTTTATGTGGATCATGAGGCCCTGTCCTTCCTGATGAACAAAGCAGATGTGAAAGGACGAATGATGAGATGGCTCCTTTTATTCCAGGAGTTCGACTTTGAGGTGATTACTAAGCCTGGTCATTCCCATGTTCTGGCTGATCATCTGTCGCATATCCCACAAACTGCAGACGAGGAGCAGGATGATCCAGACCTCCCTGATGCTTCCCTATTCTTGGTAGAAACTGTAACTCCCTGGTATGCAGACATTGCCAATCTGCTAGCAACCCAACAGTACCCTCCTGGCATTTCTAGTCGGGAAAGGAAGAAGCTCATGTTAGAATCAACCCCCTATACCCTGCTAGGTGGCGCACTGTATAAGAAAGGCAAAGATGAAGTGCTCAGAAGATGTGTTGCAAGAGATGAGATTGAGATTGTTCTGAAGGCTTGCCATGACGAGCCATGTGGAGGCCACTTTGCAGGAGAAGCTACAGCTAGGAAGGCTCTGCTAGCAGGTTATTGGTGGCCTACCATTCACAAGGATGCCTATGATTACTGTAAAAGATGTGATGCTTGTCAGAGAATGGGGAAACCCACGAAGACAAGTGCCATGCCACTGCAGCCTATTCTTCCCTTAAAGCCGTTTGAGAAGTGGGGTATTGACTTCGTAGGCCCAATCGATCCTCCTACCAGAAGGAAGCAGAACCGATACATCCTCGTATGTACGGATTATGTTACAAAGTGGTGTGAAGCTAAAGCCCTAAAGCGGGACGATGGTAACAGCGTGGCCCTGTTCATGTATGAGAATATCATCACCCGTTTTGGCAGTCCCTTAGAGTTGGTGAGTGACAGAGGCACTCATTTCCTTAATAAAGTTATGGAAGAATTGACAGAGTTGTATAAGATCCGCCATCGTAAGTCCACTCCTTATTACCCTAGAGCCAACGGCCAAGTCGAAGTCACCAATCGCATCCTCTGCTCGATTCTGACAAGAACGATTGCCGCACATCGTCGTGATTGGGATGATCGACTTACAGAAGCCCTCTGGGCGTACAGAACCTCCCATAAAGCAGCAACAGGACAGACACCCTTCCAGCTGGTGTATGGTACAGAAGCTGTTTTCCCTGTTGAACTGGAATTACCTTCTTTGAGAGTGGCTATCAAAGAGCGTTTGGGGGGTGATGATTCACTGCAACGCCGTCTCCTGCACCTGGAATGTTTGGACGAAATTCGTAGGATGGCTCTACAGTGCATGGAAGCCACGCAAGCTCGACGCAAGGCTTACCATGATAGCTTTATCAAGCACAAGGAGTTCAAAGAAGGTGATTTGGTCCTAGCCTATGATTCACGATTTGGCAAGTTTCCTGGCAAGCTCCAACAGCGGTGGATGGGCCCCTATAAGATACTTGCCGTCAACCCTAATGGCTCTGTCCAAGTGCAGACTGTTGATGCCTCTGATGATCCCTTTCTGATCAATGGATATCGTCTGAAGAAGTACTTCCCTCCTTGGGGATCTTGACAATTACGGTCACTTGATCTTTTCCTTCATTGGCGCGGCACTGTACTTCTTATGATGCTACTTCTGATAGCCGTTCTTTAGTCACTCCTAATGAAGTGGACGCAACCTTCTGTCCCCTCAACCCTAACTTCCAGCCTTGATCTCTTATCCTCTATTTTCCACCAGTGACAGTGGCGAGGTTGGTTCTGACAAATGGTCTTTCTACCATTCCCCTGCTCAATTCGAACAAAAAAAAAGAAAAAAAAAAGAAAATATATGCATATCGGTCATGGGAGAAAAGGACTTAGGTCCCTATCATGCCGACCTATTCTTCGAGAAAAGGTGGAAACACCCTCGGGAATAGGGGAAAACACGAAAAAAAAAAAACAACAAATCTGTTATGAGAGAAAAGGAAGCAATTCCCTGTCATAGCAGGCCTCGTTCCAAGAAAAGGTGGTAAACACCCTTGGGCGAGAAGCTGGCTGTGGAAAAGGTGGCAACACCCAGCAGTCCAGAAAGTGGATTCATTAATTGATATCCCCAGGATCCAATTCCGAAGCTGCCTCCCTTGGTACGCTGTGTCCTGGGTCTTTCTACAGAGTGTCTAACTGTCCTCTAGCAGATGACATGTCCTATTCCACAAAACGTTTGATTTGATGGCTACCTCCCTGGGTATGCCTCTTCAACAACTGATGACGCGATCTTCATCGACAAACAATCATGTGACGTGAGCTTTCATCCTAACTGGATGGGGAAGTGAGTATGGATTGCCCTCTGTAACTATCAACAACGAGTGAGACAGAGGGTGGGGCGAGTGACCAGTCTTTTCCCTTCAAATCAAATGAGAGGTGAGTAGTGTGAATGAAGTGTTGCACTCACGGGATGGGCCTCTCAATGCACAAAGCACAATTTGTTCTGTGCACTGCACCATAAGGCTCCCTGGCCTTCCTTCTCGCACCGTATGCCGGCACAGGGCGGGATGCACCGTTGCACCATCAAATGCGCACAAGGCATACAACCTTTGCACAAGTGATCGTGAGGATTACATCAACGGGTTTCAGGATATGGTTGCCCTCCTGTATCTATCAACAGAGCGTGAGACAGGGGTGGGTTGAGTGTGACTGGAGTTTCTTTAATCAATCACCGAGAGGTGAGATTGAGGGACGTTACGATACTTGGAGTCAGGTATGTTTCCGTTTTCCTATGCACCCACTGGATGGGTCTTTGCCATCATCACAAGACACATCACCCTGTTCTGTACACTGCACTGTAAGGCTCCCTTGCCTTCCTCCTTGCACTTATGCCATACGGGTTGGACGCACTAATGCACCATCAACTGTGCACCCTGGTATACTCCTTCTGCACCATTCTCCCTTGTCGATTCCTCAACCAGGTACGTGATATGGGTTTCAATCCTTATTCCTCGAGTGATATTAGTCATGGGGCGAGTGACTGTTCTTTCATTTCATTTGAGTGACTGTGAGTGGAGTGTAGTATTCCTCATCATCGACAACGCATTTCCTGCGATTCCTTCCATCAGCTACCTCCCTGGGTGCTGCGGCGTGGTCCCTGCCATGATGGACGTGGGCCGAGAAGATGCCTTGGTACCTCCAGAAGCCGACAACAACACTGGACGTGCCATCGACACTCAACCTTGCTTCTTAACGAAATGGGCCAAGTTTTCCTAACCCTCCCACTTTGGTTTCTTCGTGACGGTCATGTTTTAAGTGTGGGGACGTTAGTGGATGGTCTGTGGCGTGGTCCTAGGTCCCTGTTGCTCGGTTAACCCTATCTATTGAGGTTTTAAGTGTGGGGACGCGTCCCTACGCGTCTACATTGTATATCCTCTGCATATGCCTTAACCTGCTCATGCATGTATGCCATGCCTTGCTTTTACCCTCATGGGGTCCCTTCCCACCCACCCGTTCATTTTCCACCCACCCTTGGGACTGTTCCCTTGCAGTTTTCCTTCCTTCCCTACTTTTGAGGTCCTGCCATGTGAATGCACCCTATGTTCACCGACATCCAAATCCAATCTTATAGCCCTGTTCCTCTCTTTGACTTGCCCATTTTTCCTTTTTACCTACCCCTGTTCCGGTGCACGGTTTTTGAGTTATTAATTTTTGACGCATTTTGCACACATTAGCCGGTTTTCCATATGAACGCGCTTTTCTTGCTTCAGAACCGTGATCTACCATCATAGCCCTACCACGCATTTTTCCCCTGACATTTTTCCTTTTTCCTCCGAGTCATTCCGATACACGATTTGTCCAATATTAATTTTCCGGTTTTCTACGCCTTTTTCGTGCGTCTTTTTGACCTTTTTCCATGTGAACCTGCCCTATTTGCATCGGCATCTCAATTTGATTTGACCGCCGTGTTCCCTGTGTCTTCCCCCACCTTTTTCCTTTTTCCTCCCCCTCTTTCAACTTTCGAATTTTTACTTATTAATTTTTCAATGAGTTTTTGGGTGTATTTTTGGATTTTTTGCATGTGAACCCCTCCTACTTCCACCGGAACTGCGGCTTAACATGATAACCCTGTGCCACTTCTTCCTGCGGACATTTTTCCTTCTTACTGCATGTCATTCCGGCGAACGGTTCGTCCGATATTAATTTCTGATCCCATTTTTGGGTCTGTTTTTTGGGTTTTTCCCACGTGAACGCATCTTATCTCAGTTGGAATTATGTTTTGATGTGATAGGATTGTCGGGCACGTCTTTCTGCACAGTTTTCCTTTTTTTTGCACCTCGTTCCAATGCACGGATCTTCCGATATTAATTTTTCATTGCGTTTTTTTATTCCTTTTTTGTGTTTTTTGCACGTGACCGCCCTTTACCCCTCCCGGAACCTCCGTCGCATATTTTCCTTGTTTTCCTCCTGTCGTCCTACCCACTTTTTGTTTTTACGCTATTTCGTTTTGACGTCCAGATTGGGAGATATTAATTTTTCTTTAATTTTACGTGTTTTCGTGCGACTCGTCTTGCGCGTGAACGTGCCATTTTTCGATTTTACGCGTCTTAACGCGCCTCGATCGCCTCCACGTTCCCCGTCACGACGTTCCGGCACTCTTTCAATCCCGTCACGGCAAACTTTTTTTTACCCTCGCCCCGCGCACGCGCGCGGGACGAGGGGGTACGCCCCTTGCATGGGCCCCTGCCCATTAACCCTTCCCTCTTCCCCTTGGGCACCCCCTCCCTATACCCTACCCACCCCTCCCCCTACCCTTTCCCTTGGGCACCCCCCTATCCACCCCACCACACCCTTTCACCCCTCCCCACCCTTCTCTCTCCCCCACCCCCCCTCCACTCCAACTGCCTCCCTCCCTCTCTCTCCTCTCCCTCTTCCTGCGTCCCACCCTCCCTCTCCTTCTCTCTACCTCCTTCCTTCTTGCCATCTCCACCCTCCTCCCTTCCTCTTCTTCATCTTATCTCTCCTCCCTTCTCTCCTCCTCCCGCCTGCCCTGCTCTTCTCCTCCTCCCCCTCCTCCACGACGAGTGCTGCCTCCCTCCTCGTGGCCCCGCCCGCCCGTCCGCCATCGCCAGGAGGCTGCCCGCCGCTGCGTGCCTGTAGCGCCCCTGCCACGTGGCCTGTGCCGTGGCCTTCTTCCTCCTCGCCGACGCGCGCAGTCCCTCCTCCCTGCTGGCCGCCTGTGCTCCTGTGCCCTGCCGCCTGCTGCCAACGACCTGCACCCTGCACTCCAGCCCCGCGACGCCCTCTGCTGCCTGCCACCTCGTCGTCTTCGCCCTCCTGCGCCAGCCCGTCTGCCCCGCCTCGTGTCGTGCTGACACCTGCCCTGTGCGCGCCCGCCATCCGCCCCGTTGACCCTACCCTGTCCACCCTCTGCCACGTTCCCCTAGCACACACCCTTCCCACCCACCCCCACACAAAACCCCATTCACCCCCCGCACATTCACACCCACTCCACCTCCTCCTTAGCCCTCGTTCCCACCGCAACCACACACACACCCCCACTCAGCACACCCACCTCCTCTCTAGCCCCTGTTCCCACCCCCCACCATTACCCACCCCCTTCCCCCACCTAAATCCCCTTTCCCACCATTACACATCACCCTACCCTCCAAGCCCCCTTTTTCCCACTGTCACAAAACACACAACCTTACCCCTCCATACGCCCCCATCCCACACACCCGCAACCATCACCTTCAACCCCCCTACTCCCCTGTAAGCCCATTGTCCTACCATGCAGACCCGCAGCAAACAACCCTACCCACACCCGGTTTTCCCTCGAGACGCCGCCACACGCATGAGTGTGTGATTGTTCGATTGTTCGTGCGTGGATGCGGGACGTTGATTCGCTGGTTGCCGCCACGCAGCTGCCACGCAGCCTGTTGCTGGGTATTTTTTCCAGATTTTTAATTAACACACCCGCGAATTCTTTTTCCATTTACAAAAAACACAAAACAACCCCCCAAAAACATTGAAAAATACAAACAATTCATTAAAAAACCACTTTAAATTCTGAAAACATTACAAAAAAATCTAGAAAACTTTCCTTTTATTTTTGCAACCCATGGCCATATTTTTCTAACCCTGTAAATTTCAGAACACTTATTTTTGCTTCTTTTTTAAAATTTCAAAATCTTTCAAAATACCCAACAATATGATAAAAATTCATTAAAAATGCTAAAAAATTCCAAATTAATTTTTGAAAAATTCCTAACACTTCCCTTAACATTTTTATTTATTTTTGGCATATTTTTGTCAGCTGTCACAATATTTAATTTCACACCTAAATTCCTTTGAAATCAAAAACAAATCCATAACATAACAAAAAAACCTTTTTCATCCAACACCCCAACTAACCGTCTAGAAAAAAATCTAGATATTTTTGGATTGAGGAGAGCGCATTCTTTGCATTTTCATACACCCACTACCAGGTATTTTCCTTTTATTCGTTTTTTTAAAAAACAAATTAAAAAAACACACAAGCTATCCCAAAACCCACGATTAATATAAAACTTTAAAAAAAAACCACGGAAAACAACAAAAAACACACAAACAAACAAACTAATATTTAACATAAATCACACCTAACTACCACCATGGCACGCGCATTCGCGCTAAATACACACATACTTTTTAATTAAAATAAACCAGTCGTTCACTTAGCACGCGCTACGTGCGCTACAGAGACACTTTAATTTTTAATTAACATGAACCAGTCGTCACAAGAGCACGCGCTAGCAAAAAAGCGCTCCACATCACCTTAATTTGTAATCAATGAACTTGCATTTAGAGACCCAGTCTGGGTATCGAAGTCCGGGATTCGAATTAACGCACCGATTTTCACCTAATAATTGGTAATTTAATTTCTAATAAGGAACCGCCGTTTTCTTGCTAAGGTTTATCACTTAATAACAATTCACCCATTTTTAATAATTTATTAAAATCCCCCTTCATTAAATTAATCCCCCCTCACTGCACTTACTTCCCCTTTTTAACGAACCGTTTCGTGGGATGGGTATGCGCAGTCCTTGGAGTTATTTCCATAGTCAACCACTAGTTTATCAACGAGATAGTCTTGATATGTGTCGGATGTGGTATTGTTTTGGTTTACTATCTTTGTTACGGTTCCGGGTATGGTGTGCAGTTTTTTCTTTTATTGCCTGATACGGGGTTCTGGGTGTTTGTCTGATGCATAGCATGAAGCTTTCGGTCGCATTTGTCTCGAGGTCATGTCGAATTTTTTCTAGGATGTGGTTTGCTTGGGGTTAGTTGGTCGAGTCCCGTTTCATTGTTTTAATTGTTCTCTTATCCTTGGTTTTTTGTTTGTTGCTTTGTAGGCATTCTCCTTGATTGTTTGTGTTTGTGGTGTGTGTGTAACCATCTGAATGGCGCCTTCTCACGCTCCTCCCCCTATCCACTACGTCCCATTAGTCAGTAGGGATTACTCTTCCCTACTTACTTTTGAGCCTCTCACGAAGGCGAGACTCGCTGCTTCTGTGGCTACTTCCTTTCCATTGCTTCCAGAGGATCCATCGTTATGTGATGAGTTTCTGGCCTCTTACAGCAAGAAGACAGGACTAGTCCAGGGAATTTCTATGACTTTGACACCTCGCGGCTTAGGGAAGGCTCTGTCTCTTCCCTCCAAAGGTGAACCTTTTGTTACCATTCGTCAGCTTTTCTCTAATGAAGAGATTCTAAAGCTGTTGCAAAAGCAGACAAGGGAAATGCTGGATGTTAAGAAGGTGATCAACTCTTCCGGAGTTTCATTTTCTATGATCACTGATCCCGTATGGAAGATGATCTGTCAGTTTCTCCAGGACAGGTTTATGCCTGCCAAAATGCCATCCCAGTACTTGTCCAAAGAGCTTTTTACAGCTTCCAGGATTGTGTTGAAAGGAGTTGCTATTGATTGGAGCACTTATCTCCTTACTAAAATGGATCAACATTTCGTTAAAGTCACCAGGGGTAATGTTACCAATGTCACATATGGCTCATATTTGTCTGCCTTCTTGACCTATTCAGGTTTACAAAAGACTGTGCCTCCACCTCCTCCATCAGATTCAGTACCTCCTCCTCCACCTTCAGATGAGTCAGAACCCATTGACATAGAGGATGACGATTCTCCGCCTCCCCTGGTCATACAGCGCAAACGCTTGAAGTGGGTCGCGGATAAAGCTCCTTCCGTCCTTCCTTCAGTACCCATCCCTGCTACCTATGGCAGTGATCTCCCTGGGTATCTCACTTGTAATAACCTGTTCAGAGCACATCGAGAAGGCTCATTGGACATATCAGTTCCCTCCCTGCACAGTCTAGTCTCAGGAGATGCAATTCCTTTCCTCTATAAAGATATTCAAAGTTCCATTGAATTGTCAGTGACAGCCTGTGTTCAACAGCTGTACGCGTCTTTTTATGAAGAGCTCATGCAGTCTAAGGACTAGTTGCATAAGGCAACATCTGAGTTAGCTTCTGCTAAGGATACCCTAGCAGATTTGTTTAAGCAAATGGAACAGCAAACCCAATTGGTTGCCACCCAAAGCAATGAGATCTCTTCTTTGAAGATCCAGTTACTAGAGGCTCACTCACACGTTACTAGCCTTTCAGAGGAGAAGGAGCAGATGTCCAAAGAAGCACAGGAGTTCCGAGCTATCTTAGATGACAAACTTTCAGCTTTACAGATTGCTAATGACACAGTGGCATCCCAAGCCTCCCAAATCCAACAGTTGCAAGATCAACTGGCGAAATCCCGCTCTGTTCCTCCAAGCCCTAATGTTCCCTTGATTCCTTCTCTTTCACAGCAGGACTTGGCTGCTCTTCAGAGACAGGCTACTTTGTGTCCTCTATTCCAAGATAAAGTGGAAAGATTGCAGTCCACAATGGACTTATTATGGTCTACATTTGAGCAGTTTCAGGAATATGTTCTACCAGACCATTCTTTCTTTGTCCACTACCACTTATAGAAGTTGGCCTTCTATATGAAGCTTTCCACGATGGATTTACCTCTTCCAGAGGATGGATGGAGTGGGGCTTGGTCTGCTGAGTTGTTGACAGTGGTAGTAAGGATGGTGTTTGAAGATTCTGTCACACCAGATACCATGTTGATGTCATACATGTATCTACGAGGAGACTTGTTAATTCCAGATGAGGTGGATATGGCATGGTATGTGGGGGATGTGGTCTTACAGGCTGTTTTGTATGTCAACCATTTGGAGTTGCGCATAGCTGACATGTTCCAGAGTTATTCCTCCAAAGTGGTTGATTGTCATGATAATTCGTGGCATCCCATGATTGATTCTGTGGTCCTAAATCAAAGACAAAACACAGCTCCTATCTCTGCCCAAAGTACTAATCAACTGAGGATGGATCTCTTAGCCTATCTTTCAAAACATAATCCGTTTGATGCTACCTTCTTTGATGCCTATCATAGACGATCTCTCTTAGGACCTTCTGTTCCACCCTCCTCTATTACCAACAAATGGCTCACCACTATGCTATATATCTTTCCCTTTGTCAATCTAATTCCACACCTATTTTACCCCTTCTTTTCCAACCTTCATCTTTCCCTCAAATTCCCATTTTTACATACTGTTCCTTTATTGAGGATAGGGTATTTTCCCCTTCTCCACCCTGTCTTTCTCCATCCATTAATGTACCCTCCACATTTCCTATTTATCAGTTAACACCCTTCCTCAGTGATTCCCTCCAAATTTCTGCCACTCCTTCTTTAACCTTTTCTTCCTTTTATGATTTTTCCTATCCCTCCCTTCATCCACTTTTCCTTATTCCATTACCCTCTCCTAACACTTCTATATCTCAACCACCTCAGTTGGTTAGTGACTGTGAAGGGTTTGATAATCAGATTTCCAGAAGAAGGGGATGGAGTTCGGATGATTGCCTTACAGGACCTCAGATCAATTGGCCGGTAATTCCAGGAGAATGGACAGCTTCCAGTCAAGCTTATCAGAACTATGTTCATTTTGCTTAGTAGTATTCACAGTCTGCAGATCCCTCAGTGAGATTAACTGCTCACTTTGCTTGGTACCTGGCGTATATGCATAGGCACTCTCATAATGATTCCAAGCCTATTCCAAAGTTGTGCATGAATGTCAATGTGAGGATTGATTCCCAGCAGCTGGATATATTGTATTTTCATCCCCTTTGTTTGCCTAGCAGATACCTGGTCCTGTTGGAAAGGATGTGATGTCTTCAATTTTTTCAAAATCCTCCCAAAAACTTTGTAGATGAATCCTTGTCTATGGATAATTTCCGACAACATCAATCTTTCAAGAGGGATAATCTTCATTGATACCTTTCCAATGTATGGTGGATGCTTTTTAATGAAAATCTCTTTTTGGAGGAGTCATTCAGATGGTTGTGTTGTGTATTAGTGTTTGTGTTGTGAGTTCATTTATGTACAACGAACGTGGTGGTTTTCTATTGGATTGGATTTCGTGTGTGAGCTACATTTTGGAGAATTGTGGTGCTGGGGTCGTGGTTGCCGAGTTGAAGTTGATGCTGATGAAGAAGGAGAAAACTCTTATATCCTTTATAAATTTGTTGAGATTTTTAGTTTGATAACACGTGTTACTATAAAGGGTTTTCCTTTCTTTGTATTTTTATATCAGACACAGGTTATGAGTTGGGGTCGTGGTGGATGGATTCTTTTTGAAGAGATATTGACGATCAAAGTTGAGCTTTTCCCTGAACTTGTATTCCCTTTTTCCTGGGTCGCAAGGACACTTCCATGTTAAGTGTGGGGATATGTTGAGTGTTGAAATGACTTGTTTTTTGGCTGATTTTTGTTGTTTTTGAGAGCTGAATGGTTGATTTTAGGAGATGATTGATTGGTTTAGAAGTGGTTTGAGAGTGTTTTGGATGATATTGATTGTGTTTTGGAATTTCATGATGTTTGTTAGTGGTTCTGTGATGTTCTGATAGGTTCTGATTGGTTCTGTATACCTTCTGTTTTGTTTTGTTTTGGTCTGTTTTGTTCTGATTGTCTTCTGTAAGGAGGGATGGAGTATTGATTGATAAAGATTGAGATATTGTGAAAGCTTATTGAATGGTTTGTGAGAGTATGGAATGGTTTGAGAATGAGTTATGTGGTTTTGATGACCTTCTGTAACCTTTTGTAGGTCTTCTGTAGAGCTTTTGTTCTGTTCTGATCTGTACTGTAGCTGTTCTAGTACTGTTCTGTGACTGTTCTGTATGCTTCTGTATGTGTTCTGATGGATGAGAGTGTAGCTTGGGAAAGTTTTCTAGCCTTGGAAAGAGGTGAATACAAGTGCAAAAGAGCTGAAAGAAGTGAAATAAGTAGCTGCTGAAGACTCAAGTGAAGACTAGAGTGAAGTGACAGTAGTGAGCTATGAAAGGACACTGTAGTGGCTCTGGTGACTCTTCATATCAGACATACCTCTTGGGAGGGGTATCCACGACCTAAGAAGGATTATTGAGAGTGATTTTTGAGAGATTGTATTGAGGATATGATGTATTATTGATGGAGAGAGAGAGAGAGAGAGAGAGTCAGAGATAGCCAATTCTACTGAAACAGAGTGATTGTATATGAGAGATTGAGAGAGAAGACTATGAAGATATTGAAGATGAATACTATGTGATGTATTTCCATTCAAAGATGGTGTATTCCTTTGCTTTCTTTGTTCTATTGATGGATTTTGTGAAGATATTGAAGAATATGGTTGATTCTATCAAATCCGTGGGAGATCTACATGATGCTGCATGAAGATTTGTTGTGCTTGGTGTTATTTTCTTCATTGTGATCATATGAAACATGATAAACAAGCTTGTTGATGTTACAAGATAGATTTTCTTGCAAGAGAATTCCCTTTTCCTTGGTGTTCCTCTTGAGGCTCCACACTGACATTGTCACTTCTATCTTATTGCTTCCACTCTATCTTAGATAGCTAGAAAGCTACCATTTTTCAAGAGGAAAAACATATTGAGCTATGGATCCATTCATATACAAGTATAAAATAACATATGAAAGCTAACACATGATTACAAGAGCTCATAGAAGTACAATAAAACTAATCATAGCTCAACAAAACCATAAAAGTAGTAAAAATCGTACCCATCAATAAGATATCCTAAAGAAGACACAAATCATAGCTGTAACACATACATTTTATATCATACACTCATATAATAAAAGGTAGCAGTAATGCACATAGAATAATATTTCACATAAAAATAAGCTCCAAAACAAAAATTTTAACACATTAAACCATTCCATGCTCCAAGAAATGTATCAAAACATGTCCAAAATACCTCAAAAATATTTGAAACACATTATCAAGATTCATAAATACATTTCAGCATGAAAACAATGAAAAATTATGCAAAACTTGCAAATTCCACAAACACTCAAGATATCCCCACAAATAGTGAAGGATAATCCTTGTGATGCTTGAAAATAGTTGGATAATAGAAACTCCAACACACTAGTTATCATTTACAACTTCATCTACAAACCAAGATCTCTCTTTTATGACCCCAACATGATCTTCAAATCATCATTCTATAATAGTTAATTTAATTACTATTAGAACGTGCATCTAAAACAACCATAAAAGAGAAATGTATTGACCATTAAATAGCAATGCAAAATATTTAATAAATAGAATAAGTGGCAAAGGACTTAAGAGGTTTTCACAATTCTTCCTTCAACTTTTTGATCTTCATGCCCATAGCTTCAAACTCTTAAGTCAAAAGTGGTTTTCAATAACCGGCTTTCATGTGCTCCACATGAAAAATATAGCATAGTACTAGGTGTGGGGTATTGTGGAAGTGGATTTTATTATGTTATTCTAGTTTTCTTAAGTTGGAACGTGTTGTGATGAGGATTGACCTCTTTATTGGTCTCTTTTTTTTGTATTATCATTAATTGATTTTTGGATGTTGTGGGTTGTTGGTGGATGTGTAATTTGGTATGTGGGCCTTTAAATAATAAAATAAAGTGGGGGGTTTGTGATTCGGTATGTATCATGGATGTTGTTATGTGTTTGGTTTGTTTTTTTTGTTGAATTCAATGAATGTGCATCTAACATAGGTATTCAACATTTGAAGTATGCATAGTAGAGTACAAGGTTTATAAGATTATAAGTGAGGCATGGCATAGTTATTGTTGTCCCAAAATATTAAAAATGTCTATGGAATGTACAGAGAAATAATATGTCAAATCCAATAGATGATCTCAACTTAAAGTATGCAATGGAAGGATTTGGCTTTGCCTAGCAAAAAAGTGAAGGTACAATGCATATTCATTCTTTCCAAATTACCATTAGCATTCAACATATAAATATTTTTAATGGCTTAAGTTATCTAAAAAACATCTAATATAGCATTCATTAGGATGGATCAAGCTAATGTTGAATTTGAAGACATTGCACAATTAATGAAAACTATGCTCCATGCATTGGCAATTTAAAAGAAATATGCTCCATGTATTGGAAATTCATATGTTATTACCAATTAGAATTGTTAGATTGAGCATCAAATCCACATTACTTCAAAGTCATATTACATATGTTGTTGATTGTATTATGAATGCTTTAATAAATGAACAATTATAGTGAAGATGGATGATTATGATCAAGCATGGACGAGTGTCTAGAAATCTTTGATATTATGCATGTGTTCCATAGATGATTAAACGTCAAACATACTAAGTAGCCAAGGTGCATCGGTAGAGAAATACGATGAACTATTTTTGGATATGCATCATAATTTGATTATTAACTTCCCAATATGATGGGTAACATAGTACCACTCATGAATGTGCATGCATGCACTTCCCAATATGTTGGGTAACATAGTACCACTCATGAATGTGTGCACCCACATACACATAGAGAGGGAGGGAGGGAACATGAGAGAGAGAGAGAGAGAGAGAGAGAGAGAGAGAGAGAGAGAGAGAGAGAGAGAGAGAGAGAGAGAGAGAGAGAGAGAGAGAGAGAGAGAGAGAGAGAGAGAGAGAGAGAGAGAGAGAGAGAGAGAGAGAGAGAGAGAGAGAGAGAGAGAGAGAGGAAATATATGCTAATGTCTTCTAAGGCCAAAATTGATTAATGAGACAAAACTATGTACAATGTTGATTCAATAAATATCAAAGTGTGACATGCTAAAATATGATTAGTAATATACTATGAAAAGAAGCTAAGGTGATGTTTTAGACAAAATAATGCCCATGTGGGATACAATAGGAGGATCAAGATTACCTATCTAGCTTTGTGGTTGGATGATATATAGATATCTAACTCCACCTAGGTAGGATTGGTGTGGGTATAATATGTCATAAATCATAATGAAATAGCATGGTCTTAGTATTTGGACTAGTGATATTGTGTGAAGATGGGCTACCACCTCTATTCTTTGATATAAATGTAGACATTGATTGAGTAGTGGCGGTCCACCTTCACCTCCAAGCCCTACTATTGTGAACATTTTGCATTCAATTATATTGGAAGGCATGGTGGATAGCAAGTTCACTATATGCAAGAATTCCTTCTACCGGAGTCTATAGCTGCAAGAACCAATTAAAGAATAACTTCTTAGCAAGAGATATCTTTACTGTACACTCATGCCACTCCTCGACGACAAGTGATGTATCTTTTCTTATTGAGTCACTTGTGCCTAGAAAATTTAACAAAAAGCATATTACACCCTCATTGCACCTAGGGTAACACCATAGCCCACCCCCCATGTCACAACCTCAAGACACATCAAGGGTAGAACATCCCAGGTTTGCTAAGACAAACTCTCTCCCTAAGACTAGCACAACACTACAACTTCTCACCTTGAGACATTTTAGGAGCATGTTATGGGAGCACTAGACTGTGCTTGAGAGACTAGAATAATGCAAGATTTGTTACAAGAATTCTAATTGCAAGATAATCCCATGAAGGGGGCACAAGGTACATTGATAACTTAGTAAGATATGGAAAATCCCACAATTCGAGACCGTAGGTATAGACAATAGGGCTCGATAGGTATGAAAGATCCCACAACCTAGGACCCTAGGTATGGATACTAGATATTAGAATTACAAGATCTCCCTCGACAGGGATGAACAAGATACAAGATAGTACTAGAAAATATCTCATACTATGAGATTACAAGGTGACAAGACAACAGGAGTATAATGGAAGATTAGACAAGGCTAGATACCATGACTAGACAAGAACAAGAACTAAAACTCGAAGTTACTTACTCGGAGGTCTCAAATCCTTAAGCTCGCAAGACTGGCACTAGCAAGAGTAAAACACCATATTGGGGAATATTGGAATTTTCCATAATTTTGGGACACGTGGTCAAATCTTTGGATTTATCATAACTTGAGCATTATAACTCCAAATTGAGTGTTCTATAGCTCAATGGATTTCATTTTTCAAGGGCTTTCCAATGATAGGTCAGATAAAATGGTTTTTGATCGAATTGATAGTGCACTATGGGCTGCTTGTTATCGGGTGTCACCTTTTTAGCATTCAAAAAATGGGAATTGGGAGATTCCCAAACTCACTATTATTGTGTTGTAAGGAGCTCTATAGCGGGCCCCTCCTTTTATAGGTGTTGAAGGGTAGCTAAATATCTTCTAGAATGTTTCATGATGATATCATTGATGATGTAAGGGATGATATGGTATATCTTCTAAAAGCTTCTATGATGACATGGCAAGGGTGGATTTGCATGGTTGGCTCAAGGATGTCTGGGGTGTGGATTCATATGGCATGAGCAAGAATTAATCCATGCACTTAATCATAGCATGTCTGTTACATCTCCCCCTCCTCCAATGATGAGTTTCATGAGGAGCAGCTTGGTGGTTTGGTCCAAGTTTTGTTGGATTCCTCTTGTGAAATTTTTTAACTTTGACAGGTGCTCTTTGGAGATATTATGTAGGTTTTCAAGTGTGATCATTGATGTCATATCCTTTTTCTAGTGAACAAGGTATTCCAATTGACACCTCGGGAGATCCTCAAGTCTAAGACATGCTCGACCTCAAATTGTTCATGATCTTCAATCTGGAGAGGTGATGGAGGCTTATATCTCTCCCCCCTCAATGGTGAGCTATGATATGGCTCAAGCAAGGAAACATGGAAGACTAGGTGGATATTCATGGTGCTGGAGAGTTGGAGTCAGTAAGAAACTCAATTAATTTGGGCTACAATAGTGAAGAGCCCAAATCTCTAGTGGTCTACCTTGGTGGAGGGCCTTGTTGTCTAGAGATTATGCCTGAGTAATCATACTTTATCATTGAGTTTGTATGCTAGATGTTGGAGATGATGCTGGCCCGCATAGTGTTTGTACTGAATTCTCAGCCTTTTGGATTTGTTGATTGAGTTATTGATGTATATTTGCTAGAGGTGTTAAGATTTATCTCGAGCTGCAAAATTCTTTACTTGATTGGAGAGATGTACGTCTATCCTTGGATGTTGGCCATACTTTGCAAATAAAGGAGTTTTCTTGGTAGATGCATGGATACTATTATTATAAGCAAACTCTACAAAGGACAAGAGATCAAACCAATCATTCTGATGGTAGTTTATGGTGCAGCGAAGATATTGTTCCAAGACTTGATTTACTTGTTCTGTTTGACCACAATCTATGGATGATTGGTTATGAATAACTTAATTTAGACTCCAAGGAGGTTGGAAAAGGCCCTTCCAAAAACTAGATATGAATTGGGGACCTCGATCGCTAATGTTGTCGCCTAGGAGTCCATATAATCTGAAAATGTATCCGATGAAGATTCTAACGGTAGCTGCATCTGTGATAGTCTTGGTGGTAGGGATGAAATGTGCCATTTTTGTGAACCTATCTACCATAACAATAATAGATTCATATTTTTCTAATTTGGAAAGATCTGTTATGAAATTCATGGAAAAGTAGACCAAGGTCATGCTAAAATGGGCAAGGGTTGCAGGAGGCCATGTGGTTTGCGATGATGAGGTACCTTGGCCCTATTGCAAGTATCACATGATTTTATATATTCCTTAACTTCCTTCCACATCTAGGGCCACCAGAAATCTCTTGAAATAAGCTCTAAGGTCTTGTTAACTCTAAAGTGTCTTGCTTACTAGGGCATCATGGCATTGTTGGAGTACCTGGAGTCTCAAATTTCCTAGAGGAATGTAAAGTAGATCCTTATAGTATAACAATCCATTAGTTTCTTGAAACTCACAAACTTTATTTTCTTTTCCCTCTTGATTTTTTATCTCGACATTACTAGCCAAATCATCAGGTGGTAGGGCTTCATGGATTAACTGGATCAAGGTAGGGTCATCTTGGCGATAACTAGAGATGACTGCTAGAAAGCTAGAGGTGCTCTGGCTTGAGTAGTATTGCTCATTGTTAATTAAAAGCTTTCTCTCCCTTCTTTAGTGCCAAGTAGGTTCTTCTTGATAAAGCATCTAATTGGCATTGTTACCATCTTGGGCGATAAGTGATGACGAAATTAAACCTAGATAAGAAGTTACTCTAGCAGGTTTGTCTTCAATTGAGGATGCGGGTTGTCATAAAGTATTCTAGATTTTTGTTCTGTATAGATGATAACTTTATGGGATGCACCCTCTAGATGATGAGGCCAAGTATCAAAGGCATCTACAATGGCAAGGAGTTATTTATCATGCATGAATATCATAGTTTATCTCTAGAGAGGAGAACTTCCTTGACTGGAATGCCGCTAAATGCATATGACCATCATCTCCATACTAGGACAATATGGCTCCTACAACAAAGTCTGGTGCATTGATCTCCAAGGAAAATGGCTTGGTAGGATCTGGATAGACTAGGATTGGGGTAGTGGTGAAAGCAGTCTTTAGGGTCTGGAAGGCCTTCTGCTTCTGGGATCCATGAGAACTTTGAGTTTCTTGTGAGCCAGGTGAGTGGTGTGACTATCTTTGAGTAATCCTTTATAAATATATTGTAGAAGTTGGCAAAGCCAAGGAAACATTGGACATCTCACACACACATGGGTGTTTGCCAGTCAAGAATAGTCTCAATCTTCTTGGGGTCTATGAAGATTCCTCTCTAGGAGACATTGTACCCCAAGAATTCCACTTTTGTTTGATGGAAAAAAACACTTTTCAAGTTTTGCATATAGTCCTCTTTCTCTGAGATTTTCCAAAACTAATTTTACATGGTGCTCATGCTCCTTTGCATCTTTTGAGAATATCAAGATATTATCCACGTATATAACTACAAAATGATCTAGATGCTCTCAAAAAATATCATTCATCATATGTTGAAACATTGCAGGAGCATCCTGGGGAACCTGAATAAGATACTACATGAGTTCAAAAGAAAGGGTATTATATTTAGTAAAAGTTATAGGATTATACTTATAAAAGGAGTTTTCTAATTACAATTTGAAAAAAAAATTGTAAGTTTTGTAAAGTAAAAGGGGTTATTTTAAGGCCTTATAGCATGTAAAGAAAGCGTATTTCTTAATGTCCTTTGAACACATGTTATATAGATGATTTCTTATAGGTGGACTCCCCGAGAGGAGCATTGGTGAGATCAAATGGCATAACAACATACTCGAAGTGACCATACCTTTTGTGGAAGGTTGTCTTCTATTGGTCTCCTTATGTAATCTGTACAAGATTGTAAGCCCCTCATAGATCAATCTCTATCTTGGCTTTTCCAAGGCATTCCAAGAGCTCTGATATCAAGGGAAAAGGGTATCGATTCTTGACTATTATCTTGTTGAGTCCTAGATGATCCACACACATTTGAAGTGACCTGTCTTTCTTCTTTGCGAACAGTATTGAGGCTCTAGTAGGAGACTTTGAGTGCCTAATAAACCCCTTGGCTAAGTTCTCATAAATGTTCTTGAGTAGTTGAGCTAGTTCATCAGGGGATAGCCTGTAGATGGGTCCAAAAGGTGGTTGAGCCCCCTCATGGAGTTCTATAGCACAATCATATGGTCTATGTTTGGGCAAGAGATCTACATTCTTTTTTTCAAAGACATCTTGTAATGCTTGATACTAGCTTGGAAGCTTGACTGACTCATCCTTACTAGATTCTTGAGCTAGTATATGATATACCATGTAGTTTGACTCATGTGTTGCTATGTGCATAAAGGCTTTGGCTCCTAGATATACCAACTTTCCTTTATTTTCACAATGTGTAATCTTTTGCTTAGCCCAATGGATTTCTAGGTTGTGTTTCTTTAGCCAAGGCATCCCCTGGATGATTGGATTTGTGGGATTGGATATGACATTGAAGTATACATGAGATTTGTGATTGCCAAGAGTTACCCCATGAGTGGTCAGGTTTCCTTGGTAATATCTTTAGATGCTAGAGGTCTTCCATCCATGACTTCAGCTATTGTAGGATTGGTCTTTTGGAGTACTCAAATATGGTATCTATTCACAAAGCCATCATCAATCAAGCATTCAAATGCCGTGAAGTCAACCAGGACATTGAGGGAAAAAGGTCTTTCTTGGTTGGTAAGATCATCTAGACTATGACAAGGAAAGTTTCCATGTGTGTGGTTGGGGTCAAGAGACCCTTTCTTATATCAAGGTCTGGTTGTATGGTCTCATTTACAACTAGACATCCTCATTTTCCTGATCGAGGATGGTTGCAACAACTCTTCGGGTTCTTCCCCTCCTATTTGGGAAATTTAGGGTGATGTGTCTAGGGTTTCCACAATATAGACATAGATGATTCTCTCTTAATCTTTGCTTTTATTATGGGATCAAGGACTGGAATTTGTATTATCTATTTGCATCGGTTCAAGCTTGGTTTCTTCTCTGATTGGGAATGGGTTCCACTAGCGAGACCTTAATTCTTCTCACTTTTCTTGCCTCCTCATTGAACTTCTCTGGCAGCATGCTAATATTGGATTCTCTTGTTGGAGTTTGATAAACACACAAAATCATCTTATCACTTCCTCTATTGTTTTGCAAGTCGTTTGGATCTGGTCTTGCATCTCTTGAAGTGTAGGACCTAGATGCATAAGATATACCATTTGAAGTTGCACTTGTCATTCATTCAAGTCTTAAATTTGTTGTTGGAGGTTTTGAAGGGAGGCTGCAATTCTTTCAAGGGTCATCCCATAGTGCTTAGTAGAGCTAAAAAGGAGTCTTGCCAAACTATTATGGGAGCATTAGACTATGCCCAAGAGACTAGAGTAGATGGAAGATTTATTACAATAATTTTGATTACAAGATAATCCTATGTAGGGGCACAAGGTACAATGATAGCTTAACAAGATACAAAAAATCCCACAACCTAGGACCATAGGTATAGACAACAGGACTCGATAGGATATAAAGGATCCCACAACCCCGGACCGTAGGTATGGATACAAGATATCAAAATTATAAGATCTTCCTCAACTATAGGTATAGATACAAGACATAAGAATTACAAGATCTCACTCAACCGGGGATGAACAAAAAAATCCCACAACCCAAGATCATAGGTATGGATACAAGATATCAGAATTACAAGATCTCCCTCGACGGGGATGAACAAGATACAAGATAGTACTGGACAAGATCTCATACTATGAGATTACAAGGTGACAAGACAATAAGAGTATAATGGAAGATAAGACAAGACTAGATACTATGACTAGACAAGAACTAGAATTGGAACTCGAAGCTACTTACTTGGAGGTCTCGACTCCTTGAGCTCCCAAGACTGGCATTGGCAAGACTAAGGAGCTCTATGGTGAGTCCCTCCTTTTATAGTAGGTGTTGGAGGGTAGCTAGAGATATTCTAGAATGTTCCATGATGACATTAGCGATGATGTAGGTGATCATATGGCAGATCTTCTAAAAGGTTCTATGATGACATGGCAAGGGTAGATTTGCATGGTTGGCTCGAGGATGTCCTGTTAAGGGTGCGTTCGCATGGGGTGTGGATTCATATGGCATGAGCAAGAATTAATACGTACGCTTGATCATGGAATGTCTGTGAGGACAAACCCTACCCAACAAAAGTGTCCTTAATTTCCACATTTAGTGTTTGATATGAAATTTGTACAATCCTAAATACACTAGAGAACAACTAGTACAAATCCACAATACTATACCCTGAAAGTGAATCAAGCCTAGATGTAGGAGACAGTTTCCTGACCACATCAACTGGTCTTGGATACCACTTGAAGTAAGCATAAAAAAGTTAACCCATCCCATGTGACAATTCTATAGTTTCCAAAAAGACTATTCATTTTGGGTGCTCTTTGATCCTAAGCAAACCGCACTATGTTTAGCACTACGTTGAGCCATTAGCTTAAAATTTTCAATCTTGGATACATATCAATACTAAGGAAATGGGAAAATAACTACAAGAAAATATATATTGTGACACCAACAAGTAGTACCTTCATCTTCTTTATGCTTTTGAACTAAGGAAATTAGTAAGAACAATAGGAATCATTATAACTACACAATCTAATATATCACACTTCTTTCTTATTTATTATACATGTTCAAATTCATTATTATCACAATAAGATTTTGAAAAAGAAGAAGAAACAATTTATGCTTTTATTTTTAGAAAATAATATTCTTCATACATTCAATTGTCTTCATCATTTTCATTTCTCATCATCTCTCTTAGTGATTATGTTTTTATGAAATTGTCTACCCCTTTCTTTTACAATCACTAACACATTCATTCTCTATCGAAATTGCAAAATAATGATAGAGTTTTATCATTTCTTAATCATGGAGAGACATCCTCCAAAATGAATCTTCTAGCATGAAGAGTCACCAAGGCTATTGTTGTATCATTTTCACAACTCTGCATTGACATTGTCACTTCTATCTTATTGCTTCCACTCTATCTTGGACAACTACAAAGCATCCTAAATTCACCATTTTCAAGAGGAAAAACTGTCTTGAGCTATAGTTCCATCCATATCGAAGTATACAACTACACACAAAAGCTCACACATGATTACAAGAGCTCACAAAAGCACAAGTTGTCATTTACAACATCTTCAAACCAACATCTATGTTTTATGACCCCAACATGATCTTCAAATCATCATTCTATAGTAGCCAAATTCAATTTAGAACTTGGATACCAAGACAACCATAAAAGAGAAATGTATGGAGCACTAATTAAATAGCAATGCAAACTATTTACTAAGTAGAATAATTAGTAAAGGATTTAAGAGGCTATCATAATCCTACCTTCAAATTTTTTATCTTAATGCCCATAACTTTGAACTCTTTAATCAAGAGTGGCTTTCAATAACCTACTTTCATGTGCTCTAGATGAAAAATATTATGGGAGTGGATTTTAGCACTAGTCTTGTAGCAAAAGCCCCATAATTGTGGCTATTTTTATACCTTCTTCAAATTTTCATGTCTCTTTATGTATATATTATCAATGAGATTCTTTTTAGGGATTTGTAGTCAACACAATATAGGGGTTGAAAAATAATACAAAGATGCTTTTTGGTTAACAACGTGTATTTTTCAAGAGGCATCATTAAGGGTGTTTTACAAAAAGATGGTTCAATTTGACAATGTTCTCTATAACTTTCTCAATAAAGTTTTGAACACTCCAAAATGTGGATTTCTTAGTAATGCCATTTTTAAAATCAATCAAATGCATGAAATAAGAGAAATCAAATTTTCTGTCATGGTTATTGACCATGAATTGATCAATCTTATTATTTTTGACAAATGTATGTGAAAGTTGCTATCAAATTAGTGAAATCCTAGGAAATCCTATTTTAGTCAGTTATGTGAATTTAAGACAATTTTGTGGCTCCCTCCCAAGACTAATGTTAATACATTATTCTGGTTTTCTTAAGTTGGAACATGTTGTGATGAGGATTGTACTCTTTGTTGGTTTCTTTTTGTTTTCTATTACCATTATTTTATTTTTGGATGTTGTGGGTTGTTGGTGGGTGTGTAGGTTGGTATTTGGTACTTTTAATAATAAAAGGGGTATGTGTCATGGATATTGTTCTATGTTTGGTCTATTTTTTTGGTTGTATTCAATGAATGTGCATCTAATATAGGTATTTGATGTCCAAAGTAATCATAGCAAAGTACAAGGTTTAAAAGATTATAAGTGAAGTACAACATAGCTATTTTGGTCCCAAAATATAAACAAAGTTGGTGCAATGTACAAATAAATGATACATCAAATGCAACAAATGATCCAAACTTAAAGTATGTAATGGAAGAATTTACCTTTGGCTATGCAACAAATTGAAGGTATAATGCATATTCATCCTTGCCAAGATTACCATCAGCATTCAACTTATAAATATGTTCAATGGCTTAAGTTATCCATTGAAACTCTAGCATTGGATTCATTAGGATAGATCAAGGAATGCTACATTTGAAGATATTGTGCAATTAACATAAAGTATGCTCCATATATTGGTAACTCATATGTAACTATCAATTAGAAGTGTCAGATTGAGCAATCCATATTACATCAAAGCCATATTACATTTATTGTTGATTGTACAATGAATAATTGTAATGAAGTGGAAAAGACACCTATTTTAGAGAGAGAATATTTTAGAAATTCTCTAGCCACACCAGGGGATTATTATTTTGATCATTCATTGAGTAATAGAAATCCTCTTCATCTCCACCGTCTTGTATGTAGTTTCCATGGCTTCCTCCACTCTCTCTCTCTCTCTCTTCTTCTTATCTTTCACTCTCTATTCCCACTCTTCTCTCTCCTTATTCATTTTTTCTCTCCTTTTCAAACTCTCTCTCTCCTCTAAGTCTTATTCCTTACAAGTGGTATCAAAGCTTAGACTTTTCATCCATTTGATTTCTCCATATCCATTTTTCTATTTTACTTTCAAAAATCCAAGGCAACAAGTATATCAATCACATGGCAAGTATTTGCAAGCCTTCTACATGTAGTAGTGATTGTTTTTTAGCCTTGGATAAGTTTTCATCGTGGCTAGGCCACGGATGAATATTCAACCATTTTTACAAGTATTTTGGAGAAAGAAGGCTAACCGGGGTTAATAGAGTTGTAATTTGTCACTACTTTTGAAAGTCAAGGTTTCTCTTTTCCTTTTCTCAAGCTTTCTAATATCTTTCATGGAAGAACTAGTTAAGATCTCTTCTTCTCTCCCAAACCCTTGCATACATAGAGCATTTGATACTTTAATCCACTGCTTTATTCCATTCTTTTCAATGTTATAACCCTTAGTGTTAGTGAGGGGAGATCTTGGCATTTTTTTCAGCAATTAAACTTAAGATAATCTCTACATTGCTTTCTCTAGCCTTTGCCAAGTGAAAACTCAAGAATCATCAACATTTGGGTACTCTTCTTTTTTCTCAAGCTCCTATGTAAACCCTAGACATGGTTGGTATTGCAAGCTTCAAATCTTTAGTGATTCCTTAAAGTAGATACTTCATTTCAACCTAAGGATTCATCTACATCAAGCTTTCTTGAGATATCAAAAACATTGAGCAAGATTGGTAAGATTTCATCAATGGAGTCTTGTGGATTCAAGATTTGGGAAAAATGGTTACAATGCATCAATTTATTGTCTCTTATTCTTACATTTAATTTCAACGCTCTCAAGGAGTGAACATTGATGGTTATTCAAGTTCTAATGGTCACTTGGAAGCATCATCAAGCATTGGGAGCATTCAAGCCATCTTCAACTAGTTGAAAGATGTATTCTTCTTCCATTGTTAATCTCTCTCATTCATCCTTTTTCTGAGCTTTATCCACTTGCTAGGAGAGATCAAAATATTGGAATTCCCATCAAATTTTACTTCAATTCATTGTTAGAATCCAGCTTTTGATCAAAATAGTGAATTTGAATCCTCTTTTATATGGATTCTCAAATTGCCATTTGGCTTGAATCTTACCTAGAAAAGCTTCATTAAGAGTGATTTTATCTCTGTAAAATTTTTTGCTAATCCATAAACCATTTTTAATTCCATTATTGATTTAAAAAACATAAAAGAGAGTAATTTTATTGTATGGACAATGAGCCATTGATCCATGATGGGACCTAAAATGGCCCGACACTGGCTATGGCACTAGCCGGACCTCATGCACACAAGAGATACCCCCACCACATGACCTTGCGGGCTAGGAGCATCTAAGATTCACTATACACTAAATGCTAATGTCGATTCTATGTTTGTGTTAGGTCATAGTCCAACGTTTACCATCCCTTCTCCTTAGAGGGAGATCCCATAACATATAGGCATAGTATCTCGTAGCACAAACATAGGGAAGCACCTCTTGGCTGACTGCCATGGCTCCACTGTGACTCTCCTACACCTTGGGGATTGGCCCCAAGTTGCGTCGCTCGAACATAAAGTACACACGATACAAGCTCCACTCTTTCATTTTGAACGTATTCCAGGAGATACCATGTGTCCTTACCAAAAAATTCCCCAAGAAAACGATCAACTAACCTACAGCTTAGGTCGTCTCCCACAAACATCATATTGGGGAATATGGGACTCTCCCATAAGTTTAGGACACATGGTCAAATCTTTGGATTTGTCATAACTTGAACACTATAACTCCAAATTGAGCACTATATAGCTCAATAGATTCCATTTTTCAAGCGCTTTCCAATGATAGGTCACATCATATGGTTTTGAGAAACTTATGGGCATGTTATCTGGGTGCCACCTTTTTAGTATTCAAGAAATGGGAATTGGGAGATTCCCAAACTAATATTGTGTTCACACTCAAGCGTAGGTCATCATAACGGAAAACATAATTATCAATCAGTTCTTTGTATTCTAATACCATGGTTGATATGCACATGCAAAAGTGGATGATCCTAATGTGTTCAAACATAATTATCAATCAAAAACGTGTTGTGCACAATCAGGCTTTCCAATGCTCATTTACTAACTAGTTGCAGTGATGTAAGGATAGCACCGAGATAATGCTCATCCTACTATCCTCTTAATTAAAATACAACAAACCCTATATCATGATATGCATCAGCAAAATCAGCAATAAAAAGTACCCAAATCGCATCATTCAAACACCCCATCCCCTACTTTTAAGTATTGCTTCCATTGCATAGGTGTGTAAGAGTTCATTTTGGCATGTTTTGATGTATGTAAAGTGATAAATCATGAACTTTGACAAAGAGATAGGGCAAGCTGAGACTAGACCTCATACTTCACCACTACCATACATTCACAAATACTCATTATATTTTTCTTTATTTTTATGAAGCATATTTCTATTTTTTTCCTTATTTTTCTTTATTTTTATGCATTCATTTGTTAATAATCACTATTGTTTTCTAATTTTTTCTATACCAATCATTTTAGCATACTGAAATTCAATTCTATTTTCTATTTTTTTCCATATGAACACATTTCACCCACCCGAAATGACAAAACCATCATTTTACCCTTAAAAACCGCATTTTGGGCTTTGCGGAATTTGAATAGCGCATGTAAATCATTATGAAATCAGAATTTTTTGATAAAAAACCATTAAACATTATGCAAACAACAATCAAACAATTTTTTATCACATAAGAACATTTCCATCATAAAATGTCAAAAAACATTTATTTCCTTCATTAAAAATAGTCATGCCGTGTTTCTATGAAACCCGAGACGCATTCAATGACTACATGACTAGCAAATGGAGCCTCCATTTCTCTCAATTCCATGCTACACATCAATCTTCAGCATCTCCATTAATCTTCACCATCATTTTCTTCAATCTCCTTTCCGATTCCTCCTTCAAAGTAGTACGCATGAACAACCCATAGAGGGGAGAGAGAGAGAGGAGAGAGAAATACTGATTTCTGATCTGTCAATCCTGACAGCCATTGGAGGAGCGGCGAGTGGCGATGGAAGGTGAAGAAAGAGTGTAGAAAATGTATGTAATCACTCTAGGGGGTATATAGAAGTGATCATTACCCCTTCTCCCTCCAAATCACATCATGTGCAGCAGGCACCTCCATCTTTTTTTCCTCACGAAAACAAAACGCCCCCTCCTCCCCGCATTCCTTAAATTTTGGGGGCTGGGAGACCCCAAGGGTCACCCCCCTTGGCCTTACAAGTCCCTTTCACACTAAACTTCTTTGGTCTTGGCCTTGGGCACTCGCGTTCTCACGTCTAGCGCATCCGATTTTAGATTTGTAAATTTCTACTCCACCGTCTTGCCTAGATTTCCGGTCCCCAACAAATAAAAAGAATGTACCCTTGACATACACATATATCATTAATTACTCAAGGGAAAATGGAAAAAACTCGAAAAGGGGGACGAAACCACCTGGAATGGCCACAAGAAGCTCCTCCGTAGCAAAGGCTCCCTCTAGTGACTTCATCAACCTATATGATGCAATCACTAAAACAAAAAACTATTAAATGTACCTGCACCAAACAGACATATGGCCCTCTTTTACTAATAAAATCAAACATTAAAACCTTAAAGAAACTGGTCCTCTTGGCCTAATGAGATCAAATAGACCAGCTCATATACATCCCTCTGTAGAAGAAGGTAGATATATGAAAATACGCTCTAGTCCAAGGGGGAAAATGGGGCTCTAAGCCCTAAACTAAATGCATCAAGTTTTGACCCATCCTTCCTACATATATAGCAAGAGGTGTACGCATAACATGTCGTTTGATCAACCTACGGGTCCAAGATAATAGTGGTAGATGGGTCTCGGCCACTTTGTGCATTACCCATATCAACCATTGTATGCCATATAACACATGGTCTGATAAAATTCCCCACAAACAACCAGGTCCTATCTCATTATCAATAGCAACATCCTGACTAAGACCACAATTGAAGAAGAGGTCCTCTTCATAAGCAAAATTGGCTAATGAATCCACAAACTAATTCGAAGAACGTGGGATTAGCTGAAGAGAGACTCCCTCAAATTCATCAAGTAGGCTTATAGCAGTTCGATGATACATGCGTAGGATAGGATTTCGGACTGTTTATGTCTCATTTAGTTGATTTAAGATCAGATGGGAATCCCCTTTTACTAACAACCACAAAATACCACCTTTCTTGGCAATATTCATTCCTATAATCAAGGCTTTATACTCCGCCATGTTGTTAATGAATCCTACCCTAAGATAAACAACTAATTTCATTGTAACTCTACGTCGAGGATCTTGGATAACTACTCCAAATCTCCCTTGATTATGAGGGCCCCTGGACGCTCCATCAAAGTATAATGTATACGTCCACCATGGGTTTACATAGCCAGCCATCAAGAACTCCCTATTCGTAATTATGATAGTCAAAATTTAACATACTTAGAGGATGAACTGATGGCTCCATCCCACCTTCTTCGTTAAACTCAATAGGGATGCTTGTCAGAATTTGTAAACAGTGATGGTAGAAAAATTGATTTTCCACACAAATGTACCATCTTCTTGCTCAATCACTTTGTATCCTTTGGTCCACCAGATAAGCTTCCCCTGATTGTATCTTTGCTCTAGATATGGGTACTCCAAATAAGGGATTAACCACCCCATCAACCAATTTAAGCTCTTCTACAGGTCTCAGATCAACCCCAACATGGACCTGCAATCCATTTAGTGCATTAGCATACTTAGAAATAATAAGGTTTAATCTTATTAAGATTAACCTTATTTTTGAATTCCACTCCCTGTAGATCGACTAATAAAGCTGTGGATTTATTTTTACCAATCTGAACTACCTTGTAAGGGACATCCCATGTAGGTTCCAGCTTTCCTGGAAATAGCTCCCTATGCGCATCATAATATAGAACTAACTGTCCTTTTTTAAAGGTATATTTCTTCGCTTTTAGATCATGCAACTGCTTCATCCAACACTAAGCTACTTCCTGGTGCAACAAACTCTGCAATTTGAGCTCATCCAAGTGGGCTAGAGTCGTAAACCGCTCAAATAGGGCATCTTCATCACCCAAAGAATGATTGATTGCGAATCTTGTGGTCGGAAACTCAATCTCTAAGGGCAAGACACACTCCTCCCCATAAACTAATTTGAATGGGGTGTGGCTAGTGGCTTTTTTAAACGTCGTGTTATATGCCCACACCACCACATACAATTTTGTATCCCAGTTCCGTTTCTTTTCGGAGACTATCTTTGACAGGATACCCACAAGCTGCTTATTGGTGCTTTCAACTTGTTCGTTTTCCTGCGGGTTATAAGGAGTCATATTGTTATGCTTAATTCTCCAACTTCAGTCACGGAACTTTAATCAACTTATTTAAAAAGTGAGTTCCATAGTCCAATACTATTTCCTTTGGCGAAACGAAATGGTAGATGATCTGCTCAAGTAGAAAACTAGCAGTCTCTTTTGCATTGTCCTGCCTCGTTGCCCATGCTTCTGACCACTTTGTGAAGTAATCAATGGCTACTATAATGTATCTCTTCTGAGTAGTAGATGACAGAGTAATAGGGCTCACAAAGCTGATACCCCACGTCTCAAATGGAAGGATAGCCATAATAGGCGTAAGTGGTCGCTTCCTATTCTCCCTACTATCATGTCTTTGACATGTATCGCATCGCTTAACATACTCAAATGAATCCTAGAAGATGGATGCGAACACCGATATTTAGCTCTTAAAGGCTTTTGTGCCATCAACCGCCTAGCAAAGTGCCCCCCCATAAGCAGAGTCATGCCACTCTTCCAAGATAAATGGAACCTCATCAAGCATCACACATCAGCGATAGATATCATCAATCCCATGCTGATATAGTGTTTTTGCGATCAAGGAAATTTTCAATGCATGCTATTTAATTTTCCTCTTCTCGGATTTTGATAAAGTAGCTCCAGTCTCTCCTATAGATAGATAGTGTGTTATAGCAACATACTAGGAGGGAATAGACGTCGTGTATCAATCTTAAACAATGTTTCCATGTCACTTCCTTCAACCAAGACCTCTTTTGGCTCTCCGAAATCCACAAGACATTCTACAATGCCCTGTAGCTTCAGTAACTTGCTCTTGATCTTGTAATTAAACTCCTACAGAGTGATTAACCACTTTACTAAATGATCAAGCGGATGTAACTTGTTCAGCAACAATTGAAGCCCTTTCGCCTTCGTATAAAAAACCACATTCTCATAGAGAATGTAGTGCCTGAACCTTTTTTTTGCAAATACCATCTCAAGGCATAACTTCTCCATATAACACAATATTAGTGAGTTTGGGAATCTCCCAATTCCCTTTTTTTGAATACTAAAAAGGTGGCACACGGATAACATGTCCATAAGTTTCTAAAAACCATATGATGTGACCTACCATTGGAAAGTGCTTGAAAAATGGAATCTATAGAGCTATAGAGCGCTCGATTTGGAGTTATAATATTCAAGCTATGACAAATCCAAATATTTGACCACATGTCCCAAACTAATGGAAAATTTCCATATTCCCCAATATGGTGTTATATAGGTGTAGTTAATTTTCGATATAAGAACTCGTTCATTTTCTGAGTTTTGTAAGCAAGTGGCATGTACCTTCCCTGCACTGCTTCTTTTAGCTTATCCCAAGTGATTGTGCTTTCCATGACTGCTTGGTCTTTACACCATTGCTTCCACCAAAGCCTAGCTTTGCCAGTGAGTTTGAGCTTGGCAATCATAGCCTGGTTTTTGCAGGTGCTATTCCTGTTACACTGAAGTAATCCTCCATGGATTCAATCCATACTTTGGCATCAGCTTCAATAGTCTTCCCTTTCCCATGGAATTCTGGTGGTTTGATTTGTTTGAGAAGAAACTTCTTCTCTTATGCCTCTATCAGGCTTAATGCAGGAGTAGAATTTTGATTCTACATTTGGGGTTGTATCTGGTTTCAATTTAAACTTTTGTATTAAGATTGCATTTACACATCTCATCACAACTTATCTCAATGCACAAATTATTTTTTTCATCAATACTATGCAACAAATCAAATAGTCATAAAATTCTTATTTATCCATAAAGAAGCATAAGCCTCAAGTACAATTATTCGGGCATAGATAGAGATAAGTTGGGATGATTTTCCTTTCGAGAGATAAATCAACACCAGGTTAGTAATTCCCTATTGGATTCAGCTACGGGAATGGAATAATAATATGGGTTTGGGGAATGCATTCTCAAAGAAGCGGTAAGTCGTGGGAATTTTAGGAAATCCTTGTTTTTGATAGCCATGACGTTTGTTTCGCCCCTTTACTTTAATTCTATCTATTGGCAAGACTTTGACTACCTCCTCATAGATGTAGCGAGTCTATTCTACCTGGCATCTGATGTGTAAGATCGAGTTCACATGTGCCTCATGGAAGATGAATAACTTGATAATCTTCAAGTCCTCCAACAATTTTAGCCTCTTCAGATTGTTTTGAAGATAGGAAAGCCAGTTGGCATCTATGTAACAGAAACCTATGCTCCAAGTCCAACACCTTTCCTCATACAACAGTTAAGGGTTGTAGAGCCAATCCAAGATCCCCATCATGTCTATTCTTCTGCAATAACTTGAAGAGTTCAACAGTCTTGAACATGATATGGAATATGAGGAACCTACTCCATGCCTCATAGGTCTAGAAGTAGCAACAATCCAGAAGTGAATAAAAGAAGAAAGGCTTTCTAATGAAACATCACTTCACTCTTCCTAATTATTCTTACCTTGATTGTTTTATTCATTGGTTCGCTCTGATACCAACTGTAATGTGTCCATCCTTGACACGCTTTAGTAGTCCCTGATCTAAAAGATGATGCCTGGCACTCCCATGGAATGTCACAGGGTTTGTCAGATAGTGAATCCCAAGTCTACTCCGCAATGAAGTGTATTGGCCAACCCTGTTAGGATCAACTTGAATCCTTCTAGGTTTCTAATAGTCAAGTCATGCTACAACCTTCTAGCATCAGCGGTCTTTTGCATAGAGCATCTAAACCAAGACGGACTCATATCACACTTGGTTCGAAGAGAGGCCCCAATCGATCCCATCCCTACTCTCATAGTGCCTGCCACTCCCACAATCATATCCACACGAAGCTCCACGTCCAAAGTGGATGCTAGAAAACTCATGGCCTAGGTACATTACTTTGGTAATAAGGAAATGGCCCAAGGAATGGGAGAGGGTATCCCCATAACAAGAACTAAAAGATTGGTAGCACACTAGTAGAGATGTTGAGTCTAGGCAGGATCCCAAGAGGCAGAAGGGGGAAACCTCCACAACCTCCATTCCCACAATAGAGCTACCGCCTACAAACTATGACAAATACATTAAGGAGGTTCTCTCACAGTTGGAGAAGGCAAAAGAAGATAAGACGATAGTTGTGGTGGCTGAACTAGAGGTAGAAAAGGAGGCCATGACTATGTCCCAATTAGAGAAAACTCGCCAAGTAACCATGTGCCAAAGGGAGATAAGTGTAATGAAGGAGCAACTGCAAGCCAAGGACGAAGCAGAAACCAATTGACAGGCAACCCCTAGTGAGCCTGCAATGCCATAATGATGAGCTCATAGAGCTCTATGAGGCCCTGTAAGGGGAGATGGAAAAGGTCCATAAAGCCATAGAAGATTTAGAGGTGGCAAGAGAGGAAAGGGCATGTAGGTACCAAAAAGAGATAGAGAATTTGAAAAAAGAGGCAACCTCAAAGCACGAGGAGCAACAGAGGCTCAAAAGAGAGATTGAAGATCAAGGGTAGAGGTTGATGATACTGGCTCAAAGGCAATGAGAAAGCCTTGAGGAAATGAAGAAGAGAGTAGAGGGCTGGGTGAACCATAATGAGGGAAGAGTCAAAGCTTTGGCACATCATCTGGCTTAGGTGGAAAAGGACAAAGTGCTAGTTGAGAGTAGGGTAGAGGCTGTCCAAGTGAGTTTTGAAGCCAAGAAATGCACCTTCCTCAAAAAAAAAGTATGAGCTAGGGTTCTACCTACATTCTCTAAGGTCAATATTTCATCATGGCTTGAATGTTGAGAAGCCTCCCACTTCTTCGGGACCACCCTGTTGTAGGATGAACCCGTTGGGGGTTCCACCCACCCACTTCCCTTGGTAGCTTTAGTTTTCTACTTACCTAAGGCACATTAGTGGTAACACATACAAGCAGCTTCCTTAATTAACCTGTTATAATCACATATTCCTTCACGTAATTTTATGCACTGACATGAAAACACTTCCGAGAGGCTCCCTAGAAGTAAACTTTATATTAACATTTCAGGTGATATACAAGTCCCATCCAAAAGGACAATTCCCACAATCCGTGAGGATGCGTCTTATTTCCTCCAAGTTTTTGCCCTTGTACTAGTAATAGGGCCTTGAGAATCTATCTTGAGTCACGTAGATTGTTTGAGTAGGACTCGGAGGTAGGGAATTTATAGCCAAAGCCCCCTTGGCATCCAAGCGTCCTCCTATGTTCAAACTAATCCACGGAGAGACCTCTCATGGTGGGTTCAGTCCATGTTCCCATCACGGTTATTTCAAACCCCCTTGGATAGGGTTTCCAGCCAGCTGGGGGTGTTTTGGCGCACCCTCCATGAATTGAACCTGATTCATTATACCAGTTTCTTATGAGAGCTTGGGTCAAACAATCCTTTCAAAGACAGTGCTCCTAGAATTACAAGCATAAACAATAATGTGGATGAGTGCTCAGAACACATGCTAGGGTGGAGTTTCCTTTTTGAACGGTTAGCATTCAACCATCAGATTTTTCTTGCCTTAGAGAGATTAGCCATGATGTGTTTGCATCGAATCTTTGGAATTATCATCCATATCTCTCATGCATTAGAGGTATTCTAGGTACAGGTCCTCCTACTCCTGGATGAGTAATCTATGCTTCATCCCTCCATTATCCTTGTAATAGGAATTGCAATTTTCCTTTAATAGGCACTACCCTCCCATTATTATCCCCACGAAACCCTACCCCAATCCTCTAGGATTTAGAGTTTTTGCATAAGTCGAGTATTGTCATCCTAGATCATTCTAGGCCCTATTTAGGGTCCCTCCTATTCTCATTATCCTACTCCTTTGTTTTCCCTTGCGGAAGTCGTTATCAACTACCTTATGTGTGATAGAGATAACTCTACCATGATTTGGATGACCACCATTGTCCTGGGGTTTTATTTCACCACGATAGCAACCCTAGTTTGCTATGAATGGTCACATGTTTGTGGCACTATGCTCTCCCTGAGTGTGGAAGGAGAACTCAGTAGTTCAATGGGTCGGTTCTTCGACAATGTTTCCACCGTTTTCATGGTTGGATCACAATTATCGCTCTAAGGTTTATCTATTGATAGGGAATCCTAGGGAATAACCTAAGTGAGTTTCCCTTCTTACCTGGACAATTCTAAATATCCATGTTGTTACCTCAGGCAGATTGGAGCTTGAATATCTTTCAAGTATTCTCTATCATAGATACATTTTTTTATGACTCAATGAATGCAATTATTCTAATTTATGCACATTGCAATCATGGGGTAAAATGCAATTTTATGGAAAAAGAGAAACACTTTTATCCCTTGAATTCCTTCCTCTCCACAAGGAAGCAGAAATTGAATACACTACTTATGTAAGTGAAGAGGAATTTATCTCTTTTTCTCATGCAATGAAGCAAGAATTTATTGCTTTCATGGATGCATCTATTTCTTGCCAAAACGGATGCACATATTTCTTTATTAACTAAGATACTTAAGGATCCTGCCTTACAATCATCCAATGCAACTTTCCTAGTGTAGGTTTCCTTCAAAAATATCTTTGATGTAAAACATCAATCCCTACCATTCCTTATAATTTTTCTACGCATTCGAGTGCACCCATCTTTCAATTCCTTTTACCTCCCAAATGTACCAATTCTAGTGTATAAATTTAATGCTCTATGAACAAAATCAATAAAATCCTTAATTTCTATATGCACCAATGCAAAGTCTATTATGCAAATTGTTCATTCCATAACATGCCTTAGTGCAATATAAACACACTTCCCAACATGATTTTAATGCAACATAATTGGTGGTTGGTTACCATAAATTTTTGCATGAATACAATTCTATGACTTGTCATTAGAAAAGGCACAAGGAGTGGCTAGATTTGTGGTTAAACTTGATGAAAGTGAGATTCTAAAACGTACAAAACTAGAGAAGTTCTCTATTATCTTGTTGAATAGAGCACTTTCATCAGATCATTACAATCACTCAATGTCATTCAGTGTTTAATCAGAACACAACATCTACTGGCTAGGAGCATTCGAAGTACATACAAGGGATTTTGATATATTATATTGGATTTTTCATCGAACATGAATACTTGATGTTATTAAGAGACAACAAGCAAGAGAAGAGCTATTTGTTGAAGGATTTGGGAACTATAAGATTGAGTGGCACGTAGCTGGTTACTTAAAGACACTTAAATGTATGTACAATGTATCAAAGGGAGCCAACTCTAGATCTCCTTGCCTATATTGCATGTCCCCAGCTAGAGAGTTGAACTCAAGCAATTGGAATAGAGATCCCTCTAGGCACAACAAGGATTCAATGTTTAAGCCAGTCCTAGATATTCCTTTAGTGAATGCCCATATCTGTACACTTCATGCACTTTGTAAGATAATTGAAAAGCTTGTTCATCTTTATATAGGATTTTCATGGAAGTTGAAGCCATTATTAGCTAGAACAGATGCTATAACAAAGATTGAAAAAGTCTTATCTACAATTGGTTTGCATGGTGGTAATGTTGTTATTGAACCAGATCTTCAAAAGTCTAAGGATGGCAATTGTGTCCCCACAAAGCCATCTATTGGTGGAGTGAAGGCTAGAAGGTTCCTAAACTTTCTTGGGAGACTTGGTAATATAAACTCTAGGAATGGTGGCTCAACTATTAGATACAATCAATGGAAGTGCCTACATAATGCAGTTAAGGATCATGCTGATAATGGACAAGCTCGGACATAGAAAAGTCAATGTTTGGGAAACACTAGACAAAGTATTCTTTTATTGTGATAAAACAGAGTGGAATGATGATGATCTTAAAGACTTCAAAAAACAATTGAACCTTTTTAAAAAGGCAATGACAGAAGCTTGGGGTAATCAACACTTCACTCACTATATGGTAAGAAGTTTGCATATGTATGTCTCTTGATTGTCTGACTCATATAGGGTTTTCTAATTGAATTTCTTTATTTGTTAATTATGCAGTATATTTTATACAACCATGCTCCGTATTTTATCAAGAAATATGGATCTCTATCTATTTGGTCAACCCAAGGTATGGAAAAATCACATTATCAAGCAATAACAAAATACTTTAGATACACAAGACATGGAGGTGGAAGATACAAAGCAAACATTTTATTAGAGGTCTTTCAATGGTTCTATAGACAAATTTGGCACAAATTCAAGCTCAAAGACACAATCACATCATGTAATACATCATCTTTGGCAAGGACTATATCCACTATTACCCAAAGAAGAAAAGAGGGATATTTAAACTCTTGTGCAAAGAAAATATATTTTGAATGGTTACAAACTAGACAAAGAGATGGAAAAATATGGGTTTCAAGAAACCCTTAACATCTTTTAGTCTGACTCTGTCGTTGCAGAAGAGTCTTTAGTTTTAGGTAATTCACTGGGTCCTCTAAGGGAATCTTTTGTTTCATCCCACTCGATGAGACCTCTACATTTCAAGAAATCTTGTTTCCTATAGCCTGGAAGGAGCTTCAAATTCTTAGCATCTCATACATGGGAGAGCAAATAAGAGGTAAGAACTCCAAAGTATCCTGCCCTAGATCCACTGTATCTAGGCATGAAGCCAAAAACTCTTATAGCTTCTTCCTTCTCCACCAAAATTATATTGTCCGAATCTTTATTGAAAGCTTGGGATCCAATCACCTTGGATATAGCTTTCAAAGCCATTATTGGTAAGCTTGGAGAGCTTGAGAACCTGCTACGATAAATTGCAACTGTTTAAATATTTAAGCTTCCAATATAATGACCAAGGCCTTGACTTTTGCCAAGCTTCAATAGCCTTGAGCCCTTGGCTCTTCCAAGAAAGTTGTCTGCATCTTCAATTTCTATCTGCACAATAAACCACAATAGTATAAGATGTCAGTAGATAAATATAAAAAAATATTTGTGTATAATGCATAACGTACTCTAATATAAATCACAATGGATATCTTAGAATTATCTTTCATACCTTAGGGTTTTCATCTTCTTCAAGAAGACTATCATCATATATATTTATTGAACTTTTTGGTTTCTCCTCTAATGGAGTCTTCAGTTTCTCTTCATACCCCATCTTATCAATACCAAGTCTCTATTGAATTTGTAAGTACTCTTCCTCTAAAGGTATCCCCCCCTTTTCATATTCCACGATTTGATTAATACAAGAATGCAAGGCTACAGAACTGTCTTGAAAATTTTCTCTCTCAACATCAAGAGTTGCTAGCAATTTCTCTTCATAACCTATAAATTTTTTATAATTTTGACCCCATGCAGCAAGGATTGCCAAGCACTAATCTTCTCTGAGATAAAAAATTGTGTTGAATATCATTTAGCAATACATATCTCTTTTTGTTGATGAGATAACTGGGAAATGTTGGGACACATTTAAGAGGACCTTTTTCAATCTCTGCACTCAACTCTATCTCCTTTTCTTCCACTTTTGTAATGTTCTCACTTTTAAACAAAGCAACATCAAATCCCTACACTAACTGATTCTCAATATCCTCTCGAAACATTTCACCCTACTCTTCAACTTCCTTGTCTTTGCATGCAATATCCTCCATCTTCTTCTCTTGTATTGTATCTGAAGAACAACTATCCATATATTGAAGATATACAAGAAATCCAACATCCTTTTGTGCAAGAAGACATTGTTGCTAATTCTGATGAAAAGGGCAATCTGCTTTCCACTTCTTGAATTCTTCATTAATAAGACTAAACCTTGTTAGCAAAGTTGTTATTGCAGCATTAAAAGCTTCCATTACATCACTATAATGAACAAATCCCTCAATTCCTAGGCCTTCCACATGTCTATCATAAAACACCTTAAAATCCTTCAGTTTATCTTCAAGATCCTTCAAAAGCTCTTGCAAATCAAAGGGAACATTGAGCATATCTTTGATGTAAATAAATCGAGATGAATTTCCAATCGCATGAAGAAAATTAAATAGCTTTTCATCACAGGTGACCTCCAGATCCTCCTCCTCCATTCCCTCTAAAGAAAACTTCCTTTTAGTCATCTTGATTACTCACAAAAGAAAATCCAGAAAACAAAAATAAGGGTCATAATATACAAATCCACATTTGCTCATATGTAGTAGACTAAAGAAAGATTGCTAAGAAAATTTAGGAATTACAAGATGAAAGAAATGAATTAAAACTTTATCTAATAGAGAAAGCATGAAATTCCAAGTCTCATCGATCAAACTTTGTTTAACATTTTCGACTCATGAAACACAAAAACAATGATTCAGACTGCCTCAGAGTTCATAAAATCGTGTTTCACACGTTACTTATTAAAAAAACTTGACGAATTCGTATTTTATACATTCAAAAATTTTGAACACAACAATGCCTAAAGAACATCAAAACCCCATCATTTTAAATGTTTACTAGACCAATATTGCTAGAAAAAAAAGTAAAAACATTACAAAATTTCTAAGTCCCTTATGAATTTTTCTCCTTTTAAACCAACTAACATCTTCAATGCCTCGAAATTCAGGATTGCAAAGAAAAATATTAAGAAAAGTGTGATACTTGATATTTGCAAGCCTTGCTCCTGAGAATAAATGGTTTCTTGTAAGCATATGCTTGGTTTGGCTTATGATGCTTACAAGATAAAAAGCTGGTCGAAGACAAGACAAGATACGTGAAAGAAATAGTAACCAAAACCTGAACATGAGTGTCCATATATACATGCCAACGGTCACCGCATGTTTGATAAAAAAGTAAGCTGCACTAATTCAGAGGACATGCGCTTAAAATGAAAAATAAAAATAAAACAACTTGAAAATCAGAGCGATAAAGTACCATCATGTTGAAAAAGTAAGTGACATGTGGCACAACTTCCCTGGCAAAACAGTCTTCAGTCGCACGTGTGAAATTAACTACGCATTTCAGCTGCCACACGTATAAACCAACATCGTTATAAACCGATTTTTGAACTGCAAAATAATTTTTTTGAAGAGAAACCCCTCCCTATGCTCAACCACACCAACACACCGCTAATTTACAGTACAAAATTATTCTTCCACGCAAGGGTACGAAAGAAGGTTTCATCGATAGCATACGCATTCAACACTCAAGGATATAAGTTTTTTTCTTAAATATGAGTAAGTTTTGAATCACTTGAACACTTCTACTAAATCATCCCCAAAAATTCCAAATGCATGAAACACAATGGGTGCTAGGTTTCTCTTGTCCACATGAGGCCTCCTCGTGTTTCATACAACTAAGGCCTACAAGTTTTTGTTGTAATGTGGGTACTAGGTTTCTCTTGTCCATTAAAGCCATCCTCACATTTTATGCTTTTAACTTCATGCAGGTTATAGAACTTTGAATCTCTTTTAAGTTTCATAAGTTATAGAGCTTCAAGCTCCAAGTAAATAACTAAGTTGAAATGAAAAAATCATTTAATTTTTCAAATGCATGTGTGCTATTGGAAAAACATACACTACAAAGGCAAAATTTAAAAAAATATATCAATCAAGAGGGATAAAGATGTTTTAGGGTAAATAATTTTGCCCAAAAAGTAGCGTTAAAGCTGAGTTGATTCTCATAGAAGGTTAAAGATGAAGATACCTCGTATAATAGATGAGTTGAATATGACTAGGCCTACCATGTTTGTTATGTGACGTATGAAATGCAAATGGTGTTATGTTCTTTTTTCCGAGTAAGGCCATATCACGTTTCATCCGACTTGGGCCTACATTGTTTCCCTTGTGCCATATGAAACGAGATATGGTGTTGAGTTCCCTGGTCTTCAAGGCCTACTCACATTTCATACATCTTCGGTACTATTTTATTAAAATTGGATTTAGACTTTGTGATTAGTGTTTACCCGCTGCTTCGTAATTGTAGATATATTGATATGAGAGATTAGGGAGATATTTCCTAATTTGTTAGTATTATTTGTTTTTTTTTATGTTTCAAATGGCTAGAACTAAGTTCACTGCAAGGAAGTAGAAAGTTGATCCTAGAGGCCTTGCTTCAGATACATCAGTCCCCCAAGCCTTTTAAACTTTCAAGGAAATCAAATCCAAGAAGAAGGTTCTCACAACATATGAGGTGTCTTAAGGAGATTAGAAGTGTAATGAAGGCTCTGAATAATGCAATTCCAAAGCTATCTTTTTAGAGGCTTATTAGAGAAATCTTTGATAAGCATAGTCTACAGAGTTTTAGATGGACTAGGGAAGGTCTCAACTGTATTTAGGAGGATATAGAGGATTTTTTGATTGAGTTTTTCCAAGATTCTTATATCTATGCGGCTCATGCACATAGGCTTACACTTATGGATAAAGACGTGATTATTCTCAGGAGATTGAGATATAGGTTTTCAAAGGTCCTTGAGCCAGTCCCTCTTTTTGATGTTAAGGCTTTCAATATTTTAAATGTGCCTCCATATAGAAAGAAGAAAAATGATATTGGTTTGAAGGTTGAAGATGTTACACATGAAAAGGACACAAGACAACATGAGAAAGAGGAAAATGTCATAGTAGAGCAAGGAGATAAATGAAGGGAGTTTAAAAGAAAGAAGGAAGAAGAAAAGGAAGCAGAAAAACTCCCATTGTTTGAAGAGGAGTTATCTACCCTTCTTGTTTCTTTCTTTTTACCTGCTGATATTAACAAGAGATGTGATATGGTATTTTTGGACTCTGATTGTGTTCAAATTATCTAGAATAAAGTGAGAGAAGTAAATGAATCGATTCTTCTTGTTGGGATGAGGTAAAGTTTACCAAAATTTGTTTAAACTCATCATATTTTCCTAGCAATAGACTTTCATGTTGATGCTTACTATCTCCATTCCTTTGCTAGGTGTGTAATGCATGAGCTCCCCTTCGATATACAACAAAAGATTGAGGTTCTTGATCCATCCATCTCATACTATACGAGGAGTGAGCTTGATGCAAGCGCTTTTGACCATTGGTTCAATTCAATTGACTTTGAATATTTGGAGCTTCTTCTAATTCCATACAATGAAAAGTAAGTAATTTGATATTTTTTAAAGATTTTATGAGATCTTGTTTCGCTAGGTTATTGAAATATTTTTGTTTTCAGTTCTCATTGGAGCCTAATTGGAATAGACTGTGTGGACAGGCAATGTTTCCTCATCAATTCTATAAAAGGAAGCCATGGAAATGCCAAGTTGTAAGTTATATAATCTAGGGTCTCCTTGATATTTTGATCTTTTTGTTGCAAGTAATCTAAATATTTTGATCTTTCTTTTGTAATAACTCTAAATTTTATTGCATTTTTGGTACAAAGTTTGCAAAAGATTGATAGAAGTGCTAGAGAAAAGGCCTCCCATGCCTTCTGACTTACTTGCAATAATGCAATATCGACAAGTTGCAGTAAGTTCTTGATTAATATGGTTGGAACATACTAAGAAAATTTATTCTAAAAACTACCATAAACAAATTACTCTTGTTGATTGCAGTGTCCTCATCAAGATGATAGTTACTTTTGTGGCTAGAGAGTAATTGTAAATGCCAAAATATTGATTCAATTTATTTATCTCAATGATGATAAACTTATAAAAGTAATGTGAAACATACTAAACTTTAAGATAGAGTTTTATTACAAAATAGTCCATTGTAAAAAATAACAATGAACTAACAATATTTAAATGTATGATAGTCTACAAGGGATTGATGCTATACAAGTGACCACGTTTGGTATATAAGAGCAAAGCTCTTGAAGTACATAATGACCAAGTGTATACAATTGACAAGAAGTGGGGGCTTGGACCTTGAAGGAGAGGAGGTGCATGTAAGTACATCAAGTGAAGCTATGCCTTCAACAACCAAAGCATCAAAGATAGGCAAAAGGATTCCTAGAAAGGATGTTCCTTCTCAAAAAAAGTAGCTTTGCCTTAGATTGTAAGCCCTTGTGTATAAGTCATGGAGATGGCTGACAAAAATTTATACATGTATTTTATATTGATAGTAAAGATATCTTTTCTTCAATATCCTTGCATTGTATATTCTTCTCTCTCCTCGTTGATATCTGTAAAAAAAATGTTACAAATATTTATTAATTAAGAAGTGAAATTAGATATACACCTAGATGAATATAATATGAAATAAAAACTTACTCATTTGTTATTAAGTTGGAACACAAATGAGTATGGTAGTTCAATATCTTCATTCTCTAAATCCATCCTCACTTGATGTAGCATACATGATGATCAAACCTTTAGGATTGCAATAATGTCCTCATTGTACCAAACATCAAGATTCACTATAGGATCTTGGTCTAAAGCGACCAAACTACTGTCAATATAATGTAATTTACTATAATAAAAGCTAAGGATAAAATTTTGAGTAGCAATCATATATTTACAACCTATAGACTCTTGATCTATCTTACATATAATTTTCCCTTCTGTCCTAGTATCCCATCCCTCATCAACAAATTGTATAACATGATCATAAATTAGTCTCTTCATTGAAGGCATAGCCTTTGATTTTCTTATTGTAGCATTAGAAAAGAAGTTAACAAATATATTAATAGGCATGAACAAAGTAAATTTTCTTAGCCTACTTGACACACTAGGTTTTAATGTTCTATGTATCTCAAGAAATATTTTACATCTATAGCCCTCACTAGTAGCTGGACTTGGCAAAGGCCACTCAAAGCTTGAAAAATCTAGCAAAGGAAGGGGGGATATTGATCCCCATTGGCTATGCTACATGGGGGACAATATAAGAATGGTCATAGAAGAATATTCCATTCTTTGCAAGCTTTGTTTTCATTCTACCCTTGTACATCTCTTCTCCAATCAAGCCATGCATCACATCAATCACATCAACAATAAACTCGACCGGTTTCCATTCCTCAAGATTAGAGGGATGGACATCTACAAGACAAATGAACAAATGTTATAACGGAAAACCTTAAACCAAGTTCAAGAAAAAAAAGACTTCAACAATTAAATCCTTACAATTTGGTTTATGCATTGGAAGATTTGAACTTCGAGGTTTCAAATATAGCTCTCTATGCATAAGAACCTCTTTCATGCTATTCTTATTTACTCCAAGCTTGAAATCTCAGATTCTACCCTTCCAAGCAGAGATGAACGAGCTCTCATATCGTCACATTTTCCCACGTTTTTCTTGTTGCATGGTGATCCAACTGCCTTTGCTAATGATTGTAGGAATCCATCTTCCATCTTTTTGGAAAAACACTGATATGGATGTGAATTGGGAGCTTGGACACCTTGTTGAAGGTCAAATTTCTATATCCATAGCCCACACACACACACACACACACACACACACACACACACATACACACACACAAGACTAGGCTACCACGAGAAGGACAAAAGAAAGGAGGGAAAAACATGAGAGGGACAAAAGAAAGGAGGGAAAAAAATATGTGCCAAGCTTTTTACTCATTTGAATTTAGAGTAAACCTGTCATTATCATTAATTTAGACATATCATTAAATAAAAGAGGTCGGGATTATATATCATTAATGCAAAAAATGTCATAATCATGATTATAAGAGCCTAAAAATAGATATTGATAATACAAATTCGTAATATTATTATATATGTATATTTTTGTAAAATAATTTTTTGCCTTTTTAAAAATAGATGATCCGTTACGAAGGCTTTGCTCCTATTGGTCTAGTGCACTCTCTTTCTATCTCCTAAAAGGCATTTTTGAGACCTCAAAACTCCTCTAATGATACCCTATGTACAAGAGAGTGTAGGAAAAGCTATGCCTTCCCAGCCATGGTGAAGTCAATCCACCAAAGCCCTCCACTGTGGCCATTGAAAAAATCTTTGGCTCCATCCTCAATAAGAACTATCAGGCGAGCAACCTCATTAACACCCATAAATCCAAGCTCAATGCCCTCAAGCTCTTGGTCAAGGCCCTTTACCTGTAAGACAAGGCATTTAATGTCTCCAAGAAGGTAGCTTCTCTTTTCTTCTCTCCTCCTAATCTCCCCATCACCTCGGTCCTCGTACTTTGTGAGTGCCTCTTTGTCAATGCAAGATGCCTATTACACATGCTGCTCTCCATCAAAACCATGAAGATGATGTGTGGATAGCACTTCACTCTACTCTTCCCCCCACTGCTCTTCTTAAACCTCCCCGTAAACTTTCATCACTTGTAGTGATGGATGTCACCTAGTCTCACCTTGAGACTAGAAACATGCCAAAGACCACCCCCAACCCTCCCTAAGATCCCATGGAGTAGCCCATTGAAGATGAAGTCCTCTAAAAGGAGGACCAGCTTGACAAAGACACTTCCTAGTACTTGGCCTTTGGCCTCCACCAAACCCCAAACCCACTCGCCCCTTACTACCTCCCATCCTTCCTCTAGTCCCCTCATGATCCCACCTTTTCTGTCAAACCAGATTCAATAGGATGATGCACACAACATAGAGGATGAAGGTGATGTCAATGAGAAATTTTGTGGGTCTGAGTCCACCATGCATGCTAGTGTTAAAGGTGGTAGTAGTTAGTAGCCTTTAAAGTTAGGAGCCACCAATGGCACATTAATGAGCCAATGGTTGTAGGAGTAGTGAAGACCATATGGCATGGTAGATGGGCAGAGAGAATGTTATAGCAGCAGATAGTTGGCTATATAAGGAGGGGAGTGAGGAGATCAAGGGTTGCATAGTCCAAGAGATCAAGGGATCAAGTATCCAAGGGAAATCAGGATTTGAAGAAAAGGGATCCCATGCTCGATTGGTAGATCTTTCATGGTCCATTCAACTAGTCCTTTGATTTCCATCATCAATGCTATCTAATACTAGAGCTATCAGTTGTGTTGTCCTTAGTCACAACATCTAGCGGTAGTGCTACCCTTGTCTTGTATACATCGATTGTTTTGAGTTCATAAAGGTTTTGTGATCCCTCATCGATCCTCCTCAAGAACTGTGTCATCATCACTTTTTGTCTCTGTTGAGATAGTTGTATTGTTTTCATATAGCAATAGGCATTTGGGATTGTTCTGTTGAGTATAATTTGGTATCTAATTTCATGGTTGTGACTATGTGACTATGTCAAGCTCTGTAGGATGTTGACTATAGAGTAGGATGTCAGTGTCCACATGTGTCAACTCTGAGTATGATTGCATTCTACTCTGTGGCGGTAGTTCTTGGATCCTATCACAATGCCATGCAATTCTCCTAAGGGATGGCTCTATCCATATGTGCACTTCCATTGTGAAGCCTGATGGCGATCTAGATAGAATCTAGATGAAGAGTTTAAGGTTAGTTGAAAGAACTTTGATTGGGTAAAAGATAAATGATCATGGTTTTGAGGGGTCTTTCTTTTATAGGCCTAGAAGGTGGTCAACTCAACCTAATCGATATATCTATTAAGCTTTGCTAATTGGCTAGGGAATATTCTCTTTAGTGTGCCTCAAGTTGCCACCAACTTAACTACTCTATCTAACCACAATGGCCACTTTTTTTCCCTTTGGTCACATGGACCTCATTTGACATACAAGTCAACACCCAACCAATGTCTCAAGCTCACATATGACTTCTTCTCACAATGGGGGACCTTATAATTTTGAGAAACATGGATCATTGGTAGCACCTTTCAAGGGTGGAGCAATGGGCATATCTAATAGAATATATACAATAGGCAACATTCCTATGACTTCCACTTGAAGGTTCTATGATCACATAGAAAACAACGATAAATATAAACATGAATCTCAGCCTAAACCTCAAGTATTAAATTAAAAAAGAGAAACTATATAAATCATGGATTATCAAAACAAAGAAAGGAAGGCGTACCTTTGTTCTTTTGAGAAATGGCTTCCCTTGTGGTGTTGTAGGAGCTCTCACACTTTGGATTCTCTCTCTCTCTCTCTCTCTCTCTCTCTCTCTCTCTCTGAGCAAGTGTTTTACTAGTGTGTTTTTGTTTGATTTATTACCTTGCTTTCTATTTTTAGAAAGAAAAGGCCCAAATTCCACATGATGAAAATTGTGTTAAATTTTTTTGCATCAAAGTTGTACATTATGCATGTCTATAGTTGCATACAATTGTGTCTCAAATAACATATTTTGTCTACAATATTAAACGAGCTATTGAACACTGATGGTAAACACGCATGTGAATGTGCATCTACCGATTGCCTCTATGCTTCTATGCAATTGTAGTAGTGAATGAAGTGTATTGAGTCTATGATGACTAAGTCAATGACTCAATGTCAAATAATACCTTGAGTCGATGATGAATTCATAGTCTCAATGTTGAGCATAGGATTGTAATCCTAGATCTAGTTTTAGATTCAATTTGTGTTGAGTCTAGGACTTGGCCCTTGACTTGATGCTAAATAGAGCATGGAGTCTAGGTCATCTTAGTCCTATACTAATTATAGTGCCCTAGACTCAAAGCACTCAATAAGTCTTTATCTTAGACTTAATGTTAGATAATGCACTAAGCCTAGGACTAAGTCTTAGGCTCAATGTTGAATATCGGACTTAGTCTTAGACTTAACGCTTGTGTTTTGGTCTAAGACAAAGTCCTACTCTCAATGTAGTGTATTGACTCTATGGCTAAGTCAATGACTCAATATCGAATAATATGTTGAGTTGAGGATAAACTCATAGTCTCGGTGTCGAATCTAGGACTTATTCCTAGACTTAATATAAAATGTTGAGTCTAAGACCAAGTTCTAGACTAGCATATATTGTCCATCAATTATGTAATGATTAATTTAAATAAATAAATAATAAAAGTTATTAATTAAATAGTTGAGATAATTATTTTAGTAACTAAGTACTTAATTGATTAAATTAATTCATAAGTTAATTATTGACTAATTTAATTAATAATATTCTTATTTAATAAATGAATTAACAAAAAAATCTAATCTAATAACTTAAATAAATAACCAAATAAATAACCAAATAAATAAATAAATAAAATACTTTACTAATTGAAATGATTAGTTTTCAATAGCTAATAAATAACCATATAATCAATGGATTATGTAACTATGTAATTATAAGTAATTAACAAAATAATTAATTCACTAAGTAACTACATATCTAATTAATAAAGTAGTGAAAAATAAATTAATTAAGAGGCCCAAAATTGGTTATTAAGTTGATAAACTACAAGCTAAAGTAATACTTGGGTAGCAATGATCATACATTCATGGTAGTAGTGTTCTACAAGGCAACAATGTTTTGGGTGTCATTTTGATAGTGGCAACAATATTGATAACTTTAGGGCATTCTCTCTCTCTCTCTCTCTCTCTCTCTCTCTCTCTCTCTCTCTCTCTCTCTCTCTCTCTCTCTCTCTCTCTCTCTCTCTCTCTCTCTCTCTCTCTCTCTCTCTCTCTCTCTCTCTGTGTTTGCACCATGAGATAGTCTTGAGTTTGAGGGTATGTGTCTCCTTCCACACACACACACACACACACACACACACACACACACACACACACACATAGAAGAAGAAGAAGAAGAAGAAGAAGAAGAAGAAGAAGAAGAAGAAGAAGAAGAAGGGAAGGACATTAAACACTCCTAGAACTAAAAATATAAAAAAATAATTTTGAAAATAAATTAAGAACTTAGTGGCATAAATTTCAGTGTTATAATGAGGTTATGACTTATGAAATCAAGCTTTTCGAAAATGATCTTATTAAAGAAGAGAACAATGATGAAAGAGAAAAGAGAGAGGAGTGGCCATCAATAAAATGAAAATTTCCCTAACTACTAGAGACAAAAGGATAATTAATTAGGTGGCCCCATTCTCCCCTTTGAGCTAGTTAGACTTTGATTAAGAAGTTAATCAAAAGAAAAATGATCCTTTTAGTTTCATTTTGGGTCCTAATGGAAATAAATCACTTTTAACACACAAAAAATGTAATTATGAAATAGAAGTTTAGTTCGCAACATCTAAATTGTCTAGGTTACTCCAAGTGCATCACAGCTTAAAGAGTATCGATAAAACTCCTAAACACACAAAGCTACCAGGACTGATTAATGCATATTTTATGAAGTCACACACTCTTGTGTCATCACATGGAATGGTTAGGCATATCTATTAACTCTACACCCAAGGGGGACTTGATAAGGAGGATCCATCTTACTTGATCATCATAAAAGTAAAACCAAAAGCAATAATCAACTCCATCAAGAAGAAATCAATGAATCAATTGAATCTAACCACAAATAACTATTAGCAAGAGAATAAATTAAAAGACATAATCCACAAATACATAGTCTAGGGACGCTTCATGAGCACCTTGCCTATAGGAATACCTCCTAACATATACAAAAATACATTGACTAGTTAATGTGCATTTTTTGGAATCACCCACTAGTGGTATCATCTACATACACACTAACAAATGTCATCCCCTAAAAGAGTTGAGTATCTTCATCACCTCTCTTCCCTAAGGGAGAATAATCCAAAACAATCATTCCCTTGAGAATAATACCTTTGATCTCATTGAGAAATCAACAAGGGAGAACCATTTAAGGCCATCATCACCTAGATGACACATAACCTCTTGTCCAGTAATACCTCCTAGAGAAAGAAACAATATGTTCAAAGACATAAGTTAACTACAAATGATAACACATGTTTAAAGCCATAAGTTGACTACAAGCCATAACACAATGTATTGGATGAAAGAGAGATATCTCCCACCTCCTCAGGACTGCATCAATTTCCTTGCACATGTTGTGAAGAGGTGAACCTACAACCAATAGCGAATTGTAAGAGGCGAAGAATCAGTCAATTAGTGTCTGATAGGAGGTGCCATCATGTTAATGCACCCCTTCCTCGTGGCCATGCATGTAAACAAATGGACCAAAAACCAATGCAAGGAAACCCCTCACATGGCCCAATTGATGCCAGGGGGCATATCTCACGGTGGATTCCGTAAACTTTGTTGACCGGGGCTCATACAAAAAGTGGATTCTTTGTGCGAGAAGTTGATGGGGACGCCTATCCTTTTGGGGCGTTTTATTAATTTAGTGTGTACATGGGTGATTCCATAGCGGGTGATTCCGCAAAATACATATTAAATTAATAAACGTTTATGAGTTTAGAGTGCGCACTCGTATTAAATTAAGGTTAGGATTGATTTCTAACCAGTTGATTTATTTATGTAGCTGAAGACTGCTAGGTATTCACTTTTGTCGGTTTAATTGTATTATTTTACTAACGATTGTGAATACTTCAGTTGATGTGTAGAGATAGCAGCAGTGGCGGAGGAAAGCATTGGAGGATAGCGTGTATTCGAGTTATCACTTATATTTTGATGGGCGCATACCTTAGGCATGCCAACCTATATTTTGTCGCGCCTATTTATTGAAGCGTTGGATATTTATTTATTATTTTGTATGCGCATGGGCGCACGATTATGATATTTGTATTTGGACATTGTATTGGGTACGCCTGACTCCTTGGGCGCCCGGCCACTAGCTTTATTTCTATTTTGTGCTAAAGCAAACTCAAAAGCCAAAAGCGTGCTATTTTGTAATTTGGGTTATTATTTGAGCTTGAAGATGATTAATACATAAAGTACATGCTTTGTGGAGCGCTCACACAAGGCATGGGGGGAGATTGCACCCAATTGGTCTCTTGTTCATGTCGTGCATGCTTTTTACCTTGAGTTTTGTGCAAAAAAGTAGAGTTCTTTTGTTCTTGGGGACCTTCCGGCATTCACTACGCGAGCATACAGCATCCAATCTGCGCATCAGTGGTATCAGAGCGAAGCTGAGATCGAGAGCTTCCAATCGCTACCCCCCTAAAATTCACGACTTGGAGAAGAGGATGTAGGATACACAAAGAGCAACCACAATCTGAAGATCTTATCCGACGTACCATCGATGCAACTCTTGAAGCTCAATCCATCCGCAAAGAAACAAAGATAAGTAAAATAAATTTCAAATTTCGTACTTTCAATGGCACTCGAGATGGAAAAACTGTTCTTGCATTCATTAGTCAGTTTGATGATTACTTTCATGAGGAAACATACGCTGAAAAAGATAAAATCAAGTGTGTCACTAATCATTTAGTGGATAAAGCATCTCTTTGGTGGACCGTGGTTCATAAGAGTATAGATTGTCCCACTACCTGGGAGAGTTTCAAGAAGAAGTTTATGCAGAATTTCCTTCCTCCACAATTTCATGAAAAAGCCATAAAGCAATGGGACCTTCTTTAGCAAAGAGATCATGAGCCTATTCCTCAGTACACCGAACGCTTTTGGAATGTATTACTCCAGGTATACATGCTTGAAGACGTACCTAAAGCGACTCACAAGCGCAAGTATATGTCTGGATTACTTGGGCATTACTACGCTGAAGTCAATATGTTCAAGCCTGCAACTCTTGAAGATGCAATTTCTTTAGCTCATGACACTGAAGACAAGCTTCGAGGAAGAGACAAGCGTCCACAACAATTTCAAGCAAATGGTAACTATGGATCTAAGCAATTCAATTCAAATTTTAGAAGATTTAATCAAGGTCGATTTCCTTCATCATCTTTCCGTAAGTCCTGGGCAAAACCACCTGCTTTACCATCGAATACCAACCAAAACCCCAAGCCAACTTCACAGCCAATCCTAATATTCTTAGACTTCTTGCCATTGCAAACAATGTATCTAAAGCCAAACCTATAGTGTGTTATAAATGCCACCAACCTGGACATCTAGCAGCCAATTGCCAATCGAAGAAGCCACCTGTCCATATTAACTATCTTGGAGTAATGAAACATGAAGAACATGAAGAAATGCATGACTTTATGGAAGATAAAGACGATATTACTACTCCTTCGGATACTTTACCAGGTATGCCAACTCCACATTCTTTATTGACAATGAAATGTTTAATGCATGGAAAAGAAAAGATTATTTTGCATGATGATGGTAGTACTTATGATTTTATTTTTGCAAAGTTAGTGAAAGAATTGAAATTACAAACTGTTCCTACGCATTATCGCATTAAAGCAACATTCTTAGGCACAAGGTATAATGGGACACAAGAGGTGCATGATTTAGAAATTCAAATTGGTGAATATATTGAAAGAATGAATTTTCTAGTTGTACCATTACAGTCCAGTGATATTATTTTAGGTATGCCTTGGTGTCATCAGCATAACCCTGATATAGATTATTCCACGCAATCAATTAATATTCATTTTCAAGGAAAACATATTACATTGTATGGTATGCATGCATCTAATGCTTTTCCACTGCTTTCTCATACTCAAGCTAAACGTGCATTACGCAAAAATAGCAAATCTTATCTAATTTGGATGAATAAACTGCAAGCTAAAGAAAAACATATGCACCTTAGGCATAAAGAATTCCTTGCACAATTTAAAGACTGTTTTGCAGAAGATCTACCACCTGGTTTACCTCCTTCACGTCCTGAAGACCACAAAATAGATTTAATTCCTAGTACACAACCACCTTGTAAAGCACCATATAGGCATAACCAGATAGAGCAAAATGAAATTCAAAATCAAGTTGAGGAATTACTAAATAGAGGATTGATTAGACCTAGTAGTTCTCCATTTGGTGCACCTGTTTTGTTGGTAAAGAAGAATAATAATACTTATCATATGTGCATTGACTATCGTGCTTTAAATAAGATTACAGTAAAGAATAGATATCCAATTCCTAGAGTTGATGATCTTATGGATAAACTACAAGGTTATGCCATATTTAGTAAAATAGATCTTAAATCTGGTTATCATCAGGTGAGATTAGATAAGTCTGACGTATTCAAGACTGCATTTAGAACACAATTTGGTCATTATGAATTTTTAGTGATGCCTTTTGGATTGACTAATGCACCTGCTACATTTAGTAGAATGATGAACCGTATATTTTTAAAATATCAGCATTGTGTTATTGTATTCTTTGATGATATCTTGGTGTTTAGTAAAAATGAGAAAGAATATTATGAGCATCTGTCATTGGTTTTCAAGTTGTTGAAAGATAATCAATTGTATGCTAATCCGAAAAAGAGTGAGTTCTTTCAAATAGAAATTGAATATTTAGGTCATATTGTGTCATCAGATGGTATTAAGGTTGACCCTAAGAAGATAGAAGCAATATTGAACTGGCCTATACCTAAAAATGTGCATGAGTTATGATCTTTTCTAGGTCTTGCTAGTTTTTACAAGAAATTTGCGCAAAATTTTTCATTACTGGCTTTGCCTTTGACTAAACTTTTAAAGAAAGGTATTGTTTATCATTGGTCTGATAATCAACAGAAATCCTTTGACTTATTGAAACATGCATTAACCCATGCTCCTGTATTACAACTGCCTGATTTTAATAGACCATTCTTTTTAGTGGTTACTGATGCTAGCGGATCTGGAATAGGAGCCGTACTTATGCAAGATAATCATCCCATAGCCTGTTCTAGTTGTAAACTGAAACCCTCCGAACTTAAATATTCCACATATGATAAAGAATTATTAGCTGTGGTACAAGCTTTAAGACAATAGAAACATTACTTGATGGGTTCTGAGTTTATGATTAAGACTGATCAACAAAGTATTAGACATTTACTTAGCCAACCTCAAATAACTGACCAACATATCAAATGGGCAGCTTTTATTCAGAGTTTTCATCCCATTATTCAATATCAACCAGGTAAAGAAAATGTAGTGGCCGATGCATTAAGTAAAAGACCCACCATTCATAATATCTATGTTATATCATTTGATTCTTTAACTCCTATGAAAGATACTTATCATCAGGACATTACTTTTTATACTGATTGGAATAAATTAGTTGGAAATAACTGGATTCCTATTGATTCATTGTCTTATAATGATGGATTCATGTTTTATGAAAAGAGATTATGTGTTACAGTTCCATTTAGATATTTTGTTTTGAATGAGATTCATTGTCCTCCATATCAAGGTCATAGAGGTATCATATCTACTTTGCATACATTGATTGAAGATTTTTATTGGCCACATATGGACACTGATGTATCTAACTTTGTTTCTGAATGTCTGATTTGTCAAAGAGTTAAGAGACATCATGGTAAACAGTATGGATTACTTATGCCTCTATCTATTCCATCAAGACCATGGGAACAAATTTCTATGGATTTTATTACTGGTTTACCTAATACTAAAGCTAACCATGACATAATTTGGACTGTAGTAGACAGGTTTAGTAAACAAGCATATTTCATTCCATGTAAGAAAACTTTAACAGCATCTCAAGCAGCACAATTGTTTTTGAAAACTGTTTTCACTAATCATGAATTACCAAAAGTTATTATTTCTGATCGTAATTCTAGATTTTGTAACAACTTTTGGATTACTTTGTTTGCTAACCTAGGAACACAAATTTATTTCTCATCTGCATTTCATCCTAAAACTAATGGACAAACAGAAGCCACTAACAGTACTATTCTAGATCTTTTACGTGCTTACACTATTTCTAAACCATAGACATGGGACATACATTTGCATTTACTACAGTTTGCATATAGCAATACACCACACACATCTACAAAGAAAGCACCGTTTGAAGTGATTTATGGTTATAGATTGTCTACACCTGTTGCATCTTTATCAAATAGAATTCAGAGTGATGATGATATTGCTACTATGCACGCTACTATTTTTGATGAGGTTAAAGATATGCATGCCAAAGCCTAGCAATCATATACCAAATAAGCAAATAAGAAAAAACAAGCAATGAATTTCAAAGTTGATGACTATGTTTGGTTGAGAATAGAAAAACGTAGATTACAAAGTGTAGATAAACACCCAGTTGTGAAATTAGCACCTAGATTCTATGGACCATTTAAGATCATTCATAAAATCAATGACAATGCATTCAAGTTAGAATTACCACCTCACTGGAAAATTCACAACACATTTCACATTAGTTTATTACGACCCTTTAGAGGCCAATTACCTGTACACCCTGTTTACGAAAACCCACCTTTGTTAGATGAAGAGACTGAAATACTTGAACCTGAAGCTATCATAGATACAGACTTTATGACCACTAGAACTGGCCGAAGATATTCTAGATATCTAGTCAAATTTAAAAACCATCTTGTAGAGGAATCCCAATGGATGCACGCTAGAGACTTAAATGCTTTCCCCACTCTGTTAGCTCCACATTGAGCTAATAGCAATTGAGGTCAATTGCTATCCCACCCCGGGGGTACGATGCCAGGGGGCATATCTCATGGTGGATTCCGTGCCACGGTGGATTCCGTGAGGTTTAACGGTGGATTCCGTAAACTTTGTTGACCGGGGCTCATACACAAAGTGGATTCTTTGTGCGAGAAGTTGATGGGGACGCCTATCCTTTTGGGGTGTTTCATTAATTTAATGTGTACATGGGTGATTCCATAGCGGGTGATTCCGCAAAATACATATTAAATTAATAAACGTTTATGAGTTTAGAGTGTGCATTCGTAATAAATTAAGGTTAGGATTGATTTCTAACCAGTTGATTTATTTATATAGCTGAAGACTGCTAGGTATTCACTTTTGTCGGTTTAATTGTATTATTTTACTAACGATTGTGAATACTTCAGTTGATGTGTAGAGATAGTAGCAGTGGCGGAGGATAGCGTGTATTCGAGTTATCACTTATATTTTGATGGGCGCATACCTTAGGCATGGCGCCTATATTTTGTCGCGCCTATTTATTGAGGCATTGGATATTTATTTATTATTTTGTATACGCATGGGCGCACGATTATGATATTTGTATTTGGACATTGTATTGGGTATGCCTGACTCCTTGTGCGCCCACCCATTAGCTTTATTTCTATTTGTGCTAAAGCAAACTCAAAAGCCAAAAGCGTGCTATTTTGTAATTTGGGCTATTATTTGAGCTTGAAGATGATTAATACATAAAATACATGCTTTGTGGAGCACCCACACAAGGCATGGGGGGAGATTGCACCCAATTGGTCTCTTGTTCATGTCGTGCATGCTTTTTACCTTGAGTTTTGTGCAAAAAAGTAGAGTTCTTTTGTTCTTGGGGACCTTCCGGCATTCACTACGCGAGCATACGGCATCCGATCTGCGCACCACCAATGCCGAAGAAGATGGGCCGAATGGGTGACCTTGTGTATGTTCTTCATTGAAACACACAAGCACCGTCCAATAAATAGTCTCTTGCAACGGGCACAAACCCAAGAAATGGACACTTGATTAGAAGATAACATCCCTTGGCTCTCAACCAAATATGAGGTTTCTCCAAAAGATTTTCACACTTCAATTTGACCTCTCTCATGTCACTAAATTTAATGGTTTGAAGCTATAGAAAAAGGGAACATATTACTTTTCAAAATTATGTAGGTCAATCGTGAGAGTGAACACTTAGACAACAATGCAAAGGTAGGCCACAAAGAGCCATGATAGTAATGAGGAGGTAATAATTAGATGGGTTTCATATTTTCTTACCATTGTGTGATTGTAGTTAGGGTGCACAAAGAAATCGGACTTTGCAGCCATATATTGTTGTGATTAAATGGAAGGTGTTGGAATCTCTTGTAAGGTCTAAGGAGGGTAATTATAATCTAGCACTTATCTGCACGCCTAGACTCTAGAGGACATCTTAATATCGTATTATTAACCAAGGATAGTAGGACTTTGTGCACGTGAATATAGAGGAAACCCAATGATTCTCTTATTAAGGATCTTACCGAGATGAATGACCTCTGTTCAAAAGGAAACGAAGAATTATACTTGTGTCTGAATTGAATAAGAAGGGGTCCCGATACGCGTTTATTTGAGGAACGTGATGGATCAACCACGAGATTATATGTTTATACCACCACTAATTAATTCAATATTGCAAGGCCAGTGATCCTTATCAATCAAAATGGCGATCGATCATGATCATAAGGTTAATTTAGAGATTGGACAATAAAGAATGATTGCAGGTCTCTTAAGAGGATGTCTCTTGATTCTAAACTTTAAGTCCGATTCGCATATATCACAGTCATGTTGTGGAGCTGGCGGGCTTATAAAAATTGGCCGTTGAGCATTGAGCCGATCGATTGATTCTCCCAGCCTGGCTGAAGCATATTAAACGACTTAAACTTTGGGTATAAAAGCCCCATCATTAATAGAGTGGCAGCTTAGTCCTCCATAACTACATATCTTCATTCTATTGGGTCATAGTGCCTCCATCTCCTTAAGTTAGCTGCTACAGCAAACCGCCATTAGCCTCACATTACAATCATGGTAAGCATTCCATTTATAAGCATAAGCCTTATAATGCCAGGATTGTCAGGCTCTATAGTACATCATTATGGTGAATTCAATTGTGAAATAACATCACAAGAAGTTTTGGGGACTCTTTTCCTTTGTGTTTCCCTATAGTGTTTCATATTATGAGCTTCTGCCTGGGGGGCACTGCATATCTAGCTAGGTGTGGTCCAGGATAGGGGGCAGCTGGTCGGGGCACCTAGCTAGGTGCACCGTCGGGGACAGCGATCCCTCCCCTCCCTCATAGAAGCTGATCTGATGTTGTTGTATGTAATTCACAATGTAGGAATTCTAGTGGGAATTTGTCTGAACTTCTTGTGAGAATTCTAGTGGGGATTTGTCTAATTAAGTTCTTGTGTAAAGCGGTGCTCCCTAGTTCAGGGCTGCTATAATGAATTGCCAGCTTTGACGAGGCATTCTGAATCGATTGCTGGACGAATTTGCAGGTGATGGAACAAGAATTTATGGAATCTCCCCATAATTCTCATGCTTCTGCTGCTGCTACCGATGATATTAATCCTGGTCATGGCAGCTCCATCTCTATAACAAACATTTCCACTGTGTATCCTGCAACTCCAACTGAGAAGCAGACTATGTTTCTGGCATGCTGTGATCTGGTCTGCAGATCCTACCCCTACATCAACAGGATCTTCTTCTATGAGATGGGCTGCAGCAGAAAGGAGACTCGTGCTCATCATGAGGAAGGTAGTGCAGATGATGATGATGATAGCAAATTCGGTCTTGATCAGTTGAGATCAGGTCATGATTATGATTATAATGCGGTGGTGGCATCATTGAAGGAGAGCTTGGGGAGGGTGCTGGTGCAGTACTATCCTCTGGCTGGTCGGCTGTGCATGGGTAAGGATGAGGAGGGAGGGAGGCTGCAGATAGACTGCAGTGACCAAGGGGTGGAGATGGTGGAAGCCACAGCCGACCTCCCATTCTCGCACCTGCAGCGCGACAACTTCCAGTACAGGGGGCTCTTCTGGAAGCTCGCCACCAGATCTGACATGCTCCGCTCCGATTACACTGATCTGCCCATCCTCTCCATCCAGGTAATCACATCATTAATCTCCTCCCCGATCCAAGGTTTAGCTGCCTCTTTGATCAAGTTGCCTAATCCAACCTTAAATTCTTCACTCTTCAATCTTACAATTGGATTGTTATTTTCGATTCCGGATCTGGATTAATACTTAATTGTTTGATCGATTAACGTTGAAAACATGAGATCAAAAGAAATCGATGGCCATTGATGCACTTTAATATATTGTGTAATTAGAACCTTGCAGATTGCAGCCTTAGTAGTCAAGCCTCAACATCAACCAGCTGGACTCTCATGTATTGATTCACTGTAATATATTAGATATATTAGAGCCTTGATTACAGCCTTAGTAGTCAAGCCTCAACATTAACGTCCACTCTCATGTTCAAAAGTAAAATCATGAGGCAATCTCACGTTGACAAATAGCAATAGAACTCATGGCACGAGAATATGAACAATGATAGGAAGCTTTTGAAATGTCGTATGGCTCACACGGAGACAATGATTTCACTTTCCTATTGTCATGAGCTGTGATCAACTTTCGTTATCTTAACAAATCAATTTCATACTTGTTGAGAGTTTTCTTTCGTTATCTTGACAATTCATTTTCGTATTGGTTGAGAGTTCACTTTCTTGACTTTTCATTTCTAGTACAAAAAAAGGACCCACACATATGCATTTGTGCCATAGTGACTATGTTAATTGAAAACATGAATAAAGAGAAATAGAGGCTTATAATTGGGTCTTTCTCACCCTATAGTAAGAGGGGATTAGCAACATAGAAGAGTTGATTAACCAACTTTATACATATATATAATAGGTACACACACACACACACACACACACACACGAGAGAGAGAGAGAGAGAGAGAATATTCATTAAGTCATTGTTACATCTTATATTTTCACTGCTTTATTTTTAATCACAAAGTAAGATGTTTGAACTTCTAGTATTGATCGGGGCATATGGTAGGAAAAAATGCTGGAGTAGTGGAAGCCAAACATAATTGTAGTTAACGTTGGCCTTCAACTGTTTGTCAAATGACCAATATATGTAGAATTCACACATGCATACATATACAAATCTATATATGTAGACCATCCACATACACCTATACATATATCTATAGTAAATACATATGCACACATGTACATAAGAAAAGCCATGTGACTCTTCCAACAACCATCTATGCCACATGGTATGCTAAACTCCAATGAGAGAATTATTCAAATCCTCATTGCATGCATGTACTTGTCAATTGATGCTAAATATCCTACACATCTTTCATTTTGCTAATCGGAGCTTCAATCAACTCAAAGAACTACTTACTTTAGCCCCTATTTTCGTTTGTCCCGATTTTTCAAAATAGTTTACTATCCAATGTGATGCTATTGGGTGAGACATATTAAGGATATGAGTTGATAGAAGGATGCCATATGATAAAATCTCCAAGAATTTTCATTGTAAGGGCCTATGAAAGGATGTCGAGTAGAAAGTAAATGATGATTACTTCATTAAACATAGAATGCATGTTTAATACTATAGTTTATGTGTTGGAATGAGAGTGCTCCATTGAAGAATTCAACGATCTCAATAATGCTTCATCTTATCAATTTAATAGACTAATGTAACTTAAGATTTATCCATCCAACCAAGTGATTTCTCAAGAAAAGAAACCCATCAAGCCATGGGATTTTTGAAATGAGCATTCACCATATATGCAATTAAAGTATTCCTATCAAGCAATGCATGCAATATACAAGACAATTGTCCAAAGGTAGCTAGTACTTCTTTTTCAACAAAGGATGCAAATTATATACACAAGAAAACTTACATGCAAGAGAGCTAGTGTTCGACTACTATCCTTTTCTAATAAGGAAGCACAAGATGGGCTAGCATGGTAAATATGTTAAATCAAAGAAGACCTATTGTGTCCTTGAATACAAATCTTGTATTTGGGAAGTTCATTGTGTGGACACAGTAGTAATTCATGATTCTAAAACTAGTGCATGGCAAAAGTTCATGATTCTCTAAAACTAGTGCATGGCGAAAGTTCATGATTCTCACATGCTTTGCTGCATCACAAATTTTGCATACCATCACTTGCTTTACAACTCAAAGCTTGGTTGTGTGGAGCTTGTGCCCTAAGGGGTATACTACTAAGAGTTGATGTAGTATTCTATGCATTCAAGCTATATCTAAGGCACACGATGGCTGCAAATCTAGAAAAAGCTTTACTTAAATAGGCAATGCATCTCCATCAAGATGCAATATTGCACTCCCCTGCACTTACGGGATTTTGCACGTTGCGAATGGTGAACCCTCTCAGACCATAGTGTATTGTAGTACCTTCCTAGCTTGATATTCATTTGGAAGCACTCATCACGTGATAGAAGGTCACCTTAATACACCTTGAGTTTAGTTGAATTTCACATTATTGGTTTGCTTGCCCTCTATTTTTCCAGGTGACAAAGTTTAAGGATGGCGGGTTGGCAATTGGAGTGTCATTGAGCCATGTGGTGTGCGATGCACAGTCGTTCTACGATTTTGTGAGGAGCTGGGCAGAGAGTTGCAGATTGGGGGATGAATATGAGCCGCGAACGAGCATGCTGCCCAAGCACATGAGGACAGCCCTCAGCATAGAAAACATCGAGAGTTGGGTGCGCAAGCTCATGCCAGACGAATCGCTGCCTAGCAATGGCAGCCTGGCCAAGAGTAGCTGTACTGGAGGTATAATGGAGGAATTGCAGGAGATGAAGCTTAAGTTCCGCATCAATATACATCATCACAGGCCGGGACTCGATGAATTAAAGGGGAATATGGCAGAGAAAGAAGCTGATGCAGTTGGGCCTGTTATGGAGATCAAGCAACAAGCCGAATGCTTAGGAGCTCATGATAAAGAAGAACAGGCCGATTATCAGCAACTGTTGCAGGTCAACGGTAGCTGTGTGAATGGAGAGTCGACGAAGGTAGCTGGCGGCCGGTTGCATTCCAAAGGTGTCGTCGACGGCTCTAGCTGGCCGAGAGCTAGTTATGGTGATGCACCGATAATGGAGAAGCAGCAGGACGAGGAGGATCACCGGGAGCCGGTAAGGGATGAGGAGCTGGTGCAGAGGGTGTTCTGGTTCAGCAGGGAGGCGCTGAAGGAGCTGAAGGAGGAGGCAAACAGGGGATGCGGGCCGGCAGGAGGATACGATCATACTATGGACAGTAGCTCGAACTATAACAGTATTAGTCACATTAAGCCGATGGACGATGATATTCAAAGCAATGGCGATGATAGGAATTGCCAGCAGGCTAGCGATGTCGCTGATAGTGAGCAGCAGGTTAGCGATGGCGATGATAGTGATGAGCAGCAGCCAGCTAGGAATGGTGGTGATAGGAGGCAGCAGGCTAGCGATGGCAATGATAAGAAGCAGCTGCAGAGTGGCATTGGCGATGATGATAGGAATACGTATAAGCTGCAGCAATATGAGCTGAAGAGCCGGCTGGATATGTATAATAAGATCCCGTTCACGACCTTCGAGGCCTTCTGCGCGCACTGGTGGCGGGCCCTCATCAGGGCGAAGCTGGAGGCCGGGCTGGTGGAGGCCCACCAGGAAGTCTTCCTCCTCATCCCGGTCAACGCCCGGATCCGATTCTTGAACCTGCCCGCCTCCTACTTTGGCAACTGCCTTGACGGCGCCATGGCCCGAGCCGCCGCCAGCGCCGTCTCCTGGGCGCCAAGCCTCGCTGCCGTGGCCGGCCTTGTCCGTGCCGCCATCGCCGCCCGCGCCTCCGACCCCACCTCCTTCCTGGCCTACGTGGCCCGCGCCGAGGCCCAGCTCCGGCGGCCCCGAGCCGCCATCCCGCACTTCGACCGCCACGGCCTCTTCCACGTGGTGGACTCCCCGCGCTACTCTGTCTACTGCACTGACTTCGGGTGGGGCCCGCCCTCCGCGGTCCGAGCCGAGGGCTTCCGCTTCGGTGCCGAGGTACAGATCCTCGAAGCTCCCCCCGAACCTGCTGGCCGTCCGGCTGGTTTCCATCTCTTCTGCGCCCTTCCCACTGCCGCCATGATCCGCCTCCAACAAGACCCTTCCTTCGTCCCTTGCTGAGATTCATAACTACATGCATATAACTAGCTCTCATGCATGTGTATATACATACATACATACAAATACACACACACATATATATATATGTATGTATATATATAGCTAGCTGCCATCGTTAGAACACCCTACCATTCTTCACTCGCAAACTCTTAGCCAAGTACCATCACTCACGCACGAGATGAAGCCCTCAATCAAGGTACCAACTTCATGTTCCATATCGTGCCCCCTCTTAGCTAAAGCCACGTTTGAATGCTTCCATGCCCTCTTGCATTCTCGTTTAAAATAGCACCTCTTAGCTAGGAATTCTTAGAGTTCTTACACTCAAACAACATCTTCATGCTTCCATGCCCTCTTGCATTCTCGTTTAAAATAGCACCTCTCTTAGCTAGGAATTAGAGTTCTTATACAAACAACATCTTCATGCTCCAATCCATTCTTAAGTGAGGATCCTCTACATATCCATCAATTTGTACAATTCTTATTTGAAGTAGCATCTCCATGCATCAATGCACCCTTGGCTAGGAATTCTTAGAATCTGTGCACATCTCCACCAACATCCCCATGCTTCAATCCAATCTTACACAAGGGTTTTGTAAGTATCCATCATTGGTAGAACTCCACTCGTCATCACTCCTCGAGAATTACCCCATTGTACATCGATGTACTATATCTTTGTATAATACTTTGAACCTCACATGTGCAAAAGTGCAAGCCATTCTACCTCTAATAGTTCACCTCTCTTTTGCTCACCCTATCACATTTCCATAGACATATACCAAAGCTCTAGGTAGTATTCAACATTCTATTTGCATACAACTTGCAACATCTAATAACCATTAGGAGAAATATGGACTCTCTTTTTTGCCCCTTAAGGGATTTCTCTCACCTCTCTCACTACAACAGAAACGAGGCATAGACGCGCATGTTAGACACGCAAAGTCGAGCATGTCTATCACAGCGTCTATAAGTGTGTGTAAACGTGCGTGTAAATAGACGCGAATTTTGTGTCTATATATCCGCACAAATAGACGCTAATATAGACGCGCCAGCAGACGCACAATTATTTAACCACCTAAAATTAGCAATTCACATAATTAAAAAACCAAACTTAATAATTATTTAACCACCTGAAATTGATTCTTGAGCATGCACATGTGCGCATGATAAAAACCATAGAATTAAGAATACATATTGAATCATTGAATTTAAAAAATAGAGTTAATAATTACTTTTTCATTGCTCTCTAATGAATGGCAGTTCCTCCAGTTGACAAGCCTGATATAAGTAATTAGCGGCAAGCGACAGAAACCTTACAATTAGTAGCAAGCATTGCAATATGTATCTCGTAATTTCTCTACGTACTTGAAGATGATAAAAAATACTTCTTTTTTATTATGGAAAATTCAATTTAGCTATAAAATTGACTATTAATTCTTGAGTATGCACGTGTGCGCATGATAAAAACCATAGAATTAGGAATACACATTGAATCAATAAGCAAATTAAGTATGTTATAGTGAATGATCCATCTCATCTTCAATGAGATCAGCCCTTGCTAAACTATCTACTTCTAGGTCTATGTTACCAAGAGGAAACGAAACAAATAAGTCTATCCCACTATCAGATGTGTTGCTATATTGCTCAATAACTTCATCAATATCATCGACAATTGCATTATTGTCTTCTTCTGTGTTTCCTTAAACATCCTCGCGAGGTTCATCTTGTACTATATCACGCATATCATCCATTATGGTGTCATCATGCACATCATCATTCATTGTTGGATTGTCATCTACTATCTCCATGTCGGTAATATTACCATATATTGGTTTTGAACGATTAGATATAGGGATGACATACCACCATCAGTTATTGTTTACCATTGGATGATACACAACTTGTATTTGAAAAACAAAAGCAAAAAACTTAAGTACTTATTATATTGTGTATATGTATCACATGTATACATATAAAAAAATTAGCCTTTGCATATATACCTGCTCGCATTGTTGAGGTAGTATTAATGTGTCATTCTTGTTTTGGTGAAATTTTGTAGAGTCAATGATTACAAAACCACTTGGATGACGTCTAATTGTGCAATGCTCACCATTTGTTACCACTTCTTTAAACCACTTCACATCCAGTACATATATAAAGAATCGTCTGAAGTCAAGCTTCAGAATATCTTGGATCAAGCCACAATAACCTTTCATGGTACCATTGGCATCCTCGAAGTGAGCAAGGGCACCACAATCTTGGGTATTTCTCTTTTCATCTATACGTTGAGTTCGAAGATGTTTACCCTCACACCAAAGTGCATTGAATAATGTGCACTAGTAGTAAAAGATAAAAGATCAAACATGTCAATTATTTATATAAAATAAAACTTATAGAAACAAATTCATTGATAGTAGGTCTCACCTTTGATAAGCAACCTCATGCGTATTCCCACTCTTCTTGAGATATATTAATTTCCTCCTCTTTTTCCATTCTCTCCATTTCCTCATGTAACCAATCTATATCAATATGACGTGGGAGCGCATTTAGATGATCTGGAAATGAGACATTACGTCCATATCTAGTGTGAAATTCTTGTCTTTCGCTTTTTCTTATTGCCCTTGCTTCATTATATAGTGTCACCCATTTGCTCATTACATCACTATTGAGTACACAAAAACTATTTAACTTACAAAGTTCTTCTTTTGTTAGCACTTTACTCATTCCTTTTCCTTGAGGTACTATAGAGGTCATCCTCAAGTCTTCATCATCTTTCCATAGTCGTGGTTGAGAGGGATCCACTTCAGCAAGATATTCAGAGATATAAACAAGGGATGATTGCACTAACCAACCCTCAACCATGCTTCCCTCAGGCCGTCCTTTTTGCCTCACAAAATCTTTCAAGGTTTTCATGAAGCGCTCAAGAAAAAACATCCACCTTACATGAACTGCCCCACAAAGTGCGATCTCATTAATCAAATGTACGAGTAAATGTAATTGAGTAGTTAAAATGGATCAAGGAAAAATTTCATCCATCAAACAAACCACCTCAACAGATAATACTCAAGCATCTTGCAATGTGTTTGGATCAATTTCCTTCGAGCTCACGTATCTGTCAAGATGTATGATGTGCTTGTTTATTTTTGTGTAGAAATTCAAAGATATATAACGAAAAAATACAATGTATACACACCTCACAAGCTCTCCCATCTTGTAAATGATATCACGTACATCTTTGGATACACAATGGGATATGCTAGTAGGAAGTACGAACTGAATGTAAACAATATTCATAGATCAAATGATTTCTAACTCTTCAATCAAAGGCTCTAAGTAAATGTCCATGTTTTTTACCTTGTGCTTTCCAAGAATCAGAAGGGACAACATTACATGTCCCTTTTTAATTGCCATGGATGGAGGAATATTATAGTTCACCAATACCACTGGCCATACACTGCATGATGTGCTTTTGATGCCAAATGGATTGATTCCATCCATACCCAAACCAAATCTCAAATTTCTTTGCTCTTCTTTGAAAATGGGCCACAAATTATCCATATGTTGCCATGCCGGTGTGTCTACAGGGATCTTCCATTTTCCATCACTTGAACGATGACTAGCATGCCATGACATGAGCTTTCCAATAGACTTACAGTTGAACATAAGTTTTATACGTGGAACAATCAGAAAATGTCGCAAAACCTTACGAGGCACATCCATTGACTTCATCTCCACTTCGTATCTTGATTCGCCACAAACAGGACACTCTCGTGCGAACTCATGAATTCCACGAAATAAGACACAATCATTGACACATGCATGGATCTTGGCATAATCGAGGCCTCCCAGAGATGTCAAGTAATGTCTTGCTTGCTCTCTCTTAGTTGGCAATTTGTTTCCTTTTGGAAGCATTTGTGATAATAACCTACATATATTTTTAAAAGTGAGTTAAAAACCACCAACATATATTTCTGTCTGATTTCAAAATAGAACAATTAATATTATGATTCATAAGCCAAACTGAACTGATACCTACTTCAATAACGCATCCAAATTGACATTACTCCATCCATAAATTGTTTGCAAGTTAAGTATCTCGAGGGACGCACGAAGAACGGAGTACGTACAACCTTCATACAATGGAGTAGATGATGCTACATATAGTGGATCATCTGGCTTCGTAGAGTGACCTTCTCCCTGAACCGATTGCAAAAATAGATGGTGTACCATGTTGTCCAAAGTCTCTACTCTTCTTGAAGACTCTGCCTCCTCGCGTCGACGTTTTGTAGCCTCTCGATGCCCGGGAGGGAGCATCTGAGGATGTGGCACCACATCCTACTCAACCACAAAAGGGAGTTTCATGTACGTTGATATATAATTCCCGTAACATAGACATGCAATCTTAGTGGTAAAAAAAAACAATGAATACCAGTGATTTTTCTCGGTCCCATTCTCCATACAAGCTGAGGTGTGACATTGCAATTCGACGTGCTCGAAAAATACACCCTCGACAATATCACATATGCATTTAATTTTTCGTCGTAGCCATGCATCTCGATTATGAAGACGCAATGTTTCATCCTCACTTGAGGATGTGCTCATTGACTCATCAGCTTGCACCGCACTAGGTGATGACGACGTTGACATGATTAAACCTAATTCATGACAACATCAAAATATTTGTCATTCATATGTTTACATAAGATCTCAATTTTAAATACACAAAAATCATCATAAATACATTTAAACTTATGATAAGAATTCACTATCAAAACTTATCTTAAAAACAAAAAATTATGATAAAGCCCAAATGCGCATCTATATCCGCGTTTAACTATACGTCTATTTTTGTGTCTATGTTCGCGTCTATACTCGTGTCTATCTAAATAATAGACGCGCATATACATGCAAAAATAGACGCACACGTCAAAATTCATACCATACTTAAATCATTTCTTTTCAAATTGCGCCTTTCCTTTCCTGCGTTTTTTGCAGTTCTGAAGCTTGAGTTTAGCCGACATGCAGTCTCTTCATGCCTCACCTCCTCATGACTCACCTCTTCTTTCATTTCAAACACACAATAAGGAAAAAAGAAAAGCCAAGGAGAGGAAGAAAGAGAGAAAAAGAAATAGGAGAACAAGAAGAAGCAGCAAGCAAGCATCAAGGGAGGGTAGCTTACCAAGGAGAGGAAGAAGGAGAAGAAAGAAGCGCCACCACACCCGCCACACCAAACACCCAAGGTGAGTCTCTCTCTCTCTCTCTCTCTCTCTCTCTCTCTCTCTCTTTGTTTCTCTCTTCCTCTCTCTGCTCTTTCTGTGTATTTAGGATTTGTGATTCCATTATGTATTGCATTTTGTAAATCTTGAATGGCGGTCGTCGGCCTAAAATCAGCTGACCGAGCGTGTCTGATAGCATGTCTACATCTCAATATAGACGTAGATATAGACGCAAAAAATGTTTCCTCTCATAGCGTCTGAGGGCGCGTCTTAGTGCGCATGTGCTGGCGCGTGTGCTCTGCAGTGTACACGCGATGATACACGCGCTGCACAGAAGGTTGACCTACAGTCTACACGCGATTATACACATGCATTGACCTAGAATGTGCGTCTAACAGTGCATCTGTGCTGCATCTTAGATGCGCAGATAGACGCGCTGGACAGAAGGTTCACTCTAGAGCGCGTCTGAGGGTGCGTCCATCCTGCAATTTAGACGCGGGGATACACGCGCCAGGTCTCCCAGTTCTGATAGTAAACAATATATTTTTGCAATGATGAATGTGACCAATCCCATGTTTGTGTTTATCAGTTTTCTTATTTAAGAGAAGCATTAGCACTTAAGTGTTATGCTCAATGTCTAAAGAAAGCTCTTTGAAAATGTAGGTAATATATGATTTTTTGTATGCAAATAAATTTATCTTTTTTATGTGTTTTTTTTGCAGATGTCGTATCTTGGTTCATCTAGCAATGACCCGGATGTGGATCGCATGAATGATACATTGGCCTCCTTTAGCAGGGGGTAAATGCATTTTTTAGAGGTTTTCCTATATATATCTAAATGTTTTGCAAATTACCATCGTTGGTAGGACACCTACTCCTAGAGAGGTAGGTTACCATCGAGGCCATAACCGTGCAGCGACATGGCTTCACTTTTATGAGGAGGGTCTCATCACTGAGGACCAATACAACCGAGCCATGAGGATTTGACAGCCAGAGGAGGTATGTTTTTCTTACTTTCCTATTAAAAGTATAGCTAATTATAACTTTTTCTCCACCTTGTCTATGTAAGTAACCCTGATCTTTTGTGTGTGTAGGCGAACCCGGATGTGGAGCATAGCGAGGAGGGGGATAGCGACGCTAGTAGCCATGGTGGTACTAGCGAAGATGTTTCCTCTTCAGATTCGTAGAGGAGCACCATACCTCCTCATGAGGCCTTCTTTTCTTGTATATGTATGATATCTCTTTGAGCCTTCAAAAATTGCGTCTAAATGTGCGGCCACACTTTAGGTCGCAAGCACTTAAACTTTCCTTGTAAATGCTTTTGATATATAATGAATACATGGACTTTTATTTTCAATTCTCGTGCCCGTAAGATACATTGTCTTTTTCCCAAATACACAATCTGATATATGGGAGGGGGGAAAAACTAGTTCTATTTTGCACGTCTATCCGCGCGTCTAAATTGCAGATAATTCGCGTTTATACGCGCGTCTATAATGCAGACTACATGCACTTATACACGCGCTTCATAATTCAAATTTTTTTTAAAAAATAAATATCTTTTTTTAAAAATGACATTTTTAATTTTTCGTTCACGTCTACCAGTGCTTGTAAAAGCGCGTCTACCAGCGTGTCTATATGCGCGTGTATATGTGCGTCTATTGCGTGTCTATTTGTGCGTGTAAATTTGTTGATACATGCGATTATAGACGCGAAATGGTAGACGCGTAAATAGACGGGTGGATAGACGCACTCGTGAGAATTTCTCTATATTCAAAAATTGCGTCTAAATGTGCGTCTATGAGGCCTTTTTGTTGTAGTGCCTCTCTCTAAAAAGAGATTCCAAAATAATATTAGAATAAGAAACATTCTACAATCAAGCAAATCTTGTATTTGTATTTTCAATAGATTTCACCTATTATTTTATTCTCAAACTGTAGGATAAGGTCACTTTTTCTCAAAATCCTCATAACTAAAAAAATACAATTCTATTTTTTATAAAAACGGAGCCAATCATTAATATACAACTCTTTAATGCCCTCATGACTTTTCAACATGAAAATATATTAGAATCATTCCCATTCTTGCTTCTTGAGAGGGCGGAAGTTAAAAAACGATATAAAATGACATACACATCATATTTTAAGATTATTTTTTATCCAAAGACGCCTTTTTGACTCGAGAGTTTCTTTGTAAATTTGTATTGTTTTTGGACAAGTATATGCCTATTTTTTGGCATTTCTTCATTTCCTCTCAAAGCTCTAGTTTTGTTCGAAATTTTGTATACTCTTCTTCTTCCCTCCAGAATATGGTTTCTTGCATACGAATTCTTCTGAAGCAATACTCAGTATTATCTACAACACTCTCTACCCTGCTACAAGCAATCTTAGGAGTGGTTTTGATAGCATTTGCTGAAATCAAATATTCTCTATCTACAACACTCTCTACCCTGCTACAAGCAATCTCCCTCTTCAATACTGTGCTATAAGATATCTTCCTCTTCAACACTTTATACTACAAGCAATTAAGTGATAATGGAGGTATATTTATTTTTTTAATCTCTGTGATGTTATTATTCTTCATAGTTGTTGTTTAATTCTTAAGTGTCAATTGTGAGAGAGAGAGAGAGAGAGAGAGAGAGAGAGAGAGAGAGAGAGAGAGACATACAGAGACAGAGACAGAGAGGGAAAGAGGGAGAAGGGAGGGGGAAAGAGACAGGACTATGTGAGATGAACTATGAAAATAAGTAATAGAGTGATAGAGAGTAAATTAGGGTAGAAGATAAGATGATATTATTATTCTCCACTAGCCAAGCTTCTGTATAAATGTGTTTAAATATATTTGATCAATTCTTCTTCAGGGAGAGAGAGTATATATATATATATATATATAGAATAGGAGATAAGATTAGATGTTGATTAGAGGTAGATCAAAAGCTAAGATTATAGGCAGATTAGGGGTTGATTAGGGTCTATCATGACTAACATCAAGAGAAAGAGACAAGATCCAACTGGGTAAAAAAGAACATAGAGATAGTGAATCAAAGGGGTGTAATTTTGTGATTTGAGCCAATCCAGAATTAGCTGCATGCTATTGGATTGATGCTAACTTGCAGGTCCCAAATATTTAGACATTCTTGCTATTGATTAGAAAATTGGCATCGACTCCTTAGCTTACTATTAATCAAAGGGGTGTAATTGTTTAATGTTAAAATTGGCATATATTTTTATTTACAGAATGCAAGTGCAAGTCTAGACTGAAATAAATGCCATGTTTTTTACTGGAAACTCTTGTATTTCTGTCCATAATGCTCAGCCAATTGAATACTATATCCAAAGTCCTAAGCAAGGATATGGTAAAAAATACATTAAAAAATCGTAAATTCAGGGACATTGTAGATGGTGTCGCAAGTGAACATCTTAGAGATGTGAGCAACTTGTTTACTGCTACAGATACTCAAGGATTATGTGACAAGGTGGGGATGAGTTCTGAGTCATATAGTGTGCTCTATCAACAATTAGCTATAGGATTTAAGCAAGTTTTTAAAAATTAAGCAAGTAATGCCTCTGCCAAAGCCATTTCATGTAAAAAAGGCTCGAAAACAACTAAATGAGAAAGATTTAAAACTAATTGGTGAGCCAACGCATCTGGAAAATACACACATATTGAAGTATGGTTCCAAAGAAGTTGCATTTGTATTGAATGGATCCAACAACTTTGTATTGGATATATGTAGGGTTCAGATTGCTATGGTCATGTTCTACAATATGTCTATAGAAGAATGTAGAGGCAAGCTTAAGTTTGTCCTCAAACTTGATGAGAGTGAGATTATTAAGGGGCAAAAACTTGAACGTGTGAGTATAACACTTATGAATCAAGTATTGGATCCCAACATCGATAAAAATCATCCTTTATACTTCAGTGTACAGTCAGAGAATGAAATATGGTGGCTTGTAGCATTTGAAGTACCAAAGAGGACCATGAAATACTTAAAGTTCTTTTTAACCTCACTAATATACCCAATGTTATTCAACAACAAAATAATGGAGCAATTTTACATATTGAGGGATTCGGGAACTATCAAGTTGAATGGCATCTTGCAAGTGATTTAAAAACATTGAAGTGTATGTTTGGTTTATCAAATGCAGCAAATGCAAAATTTCTGTATATATACTACATGAAAACTAGGAAGAAAGGGAAAGATGAAAAGAAAGAATGTCTTGCCAAGGCAGGACAACAAGGTGCTCCAACACGTAATCAAAAAGTCATGAGAAATGGAATGCTAGTTCCAGTGGATCCAAACTGGCACCCTATTTTGGAAATACCACTAACAAGGGTTCACTTTTGCACATTACATTGTTTGGTTAGAATAATTGAGAAGCTAGTATATGAATATATATGCTTTGCATACAAGATGCAACTTGTGTCAAAAGCTGATACTACATGATGCAAGAAGGTAGAATAAGTTCTCTCTGAAGTTGGATTGCACGGGAGCCAAGTAGAAATAAAAAATGATAAGAAAAAATCGAGAAAAAGAGTGAAAATATCCCTTGTAAACCATGCTTTGGTGGACCCAAGACTAGGAAATTTATATCTCCACCTCGAGATAAGAAAGGCAATATACTTGTAAAACAACTAGAGAAGTATGAAGCATTAAAAAAGTTGCACCTTGTTGTTCCAGATTGGAGCAATGGGGGATGAACGAGGATTGCAAAGGAGAAAGTGTGGATACACTTAGATAGATTAGCAGCTCTCTTACAAAAGTTGAGGTTTTGGGATGGTGATGCCAATACATTTAAAGAGACAGTTGCTAAATTTTATAAGTCCATGGTGGAGGCATGGACTACAAACAATATAATACACTACATGGTCTCTTACAAAAGTTGAGGTTTAGAGATGGTGATGCCAATACATTTAAAGAGACAGTTGCTAAATTTCATAAGTCCATGGCGGAGGCATAGACTACAAATAGTATAACACACTACATGGTCAGTATTGTCACCATTACAAAAAAATATCATCATTTCGAATTAGTTTATGTTACTAATCTCTCTTCTTATGCAACATATATTTAAAGCACATGGTCCATACTTTGCAGATCAAGGAAGTTTGGCAGTATGGTCAACCCAAGGCATGGAATGATCTCATTGGCAAGCTCGATGTGCTTTTCAAAAGGCAACTAATCATGGAGGTGGCATCAATGATTCCAATTCTATGAGACAATTATTATAGTGGTGGTATAGGAGATTAGAGATATGATACGAGGAAAAAGAAAAGAAGTCCAAAACCTATCAAGCAGAATTTATAAGTAGGGCAATATATGAAGTGAGAAAAGAAAGATATGAAAACAGCACAGCTAGACAACGATGAGATGTCTTGCAAATTTTGAAGGTTTGTCACTATGTTTTTCAAAGTCGATTTTGAACTATATTTTTTAATTTTAAAGTTCATTTACACCACAGTAAGTTTAAAAGTTTCGTACTTTAGTCAAGTCTCTCCTTTCATTTTTTTCCATTACTCTTCACTCTACCCTCCATCTTTCTATCCTTCATTATCACAACCATGGCACGTTCCAAGCTTCCTATCAAGTAGGCACCTGCAAGAGTAAGAGCTCGTCACTCTTTCAAATCTAGTGAGCGTACTGTGAGTGATAAAGGTCCCTTGGTGGGCCGACAACAGTGGCCCTACTGCAGCTAATAATGGTGGTGCTACTGTGTCCAACAATGGTGGCCCTAGTGTGGTCAATAATGATGGTTCGCCATTATCTAGAAATGGTGGTCCACGTGCTCCAATTGCTCCACCTCCCACTACTACTCCAATTGGTAATACACATCCTCCAACACATAAGAAGTGAATATGGAGACCAAGCACAGCTGCACTACGTGAGATAAGGAAATTCTAGAAGAGTGCCAATTTGATTATTCCTAAGGCACCATTCTCTGGGTTGGTACAAGAAATACTATAAGATCTGCAATTAGGACATCATCACAAGTTCTTTTCAAGGAACCAGGCAAGGAATGTGGGGCGATGGTCAAGCCAAGCCTTGCTTGCTCTCTAAGAAGCAATTGAAAGTTACTTGATTGATCTAATGGGTGATTCTCAAGTTTTAGCCATTTATGTCCGATCTATCACTATTAAGCCCATAGATATGGTTCGTGTTCGTAGGATCCGTAACAATAAGGATGCATTTAATCTTAATGTCAACAATATGCTTTGAGAAGCTACCTTGTAATTGGATCTATTTTTTTAGCTCAAGTTTGGTTGTAGATTGTAAGGAGCTTGGTTTTGGTTTATCTTTCCAGTAGAACTTCAAGTATTTCATAGTAGTGGTCTACAAAATGGAGCTAAATTTTACCTAGCTCTATTTTACTTAGTGCAATGCAATATCTACCATGTATTTCATGGTTTCGTAATGCCAAATCTGATATTTGATATTCTATTTTTCCATGATTTGCATTGTACGTATTTTCAAGTTTCTAATTTTGAAAGTAGTTTTATTAAGGATAAATTCAATGCGCAATTACACACACATCAATGATCAGTTTTTTACATGGGCCGATGCACTATATCTTTACTGTATTTAGCAATTTGACAACACTATATATCCTTTATGTGATATTCCATTTGACCCATGACTCATTGTTTGTGAATTTTTAAGTTTACAATATTTCACGTAGTTTGGTTGACAACACATTTACTATGCAGTTGCGCACACTTGGTGCAGTGGTGAGTTTTTATGTTATCAGTGAAGTATAATCCAGTTAATGCATGTTCAAAAAATGATTGAACCGTCAATTTTATAAATCAAAATCTGGTGAAACTTCACCTACATGTCGGACATCATAAAAACTCATGGATATTAAAAATTTGGCCCCATCAAAAGTCATTGGGGCACTTGTCTGGAGGCTCGTGTTTGGGGCCTTGAATCCCCAGACACTAGCCTCCGGTCAAGGCCCCAAACGCCAGCCTCCGGACAGGTGTCTTAGAGACTTCTAATGAGGCCTTTTTTTTTGTAGTTGATGTACCCTAAAGGAGTCCACATATAAAATTTCATGTCAATCGGATCACTAGTCATATTTTTCCAAAGCCTAGATACATTAATTCAAGTTTAAGGGTTCTTTGAAAGTTTTGCTATAAGTTTAAAGTTTCATCTCATTTTACACATTTCACTTTTGAGTTTTGGGTTTTTTCTCCTAGAAGACATGGCACACACCAAGCAAGCAGCTCACAGACACCCCCTAGAAATCCTATGCAGAGGCCACCTCCCTCAGCTCCACCACCAGCACCACACTAGCATCGCAAGCGTCGATGGAAGCTAGGCATAGTGTCTCTTTGTGAGATCCGCCATTACCAAAAGACCGCACACCTCCTGATACCAAAGGCTCCATTCCAGAAGCTAGTGCGTGAGATTATGGACGGTATACTCATTAAGAACAATAGGAGGCACTTCCCAGATGGAACACGCTTGCAACAACCCGATCACTGGACTGCCCAAGCCCTCCTCGCACTACAGGAAGCTGCCAAAGCTTACGTCATCAAATTGTTCGAAGACTCGGTCTATGCAGCAGTACATGCAAGGAGAGTCATGTCACCAATAGGGATTTGCGGATAGTGAGGTTCTTCCAATGATGGAAGGATAGTCCTCGGGGAGATCAACAACGATAGGGGTGTACTACCAAAACATATATGGAATGTAGCTTCCAAATAGATTTTGTAAAACCCTAGTTGTAATGGATCCCATGTAAAATGTTATGAATATGAATACAATTTTTTTAACGCATCTTATTTTTGTTTATTCGCTTGTTATTTGTTTTATTTATATCTTTGAGTTATTGTTACATGTGTTTGAATGAATACATGTTGCACACAAACTCGATAAAGCACTACGTATTAAATTTAGGATACGAATCGTATTGCATATAAATCCGATAAATAAACTTAATAATCAAGTAAAAAATAATAATAAATGTCGTGTATGACAAACTACATTGCACGCAAATCCAACAAATATCGGTTTTCATTACTTCAAGAGAAGATTACAAATTACATTACATTGGTGATGAGATATCATTTGGCACTAAGTACATCTACTCTCTCCTAGGCTTCTTTGAGCTAGACTCCCCATGGTTAGCGCTATTCTTGATCATAGGTAGCAACATATTTTGCGCTAGTAGTTCCTGCCTAATGACATTGGAGTCTTCAACACTAGCAACCATGGCACCGGCCACCATGGAAAGAAGTGGCCAGACCTAGTACTAGAGAATAAGTAGAGGAGCTTCAAACGTTGAAGCAACACTACTTTCTCCAAGCTAGAGTTCTTTAGGATGGTCTTGAAGGGCCCAGTCTTTGTTAGTGCCCTCAACTTTAAGAAGTTCTCAGAAAAAGCCAAAGAGCATGTCTTATGGAATACAAAATGTTGCTCACAAGCTGGCCAATATACTCCTTCAATGGTGAGTCCTGCACCCTTCCTTGGCTACCAGATCGGCACCCTGTCTAGATGAAAATTCATCCATATAGATAATGCCCTGCATCACACAAGTTTAGTGTCTAACTCATTATGTCAAACTCACTATGCATGGAGCATGGTAAAGATATATACATTGGATTTGTGTTAAAATTTACTAGTAGGGTCTCTAGGGCATCGGGAGTATGCACTACAAATTCAGGCCCCCAGACACACGAGCCTCCAGCCAGGGCAGCTCTGGGGGCCGGATCTCAGCAAAATTTGATGTGCATACTCTCGATGCCCTAGAGGCCCTACTGGTAAATTTTGATGCAAATCCGATAATATTAATATGATAACATTACCTTCTCTGCATCGTCTATCTGTTGTTGTAATGGAGCATCCAGGTCTGGTCCTGCAATTGGGCCACCCTCGTCTCTCTCTTGGTGGGAAGGTACTGCATAGTCAGATCAAGGTCTAGAAATGCTTTCTTGCAACCACTCGAACTCCTCATCTGAGATCTCATACTATGGCACCACATTCTCAATATACTCTTGGATGCTCACAATGGAAGAGATGTCATCGACACTCCTACCCATCACATCGAGCCACCTCATCAATATGTGCTAGCTCATCTTGTATATCAAAATCTATAAAATCATCAGGTGCATCACGCACCATGATATAATATAGCTCTTATTCCCTTAGCTCCAAAATTTATAGTACATCCTGCATAAGTAAATATTCCACCTCTCGATGATGATAGCATGGAGAGAAGCAAGGGGTGGCTCATCACTTGTCGGCATCTCAACATGGCAAGGAGATGGATGTACAATGGCTAAGCTTTGTGCTGCCTCTACTTTCGAATCAAGTGTGATCTCTTCAGGCTTCCTCTCCAAATACTCTAGTTGTGGCCAATAGGGTGTGTCGATGTCTTCCTCACTGTCCTCTTACATCTCAGTGCATAAAACATATATTGCAAATGATGCATCACACTCAATGAGATCCATCGTGGCACGGTCCTAGGATGAGGTGGACACTGCTTTGGCATGGAGATGCTGCCTCACATGCATGAGGACTCGATTTATTACCTTTGCATGGCTTAATCTAGCACGTAAACTATATAGGAAATCTATGGGGACCTATCTAAGAGTAGAGTCCAGAATAGAGCAGGTGAGAGGGTTTGCCGCATCACAAATTGATGCCAGTATACTAGAGCTAGGGTTTACAGCGAAAAGTGAGCTCTCTAGTCTCAAGGTTGTGCAAAACCTAGGGTATATCTTGTCTCCTATCTATGCATAGCATGTGGAGCTAATCCATGTGGCGAAGGCGAGAATGGTAGCCATGGCACACAGAGAGAAGGGAGGAGAACACAAGTGTAGGGAAGTAGAGAATGAAAGTGAAAATGAGTTTGGAGTTATAGTTTTTATGTATCTAGGGTTTTAAATAAATGTTATTTTTTAACCCTAAAGTTTCAAATCAAAACTCTTACCTTAATTCCACTATCTCAAGGATATGTGGAGAAGCACATTGTTTACATGTCATGGATTGCTCATTATGAATCCTGCATTTTCTATTATCTGACTTGAAATAGAAGTTGCACAGGGGCTCATTGGACATTAATTGGATTTCTTGTCTTAGAAAAGAAATGAACCAATGGCTCTCTACACTAACCACAAAAGGATTATGACCATTCCACAAGATAACCACATCTATGAGAGTTGTATTTGTCTCATCTCAAGTATCTTGATCCAAGCTGATCCACTCCCCTTGCAAAAGTTGTCATCTTCTATATCGAAAGCGAATGCGTAGAGTTTTTCTAGCAATGAAATACTTGTAATAAAAACAAAAATAATGGTAAGTATATGCAAATAACACAACAATTCATCCAAGCAAGACCTATGTCAATTAAATCAAGGCATTCAAAGTAGTAAAAATGATTTATGTGAATGTGAGATCAGCTTGGTTGACCCTACATTCAATCCTCTCATCAAATGTGTTCTTTTGACTTGCCAAGACTCACCCAATAGCTGACATCCATTCCTCAAATGGACATTTGCATTAATAAGTAATCTTTGTTTTCTTCAGAACATCACATGAACCAAAAAAATGTGCAAACAATGAGAATGGAATAAACAAACTAAGATGCACATCTTTGGAGCCTGTGGTGGGTTTCATAGCACTATTGATGTCAGATTTTATCTTGGACTTACATGCTCCTAAGAACTCCAAGCTACCAATCAACCATTCACCACTAGATAGTGGCGGCAATGGGACATGCTGCAATCTCTGGCTTTCTACTACATACAATGAATTATAAAAATATATATTTTGAGTTGCAAGTTGACTTGCAGAGTTATTATCATAGATCAAAGAACCTGTCTTCACGCCAAACGTGTATCTTGCTGCTCAAACATTCCACATTCTGTCATTCATGCAAAGTTGATGGATATAGAGTTGGCAGTAAAACAAGATTGAATTAGAACACTACAAAGATTTTTAAAAGCAACTCTAATGCAAAAGAATAAAAAATAATAAAATTTAAAAACTTACTATTTTGTTTATAATTTGCAATGCAGTTCTTATCATGTGTACATAGATTTGTTTGTGTGTATAAACATGTTGGATCAACACTTTTATTACTGTACTTGTCTCATTGAACACTTTTTTGAACTCTAAAATTCTACCTTTCCAATGTTTGCTAGGGTTTGCAACATCCTTACGCCTAACCTTGAAACTCCCTCAAGTACTTGAGTGCATCAAAATCCAATCCAACTTATAGTACTTATCAGAAATCCAATTACCGCCACTATCTTTTCTATTGAAGACCTCCATTGCAAGTATGTTACTCATGTTTTTCCTCCGTGCAAACATCCATGATAACCAAATAGAAAAGTTACCTATCAGCATGTGTATAATTTGTAAATGTTCTCTCCAAATAAAATGAAATTTAAATGGAGCAATTTTTAAAAAAACATTGTACCTGCAATTCTTTTCACAAAGAAGCCCATAGATGTTGAACAAGAAGTTGACTTATAACAAGACCATTGTTCCTTCACTGACAAATTCCTAGAGTACAAAAAAAAAAGAAATATTGAGTCAAGGCATACATATAACTTACATAGGCTTTGTCCAAATGAGTTGAAACTTAACCATGGAGCAACAGAAAAAAGTGGCAATATACCTATGGCTCTCTTTGCAAAGAAGCCCAAAGATGTTGAAGAAGTTGAGTTTTTAAAAAATCATTGTTCTCCACCCTCAAAGACTCTAGGAGTAAAAAAACAAAGGAAAACTCAGTATGCATATAGCTTGCATACATTTTGTCCAAACAAGATAAAATTTAACCATGGACCAGCAAAAAAACAAGACAACATACCTGTAACTTTGTTTACAAAGAAACCGTAAGATGTTGAAGAAGAAGTTGAGTGTTCAAAATATCATTGTTCTTGACTGCAAGAGACTCCTAGAGTACCAAAAAAAAAGAAACATGTCAGAGAATGCACATAACTTGCACAAGTTTTGTCCAAACGAGATAAAACTTTACCATAGAGCATCCATGGAAGAGAACAATATATCTATAAAGTTTTGTGAAGAAAATCTTAGGGCTTTGGTAGAATAAGCTCTGCTCTCATAAAACATGTGAAACTCACTCTGTGTTTGTGTAGAGAAAATGAATTTTCACAGGGTTATAGATAGGGCAAGCAACAATGAGGCTATAAGATTTCGTCAGGAAAGAAGAAGCAGGGAAAGAGATATGATAAGTTTGAGTTCCACCTAAGCAAGAGGGGGAAACTAAAAAGGGGAGAAATGAAAAGTCAAACATAAAAAAATAAGAAAATAAACATTCGAGTCACAAACTTCTAGGAAGTGTTAACATTGTATTCCCCATATTTCCCCTTATTTTATTGCTGAGGGAAGATTTGGGCCAAGATATGGCTAAAAGGTTCATGTTACCTGAATCTGGAATCCTAGCTCTCTCATTGGTTAGGCCTATATTTCTTTATTCACTCCTGAAGGGGCAAAAAAGAGACTCCATATTTCTCCTAATGTATGCTTCTACACACTTCTAACAAATAAGTCAAATTGACAACAAATTACAATACACACTATTAGGATTGACCTAATAACTATGATTCTATGTAAGTCCAAAAAACAAGTCAAATCAACAACAAATTATAATACACACGACTAGGACTAACATGGTCATCACATGCCCCTCAATTACAAACACTAGGAAATCCTAGACATCAAAATCCCAACCCTTAATTAGACTAAAAACCATATGCTTAAAGAAATCATCTAATGCTTTGTGTGCATCACCATATCTTTTATGGTACTTGCTAAACATTTAGGAAAGATTTATAACCTTTCAACAACATGATGCACATATTTAGTTTGGAAATTTGAGGTCCCTTGTGACTTTAGCCATGATATATTACCAAGAACCCTCCATAGTGGTAGGGTAGGCATGCCAAAGAATGTGCACAATGGCTAGCATTGCTCATGGAAATAGTTTTAAGTTTTCTTTCATATAACAAAATGACTCATTATTATGAGTAGCATTTTTGAGACAAGCTCTTTTGCGTCACTTCTAGGATGAGTTTTAGAATGGGTACAACTTGCATTTAATTGCATAACTATATGGTGAGTATTCAAGATATAGAAAGTTCCCATGTGATCAGTAGACAACAACCATTTTACCATTTTTTTCCTAATCTAATTCCTCCATATTTGATATGTCCAATGCTTGGGGGCTCGTGAATATGTAAGCATATCACATAGTTTCAAAAGAATGGATTTTAAAAATACTATTTTTACACTTTTTTTACATACATAAGGGTGCCATATAAAGGGGTCATTTAGAGATTGAATATGTAGCATGCCCGCCTATCAGCTATCCAAGCACACTTTTAGCAGTCCCGAGTCTAAGTGACGCCGCTCGGCACTCCCATGGAATGTCACGGGGTTTGTCACCTAGGGTTTTCCAAGTCTGCCTTGCAATGGAACATCCGTGGGTTGAACCCACTAGGATCGACCTAAAATTTGGGTTCCTAGTGGACAAGGTCTCCTCACAGCATCCTAGTGTCAGATTTTGGACATCCTACTTTACGCAGAGATACCCAAGCCGAAGTAGAACCACACTGTACTTGGTTCAAAGAGAATGGGAAATGAGAGGGATGTGCCGCTCAACCTCTCTACCTATAGGGCATAGTCCCATTCCGGTCCCCTAAAACGGTATGAATCAGATTCTAACTTAACAATACCTAAAGGTCGAATGGAGGTAAAACCTTGTGAGAAGCCTCCCGGTTCTCTTGGACCACCTTGCCGTAGGACGGACCCATCGGGAGTTCCGCCCACCCACTTCCCTTGATAGCTTTAGTTTTCTAATTAGGTCCTATCACATTTATGTGTGACAATCAAAATCAACTTCTTTAATTAGGCCTTTTAGGGAATGGGGTTTGTTTGCGTAATTTATGGCATAGACACGAATACAAAGCAAGTAATCCTTTGACAAACAAGTTCAAACAAATTCCTTAACTTATATTCAGGTTAATCTTTGTCTCAAATCTTTGTCTCATGCCTATACAGGAGAAATAATGTATTCCCTTCTGTCCAACAGAAGTACTCGGTCCAAATCACATGGCACCATAATTTCCATCAATTATCTAGAATGGATCTTCCAATGCCCTAGATGTTGGGATCACGGTAGTCTACAACTCCGTTCCGGACTCAAAAAGGGGTGTCTAGAGCTCCACTGACTCCAAGCGACCTAGGAGTAAGACACAAATTTTCATGGTTGGCCTTTTCACCACTCGACCTTCGGTCCATAAATCAAGCAATTCCCTCTCATGGTGATCTGCGATGCGATCTTGGAGACGATCCACCCGTGCAGATATCCTTCCTTAATTAATCCAATTAAGAATCAAGCACAATCAAGGCAATTAGCCTAATATCATCATCCAATGAATCATTCCTTTATTTCCCATGGCAACTTGTCATCACAGACCCCTGCCATGCATCTACCATCAAGTACACGCACTTGGAATAATCATCCAAATCACATTCCAACAATCAATTTAATGCAACAATGCATTTAGGACGATGTTAAATCAATCAACAAAATGACAATATCTTTTTCCAACATTGCAGGAAATAATCGCGATAACCTTGCCATCGCATATATGCTCTCCCCCTTGGGATCCAAGAGCGATTCTATGTAAAATTTACCTAACACTCCTTTCTTCGGCTAAAGCATATGTTAGAGGTTTAAACATTGTACATGATATAGGTTCACTTGCATTGTTTGATAACCTAACCTTCTTCTCAACAAGTACAATGACTTAGGGTTTCCTAATCCTTGAACCCTTCATTTGCCTTGGAGTTGTTGTTGCATCTAGCCCAACCCCGAATAGGTTTAATAACCATAGTCGCTATTGGGTGGGTGGATTTCAAGGCATCGTAGTTTTAATCCTACTGATTGTTGTTTGTACTAGCTACGCACAATTTCCAAAACCTAATGAACTATTAGTTCGTGATATTAGTAAGACTTTAATGCAAGATTAGTTTGTGTACCATTGATGTATGTTTCATACAATCTTTCCTATGCATGCACCATCTATGTGCATAACCCTTAAGTAGCCTTATATGCTCTTTATGCTACGTATGATTTTGTTGCATAGAACTGGGATGCAATAATTGTATTTGGATACAAGGGTTTGTGTGAACCTCAATGTGTCATATGATTAAATTTACGCACGATCATCTATGGTTACGGAAAGAATTTCCTAAAATCCCTTACGAGTTCTTTAACTATTGAAAAATAATTGAGGTTACTTGTTAAAAAGAACTCATGCACATGCCAAAGCGACATACCCTATGTCTCAATGAATAGTGGAGATGGTAATTAATACCTGAATATTCGGATATGAATTATCCATACTCGATGTTGTATTTGTATTTGTAGAAATGCCCTGGCCGATGGCTCCATTGTCAGATGCGGGATTATTGTTGACGTGTGTCTCCCTTCGTTTGGAGGCCATACTTTTGACTTATGAATCTCTCTCTCCCTCTCTATCTCTCGTCGGAGAGATAGTGTGCCGAGGTGACTCTTCTCGATTGAGATGGGGGTTAAAATCGCGGGGAGATGGGGTGTTAAACTCGCGGGGAGATGGAGTGTTAAACTTGCGAGGAGATGGAGAGAAGAGCAACATGTGTGGTCACCCTCTAAGGAGGGGAAGGGGAATGGGTTCCTTTAGAGAGCCTCTCACTCACTCTCTTTCTCCCTCTCTCTCTCTCCCTCTTCTTCTTCTTCTCCTCCTCCTCTTCTTATGCTGTCTCTCTCTCCCTCTTCTTCTTCTTCTTCTTCTTCTTCTTCTGTCGCTCTTTCTCTCTCTCTCTCTTTCCCTCAGCAGCAAAGGGGGGGCCTCTCTCTCTCTATCTCGAGGTAGCAAAAGGGAAGGGGTCTCTCTCTTACCCTCTCTCTCCCTCTCTTAGCAGTCAAGAGCCTGGAGGCACCCCCCTTGCCCTTACGTTAAGATGGGGGGGGGGGGAGGGTTAATAAGGGGGGGAGAGTGGTATTATTAGGGGGGAAGAAAACGTAGAGAGGAGGTGGGAGTGGTGGTGGGATTTCCACCACCTATCCTGCATGGCGGTGGAAGTGGGCCCGTGGCCTCAGCTTCATCAACGTTGTCATTGTCGTCATCATCTTCATAATCATCATCTTATTCCCCTCATGATCATTGGCATTGTCTTTTTCCTTCCATCCCTTCCCCCCCCTCGCCACCTATCATCAATGACAACAAAGGGGGGGGGGGTTCCTATGCCCTCCCGAGGTACTCGAGATGTCCTCATCTGGAAGAACTGGGGAAGACAACCATTAGTGGGGCTTAGGGCTTTTGGGTTAGGATCCACCATGCTTTTGCTGCGCTACTGCAATCGCTCATAGGCATGTGGTCTTTTTAAGCAACATCTTATTGTATTAGATCTATCCGAGTCTGGATTACAAGAGAAGAGTTTATTGTAGTTACATCTTATGAATATCTTCTAGGTTTTTTCCTAAGTATCTGGTATATTTTGGATCATTGGAGCTTGTACAATTTCATTCCTTATAAGTTCAAGTTCTCTTTGAGTTCTGTTGGGACAATTGACGTAGTTATGTCCAATGTTGTGGCACTCGGAGCATCAGTGTTTAGGGTGCTTTGGACATTCCCTTTTGAAATGACCTAACTCCCTGCAATAGAAATAGTGCAAAGCTATATCACCTGCGGTCACAAGATTCTTTGTCATCCTTGACAAGATTTTCTTCATTAGACCAAATTTCCTTAGTATCTTTTTAGTGGATCGAATGGTCCTTTATCTCGAAAACTCTGTTCCTAGATTGTCCTTTCCTTAGTTCGGGACTGAGCTCCATGGACAATCGGCTTTGCTTGTAATACTAAAGAATACTTCCAAGCTTCGACATTCCGGTAATACCCAATCCATATTAGTTGAGAAAGAAATGACTCAAGAGAAATTCATTGCAAGGTATAACTATCATTTCTTGCTGAGTATCTCTAATCATTTGCAAGCTCTAGGCTCAAAATAGATGCAACTCATATTACTCAGGTTAACTGTAGTTATAAGAGTAAAGTTTATTCCAATACAAGTTCTATTTAATGTCGATAAAATTCCTAGGATTTCTAATCATCGTGAAGAGATGTAGTTGGTTCTAAGTCTTCATCTTTATTTGACTCCGCTATATATCCATAGACTGCACTTGTGTAGCTTCATTTCCTTGAAGGCTCCATAACTTCAGGACTTAAGTCAAGGCAATCTACTTGGACGTGCCCTAGCTCATTGCAGTGGAAACATTGGTGGTTGGGACGTCTCCTATGGATGTGCTCTAACTCTTCACACAAGTGGCATCTCTTGTCCCGATCTCGGGAATCATCTTTGCTATAATTGCTTGATTTAAGTTCTTGGATGATTGGCTTTGCTCGAAGTAATGCATCTTGCAAGTCCATTGGACGCATTGCTTCAAGATAGTGGTTTAGAGGAGTGTTCAGGCCATGGCAAAACTTGGATACTTGCTGCGCAATATCCATAGGTGGTGCGTATTTTAGTAGGGTTACAGACCTTAAGTAGTAGGCTTCCATGGTTAATTCCAGCTGCTTGAGCTTGAAGAATTCATTCATCCTCATCTCAAATTTTGGTAGGTTGGCGGAAAGTATCGTCCGCATACAGCATCTTTTAGTTGAGCCCAAGTAACAACGACTTTAGAAATACTTTGATTCATCCTCAAATTTTGGTAGGTTGAGCCCAAGTAACAACGACTTTAGAAATACTTTGATCCTTGCACCATCGTTTCCACCATATCTGAGCCAAAACAACTAACTTAATTTCGGCTATCATTTCCTAATCGGTAGTAGCAGTTTCGCGAAGCAAAGAAAAAATCATCCATTGACTCAATCCATATCTCCGCCTTTGCTACAACATCTATCCCTTCTCCATCAAACTCGGGGGCCTTAATTTGCTTGAGAATGAATTTCTTCTCTTGCATGTCAACATTCATGGGTGCAGAAGGTGCCTAACAATCAAGCCATACCATTTAGGTCACTCTGCTTAAGATATGTCTACGAACCATACATAAATCAATCCCATATTATTATGAAGTTTTGCTCTAATATGAACTGTAACGTGCTTGTCTATTAGTTATCCAAGCACACTTTTAGTAGTCCATCAAGAGACGAGTCTAAGTGATGCCGCTCAACACTCACATGGAATGTCACAGGGGATGTGTACTGAATTCAAATAATTGAGTAAAGTTGTTTTGTTTTGTTTCTTGAAACGCATGACTCTTAATTTGTCACACCTAGGGTTTTCCAAGTTCGCCTCGCAACAAAACGTCTACGGCCGAAACCCACTAGGATCAACTTGAAATTTGGGTTCCTACTAGACAAGGTCTCCTGACAGCATCCCGGCATCAAATTCTGGACATCCTACTTTACGCAAAGATACCCAAGCCAAAGTAGACCCACACTACACTTGGTTCAAAGAGAATGGGAAACGAGAGGGATGTGTTGCTCAACCTCTCTGCCCCTAGGGCATTGTCCCATTCCAATCCCCTAAAATGGCAGGAATCGAGTTCTAACTTAACAATACGTAAAGGTCAAATGACAGTAAAACCTTATGAGAAGCCTCCCAGTTCTTTGGGACCAACCTGTCGGGGACCCATCGGGAGTTCCAACCACCCACTTTCCTTGATAGCTTTAGTTTTCTAATTAGGTTCTATCACATTTATGTGTGACAATCAAAATTAGTTTCTTTAATTAAACCTTTTAGGGAATGTGGTTCCTTTGCGTAATTTATGGTACAGACATGAATACAAAGCAAGCAATCCTTTGACAACCAAGTTCAAAAAAATTCCTTAACTTATCTTCACATTAATCTTTGTCTCCTGCCAATATAGGAGAAATTATATATTCCCTTCTGTCCAACAGAAGTACCCGGTCCAAATCACATGGCACCATAATTTCCATCCATTTTCTAGAATAGGATCTTCCAACACCCTCCTAAACATTGGGATCACGGTAGTCTACAACTCCGTTCTGGACTCAACGAGGGGTATCCAAAGCTCCATTGACCCCAAGCGACATAGGAGTGAGACACAACTTTCCGTGGTTGGCCTTTTCACCACTCGACCTTCGACTCGTGAATCGAGCAGTGCCCTCTTGGGGTGATCCGTGGAGCGACCTTGGAGATGATCCACCCATGCATATATCCTTCCTTAATTAATCCAATTAAGAATCAAGCGCAATCAAGGCAATCAGTCTAATATCATCTTCCAATGAAACATTCCTTTATTTTCCATGGCAACTTGTCATCACAGACCCTTGCCATGCATTTACCATCAAGCACATGCACTTGGAATAATCATCCAAATCACATTCCAACAATCAATTTAATGCAAAAATGCATTTAGGATGATGTTAGATCAATCAACAAAATGGCGATATCTTTTTCCAACATTGTAAGAATAATCGTGATAATCTTTCCATCGCATATCTGCTCTCCCCCTTAGGATCCAAGAGCGATTCTATGTAAAATTTACCTAACACTCCTTTCTTCGGCTAAAGCATATGTTAGGGGTTTAAACATTGTACATGATATAGGTTCACTTGCATTGTTTGATAACCTAACCTTCTTCTCAGCAAGTACAATGACTTAGGGTTTCCTAATCCTTGAGCCCTTCATTTGCCTTGGAGTTGTTGTTGCATCTAGCCCAACCCCAAATAGGTTGATAACCATAGTCGCTATTGGGTGGGTGGATTTCAAGGCATCATAGTTTTAATCCTAATGATTGTTGTTTGTACTAGCTACACACAGTTTCCAAATCCCAATGAACTATTAGTTCGTGATATTAGCAAGACTTTAATGCAAGATTAGTTTGTGTACCATCGATGTATGTTTCATACAATCTTTCCCATGCATGCACCGTCTATGTGCATAACCCTTAAGTGGCCTTATATGCTCTTTATGCTACATATGATTTTGTCGCATATCAGGATGCAATGATTGCATTTGGATACAAGGGTTTGTTGAACCTCAATACATCATATGAGTAAATTTACGCACGGTCATCTATGGTTACAAAAAGAATTTCCTAAAATCCCCTACGAGTTCTTTAACTATTGAAAAATAATTGAGGTTACTTGTTAAAAAGAACTCATGTGCATGCCAAAGCGACATACCCTATGTCTCAATGAATAGTGGAGATGGCAATTAATACCTGAATATTCGGATATGAATTATCCATACTCGACATTGTATTCATATTTGTAGAAATGCCCTGGCCGATGGCTCCATTGTCGGATGTGGGATTACTGTTGACGTGTGTCTCCCTCCATTTGGGGGCCATACTTTCGACTAATGAATCTCTCTCTCCCTCTCTATCTCTCATCGGAGAGATAGTGTGCCAAGGTGACTCTTCTCGATTTAGATGGGGGTTAAACTCGCGGAGAGATGGGGTGTTAAACTCGTAGGGAGATGGGGTGTTAAACTCATGGGGAGATGGAGAGAAGAGCGACACGTGTGGTCACCCTCTAAGGAGTGGAAGGGAAATGGGTTCCTTCAAAGAGTCTCTCACTCACTCACTCACTCTCTCCCTCTCTCTCTCTCTCTCTCTCTCTCTCTCTCTCTCTCTCTCTCTTTTCCTCGGCATAGCAAAGGGGGGGTCTCTCTCTCTATCCTACGGTAGCAAAAGGGGGGGTCCCTCTCTTACCCTCTCTCTCCCTCTCTTAGCAGTCGATAGCTTGCAAGCATCCCCCTTGCCCTTACCTTGTGATGTGGGGGGGGGGGGGGGGGGGGGGGGGGGGAGGGGGAGGAAAGAAAATGCAGAGAGGAGGTGGGATCTCCGCCACCTATCTTGCATGGTAGCGGAAGTGGGCCCATGCCCTCGGCTTCATCCATGTCATCATCATCCTCATCATCTTCATAATCATCATCTTCTTCCCCTCACGATCATTGGCGCCATCTTTTTCCTTTCATCCCTTCCCCCCCTCACCACCTGTTGTTGTTGATGACAGGGGGAAATTTTCAATTAATTAAAAAAGGGAGGGAGGGTTCCTATGGCCCATGGCTAGGGTATTATAGAATAGAAAATGAGTGTGTTTTATTTTGGAAAATTTCATAAATAAGGGCATCTTAAAATAGGCCTTGAATGCACATGATATAGAGGGTATACATATAGTGAACCCCCCAAGGTTCAATTACCTAAATTCTATATTCCATGTGCTCAATTACCTAAATTAGATTTAATCCATGCATATGTTTTTCCTCACGTGATTCTTTTATATGATGTTTATTTCATGACCTAAAGTAGATGTACCCATGGGTATCTTTTTTTTTGTTGACTTAATTCTTCTATTATCTTGAATCTATATCCTAAGAGTTTAGGTTATGTAATGTAGAAATCAACTAAAAAAATTGTGCAACATAACCAATCCCCATGTTTTTTTCCATTTGGTATATAACTCAAATTTCAAATGTGCAAAGATATAATAACATATATTATATTATCCTTAAAATTGCATATTAGGTAATACAAGATGACCTAAGAAGCAAATGCATTGTTGATAATGATAATACTAGTATGTTGGAAGGTTAATTTTGTAATTCAAACCACACAAAAATGCCTTTTGATAGTGGCATAGTATGATCCCTCCATGGTTGATAGCTATTACACTCCATGAGCTCAACGATGGGATGTTGGACACTCTTATTTCAAGAGGCTCGATCCATGAAGTATGACGACTAACAGAGTGCCAAAACTTGAATTCTATAGCAATTCTCTCTGCGCCTTGTCGCATTGAGGTAAATCGGAAGGTTGATTGACGACAAGATAGCATCTGAATTTAACTTCGTATATTCAAAGAGTGATACTATTGATCTGCATCATAAGAGATTGCTTATGCCTATATTTGCACGGTCCCTCCTTCACATCGCTACCGTTCTCTTTGACGAACTCAACGAGCCTTGCCACTGGAAGATATACATTGAGCCTCCATCAATTGAAATATTTACCCTCCTGCAACGCTAATTAAAAGTGCTCTTCCAAAGCTAAAAGCATAAGCTTTTCAAACAAGCCACTTGCATCCTCCAAATTTGCTCTTTTAGGCTCCATGCCACTTCACAATATTTTTAATTGCAATAATTTGTTTAAACCCTCGATACCAAAAACCCCAATGGGTATACACTCATACCCATCCATCACAAAAAAATATCGGAACGTGTCTTTGTTGGCATTAGCAAGTCCAATCCCGCATGAAACTTAACATCCTATGTCCTTCGAAAAATGCCTCCACATCTTTTATCCATCTCTTGACTCTCGGGCCATGCCAATATAATTAATTCTATTCTCTAGGGACAGTCTCCACACTCTTGGAAAGCAATTAAATTTTGTCAAAAAATCAATTGAGAATGTTTGATTAGGGAAATGATGGGGAGTGGAAGGAGTGATGTGGGTGCTGTGGTAAAAGGAACTAAGAGCCCTTGAGTTACCTCGAAGAGGAGAAAGAGGCAATGGCCGATTCTGAAGGGGTCCTGATAGGTGTGGGGGCCATAGACAACGATGGTTTTTGAGGAGCTACCTGGTACCTATTTGTCACTTATGTTCTTCCCAAGGGACTTGTCTATCTACTTGTGTAATGACAGTGTGCTCATGCATGTGCAATTGGGATCTAGGTCGAATGCTATGAAAACTTGGAATATTGTCCCACACTTGAGGACCCATTGGATGGAAGTGTACGGTGCGGTGCTATACTTATGGTGATAAGTTATCCAAGCAAGTCTGGAATGTCCCGCCCTTGATATGCCTTGAGGTTGTGATGTGGAGAAGGGGTAGGGTTTTGCCCTAGATACAGTGAACGCGCATATGCTTTTCTTTTCTTTTTATTACTTCTATTTTATATATATATATATATATAATGACTAGATATAAGGGAGGAATAGATAGTGGCCAAAGTTTGTGCTAGATATAATATTTCCTAAGAAGGTATTGCTTGACTTGCTCTTGTAGCTGCAATGATATGTCTAGGTAAAATGGGTACATACACATGGCGAATCTACTATCCACCATATCCTCTAATAACTAAATACAATAGGTTGGCAATAATAGGGCACATAGATGAAGTTGAACCGTTGCCACACTCAATCAATGCCAGTGTTGATGCCTGTAAAGGAGAGGACTAGAGAGAGAGAAAGAGGAGAGAGAAGATTGCAGAAGAAGAGAGAGAAGAAGAGAAGCAAAAGAGAGAGAAAGAGAGTGACGAGGAGAGAGAAAGACTAGAAGAAGAGAGAGAAATATAGAAAAGGAAGAAAGGAAGCCATGAAAGCTGGAGAGAGGGAGAGAAGATGAAGGAAACTTATTATTATAATCTGATGGGCCAAAATGTCAAGTCCCTTACATCTTATATACCCACCAGTGTAGCAGGCATTTTCCTCCATTATTTTATTCCCGTATTTCCCATCTTTTACATTCCACCCCCACCCCAAGGGTTTTGTCCTAAAAAACAAAATGGGCACTTATTACAAAATAGGGTAGGGCATGGTAGTCTAGAGTACTACTCTACTGCATGATTATAAGGGGTTATTCAATAAATCATGTGGGGGTTATGTATGTATGTTGGATCATGGATACAATATGATGTATGGGCATGATTGGGAATAAGAAGAATCCAAATTTGACCCATATTTAGTGAGGAATTAGTGTTGCAGACAGTGGACAACATGATGCTTACTACAAGACCCTGCGGTAGTAAACTTGCAATAACTTTTGATAGGTAACTCCGATCAAGGTGTTTGTCATATAGAAATAGAACTTACTTTGAGTACTTTCAACGATGTATGGCATTAAATGTTGTCCATAATTCAGAATCAAATTTGGTTGAAAACAGAGAGTTGTCTGCAATCTTCCATGCATTAAAACATAGCCATAGATAACCAATCTTCAGCCAAAAGAGCCTACCAAAAAGAAGAAATTTCCTGCAAGATGGATACTGGTCTAAATGAGATCCCAAGCAATCCATTAACCACCTGGATCAAAAGGTATTCCATCATAATGATTGTCCAAGAGAAGAGAATGGCCATCAACCACATACTCCAATCCACCCAGATCAAATGGATACAAGGTAGTATCTACATAATCAAGTCCATAATCACATCCATAATCTCTTGGATCATAGGGAAGCACAATGCCATCTTCATATTCATGTATGTCAAAATCATGTATTACATCATCATCAGACATATACCAGTCATCTAACCATGATCAAGGTACTCATTATCAAATGTGTTCAATGGCTGTTGTAAACCTTGCTTAAGTGTAAATTGATGCTCAAGAATATCATCATGAGGTTTCTCCAAAGTCTAGAACCTTCAGCATAACCATCTACATCTATGAGTGTCTCATGTGATTCATCAGCTGATATGTCATCAGCTTGTACATCTTGCTCTTTAGTGTTCCCTTCTTGTACATCTTCTTCGTCTTCTTGCTCATCTTGTTGTTGATCATGTTGCTCATTATCCCATTCTTGTTGTTCATCTTGCTCATTTCTCTCTTCTTCATCATCAACACCTTGAAAAGAAATCATCATTACATTTGGGTGATCATGAGGTATGAACTAATTGGGATATAGGATACCATGGTAGTTATGAACTTGTTGCTGATTAAAGTTAGAAGAGTACTGATAAGCATGATCATTAACACCACATCCATAAGAACTAGGCTTTTGAATTAAGGAAGGCTCACATTTATAATCATGACTATGTTGCTAAAAAGGTGGATGCTCATAAGCATAAGCGTGTTTCCCATAATAGCCATTTTGTTGCAAAGGTTCAATGGAATGACACTCTGCATTATGACATGGTACATCATATCTATAAGAATTAACATGCTGTCTAGATGTACTTGTTGCATATTGCTCATATTCGTTTGCATGTTACTGCTGTCCATATTCATAAGATGCATGCAGATCATAGTGCGTACCATCAGCATATACATGTTGGCCATAAGCATAAGCATCAGGTGCATAATTCCCATGATATTTTGCATTAATTGATGGGAAGGCTATTCTTTCAGTATGTACATGTGATCGAACTTCTTACTCTTTTCCCTTCAATGGAATCTCCAACCACTTAGAGAAATTGGCATTAAGTGTGTCCATGGTGGTTCTCATTTGATGCATTTCCTTCATCATCTCAGCACGATTTTTTGTGTTTGTTGCTATGCCTGCAAGTATAGCCTCCCGTCTTTCCAAAACAGCCTCATGTCTTTTATTATGCCTTGTCTCATGCGTGCATAGAGTGTCATTAAGAGCATTGAGGCTTCCAATCTCATGAGGATACTCCTCGTAATTTGTTTTAGGGTTGTTCTCGGTCCTTGGTTCTTGTCCATCCTTGATTTGTTGCTGAACATCTTCATTCGCCTTGGTTTTTTCACTATTCCTTGCCATGGTTAAGTGCAGTCCCATTAGACCACCTATCAATGTTTTCCCCGTAACTTGAGCTAGGAAGCTCCGATTGACCGAATTTTTTTGTTCAAGGATTCCCTCTTCAAACTGAGCATAAGCATGCACTCCCAGGTTTTATACAAAAAATTCTGTAATAGGTAAAGTATTGTTGTACTATGTAGTCCAACATCCTATCTACACCTGTAGAAGGCCTGTTTTGACTTGAAAGTATCTTGTAGAGTCCAAATAAAGCTCCAAAATTTATCAAGGCCCCTAGTAAGAAATGTGGGCACTTTGCAAAACTTGCACCTTAGTTCTTGGGAGTAGGTATACTTCTATAAATGCAAGCAAATTGCTTATAGCACCTTGTGGGGGTCAAGAAAGGGGTTGCAAGGGATCAACTTGTCAATGCATGACTGAAGGTCATCTCACATGGCATAATACATTTCCCAATCATCCAATTTCACTGTTTGCAACCTTATTCTAGAACTGAGCATTTCTAAGCATCTCTTAGCATAATTCCCCATGCATAGGCATCTCCCATACATTCCAAGCATTGTATTCACTACCATTGACTGCATATGTTTCTCATGTCTGCAAATACATCCTCAATAGTATTTTTCCATACATTTGCAGCCAAGAATGCATCCATACATCAGAAAATACATCGCATACATCAATGCCAAGTCAATATCTTAGTTCTTCAAGAGGGTACCTGCACTTGCAAGCAAACTTCGAGCTCCGGATCACTGGAAAACACCATATGTTACAGCTCCTTCAATGATGTGTCAAACATGCTCAAGTGTTGTAAAGTCTAATTCACACAAGACTTCAAATTTCTCACTTGATGAGGATAGCCAATAGGCCATAGCCAATAGGCCGGCACAAAAATTACTTCTCTACTATATTGCTCAAGTAACAACAGATGCAAAAACTATATCTGCAATATGATACCCAACCATTCAAAGCCCAAAACTACTCTCCGAAGTCCACTCCAATAAACACCAAAAATTGCTCTAAACTATAATCTAGCTTGCTTGAGCACAAGCTCTTTATGAGACAAATTGGAAGCAAAAGTGATGCCTTGACCAATTTAAGAGATCTGCCCTCAAACTAGAAGGTTTTGAATGGCATGCCTTCAAAGAGTAGAAATCATATGTTTCCAAAACCCACTCACAGCATCAAAGGAAACTCATATACATTTCTCATGTTAATAATGTGGTTTCAACAACCAAAGCATCTGTAGTTGAATATGATCAATGCCCTTGATTTACAGCTCCAAGTGGGCATGCATTCTCGAAGCTTTGAAGCACAATTTTGACGATACGAATGTTGTAGGAATTCCTTTAGATGACATTAATCTGGTCGACAATTACTCCAGCTGTTGAGCTATATCGAATTTCTTGCTTTGGTCTTGTCTTTAGTTTCACCATTAGCATTAAATGGCTTAAATGGACTGTCTAATTTGTCATCTATTAATTCTGAACTTTTAAAGAATCCTTTACAGGAAGATCCCGCTGCCACTTTTAAAATGCAATGCCAACAACCTGAAAGGGAGAGTGCATGACTAGTAGATGAGTATTCAAGGCATGTTTCTCACCCTTCCCCCATGCATACATTGTAGAAACACGTTCCCTTTTTATCATTGGAGTTCCAGCCTTGAAGCTTCACAATTGAGGGGATATGCACTTGCTATTCGCACTGGTCTTGCTAGCATTGGAAAGTCCAATTGTCTAAGTTCTGCAGTAAATATTGGTAGTTTAGGAAAGAGTAGATCATGTTCAATCAAAAGAGAAGCTTTATCACAAATTCTTTAGCAGGTTGAAGAATCTAGGAAGGCCAACATTGACACAGATGAGGTCCTGGCTAACTTTCAGCTGAGGATAAGTGCCATTCCCCTCAATGCAGGAGATCCAAAATGCGTTACTTTTCCCAATCTATGGGTGATTAGAGGAAAGAGGCTAAGAAGCCTACTACTGATGCTGTTGATGCAAATGATGATGATGATAATAATTGGGAGTATGAAGGAATGTGTGATGAACCTGTTTATGCTAGATGATTTGCTATGGTTGTTCAAGCATAGCATCCTTCACCAGATCCCTTCTTTATTGGCCTTCTTATCAAGAGTGATAACCTTGGCCTCTTCATAGCCATCGGAGGTCAATTCCCTTCCAACAATCCGTTCACCCCGAACTTAATCAAAACTGTGAATCCAGCGATGGCAATAAGGGAAGCACAACATCATGCCACGTTGGGAGAGAGATCAGTTATGATCGAAATGGAGAATCTATTCAAGTGCAATCCTCATAAGAGGCCAAGAGAGAGCATAGAAGAAATTAATAGAGTGCAGATAATCCAACTTTATTAAATGACAGGGAGCTGTGTATTGGTAGACTGTAGTGTTAGAAGGTTCAAGTTTCAAGAAATCACATTTTAGAATCGGCAGAAGGTTGAAGAAGATAAGAAACCACATATTGAAGCTTAGCTTCTTTCTCCATACTCCATTTCCAACTTCAAATATTTATCAAACACTTCCTATTTGCGAAGAGATCCTACAGATATTTCCTCCATAATTGTGTAGTCCTGTAAGAAGCCTATTTTTGAAGACCTTCAGACTAGGACAAATGTTGATGTTTGCTCCATTTCAGCTTCTCCCTCTTCAACACCTAAGGTAGAAGCTGCATTCCATGCTCAGGTACCGATGTCAAAGCTTCTCCAAGAATTAGCCACACTGACCAAACCTAGACTCTTGTAAAGTTTGCAATCGTATAGATCGATGCTTCTCCTTTCCACCACTGGTACAATCAGCATTATGGCATGGATATTGGCAGGAAGAATAATTCTTTTGGTGTCAAGAAAAAGGCTGAGGACATTGTGACGAAGCAAGAGGAACCTTCCTCCATTTTTTCCTCTAGGTTCTAAAAAGTCTTTAATGCTGCATGACTTCTTCTTAGAAATGTCCATTGGTCACTTCAGTGCTGCCTCTTCCATGTTTGTACCTGTGTACTTGTGGCTCTTAAATCTGTGTGGCTAAAAAAGGATAACTGAATGGAATGTTGACCAACTAGATCAAGAACATATGGCTTTGATACCACTTGTCAAAGAGAGGACTGGGAAGAGAGAAAGAGGAGAGAGAAGACTGTAGAAGAGAGAGAGAAGAAGAAAAGTAGAAGAGAGAGAAAGAGAGTGATGAGGAGAGAGAAATACTAGAAGAAGAGAGAGAAAGATAGAAAAGGAAGAAATGAAGTCATGAAAGCTGGAGAGAGGATGAAGGAGAGTTGTTATTATAATCTACTAGGCCAAAATGTGAAGTCCTTACATCTTATATACCCGACATTGTAGCAAGTATTTTCCTCCATTATTTTATTCTTGTATTCCCCATCCCTTACAATGCCAAAAGAGTGGAAATGGCCCATCTTTATAAGGATTTACTAGTTGTTGGAGGAGCCTGATGAGGAGACAGAGATAGTTGTAAGTGGTGATGAAGGAGGAGTTTGGGAAATTAGAGAAGTCTCTTGTAAAAATGTGCAAAGGAGGGTATTAGGTCAATAGGTTGGAACACGTATGTTTTGTCAATATGGGTTACTCTTATTGGGGATCCTTGCATAAGGTTTAGTGCAACATATAAACAACCAACATTGAAAAACAATTCCTTTTCATTAGGGATCAATTCCTTTACTATGAACTTGGCAAGGATCCTAAGTTTAAACTTTTGTAAAGCTATCATAAACACCACAAGGACTTTCAACTCCTCAAGGTCATTCCATCTCTTGACTAGTATTTGAGATCATCCATCCTATCCCTAGGGATCACAACTATTGATGCCTTGCTTAGTCCCATAGATCCAACAACCATATATTGGTTGGTCTCATGAATCCAATAGATATATATCCTCTCAAATATTCTTATTAATTCATAAGAAAAATCATAACTTGGTCATACCAAAGAAATGAATACAATCCTTTCCAATCAATAACAACTTTACTAAAACAAATCATTTAACTTGAATCAAGTAACTAAATGTCAATTAAATAATGGAAATCCAATCAGCACGACTAGATATGATACTTTTTGCATCCTCAATTATGTATTCTAAGTCTTAAACCAAAGTGTTCTCGTCTAATTCTCTAGAAATGCCTTCTTTAACACTGTCCCTTCCTTCATGACATCTTTTAGGGGCCATTTTTTTGAAGTGAATTTGATAGATCTTTTATAGGTTACTACATGATTATAGAGTAGAGAGAACAAACTTAGTAGATTTTAGTAGAGCTTCCATGTAGGTGTGGAAAAGAGAAAAAAAGCTAAGTGGATTTTGGTAAAGCTTCTACATGACTATGGAGAAAAGAGAAAAAATGTAGTAGATTTTGGTAGGGTTTCCATGTGAGTATGGAGAGGGAAAGGAGCTCAATGGATTTTGGTAAATCTTATACAGGAGTTTGGAGGAGAGGGAAAAAGCTCAATAAAATTTGACAAATCTCCCATACAATTGTGGATAAAATGAAAAAATCTCAATGGATCTTGATAAAGCTTCTCTATCTGAAGAGAGGATAGAAATTAAGAGAGAGGTGCTCTCTCTAGCTTCATTGATGGTCACAAAGTAGAGTCTTCTCTAAGAGAATTGTGTGTCTCTCTAGCTTTTTTCCCCTACCTTGCCTTACCCCTTACCCATCCCAACATATCATGCCTAGCCCTTCTCTCTTGCCCACCCTGCCCCTATCTCTCCTTGACCCATGCCTTGCCCTACCCCCAGCCTATTGTCCTACCAATCATTATGGAGTTTAGTCATGGACGTCACTCTAGAAGCCTAGATTATTGAAAGAGAATCAACCATCACAATGTTGTATTTTCCCTTAATGTGGCTAATATCAAAGTAGCCAACCACCTTCTTTGCTTTGGAATAAGGTTACACTCCATAAGGAGGTACTTGAGAACTCTGTGGTCACTCTTCACTCCAAACTACCTGCCATAAAGTTAAAGGTGACACTTCTTTATTACATGTAGGATAACCAACATCTCATGGTCATATACATTTATCTCCACCACTTTGTCACAAAACTTGTGATGTTTAAAAGAGATGACTCCATGCTCTTAAAGTAGAACTACACCTATGCCCCATCCACTACCATCACATTGAATAGTAATTTCTTTGATAAATCAAGGAAGAATAAAATAGAGGCTAAAGTGAGTAATTCCTTCAATTTATTGAAGTTGTAACCGGCTATAATATCAAAAAAGAATGCTTCCTTCTTCACCCTACCTGTCAAAGGTGTTAAATAGTCACATAGTGAGTGATAAATCTTTGGTAGAAAGAAGACAAACTAAGAAATCTAGGAATGAAAGTGATATTGGTGCATATTGGACAACCTTTAATAGACCGCACTTTCTTTCGGTCAACCTTAATCCCTTTTCACTCGCAATGTGTTCAAAGTACTCCACTTTAGTCTAGATAAATACACATTTTATCTCCTTGGAAAAGAGTCTATGCTCTCTTAAAATATCAAACACCTTCCTTATGTTGGATAGATGGTTCTCCAATGATTTATTGTAGATGAGAATATCAGAAGACTAACATAAGCTTAAAAAGGAAGAGCTAAAAGATACTTTTATACTTCCACTAGGCATATTATTGTTGTCATAAGTATTTCCAACATGGCATTGCTTTAAACAATCCTTGTATGTCCATAAGTGGGCTGAAATATAGGCTCTCTTCTATTCTTCCATTCCTTTTTGCAAGGTCTATAGCCTTGAAAAAGATAGTAGGATTTTGAGGTATGACATCTGACAAAGTAGGCTCTAAGCCATATATGTACTTATGGAGCTTCACATTATCACTTATACTTTCCATATACATAGTGAGGTTAAGGAATTGATTGGTATACTCATGCATGATGAGACCTCTTTGCCCCAATTTATACCATCGTCTAGCAAGCTTCTCTTTCTCTATTGGAGAAATAAAAACTAGAGCCATTACATCTTAAATGCTTTCCATGAATCCAATAATTGATTCTTCCTTTTGATGTAGTGCCACCATGTATGGATGAAACCTTCCAATTTTAGGTAGCAAAATGAGTTTCCTAATCATTCATTGAGGAGATATCAAAATAGGATTCCAACTTTGCAACCTACTCCTCAAGTTTAGATGGAGATGATGACTATCCATTGTACTTTGCTAAACAATCTTATCCCTTATCTCTCTTTTATAAAAAAAGTTATTATCCATTTATGAATAGATCATGATAATTACCAATTTGACCTCCAATATTTGAAGAAACCCTTCCATAAGGTGGTTGATAGCTTTGTTGAAACCTGCTCATAGATAGAGGGCCACTTGCTACTTGAGAATTTAGTGCTTGCATGTACTGACAATTTATCACCTTGGTGTTACAATATAGACTTCATTCCTCTAAAAGGTTTCTCCAACCTCAAATTGACTATTAGGGATGCCTCTTTGTCCAATAATACATTAGGAGTTTGAGTTGATGGGCTAAAATGAGACTCTTATGTCATTATTTGGCTGAGGCTTCTCTTTGTTCTCCTTTTCCCCCATTTGTAATAATTAAATCCATTGAGACAATTGATACATGATTTGAGTGTTGGATTCAACAAGTTTAACAAATTTTTGAGATTTGTTTCTGCCATTCAACTCAATAATTTTTTGAAATGAAAGACTTGGTTTGATTGTTACATAATACTATTTGCTCCATTCTTAACAAGCTCAATATGCCTATCTCATGTTCACACATGGTATTGTTAAGTGCATTGATTTTTTCTTGCATTGTAATGTCTTTGGATGTCCCTTGAGATGCATTTTTAATCATGTAATCAATAATTTGCTAGATTTATTCATCTTGGGCCTTGGTTTTGCCTTTATGACCTATCATAGTAACGTAATATTGTAGTACCCTATCAAAAAAATGGGTATATCTTGAGCTAGAAAAATCCAATTGTAGGTATTTTTAGTTCAAATCAAAGTCATTTCTCCCTCTTGTAGATGAGCACTTAAATACTATAACAAGTTTGAAACAAAAAAATCTCATAATCAATAACCAAATTGGAACTGTGTAGTCATGCACCCTATCTACACTTGTTAGTGTTGTGTTTTAAATTGTGTATGCCTTGTAAAGCTATTTAAAGCTATCAAACCTTGTGGAGACTTCAATAGGACTTATGGAAACCTATAGCACCCACTATCACCTCCTAGAGTGAATGGTATAACCGTGATAACTTGTAAGAACCTTGCAGCACCCTAAAACTACCCTATCCTTGTTTTAATCTTCAAGAGTCTTAGATCTTCAAGGGAGCTTGAATAATTATCCATGCCTTGTACCAATGTGAGGGATAAAACAATGGGCAAGGACTCCCTACATTAGCTTCAATTCATTGGGGGGTGTGCAAAGTTCCTCCTCGGGTTAAGTTTGTGGCCTTCAAGATCTTCAACATCAGGGAGGGCCATCTCTCTTTCTCCCAATATCTCCCCTAGTAGCCACCTATTTTCTAAATGAGAATGTGAAAATGGAAATGGTATTCTACTTTACACAATCAAGAACTAGAAATTACAACTAGAAAGGAAATGATCAATCAAATGAAATAAGGATTGGGATAGAAAGTACCTCTTGGATTGAGAGCTAATTTTTGCATTGGAGAAGTGCTTAAAAATTGCCAAAATATCCGTACTTCAAGGGAAAAATAAACTTCCTTTAAGGCAACATAGAAAATCGAGTCAATTTTAATCAGCAAGTAGCCGTTGGGCTCTCAAAGTGCTTTAAAGATACACCAACTAATAGTTACGGATTTTTCATAATTTTTTTGACTACCGATTTGGATCTAAAGAAGTGCTAAGCAGTGTGGGACATCAAGACGATTAAGCAGAAATTTACAGATCTAAAATCGAACGTCGAATGCGAGAATGAGAGTGCCCGAGGCCAAGACCAAAGAGGTTTAGTGTGAAAGGGACTTGTAAGGCCAAGGGGCATGACCCTTGGGGTCTCCCACCCCCCAAAATTTGACAAATGGGGGCGGGTCATTTTTTTTCGTGAGTTAAAAAAGATGGAGGTGCCTGCTGCACGCAACGTGATTTGGAGGGAGAATGGGCAATGATCACTTCTATATACCCCCATAGACTGATTGTCAAGAATCGCGTGGTGGGGGGACTTGCTCAAGATGATGCGTCGAACACACACAGAATGCACAAGGAGAAGCTCACTCAAGAGGCAAGAAGAGAGATGGAGGCCAAAATGTTTTCTTGCTGGTTTCTTCTTCTTCTTCCACACTCTTTACAATGTACACAAAGTATAGATAAGATACAACATAAAGGAAAGTGGCCTACTAAGTCAAACAATGCATAACCGACTACACTAGTCGACTGGAGCTATAACTATGCCAGCTGTAAATAGGTGTAACAACCTGAATATAATAAGTAATGAGTCAGTGGCCATGTGAGAGTCATAATGACCACCAACGTGCTAAGTGTAGACATGTGGACCCATCTAACCAGGCGGTCCATCATCAATGTCTGCATGTGTTGAGCTTGTCATCTCAACACTAATTACATACACGATCTACACTCTTTCTTTGCCTTCCATCACCACTCTCTGCTCCTCCAATGGCTACCCGAATTGACAGATCAAAAATCAATATTTCTCTCTCCTCCCTCTCTCTCCCTTTTATGGGTTGTTCATGCGCACTACTCTGAAGGAGGAATCGGGAAGGAGATTGAAGAAAATGATGATGGAGATTAATGAAGATGCTGAAGATTGATGTACAGCATGGAATTGAGAGAAATGGAGGCTCAGTTCGCTGGTCATGCAGTCATTCAATGCGTCTTGGGTTTCGTAGAAACACAGTATGACAATTTGTTATGAAGGAAATGAAGGTTTTTCAATATTTCATGATAAAAATTATGTTCTTATGCTATGAAATTTTTTTTGACTACTCGTTCATCATGTTTGATAGCTTTTTATCAAAAAAATTTGATTTCATAATGATTTACATGTGCTATTTAAATCCTGCAAAGCTCGAAATACGATTTCTAAGGGTAAAATGATGGTTTTGTCGTTTCGAGTGGGTGAAATGTGTTCCTATGGAGAAAAATGGAAAAGAAAATAAACTTTCAATATGTTGAAATGATTGGTATTGGAAAAAAATAGTAATTATTAACAAATAAATGCATAAAAATAAGAAAAAATAAGGAGAAAAATAGAAATATGCTTCATAAAAATAAGAAAAACTATAAACACAATATTAGTGAGTTTGGAAATCTCCCAATTCCCATTTTTTGAATACTAAAAAGGTGGCACCCAAATAACATGCCCATAAGTTTCTCAAAACCATATAATGTGACCTATCATTGGAAAGTGCTTTAAAAATTGAATCTATTGAGCTATAGAGCGCTCCATTTGGAGTTATACTGTTCAAGTTATGAGAAATCCAAAGATTTGACCACGTATCCCAAACTTATGAAAAATTTTCATATTCCCTAATATGGTGTTTATAATGAGTGTTTGTGAATGTATGATAGTGGCGAAGCATGAGGTATAGTCTCATTTTTTCCTATCTCTTTGTCAAAGTTCATGATTTATCGCTTTACATACATCAAAATATGTCAAAATAAACCCCTACACCTATGTAATGGAAGCAATACCTAAAAGCAGGGGGTGGGGTGTTTGAATGATGCAATTTGGGTGCTGTTTATTGCTGAATTTGCTGATGCATATCATCATATAGGGTTCCTTTTATTTTAATTAAGAGGATAGTAGCATTAGTGTTGTCTTGATGCTATCCTTACATCAGTGCAACGGGTTAGTAAGTGCTCGAGCATTGGAAAGCCTGATTATACACGACACGTCTCTGAATGAAAATTATGTTTAAACACATTAGGATCATCCACTTTTACATACGCATATCAACCATGGTATCAGAATACAAAGAATTGGATGCATAGCACTTGTTTTCCATTATGATGACCTACGCTTGAGTGTGGGAGACGACCTAAGCTATAGGTTAGTCGATTGTTTTCTTGGGGAATTTTTTGGTAAGGACACATGGTATCTCCTAGAATACATTCAAAATGAAAGATGGAGCTTGTATCGCGTGTACTTTATGTTGGAGCGATACATCTTAGGGCCAATCCCCGAGGTATAGGAGAGTCGCAATGGAGTCCCGGCAGTCAGTTGAGAGGTGCTTCCCTATGTTTGTGCTACGAGGTATTATGCCTATATGTTATGGGATCTCCCTATGAGGAGAAGGGATGGTAAACGTTGGACTATGACCTAATACAAACGCAAAATCGACATTAGAATTTAGTGTAGAGTGAATCTTAGACTCTCGTGGCCTGCGAGGCCGTGTGGTGGGGGTGTCTATTGAGGATGGAATCTTGGTGGGTATAATACCCTCGTGGAATTCTATGTATCTTCCGCAAGGTCAAAAAGATGGAAATTATAAGAAGCTTCCAATATAATAAAGAAGTTTGCTTTATTCAAGGACTGTTTGATTTGTATGCGTGTCTGTGAGATAAATTACATAAAGGAACATGTGATTTAATGGACTAATTAAGGAAGCTGGTTGTATATGTTCCAATAAATGTGATGTAGGTAATTTAAAATTAAAGATGATCCCGTCATCAAAGGAAAGCGGGTGGATGTAACATTCAACGGGTCTGTCCAATGGTAGGGTGGTCCCGGCTAGCTGGGAGCTTTTCTAAATTGGCAATAGAAGTAGGAAGACGATAAATTGACCAACTAGTCATTAGGTAGAACCAACTTGCATTGTTTTAGGGGGCTAGAATGGGATTTTGTCTTATGGATAGGAGGGTTGACATACCGTACTCCCCTCCGTCTCCCATTCTCTTTGAACTAAGTGCAATGGCAAGTCTGCTTCAAATCGAGTAATCCTATAAAAGTGGAAACTTGAAATTACTAACGCTAGTTGGCTGCTAGGAGACCCACCCGATTTTAGGAACCTGGAAATTCAGGTCCATCCTAGTGGGTTTGGCTGGAACTTTCTCATTGCGAAGTAGACTCAATAGGGCCTAAGTGACAAACCCCGTTATGTTCCGAAGGAGCACTGGGTGGCATCATTTTTGGGAAACCTACTGATGGACTACTAAAAGGTGTGCTATGAATTGATATTGTCGGACACCTCACAACCGAAATGGGACTATGCCCTACCGGTAGAGAGGTTGAGCGGCACATCCCTTTAGTTTCCCATTCTCTTTGAACCAAGTGCGGCATGGATCTACTTTGACATGGGTATCTCTGTGTAAAATAGGATGTCTAAGACCCGACGCTAGAATGGTATCAGGAGACCTTGACCCCTAGGAACCTAGATTTCAAGTCGATCCTAGTGGGTACGGCCACGAACGTTCTATTGCGAGGCGGACTCGAGAAACCCTAGGTGACAAAGCCCATAACATTCCATGGGAGTTTCGGGTAGCATCACTTAGATTCATCTCTCAATGGACAGCCAAAAACATGCTTGACAACCAAAAGGCGGGCACATTACAGTTGGTATCAAAGCAAATCTTCATAATGATATATGATTGATTAATGTATGGTTCGTAGACATATCCTAAAAAGAGTAACCTAAGTGGTATTGCTTAATTGTTAGGCACCTTTTGCACCCACGAGTGCTAACATGCAAGAGAAGAAACTCCTTTTCAAGCAGATTAAGGCACCCAAGTTTGGTAGAAAATGAATAGACACCGGAGTAGAGGCCGAGATCTAGATTGAGTCGATGAATGATTATTTCTCTACTGTAGGGATTGCTTCTACCAATCAAGAAATGATAGCCAAACCTAAGTTAGTTGGCCAGAATCAGATATATCAAATACAATAAGTTGTTGTTTCAAAAGACCATATGCTTATGAGTGGTCAGAGTGTCGCAACGAATGTGTGATGGATCTTACCCCACAGATTCCAGAACGAAATCCGCAGTTCTTCTGAGATGAGGACATCTCAAGTTCTCTAAGGGGGAGAGGATGTAATATCCCTCCCCGTAGGCCATAGGAACCCCCCCTTTTATTAAGGTTAATTTTTTTAAAAATTTACCTTCCCCCTGTCATTATCAAACAAGTGGCGAGGGGGAGGAGGAGGAAGCAAGAGACGATGACGAAGAAGGAGATGATGATTACGGGAGAAAGGGAGAAGGCGACAGGGTCATTGAAGTGGAGGTAGAAGTCAAAGAGGAAGTGGAAAGCGAAGTGGAAGAAGGCGATGGCGATGAGAGAGGAGTAGACTGCATGGTGGTGGCCCACCAACTCTCGACACCCAGATGTATGATTGGGGCACCATCGTTGCCCCCCCCCCCCCATGACACCACCCTCCGCCCTATATAACCCCCCCTCCCCCGTCATAAGAGAAAGGCCTCGACACAAGACCATACACAGAGAGAGAGAGAGAGAGAGAGAGAGAGAGAGAGAGAACCCTCCAAAAGGTTCTCCTTCTCTTCCCCTCCTTACAGGGTGTCCACATGCATTTTTTCTTTCCCTTTTGCCCGCAAACCTATACCTTTTCTCGTCATATTATCCTCCACCTACAAGCTTAATTCTCTCCCCAATTGGCCCTACTAATCGAGTAAAAGGCACTGAAGTCTTCTGCGAATCGTGTCTAAAGGAGAGGAAGATCGAGAATGGCTCCCAAGTGGGAAACGTCACACGCAGATGGCAATCCCATAACCCGCAACGAAGCCCCGAGTGAGGGCATCACTACCAATCCAACTGTGGTACTGGTCGTAAGTAATGTATTTCCAAATTGATAGATGCTTGCTTTGATTCCCACATGAGATGCATTAGACCCGAACTATACCATGTGAGAATAGTTTGTTCAAAAAGATAAACTTTGTCTCGATTATTCGAAGGATTGAGTTCTCAAATGCATGTATCAAGAGAAGTTAATTGCATTTACATGCCATGGGATAAACTCATAAACAACATATAAGGCTTTAAGCATTGTCGTATTCCCATTCTCATAATAGTAGGTGTGTTTTCATCACTTTGAAGGTATATGTTGCAACTTGCACACGTGATGGATTGCATGGCAAGTAGCCTAGTCTAAAAGGATCTAATATTTCTGCAATGAAATATTAATGACCCTAGACCCCACACATCCCGCCCAAGAGCAATTTTGAGTGATCTCTTGCAACAAAAAAACTTTGGGCTAAGAGCTCCCTCCGCATGTATCAACAAACACCAGCCCCGCATCGTGTATAGGAAGTCGTGGCTAAAAACCGTAGCCCACATGGGAACACCCCTTCATGGGACAAAAAGATAATGAATTAAGTGCAAATTTTTTTTTATTAAACCCCCTCCCATTCAGCCATCGCATGGCAGGGAGAGGGAGTATGAGTAATGTCATGGAGGGGCATGGGGGAGGGAAGCATGCACCTCGCCACTTGTGTGGCTACTCCCCCCCCCCCCCTTCACACTATATATGAACCCCCCCTCCCCAAGCTTGAGGGGAGAGAGGAGGATCGTGCTGTCGTGCTGCCCGCCGTAAAGGAGACTGTCGCCGTCAGTCCGTTGCCGCCGCAAGCTACTGTCGCCAGGCTGCTACGCCGTGTCGCCTACATCATCATCATCATCATCATCATCCTCATCGTCATCTTCACCTCTATCGTCATCATCGTCTCCACCCAATCATTTTTTTTCCACGTCATCTGCCTATAAACAGACACTACAACAAAAAGGCCTCATAGACGCACATTTAGACGTGATTTTTGAATATAGAGAAATTCTTACGGACGCATCTACTATCTATTTGCACGTCTACCATTTCACGTCTATAATCGCATGTATCAACGAATTTACACGCACAAATAGACACGCAATAGACGCACATATACACATGCATATAGACACGCTGGTAGATGTGCTTTTACAAGCACTAGTAGACGCGAACGGAAAATAAAAAATATCATTTTTTAAAGATATTTAATTTCTTTTTTAAATTTGAATTATGAAGCACGTGTATAAGCGCGTGTAGTCTGCACTATAGACGCGCGTATAAACGCAAATTATTTGCAATTTAGATGCACGGATAGACGCGCAAACCAGAACTGGAAAAAAAAACCATAGAGTATGTGGTTGCAACCACATGCTCTCTGGTTTTTTTTTCCCCCTCCCATACATCAGATTGTGCATTTGGGAAAAAGACAATGTATCTTACGGGCACGAGAATTGAAAATAAAAGTCCATGTATTCATTATATATCAAAAGCATTTATAAGGGAAGTTTAAGTGCTTGCAACCTAAAGCGTGGCCGCAAGCAGTAGGCTCAAAGAGATATCATACATATACAATAAAAGAAGGCCTCATGAGGAGGTATGGTACTCCTCTACGAATCTGAAGAGGAAACATCTTCGCTAGTACCACCATGGCTACTAGCGTCGCTATCCCCCTCCTCGCTATGCTCCACATCCGGGTTCGCCTACACACACAAAAGATCAGGGTTGCTTACATAGACAAGGTGGAGAAAAAGTTATAATTAGCTATATTTTTAATAGGAAAGTAAGAAAAACATACCTCCTCTGGCTGTCGAATCTTCATGGCCCAGTTGTATTGGTCCTCAGTGATGAGACCCTCCTCATAGAAGTGAAGCCATGTCACTGCGCGGTTATGGCCTCGATGGTAACCTACCTCTCTAGGAGTAGGTGTCCTACAAACAATGGTAGTCTACAAAACATTTAGATATATACAAATAATTATGAGTCACAATATACTAGAATAAAATATATAAAGAATTGAAAGAAATATAAATTTAAAAAAACTAGAAATCAAAATATACTTACAAACTCTGCCTCCCACGACTCTCTGCTGCCCGATCCGTAATGCGATGATCCCATTGTTTCCATTTGGATCCGTTGTGCCTCTGCGTGCTGGCGACTCTTCACTTTCTCTGCTGCTTTCTTCTTGGCTTTCTTCCACTCTATGCAGTGCCACATAGGTGGTTGGCTATAGGCTCCACCCCCCTCCTCAGCCTCCGCAGTGAGTCCCTGGCCCGTGTCATGAGGTGGGATCTTTTGTTGTGAAGCATATCCCTCACTTTTGTGCGTCCCCAATCATCCGAGAATCGCTGACCCTCAGGATTTGGGTACCTCCTATGGACTGCCCTCAACACCTCCTGCCACAAGCTGCTTTTCTGATTTTTGAAGGCAATAAAACAATCTTTATACATCGCATGTACGACGCTCCTCATGTACGCCATTACATCCCTTCCCTCATCATCATGAAAGATGCCACCAGCATCTGTAACTCTATAGTACTGGCGTACAACCTCCTCTACGTGATCTACTAGTGAGGGTAATCGCTCACCACCTCCTAGGCAACCCCCACACAAGCCTTGTCCTCCCCCTCGACTCTCCCTCCTCCCTCTCTATCAACTATCATCTGCCTCGCTGGACGCATGAGCTTCTGTAGATACATGTGCTTCTGCAGATGCTTGTGCTTCAGTCGATGCACGTGGAGCACGTGGAGTACCTGCATATGGAGTACTTGCATATGGAGTACCTACATGTGGAGTCTGGGAAGTAGTGCCAGGCAAAGACGTTAGAGGCATCCCAGACATGACACTGAATACCTCATCGCTATGGGAGAGCGGCCAAGGTGTCTGGTCATCTCTCCCATGAAGTCTTCCCTACTAGGAAAACCTCCAAAAAATGCATTGACCCCCCTGCCAAAGGAGGCCAATGTATCATTCATGCGATCCAAATCTGGGTCATTGCTAGATGAACCAAGATATGACATCTGCAAAAAAAACACAGGAAAAAGACAAATTTATTTGCATCCAGAAATCATATATTACCTACATTTTCAAAGAGCTTTCTTCAGACATTGAGCATAAAACTTAAGTGCTAATGCTTCTCATAAACAAGAAAACTGATAAACACAAACATGGGATTGGTCACATTCATCATTGCAAAAATATATTGTTTACTATCAGAACTGGGAGACCTGGCGCATGTATCCATGCGTCTAAATTGCAGATTAGGCGCGCTCTAGAGTGAATCTTCTGTCCAGCACGTCTATCTTCGCATCTAAGATGCAGTACAGACGCGCTGTCAGACGCACATTCCAGGTCAATGTGCGTGTATAATCGCATGTAGACTACAGGTCAACCTTCTGTCCAACGCGTGTATCATCGCGTGTACACTGCAGAGCACACACGCTAGCACACATGCTCTAAGACGCGCCCTCAGACGCTATGAGAGGAAACATTTTTCGCGTGTATATCTGCATCTACACTGAAATGTAAACGCGCTATCAGACGCACTCGGTTGGCTAATTTTAGGCCGACGACCGCCATTGATGATTTACAAAATGCAATACATAATGGAATCACAAATCCTAAATACACAGATAGAGTAGAGAGAGGAAGAAAGAAACAAAGAGAGTGAGAGACAGAGAGAGAGAGACTCACCTTGGGTGTTTGGTGTGGCAGGTGGTGGCGCTTCTTCCTTCTCCTTCTTCCTCTCCTTGGTAAGTTACCCTCCCTTGATGCTTGCTGCTTCTTCTTGTTCTCCTCTCTCTTGTTCTCTCTTTCTTCCTCTCCTTGGCTTTTCTTTTTCCCTTCTTGTGTGTTTGAAATGAAAGAAGATGTGAGTCATGAGGAGGTGAGGCATGAAGAGACTGCATGTCAGCTAAACTCAAGCTTCAGAACCGCAAAAAACGCAAGAAAGGAAAGGCGCAGTTTGAAAACAAATGATTTAAGTATGGTTTGAATTTTGACGTGTGTGTCTATTTTTACGTGTATATGCGCGTCTATTGTTCAGGTAGACGTGAGTATAGACGCGTAAGTAAACGCGGATATAGACGCGCATTTAGGCTTTATCATGATTTTTTGTTTTTAAGATAAGTTTTGATAGTGAATTCTTATCATAAGTTTTAATGTATTTATAATGATTTGTGGTATTTAAAATTGAGATCTTAGAATAATTAATATGCTAGCTTTAAGTTTTTATGTAAACATATGAATGACAAATATTTTGATGTTGTCATGAATTAGGTTTAATCATGTCATCGTCATCACCTAGTGCAGTGCATGTTGATGAGTCAATGAGCCCATCCTCAAGTGAGGATGAAACATTGCGTCTTCATAATCGAGATGCATGGCTACGACGAAAAATTAAATGCATGTGTGATCGTTGTCGAGGGTGTATTTTTCAAACACGTCGAATTGCAATGTCACACCTCAACTTGTATGGAGAATGGAACCAAGAAAAATAACCGATATTCATTGTTTTTTTTTTTACCACTAAGATTTCTAGTCTATGTTACAGGAATTATATATCAACGTACATGAAACTCCCTTTTGTGGTTGAGTAGGATGTGGTGCCACATCCTCAGATGCTCCCTTTCGGGTGTCGAGAGGCTGCAAAATGTCGACGTGAGGAGGCAGAGTCTTCAAGAAGAGTAGAGACTGACGACCATGATAGTAGCCCTCATGAAATGCCCCATCAAGTCGTAGAGGATGAGATTTTGGACAACATGGTACACCATCTATTTTCGCAACCGGTTCAGGGAGAAGGTCACTCTACGAAGCCAGATGATCCACTATATGTAGCATCATCTACTCCGTTGTATGAAGGTTGTACGTACTCCGTTCTTCGTGCGTCCCTCGAGATACTTAACTTGCAAACAATTTATGGATGGAGTAATGTCAGTTTGGATGCGTTATTGAAGTAGGTATCAATTCAGTTTGGCTTATGAATCATAATATTAATTGTTCTATTTTAAAATCAGACAGAAATATATGTTGGTGGTTTTTTAACTCACTTTTAAAAATATATGTAGGTTATTATCACAAATGCTTCCAAAAGGAAACAAATTGCCAACTAAGAGAGAGCAAGCAAGACATTACTTGACATCTCTGGGAGGCCTCGATTATGTCAAGATCCATGCATGTGTCAATGATTGTGTCTTATTTCGTGGGATTCATGAGTTCGCACGAGAGTGTCCTATTTGTGGCGAATCAAGATACGAAGTGGAGATGAAGTCAATGGATGTGCCTCGTAAGGTTTTGCGATATTTTTTGATGGTTCCACGTATAAAACATATGTTCAAGTATAAGTCTATTGGAAAGCTCATGTCATGGCATGCTAGTCATCGTTCAAGTGATGGAAAATGGAGGATCCCTACAGACACGCCGACATGGCAACATATAGATAGTTTGTGGCCCATTTTCAAAGAAGAGCCAAGAAATTTGAGATTTGGTTTAGGTATGGATGGAATCAATCCATTTGGCATCAAAAGCACATCATACAGCATATGGCCAGTGGTATTGGTGAACTATAATATTCCTCCATCCATGGCAATTAAAAAGGGACATGTAATGTTGTCCCTTCTGATTCTTGGAAAGCACAAGGTAAAAAACATGGACATTTACTTAGAGCCTTTGATTGAAGAGTTAGAAATGTTATGGGAAGGTATTGAGGTACAAGATACAAGTGCATCTGCATCCTCTAGAGATTTCACATTGAAGGCCATGTTGTTGTGGACCATGCACGACTTTCCAGGATACGGAGAGTGTTCAGGTACATGTATATAACTCTATATTTGAAATTCAAGACTTGAATCAATTGCATTTTATTAGTTCACTTGTTTTTTCAGGTTTAACCACGTCAGGATATCATACATGTCCTATTTGCAGTCCCTCTCTAGTTTCCTCTAGGCCGGCACGTTTAAGGAAGGTTATCTACGACAATCATCATCGATTTCTTCCTATTGACCATCCCAAATATGTTCTCTCTACTAATGGAATGACTCCACAATCTCTAACCATTCCAGATTGGAAGGAGAGATGGATTAATGCCGACAGCCACCCTCCACTCGGCATGAGTCGGTAAGAAGTGCATTTCTCTCGATTGACTTTAAAGTATTTAGCATGATGAATTGTTTACATAATATATTGTTTGTTTGTTAGGTTCTCTATATTTTTTCATCTTCCGTACTGGACTGAACTCAAGATCAATCACCTGTTGGACCCCATGCACATATTCAAAAATGTTGTATCTACATTATGGGATCACTTGATAGGGGCTCGTGATTCAGTTAATGTAAGGGAGGATTTACGTAACATTGGTCACATGAGATGATCCTGGCCATGCATTGGACCCAAAGGAAAGATTGAGCTACCCCATGCACCTTGGATGATGTCAAAGAACGAGGAAAAAATAGTGAAGGAACAAATATATAGCTTTCGAACACCCACAGGATGTATGAGATGTCTCAAGGGAGCCTTCATAAAGAAAAAGAAAAGAGGTGTGGAGCAACTATCTAGTTTGAAGTCCCACGATTGGCACAAAATGATTCAAGTAAGGATATCTCTAACCATGAATATAGTAATTAGTGGAGTAACTATGTGTAAACTTTGGGATATGATGACTTTTTCTTCAACTAATCATTTGATCTATGAATATTGTTTACATTCAGTTCATACTTTCTACTAGCATATCACATTGTGTCTCCAAAGATGTGCGTGATATCATTTACAAGATGGGAGAGCTTGTGAGGTGTGTATACATTGTATTTTTTCATTATATATCTTTGAATTTCTACGCAAAAATAAACAAGCACATCATACATCTTGATAGATACGTGAGCTCGAAGGAAATTGATACAAACACATTGCAAGATGCTCGAGTATTATCTGTTGAGGTGGTTTGTTTGGTGGAGGAAATTTTTTCTCGATCCAATTTAACTACTCAATTACATTTACTCGTACATTTGATTGATGAGATCGCACTTTGTGGGGCAATTCATGTAAGGTGGATGTTTTTTCTTGAGCACTTCATGAAAACCTTGAAAGATTTTGTGAGGCAAAAAGCACGGCCTAAGGGAAGCATGGCTGAGGGTTGGTTAGTGCAATCATCCCTTGTTTATATCTCTGCTAAAGTGGATCCCTCTCAAACACGACTATGGAAAGATGATGAAGACTTGAGGATGACCTCTATAGTAACTCAAGGAAAAGGAATGAGTAAAGTGCTAACAAAAGAAGAACTTCGTAAGTTAAATAGTTTTTGTGTGCTCAATAGTGATGTAATGATCAAATGGGTGACACTATATAATGAAGCAAGGGCAAGAAGAAAAAGCGGAAGACAAGAATTTTACACTAGATATGGATATAATGTCTCATTTCCAGATCATCTAAATGCGCTCCCACATCATATTGATATAGATTGGTTACATGAGGAAATGGAGAGAATGGAAAAAGAGGAGGAAATTAATATATCTCAAGAAGAGTGGGAATACGCACGAGGTTGCTTATCAAAGGTGAGACATACTATCAATTAATTTGTTTCTATAAGTTTTATTTTATATAAATAATTGACATGCTTGATCTTTTATCTTTTACTACTAGTGCACATTATTCAATGCACTTTGGTGTGAGGGTAAACATCTTCGAACTCAACATATAGATGAAAAGAGAAATACCCAAGATTGTGATGTCCTTACTCACTTCGAGGATGCCAATGGTACCATGGAAGGTTATTGTGGCTTGATCCAAGATATTCTGAAGCTTCAGACGATTCTTTATATATATACTAGATGTGAAGTGGTTTAAAGAAGTGGTAACAAATGGTGAGCATTGCACAATTAGACGTCATCCAAGTGGTTTTGTAATCATTGACTCTACAAAATTTCACCAAAACAAGAATGACACATTAGTACTACCTCAACAATGCGAGCAGGTATATATGCAAAGGCTAATTTTTGTATATGTATACATGTGATACATATACACAATATAATAAGTACTTAAGTTTTTTGCTTTTGTTTTTCAAATACAGGTTGTGTATCATCCAATGGTAAACAATAACCGATGGTGGTATGTCATCCCTATATCTAATCGTTCAAAACCAATATATGGTAATATTACCGACATGGAGATAGCAGATGACAATCCAACAATTAATGATGATGTGCATGATGACACCATAATGGATGATATGCGTGATATAGTACAAGATGAACCTCGCGAGGATGTTCAAGAAAACGCAGAAGAAGACAATAATGTGATTGTCGATGATATTGATGAAGTTATTGAGCAATATAGCAACACATCTGATAGTGGGATAGACTTATTTGTTTCGTTACCTCTTGGTAACATAGACCTAGAAGTAGATAGTTTAGCAAGGGCTGATCTCATTGAAGATGAGATGGATCATTCACTGTAACATACTTAATTTGCTTATTGATTCAATGTGTATTCCTAATTCTATGGTTTTTATCATGCGCACACGTGCATACTCAAGAATCAATAGTCAAGTTTAAAGCTAAATTGAATTTTCCATAATAAAAAGGAAGTATCTTTTATCATCTTCAAGTACGTAGAGAAATTACGAGATACATATTGCAATGCTTGCTACTAATTGTAAGGTTTCTGTCGCTTGGCACTAATTACTTATATCAAGTTTGTCAACTAGAGGAATTGCCATTCATTAGAGAGCAATGAAAAAGTAATTATTAACTCTATTTTTTTAATTCAATGATTCAATGTGTATTCTTAATTCTATGGTTTTTAACATGCGCACGCGTGCATGCTCAAGAATCAATTTCAAGTGGTAAAATAATTATTAACTTTGGTTTTTTAATTATGTGAATTGCCAATTTTAGGTGGTTAAATAATTGTGCGTCTACTGGCGCCTCTATATTAGTGTCTATTTGCGCGGATATAAAGACTCAAAATTCGCGTCTATTTACACGCACTTATAGACGCTATGATAGATATGCCCGACTTTGCGTGTCTAACATGCGTGTCTATGCCTCATTTCTATTGTAGTGAGAGGCTTGGAAGCTTCTATTGAAGCTTGCATAGGACTTGTTTACCCGTGCCTTCCTCGGTTTTTAAAAACCGTGTCTTGCAAGGCCCAATTTCTGCACAGGGAAGAAATCTCGGCCTAGTAGGCAGTTTTGGAAATCGGATAAAGGGCAAGGAGAGTTCGCGGAGTCAAAGTCTACTGCGTGAATGGCTCCTAAGCAAAAGATGAGAGGAGCGCACGCGGGAGATTCCACCCAAAGTACGAGAGTGGACAATGCCCCGACTTGGAATGCCCAGGTTCCAAAGATTAATTCCGCATGGAAAGGATGCACTAAGCATATTTAATTCTCGTAGGCAAGTTTAAATACATTGGGAATTTTATTTGCTCGTTCGATCTACAAAATTTAGTTGCATGTCAAGTATTTGCAATTGCTGCACTTCCGTGGTTAAGGATAGTTGAAATTCTGAACGTATGATGCATAAGCAAAAAGACGAAATTATACAAAGGCATCTTTGTTTCATTGCACATAGGACAGGGCATATAACACTTAATGCATAGTTGTGACTCGTGTATAAGTCAATCGTAGATGCCCATTAAATGATGCCCGAGTAGTTGCAAATTCATGGAAGGGATTTATGAACCTTGCAAATTGCATGAGATGATAGTTACATTCTAGGATGGGTTAAGTAATAAAGGAAGGATTAAATTAATGATGGACTCATGGCATCCGCTCATGCATAGAGTTCTTTTATCAAAGTTTGAATTTGGGAAAGGATGCATCTTCATACTAAGGCTTTGAATTCGATGCATCAATGTAGTGATAGTTCTGAATGTCAATCATTATAGTATCGGGCAAGGAAAAGAAGGATTACTGTGGATCCTTAAGTTGCATAAAAGCAAAAGGTCTATGGTCTTGGAATTGCATACTCACATGGAATGATGCATGTCTTACATCTTGCAGTTACTTCCATCTTTTAAGGAAGGTCTTGCAAATTCTAGAAGAAAGCATTTACATATTTAGAGGAAAGATCATGGGTTGGTTAGATCAACTAAATAATTCGCATGTAAATGAGTGGTCTACTTGAATTCATAAAGGTACGAATTAGTTAGCATATGACGGTCACCTCAATGTGCTAGGTAGGGTTAAGCTATCATAAAATTATGCCTAGTATCGCACTTGGGATGCCGATTTAAGACTTCCAATCTCAAAGGTCCTACCCACATCCACGAAATGTTAAGATTATCTAATCGCCGTGCAAGAATGATCTAGGGTTCCTACCCTTAGGATCAGTTGACTAAATACTAGACCCCCGCAAGGAATTTAGGAACCCTAGGATCAAAAACGACTATTAGCCTAGTAGGGTTAGGGTTTTGGATTGGGTCAATAGGACTCCCAAACCCTACATCTTGACCAAAGGTATCCTTGACCAAGGAATACCGTGTGATGAGAAAAATAATCCCACAAGCTAGGTGTTGACACCTATCTCGTGCAACAAGTTGCAACGTTGCATGGTTTTGTGTCTAAATCACAAAATAGTATTGCCACTCCTTAGAAGAAGGTTAGCAAGTTCTAAGTACAAGTCTAATTTTCTAGAGGATGAGTAGTCATCCTGCTACATCACTCTTCCTTGGGGTTGATTTGCCAAGTTAGGGGAGTTACGAATTTGCCAAGAAAGCAGTTGACCAACCAAGCTAGGGCGACGAGATTGCCCAGGATTTATTGACTATAATATAAGGAAACCTAAGGTATTGACAATTTGGTCAACAGGGTATAAACCCTAACCCAAGGAAAGAGGGTAAACAAGCAATTCAGCTTACGAAACCCTTGGGATCTTGTCAAGTCGTGATTGATCCAGGATCGAATGCTGGAAGCATTCGAGGAGAAGGAATCACACCTTAGCAGTTGGCCGTACAAACGACCACTGGAATGCTCGTGATTGTACACATAGGAGCATTGTTTGTACTTTTTTGCTCAAGGAACTAATACTGGAAAAATAACTAATGCTTCAGTTTAAAAGCATGGAGGGAGAGGCAGCATCAGTTACCTCCGATTGTCTACCTAACCCTATCCAAGGGGGTTGTTAGCCGCGTCGGGTACATGGACCGAACCCATCACGAGAGGTCTCTCCATGGGTGCTACTTGGAGCAAGAGGATGCTTGGGTGCCAAGGGAGGCTCTGGCCGTAAATCCCTTGTCTCCGGATCCTGCACAAGAGGCCGATGTGACTTGAGATGGGATCTCGAGGCCCGCATACTAGTCAACGGGCGGAACTTGGTATAGTGATCCCCGAGGATTGCTGGAATAGCCTTCGGGCAAGCTATTTGATGTATTCCAAAGACTGATAAATAAAGATCAAATGTTAAAAAGGAACTTGCTTGACATTATTTTTCTATGTCAATGCCTAAGTTACGTGAAGGAACTAGTGATTAATTGGTTAATTAAAAAAGCTGATTTTGCTCGTCAAACTAAGTTACATGAAGGAACCAGTGATTAATTGGTTAATTAAAGAAGTTGTTTTTGCTCATCAAACTAAATGTGGTAGGTAATTATATAACTAAAGCAACCCAAGGAAAGTGCGATGGATGTGACCCTGGGTCCGTCCTATGGAAGGGTGGTCTCGGTTGGCCAGGAACTTTTCTCAAAGGAATTGACAGCGAGGTAATAATGACCTAGAATCTAGAAAGGTAGAGTCCTGATTTATACTGTTTTAGGGGAACGGAATGGGACTATGCCTTATGGGCAGAGAGGTCGAGCCTCGCATCCCTCTCATTTCCCATTCTCCTTGAACCAAGTGCAGTATAAATCCGCTTCGATCCTGATGTTTCCGCGCTGGGGCTTGACGCTAGCTACCTCCTAGGAACTTGACCATTAGGAAAACCCTGATTTAGGTCGGTCCTAAGTGGTAAGGATTGGAATGCTTTCGCTTCGTGGCAGACTCGAGAAGACCTAGATTGCAAACCCCGTGACATTCCTTGTGAGTGCCGGGCGGCGCTTTCTAGACTCTCTTCCCAATGGGCTGCTAAGACGTGTCCTACAACTGGACAGGGGGACATGTTATAGTTGGTATCAGAGCAAACCAACATGATCTAATATTTACAAGGGAATTTAATGAGGGAAAGTAGAGCAATAATGCCGATAAGAATATTTCCATACTTACTTACCGATGCTAGCCTGTAGAGTCACGAAGCATGGAACAAATTCTTGGTGTTCCAGGTTATGTTTATGACTGCAATGTGTACTTCGGATTATTGATGGAGGCTAGATATGATGAATATCCTAGACCGCATCTACAATAATTCACCCCTGTACGTGGAATGGAGATGGATGGGAGAATCAGGAATTTGTTACATAGTGGCCCACCGACTTGCATACCTTCAGACCAACTTGAAGAGAATCAAGTGGATGGAGGATTTAAAGATCGTGAAGCCGTTCATCTTTGTCGAGGCTCACGCAAACGCAACCCTACATGTCGGCGGCCGAAAGGTCAAGCAGAATAAGTATGTGTATGAGGAATTGACTCGAATAATCCCTACCAATAGAATCAAGGTGTTGGGATGTTATGAGAAGAACGGGTATCAGAGGAAGGGATACCCCAAGCTTCCTATGACCTATCGATTCCTGAAAATCCATGACCCCATTCCATATTATTACTCAGTTCTCGTAGCCGAATGTAACACAATCTTATTTTCCCCAAACTAATGTGCCAATCAGCTTGTTCTACCCTCAAAAAATAAATGTACTCGAAAGGGCTATGCCTATATGAATGAAATAGAGTTTTTATCACTGTCTGTCACAGTTGTAAGTATTGGTAAAGGAGTTAAGTGATTAAGTCACTTGGCTAAAAGCTGAACTGGGCATTTTAAACTGATGTGAGAAATGTTTAGTAAGTTTTTAACGTAAAGAATCTTACTGCCCAGGTGCAACCTCAACTGCAAATTCCTAGTCGGACCCCTGCACCAAGTACATCCGTAATTTAGGAGAAGAAGTTCCTTCTCAAACAAATCAATCCACCTGAATTCGATGGTAAGGGAAGGACTGTCTAAACTGATGCCGAGGTCTGGATTGAATCCATGGAGGATTATTTCAAAGCAGCAGGTACTGTACCCACTAACCAAGCTATGCTCACCACATTGAAGCTTACCGGCGAAGCAATACTTTGGTGGAAACAATGGTGTAGAGACCAAGGGATCTTGGAAGGGTCAGTTACTTGGGAGAAGCTAAAAAAAGCTGTGCGAGGAAGATATCTACCACCTGCCTACCACACACAGAAGATAAACAAATTTTATGAATTAAAGCAGCTTGGACTATCCCTGGATCCATACTTTGGCTGATTCCACGGAATTGGAATCATTTTGCCGATTCTTTGGCTAATTTTGTGTATGAAGAAGACCTCTTCTTTAATTATGGCCCTTGTCGCGATATATCTATTGATGGTGAGACAGGACCTGGTCGTTTGTGGGGTATGCTTTCTGAACATGCCCTCTTTGGCAGACGATGGTTGATCTGGGTGATGCAGAGGGTAAGCGAGACTCATCTGCCTTTATTATCTTGGACCCATAGACGGATTAGACGACATGTGATGCGAACACCTCTTGCAATATACGCAGGAGGGATGGGTCATAATTTAATGCACCTAGTTCAGGGCTACAAGCCCTGTTCCCCTGGGAATGGTATGTTTTGATGTCTATCATAGTTGTTTCCAGGAAGATGTTATGCATAGTCATGTTTGATTTCATTAGGCCAAGAGGGCCGATTCAGTTTTGTAGTGAAGTGTTTCATTTCATTAGACCAAGAGGGCCATTTCCCTGTCTAGTGCGGGTGCGTTTAATGGGGGTTTTTGTTTTAAGTGTTGTGCTGGACAGGTTTCGCGGTTCATGCACTTTGGTGGAGCTTGGAGGGAGCCTTTGTCGCGGCATCGATGGAAGCTTCTTGTGGCCAATCCAGGTGATACCTCTCCTTTACGAGTACCTTTCTTTCATGTTATATGTGTATTTGTACTTGTCGAGGGGATACATTTTTGTTGGGGACCGGCAACCAAGGCATGAAGTCCCAAGTTTAGGCTAAGTATGTTTGAGGGAGGTCGGAGTAGTCATTGCCTCCTGCAAAGACATTGTTAGACATTGAAAGACCTGTTTTAGAAGGAAGTCCTAGTGGCCCTGTCCTGCTAGCCTGCTAGGCAGCCGTTCTAGGAGTTCTTGTTAGTAGTGAGGCAGTTAGAGAAGCCTGCCAGAAGATAATAATGATGATGCCCAGAAACTCTGTACATCCTAAAAGATGAATATAAATACGAAGGTGTGTAAAAAGGGGTTCTAACCCCTCTCAAAGAAAAGAAAAGAAATGAAATGAAAATATATAAGCAGTTGATCGTTGCCTTGCGAAGGCCTGGTAGGTTCTTGGGGACGAATCAGACCCGGGGCCGATACCTTGTCTTCCTAGGGGTGGCTTCTTGCCAAATATAATACCAAAACAAGGAAGGTTGGAGCAAAAATAAAAGTGAGCGTTAGAAAAGGATTAAGTGTCGCCTTGCAAGGGCTTGGTAGGTTCTTGGGTGTCGAGATAGGTCCTGAGGCCGATGCCCTGTTCTCCTTGGGTCACTACGCTCAGCTCCCTCCTTTTTACATGCCCAAGTCTGTTCATCCAATACAAACCCTAAAAGAAGACATGTACTGAAATAAAATACTCTTTGATCAGGCTATAGGAGTCCTCGCCTTGTAGGAGCTCCTAGTTGTGTTGTCTTTAGTTGGTAACTAGTGCAGACTACCACTTAGGGCAACCTCTTTGATAGGTTTTTTTAGTTTGGCTGTGTTGGCGCAACTGGTTAGTGACTCACTTCGGATCTTCTATTAGATGATGCTAGGCCTTCTCCTTGTGGATGTCATGCCTTGGTTCTGTCCAGGGGTAGGGGGAGCATTGTGCTGAGTTTTATTACATATTTGTTTTGTATCAGTTTGATGCTTCTTTGGTTGTTTATGTGCAGATATGTTCGTGGATTCGACGGGCTGAGTCGCCCTATCCCGTGGTCGCCAATGAGAGCGGAATTTAGGTGACGGGAAGTGCTTAAAAATAGCAAAAAATTATGAATATCAAGGGAAAAATATTCACTGTCAAAGGCGGCGGCTCGATCTAGGACAATTTTAAGCGTCAAAGTGCTTTAAAGGTGCCCGAGCGACACTTGTTGATTTTTCATAATTTTTTAGATAGTCGTGCAGGTTAGCAAGAGCTACTGGCCAATGCGGGATGCTAAGCCGGACGCCTAGGATTTTTCAGAGCTCGATTCCGAGTTCGGACGGGAAAATGGCCAAGAAACCGGTCAAGATGCGAAGGGGTGGACAAAATTTGGCCAAAGTGGGCAAGTGACCTTTGGGAGCCCAAGATTAAAAGTCACATGAAATGAAACATGCAAAATCGTGGTGAGAGAAAGAGGAGGATGAAGGCGCCATCACGTCCGAAAAATGCGCCATCATGCTTGATGATCAAGCATGCAGCCTGCAAACAACCCCTGCCAATCATCATTGCCCCTCATTCCCTCCTGGATGCCAATCATTTCGCCGCCCTTCGCCCGTCAAATGATGCTCTCTTTGAGGATCTCTGATTTCAGTCTTTCTCTCTCCTCCCTCTCTCTCTTCTAAAGGCAAGTTCATGTGGGAAGAAGAAGCAAGAAGAAAGAATGATGGAGGCTTGTCCGGCATGGATCGGATTGCTCCACGGGCTGGAAATGGTGATTGGTGATTGTGCTGGACATGAAGTGCTGCTGATTTTCAGATTTACAGCCATGGACATAAAACCCGAAACACGCAAATAAGCGGTATTTCAAAATTTTCAAAGGAAATTTGAGATTTTATGGCTTTTGATTGATGAAATGTTGTTCATGTGGGCTAAAAATTGTTTATGTTGCTGTTTTCCATGAGTTCTTGCTGGTCATAATCAGAAAATCAGAAAAATATGCATCTTGTGGTTCAAAATAACATGCTAAAACACGTAAAATATAAAAAATCAAGGAAAAATGATGGTTTTTTGGCATAAAAATGGAAAAGTGAATAGGAACATCAACTAAACTTTCATTTTTCTGCAAGAAGGAACTAAGGGCCACAGCCCATAACCTGTTTTGAATTTTCAGTAATTAAATAATGCAAAAAATAAGGGAAAATACAAGAAAAGGGTGAAAAAACCTTAAAAAATAGGGAAAAAATATATTTTGGATTTTGAAAAATAAGGATAAATAAGAGCAATGTTTGTGAATGTTTGTGGGGACTGAAGCATGAGGATTTGCCTCAGTTCAACCCCACCTTCTTGTTCTAGTGTGTCTTTTTCCATTTTTTTACACATAAAATGATGGCAAAATGCCCTATAAATCTATGCAACGATACAATACTTAAACGGGGAAGGGTAGAGAAGTTGAAATATGTCTAAATGCCGTGTGAGATGATGGAAAAGTTGCTTATTCCCATGCATAGCATTTAGGACGGATGATAATTAAAATTAAGAGCTTAGTAGCACGAGGATCACCTCGGTGCTAGGCCCAGGCAACGAAGCACGAACGGTAGTTGGAAATCATTAAAAGAATGGTTTTGCACTTGTGCACGATACTGTTTTGCTAAATTTTTGAGCACTAGGCATCCACCAAATGCATAGAGCATGAAAAGAATTTAAAAAATATATGTGACCAGCTCCTGGACATGCATTGCAATTGTTTTATTAAAACATGACCTACGTTGAGAGGCAGTGAGGTACCCATGCTATAGGTAGACGCGGGTCCCAAAGGGGAAAGAAAGTGAGGAGAAAATGGTACATTCTTGGACACGCTTATTTGGTACCTTGAGCGACTTTTGTGCGATGTGTTTATTTGTTGAGCGACGCATCGAGGGGCCAATCCCCGAGGTGTAGGAGAGTCGCAGAGGGTTGACGGCATTCAGCCGTAGGAGGAACCCCATGTGTATGTGATTCGAGCCTTTTGGCTATGTGAAAGAGACTCCCTCTGAGGAGTAATATTGGGTTAGGATCAGTTGGACTACAACGTATTACAAACGCAATGTTTAGGAAGGCAGAGATTTTGATAGACGCTCCTGGCCGCGAGGCCGAGGGGTTGTCTTGTGCATAGTGACGAGGCCCGGCTAGTGCATGAGCCAGTGCCGGTGCGTTTTTAGGTCCATCAGTGGTGCGTCTGCCGGGAGCTGCTTAAAAGTGGCGGTTCTTGAATCCTGGTTGTTTAGGGACCAACTAGCAGTTTATGCCAAAGGATACTGAGATTGATCCGTTATTTATTGATAAGCATCGTCTAGCAGAAATCCAAAAGCAAGAAAGAGACGAGAGAGCTAGGCGACGTGCTGAAATTTTTAGGAAATATTCTCCTAAGCGTAGCGGCGCTGAACCCTTACGAGGGAGTGGATCTAGTGGTCTTGGGGCCACAAGCAGTAAGTTAGGAGAAGGTGGAAGCTCTAGTGCTCCCCTTCCTTCTATAAGCCAGTCCACGTCACGTACAGGAGATGTAACCCCACCGTCCCCTATTCCTAGTGCAAATCCAATCCTTGTCATGGCGCAGCCTATTGCAATTCCAGCAAGAACGACGGATTTGCCGGCTCTAGGTTACCCGCTACCCGTTTTTAATGGGTTAGTTGAGGAACATGCGGAACTCCACATTAGGGAGTTTCAAAAGCTGATGTTTAATTGTCGCATCCAAGAAGAAGGACATTTAATGATGTTCTTCAATATGACTCTCAAAGGAAGAGCCGCTATATGGTATCATGGTTTAGAAGCCGGAACCATATTGAACATTGATGCATTTTATGGATCTTTTCGAAGGGAGTTTGCCCCTGAAAGGGGTGGACAATATTGGTTGTGTGTACTCAACGTGACCCGCCAAGAACCACACGAGGATATTCGTGCTTATGCGAAGAAGATAAAAGAGGTTTTCCGTAAGTTGGACACCTCTATTCCTATCCCCGCAGCTGCCCAATTGCAATATTTCCTACATGGTTTGGACTTTAATATCCAATTGCAGTTGAGTAGTGTTCCCTTGGGGGATATAGATACTGCCATTACACGAGCACAAGAGGTGGAATCCCGACTACAAGCAGCCTATGCTTCTCGAGGCAATTCGAACATGGGTTTAGTATTGGGAAATAATGTGGCAATGGCCAATGGCAGTAGTGGTCAAGGGATGGCGATGGCTAACCCTAATGGGAGAGGGAACATGATGCAAAATGTGCCTTTATTACCAGCTCCCCCTAGCATGTCGATGCCTACGCGCAGTCAACTGGCTCCAAATGGTGGAGGCCAGGCGGTTAATTCTAATACCATGCCTGTGGCTCAACAACCAGTGCCTAATCGAATTGTTAGCCCGATGGAACGACATGGTAATGACCAAGTCTACGAGTCGAGTTCTTCCAATTTTCTTGGCAAGGTTAAGGACATGATGAAGCATTATACCGACATGATTACGGAGCAGTATCGACAAATAGCCGTTGATGTCAACTTCCTTAAAAAACAACAAAATTTGATAGGAAGTAGATACCTAGAGGAGGGTGCACCGTCGAGGTTTAGTTGCAAATGGTGTAGTGGGCAGCACTATCCAAGAAATTGCCCAAATGTTAAGTGCGACATTTGTGGAAAATCCGGCCATTTAGCAGCTACTTGCTGGAGTAAGATCAGTTCCCTCCAGCGAGGAAGTCGGCAACCAGGGCCTGTTAATCATCGTGCCCAAGGAAATGATTCCCAGCGAGAGGACGGGCCTAAACAAATACTTCAATGACCAAAGACTACAGTGGAGGAGCTACCAAGTGGTAGTGGGGTTAGTTTGATTGAGGCTGTACGCGTTAACGATGCTGAAACCTCTAATCTGCGAGCTGTTCTTACAAGAGGTCAAAAGGGTAGAGAAGCTGACAAGGATAAGCCTGTCGACGGAAACCCTAAACAAGGCGACAGAGGAACGCAAGTTTTGGATCCTGCCATGGAAGGGGGACCTTTGAAGCCCGTAGAAAGTAAAGCCGATAAGGAACCACCAAAGAAGAAGGTGAAAGTTAAAAAGGAGGCAATAAAGCCGGTTCAGCGACCTAAAGAGCGGATGGTTTGGCGTGAAAAGCGAGCTCTATCAAACTATCATGAATTCGATTTGGCGAGCTCTCTTTGCAAAGTCAAGCCGGATGTGAATCTTTTACAGCTTATTAAGCTTTCCCCAGGAGTACGTAAGGAATTTAGAAAGATTCTACGTATTGGGTATATCGTAGAACCTTTGGATATTGCGCGAGTTGGTGATGACTGGTTCGAGCATGCTGAGAAGCATTGCCCAAGGGTTGCAGCCTATGTCGATGGGATATTAGTAGATTATGCCATTGTCGACACGGGATCATCTGTTAACATTATGAGTTCTAAACTGATGGAAAGGTTGGGTCTTGTGATCCAGAAAGATACCTCCACAATTCTCAGAATGGCAAATGATAGTTTGAGACAGCCAGAAGGCTGTATTACTAAGGTCCATGTCACTGTTGCAAATGTAGAATGCCTGTTGGACTTTAGGGTGATTCGTTTTGCAGGCCGTCCAAGTTACCAAGTATTACTCGGATGACCTTGGATCTTGCAAGTGGATTGCCAAGTAGATATACCTGCCGGTCGACTGATATTCGGCAGAGGTGCCCAGCGTGTGGTGGTTGATGCTTATCCTGAGTCCCCGCAGAGTGAGAGAGCTCCTCTATCTTCTACAGAATTGGAGACACTAGAAGATTTATCTGCCAGTGAGACATCATCGAGTGATGAGTCCAAAGAGGGATCCACCACGGAAGACATCTATCAAATCACTTTGAACGAGCCGATAGAGGGCCAAGATCGTATAAGAGATGCAGATGTTATCGAGCTAGACCTTGGTACGCTTGGTGATTCGCGGCCAATCAAATTAGGTTCTATGCTCAGCACAGCAGAAAGGGAGGACTATGTGGCCTTGATCCAGGAATTCCGTGATATCTTTGCCTGGAGTTATGATGAGTTGAGAGGCATCCCTCCTAGTCTTGCTGTTCATACAATTCCGTTGAAGGAGGGTAGTCGTCCTGTACGGCAGAAAGTAAGGCGTATGCCTTTCGAATTGAGGGACGGCCTGTTTGAAGAGTTACAGAAGCTTCGAAAAGCGGGTTTGATTTTTCCTGTGCAACACACGGAATGGTGTTCACCAATTGTGATTAGAAAGAAGAAGAATAATCAAATCCGTTTATGTGTAGACTTTAGGGAGCTGAATAAGCAGACAGTTAAGGACTACTACCCGTTGCCATTTATTGACTAGATTTTAGATCAATTAGCGGGTAGGGAGATATATTCGTTTATGGATTGCTTTGCAGGATACAACCAAATGGCAATTGCAGAAGAGGATAAGTTGAAAACAACTTTTATCACTGTATTTGGTACTTTTGCGTACCATGTGATGGCCTTTGGTTTATGCAATGCGCTTGGTTCGTGGCAACGAACAGCAGATAAGACATTCGGTGACATATCCCCTGAAGAGTTGAAGGTGTTTATTGATGACTTAGGGGCTGCCACCGTGAGAGAAAGGCATTTGATCATTCTAAGAAAATGCTTTGAGCGCTGTAGACAATTTTGCATCGCCCTAAACCCACAGAAGTGTGTTTTTGGAGTACCTTATGGGCTATTGCTGGGTCATGTGGTCAGTTCGGTAGGAATTGCGATAGACCCCGAGAAGGTCAAAGTTATAGTTGCCATGGGTCCACCACACACTCCGAAGGAAGTTCATAGCTTTCTGTCTTCGGTTGGTGTACTACCGTAGATTCATCAACGCCTTAGCAGAAAGAACGTTGCTGCTTACAAATTTATTGTCCTTTAGCTGTTCGTTTGTATGGGGTGACCCTTGTAAGGTAGCATTCGAGGATGTGAAACAGGAGCTAGCAAGAGCGCCCGTTTTAAAAGCACCTAAAAGAGGTGAGGTGTTCTATATATTTTCGGCAGCCACCATGTATAGTATCAGCTGCTGTTTAGCCCAAATTTGGGAAGAGAAGTGGTACCACCTGATTGCTTTTGCTAGTCAGAAGCTAGGGGTATCCGAAATCAATTATACTTACATGGAGAAATTGTGTCTAGCGATGGTCTTTGGGACCAAGAAATTCAGGCATTACATTCTCTATGAGAAAGTCGTGCTTTATATGAAGGCGGAGGGACTTCGATTATTGATGAATAAGCTACAGCCGCCTGATCGTCTAGCAAAGTGGTTGATCACCTTGCAGGAATTTGATTATGAAATCAGGAGTAAGCCACCAAGGTTGCAAGGCATCGTGGAATGCCTTGTGGACTTTGGGGAGCCAAAAGAATCTGTGGCTGAAGGCAGTGACATGGAGTTGTTATTTAAAATAGATACGGCATCCATTCCCTCCTGGTACGCTGCAATAATGCATTATTTATCAACAGGAGAGGCAGGATCCGAATTATCTAAAGCTGAGAGAAGGAAAATTAAGCAGCAAGCGTTAAAGTTTGCTTTGATCGCAGGTACATTATATCAGCAAGGGGTTGATGATATCTATCGCCGGTGTGTGATGCCTAACGAGGTGCCATTCATTTTGGAAGAGTGCCATGATTCTGCTTGCGGTGGCCATTTTGCTGGACGGCTTACAGCACAAAAGGCTTTAAGAGCAGGTTATTGGTGGCCTGCCATCTTCCAGGATGCGTTTGCGTATGTTAAGAGATGCGATATTTGCCAACGACATGATAGTCGAGAGAATAGGAAACGACCACTCAACCCTATTATGGCGATACTTCCATTTGAGAAGTGGGGAATAGACTTTGTGGGTCCTATTACTCCGTCGTCGACTACACAAAAGAGGTACATCATTGTAGCAACTGACTACTTCACAAAGTGGTCAGAAGCACGTGCAACAAGGAAAGATGATTCTAAAGAAACTGCTAGTTTCCTTTTAGAGCAGATAATATGCCGGTTTGGTCCGCCGAAAGAATTAGTGTCGGACCGCGGAACCCATTTCCTGAATAAGGTGATTAAAAGTTTGACAGAGATGTGGCAAATCAAGCATAACAAGACAACCCCATATAATCCGCAGGCCAATGGGCAAGTTGAAAGCACCAACAAGCAGCTTGTGGGCATCCTGTCCAAAATTGTGTCGGAAAAGAAACGGGATTGGGATAAAAAGTTATACGTGGCAGTGTGGGGCTATAATACGACCTTCAAACGAGCCACTGGCCATACCCCGTTCAAGCTAGTATATGGGGAGGAGTGTGTCTTGCCTTTAGAGATTGAGCTGCCGACCATTCGGTTTGCCATCCATCATTCTTTGAGTGATGAAGACGCACTTTTTGAGCGCTTGACGACACTGGCACATTTAGATGAGCTTAAGTTGCAGAGCTTATTGCACCAAGAAGTGGCAAAGCGCCGAATGAAGCAGCTACACGATCTCAAAGCCAAGAAATACACCTTCAAGAAAGGACAGCTTGTTCTGTATTATGATGCACGACGTGAATTATTTCCAGGCAAGCTAGAGCCTAAATGGGATGGGCCCTATAGGATCGTTATAATAGCAAAGAATAAATCCACAGTGTTGTTAGCTGACCTTGAGGGGATAGAATTTAAAAATAAGGTTAATCTTAATAAGATTAAACCTTATTACTTTTGATTGCACTAATGCTATGACTGCCTTGCAGGTCTAGGCGAGATCGATCAAACATCTGCAAGGAAATCGTGATAGAGGTTGATGGGTCGTCTGATCCCTTATTTAGAACACCCATATTTGGAATAGAGGTATCATCAGGGAAAGCTCATTTGGTGGAGCAAAGGATACAAGGTGATTGAGCAAGAAGGCGGGACATTTATTTGGGAGATCAAGGTCTTCTGCCATCACTGCCTACGAATTTTGACGAGCATCCCTGTTGAATTCAATGATGATGGAGGGATGGAGCCTACAGTCCACCCGTTGAATATGCTGAACTTTGATTACCATAATTACGAGTAGAGTTCCGGATGGCGGGATATGTAAACCCTTTATGGACGTATACCTTGTACTTTGATGGGGCGTCCAGGGGTGCATGCAAAAAAGGAAGTGTAGGAGTTGTCATCCGAGACCCCCGATGACGCATTGTCATGAAGTTAGCTACTTATCTCGGGGTGAATTTTACCAATAATATGGCAGAATACAAAGCCCTGATTATGGGTTTGAATATTGCGAAGAAGGGTGGTATCCGCCAGTTGTTGGTGAAAGGGGACTCTCAGTTGGTTTTAAATCAACTCAATGGGACATACATCGTACGAAACCCCATCCTTTGTATGTACCATCATACTGCCATAGCCCTACTAGACAAATTCGATAGAGTGTCTTTTCAGCTGATTCCACAGAATTGGAATCAGTTTGCCGATTCTTTGGCTAATTTTTCGTATGAAAAAGACCTCTTCTTTAATTGTGGCCCTTGTCCCGATATATCTATTGATGGTGAGACAGGACGTGGTCGTTTGTGGGGTATGCTTTCTGAACATGCCCTCTTTGGCAGACGATGGTTGATCTGGGTGATGCAGAGGGTAAGCGAGACTCATCTGCCTTTATTATCTTGGACCCATAGACTGATTAGACGACATGTGACGCAAACACCTCTTGCAATATACGCAGGAGGGATGGGTCATAATTTAATGCACCTAGTTTAGGGCTACAAGCCCTGTTCCCCTGGGAATGGTATGTTTTGATGTCTATCATAGTTGTTTCCAGGAAGATGTTATGCATAGTCATGTTTGATTTCATTAGGCCAAGAGGACCGATTCAGTTTTGTAGTGAAGTGTTTCATTTCATTAGGCCAAGAGGGCCATTTCCCTGTCTAGTGTGGGTGCGTTTAATGGGGGTTTTTGTTTTAAGTGTTGTGCTGGACAGGTTTCGCGGTTCATGGACTTTGGTGGAGCTTGGAGGGAGCCTTTGTCGGCGGCATCAATGGAAGCTTCTTGTGGCCAATCCAGGTGATACCTCTCCTTTACGAGTACCTTTCTTTCCTGTTATATGTGTATTTGTACTTGTCGAGGGGATACATTTTTGTTGGGGACCGGCAACCAAGGCATGAAGTCCCAAGTTTAGGCTAAGTATGTTTGAGGGAGGTCGGAGTAGTCATTGCCGCCTGCAAAGACATTGTTAGACATTGAAAGACCTGTTTTAGAAGGAAGTCCTAGTGGCCCTGTCGTTCTAGGAGTTCTTGTTAGTAGTGAGGCAGTTAGAGAAGCCTGCCAGAAGATAATAATGATGATGCCCAGAAACTCTGTACATCCTAAAAGATGAATATAAATACGAAGGTGTGTAAAAAGGGGTTCTAACCCCTCTCAAAGAAAAGAAAAGAAAAGAAAAGAAATGAAAATATATAAGCAGTTGATCATTGCCTTGCGAAGGCCTGGTAGGTTCTTGGGAACGAATCAGACCCGGGGTCGATACCTTGTCTTCCTAGGGGTGGCTTCTTGCCAAATATAATACCAAAACAAGGAAGGTTGGAGCGAAAATAAAAGTGAGCGTTAGAAAATGATTAAGTGTCGCCTTGCGAGGGCTTGGTAGGTTCTTGGGTGCCGAGACAGGTCCTGAGGCCGATGCCCTGTTCTCCTTGGGTCACTACGCTCAGCTCCCTCCTTTTTACATGCCCAAGTCTGTTCATCCAATACAAACCCTAAAAGAAGACATGTACTGAAATAAAATACTCTTTGATCAGGCTATAGGAGTCCTCGCCTTGTAGGAGCTCCTAGTTGTGTTGTCCTTAGTTGGTAACTAGTGCAGACTACCACTTAGGGCAACCTCTTTGATAGGTTTTTTTAGTTTGGCTGTGTTGGCGCAGCTGGTTAGTGACTCACTTCAGATCTTCTATTAGATGATGCTAGGCCTTCTCCTTGTGGATGTCATGCCTTGGTTCTGTCCAGGGGTAGGGGGAGCATTGTGCTGAGTTTTATTATATATTTGTTTTGTATCAGTTTGATTCTTCTTTGGTTGTTTATATGCAGATATGTTCGTGGATTCGACGGGCTGAGTCGCCCTATCCCGTGGTCGCCAATGAGAGCGGAATTTAGGTGACGGGAAGTGCTTAAAAATAGCAAAAAATTATGAATATCAAGGGAAAAATATTCACTGTCAAAGGCGGCGGCTCGATCTAAGACGATTTTAAGCGTCAAAGTGCTTTAAAGGTGCCCGAGCGACACTTGTTGATTTCTCATAATTTTTCAGATAGTCGTGCGGGTTAGCAAGAGCTACTGGCCAATGCGGGATGCTAAGCCGGACGCCCAGGATTTTTCAGAGCTCGATTCCGAGTCCGGACGGGAAAATGGCCAAGAAACCGGTCAAGATGCGAATGGGTGGACAAAATTTGGCCAAAGTGGGCAAGTGACCTTTGGGAGCCCAAGATTAAAAGTCACATGAAATGAAACATGCAAAATCGTGGTGAGAGAAAGAGGAGGATGAAGGCGCCATCACGTCCGAAAAATGCGCCATCATGCTTTATGATCAAGCATGCAGCCTGCAAACAACCCCTGCCAATCATCATTGCCCCTCATTCCCTCCTGGATGCCAATCATTTCGCCGCCCTTCGCCCGTCAAATGATGCTCTCTTTGAGGATCTCTGATTTCAGTCTTTCTCTCTCCTCCCTCTCTCTCTTCTAAAGGCAAGTTCATGTGGGAAGAAGAAGCAAGAAGAAAGAATGATGGAGGCTTGTCCGGCATGGATCGGATTGCTCCACGGGCTGGAAATGGTGATTGGTGATTGTGCTGGACATGAAGTGCTGCTGATTTTCAGATTTACAGCCATGGACATAAAACCCGAAACACGCAAATAAGCGGTATTTCAAAATTTTCAAAGGAAATTTGAGATTTTATGGCTTTTGATTGATGAAATGTTGTTCATGTGGGCTAAAAATTGTTTATGTTGCTGTTTTCCATGAGTTCTTGCTGGTCATAATCAGAAAATCAGAAAAATATGCATCTTGTGGTTCAAAATAACATGCTAAAACACGTAAAATATGAAAAATCAAGGGAAAATGATGGTTTTTTTGGCATAAAAATGGAAAAGTGAATAGGAACATCAACTAAACTTTCATTTTTCTGCAAGAAGGAACTAAGGGCCACAGCCCATAACCTGTTTTGAATTTTCAATAATTAAATAATGCAAAAAATAAGAGAAAATACAAGAAAAGGATGGAAAAACCTTAAAAAATAGGGGAAAATTATATTTTGGGTTTTGAAAAATAAGGATAAATAAGAGCAATGTTTGTGAATGTTTGTGGGAACTGAAGCATGAGGATTTGCCTCAGCTCAATCCCACCTTCTTGTTCTAGTGTGTCTTTTTCCGTTTTTTTACACATAAAATGATGGCAAAATGCCCTATAAATCTATGCAACGATACAATACTTAAACGGGGAAGGGTAGAGAAGTTGAAATATGTCTAAATGCCGTGTGAGATGATGGAAAAGTTGCTTATTCCCATGCATAGCATTTAGGACGGATGATAATTAAAATTAAGGGCTTAGTAGCACGAGGATCACCTCGGTGCTAGGCCCAGGCAACGAAGCACGAACGGTAGTTGGAAATCATTAAAAGAATGGTTTTGCACTTGTGCACGATACTGTTTTGCTAAATGTTTGAGCACTAGGCATCCACCAAATGCATAGAGCATGAAAAGAATTTAAAAAATATATGTGACCAGCTCCTGGACATGCATTGCAATTGTTTTATTAAAACATGACCTACGTTGAGAGGCAGTGAGGTACCCATGCTGTAGGTAGACGCGGGTCCCAAAGGGGAAAGCAAGTGAGGATAAAATGGTACATTCTTGGACACGCTTATTTGGTACGTTGAGTGACTTTTGTGCGATGTGTTTATTTGTTGAGCGATGCATCAAGGGGCCAATCCCCGAGGTGTAGGAGAGTCGCAGAGGGTTGACGGCATTCAGTCGTAGGACGAACCCCATGTGTATGTGATTTGAGCCTTTTGGCTATGTGAAAGGGACTCCCTCTGAGGAGTAATATTGCGTTAGGATCAGTTGGACTACAACGTATTACAAACGCAATGTTTAGGAAGGCAGAGATTTTGATAGACGCTCCTGGCCGCGAGGCCGAGGGGTTGTCTTGTGCGTAGTGACGAGGCCCGGCTAGTGCATGAGCCAGTGCCGGCCTGTTTTTAGGTCCATCAGATTGGCTAATATCCAGTGACGCCGACATTCACTATGGAAAGGGCCAAGTCTCCTTTCGAAATTCTGAAGGGCAACTAGTCACAACTCAAGGAGAGGCTGGGAAGCCAAAAATTCAACTGGCAAAAGCAACACGGATAATAAAAGGATTTAGAAAGGGGCTACCTATCTATTTGATTAAACTAAATAGCTAGATCAGAAAGAGGAATATAGAAAAGAACCTTCATGGTTAAAGGAATACGCATACGTATTTCCTGAAGAGCTAAAAGAGCTTCCTCCTCAAAGAGTAGTCGATCACGAAATCAAGGTAGCACCAGGGGCTGCACCAATCGCAAAGAGACCATATAGGATGTCCATCCCAAAAGCCATTGAGCTGAAGGAGCAACTCAAGCAATTGTTAGATCAAGGCTACATCCGTCCTAGCACTTCACCATGGGGAGCTCCAGTGCTATTCCAGAAGAACAAAGATGGAATGCTTCGGTTATGCATTGACTACTGAGGGGGTTGAATCAATCAACCATTAAAAACAAATACCCCATTCCAAGAATAGATGAACTTCTTAACCGTCTTCAAGGTGCGAAGATCTTCTCTAAGATAGATCTCAGGTCTGGATATTATCAGATAAGGATCAAGGAAGAAGATATCTCAAAGATCGCATTCAACACAAGGTATGGACAACTTGAATTCCTAGTCATGTCATTCGGGCTGACAAATGCACCTGCTACCTTCAACAGGTTAATGCAGGATATCTTTAGGCCCTATCTTGATGACTTCATACTCGTCTTCTTTGAAAATACCCTAGTCTACTCCAAGCAGGAAACACATCATGAACCCTAGCTTCGCATCGTCCTTCAGACAATGAGGGCACACAAGCTTTATGCCAAGAAGAAGAAGTGTGCACTTTTCAAGAGACAGATTGAATATTTGGCATTCATTGTATCAACGGAAGGAATTTCATTGGATCTAACCAAGGTGAGAGACGTTTTGGAATGGCCAACATCGACTTTTGTCAAAGAAATATGTGGTTTTCTTGGATTGACAAGATGGTACAGGGTCTTTATCAAAAACTATGCCTTGATTGCGACACCTCTGACTGATCTACTAAAGAAGCAAGTATCTATTGTATGGTCACCTGCTGAATAGACCAACTTTGAAAAACTAAAGCAAAGCTTGGTATCAACACCTATCCTAAAACTTCCTGATCTTAGTAAGAAATTTGAACTGATAACTGATGCTAGCGCACTTGCCTTAGGATGTGTGCTCATGCAAGAAGGTCACCCCATAGCATACTCTTCAAGGAAACTGAAGAGCCATGAAAGGAACTATGCTACCCAAGATCTGGAGCTGTTGGCTCTCATCCATGCTCTCAAACTTTGGAGACACTACTTGCTAGGTAACAAATTTACCTTAATGACTGACCACAAGAGTCTTAAATGGATTTTCACCCAAAATGAGCTCAATATGAGGCAACGTCGATGGATTGAAGTGCTGGAAGAATATGATTTTGAAATCAAATATCAGCCTGGAAAGGAGAACCAAGTTGCTGATGCACTCAGTCGCAAGGCCTTTCTGAATTCTCTCATTTTGCATGATCCATCAACAGCCAGATCTCTAGCCACAAAGGTATCCATGCCAAACAACCCAATTCTTGAGCTAGCTAGAGAAGAGGCATGTCATGACCCAACCTATCAGAAATTGCTAAGGGAGATCCCCATCAAAGATCAAGACCCGAAGCTACAAACAAAGTATCAAGAATTATCTATCAATAGTAGACTTGTCTACTACACAACAAGATTATGTATCCCGGCAAGCCAATCACTCAAGCAAAAGATACTTTGGGAAGCCCATGACTCCCCTTTCTCGGGACATCCTGGCTATGCCAAGACCCTTAATGCAATCAGAAAGAGCTATTATTGGGATAGGCTCAAAGGTGACGTTCTTAAATATGTCACGGAATGTTTGTCTTGTCAACGCATTAACGCTGAACATGTCAAAATGCCAGGGAAATTGCAACCACTTGACATTCCCCAAATGAAATGGGAATTCATTAGTATGGATTTTGTTGTTGGCTTGCCCCAAGTTCAGGGACAATACAACTCCATTATGGTTGTGGTTGATATGCTCACCAAAGTTGCATATCTTATTCCTGTTAAGACAGACTATAAAGCCTCAGACATTGCAAGGTTATTCATCAAGGAAATATTCAAACTGCATGGGTTACCCAGAAGAATCATCAGTGATCGTGATTCTCTCTTCACATTACACTTCTGGAGGGCTATCTTCGAGGCCATTGGGACTCAACTCTGTTTCAGTACAGCTTATCATCCCCAAACTGATGGTCAAATGGAACGAGTCAACCAAGTCATTGAAGATATGCTTAGGGCACACTGCTATCATGAACCCAAAAAGTGGATTCAATATTTGCCACTGGTTGAGTTTGCCTACAATGCTTCTTACCAACAAAGCATTCAGATGACCCCTTTTCAAGCATTGTATGGGCACCATTGTCGTAGTCCTTTAAGCTTTTTGGATCCAACCTTGAGGGTTGAAGCTTCAAAGCAAATGCTGAAAGACATGGATGACCAAATCAAATCAATAAGACAGGACATCCAAGCCGCAAAGGACAGACAAAAGGCTTACGCGGACTTGAAATGGCAAGACATATCCTTCGTTGAAGGTGATATGGTCTTCATTCACATACGTCCAAATAAGAGTTCCCTATCCATGATAGTTACATTCTAGGATGGGTTAAGTAATAAAGGAAGGATTAAATTAATGATGGACTCATGGCATCCGCTCATGCATAGAGTTCTTTTATCAAAGTTTGAATTTGGGAAAGGATGCATCTTCATACTAAGGCTTTGAATTCGATGCATCAACGTAGTGATAGTTCTGAATGTCAATCATTATAGTATCGGGCAAGGAAAAGAAGGATTACTGTGGATCCTTAAGTTGCATAAAAGCAGAAGGTCTATGGTCTTGGAATTGCATACTCACATGGAATGATGCATGTCTTACATCTTGTAGTTACTTCCATCTTTTAAGGAAGGTCTTGCAAATTCTAGAAGAAAGCATTTACATCTTTAGAGGAAAGATCATGGGTTGGTTAGATAAACTAAGTAATTCGCATGTAAATGAGTAGCCTACTTGAATTCATAAAGGTACGAATTAGTTAGCATATGACAGTCACCTCAATGTGCTAGGTAGGGTTGAGCTATCATAAAATTATGCCTAGTATCGCACTTGGGATGCCGATTTAAGACTTCCAATCTCAAAGGTCCTACCCACATCCACGAAATGTTAGGATTATCTAGTCGCCGTGCAAGAATGATCTAGGGTTCCTACCCTTAGGATCAGTTGACTAAATACTAGACCCCCGCAAGGAATTTAGGTACCCTAGGGTCAAAAATGACTATCAGCCTAGTAGGGTTAGGGTTTTGGATTGGGTCAATAGGACTCCCAAACCCTACATCTTAACCAAAGGTATCCTTGACCAAGGAATACCGTGTGATGAGAAAAATAATCCCACAAGCTAGGTGCTGACACCTATCTCATGCAACAAGTTGCAACGTCACATGGTTTTGTGTCTAAATCACAAAATAGTATTGCCACTCCTTAGAAGAAGGTTGGCGAGTTCTAAGTACAAGTCTAATTTTCTAGAGGATGAGTAGTCATCCTGCTACATCACCCTTCCTTAGGGCAGATTTGCCAAGTTAGGGGAGTTACGAATTTGCCAAGAAAGCAGTTGACCAACCAAGCTAGGGCGACGAGATTGCCCAAAATTTATTTACCGTAATATAAGGAAACCTAAGGTATTGATAATTTGGGTCAACAGGGTATAAACCCTAACCCAAGGAAAGAGAGTAAACGAGCAACTCAACTTACGAAACCCTTGGGAACTTGCCAAGTCGCGATTGATCCAGGATCGAATGCTGAAAGCATTCGGGGAGAAGGAGTCACACCTTAGCAGTTGGCCGTACAAACGACCACTGGAATGCTCGTAATTGTACACTTAATAGGAGCATTGTTTGTACTTCTTTGCTCAAGGGACTAATACTGGAAAAATAACTAATGCTTTAGGTTAAAAGCCTGGAGGGAGAGGCAGCATCAGTTACCTCCGATTGTCTACCTAACCCTATCCAAGGGGGTTGTTAGCCGTGCCGCATACATGGACCGAACCCGCCGCGAGAGGTCTCTCCATGGGTGCTACTTGGAGCAGGAGGACACTTGGGTGCCATGGGAGGCTTTGGTCGTAAATCCCTTGTTTTCGAATCCTGCACAAGAGGCCGACGTGACTCGAGATGGGATCTCGAGGCCTGCATACTAGTCAACGGGCCGAACTTTGTATAGCGATCCTAGAGGATTGCTGGAATAACCTTCGGGTAGGTTATTTGATGTATTCCAAAGACTGATAAATAAAGATCAAATGTTAAAAAGGAACCTGCTTGACATTGTTTTTCTATGTCAGTGCCTCAGTTAGGTGAAGGAACCAGTGATTAATTGGTTAATTAAAGAAGCTATTTTTGCTCATCAAACTAAATGTGGTAGGTAATTAGATAACTAAAGCAACCCAAGGAAAGTGCGGTGGATGGGACCCTCGGTTCGTCCTACTACAGAAGGGTGGTCTCGGTTGGCTGGGATCTTTCCTCCGGAATTGACAGCGAGGTAACAATGACCTAGAATATAGAAAGCTAGCGTCTCGATTTATACTATTTTATGGGAACGGAATGGGACTATGACTTAGGGGTAGAGAGGTCGAGCCTCGCATCCCTCTTGTTTCCCATTCTCCTTTAACCAAGTGTAATATAAATCCACTTCGACCCTGATGTTTCTACGCAAAGTAGTTTGTTTGGGGCTCCACAGTAGCTACCTCCTAGGAACTTGACCATTAGGAAAACCCTGGTTCAGCTCGGTCCTAAGTGGTAACAGCCAAATTGCTTCCGCTTCGTGGCAGACTTGAGAAGACCTAGATTGCAAACCCCGTGACATTCCTTGTGAGTGCCGGGCAGCGCTTTCTAGACTCTCTTCCCGATGGGCTGCTAAGACGTGTCCTATAAGTGGACAGGGGGAACACGTTACAGTTGGTATCAGAGCGAACCAACAAGATCTAATATTTACAAGGGAATTCAACGAGGGAAAGTAGAGCAATGTTGCCGATAAGAATATTTCCATACTTACTTACCGATGCTGGCATGTAGAGTTGCGAAGCATGGAACAAATTCTTGGTGTTCCAAGTTATGTTTATGACTGCAATGTGTGCTTCGGATTATTGACGGAGGCTAGGTATGATGAATATCCTAGACCTCATCTACAATCCTTCACCCCTGTATATGGAATGGAGATGAATGGGAGAATCAGGAATTTGTTACATAGTGGCCCATCGACTTGTGTACCTTCAGACCAACTTGAAGAGAATCAATTAGATGGAGGATTTAAAGATCATGAAGCCGTTCATCTTTGTCGAGGCTCATGCAAATGCAACCCTACATGTCGGCGGCCAAAAGGTCAAGCACAACAAGTATGTGTACGAGAAAGTGACTCGAATAATCCCTACCGACAGAATCAAGGTGTTGGAATGTTATGAGAAGAATGGGTATCAAAGGAAGGGATACCCCAAGCTTCCTATGACCTATCGATTCCTGAAAATCCATGACCCCATTCCATATTATTACTCAATTTCCGTAGTCGAATGTAACACAATCTTATTTTTCCCAAACTAATGTGCCAATCAGCTTGTTCTACCCTCAAAAAATAAATGTACTCGAAAGGGCTATGCCTATATGAATGAAATAGAGTTTTTATCACTGTCTGTCACAGTTGTAAGTATTGGTAAAGAAGTTAAGTGATTAAGTCACTTGGCTAAAAGCTGAACTGGGCATTTTAAACTGATGTGAGAAATGTTTAGTAAGTTTTTAACGTAAAGAATCTTACTGCCTAGGTGCAACCTCAAGTGCAAATTCCTAGTCTGGCCCCTGCACCAAATACAGCCGTAATTCACGAGAAGAAGTTTCTTCTCAAATAAATCAAGCCACCTGAATTCAATGGTAAGGGAGGACTGTCCAAATTGATGCCGAGGTCTAGATCGAATCCATGGAGGATTATTTCAAAGCAGCAGGTACTACACTCGCTAACCAAGCTATGCTTGCCAAATTGAAGCTTACCGGCAAAGCAAGACTTTGGTGGAAACAATGGTGCAGAGACCAAGGGATCTTGGAAGGGTCAGTTACTTGGGAGAAGCTAAAAAAAGCTGTGCGAGGAAGATATCTACCACTTGCCTACCACACACAGAAGATAAACGAATTTTATGAATTAAAGCAGCTTGGACTATCCCTGGATCCATACTATTCAAAATCGTCTCTCTCTTAAAGTATCCGCCACAAATGGATATGACACAATAGGTGTCAAAGTTTTGTGCCGAATTAAACCCACCCATAAACACCCGCCTGGAATTAATGCGCCCAACAAACCTTCAAGTCACGCTCATTCAAGCTGCATCCATAATACAGGAGGTGCAGACCAAGCCAAGAAATAACAGGACTTGGTCTTACAAGGACCAGAACAAGGGAGTATATAGGTCTCAGGCTAAGAGAGCACAGGGCCAAAATCAAGGACAAAGGAAGAAAGCTAGGGCCAACACTGTTAACAACTTTGTTCCTACCCAAGGTAATGGCCACAATCTCCGTTGCTTCCATTGCAACGAGCCTGGTCACTTCAAAAGGCAGTGTCCCAAGCTTAGCAAAGGACAACCTCAAGGGCCATCCCAAGGAGTCGTCCATGGCCAAGGAGCCACCGTCATGGCCAGAGGGAGAACCTGTAGTGTTGCCAATAAGGAGCTGGGTGATAAAGAAGACCCATCCATGGAAGCTGACATTGAGAGAGCAACGGTTCAGGCCGCTCTTTACAAGAAAGTCCCGAATCGCCAATTCTCGGTGATTCAAATACCATCAGATTATCAAGGTAAAAGCTTCAAAACCTTGATTGATTGTGGCAGTACACATTCCTTTATTTCGCCAGTATGTGCAAAAAGATTAGGAATAGCCACGATAGATGCATCTACCTTACTTGTGGAATTAGCAAATGGTCGTGAGGTCTCTTGTACCAGGCAAATATCCAATGAGTCAGGTTCTGAGTAATGAACCTAGGTGTCCACGAATGTTTGCTCGGAATGGATTGGCTAATATCCAATGACGCTAACATTCACTATGGAAAGGGCCAAGTCTCCTTTCAAAATTCTGAAGGGCAACTAGTCACAACTCAAGGAGAGGCTGGGAAGCCAAAAATTCAACTAGCAAAAGCAACACGGATAACAAAAAGATTTAGAAAGGGGCTACCTATCTATTTGATTAAACTAAATAGCTAGATCAGAACCACGAATATAGGAAGAACCTTCATGGTTAAAGGAATACGCAGACGTATTTCCTAAAGAGCTAAGAGAGCTTCCTCCTCAAAGGGAAGTTGATCACGAAATCAAGGTAGCGCCAGGAGCTGCACCAATCGCAAAGAGACCATATAGGATGTCCATCCCAAAAGCCATTGAGCTGAAGGAGCAACTCAAGCAATTGTTAGACCGAGGCTACATCCATCCTAGCAGTTCACCATGGGGAGCTCCAGTGCTATTCCAGAAGAAGAAAGATAGAACGCTTCGGTAATGCATTGACTACAGAGGGTTGAATCAATCAACCATTAAAAACGAATATCCCATTCCAAGAATAGATGAACTTCTTGACCGTCTTCAAGGTGCAAAGATCTTCTCTAAGATAGATCTCATGTCTGGATATATCAGATAAGGATCAAGGAAGAAGATATCCCGAAGACCGCATTCAGCACACGGTATGGACACCTTGAATTCCTAGTCATGTCTTTTGGGCTTACAAATGCACCTGCTACCTTCAACAGGTTAATGCATGATATCTTTAGGCCCTATCTTGATGACTTCATACTCGTCTTCTTTGACGATCCCCTAGTCTACTCCAAGCAAGAAACAGATCATGAACCCCAACTTCGCATCGTCCTTGAGACAATGAGGGCACACGAGCTTTATGCCAAGAAGAAGAAGTGTGCATTTTTCAAACGACGGATTGAATATTTGGGATTCATTGTATCAGCAGAAGGAATTTCATTAGATCTGACCAAGGTGAGAGACGTTTTGGAATGGCCAACATCGACTTCTGTCAAAGAAATACGTGATTTTCTTGGATTGACAGGATGGTACACGGTCTTTATCAAAAACTATGCCTTGATTGCGACACCTCTGACTGATCTACTAAAGAAGCAAGCATCTATTGTATGGTCACCTGCTGAATGGACTAGCTTTGACAAACTAAAGCAAAGCTTGGTATCAACACCTATCCTAAAACTTCTTGATCTTAGTAAGAAGTTTGAAGTGATAACTGATGCTAGCGCACTTGCCTTAGGATGTGTGCTCATGCAAGAAGGTCACCCCGTAGCATACTCTTCAAGGAAACTAAAGAGCCATGAAAGGAACTATGCTACCCACAATCTGGAGCTATTGGCTATCATCCATGCTCTCAAACTTTGGAGACACTACTTGCTAGGTAACAAATTTACCTTAATGACTGACCACAAGAGTCTTAAATGGATTTTCACCTAGAATGAGCTCAATATGAGGCAACATCGATGGATTGAAGTGCTGGAAGAATATGATTTTGAAATCAAATACCGGCTTGGAAAGGAGAACGTAGTTGCCGATGCACTCAGTCTCAAGGCCTTTCTGAATTCCCTAATTTTGCAAGATCCAATCTCTAGCCACAAAGGTATCCATGCCAAACAACCCAATTCTTGAGCTAGCTAGAGAAGAGGTATGCCATGACCCAACCTATCAGAAATTGCTAAGGGAGATCCCCATCAAAGATCAAGACCCGAAGCTACAAACAAAGTATCAAGAATTCTCTATCAATAGTGGACTTGTCTACTACACGACAAGATTATGTCTCCCGGTAAGCCAATCACTCAAGCAAAAGATAATTTGGGAAGCCCATGAATCCCCTTTCTCGGGACATCCTGGCTATGCCAAGACCCTTAATGCAATCAGAAAGAGCTATTATTAGGATAGGCTCAAAGGTGACATTCTTAAATATGTCACGGAATGTTTGTCTTGTCAACGCATTAAGGTTGAACGTGTCAAAATGCCAGGGAAATTGCAACCACTTGACATTCCCCAAATGAAATGCGAATTCATTAGTATGGATTTTGTTGTTGGCTTGCTCCAAGTTCAGGGACGATACAACTCCATTATGGTTGTGGTTGATATGCTCACCAAAGTTGCATATCTTATTCATGTTAAGACAGACTATAAAGCCTCAGACATTGCAAGGTTATTCATCAAGGAAATATTCAAACTGCATGGGTTACCCAGAAGAATCATCAGTGATCGTGATTCTCTCTTCACATTACACTTCTGGAGGGCTATCTTCGAGGCCATTGGGACTCAACTCTGTTTCAATACAGCTTATCATCCCCAAACTGATGGTCAAATGGAACGATTCAACCAAGTCATTGAAGATATGCTTAGGGCACACTGCTATCGCGAACCCAAAAAGTGGATTCAATATTTGCCACTGGTTGAGTTTGCCTACAATGCTTCTTACCAACAAAGCATTCAGATGGCCCCTTTTCAAGCATTATATGGGCACCATTGTCGTAGTCCTTTAAGCTTTGTGGATCCAACCTTGAGGGTTGAAGCCTCAAAGCAGATGCTGGAAGACATGGATGACCAAATCAAATCAATAAGATAGGACATCCAAGCCGCCAAGGACAGACCAAAGGCTTACGCGGACTTGAAATGGCAAGACATATCCTTCATTGAAGGTGATATGGTCTTCATTCATGTACGTCCAAAGAAGAGTTCCCTATCCTTGGGTGAATGCAAAAAGCTAAGTCCAAGGTATTGTGGACCCTACAAGATTCTCAAGTGCCTAGGACCTTATGCTTACAGACTGCAACTCCCCAAAAACCTAAAAGTTCATAATGTATTCCATATCAGTCTATTGAAAAAGTATGTTCCTAACCCTAGTCACGTGCTTGATGATCAACAAGTTGTAATGCCTAGCCAAGGAGTCCTTGAGCTATGGCCCGAGAGGATCTTAGATGTTAGGGAGAGGCATTTGAGATCCAGGACCTTGAGAGAATACCTCATCCAATGGAAAGATTATCCCGAAGAGGATGCCACTTGGATGGATGAAAGTACTCTCAAACAACAATACCCCCAAATCTTCTCGAGATGAGGACATCTCGATTCCCCTAAGGGGGAAAGAATGTAGTATTTCTGCAACGAAATATTAACGACTCTAGAACCTGCACATCCCACGCAAGAGAAATTTCGAGTGATCTCCTGCAACTAAAAGACTTTGGGCTAAGTGCTCCCTCCGCGTGTATCAACAAACACTAACACCGCGTCGTGTATAGGAAGTTGTGGCTAAAAACCATAGCCCACGTGAGAACACCCCTTCATGGGACAAAAATATAATGAATTAAGTCTAAACCTTTTTTTTATTAAACCCCCTCCCCTTCACCCGTTGCATGGCGGGGAGAAGGAGTATGAGTAATGTCATGGAGGGGCATGGGGGAGAGAATCATGCACCCCGCTGTTAGATATGATCAATGCCCCACCCTCATTCGGTGCTACCAATATCCATGGTGCTCAAAGTTGTAAGGCCCCCATTATGAGGAGAAGCCAAATGTGAGCCCAGACATTGGTTGAATCCTGACTTGTATATGAGATGAGGTCTATGTGACCGAATGGCAAAAAGGTGACCGTTGTGGGTCTAATCTTTGGGTTAGATGGAGTGGTTAAGCTGGTAACAACTCGAGGCACATTGCATCGAGTTGCGGGGTAAGGGAATTAAAAGGGGCCCTTATGGTAAAGGGAATATAGTGGAGGCTCATATGGTAGGTTGGTCAGCAGGCCGACCTAACGACCTTAGCGGGCTATAAAAGATAAACCCCTTCACAGCCATCGATCACTCATCTTTCACCTAGTCAGAGTTGTTGTTCCAGCTAGCCTTAAACTCTTCACCTATCTTCTGTCTAGATCGCCATCTAAGCTTCACACAGTGGAAGTGCACGGGTGGACAGAGCCATCTTTGTATCAGTTGTTTGGAGTTAAAGAATTTATTGATTCTCCTCTTATCTGTTGTCTACTCTCTATCTCTTTCTCAGATTCTGTTCGCTGCATCGTGTAATATTTTACATGGTATCAGAGCCCAGGGGGCTCTAGAGATCGGAGAGTGTGCAAGAGGCAAAGGCTTCAACAGCAAAGAGAAACTATGTCAACTTCTGGAAGCGGTTCTAGTGCATCAGGAAGCAGTGCAGGAGGTGGTGTTGCTGTACCGGCTATTCAAACACTGAGGATTCATCCACCAACCTTCAGCGAAGGCAAGTTAGATGGTACAAACTACACCTTGTGGAAGTTCAAAATTACAACTATCCTTGATTCTTATGAGCTTCTGGAGACTGTGTTGGGGACTGACGCAGAACCACAGTCTACCCCCGACCCATCAAATCCTAGTGTGATGATTCCTCCGAATGTAGATCTTCTACGAGCTTGGAAATGAAAGAATGCAGATGCATTGTGTGCCTTAGTTAGTTACAAGCTGCTCTGATAGTGTTCTAACTTTGATTCAGCATACAACCAAAGCATCAGAGGCTTGGAATGTACTAAGGAGTCTGTATGAAACATGAAACTAAACAAGGATTCAAAACTTGGAGAATCAACTAACAGCGGAGAAGTTTGCTGAAGGAGAGACGGTTGAAGCATTCATCACTCGGATTAAGAATATGCGCACCAGATGGCTGGTGCTGGGATACAAAAGACTAGCGAAGAGCTAGCTCAGAGGTGTCTTCGGATTTGTCCACAAAAGTTTGATGGACTAGTAACTGCCCTTAATACTCAGGTGAGACCTCAAGCTTTGACTTTTGAGGAGTTTTGTGCATTATTAATGGAGGAGGAGTTGAGGCTGAAAGCCCGAGAAGGAAGCAACAATGGAGATGTTGCATTCTCTGCCAATGCAAAAGGCAAATTTGGTTCCTCCACCAAAAACGATGGTGACAAAAAGAAGAAGGGCGGAAAGAAGAAGTTTCAAGGAGAGTGCTTCTATTGCAAGAAGAAATGACATGCAATTGCAGATTGTCGTGTCAAGAAGACAGATGAAAAGAATGGTACCCTTAAAAGTAAAGGGAAAGAGATAGCCAATACGGCTGAAGCAGAGCTGGAATTATTCATGACGACCATTGAGGAAGTGTGCTCCTCGGCGCAAGAAGAATCTACCACTGACTCATGGGTGTTGGATAGTGGGGCCTCCCGTCACATGACCAACAAGAAAGGTCTATACAGTTCTATGCAGCCTCTACAAGAATCCATCACTGTGATGGTTGGAAATGATGCTAAATGCACTGATGCGGGCACAGGTACTATTTCTTTTGTTGCTGCAAATGGTGAAGTCAAAAAGCTTTCAAATGTGTTGTATGTTCTCAAAATTAGGAGAAATCTCTTATCAGTTGCTACCATAACTGATCTTGGTCATGAAGTGAGGTTCAAGAAGACAGGTGCAGAAATTCTTGATAGTGCTGGCACAATTGTTGGCAAAGGAGAAAGAAGGAACAACCTGTATGAGCTAAGTGCTCTTACAGCCATCGGTGGAGTGGGCACAAGTAAGCTTTGGAATGAAAGGTTTGGACACATCGGATTTGCAGTGTTGAAGGAGATGCAAAAGCAAGGTATGGTTGCTCACCTACCTACAATAACTGAATTGAAGGAACCATGTGAAGCTTGTATGATGGGCAAGCAACAGAGAAAGGCATTTCCACAAGAAAGCAAGAATAGAGCACAGGCTCCTCTAGAGTTGGTGTATGCTGACTTGTGTGGTAAGATGCCTACACAGGCCTTGGAGGGATCTTCTTATTTTATGTTGATTGTCGACGACTACAGTAGGAAGATGTGGGTGTACTTCCTTCGTGATGAGGCTTAAGCTTTTGGTAAGTTTAAAGAATGGCTAAAACTTGTTGAGAATGAAACAAGAAAAAGTGTGAAGAAATTTAGAACAGATGGTGGTGGTGAGTTCAACTCAAAGGAGTTTGAAGTCTTTTGCAAGAGCAAAGGGATCAAGCATCAATTGACGACGCCTCACACACCTCAGCAGAACGGTGTTGTGGAACACAGGAATCGCACCATTGTGGAGATGGCAAGATGTATGCTAAAGGGCAAGGGATTGCCTAACCATTTTTGGGCTGAAGCTGTTAATACTACAGTCTACATTCTAAATCGGAGCTACACAAAGGCTCTCAAGGGAAAAACACCTCATGAGGCTTACACTGGTAAGAAACCATCTGTCTCACATTTCAGAATTTTTGGATGTGAATGTTATGCACGTTCTAGATGAGAAGAGAAACAAGTTAAAACCAAAAAGTAGAAAATGTATCTTCTTGGGTTATAGTGATGAGTAGAAGGCTTACAAATTATATGACCAAGATGCAAAGAAGATCATCGCGAGCCGCGATGTGGTGTTCAAGGAGGAGCCGCATACAGTGGAGGAGGAGAAGGAAAGTTCTTCCACTTTATCATCAAGCGAAGAAGTAGTCCACTATGAACCTGTCCCGAGAGCTATCCCTTTCCTTAAGGAGGAGGAAGCATCATCTTCAGATGATGAGGAAAAAGTTCACCAACCTGACATCACCCCACCGAAAAAGCCATTGTCGCGCTGGGTGAAGCAGCTCTATGACCACAATAATCCTATGTCTGCATCTATTGAGGAGAAGGCAGATGGACCAAGGAGGTCTCAGAGAATAGAGGAGCAAAGGAGGGCTTCTGCTCACATAGTCAATATGGCCTTGATGGTTGAGATTATGAGAGAAGTAAAGGAGCCAATTGACTTAGAACAAGCACTTGCAGATCCATCATGGAAGGCTGCTATGCAAGCGGAGTATGACAGCATAATGAAGAATGACACTTGGGAGCTAGTGGATCGACCAGCAAAGCGGAAGGTTATTGGCACCAAGTGGATCTGGAAGGTAAAGTACAAGGCTGATGGTACCTTAGAAAAGTACAAAGCTAGACTGGTTGCCCAAGGATTTTCACAAGTTGAAGGGTTTGATTTTCAAGAGTCATTTGCCCCAACTGCCAGAATGACCACTATTCTCACGGTACTTGCAGTGGCTGCCCACAAGAAGTGGCCAGTGTACCAAATGAATGTTAAGTCAGCATTCTTAAATGGTGACCTCAAGTAGGAGGTGTACATGGCTCAGCCACCAGGGTTTGAGGCCCCCCATTCTGAGAACAAAGTGTATAAGCTGAAGAAGGCATTATATGGGCTGAAACAAGCCCCTAGAGCATGGTACCAGCGGATAGATAAGTTCTTTTTAAACCTAAACTTCAAAAGATGTGCCTCAGATGCTAACTTGTATGTTTACAGGGATGGTAAAAAGTCTGTAGTGATTGTCCTATATGTGGACGATCTTCTTATTACAGGTGACTATGAAGATATGATCAACCAAACTCGAAAGGCTTTGAGTTCTGAGTTTGAAATGACAGACTTGGGCTTGCTGCACTATTGTTTGGGGATTGAAGTCTGGCAAGAGCCAAGAAAGATCTTCATCTCTCAGAATAAGTATACATGGGAGATCTTGAAGGCATTTGGCATGATCGAGTGCAAGGAGATAGCTACACCTATGGAGGTGAATGTAAAGTTATCCGTCAAGGATACATCAGCACTAGCAGACATTGGGAGGTATAGGAGGTTGGTCAGCAGTCTGATCTACTTGTGTAACACCAGACCAGACATCAGTTTTGCTATTGGTGTTTTGAGTAGGTTATCAAACAAACCTCATGAGAGTCATTGGAAAGCTGGGATGCAGGTGCTCAGATACTTGAAGAAAACTCTTGACTATGGTATCACATACAGTTTCGGAACTTCTCTTGTGGGAAACTGTGACTCAGATTGGGCAGGAGACAGTGATTCCAGGAAGTCAGTTTCTGGTTATTTTTTCTATTTGGGTTCAGGAATTTTCTCTTGGATTAGTAAGAAGCAGCCAACAGTGGCATTGTCTTCTACGGAAGCAGAGTACAAGGCAGCTTGTTTTGCTGCATGTGAAGCGGTATGGTTGAGAAGGATTCTATGGCATATGGGAGTGCAGGATGAAGACCAACTGTGCTGAGATATGACAATCAGAGTTGCATCACCATTGCCAAAAATCCAGTGTTTCATGTACGCACCAAATATATAGAGATCCAGTATCACTATGTGCGTGATTTGATGGAGGATGGGATAGTGGAACTGGTCTACTGTCCAACAGAAGAGAATGGAGCTGATATCTTCACCAAAGCACTTACAAAGGATCTGCTTCAAGTTCATCTTCAGAGACTCGGCATTGGGCAGAGGAGATAGTTCACCTATGGGTGGACATTGAGGGGGGGTGTTAGATATGATCAATGCCCCACCCTCATTAGGTGCTACCAATATCCATGGTGCTCAAAGTTGTAAGGCCCCCATTATGAGGAGAAGCCAAATGTGAGCCCAGACATTGGTTGAGTCCTGACTTGTATATCAGATGAGGTCTATGTGACCGGATGGCAAAAAGGTGACCGTTGTGGGTCTAATCTTTGGGTTAGATGGAGTGGTTAAGCTGGTAGCAACTCGAGGCGCATTGCATCGAGTTGCGGGGTAAGGGAGTTAAAAGAGGCCCCTATTGTGGGGTCCGGGGGCTGCGGAAGCAACCCCTGGCTAGGGGGTCCCAGGGGGGCCAACGGCCCCCCTGGCGGGGGTCCGAGGGCAGCGCCCCCGGCCCGATGGTAAAGGGAATATTCCCTGGCCGACTAGTGGAGGCTCATATGGTAGGCCGACCTAATGACCTTCGCAGGCTATAAAAGATAAACCCCTTCATAGCCACCATCGATCACTCATCTTTCACCCAGTCAAAGTTGTTGTTCTAGCTAGCCTTAAACTCTTCACTTCTGTCTAGATCGCCATCTAAGCTTCACACAGTGGAAGCGCACGGGTGGGCAAAGCCATCTTTGTATCAGTTGTTTGGAGTTAAAGAATTTACTGATTCTCCTCTTATCTATTGTCTACTCTCTATCTCTTTCTCAGATTCTATTCACTGCACTGTGTAATATTCTACACCCGCCACTTGTGTGCCTACTCCCCCCCCCCCCCCCCCGCCCCCCTTCACACTATATATGAACCCCCCCTCCCCAAGCTTGAGGGGAGAGAGGAGGATCATGCTGTCATGCTGCTCGCCGTGAAGGAGACTGCCGTTGTCAGTCCACTGCCGCTGTAGCTGCTGCCGCCAAGCTACTGCGCCCCGTCACCTACTTCATCATCATCATCATCATCTTCTTCTTCTTCTTCTTCTTCTTCTTCTTCTTCTTCTTCTTCTTCTTCTTCTTCTTCTTCATATCATCATCATTATCATCATGATCATCATCATCATCCTCCTCATCGTCATCTTTACCTCCATCATCATCATCATCTCCACCCAATCATTTTTTTTCCATGTCATCTGCCTATAAACAGAGGCTTGGAAGCTTCTATTGGAAGCTTCTATTGAAGCTTCCATAGGCCTTGTTTACCCGTGCCTTCCCCAATTTTTAAAAACCGTGTCTTGCAAGGCCCAATTTCTGCACAAGGAAAAAATATCGGCCTAGTAGGCAATTTTGGAAATCGGATAAAAGGCAAGGAGAGTTCGCGAAGTCAAAGTCTACTACGTCAATGGCTCCTAAGCAAAAGACGAGAGGAGCGCACGCGTGGGAGCTTCCACCCAAAGTACGAGAGTGGACAATGCCCCGACTTGGAATACCTAGGTTCCGAAGATTAATTTCGCATGGAAAGGATGCATTAAGCATATTTATTTCTCGTAGGCAAGTTTAAATACATTGGGAAATTTATTTGCTCGTTCGATCTACAAAATTTAGTTGCATGTCAAGTATTTGCAATTGTTGCACTTCCGTGGTTAAGGGTAGTTGAAATTCTGAACGTATGATGCATAAGTAAAAAGATGGAATTGTCCAAAGGCATATTTATTGCATCACGCATAGGACAGGGCATATAACACTTAATGCATAGTTGTGACTTATGTATAAGTCAATCGTAGACGCCCATTAAATGATGCCCGAGTAGTTGCAAATGCATGGAAGGGATTTATCAACCTTGCAAATTGCATGCAATGATAGTCACATTCTAGGATGGGTTAAGTAATAAAGGAAGGATTAAATTAATGATGGACTCATGGCATCCGCTCATGCATAGAGTTCTTTTATCAAAGTTTGAATTTGGGAAAGGATGCATCTTCATACTAAGGCTTTGAATTCGATGCATCAACATAGTGATGGTTCTGAATGTCAATAATTATAGTATAGGGGAAGGAAAAGAAGGATTACTGTGGATCCTTAAGTTGCATAAAAGCATAAGGTCTATGGTCTTGGAATTGCATACTCGCATGGAATGATGCATGTCTTACATCTTGCAGTTACTTCCATCTTTTAAGGAAGGTCTTGCGAATTCTAGAAGAAAGCATTTACATCTTTAGAGGAAAGATCATGGGTTGGTTAGATAAACTAAGTAATTCGCATGTAAATGAGTAGCCTACTTGAATTCATAAATGTATGAATTAGTTAGCATATGACTGTCACCTCAATGTGCTAGGTAGGGTTAAGCGATGATAAAATTCTGACTAGTATCGCACTTGGGATGCTGATTTAAGACTTCCGATCTCAAAGGTCCTCCCCACATCCACAAAATGTTAGGATTATCTAATTACCATGCAAGAATGATCTAGGGTTCCTACCCTCAGGATCAGTTGACTAAATACTAGACCCCCGCAAGGAATTTAGGAACCCTAGGGCCAAAAACGACTATCAACCTAGTAGGATTAGGGTTTTGGATTGGGTCAATAGGACTCCCAAACCCTACATCTTGACCAAAGGTATCCTTGACCAAGGAATATCGTGTGATGAGAAAAATAATCCCACAAGTTAGGTGCTGACACCTATCTCATGCAACAAGTTGCAACGTCGCATGGTTTTGTGTCTAAATCACAAAATAGTATTGCCACTCCTTAGAAGAAGGTTGGCGAGTTCTAAATACAACTCTAATTTTCTAGAGGATGAATAGTCATCCTGCTATATCACCCTTCCTTGGGGCAGATTTGCCAAGTTAGGGGAGTTACGAATTTGCCAAGAAAGCAATTGGCCAACCAAGCTAGGGCAACGAGATTGCCCAGGATTTATTGACCATAATATAAGGAAACCTAAGGTATTGACAATTTGAGTCAACAGGGTATAAACCCTAACCCAAGCAAGGAGGGTAAACAAGCAACTCAACTTACGAAACCCTTGGGATCCTGCCAAGTCGCGATTGATCTAGGATCGAATGGTGGAAGCATTTGGGGAGAAGGAATCACACCTTAGCAGTTGGCCGTACAAATGACCACTGGAATGCTCATGATTGTACACTTAGGAGCATTATTTGTACTTCTTTGCTCAAGGAACTAATACTGGAAAAATAACTAATGCTTTAGGTTAAAAGCCTGGAGGTAGAGGCAGCATCAGTTACCTCCGACTGTCTACCTAACCCTATCCAAGGGGGTTGTTAGCCGTGTCGAGTACGTGGACCGAACCCACCGGGAGAGGTCTCTCCATGGGTGCTACTTGGAGCAAGAGGACGCTTGGGTGCCAAGGGAGGCTCTGGTCATAAATCCCTTGTCTCTGAATCCTGCACAAGAGGCTGACGTGACTCAAGATGGGATCTCGAGGCCTGCATACTAGTCAACGGGCGGAACTTGGTATAGCAATCCTAGAGGATTGCTGGAATAGCCTTCGGGTAGGTTATTTGATATATTCCAAAGACTGATAAGTAAAGATCAAATGTTGAAAAGGAACTTGCTTGACATTGTTTTTCTATGTCATTGCCTCAGTTACGTGAAGGAACCAGTGATTAATTGGTTAATTAAAGAAGCTTTTTTTGCTCATCAAACTAAATGTGATAGGTAATTAGATAACTAAAGCAACCTGAGGAAAGTGCAGTGGATTTGACCTTGGGTCTATCCTACTACGGAAGGGTGGTAGCGGTTGGCCGGGAACTTTTCTCAAAGGAATTGACAGTGAGGTAACTATGACCTAGAATCTAGAAAGCTAGAGTCTCGATTTATACTGTTTTACAGGAACGGAATGGGACTATGCCTTACGGGCAGAGAGGTCGAGCCTCGCATCCCTCTCGTTTCCCATTCTCCTCGAACCAAGTGCAATATAAATTTGCTTTGACCCTGATGTTTCTACGCAAAGTAGTTTGTCTAGGGCTCGACGCTAGCTACCTCCTAGGAACTTGACCATTAGGAAAACCCTAATTCAGGTCCGTCCTAAGTGGTAACGGCCGGAATGCTTCCGCTTCGTGGCAGACTCATGAAGACCTAGATTGCAAACCCCGTGACATTCCTTGTGAGTACCGGGCAGGGCTTTCTAGACTCTATTCCCGATGAGCTACCAAGACGTGTCCTACAAGTGGACACGGGGGACACGTTACAGTTGGTATCAGAGTGAACCAATGGGATCTAATATTAACAAGGAAATTTAATGAGGGAAAGTAGAGCAATGTTACCGATAAGAATATTTCCATACTTACTTACCGATGCTGGCCTGCATAGTCGCGAAGCATGGAACAAATTCTTGGTGTTCTAGGTTATGTTTATGACTGCAATGTGTGCTTCGGATTATTGACGGAGGCTAGTTATGATAAATATCCTAGACCACATCTACAATCCTTCACCCCTGTACATGGAACGGAGATGAACGGGAGAATCAGGAATTTGTTACATAGACCAACTTGAAGAGAATCAAGTGGATGGAGGTTTTAAAGATCGTGAAGCCGTTCATCTTTGTCGAGGCTCACGCAAATGCAACCCTACACGTCGGCTAAAAGGTCAAGCACAACAAGTATGTGTACGAGGAAGTGACTCGAATAATCCCTGCCGACAGAATCAAGGTGTTGGGACATTATGAGAAGAATGGGTATCAAAGGAAGGGATACCCCAAGCTTCCTATGACCTATCGATTCCTGAAAATCCATGACCCCATTCCGTATTATTACTCAGTTTCCGTAGTCGAATGTAACACAATCTTATTTTCCCCAAACTAATGTGCCAATCAACTTGTTCTACCCTCCCAAAATAAATGTACTCGAAAGGGCTATGCCCATATGAATGAAATAGAGTTTTTATCACTGTCTGTCATAGCTGTAAGTATTGGTAAAGGAGTTAAGTGATTAAGTCACTTGGCTAAAAGATGAACTGGGCATTTTAAACTGATGTGAGAAATGTTTAGTAAGTTTTTAACGTAAAGAATCTTACTGCCCAAGTGCAACCTCAAGTGCAGATTCCTAGTCTGACCCCTACACCAAGTACAGTCGTAATTCACAAGAAGAAGTTCCTTCTCAAACAAATCAAGCCACCTGAATTCAATGGTAAGGGAAGGACAATGAAGGTAACACGGCATGAAAAACCACAAGTCCAAGTGAAGGCCTGAATATGTATTCCAAGGTGCAACTAAGGCACGAGTATATTTACAAGGAAAGCTAGAAGGCTTGTAGGGCTAGATTTCACGTGTAGTGGGTGGAGCTATCAATGCGCATCACACGACGCCATCACGTGGGTGAGGAAGCTCAAAGGAGGACTACCCTCATACACACCTCCCCTTGAAAGAAGTCGATGACCGCGTCGAGGTTCGAAACTAGACTCAAAGCCACCAAGGGCGGTGAGATGAGACTCAAAACTTCGAGGGTCTAAACATGTCTCACTATCAAGACAGCCAGTGTTTACCCGCTAGACCTAACCTACAATAAAAACTTTGGGGGTCTTTGTCGACTCACTATCAAGCTAACCAAGGTCTACCCACTAAGTGCCATGCCCATTGACTCAATTACAAATGCGGAACATGGTCTTCTCAGACTCAAAGGAAGGAAATCACCCACTGACTCAATTTACAGATGTGGAATGAGCCAAACTGGATGATTAGAAAGAGAAATAGTATTGGAAACACTTCAATTAGTCCATCTGCTAAACCAGATTTACAAGCACAGAATGGAGAATAACCAAGTTAAAACAAGTTGTGCTCACTCGCTATAATGGATGGTCCTGGCATGATGAGTGAGTGCGTAGAAAATGCCAGTGGACTAGAGAGAAACAAGTGGGTAACTCAGCTTGGAGTGTACCATGCCATGAATGCAAGGGGCCAGTAAGCAGCACCCTGAGTTAGATGGCCCCAATCGGCCAGATCTACCAATGCATGAAGTAAGTAAGAAGGGAGGCCCCAATTGGCATGATCCGTCAATCCGAGAACAAAGGTGGAAAGATGGCCCCAATTGGCCAGCTCTGTCAATCCGAGAATACGGTAGGAGAGAGCATAGAACCATGATGGAATGGCCGCATCTCTTTGTCTGCGTGAGGCAACATTTGACCACCCAAAAGTGACCATATACCTCAACCTGCGCGAGGTGCGCTTGGAAGATGCACCTCCCCTTGAAAAAATTTGGGCCATGTATGCCCAAGATTTTTTAGTATACCGCCGACTTGCAAAGGTGGTACTTCTCCTTGCGCGTAAAGCGCGGTTGGAAAGGGGAATGGCCATTCTTTTATACTCGTGGCTCCATGAGCATTTGACTGCTCTTCTGGCAGCTTGAACAATAGCCTTTCGTTTATACTCCTGGAGAAAGGAGTTCTTTATCCTTTGGATCTTAATCATTTTCATGTGCAATATGGTAACAGGATAAATGGCCTTTCTTTTATCCTCTTGGCACAAGGAGCTTGCTAGATCTGCCTGATATGCATGAAAATTGCCCGTTTCTTTATTCACCCGCGGCAAGGAGTCTTCAACACAATTTGTAAAAACATTGGCCCTTTCTTTATCCTCTTGGCACAGGGAGTCTTCGAAAAAATCATTGTGGAAATTAGTCGTTTGTTTATCCTCGTGGCTAAAGGAGTCTTCCAGGATCTCAGCATGGTGCGCAGATCGGTCGCTGTATGCTCACGTAGTGAATCCCGGAAGGTCCCCAAGAACAATGAACTCTACCTTTTTGCACAAATTACAATGTAAAAAGCATGAACGACAAGAGCAAGAGACCAATTGGGTTCAATCTCCCCCCATGCCTTGTGTGAGTGCTTCACAAAGCATGTATTTTATGTATATTTCCATCTTCATGCTCAATAATAGCCCAATTTACAAAAATATGACAAGCTTTTAGCTTTTGAGTTTGCTTTTACAAAAATAGAAATAAAGCTAGTGGACGGTGCCCAAAGAGTCTGGCACGCCCAATCACAATGTCCAAATAGAAATAACATATCCGTGCGCATAGGCGCATACAAAATAATAATAAATAATCGATGCCTCAATAGACATGACAAAATATAGGCGTGGCGCCTATCAAAATATAATCTATAGGTTGAATACTCGCTAGACTCCAATGCTTTCCTCCGCCACTGCTGCTATCTCTACACATCAACTGAAGCATTCACAATTGCTAGTAAAATAATACAATTAAACCGACAAAAGTGAATACCTAGCAGTCTTCAGCTACATAACTAAATCAACTGGTTAGAAATAAATCCTAACCTTAATTTATTACGAGTGCGCACTCTAAACTCATAAACGTTTATTAATTTAATATGCATTTTGCGGAATCACCCGCTATGGAATCACCCATGTACACACTAAATTAATGAAACGCCCGAAAAGGACAGGCGTCCCCATCAACTTCTTGCACAAAGAATCCACTTTGTGTATGAGCCCCGGTCATCAAAGTTTACGAAATCCACCGTAAAACCTCACGGAATACACCGTGGCACGGAATCCACCGTGAAATATGCCTCTTGGCATCATACCCCCGGGATGAATCAACAGGAATGAAATTATTTTGAACTAATTTATTCCAATCAGAATGAAAAGTAATATCCTGGTGATATGTATCTTTCATAGCAATCAAAGAATCAAAAGATATGACAGAAATATTATGAATGGCAGGTCTTCTACTCAATACATCAGCCACTACGTTTTCTTTTCCAGGTTGGTATTGAATGATAGGATGAAAACTTTGAATAAAGGAGGCCCATTTGATATGACGGTCAGAGATTTGAGGTTGGCTAAGTAAATGTCTAATACTTTGCTGATCGGTCTTTATCATAAATTCTGAACCCATTAAGTAGTGTTTTCACTGTCTTAATGCTTGTACAACTGCTAATAATTCTTTGTCATATGTGGAATATTTCAGTTCAGAGGGTTTCAGCTTACAACTAGAATATGCTATAGGATGATTGTCTTGCATTAGTACGGCTCCTATTCCTAATCCACTAGCATCGATCACTACTAGAAAGAATGGTCTATTAAAGTCAAGCAACTGTAAAACAGGGGCATTGGTTAATGCATGTTTCAGTAAGTCAAAGGATTTCTGTTGATTTTCGGTCCATTGATAAACAATTCCTTTCTTCAGAAGTTTGGTTAATGGTAAAGCAAGTAATGAAAAATTACGTACAAACTTCCTATAGAAACTAGCAAGACCAAGGAATGAGCGTAACTCATGCACGTTTTTAGGAACAGGCCAATTCAATATTGCATCAATTTTCTTAGGATCAACTTTAATTCCATCAGATGATACAATATGACCTAAATACTCAATTTCTGTCTTAAAGAATTCACTCTTTTCAGGATTTGCATACAATTGATTTTCTTTCAATAATTGAAAAACTAATGACAAATGCTCATAATGTTCTTTCTCTTTTTGACTAAACACCAAAATATCATCAAAGAAAACAATTACACAATACTGATATTTCAAAAAGATACGGTTCATCATTCTACTAAAGGTAGTAGGTGCATTAGTCAATCCGAATGGCATGACTAAGAATTCGTAATGACCAAACTGTGTTCTGAATGCAGTCTTGAATATGTCAGATTTATCTAGCCTCACCTGATGATAACCAGACTTAAGGTCAATTTTACTAAATATAGAAGATCCTTGCAGTTTGTCCATAAGGTCATCAACTCTAGGAATAGGATACCTATTCTTTACAGTGATATTATTTAAAGCTTGGTAGTCAATACACATACGATAGGTATTATTCTTTTTCTTGACTAACAATACAGGTGCACCGAATGGAGAACTGCTAGGTCGAATTAAACCTCTATTTAGTAATTCCTCAACTTGACTCTGGATTTCTTTTTGCTCTATCTGGTTGTGCCTATATGGTGCTTTGCAAGGTGGTTGTGTGCCAGGGATCAAATCTATTTTATGGTCTTCTGGACGTGAAGGTGGTAAACCTGGTGGTAGGTCTTCTGCAAAACAGTCCTTAAAATATGCAAGAAATTCCTTATGCCTAGGGTGCATATGATTTTCCTTTACTTGCAATTCATTCACCCAAATGAGATATGATTTACTACTCTTGCGTAATGCACGTTTAGCTTGAGTATGCGAAAGCAGTGGAAAGACATGAGATGCATGCATACCATATAATGTAATAGATTTTCCTTGAAAATTAATATTCATTGTGTGTGTGGAATAATCTATATCTGGATTATGCTGGTGTCGCTAAGGCATTCCTAAAATAATGTCACTCGACTGTAATGGAACAACTAAGAAATTTCTTCTTTCAGTGTATGAACCAATTTGAATCTCTAAATCTTGCACTTCCTGTGTACCATTATACCTAGTGCCTAAGAATGCAGCTTTTATGCGATAATGCGTAGGTACAGTCTGTAATTTCAATTCTTTTACCAATTTTGCTGAAATAAAATCATGAGTACTACTGTCATCATGCAAAATAGTCTTTTCCTTTCCATGCACCAAACATTTCATAGTCAATAATGAATGTGGAGTAGGCATACCTGGTAAAGTATCGGAAGTAGTAGTAGTGTCGTCCTCATCTTCAGTGAAATCAAGCATATCCTCATGTTCGTCTTCGTCCATGGCTCCAAGATAGTTGATATGAGCTGACGGCTTCTTTGAATGACAGTTTGCTGCAAGATGTCCAGACTGGTGGCATTTATAGCATACTATTGGCTTGGCTTTGGTTACATTATTTGCAATGGCGGGAAGTCTAGGTACATTTGGATTTGGCTGTGGAATAGGCTTAGGATTTGGGTTGACATTGGATGGTAATGCAGGTGGTTTAGCCCAATTCTTGCGGAAAGATGATGAAGAGAAATGACCTGGATTAAATCTTCTAAAATTGGAATTGAATTGTTTAGATCCATAATTACCATTGGCTTGGAATCGCAGTGGTCGTCTGTCTCTACCACATAGCTTATCTTCAGTGTCGTGAGCTAGTGAAATGGCGTCTTCAAGAGTAGCAGGCTTGAACATGTTCACTTCAGCATAATAATGTCCAAGAAGTCAGACATATACTTCCGCTTATGTGTCGTCTCTGGTACGTCTTCAAGCATGCGTAGCTGGAGGAGTGCATTCCAAAAACGCTCTGTATACTGAGGAATAGGCTCACGATCCCGTTGTTGAAGTAGATCCCATTGCTTGATAGCCTTCTTATGAAATTGCGGTGGAAGGAAATTCTGCATGAATTTCTTCTTGAAATCTTCCCAAGTAGCAGGACATTCTATGCTCTTGCGTACTACAGTCCACCAAAGTGATGCTCTGTCTACCAAATGATTAGTAACACACTTGATTTTATCTTTTTTTGGATAAGTTTCCTCATGGAAATAGTCATCAAACTGACTAATGAATGATAAAACAGTCTTTCCTTCTCGTATGCCATTGAAAGTGCGAAATTTGAAACTTCGTTTACTTATCTTTGATTCCTTGCGAATGGTTTGAGCTTCAAGAGTAGCGTCGATGGTACGTCGAATCAAATCTTCAGCTTGAGGTTCTTCTTTGTCGGTAGACGCGCTTTGTAATTTTGCCAATTGCGCTTGCAATGCTTGCCTAGCCCTTCGTTCTTCGTCCAATTGCATCATGATTAAGTCAAGCTTTTGCTCCATCGTAGGCTCAGGTAGGTCGTCTTCAGCCATAGGATCATCCATATGTGGTTCCGTCATCCTGTAAAACTCAAAAGACCTTTCTCACTCAAAATCAGGTTAGCGAGATGAGCGTAGCTCAAATTCGGGGTTACAAGGCTTATATGTTTTTTGGTATTTCTTTCTCAAACTTCAGAAAATCTACGATTTTTCCTTCTTCATGTGCTGAAAATACTTCAGCAAACCTGCGTATGGGTAGAATACCTTCCAACGAACAACTTTGCAGTTCGGAGTTTCTGCGCAAGAACAGCCCTTCTAGGAGTTTTGAGCACAAGTCAGTTCTAACTCCAGTTGACTAGTCTGACTTGCAGAGTTGCAGACTTATGTGACTTGCAGAGTTACAGACTTGCAGAACTTAGCCGACTTAGTGAACTTACAGAACTTAATTACAGATGACTTGCAGAACTTGATCTCTGAAGTGCGGGACTTGGAGTTGCTGACCAAAGGTGATTTGTCTGACTTGTTTAAGCTTAATGAATTAAGCTTGGTAGCTTTAGCTTATGGGAGGAACTGTTTTTTCCACCACGCGGAATTTTCGGAGATACTCTGATAGCAGACGAATTGATTTGTGGCCTCCAACCAAGCTTTTAAGCTTGTCCTTAAGCTTTTTGAAAGAAAGAATTAGAAAAAAAATAGAGCTTATCTTTCTCTGTTGACGACTTGATGATGGAGATGAATGCGTGGTCCTCTACCTGTATTGACTGGTCCTTCGCGATCTGATGACAGAAACAGGGGTTCTTGATCGCCAGAAGTCTACCTGTATCGACGGTTCGTGATGAGATTGACTGTAGAGCCCGATCGTTCCAGGAGCTCCGCCTTCGCACGAGATGGGTAGCGATTGGAAGCTCTTGATCTCATCTCCGCTCTGATACCACTGGTGCGCAGATCGGTCGTTGTATGCTCACGTAGTGAATCCCGGAAGGTCCCCAAGAACAATGAACTCTACCTTTTTGCACAAATTACAATGTAAAAAGCATGAACGACAAGAGCAAGAGACCAATTGGGTTCAATCTCCCCCCATGCCTTGTGTGAGCGCTTCACAAAGCATGTATTTTATGTATATTTCCATCTTCATGCTCAATAATAGCCCAATTTACAAAAATATGACAAGCTTTTAGCTTTTGAGTTTGCTTTTACAAAAATAGAAATAAAGCTAGTGGACGGTGCCCAAAGAGTCTGGCACGCACAATCACAATGTCCAAATAGAAATAACATATCCGTGCGCATAGGCGCATACAAAATAATAATAAATAATCGATGCCTCAATAGACATGACAAAATATAGGCGTGGCGCCTATCAAAATATAATCCATAGGTCGAATACTCGCTAGACTCCAATGCTTTCCTCCGCCACTGCTGCTATCTCTACACATCAACTGAAGCATTCACAATCGTTAGTAAAATAATACAATTAAACCGACAAAAGTGAATACCTAGCAGTCTTCAACTACATAAATAAATCAACTGGTTAGAAATAAATCCTAACCTTAATTTATTACGAGTGCGCACTCTAAACTCATAAACGTTTATTAATTTAATATGCATTTTGCGAAATCACCCGCTATGGAATCACCCATGTACATACTAAATTAATGAAACGCCCGAAAAGGATAGGCGTCCCCATCAACTTCTCGCACAAAGAATCCACTTTGTGTATGAGCCCCGGTCATCAAAGTTTACGGAATCCACCGTAAAACCTCACGGAATCCACCGTGGCATGGAATCCACCGTGAAATATGCCTCCTGGCATCACAGCATGGAAATTGGCCATTCATTTATTCTCCTGGCTCAAGGAGTCTTCATAGATATGATCATTATGCATGGACATCCGTTTATCCTCCTGGCTCAAGGAGTCTTCAGTTTATCGACATGATATGTGGCCGTTCACTTATCCTCCTGGATCAAGGAGTCTTCAGTTATCTGAACATTAAGCATGGCCGTTTGTTTATCCTCCTAGCTCAAGGAGTCTTCGACATGATATGTGGTCGTTCATTTATCCTCCTGGCTCAAGGAGTCTTCAACTAAATCAGCATATGGAAAATGGCCGTTCGTTTATCCTCCCGGTGAAAGGAGTCTTCAAACGAATCATTATAGAAAATGGCCATTCGTTTATCCTCCGAGCACCAGGATCTTCATAGGCCATTCCTTTATCCTCTCGGTTACAGGATTCCTCATGCACATTATCTCCTTGATCAAAATGATCATCAAACATGGCCACTCTTCAGACTGATCTTGTCCATTCTACCACATCTCCTCACCCGATCGCCGATCATCATCGCAACCTCGCGAGTCATGTGAGCATGGAGCATCGACAACGACAACCGGATCTTGGATTTCTGACCCTGCATCTCATGGACCCATGTTCTCGGGTAGCTTACCTATATCTAGGCCACCGAGTCCGAACTGAACTCCGTGCCATCCTGTAGGTCACCAATCCAAGAGCTAACACTCGGCTCCATTCGACCCCTTTTTTGCTTCTGAGCCTGGACTTCATCGTATGTCAACCTAATCTTTGCCCTGGCAATCTGCATCGAGACGAAACAAGATATCCAGGACCCGACGCTAGAATGTTATCAAGAGACCTTGACTACTAGAAACCCAAATTTCACGTCGATTTTAGTGGGTTCATCCACGAACGCTCCGTTGCGAGGCGGCGGACTCAAGAAACCCTAGGTGACAAACCCCATAACATTCCATGGGAGTGCGGGGCAGCGACGCTTAGATTTGTCTCTTGATGGACCACTAAAAACGTGCCTGGACAGTCAATAGGCAAGCATGTTACAATTGGTATCAAAGTGAAACTTTGAAATGATATGTGATTGATTAATGTAGGGTTCATAGACATATCATAAAAAGAATAACCTAAGTGGTATGGCTTGATTGTTAGGCACCTTCTGCACCCACGAATACTGATATGCAAGAGAAGAAATTCCTTCTCAAGCAGATTAAGGCACCTGAGTTTGGTGGAAAAGAGATAGACGTCGCAGTGGAGTCAGAAACATGGATTGAGTCAATGAATGATTATTCCTCTGATGTTGAACTTACAATAAATGAAGTTGCACAAGCTTCAGTGATCCAGAACCTACCAGGAAATTATTAAATACCTAGGAAAAAACCTAAAAGATATTCATGAGATATAGCTACAATAAACTTTTCTCTTGTAAACCAGACTCGAATATATCAAATACAATAAGTTGGTGCTTCGAAAGGCCATATGCTTATGAGTGATCAAAGTGTTGCAATGAATGTGTGATCGGTCCTACCCCATAGGTTCCAAAGTGAAACCCCCAATTTCTTTCGAGATGACGACATCTCGAGTTCTCTAAGGGAGAGAAGATGTAATAACCCCCCCCCCCTTCCTGTGTTCCATAGGAACCCCCCCCCCCTATAATTTTCCACAAAAATTATCACAATTTTTTTTATCTCCTTCCTCCCCCATGTCAACGCCGAACAGGTGGCAAGGGGGAAAGAGGAGTGAAGAAGACGATGATAACGATGATGAGGGGGGAGGCCACATGGCCTACCCCCCCCCCCCCCTCGGCCCTCTCGAGAAACAATCCATAGCAACCTAGGCGGCTGAGAATCCCTGCCACCATGCACCACATCGACATATGGTGAGTGGGGTGAGACACCACCACCACCACCTCGTACCACCTTTCCCCCACCTCCCTCCCATTATAAAATCCCCCCCCCCCCATCAAAACAAAAAAAAAGGAGAGGACACCCGACACGCTCCTGACACAAGGAGAGAGAAAGAGAGAGAAGGTTCTAGAAGGTTCCTATTTTTTCTCCTCCTTAGAGGGTGGCCACATGCACCTCCCCTTTTTCTTCTACCTGGCGAGCTTATTCCCCCATTTTCCCCCTCTATTTGAGCAAGAGGCTGTTGAAGTTTCTACGGAGGTTGCACTTAAAGAGAGGAAGATCAAGAATGGCCCCCAAGTGGAGAATGTCACATGTGGATGGCAATCCCACAACCAGCAATGAAGATTCGAGCGAGGGTATCACTGTAAATACAACTACGGTACCGGATATAAAAAATACATTTTTCGAATTGTTAGATACTTGCTTTGATTTCCGTATGAGATACATCAGGTTCCGTACTATGCCGCATGATAATAGATCATTGAAAGGGATAAATTCCATCCTTATAATTGCAAGATGCATATCCAAGTGCAAGAATTAAAATTAGGAAAAAGAAAATTGCACTCGACCACGTATGATAAACGCATCTACACCTAAGTGTAATTAGCGATGCAAAATTTATACTTGGCTGTGATTAAATAGAATCATGTGTATCCGATGTGATGGATAGGTTAATCTAAGTTAAAGGGGTTATTTCACCCAGGTTATCGTAAGCATCCTCAAGTGGCCCAATAAACCCTCGACGATAATTGTGAAATCGCTATCAAGATAATCAAAAATATTATCTATTATCAATCTCCATAAGAACATTGGTTTTTACATTCATGATAAATTAGAAGGGTCACCAAGATGGCAATCTCCAAGATCGTTTCCATAGAAAAACATGCAATTACCTATAAGAAATGAATACCCACTATTACGCAAGTTAGGATTCTTTGTATTTATCTAAATCTCCGATAGAGTTACTCTTGTTGGACAAAAGGATTGCATAACGATCTCCGTCATGGAATCAAGAGATGAGAAATTCTAGGAAGTTACTTAGAGACTTGATAGATTTAGATCAAGATATGAACGGCCAATTGAAAACTTAGATTGACTTACCTAAGCTTCCTACATAACATTAATCTAGGAGACTAGGTAAACTTTTGGTAGATGTTGGAATTTGAACCTAAGTTCAAATGTTTGGATGCTCAATCGAAAAAAAAAGTAACTAAACCAAATAACCACAAACAATCAAAACTAACTAAACTAACTAAACTAACTAACCACAAAAATAATTCAAACCCTAAACTAACACAACTAACTAAACTAACCAAGTAAACTAAATTAAATAAACTAACCCTAAACTAAATGCAAAGTAACTAACACACAAAAATAATTCAAACTAACTATTTAAACCAATAACCTAATTAACTAACCAACAACCTAATTAACTAACTAATTTACTATTTAACTAAATATATTTAGTTTAAATAGTTAGTTTAATCCTAAACAAAATGTAAAGTAACTAACACACAAAAATAATTCAAACTAACTTATCTAAATAAACTAACTAAACTAAATAAACTAACTAAACTAAATAACTAACTAAACCAACTAACTAACCACAAATCTAACCTAACTTACTAACTAAATAACTAACTAAACTAACTAAACTAACTAAACCAAATAAACTAAATAAATAAACAAACAACCAAAACTAACAAAACAACCTATTTAACTAACAACCAATAAATATATCAAAACAAATTTACAACCTGAAAGAGAGAGAGAGAGAGAGAGAGAGAGAGAGAGAGATCACCGACCTCAAATAGCAATCCTGACAAACAAACTGCACAAAATAAACCAAAATACCAATAAATTAAACCATACCAAGCAAACCTCTCTCTCTCTCTCTCTCTCTCTCTCTCTCTCTCTCTCTCTCTCTCTCTCTCTCTCTCTCTCTCTCTCTCTCTCTCTCTCTCTCTCTCTCTCTCTCTCTCTCTCTCTCTCTCTCTCTCTCTCAAGTAACTAACACATATATAAACAAACAAAAAAGTAAATTAACTCTAAACTATATCTAAACTAACTAACCACAAATCTAACCAAACTAACTAACAACCTATTTCACTAACTAACTTACTATATATTTAACTAAATAAACTAACACAACTAACTAAACTAACCAAGTAAACTAAATAGAATAAACTAACCCTAAACAAAATGTAAAGTAACTAACACACAAAAATAACTAACTAAACTAACTAACAAAACAAACAAACAAACAAACTAACTAAACAAACCAACAAAACTAAATAAACAACCAAAACTAACTAAACTAACTATTTAAACCAATAACCTAATTAACTAACCAACAACCTAATTAACTAACTAATTTACTATTTAAACCAATAAATACATTAAAAAATACCAATAAATTAGTTATAGTCAAATCAACTAACTAAATAAACTAAACCAAATAACCACAAACAACCAAAACTAAATAAACTAAATAACTAAATAACTAACTAAATAAACTAAATAACTAACTAAATAACTAACTAAACAACTAACTAAATAAACTAAATAACTAACTGAATAACTAACTAAATAAACTAAATAACTAACTAAATAAAACAACTAAACTAAATAAACAACCAAAACTAACTAAATTAACTAAATCACTAACTAAACTAACTAAACCAACTAACCACAAATCTAATCAAACTAACTAATAACCTATTTAACTAACTAACTAAATAAACTAACCCTAAACTAACACAACTAACTAAACTAACCAAGTAAACAAAATAAAATAAACTAACCCTAAACTAAATACAAAGTAACTAACACACAAAAATAATTCAAACTAACTTATCTAATCAACTAACTAAACAAACTAACCCTAAACTAAATAACTAACTAACCACAAATCTAACCTAACTAACTAACTAAATAACTAACTAAACTAACTAAACTAACTAAACCAAATAAACTAAATAAACTAACTAAATAAACAAACAACCAAAACTAACTAAATAACTAACTAAACTAACTAACAAAACAAACTAACTAACTAACTAACTAAACAAACTAACAAAACTAAATAAACAACCAAAACTAACTAAACTAACTATTTAAACCAGTAACCTAATTAACTAACGAACAACCTAATTAACTAACTAATTTACTATTTAAACCAATAAATACATTAAAAAATACCAATAAATAACTAACTAAATAAACTAACTAAACCAAATAACCACAAACAACCAAAACTAAATAAACTAAAAAATAACTAAATAACTAACTAAATAAACTAAATAACTAACTAAATAAACTAAATAACTAACTAAATAAAACAACTAAACTAAATAAACAACCAAAACTAACTAAACTAACTAAATCACTAACTAAACTAACTAAACCAACTAACCACAAATCTAATCAAACTAACCAACAACCTATTTAACTAACCTATTTAATTAACTAACTAAAATTTAATTAACTAACTAAATAAACTAACCCTAAACTAACCAAGTAAACTAAATACAAAGTAACTAACACACAAAAATAATTCAAACTAACTTATCTAATCAACAAACTAAACAAACTAACCCTAAACTACATAACTAACTAACCACAAATCTAACCTAACTAACTAACTAAATAACTAACTAAACTAACTAAACTAACTAAACCAAATAAACTAAATAAATAAACAAACAACCAAAACTAACTAAATAAGTAACTAAACTAACTAAATAGTTAGTTTAGTTAGTTAATTATATTGTTGGTTAGTTAATTAGGTTATTGGTTTAAATAGTTAGTTTATTTGGTTTAGTTAGTTTAGTTAGTTTAGTTAGTTATTTAGTTAGTTAGTTAGGTTAGATTTGTGGTTAGTTAGTTATGTAGTTTAGGGTTAGTTTGTTAGTTTGTTGATTAGATAAGTTAGTTTGAATTATTTTTGTGTGTTAGTTACTTTGTATTTAGGTTTCTCGGTTAGTTTAGGGTTAGTTTATTTAGAGAGAGAGTTAGTTAATTAAATTTTAGTTAGCTAATTAAATAGGTTAGTTAAATAGGTTGTTGGTTAGTTTGATTAGATTTGTGGTCCTGGTTTAGTTAGTTTAGTTAGTGGATTAATTAGTTTAGTTAGTTTTGGACAAACTAACTTATCTAATCAACTAACTAAATAAACTAACTAAACTAAATAACTAACTAAACCAACTAACCACAAATCTAATCAAACTTCAGCTTCTTCTTAGCTTCTCTCTCTCTCTCTCTCTCTCTCTCTCTCTCTCTCTCTCTCTCTCAGAACGTCGTCCGGTCAGGCGGAGCACGCAAAGAACGTGACCAATGCCAAGGCGGAAGAGGCGAAGGGGCATAGCCAGGAGCTCTCTCTCTCACGTCCGTCAGAGAGAGACTCTCTGACGTGTCGTAACACGTCAGAGCTCTGACGTGTTACGACACGTCAGAGAGTCTCTCTCTGACGTGTCGCGAAGGGGCGCGCTGTGCGACGTGTCGCGAAGGGGCATGGCCAGGAGAGCACGACACGTCGCGAAGGGGCGCGCTGTGTGATGTCGCGAAGGGGCATGGCCAGGGGCACGACACGTCAGAGAGAGACTCTCTGACGTGTCGTAACACGTCAGAGCTCTGACGTGTTACGACACGTCAGAGAGTCTCTCTCTGACGTCCGTCAGAGAGAGAGAGAGAGAGGCGCTGTGCGACGTGTCGCACAGCGACACGTCGCACAGCGCCTCTCTCTCTCTCTCTCTGACGGACGTCAGAGAGAGACTCTCTGACGTCCGGCTCGGCGACTGCGACCCCCCGCCCTCCCCGACATTCAAACGTCCGGCTCGGCGGCTGCACCCCCCGCACCCCGCGCACCCCCCGACATTCTGACGTCCGGCTCGGCAGCTGCGACCCCCCACCCTCCCCGACATTCAGACAATCCCTCCCCGCGACTGGCACACACGTCAGAGAGAGATAGACTCTCTGACGTCTACATGTGTGGAACTCATGCGGACGGGTGCAAAGTGCAGAGAAGCAGAGAAGCACGTCAATGTGAGAGAGAGAGGGAGAACACAAAAATGCACAGAGAGAGAGAGAGAGAGAGAGAGAGAGAGAGAGAGGACTGACCTCCTGCTGCTTGCTGCTGCTTGATGCTGCTTGCTGGCCTGCCTCCTGCCGCTTGCACTTGCTGCCTCGTGAGTGAGAGTGAAAGTGAGAATGAGAGTGAGAGTGAGAGAAGAAGAGAAGGTGGTGGAAGGAGACCACGTTCTATTCTGCTCCCAATCATGTGACATTAATGGTCACATACCTTTCATTCTGCTCCTAATCATGTGACATTAATGGTCACTTTGGTTTGGTTTGGGAGCCAGGTTTGGGAGCACTGTGGTGGTTCGACACTTTTCCGAACCTGTAGCTCAAATAATAATGTAGTATAGATTACCCCTAGTTAATTAAATTGAATTAATTGCGTCACTTTTAGGAAAGAATGCTAATAACAAATTTAGGGCAAGAGTCTTACGCATGCGGGTTAGAAACTATGGACTTGGATTTGTAATCTTCTTCATACACACATGAGATGAAAAATCACGACTCATGAAGGCCAATGCCACAATTTTCTTGAGGGGGGAAAAGCACCACAATTCTTATTAAACACATTCATTGTGCCTTCTATTTATTTACGGCACAATTCTTAAACTAATTTGTGTTGCCTCCTCTTCATCGCACTCAAGAGTAGATCCTCATTATAGAACAGATATGAACGGCCAATTGAAAACTTAGATTGACTTACCTAAGCTTCCTACATAACATTAATCTAGGAGACTAGGTAAACTTTTGGTAGATGTTGGAATTTGAACCTAAGTTCAAATGTTTGGATGCTCAATCGAAAAATAAGGATAAGTAACATCTCGTATTGGCTTGATCATATCTTATAAGGTAATGCTTGTATGAAGCCTTGACATGCACCCTAGGCAAAATAAGGGAGCTTAAGCAAAACTCGCTCTTAGATCTGAAGGGGGAGAGCGAATGTGCAGATGAAAATGTTATTGCATCTATTCTTGCATTGTTTTGAAAAATACAATTGGTTTTGTCGATTCATCAAACAACATCCTAAATTCTTTTACATTCAACTAATTGTTGGTCATTTGGATGATTATTCCAAGTGCTTGTGATTGATGGTAAATTCATGCAGGGGGTCTGTGATGACAAATTGCCATGGGGATAAAGAAATGTCTTCTTGGAAGATGATATTAGGGCTGATTGCCTTGACTGTGCTTGATTCTTAAATGAATTACTTAAGGAAAGGTTCTTTGCCCGAATGGATCACCTCCATGATCGCATCGCGGATCAACCCGAAAAGGGCACTGCTCACTTCATGGACTGAAGGTCGAGTGGTGAAAATGCCAACCACGGGAATAAAGTTTCACTCCTAGGCAACTTGTAGGTTAGGGGAGCTCTGGACACCCCTTGCCAAGTCCAGAATGGAGTTGAAGACCTCCTAGCCCCAATATCTATGGCGTTGGAAGATCCTATTCTAGATAAAGGATGAAAATTGTGGTACCATGTGATTTGGACCAGCTACTTCTGCAGAACAGAAGGGACATATAATTTCTCTTGTATGGGCAAGAGACAAAGATTAACTTGAAGATAAGTTAAGGAACTTATTTGAACTTGTTTCTCAAAAGGACTGCTTGATTTGTATTCGTATGTGCTATAAATTATCCAAACGAACCCTATTCCTTAAAAGGCTTAATTAAGGAAGATGACTTTAAATGTCACACGTAATTGTAGTAGGACCTAATTAAATAACTAAAGAATGCCTATTGAGGGAAGCGAGTGGGTGGAACCCTGATGGTCCACCCTGCCTTATGGTCCCAAAGAACTAGGAGGCTTCTCACAAGGTTTTACTGACGTCCAACCCTTAGAAATTGTTAGATTAGAACCCTGATTGATGCCGTTTTAGGGGATCGGAATGGGACTATGCCCTACGGGTAGAGAGATTGAGCAGTGCATCCCTCTCGTTTCCCATTCTCTTTGAAACAAGTGCGGCATGGATCTGCTTTGGCTTGGGTATCTCTGCGTAAAGTAGGATATCTAGGACCTGATGCTAGAATGTTGTCAAGAGACCTTGACCACTAGAAACCCAAATTTCAAGTCAATCCCAGTGGGTTTGGCCGCAAACGTTCCATTGCGAGGCGGACTCAAGAAACCCTAGGCGACAAACCATGTAACATTCCATGGGAGTGCCGGGTAGCGACGCCTAGATTCATCTCTCGATGGATTGCTAAAAATGTGCCTGGACAGTTGATAGGCAGGCACGTTACAGAGGAGCTCACGAATGCGCTTAAGGGGCTACACTGCAATAAATCACCAAGTTTGGAGGGAATGAAAACGAAGCTCCTAAAATATTATTGGCAGGAAATGGACCCCCTTGTTGTCACTTCTCTAGCCAACAAGTATCAGGTCACATGAAGGATACCATAGTCTTGGACTTGAGAGTATAGTTACTTTCGTCCCAAAGGAAAAGCAATGCACAAACCTTAGCCACTAGAGACCAATTTCTCTTATGAACATTGCCAATAAAATTGTTGCAAATGCCTTGCCCAATAGGTTGGCCCCAATCATCACAAAGCACATTAGTTGTCACCAATATGGGTTCATTAAGGGAAGGTAACTTGCTTGACAATGTTCTTAATGAAATAATGACCATTGAATGGGCTAGGGTCACTATGGGTAGAAATTTGCATTTCTACAATTGGATATTGAGAAAGCTTTTGATAATGTAAATTGGTCTTTCATCCAAAGATACTTGCTAAAAATGGGTTTCTGCAAGAAAATTGCAAACTCATTGTGCTCACTTGTAGGTTGTGGGCAAGCTTTTCTATCCTTCAATGGTTCTTTGCTACCTTCTTTTGCAATTGAAAGGGGTATGAGGTAGGGGTGTCAGAGTAGCCCCTTACTTTTTGCTGTGGTGATGCATTCTCTATTTTGCATGCCAGAGGTCATTGCACATAGAGGAAGCTTGGAAGGAGGGAAATATAGACACAAGCAAATGCTAAGACAAGGGTTTGCAAATAGCATGCTCATGACTTTGAAAGCTTATAAGGAAAATGTTGACAAAGCTATGGAGATCCTCGATCTCTATAGTGAACTATAGTGAAGCAACCATGTTCATGATCAATTTCCATAGTTCGTCTTTGATCAATGTGACTAAAGATCATCTGAGGAGCTTGCAATGGAATGGGGGGATCATAAATAGAGGAAATGTTTTTTAGGTGTTTAGGGGTTCCCATTGGGATGGATATAAGTGAAGCCAACAACATTTTCTAGGTGCTAGGTAAGCTTAAGGAGAAAATCAATAGTTGGAAGCTCACCAACTAGCAATTGCATGTAAAGCTTAGAATCTCAAGATGCTTTATATACCCCGCATTATATTTTTACTTGCCTTTGATCTGTTGGGTGTAAAGGAAAATAAAATATGGGACCCGATAATCGAAACTTTTTTATGGGGGGAGAAACAGCTCAAGCAAATATGCTGCTCCAATTTCAATGCAGCACTTAAAAGCCCCTCTAGAGAAAGGAGGATTGGATCTTTTAGAACCAAAATTGATTCGTATTACATTGTAGGCCAAGCTCCTTGCCAAATGCAGCAATGAAGTGCCCTAGACATACTTATTAAAGGATACAACACTTTAGTAAAAAATGGTGTTGCAAAGCATATGAATAGGACTTGAGTATGTTATCTAATGCTAGCCTTACTCAAGGATTTTAGGCTAAGATTATGGCAATTGTTGTGCATTTGATAACATGTCACCTAATAGTACTTTGGATGGTGGCATTCCTAAAGAGGCATGGTCAGACAACAAGCCCTCTTATAATTACTTAAAAAGTATTTGATTGCAAAGATTATGTGTGTGTGCCAAAGAAAAACCGCAATAAGTTAGAACCAAAATCCATTAAGTGCATCTTTTTGGGCTATTGACAAATTGGTGAAATAGGTTATCACCTTTAGAGTCCAAAAGTTAGAAAGAATGTTCCTAGTAATTATGTGATCTTTAATGAGAAAAAGATGCAGAAGTAACGTCCTAAGGACCCAGCATGCAATGCCACCTATTATTTTGCCATGTAGAGCAAGTGCTAGTGCACCAAGTGTACAAGCAGAGGGTACAATTGCTGCTTTAGCTAGTGTGCAAGAACCAAGGAGATTTATTAAATAGCAAGTTGACAACCCTAGGGCACCTTATGAAAAAAGAGTAGAGATTGAAATTTCCACTCTAAGTCATCCCAAATTTGTGCTATGCAAATCTACTAGTATCTCTCATTCCCCTAAGAGATTCAATGTTACAAAAGGGACTAGAGGGGAGAGAGAAGAGTGCAAAAGAGAGAGAAAAGAGAGAAATACTAACAAGGAGAAAGTGAGAAGAAACCATAAAACCTACAAGAAGATAGAGAGATGGACTAACTATTTGACTATTCTTGAATGCTCAATAAAATACAAGTCTCTTACATCTTATACCAATGTGTGTGTGACTTGGTATATTATTTTTCCAAATATTCCTCAAATATTAATATTCCCCATTCTTTACATTTTTCTCAAATCTTAATCTTCCCAATTCTTTGCATTCAAATTGGGATGGACTATGTGGTGTTGATAGATTGTAAAGAGCCATCTTGTTATAAAGTGGCCATGACTCATGAAGATAATCTTAAGTGGGAGCTCAAAAGTAAGGTAATCAAAGGCCTACTAGGTGGTTCAGTAGTGGAAGGTCCAAACATATGTAGCAAATGGGGCATTAACATACCGGTGGAAGTCATAAAATGCCACTTGGAGAGGAATTGGGCTCTCAAGTTTCCTTTGAAAGACTTAAGTTTTTCTATGAAAAGTCATTACATGATCTTTGTTTTGATGGTAGAAAGTTTAAGAAGAGAAAAATATCTAGTGGCAATTTCAAATGTGATCAAGAATAGTCCCTTCTCCATCTCTTACTATTATTATGGAGAGATCGGGGGCAATGGCCATGTGGCGCACACTCGATCCCTCCCACGCTTTATGGGTCACGTGCCACATGGCTATTGCCCACACGCGACCCCAAACTCCCCTCCCGGAGTCATGCAATGTCCCCGCCTAGCAATCCCCATGCTCACCTATCTCAAAAGGTCATGCCCTGCCCATTGCAAAAGGTCCCCCCTACTACCCCGCATCTTGTGTGCATATTGAGGTCACCACCCCCCCCCTCTCTCTCTCTCTCTCTCTCTCTCTCTCTCTCTCTCTCTCTCTCTCTCTCTCTCTCTCTCTCTCTCTCTCTCTCTCTCTACGCACACACACACAAATATACACCCGTCAAGGTTGCCACCCCCACATCCCCACCTTCGCTACCCCCACAACCCTTTGACTTCCCCACCTCCCCACGTCTGCCAAATCTCCACCTCCCCACCTTTGCCACCTCAATACAACACTCTCCCTCATGACCTCCCCACCTCTCTCTCTCTCTCTCTCTCTCTCTCCGATAAGCATAGGCTAAAGGCCACTAAAAGATTAGATTCACAAAAGAGGAAGAAGAAATCTACAATAAGCTTTTTATGCAAGAAGCTTAACCATAGGCAAACATGTCTTAAAAGGGAGAGGTATTCCCTCCTTAGCTACATCAAAGTTGTTGCTTCTTATAAACAATGGAGACTTCAAGTATGTATTGAGGGTGAGTACATAATCTATTTGTAACTCAAGGGCTACACTTGCTAATGTTGGGTGAAACGGTTAGAGCCTCCTCTTCATTTGAGATCTGTGAATGGGAAAAGGTCTATTAGTTCCCCCTCCTTCGTATAGGAAGTTTAGGTCTCTTTTCCTTCAAGCATCCTTCGACTAGAATTGGATGTTGCTCCTATATCTAAGACAACATAGATAAATTGAATCATTTATAAAGTTGACCTTTTCACGTGCATTCCTCTAAATCCAATTATATCAAAGTTAACATATGTGTGTATGTTTGTGTGTGTAGCATCAATCTATATATAAATATAAATTAATATAATATATATTAATAGTAATAGTAATATTCAACCTCTTTATAAACATATTTATATTTATATGTTAAGATATAAATATTATAGGGCAATAGCATACACACACACACATATACATTCTAGATTCACACACACACTCTCTCTCTCTCTCTCTCTCTCTCTCTCTCTCTCTCTCATGTCAGGCCAACCATGTCCAAGTTGCAATTTGAAAGCACCTAGAATATGGCAACATACGAAAACTTGGAGCAAAGAGCTTTGAAGAAGCATGTCCTCTAATATTATTAGTATTCATCTTCTTTCTTTTTCTTTAAGAGGTGAAAAAGAAGAATAAATAAGGGCAAGAGAGAGGTCAAATGTCTTTTTCCCAAATTCACCTCTCTCTCTCTCTCTCTCTCTCTCTCATGTCAAGCTAAGCTATTTTAGACAACAATTTTAGACAACAAGGAGCAAGATCAAGGGAGGAGCATCGGTTTTGTGTGTGTGTGTGTGTGTGTGTGTGTGTGTGTTGGTGGATGAGCCCCATGATTTGCGAGGAGCATTAGTAGGGACTCTGTGTGTGTGTTTGTGGCCTATGTAATTATGTACATACATATACACATACATATGTATGACTATATGTGTAAGCATGTATTCTAGATTCACACACACACACTCTCTCTCTCTCTCTCTCTCTCTCTCTCTCTCTCTCTCTATGCATGCTATTAGTAGTGTGGCCTATGTAATTATGTATGTACATGTACGCATGCATATGTATGACTGTGTAAGCATGTATTCTAGATTCACATGCGCACACACACACACCCTCTCTCTCTCTCTCTCTCTCTCTCTCTCTCTCTCTCATGTCAAGCTAACCATGTCCAAGTTGCAATCTGAAAGCACCAAACATAGGGCAGCATAGGAAAATTTGGAGTAGAGTAAGCTTTGAAGAGGTGTGTCCTCTAATATTCTTCTTCTTTCTTTTTCTTCAAGAAGGTGGCGAAGACGAAGAAGGGATGAGGGAGAGATCAAATGCCTTTTTTCCAAATTCACACCCCTCTCTCTCTCTCTCTCTCTCTCTCTCTCTCTCTCTCTGCATGCTATTAATAGAGTGGCCCATGTAATTATGTATGTGCATGTACACATGCATATGTATGACTACATGTAAGCATGCATATATATGACTTAGGCCATCAATCACAATCTTATGTCCCCTTAAGTGTTTAGAGAATGTAAGTATGTGACACACGTTCATTTTGTTGGAAGTAAAAATTACCTAAGCCTCCATGCATAAGACATGAAATGTGTTGACCAATAATAACAATGGTACTTCAAAGTTTGGCGTGAAGCGCCAAACTTAACCTGTCCAGCACGAAATGTCAGGAGGAAACTAGACACGGAGCGCCTAGTCTTTTCTAAAGCAGATGTGCAGCTCATCAAGTATGGGCTAGCCAGCACGTAGCTTTAGATGGCAATGATATGGAGCATCTAATAGCCTGAGTATTTGGTGATTTTGAGGGAAGATACAAACATAAGCAATTGGTGCTACACACTTGGTAGAATATTCTCGCTTCAGCTGATATGGGAGGCCAAAGTTAAGACTCCTTTTCTCGGGGGAAGGAGTTTTTTTCCTGGGCAAGAGATAGTAAAATTTGTTGGCTTTGGGAATTGCATGGAGAACCGGATAATGTTAAGCAAGCTGACCAAGCCAGTGTGATTACTACAGAACTGGCCACTAGTTTTGTATCAACTGACATTTATTGATTAAATTACCTTTTCACAAATAAATATGCACTAACATAAAAAGAATATCACATGAATAAATCTACACGTGCAAAAAAGACCCATCACACAAAAAAATCCACAGTCGCAAAAGAACTATTACTGTATAAGACATCAGAATATAGACACTACTTACTCGTGCAAACACACATCTAGCTCATGGAGAAAATCTTGTCGGTTAGGCAAACTAAGTATTACCAAATATTATCTAGTGGAGCGAATTGTGAATGGGGCAAGCACTTTACATGGCATACTAACATAGTGGGTACAAATCAGAAACCACACAATGGAGAGCGATCACTTTTTCACACCTCTGAACTCTGACTCTGAACTGTAGGAAGGGGGAATCACCTCCACAACGAGCAGGAAGAGAGAGGGAAGGGAGCAGGGAAGCAACCCTGTCTAACTAACTCATCACTCTAACGGAGAATTTTCCTCCCCCCATGATAACTTGGCTGCTGGCTGACCTGTAGAGTGCTGAGGTACGATGGCAGGCCCTTGTAATGCGCATTGCAGATTCGAAATCATTGTTTTATTTATTTGCCATGTCCGCGCCTCCTTGCGTCAACCGAGATTACTTTCCCTTCAAGTAGCTGATTCATAATACCTTGAGAAGCCCATCATGGCAAAACAGAGTAAAACCTCTAAATGATCATCCTAATCAAGCCATCATGAAAACCCAAAAGAAGGAAATATAGTCAAATGCATGCCCCACAAACAGTCCACCCAAACCTGAAGACATTCCACAGAGAGAACAACTTACTTTTCAAACTTGACGACAAGTAATTCAAAGCACTCTTGGCAGCGGGATGCATCATGCATCACGCATTCCTCCATGGAATCAGTTTTACAAAAAATGCATGGCCTCAACCTTGCCTTACTAATAAACATGAATAAGTATCAGATACCAAAGACTTAAAAAAACAAAACAACAGAAATGGTGAACCATTATTCTCATATTGCAGCAGTTAATTTGGGAGCAAATGCTCAGTAAAAACTTGTAAACTCAAAAAACTCAGGGAGCTCTTTTAAGAGAGAGATCCCATATCCCCTAACACAACCTATCCTAACATTTATGCATCATTTCTCCTGCTATGTACAAGAACATGCTGAGCAAACGATCCTCATTTGTCACAGCACAAATAGATTGAGCTACTGCATACAACCCAACTGGCATTCCAGTGATGTATGCCTTGATGAGGCCTGTGGGCCTGATAAAATGCAGCCCTTCTGTGTACAACAAGGCTGCAAGCCTGAAAACAATCATGCCTGTAATCAGGCACATCATTTGCAGGTCAAAACAAAGCCTGGAGCATCTGAGCGCATCCCTGCAATAGTTCGATAGACATACAACCTGTTGACTTTGGCATTCCCACCTTCCTCATACAACCTGTTGGCTTTGGCTTCCCCACCTTCCTCATCTTCGATTATTTCCACATTCAAAGATGGCATTGCTTTTGCCAGAGAGAGAGCACCACTCACAGTCACAGGGCATGAAGACATCCACAATGACCTCATGGACTCATATTTATGCACATCAAAGAGGAGAGCAGGATCTCCAAATGGACTGTCAAGGATCTCCAGCTTTTGGAGCTTGGGACAGCCCTCCAGGATCTTCTGCATGCCTAGGTCACTCTTGCCAGCAAAGGCCACCGAGAGCATCTCCAGCTGCTTGGCATGCATTCCAATGTAGCAGAAGACCTGGTCTGTCAGTAGGCCAGAGAGAGAGAAGCGTCTCAAGCCCTTACAGCACTTGACAATGGCTCCAAAGCCCTCGTCCAGAGGCTCCTTCGTGACATGATCAGGAGTCTTGGGAACCAAAATGCAGAGGCGGAAACATGTCAGCTGTGGACTATTTTTGGCCACAGTGATAAGACCAAAATTGGTCATTTTCCCACAGAAATATAGCACAGATGTCAGTTTCTTGCAGCCCTCTGATATTGCCACCAACCCATCCTCTGAAACTGAATCTTGGCCTTGCCCATGCAGATCTGCAGGAAACACCCTTAACTCTTGAAGCTCCTTACAGCTTAATGCTATTGCTTGGAGTCCTCTGTCTTCTAAGTAATCAAGCACCTGTTCAGACAAACTCGTCCATCACTCATGAGAAGAAAAAAAAGTATGTATACACAGTAGCAAAGATGATTGCAAAATGCACCACAAATTGAAACAAAACTGTGCAAAAAATGTTTTCTTCAGACAAAGAAACTGTGATCTTTCTGTAAGAGAAACTGAAGAAATCCACTGTAGCTCCAAGTTCCAGTACTGAAACAGTGTAACCATGTAGCTTGTGGGACACACAGTGGTATCCTACACAGTCGCAGTTCTAGTAAATGAATCTCTATTTAGCAAGCCATTAACATCTACATCTGATTAAAGGTCTAAGATCAACTACAAGCAGTCTAGACCTTACCCACCTAATGGACCACTCACAATGTCCTTGGATATAAACACTCCAGAATATCAGCTTCACAATTGGACACGTTTAGATAATGAATCAAGCAAACAAAAATAAAGTGCCTCATAATTTAGCTGAAGATGCAATTTCTGATTTCGGATAACAAGAAACAGTGATCAAATCTATCCATTCTTAAGAATCGGAACCTAAGCTGTTTCAGCAGTTGCAATCCTGGTCAATTTTAAGTGAATCGTTATAACATTTTGCACACACATCATGTTTTCAATCTTTGAAAAACACAAAGCTTTGAGGAAAAGAGTTCATACCCACAGGCGTTGTAGTTTGCAGCAGTTGCTGATGAGTTTTACCAAATCATTGCTCTGAATAGAACTGGCATAACTCAAGTTGAGGGAGGTTAGATTATGGCATACTGGAAGGAGAACTGGGAGACAAAAGGAAGCTACTTCACAGAAGCCTGATAGACTTTGCAAACTCTTGCATTGTGAAATGACCCTTTCAAAACTCCTTATAGGTACACCTTCCGGGGCAAAGAGTGAGCCTGTACCAAGGTCAGTGAGCTGTGGAGCTTTTGCTAGAAGCCGTTGAAGCTGCTCAAATGATACTGCACTATTTACTCTGAGGAGTGTCAAGGAGGTGCATCTGGCAACCAGTCTCTCCAAGGCTTCAGCGTTGACTGGACTCACAGTACAGGAAAAATTGAGAGAAACAAGGGATGTGAAAGACTCAGGGAAACAGCTAAGCCAATGCCCTCCAGTTTCTCCTTCAGTTTCTACAACGTTGCACTCCTGCAGCTCCAAGACTTGGAGATGCCTGCAACATTTTATTACCAAATTTACAAGAAAAATTAGAAGTCCTTTCCATCACATCTTTGTCAAATACTTATTCATCACTGTTTACAAATACAAACCCTTTCACTTCAGAGTTAATATATTGAGCAACACACTCAGCTCAAGTCTGTAAGAACTGTTCACTAAAGATTGCTGCTAGGCCTGCATTTCTTTGTCCCTAATTATTCATCACTGTTTACAAATACAAACCCTTTCACTTCAGAGTTTATATATTGAGCAACACACTCAGCTCAAGTCTGTAAGAACTGTTCACTAAAGATTGCTGCTAGGCCTGCATTTCTTTGTCCCTAATGGATGGTCAATGAGCTCTTTGGTCACTTTTACCCACAACAGTTAGGCTGCTGTATTTCCTTTCTTTTGTAGAGAATTTATAGATTATTGCTCAGAAATTCATTAACTGATGCAACAGCCAGAATGAAAAGAGTTGTCTTGTCTACAATGCTCACTCTAGAGCCAGTCCAGGAATCCATGCAAGGAGAATATAAACCAGTGAAACTGGTACAAGGTAGAGTAATAACCAATAGACCCCTCTCCCTAAAAGAACCATTGCTCACCACACATAGTAAAATAACACTCCTTATGGTAGATGAAAATGTTCGCATATCACAGCCTTCCCTCAAACACCTACAAGAGGTAATCTCCCCAAATCCATGATTGGAAGGAGATTTAAAACCATCATATCAGCCAGCGGTCACTGTGGGCCTTTTTTGCCCCATCTTGCACACTCACAAGATACAGAAAAGAGAATGAAAATGCTGCCCTCTGAGCTTGCTCAAATGGAAAGTGGAAATCCCTGAAATACCAGACATACCTACATGTCTACTGGTCGGAGGGAAGTACACTGCTCAAAGCAGGGGTGCTACCTGGGATTGTATGTGAACTGGGCAACCTGTTCTAGCTTGGGACTGCCTAAAAAATGGCTGATTGAGCTGCCAGCCAGTCCACTAGGACAACCTGCTGATTGGATCAGATCTGACCTGGTCAGACTGCCACATGGCAATCCAACTGGCACATGATCCCCTGCTTGTACACTCCTGGTCATATCTCCTGCATCTCTAAGTCAGCAGCTATATGACCTGCTGATAAGTCATCCGGTTCAATGTTGGTCACACAGCATCCAAGGACGTAACTCGCCCACCTATTGTACAAAGCCTATTCCTGAGCATGCAAGAGGTCCAGTAGAGAACCATGAATAGGCTTGTCCAAGGCCATTGTAAGAGGTAGAGCCACTGATCTTTACTTTCCAGCACTGTCATCTCCACATACAAGACAATGCATCAATTAAGAAACCCAAAACTTTCCACAAACAGAGCCTCAAAGCAGCAGTTCAGCATAGCCTACATTAAGCAATGCATGATCAAGAGGGCAGAAATGATCTATGGAGCCTGATGAATACAGAAATATGCATGTGGAATGAGAAAATCTTCAAGAAACTCTTTCTTCAAACAGCCTCAAGAGGCGATTCTCCATCCACTTCAGGCTATGAATCCAAATGGCAAGGTGTGGGAAGCATTAGTCATGATTGGTGAGAGCTTAAGACAACCGATCACATTGCTCCAAAAACACAGGACGCTTTCTAACCTAGCTTCCAAACACATATAGTTCAAACCTTGCCTCCATGTGTAGGAGGTTGGCGGTTGCCTGCATCATCAAATCGAGATGCATGGAGAAGTGCACTTCATTTGCAAGTTTGGTGAAGATTGCTTCTCTTAGCTGGCAAAGGCTGGTTCCAAGAATACTTCCAACACAATTGACAAGTTGCAGTATTACAAGTCAATATTGCTACACCATCCAGTGTATTGAAACAGAAATTCGGAGCCTTGAAATATATTATGCAGTTAGTGAAAGAAACCCTCTAGAGCAAAGTTTGAGACACCTGCCTTTACAAGCATCTGAGGGACCCCTGAGACATTAAGTGAAAAGTATATTGGAATATGAGTCACACTAGAGCTTGCAGAGGTAAACTAGATGGAACTAAGACTTGCAGCCTGCACACATGAAGTAGTAGGTTGAAATGAATACAACTCATGATTAAGCAGATAGAAACTGATGACGAAGAGATGCCACATTTAAGTGCCCAATTTCCTTTCATAATCTACACATACATGGTAGCATGTGTGATAAACAGTGAGATTGTCTACTATACTACAAAGTTTTCATTACCGTCATATCAGGCACAGTGTACTCAGTCTGTGAGCTGCATCTGCCTCTTGAGATTACCAGTTACATATCTGCTGGAGTTCATCATTTCTGTGGGAGTTTGATAGGGTTGGATTTCCTTTTTGTGGAAATTATACAAGGTTTGACATCTCGAAGGCCAAAACCATGCAAAAGCTGAGAGACTTCTTTTCATCAGTTGTTCTTTAAGGCTAAAATCAAACATCCCATGTACTACAAGCTAGTCCAAAAAGCAACATGGAAATCAGACAATGTACAGACACAAAAGTTCCTTTCAAGTATACCTGCAGTTGGCGGCAATAGGAGCCAAACCACTGGTGGTGAATCCATCACATGTTGTGAGAACCAAGGAGCGGAAATGAGGGAATTTGCGAGAAATCAAGCTGAGACAGTCATCAGTAATCACCATCCGCTTCAGCCGAAGCTCTTCAAACCATGGATAGGAATCTGCCAACGCCATTACCCATGTTTCTGCATAGGCTCCCCAGTATGCGGGGACATGGCCAAAGTCTGAAAACCTGGGCTTACCTTTAATACTGAGTGATTTGAGGTTCTTGAACCTGTTGGTAAGAAAGCATGGTGACACAGAGTAGCAGTTTCCAATAAATACACGCTGTCTGGTCAAGGCTTCCACATGGTACCAAGCTTTGCAAACCAGAGAAACAGCATTCCTGTCTCTGTGTGCTGTAATGAATGTAAGTACAAGTTCCAAAACTTCCTCTGGAAAGGAAGCTTCTTTCTGCCGCTTACAATTCTGCAACCTTTCCATATCCCGAGCCTTGGCCATAGAAGGACTATCGTCCTGGTGCAGCGGCAGGCACGATGCAAGATCTCCACAATTATTTTCGCTCTGCGTGAGGAGCATCTAACATCACAGCAATGAAGGCCAAGCAAAGTATGTCAGTAGCATTAACCTGCTTGGAAACCCGCCTTTGCTGCAGCAGACCGCCATGAAAACCTGGAGGAAGCTTTGTGCATGCCTTCTACATGAATCTCCGAATTGACACTTCTGTGCACCTAGCTAGAACTGTTTCCGTGGATGCGTTGAAGGTCTACTAGCAGCAGGAGCATAACCTCACTAAAGGTGGCTGCAACCCTCTGCAAGGGCAGGTTTGAACCCTACCTGTCTGCAGAGCGCATGATAGCATACCATACCAAGACCATTCTATATCAGAATTCAGCGATGAGATGAGAGGTCCATGACCTAAAACGATGTTCGGTGAGGAAGGCAAACATCCACAAGGAGAGGGGGGATTGTCATTCCCTTGGTTATAAGGGCATGAGTAGGGGGAGCTACAGGGATGATGTAGATGAAGATGATGAGGATGAGGGAGAAGATCATTCGATGCGCCGAAGGAAAGTGGTGACAGCGATGAAGAAAGAGAGGGGGGTCGGAGAGAGAGGGGGGGGACTGTGGCAGAAGAGAGAGGATTGATGTGTGCAGGGAAAAAGGAATGACGGGACTGTTTACCAGGAAGGACGTTCGTACTCCGTCGCCATGGCCCCTCCTCACTCTCTCTCCCCCTTCTCTCTCTCTCTCTCTCTCTCTCTCACAAAAAGGTCACTGTTTTCACTCTCGCTCTCTCTCTCTCTCTCTCTCTCTGTGTTTCTTCACTGCAGCTTGACCGAGAAGAAAAGCTCTCGATCAAGTGAAGACAAAAATCCGGAACAAAAGAGAAACCCTAGCCTCTTTCCACCCCCGCTGATGAGAGAGGCTCTCTCTCTCTCTCTCTCTCTCTCTTTGTGCCTCTTATCTTTCTCTCTCTGTTCTGCTGTTGCAGAGCTTATCGAAATGATGGGAGGTATGAAGTGCCCATCATGTGAGCAGACTTGTCAATGTGAGAGAGAGAGAGAGAGAGAGAGAAGTGTAGCAGGGGATTAGTGACATGTACTTGGGAGAGAGAGAGAGACAGGGGGGGGGGGGGGGGGGGGGGGTGGCTCTTCCCCCATTTTACATGCTGGCCCCTCCATTAATGAGGGGATGGGAAGGTCAGAAAAGGCAGATGGGTTCAGGCCAGAGGACCTGCTGATGAGGTGGATAAGGTAGAAATGCAAGTTCAGCATGAGCTGTAATACTACGTTAATCTGTGAGATTAGGAGCAGGACCTTAATCATGCGATTACCATTACTGCGTAACAACCCAAAAAGCCGTAATACAGTATTTTAGCGTCCCCCCCGCCTTCTCTCTCTCTCTCTGTCCTTAAAGTCAGAAAAGTCGCCTCCCTGACTTTTCAAGTCATGCCAGGACCCCAAAATGCAGGCTAACTTCCGGAGTCTATCGGCCAATCATCGCTTTTAATAATTTCGAAAATCACCCATGTACCCCCCCCCCCCCCCCCATTTTTCTCGCAGAAATTCTCAAAAAAATGCCCTTCCAGGCCGTCATCTCTTCAAAGCATTTCTTTAAATTATGAAGGCTATTTCCAAATTTCGGCAATTCTGTTTACATTGAACCTCGATTTATCATGAACATTGCAATATCTAGGCTCGTTGGACGAAATTCCCAGATTTAACGATGATTATTTTCGTAAGAGTTATATTTTGCAAGTTTTAACGAGGATAGTTTTGTTAGCATTGCCATTTTGGCCATATGCTATTTACGATGGTATGATGATGAGGTGCTTCTTTAAAAACAATTACCCCTAGTTAATTAAATTGAATTAATTGCGTCACTTTTAGGAAAGAATGCTAATAACAAATTTAGGGCAAGAGTCTTACGCATGCGGGTTAGAAACTATGGACTTGGATTTGTAATCTTCTTCATACACACATGAGATGAAAAATCACGACTCATGAAGGCCAATGCCACAATTTTCTTGAGGGGGGAAAAGTACCACAATTCTTATTAAACACATTCATTGTGCCTTATATTTATTTACGGCACAATTCTTAAACTAATTTGTGTTGCCTCCTCTTCATCGCACTCAAGAGTAGATCCTCATTATAGAACAGAATGGACTATGCGAATTTTAGAGTTGTTTGACCGAAAAAGCTACAATAATGATTTGGTAATTTTTTAAATTGCAAGATAAGTTCTTAAATTTCCACAAAAGGTAGGGGCATGCAAGTGATTTTCCCTTTCAAAACTCACTAAAACAACTTCCAAGGAGCCATTTAGAGTGAAAACCTATTTAGGATATGGTTGCCAATTGCATGTTTGATCTCCACATAGAATGTTCACTTTCAATAAACTAGGAAAAGTATAAGTTACAACACTCTGAGAGGTACAATCACCAAACTTATGACTAAGTATTTGTTGACATCCATTTCAGGCTTGTTTTGTCAATAGCAAATTACTTCCACTTCTATATTGGAGTTTTTGTGGGCTCAAAAACCACTTTCAAATTATTTAAAACCATTTTCAAATTTGCAATTGACTTGACCTTGTATATTTTTCGAGAAATTCAATGCCACTTGCAATTAGAAGAGATGGTTTACATCATCCTAACTACAGCCCTTAAGTGTATGGTCCATGTGAAAACTCAATTCACAAGGTTCAATCTCCGCGGTAAAGTAGATTGGCATGTGGACAAGCTAACAAGTTTGCACTCATTGTGACTCATTGTCGAGAATTAGAGAAAGGGGGTGTTACTTCCCTTGCCTCGTAAACTCCACTACTATGTGAGAAGATAGTCCCCCTGTTCTCTTCCCTTCCCAACTACTCATCCAGCTTTTAGGGGCACACACACACACACACACAAAGATGGATAGATGGATAGATAGATAGAGATAGAGACAAAGAGAGACTAGGACAAAGACATAGCATGAGATAGAGAGATAGAAAGAGTCATTCGTTAAGTCATCAATCATCATCAAACCCACTCCTAACAAGCTCAAATCAAGGGATGTTCAAAAGTGGCAAATTGATTTATATGCATGCCATGTGCTAACCTTAATGATTTGACATATTTCAAAATGGATTTATTTTTATTAAAATTTCCAAAGTTGTTCTCTCTCTCTCTCTCTCTCTCTCTCTCTCTCTCTCTCTCCACACACCACACACATTGTTAATATCATTAGTGATTAGGCTCTAAGGTCTTTTAGGTCTCTCGCAAAATGTCATCAACTTGGTGCCTTCCTTCATTTGCTTCTCTTATGAATGCCCATCTTACTATGAAATTTTGTTACAATTTTGTCAAGGTCAAAGTTGAGCGATATGCCTACTGAAGCCTCCCTCTCCCCAAGTTTCAAAGGAGAGCTACAATCTTGTAGTAGTCAATGAGCATAATTAGCCCTTGCATACATAATTGGGTTGCAAGCATGTAAAGAGTAGTATTGCCATGCAACCCTACAACACATTAACATATCTTTGAAATTTCAATGTAGTTTCTTTAAAGAACTTATAATCAAACTTCTCCAAAACTTTGCACAAACTTTAAACTTGGCTTAGTAACAAAAGGAGGAGAAACCTTTGTGGACAATTTGTCTATGCAATTTTTGGCTAAGGTAGATGAGTGGATCAAGATGGAATAATGTGAGAGCAATCATCTTAGTGAAGGTTAATGATGAATCTTTGTGACACATAAGAAGATGTAGTAAATAAGGGTTTTTGTACTCTCGAAAATGTAATATGGTAACAATGTAGATAAATAGCAACCCCTTGTTTTAAGACAACCAACTCCTTTACTGTAGCTCCATCATATGGAAAGAGAAGTTGACATTTTGATTGGTTGAGATCTCCTTTTTTGTAGTTTCTTGCATTGTCACAAAGCAAGTCCTCAATGAGAATAGTTACTTGTCCTTTTTTTTGCATTTATATATAACAACTTCTAACTTTATCATCTAAAACATAAGTTTTCGACTCTTTTACTACCAACACCAAATGCTTGCAAGATACCTCTAATAAGCGATTTCAAAATTTGGATGCAACAAGAGTTGAGGTGGTTCTACCTCTATAGATGTCACTAAAGTGGACCCCTTCCCCTATGTGTGGATATGCATGTGGAATAAAATTCTTAGCTAGTTCTTAGAGCCTTCTTAATGTTTTCAAGCTTGTGATTTAATTTCCAAGGTTAGGACATGGCCTTTACTTTAGGAATAGGATGTTATAAACAACAACAAAAAGAACATTGACATTGTATGATTTTTGCATATTATAGTCATTAGTATATGAACTACATTGAGTTCGGACATTGGAGAAGGTAATGCTGAAAAAGGTCAAAGTCTTGAATCATAAACATGGTCGATACAATACGGGTTCAAACCTACCCTTTTCATATATGAAAAATGATTCTACACGTAAAACCTTTGATGGAACAACCAAACAGTGTTAACAATCTCCTTACAACTTTGAGGAAGGTATGGCCAAAATATTTGTGTAAGTTGATCTCATGTCACTATCAACTACATAGCTATATGAACATTTGTGAAACTCTATGTGAACATCATAGCTAATACTCTTATGCAACTGCATGACTAGTTGGCATGTCTCAAAAACATTGTAGCCTCCATCATCAAGATAATTAATTTAAGGGATTAACTAACTCTTATAGTTAAAACCTAAGTTTGAACCTCTTGTGCTCCCCCTCATGCTCTATATCCCCTTAGAATAAGGCATTTGTGGATAAAGTAAGTGTCCACTAAATAAGCTATTCTATTAAGTGTTAGGAGCTTAGATAGTTAGAAGGTTGTAAAATCATATTGGCTAATTGGGTTGGGCACAAATGGCATTTGTGTGAGGGATATCCGAACCAATGAGTGGTTGTATAATTACAATAGTAAGATTACGTGTGAAGCATTAGGCCTAAGTTGCTTATCATTTCCTCTAAATGCTAATGGAATTGAGGTCTTAATGGTTGTGCACATAGATAATGTGTTCTTGAGGAGTGCAAGATTTGAGATCAATTATAAGCTTCTTATACTTGGTGAGACTAATGATGCTTAAGTTTGCCTAATCAATAAAGCAATACATGGTATTTTTTTAGTAAATAGGCATTTCATAAATGTTGGTCTTATAGCTATTTTATTGAGCATTCTTCTTCAAGTATTTATGCTATCAAGCCACATACACACTTGCTTCTTAGTCATGTTCTTTCTTAGAAAGCCTTACTAAAGTCATGATAAGGTCCATAAATGGGACTAGACAAGCCATAGGCTCTTTGACATATGCACATGCATTTAAAGGATTGAGCAAGGAATGACTCAAGAGGCAATTATAGTCACATTACAATTTTTCCTTAAGATGGCACAACACGATACAAGTAGCATATTTCTTCTAGAAACTTAAATCAACTCCATAGCCAAAAATTCACTTAGCTTGAATGAATAGTGAGCATATACACAATCATATGCTTTTATGTGAGATTTGAAAAGAGAGAAATCGGTGAGAATATTCTTGTACATTCATTGAATGATCATCATAATTTGAAGATATCATGCATAAATGATTGTTTTCTTGATACCAATCACATGGCTTTGTTTACGTGGATCTCACATGCCCATTTAACTTCAATATTTCATTGAGACTAGAGGCAACTTTTGTGAATCCTTTGTGAACTCTTCATTTTTGTATATTGCTAATCAAAGATAGGTATCATTTTTGGGATTCAACCAAAACTACTTCATATTCCATATTTACAAATTAATGACCACTTGTGTTCATATCTTATAAAGACACTTTCACACAAGTCCTAATTTAGATTATGCAAATTTTTGTCAAGTTCTAATATATCTAAACCCATGACTTGCAAGTTAAAAGTACACCATTGGACGTGCAAAAGAAAGGAGACTATAATAGTGCATGTGATATCAAAATCATGGTGATTAAGAAGGGAGCCTCAACCATTTGATTTAAGTGAGAATTGTCTTCTATGGGTCTTCTATGCACATAGGGTAAAAGTATGCTTAAGTTCACGATTCACTACCAAAAGGTCACTATCAAGAGTGCTTTTTAGCATTTGTTCTAATCCATGTGAGACAATGAAAGAGGATGCCTATTTATTGTAACTTTTGTCTCGTCATATAACATCTCAAGTGAGCACACCCTAGTAAAGATACAAGATTGTGTAGTGTACAATTTCGTTGTGGCTTACATTGCGTTCAATCAAAGACATCATGTGAGTAAAGTTATTGGAAAGCTTGGAGGATCCATATCATTCATTTAACCCCTATGTGTAAAGTTTGTGCATGTATAAACACATGGTGATTCTGCATGGGCTCTCTAGAAAGTTTGGATATGTGATAGTGCTATAGATGCATTGGAAAGCATATGGATTATTAAATAGAAGCATTCACCAACTTAGTTCAATTTGGATAGAGGACGGCACCTAGATGTTAAGGATATTTACATGAACAAGAAAGGTAGGAAAACTACATAACCTTCTTCAAAGAAACTAACTTATTTATACTCGCAAGATGGTATTCAAGTCTTCCCTGAACTAATAGCTACATACATGTATGGTTAAGTAAAAAGATGGTCTAAGCTTTTAGCATTATACTCTATCCAAAACATTCTATCACATCTACATAACTTTATTTGTAGGTGATAGTATCACATGATGATGAAACATGTAACAAATAAGGTGTTTCACATGCGAAAACCATAGAGAGAGAGAGAGAGAGAGAGAGAGAGAGAGAGAGAGAGAGAGAGAGAGAGAGAGAGAGAGAGAGAGAGAGAGAGAGAGAGAGAGAGAGAGAGAGAGAGAGAGAGTGTGTGTGTGTGTGTGTAGGACCTCTTTCCCTATCACTATAGCCCTGTGTTGTTGTAGCCTTTTCGCTTCCTACATTATTTTCTACCCATCTAAGAGTCTGCTTGGTTGGTGAAAAGGCCCTTTGTAAATAATTATACTCATTAATTTGCACTTCTTCAACAAAGAAAAATAGAGCTAATGGACATTGTGGCACTTCTAAGGTGGTACCAACCCTTCTGTCATTCCATGAGATTAACATTGGACCTTGTGTGGAGGCGGAGAAGGTGATGTAAGGTTTCTTCTTTATTAATTTCACATTTCCCTTGTGAACCATGAATAAATCACATAGTGTAATAGCATAATTAGATGTAAATCACCATAGAAGAGGAAAACATCAACTTGTTCAAAAGAGAAGTTATCGATGCCACCCTTCTTGCTAATAATGTTGACTTGGCAAGAATGTGGAGATGAAGTGAAGGTGGCATCATGAGCATGGACAACAATAGTTTCACTTATGGGTTGTGCAATCTCTAGCCTTTGCATGCTATCGAATGTATGTATTTTGGTGTAAAACTCCCATAACTTTGGAGGTGTTGACCTAGTCCTTGTTGGTGAGGCTCTTCATACCTAAATGGATGCTCAATGCACCATCTTGCATGTTGCAAATTTGCATGATCAATCCCTTTATAGTGGAAGAGTGCAGACACAACCACAATTTCCCTACTCTGATATGTGGATAACTGACAACTATGCTCCAAATCTTTAGCATTATTCTCTATCAAGACATTCCACCACATTTTGATTTGTAGGCCACAATATTTACAATATTATCAAATTGTCTTATTTACATATTGTTGTGATACTCTACCTCACACACATACACACACGCATGCACGCACGCACGTGCACGCACGCACGTGCACGCACGCACGTGCACGCACGCGCGCGTGCGCGCACACACACACACACACACACACACACACACACACACACACACACACACACACATGCACGCACGCACGTGCACGCGTGCGCGCGCGCGCACACACACACACACATGCATGCATGCATGCATGTGTATGTGTGTGCAAACACATATACCATGTGCATGCACAGACATACACAAACATATATATTGCATGTATATGTGCATGCATCTATGTGCTTAAAAGGAAATCACATGCAAAAACACATTTTGAAAACCACTCTTTTCTCCATTACAACGTTTGAGTTGCTCTTTTCCCTCAACTTGGTGCTGTAGTATTGTGAGATGCACAAGTTTTTTAACGAACATCAAAACGTGAAGGTAATGGTTAGATGTGAAAGAAATAAAATCTTTAGAAAAGAGAATCAAAGATAATTAAATACCAAGATGCACAACAAGGCCCTACTATGCTTCATAATCATAATATATATGATTTGACCTAGGGAACGCGGAATCAATGACATGGCTATTTCCATTAAATATTCAAAGTTAAAGAAAGTGGTGAAATGACTTAGCAATTAGTTAGTCACATTTGGGCACTTCATATCACGCAACTTGTAACAAATTAAGAAGTTCACGAAAGAGGCTTTTGGTGAGGTGGGGTGCACGAGGATACATGGGGTCAGTTCTCAAGGCTGAGTTTGGGAAGGGGAAGGAAAAATGCTCTCATCACAGGGAGGTTGGGGCACTTACATGAATAGAAAACTCAACCAAGAGTGTGAGCCTAGAGATTATGGAAGGTGCTTCCCATGTGGCCATTTATGAAAAAAAAAAGGATTCTTTATCTCCTTCTTTCTTAGAGCTCATAGCCCTCCACAAGGCCAATTGCAAACAAGCAAATGATATGGTCCCTACATTATCCCATTCACAGAACTTTACAATTCCCACACTATCATAAGACACCTCAAATCCTTTCACGCCCCCCATGTGATCATAGACGGTCCCCCATTCTTGGGGACCACTATTTTAGTTATATTTGTGGTAACAGTTCCCCACTTTGAAAATAAGCTAAGAACATGAAGCCATCTTCTACCCACTCATATTTACAAGTAACTTTTTACTAAACTCAATATGAATCAAATACGCCTTTTTAAAGCTCTCATCATGGAGCTGTAAAATCCATCTACATCCTTTTTGTACTATCTTCATTCATCAATGCTCAACACCTTTTGTCCTATTCGTGCTAAATCCATGTGTGTGCATGTGCATGAAGTTTGGAGACAGATAAATGACTTTTTAAGTTTTTATGACATTGCATAACATGCTAAATTAGACAATTTTGTAAAAAATGTTGTATGCCTTGGAAAAATATTTACGTTCCATCTAGGCCACCTATACACTCATGGCCATTAATGGGCCCATGAAAATAGACTCTATTTAGGATGCCTTTTCCCAATTTAAAGTGAGGAGAAAAAAATGAAAAGATGGCTAAACATACTTAAAGATTGTCTTGTAAAACCATGATTGGCTACATTGAAAGTGATTCTTACAAAGGACATTAAAAGATATTGTTAAAAAACATGCTAACTTGCTAGACTACTTGAACAATCTAAACTGGTCTAAAATAGTATGTATCATGGACATGGTTACGGTGTAATGTTGTCAATACACATGCATATATGATTGAGATCTCAAGAGCTTAGTCAATTCTTAGTTATTTTTCTCATCGATAGGTTATACGTTGGTAGACACATGCATGAAAGACTGTGTTTATAAAACCTATTACATTTTAATGAGATAATGGCAACTTGCAAGTATAGTATTAGTTACCAATTTGAAGCATTTCTTTTCTAGCGTTCAATTAGAGTATTGAAACAAAAGCTCTTAAAGGTGGCATCATTTCAAGAAAGTGTTACAAGAAATGTCATTAAAATATCTGATTTACATGTGGAGATATGAATGTTGGCATGAGGATACAATTATAAAAGTGTAATCATGTACAATACATTTAAAGTGAAGCAATAAGATAGAAAGGGACTTAGAGATTTGTTCCCATGTGTGTGGTTTACATTTTTATAAAGATTCTCACTTTTTAAGAAATATAATGAGCTCTCTAATGGAAGGGATTTTAAACAAGCTACACGTTTGAAAGATCAACTAACGTGGTCAAATTAGATTGCATTCAATGATGTTGGAATTACAAACAATTGAACTATTCCAAAAAATAATACAAATAGGAATAACTTTGCCTAAAATTTTAAATGCAAAACACTATAGTGATATATTAGTCACACCAAAACAATTATATTATTATAAAAGATGCTTAAGTCTTGAACTTTGCCTCTGTGAACCAACATGAGTCCAAATTTATTTGTCAATACCCAAATTGCTTAAGGTTTTCCAAAATAGGAAGGATGTGGATCTCATGAAGACATAAAGGGTTTCCAACTAGTTTAAATCATATATGAGAATAGGAATTATGCAGCTTCTATTGATGAGCAACAATGTAAGCCAAATATCTCATATACTTTGTTGTGCATAAAATTGTTCATGCTTGCATGTTGGGACTTTGAGAATCACAAATGTGACACATTGAGACAAGGTTATAACATGGCATAATTAGTGTCCTCTTCAACAAAAGAGCTACAACAATGACATTATGAGAGAGAATAGTATAAGCTCATAGAACCAAGTACTCACTAAATTGTGTGAGAGTTATAAAGCATTAGGGAGCAAGAATAAATCTACAACCTCTAACATCAATCAAATCAAATTCTTTAAAACCCCCTTGTATCTATCATAAATCTTGCATGATAATCAAAGGGGCCAACCACTTGCAAGGGGGACACATTATGTCCATAACCTAAAGTCATTTATTTTATTTTATAGCAAATATGTCGTGTTGTTTTTTTTTCCGGGGGGGGGGGGGGGGGGGTGTTATTCAAAACCAAGGGTAGTTCTAAGTGGCATGTGAAATAGCACTAGAGGTGATCGATAGAAGCAATGATGACTCAAAGTAGGGAGAGTAATAATGAGGTGCATATCCTGATTTGCAGGATTAATAGTGGCCCTTATAAGCCACAAGAGTTGTATCTACGCATGTCCAATGGAACTTGAGTTAATGAGTAGTTCATGTTAATTAGAGAGTGCATTTTGGCTAGTTGTCTCACTCTTTCACTCATGGCTATCCTCATTTTTTATCATGGAGGTTTTGTCAGAACTTAGTATGAACATTTTGAGGCCTTTATTTCTATATGGGTGTCTCCACACTCACAAGCCATCTATATGTATCCCACCAAGGTTGTTTTATCTCCACCTCTCTCACTCCCTTTTCTGCCACTTCACTCCTACTCACGGAACATAGGCAAGAAAATATGAAGTGCTCAATGAGCACGCACTAATTTCTCAACCTCTATCATTGTAGTCCAAATGAGTTGGACAGAAGTTTTGATAGCCTCTAATTTGTATGCACACTCTAATTACTCTCCTCTTGATCTAGATTGTTTTGATCCCTTCAGCACAAGGACATGCATGAGAGAGCTAGAGTGAGAGAGAAGAGATGATAGATTACTCAAGAGAGAAAAATAAAAGAAGCCCTCCTTCTCTCAACCTCAAGAGGGCTCTCACACAAGCATACAACTTCACCCTCACACAAGCTCAAGCTATAGAAGATAGAGAAGAGAGAAGAAGAGATATAGAATGAGGTCCACAATACTGCACATACAAGATCTTACCTTAAGTATGTGGTTTAGAACTTTATATATAGCTTTGAAAAGCTTAGCATTTCTACCCTTCCAATAAGCATTTGGCCCTTTTTAAATTATTACAATAACCCTAAGTAGTATGTCTACAAGATTACATAATTTGCAATGAGAAAGATTTTGGCACTCAAATTGAATATAAATGTGTTCATTGACTTCTAGGACTTATGAACGATTCAAAAATTATATATAAATTCCATGATGCTCCACTTAATTATTTGCTTCTCCATTTGAACTTTTGATAATTATCTCATTCTATGGTTTGGCTATTGGATATTTGTACACACTTATTTGTATCCTTGCTAAATGAATGCTAATCTATGGGTACTCTATGTTGGAGGAAACATTGTGGTAACACTCATTGGAGATGTGAATGTTGAGACTAGGAGTGTTGAAGCCATAAAAGAGGCTTTATTAAGATCGATTAATTTTGATGTTTGAGGATGGTTGTAGCTAGGATGAAGAAGTTTAACTTGGAGTGTGATTTTTCCTCTATTGGTTGGGTTAGTTGAAGTACATTTATTTTGGATGGAAGCAAAAAGTAAAATATTGTGCAACATGACCTAGGGAACTAGGTCTATGTCCTTCCCTTAATGTGCCTAGAGTATGTGTGGGGATAGAAAGGGGGTAAGGGGGCTAATAAGGGAGTTCCTCAATCATAGCCATTAGGTACCACTAACTTGAGACAATTTAGATGGTACAAACTATACTTTGTGGAAGTTTAAAGTCACTATAATCCTTGATTCTTATGAGCTCTTGGAGATGATGTGGGGACTACCCATAACTACAATCAACCCCCAACCCATCAAATTCGAGTGTGATGATTCCTCTAAATGTAAATCTTCTATGAGCTTGGAAACGAAGGAACGTAGATGCATTGTGTGCCTTAGTTACAAGCTGTTCTAATAGTGTTTTGACTTCAATGCAAAAGGCAAAGGTGGCTCCTCCATAAAAAATGATGATGCAAAAAGAAGAAGGGTGGTAAGAATAAATTTCAAGGAGAGTGTTTTTACTGCAAAAAGAAAGGACATGCAATTGCAAATTGTCATGTCAAGAAAGCAGATGAAAAGAATGGTACCCTTAAAAGTAAGGGGAAGGAGACATCCAACATGACTAAAGCAGAGCTGGAGTTATTCATGGCAACCATCGAGGAAGTGTGTTCCTCGACACAAGAAGAATCTACCATTGATTCATGGGTGTTGGATAGTGGTGTATCCCGTCACATTACCAACAAGAAAGATCTACATAATTCTATGTAGCCTCTACAAGAATCCATCACTATGATGACCGGAAATGATGCAAAATGCCTTGCTATGGGCACATGTACTATTTTCTTTGTTGTTGCAAATTGTGAAGTCAAAAAGCTTTCACATGTGATCTTGGTCATGAAGTGAGATTCAACAAGACAGGTGCAGAAATTCTCGATAATGCTGGCAAAGTTGTTGGCAAAGGAGAAAGGAGGAATAACCTATGTGAGCTAAGTGCTCTTACAACCACCGTTGGAGTGGGCACAAGTAAGCTTTGGCATGAAAGGTTTGGACACATTGGATTTGAAGTTTTGAGGGAGATGCATAAGCAAGGTATGGTTGCTCACCTACCTGTAGTTATTGAATTGAAGGATCCATGTGAAGCTTGTATGATGGGCAAGCAAGAAAGAAAGGCATTTCCATAAGAAAGCAAGAATAGAGCAAATGCTCCTCTAGAGTTGGTACATGTTGACTTGTGTAGTAAGATGCCTACATAAGCCTTGGGAGTATCTTCTTATTCCATGTTGATTGTTGGAAACTATAGTAGGAAGATGTGGATATAATTCCTTCGTGATAAGGCTCAAGCTTTTGGTAAGTTTAAAGAATGGTTAAAACTTGTTGAAAATGAAATAGGGAAAAGTGTGAAGAAATTTAGAACAGATGGTGGTGGTGAGTTCAACTCAAAGGAGTTTGAAGACTTTTGCAAGAGCAAAGGGATCAAGTGTCAATTGGCGACACCTCATACACCTCAATAGAATGGTGTTGTGGAATGCAAGAATTGCACCATTGTGGAGATGGCAAAGTGCATGCTAAAAGGCAAAGGATTATCAAACCATTTTTAGACAAAAGCTGTAAATACTTTAGCTACATTCTCATTCGAAGCTACACAAAGGCTCTTAAGGGAAAAACACCTCATGAGGCCAATACTAGTAAGAAACCATATGTCTCACATTTCAGAACTTTTGGATGTGAATGCTATGCATACGTTCCTAATGAGGAAAGAAACAAGTTAAAATAAAAAAGTAGAAAATGTATCGTCTTGGGTTATGGTGATGAGCAAAAAACTTACAAATTGTATGACCAAGAGGCAAATAAGATCATAGTGAGTTGTGATGTGATGTTTAAGGAGTAGCTGCATATAGTGGAGGAGGAGAAGGCAAGTTCTTCCACTTTATCATCAAGTAAAGTAGTCCACTATGAACATGTCCCAAGAGCTACCCCTATCCTTAAGAAGGAGGAAGAATCATCTTTGGATGATGAAGAGAAAGTTCACCAACCTCTCATCACCAGAAAAGCCATTGCCATGATGGGTGAAGTAGCTCTATGACCAAAATAATCCTATACTCACATCTATTGAGGAGAAGGTAGATGGACCAAGGAGGTCTCAGAGAATAGAGGAGCAAAGAAGGCCTTTGTTCACATAGTCAATATGGCCTTGATGGTTGAGATTATGAGAGAAGTAAAGGAGCCAACTGACTTGGAAGAAGCACTTGTAGTTTTAGCATGGAAGGTAGCAATGCAAGCTGAGTATGATAGCATAATGAAGAATGACACTTAGAAGCTAGTGGATCGGCCACCAAAGAGGAAGATTATTGGCACCACAAGTGGGTCTAGAAGGTCAAGTACAAGATTGATAGAACCTTAGAAAAGTACAAATCTAGATTGGTTGCATAGGGATTTTCACAAGTTGACAGATTTGATTTTCAAGATTCAGTTGCTCCAACTCCTACCAAAATGACCACTATTCAGACAGTACTTGCAATGGCCACCCACAATATGTGGCTAATTTACCAAATGGATATTAAATCAGCATTCTTGAATGGTGACCTCAAGAAGGAGGTATACATGGTTCAGCCATCAGGGTTTGAGGGCCCCCATTTTGAGAACAAAGTATATAAGCTGAAGAAGGCATTGTATGGGCTAAAACAAGTCCCTAGAGCATGGTGCTACTGGATTTCAAGCTTAAACTTCAAAAGATGTGCTTCGATGCTAACTTGTATGTCTACAGGGATGGTGAAAAGTCCCTAGTTATTGTCCTATATGTGGACAACCTTCTTATTACAAGTAACTATGAAGATATGATCAACCAAACTTGAAAGGATTTGAGCTACGAGTTTGAAATGACAGACTTGGGCTTGTTGCACTATTGTTTGGGGATTGAAGTCTAGCAAGAGCTAGGAAACATCTTCATCTCTCAGATAAAGTATGCATGGGAGATCTTGAAAGCATTTGGTATAACTAAGTGCAAGGAGATAGCTACACCTATGAAGGTCAATACAAAGTTATCCATTGAGGATACTTTAGCACTAGCAAACATTGGAAGGTACAGGAGGTTGGCCAGCAACTTGATCTACTTGTGCAACACTAGGCCATATATTAGTTTTGCTATTAAAGTTTTGAGCAGATTGTCAAACAAACCTTGTGAGAGTCATCGGAAGGCTATAACAACACCTAGAAATGTGCTAAATATTGCAAAATTTTTCATGACTTTGTATACATTTGACACATAATTGCCATATTTTTACATTAATTTAATGCAGATACGGTGTTTGTAGTTGATGTCTTTGGGAATGATCTCCGTAGTCCAACAAGGGAAAAAAGAAGTATGTTACATTGAGCCTAGTGTTATAGGATTTATAGTAGGGAAAAAAGGGTCATTTGCCAATCTCTGTGGAAATGATAACTTGCAAGGCAAGTTAAGAGAAGAGTGAAGGATCAAAGCTCTTCTAGGAATGATAAGATCAAGACATTCACATGTACTTGCATAGATTTCTAGGAGCATAGCAAACTTTGCGAAGTGTGAATCTTGTGGAGCAGCACAAGGACAACGAAAAGGGAGATCCCTACTTATAGATGATGATACATTACCATGGTAGTCTCAAATGCCAACAGTGAGGCATTGCCAATTCAATAGCATATAGAGCTTGCTCTTTGTCATCTTGTTTAGCATGAAGTACATGCTAAAAATTTGGTTACAGTTCGTGCACTTTGGGAGTTGGTATAGGCATCCAAAAACTATTCTCGAGGGGACACCTTAAATGGTTATGAGAAGGAAAATAAAATGAAATGGAAAAGAGAAAAAAACACTCGTGATGAGGGGATGTCGTTGGGAGACAAGGGGATGTAGAGGGGTTGCCATCTTCTTTGGGGAAGGGTGGAGCTTTAAAAGAGAAAATTTGAAGGGTAGTAAAAGAAAATAACAGAAAAAACAAATTGGAGAAAAAGAAAAGGAGGTCGTTGTAATCCGTGGAAGGAGAGAGAGGGCACAAATTGCGAGAGAGAGAGAGAGAGAGAGAGAGAGAGAGAGAGAGAGAGAGAGAGAGAGAGAGAGAGAGAGAGAGAGAGAGAGAGAGAGAGATCACCATTTGTTGTGTGTCTCCCAATCACAGGAGAGAGAGATTGTCACAACTCTATAGAAACAGAATTTGTATCCTTTTTCATTAATTTGTCTATATAATGATTTATTAAATTTATTTCCTTTGCACTAATTAGATATAAAGAAAAGTGCATTGGAGCTGGCCACTGATGAGTGGTCACAGGTTATGGTGGACCCACGCGGTGGGTTAGAGAAAAGATAGTTCACACTTCCACCTATATGACCCGATTGGGCGCCTGTGACTAGAACTCACGCATATCAGGGTTAGACTCGCACACAGAAAGGATTGATGCCTTGAAGTGTGGGCTAGATCCACCAGAATAGACAGTTACAATCAACAAGATGGCATGATCATGAAATGCTTGTATAATGTGCATGTGTGGGTTGAAAGCTTGAAATGCACATTTCTTTGCATAGGAAAGTCACATGAAGATTCTGATACCGTTTTTGCGATGTATACAGAAAAAGCTTTCATATGACACCCATATTGGGGGGTCCCTAAATTTTAGGAGATCCCTAAATTTTAGGAGGTCCCTAAATTTTAGAAGCCTTGAATTAGCCTAAAAATGCTAGTCCTAAAAAATAGGGATATCATTCTAAAAATAGTAAGTTCTGTACTCTGACTGTGCTTACTAAATTTGGTTGTTTCTATTCTTGACAGTATTCAACCCAAAAAGGAAGGCCATAGAGAAGAGACAAGTGTCAAGACACTTGTCACACAAGTTTCCAAGTGTCCCACCACTTGTCACATCTCATGACATGTGGCTGGACACTTGTCTTGTGCTACTCCACTTTCCCCTTTTGTACTAGCTCTTTCCTCTCCTATAAATAAGAGCTCGTTTTTCTTCATTCAACATCATTTTTCTTTGCTGTAAACTCATGTACAGCACCCGCAGATAGCCAGAAATTGGCCCCATCCATCCCCATCATCATCCCCCACTTCTCCATTATCAAATTCCTCCATATTCCCTCTTCTATCACTACTGTTTTACAGGACAACAAGCCTGTAAATTCATTACAGCACCTCCTTCCTGAGCTCTTTCTTCCATTTTAGCAACAAGAAGCAAGCCTTATCCATGTACTACTGTCCAACAATGGAGAACGCTGATTTCCCCTCTTTCTTCTCTCATACTGTAAAGAAATCAGTTCTTATCATTGCATAATAGGTAATGCATGCGTGTTTGTACATCTTTGCATGATCTTGTGAGAGTGAGAATTACTTCTCCTCACTCTCAGGTTGATTGTAATTGAGCTCTTCCTTAAGGGACTTGGGTTGAGCAGAAATACATTCCTTCGGGGGGGGGGGGGGGGGGGGGGGTTGCCCATCTTCAACCCTCAATCTTGTCTCCATTACTTTTACATTTTCATGGCTGTAATTTTGTGAGTAATTTTCATTTTTAGCTTTAAGTGTTCATTCTCTTTTATATTAAATCTCGAAAACAAGCGAATATCATAATTGTTAAGCATACTACGTTGTTCGGGGCATTTACAGTGGTATCAGAGCTTTGGCTCGGTCCTCACCCCAACACTGGTAGTGCTTACAATTATAAGTTTGTTTGTGTTCAGCCCTTGCATTGAGTGCTTGAGCATATATTTTTTTCTTAAGAGTCTCAATGGATGTATTGAGTGCTATCCTTCAAGCCATTCAAAGTCTTAGACAGGAGAATCAGCAAATTCGTGAGCAACTTCTCAAACTAGAAAAAGTTGAGAATCCCAAAGAATTCAAGGAAAGAAGCCCATCTACTTCAAGGAGACAAAGCCATACGAATGAAAGGAGCCGATCAAGAAGTCCAACTACTTCTAACAGGCAGTCCCATTCTACTTCAAGACAAAGAAAGAGATCACGTCGAAGCTCATTCTCTTCTTCAAAGTCATCTCGTGCCTATTCTGATGGATCCTCTTCTAGTAACGAAGAGTCACACCCTTCTCATGGAAGACCTCATCATCGTCAAAGGCGTCGACATTCTTCACCCTCGTCTTCATCTTCATCCCCATCAAGCACTTCATCATCTTCAACCTCAAGATCCGAGCATGGACGAAGGCATAAGAAGAAGAAGAAGACTAAGTCACTATCTCATCTTGAAAAGAAGATCAAGTTCAGTATGTATGATGGTTTCCGAAATCCTAATCTTCTTCTGAAGTTTATTTGTCAATTTCAAATTTTGTATGGTCGTGACAAGTATAAAGAAAAAGAAAAGATTAAGTTTGCAGCTTTACATTTAATCGACTTAGCCCATACTTGGTGGACGGGGTTGGAATATGATCATGCTGCCCCAAAATCATGGCGGTCCTTTTTTTGCATGATACAAAGCCAATTTCTTCCTGTTCATTTCAAAAGAGATGTAAAAATGGAATGGGATCGTCTTTGGCAAAGGAAAAATGAGTCACTTGGTGACTATACCAAGAGATTTTGGGAGCTACTTTTGAAGGTCCAACATTTCAAGAAGATCAGCAGTTCGGAAAAGCTTAGGAAGTTTCAAGGAGGTTTGCATTTTAAACTTCGTACTGCTCTTAATCATTATCATTGTTCTAGTCTCATGGAACTCATTGACCATGTTGAGACATGGGAAATGGAGCACAATGGCAACAAATCATTCCAAAAGAATGATAACAAGAGAGTAGCTGACGATGAGGAGTATTCAGCCCCAAATGAAGGACAAAAACAATGACAAAAGCAGCCATCAAATCAAAAGAAGATGAAGCCCTATGCACCTCCTAATGCTCCTCAATTTCGCTCCAATCTAAAGCAACTTTCTGAAGAAGAAAAGCAACGCTTCATGAAAGAAGGGAAGTGCTTTAAATGTGGACAAACAGGCCACATAGTGAAGCAATGTCCAAACAAGGGACAAAGCAAGGTTTCTGACAACAAGCCTAAGTCGCCAGTGAAAATCAATGCTATCAGTGATGTAGTTGCAAACACAACTCACACTCCAGAGACGCGCAAATTATTAAAAGCTTGGGGACAGTTGCAAGGTAAGCAAGCACTATTCTTGATAGATCTTGGGGCGAATGAAAATATCATTTCCTTGCAATTAGCTAAAGAGCTTGGATTAAAGAATGAAGAGATGGACACTCCGGGCAGAAGTTCGCCAAGCTTTAAATGCTAATGAAGGTGACACAGTGAAGACTGTGATACCCTACATTGGCAAGCTCAAGTTTCAAATTCAAGGCTACAGTGACGAAGATACCTTCTGTATCGGAGACCTTGATGGTTGCGATGTGATTCTTGGCATGCCCTGGAATCATAGAGTAGATTCAACCATCTTCTCTCAGAAAAAGAAGGTAGAACTCACCAACAAAGGCAAGAAGTACAAGATCCAAGCTGGAGTTTCTGGAGACACCATACCTATGGTAAGCCATATGCAAGTCTCTAGAGCAATTAAGGATTGTGTTCATTGTTGTCTGCTTTATGTCACTAATGTAAAAGATAATATGAATGTTGAAAACCAAGAGCAACTTCAGCCTCTTGGAAAAGTATAAAGATTGTTTTTTGGAAGATCTTCCTTATCAGCTTCCCCCAGAAAGGCCAAAAGACCATCATATTGATATTATCCCGAGCAGTTCTCCTCCTAATATAGCACCATACCGTGTGAGCCGTCCTCAACAAGAAGAAATCAGAAAGCAAGTCAAAGACCTACTCAACCGTGGGCTAATTAGGCCAAGTAGCTCACCATTTTGTTCACCGGTTCTTCTTGTTCAAAAGAAAGATGGCACATTCAGGATGTGCATTGATTATAGAGCCCTCAACAAAATCACTGTGAAGAATCGGTTTCCTATTCCCAGAATTGACGACATTTTGGATCGTCTAGGAGGCTTAAAGGTTTTCAGCCGCATTGATCTAAAGAGTGGTTATCATCAAATTAGGGTAATACCACAAGATGTACACAAAACTGCTTTCCACACTTCATACGGTCTTTATGAATTTTTGGTGGTTCCTTTCGGATTAACCAATGCACCAACCACCTTTAATCGAATGATGGAGCGCATCTTTAGAGAGCATCGACAATATGTCGGTACTTTCTTTGATGATATTCTTGTCTTTAGCAAGAATGAAGAGGAGCATCATCAACACTTGGAAATTGTTCTACAATTACTACAACAAAATCAACTCTTGGTAAATGGTAAAAAGAGTGAATTTTTCATGCATAAAATAAATTACCTTGGGCATGTCATCTCTTCTGAAGGGATTCAGATGGATCCTGAAAAGATCAGGATAATCCAAGAATGGCCTCATCTTCATGATGTACATGAGGTGCGATCGTTTCTTGGCTTATGTTCTTATTACCGCCGCTTCATCAAGCATTTTGCACATATGGCTTCTCCACTTCATGACCTTACAAAGAAGAAGATCTCTTTCCAATGGAAGGAAAAAGAGAAGGCAGCCTTCACAAGGCTGAAAACAGCTCTTACTTCTGGACCTGTTCTTATCATTCCAGATCTGGTAAAACCATTTGTGGTGGAAGCAGATGCTTGCGGTGATTGTATTGGTGCAGTGCTAAATCAAGAAGGCCATGCCGTAGCCTTTGAAATCCGCCATCTAAATGATATGGAGAAAAGGTATGACATTTATGAAAAGGAGCTCTTAGCGGTGGTTCATGCTTTAAAGATATGGAAACATTATCTTTTAGGCAATGAATTCCTTATTAAAACTGATCATCAAAGCTTGAAGTATTTCAAGACTCAAAAGCATTTGCAGGAGAAACATGCAAGATGGGAAAATTTCTTGTCTATGTTTCATTTTCAAATTATGTACACTCCAGGGAAACAAAATGTAGTTGCTGATGCACTTTCTAGAGTGCCTCGCATTGCAACTATTACAGTGGCTCATCATGAAGATTTTCAAACGATGAAGAATACTTATGATGAAGATACTGATTTTGCAGCAATTTGGTCAAATTTACAGCAAGGAGATTCTCATCCAGATTATTCCATCAAAGACGGTTACCTTCTCATGAACAATCGCCTTTGTGTCACTCTTCCTGTTCGACAAAAGGTGCTTAAAGAAAGTCATGAACCCCCTTATGCAGGGCATAGAGGGAGGGCAGCCACTCTAAGTGCAATTGAGCACTACTTTTATTGGCCAACATTACGAAGAGATACACATAACTTCATTGAGGCTTGTCTGGTATGCCAAAAATCCAAATATGATAGGCAGAAGATTCCAGGATTGTTGCAACCTCTTCCAGTGCCCAAAGATCTATGGGAATCTATCACAATGGATTTCATCTCAGGTATTCCAAGAACACCTCAAGGTCATGATATGATTTGGGTCATAATTGATAGATTCAGCAAACAATCACATTTTATTCCATGTCATAAAACATTGAAATCCGCACAAGCTGCAAGACTTTTCATTCAACATATCTTCAGATTACATGGTATGCCTTCTGAGATCATTTCAGATAGAGACTCCAAATTCACAAGTAACTTTTGGCGTGCTTTATTTGAGAATTTGGGAACCACTTTAAAGTTCTCCTCAGCTTTTCATCCTCAAACTAACGGCCAAACAGAGGTGATGAATCTCACTCTTTTGGATATGTTGAAAGCTTATGTTAGTGAACATAAGTCACAATGGGAGAAATATCTTCCATTATTGGAGTTTGCTTACAACAATACAGTGCACTCATCCACAGGGAAAGCTCCAAATGAAATAGTACAGGGTAAAGTGATTCCTCCTCCAATTATTCGCACTAAAGATAAGATTTTTGCTGCTGATGAGTTTGCTTCAGATTTAAAAACAGCAATGGATCAAGTTCGAGCCACTATCAAAGTTTCCCAAGAGCAACAAAAGAAGCAAGCATATAAATGAAGAAGACCTTTGGCTTTTGAAAAATGTCAATATGTCTTGCTAAAGTTTGATAAAAGCAGGCTCAAACAAGGTTCTGGTCAAAATTCATCTTTTCCAAAGCTCTCTAGTAGATACTTTGGACCCTTCAAAGTGATTGAGAAAATAAATGAAGTTTCTTATCGACTTGAGCTTCCTGCTCATTGAAAAATACACAATGCTTTTCATGTAAGTTTGCTAAAACCTTACATAGGACCAGAACCAAAGGAACCCATTACTGAAGATCCCCCAGAAGTTGAAGAAACAGAGCAACTCTTGGAACCTGAAAAGATTTTGTTTCTCAAGGATCGAACCACGAGAAGTGGCCTTGTGACACGAAAATTCTTACTAAAATTCAAAAATCTACCCACAACAGATGCACAGTGGGTAGATGAAAAATTCATGAAGGATTACCCAAATATTCTACAGCAATATCAAGAAGCTTTTCAGCTGAGGACAGCTGAATAAAAGCCAGAGGGCTGTCACAACTCTATAGAAACAGAATTTGTATCCTTTTTCATTAAATTGTCTATATAATGATTTATTAAATTTATTTCCTTTGCACTAATTAGATATAAAAAAAAGTGCATTGGAGCTGGCCACTGATGAGTGGTCACAGGTTATGGTGGACCCATGCGGTGGGTTAGAGAAAAGATAGTTCACACTTCCACCTATATGACCCGATTGGGCGCCTGTGACTAGAACTCACGCATATCAGGGTTAGACTCGCACGGCTAGATCCACCAGAACAGACAGTTACAATCAACAAGATGGCATGATCATGAAATGCTTGTATAATGTGCATGTGTGGGTTGAAAGCTTGAAATGCACATTTCTTTGCATAGGAAAGTCACATGAAGATTCTGATACCGTTTTTGCGATGTACACGGAAAAAGCTTTCATATGACACCCATATTGGGGGGGTCCCTAAATTTTAGGAGGTCCCTAAATTTTAGAAGCCTTGAATTAGCCTAAAAATGCTAGTCCTAAAAAATAGGGATGTCATTCTAAAAATAGTAAGTTCTGTACTCTGACTGTGCTTACTAAATTTGGTTGTTTCTATTCTTGACAGTATTCAACCCAAAAAGGAAGGCCATAGAGAAGAGACAAGTGTCAAGACACTTGTCACACAAGTTTCCAAGTGTCCCACCACTTGTCACATCTCATGACATGTGGCTGGACACTTGTCTTGTGCTACTCCACTTTCCCCTTTTGTACTAGCTCTTCCCTCTCCTATAAATAAGAGCTCGTTTTTCTTCATTCAACATCATTTTTCTTTGCTGTAAACTCATGTACAGCACCCGAAGATAGCTAGAAATTGGCCCCATCCATCCCCATCATCATCCCCCACTTCTCCATTATCAAATTCCTCCATATTCCCTCTTCTATCACTACTGTTTTACAGGACAACAAGCCTGTAAATTCATTACAGCACCTCCTTCCTGAGCTCTTTCTTCCATTTTAGCAACAAGAAGCAAGCCTTATCCATGTACTACTGTCCAACAATGGAGAACGCTGATTTCCCCTCTTTCTTCTCTCATACTGTAAAGAAATCAGTTCTTATCATTGCATAATAGGTAATGCATGCGTGTTTGTACATCTTTGCATGATCTTGTGAGAGTGATAATTACTTCTCCTCACTCTCAGGTTGATTGTAATTGAGCTCTTCCCTAAGGGACTTGGGTTGAGCAGAAATACATTCCTTCCGGGGGGGGGGGGGGGGGGTTGCCCATCTTCAACCCTCAATCTTGTCTTCATTACTTTTACATTTTCATGGCTGTAATTTTGTGAGTAATTTTCATTTTTAGCTTTAAGTGTTCATTCTCTTTTATATTAAATCTCGAAAACAAGCGAATATCATAATTGTTAAGCATACTACGTTGTTCTGGGCATTTACAGAGATAGAGTAAGAAGAAAAGGGGCTTGAAAGAAGAAAATAGCTATAAGAAGAGGCAAGATGGAGGGTGTAATGACCATAAGAAGGAGAGGGAGAGGGGGTGCCATGTTGCCATGGAGGGAGATCAGAGAGGAGATCTTGACATTGATCTTTGGTTGCGATGTGATTATGATCGCCATGACATTCCTTATCTTTCAGATCATGGCGACCACTCTTTAAGTTACTGTCATCATCATCGGCTTCATCGTCATTACATTCATCATTATTAGCTTCATTGTCATCACATTCATCATTGTCTTCTTATCACACTCCCTCTCCATTCAACAACAGAACGATTTTGTCATCATATACTCATGGTGGCCGTTTGTAATCGTTCTAGAAAGAGAATAAGATAATAGTTTATTCCTTCTTTCAAACTTTTAGTTAAATTTTCTAATTTAAAAGAACTATAAAGCCAAATCATATGCGAGAAGTAAGTCCATTCTAGCATGGAAGAATGCATTAAGTTTGAAGTGGAAATTCAAGCTGATGATGTGGGGAGTTTGATAGAGTGACATCCCTTTGTTGGACTACGGACACACAAATTCCAAAGATGCAACTATGACTCGTGAATTACCAAGTAAGCACCTAACTTGGTTCAAGAAATATGAATGGTATGAGGTTAAAATTTTCTTTCTAAATTTTCCACAATCCACCAAAGATTAGTTTCTCAAATTGACTATTTGTTGGTATTATTAATATATACTCATAACAAATATTGTATGGTAATTTGCACAAAATTAAGAATATTGTTTTTAACTTTTAGTAAAATTTTTGAGATCTTAGAAAAATAAAAAATCATTTAAATATATTTTCTAAAAAAATATTCATATGAGAACATTATGTTTTTGATTATATACAAAATAAAAATATATACATTATGCTGATTCGTGACACATGGGAATAGGAAGAGTGCATGTCAATTTCTTTTTAGTATTAGAATTTATACATTTATTTGTATCCATGAGAATAGATAGTATGGACAAATTACAATTTTAAAATCAAATGTAAATATTTTACGAACAAAACTTGAGCTCATATTTAATTGATGTGATGGCATGGGGGGAAGCCATATATAGCTTAGGATGGAATTCTAATGCCTAATCTAGAGACCTAGACATGAGTTATTATAAAAGGGGAAATAAACAGAAATGAGTAAGCTTACTTTGCTTTAGACATTGTGCGATATTAGCTGGACTACTGCAACAAAAGAGTATCATAAATATCGAGAAGCCTAGTGAGAGTTATAGAAATTAGTAATAAATCATCTCAATAGAGTGCATCAACTCCCATGAGTTGGCTTGGAAACCTGGCTAAAAGTGGCTTGGTCTTTGGCTAGGTAGGCTGGGATGTAGGCTCAGATACTTAAAGGGAGCTCTTGACTATGGTATCACATACAGTTTTGGTACTTCTCTTGTGGGGTACTATGACTCAGATTGGGTAGGAGATAGTGATTTGAGAAAGTCAGTTTTTGGTTATTGTTTTTCTTTCGATTTAGGAATTTTCTATTGGATCAATAAAAAGCAACCAATAGTGGCATTGTCTTCTATCAAAGTAGAGTATAAGGCAGCCTGTTTTGCTACATGTGAAGCAGTATGGTTAAGGAGGATCTTATGGCATATGGAAGTGTAGGATGAAGATTCGACTATGCTAAGGTGTGACAATCAGAGTTGCATCACCATTGCCAAGAATCCAGTGTTTCATGCATGCACAAAACATATAGAGATCTAATATCACTATGTGTGTGATTTGATCAAGGATGGGATAGTGGAGCTGTGGTCTACTCTCCAACAAAGGAAAATGGAGTAGATATCTTCACCAAAGCACTCTTAAAGGATTTGCTTCAAGTTCATCTTTAGAGACTCGGCATTGTGCCAAGAAGTTACTTCACCTAGTGTGAGTGGACATTGAGGGGGGGTGTTAGATATGCTCAATGCCCTACCCTCAAAAGGTGCCGCCGATGAGAGACTCGGCATTGTGCCAAGAAGTTACTTCACCTGGTGTGAGTGGACATCAAGGGGGGGTGTTAGATATGCTCAATGCCCTACCCTCAAAAGGTGCCACCAATGATCCATGGTGCTCAAAGTTGTAAGGCCCCCATTATGAGGAGAAGCCATGTGTGAGCCTGGACATTGGTAGGGTCGTGACTTATATGTCAGATAAGCTCTATGTGATTGGATGGCCAAAAGGTGATTGTTGTGGGTCTAGCCTTGGGGTTAGAAAGAGTAGTTAAAGATGGTAGCAACTCGAGGCACACCACATTGAGTTATGGGGTAAGGAAGTTACTAGGGACTCATATTTTGGGTTCGAGGGCCATGGAAGTAGCTCTTGGCTAGGGCTAGGGAATATTTCTTGGAATTTTTTCTGGCTAACTAATGGAGGTGCACATGGAAGGTCAATAGACATAGGTACATATTGAAGGTCATCCATCATGACCCCCTTCATAGGTTATAAAAGGTAGATCCCTTCACAGGTTTTATGATCCATCCTTTCACCCAATCAGAGTTATTCTAGCTAGTCTTAAGCTCTTCACCTATCTCCTGTCTAGATCACCGTCTAAGCTTCACATTGGAAGTGCACGGGTGGATAGAGCCATCTTGTATTAGCTTGTTTGGAGTCAAAGAAAAATTTGTCCTCCTCTTATATGATGTGTACTCTCTTTCTCTACCTCTTACTCAAATTCTATTCGCTGCGCCGTGTAATTTTTACAATATCACAAAGGCACCTACTCGGTGAGTTGCTACAACCTCTAGATACGAGCGATCTATTTGATTAGGGATTTGACTTGGCGATCCTCATGTTTTAGCACAAATGTAACACTTGCTCTCCACTCATTCTCACTAGAAACCCCTTTGAACCCTCAAAACTAATCGGCTTTTATATCCTCACTCACTCGTTCAACATACGAACCAATTGCTATGCAACAATATATGCATAAAAATGCTTCAATGCATAGTGTTCATGAGAGTGCACAAGCATTTTTAATGTGATAAAACAAGAAGTGGATGCAACAAACAAGTCTTTATATCATTTTATGACCTTCAACTACATATTGCATCGATGGTGCATACATCCCAAAAGCACCAAGTGTTCCTCACTTGTGCTACTTTTGGATACATATTTCACACATCATCACCCTAGATATGATATGTAAACAAGAATACAATATTCTCATCATTCTTCATAAAAATCTTATATGTGCTTTCATTTAGATCACTACTCATGGCATTGGGGCCAACCCCCTATTACTAATACACATGTTTCACACTTAAAACTCTCAAATTTTTGAAAATATAAAAAGGAGAGTGTAATTGTTTTTCATTTTTAGGTTCATTAGACCATTCTTAGCATTTTTCTATTTGTTGGTATTTTTTTTTGCTATTTTTCTTAATTTTTAACCATTTTATTTATAAAAAGTTAAAAAAAAGAATAGCCAATGTTAAGTACTGATAATTATCTTCATACATTTCTTTATATACATTTAGAATAGTTTTCAATTGGATTTTGTTTGCTATTAAAACCAGGCCACTTATTCGTTGATTGCCTATACACTGTGACATTGAGTAGTTTCGAAGGCTGCTAACGCTTACCATAGCCACTGCTGATGCACTTGACGAGCCCTCCACAGAGACCAAAAATATGCCATGAACCATTTCTTTTACATAACTCTCACCTCTACACTTTTTCACCCATCCCCCTTGTCTCATAAGAGTAGCCATTATTCAAGAGGAAAAGGAGGAGAGAGAAAGACTATTTTATGGGAGGAGGGAGAAAGACTAGAAAATCAACATTTTCATTTCTTCAAATCATTCCATGAAATTTACATGAGCATGTAGAGGAGGGTGAGGAGGCTTCATTTCTCCTGTTAATTATGAAGAAGATTAAAGTGGACTGCACACAGTGATCAATGGAAGCATGAAAATACAACACCCACTTTCCTTGTTCTCTATTTCTCTCTCTCCACAATTCTTGCATGAAAAATTATGCACATTGAATACCCCCTTCAGCCTTTGGTCCATATCCTATTAAAATTGGTCCACATCCCTTCAAATCTTGGCCAATTTTCGGTCTCCTAGGTTGCCCAGACTATATTCTTCCACAAATTAAGGCATCACAACCTTAAATTCCGCCCCAAACATGTGGAATTAATACTCAAGTAATGGCTAGATGCTTCTTCATCACTAGTAGAATCGATGCGACACTTTGTTGTGTGTGATATCTTGACTTTGATTCAAAATCTTCATGACTTCTCGCAAAATGGACTTGAAGAGCTCTAAAACCATTAAATAGAAAAGATCTCGAGCAAAAAGACTCGAGGATCCTAATCTAACATTTTTTCGGATTGACAAGGATTGTAGCCACTTGTCACAGAAGTTACTGCGTGAACGAGAGTTATAAGCCATTATTGTCATTAGTGTCAGTGTCTATAGTATGGATGGTCCAAAAATATTAGATTTTTAGACAAAACTAGTATATTTTTGATATTTTGGATATTATGTATTGTAAATATCCTAAAAATCTATATAAAATTCTAGAATAGGATGTCATGCAAAAAAAAGCAAGTGGCTTTTTCAGCCAATTTTGGAGATTTCATGCAAAAAGAAGGATTGGTAAAATCACACCCATCGCGATCATAGTTTACAGGCATCAAATAACACTCCGAATGGAGAGAAGGAGTGATCTGGAAGAACTCTCACCAGGTGTCCTAGGGTTTTACTGCCCTTTTGAAGCCAATGGAATCATCAAATTGCATCTTGGAAGCTTTAGATTGTTGATTTTGCCAAGATCCCTTCCATAAAGAGCTCTTCTTCTTAGCCACAACCCTCCTTCTCCAATTTAGCTATAAATACGAGGCATGGGGATCCGTTGAGGGTGATCGGAGCAAGAGAGGAGAGGCCATTCTCAGGAGTATAGAGCAAGAGGGAGTGGGGCAAGAGAAGCCTGAGCACGGGAATTTCTTGTCAAGAAGACAAGGAGGATACTCCGCGAGCTCTTGAATTCAAATCCTCCGTCCCTTCTATCCTATTCCCCTGTGGAATCAAGATTCTTATTGATTTCTCAGAATTCTTGGTGATTGCTCCCCCCCCAATCAATCAAAAATTCCATCAATTTAATTACCCCCAAGCTCCTTCGCCAAATTTCCCTTTTTTGCAATCTCACGATTAAAGACCATGGCCTCGAAGAAGAAAGCTACGAAGGTCGCGGAGGCAGGAGCTGCCAATAACACTGCGAACACAATTACTACAAATGGAATGGAGAGCATGAGGATTACAAATGAAGCCACAAATACCATCAACCAAGCTCTCGTCATCATGGATCCTCATGTACTATTTTTCTTAAATAAAAATAGGCAGCAAGCCTTTATCCCATGAATAGGCAACAAAAGCTGCATGTATAAAATAAGTTTTTATTCGATTCTTGCATATAATTTCTTTGAGAAATTCTTAACCGAGAATTCCAAGGGGTAACTTGGGTCTATACAAGATGAACCTAAGCGAGTATAAGGAAGGTATTGTGTCCACAAACGATTTAATATTTATGATTTTGTGTTGATCAAACAAAATCTTTGATGGGTAATAATAGACACTAATCCTCAGTATATAAGAGACCTTGAGATGCAATTGCCAAATGATACTATTCATAATTAAACTAACTAAGATTTTCTTTTATTGTGGGCAAAGACCCGTGAAACTCCAAGGGAATTATTCTCAAGTATGAAATTCTTGCTTAAATTCAGTCCAAACTAATCCCCAAGGAAGAGGAAGTCCAGTAAGACTATTAGAAGGTATTGCCACTTATGTTGATTTGTCTTGAAGTTATTTTACCATTAATGCTAAATTGTCTCGAAATTATCTTGCCACTCATGCTAATTTGTCTCGAAGTTATTTTGCCACTTATGCTAATTTTTCTCGGTATTATTATTATTGGAAATAAAAGATTTATCTTGGAAATAAACTTGTTAAAAAGTTTATGTATAATTTGAAATAAGATGTTGGTGATTGTAAGCTAGGTACTGATCTTTCCTAAAATCATTAGGCAAAAAGATGGATGACTAAGTACAGATTGTTGAGACTGAGACAATATTTGGGTGAATACAGAATATCGACTGAGGCAACGTTCTTGATGGCGCTAGACCTCCCCAAGGCTAGTGTGAATAAAACCTAGTCCAAAGGGTTTTTCTTTTTTTGTTTCGCGTTAGTGAGTTTAGACCAATCATAACGCGAAAGGCCTTGTCGTAGGGAGCTCTACTCGGCAGGAGGAGTTGAGGATACCGGGGGGTTTGGTCATAAACTCCTTAGGCTCTTACGAAATGTCAACTACCCTTCGATTTGCAGACTGTGTCTGGAAGTTCCAATACTAGTTGGGGAACGGAACTTGGAGAGAATAATACCTTTGAACAAGAAAATATTTATAAAATGTCAATTTTTTGAAAGGAACTATTAAGAATGAATTACTTTGTTTTTGTGTCATGAATTAAGGGCATGTAACGAATTTGTATAAGGAGATAATTCAAAGAAGCTGTTTTTATATGTTAAACCTAAAGTGGTAGGTAATTAGATAACTAAAACTACTCTCTCAAGGGAAGTGGGAGGATGAACCCTCAACGGATCAAGACCTATGGTTGGGTGGTCTCGATAAGCCGAGAGCTTTCCTAAGAAGGAATAAAAATCACACTTGATGGGCCATTAGAAACTAGAAAGCGTGATTCACATTACTTTAGCATTCACTAATACTAATTAGCTGCTAGTAATATATTTAACCAAATAAACTCAAGTCAATCCTCGTGGGAGCAGTCGAAACTTCCCCTAAGGGGTAGACTTAAGCGGGTCTAGTTAGCAAACTTCGAGGGTTTTATCAAAATCTTGAACGATGCTTTTGAGGATATCTCTTGATGGGCTACTAAGAACGTACTGCTAAGAAAAGCTCGAGCGACACGTTACAATATATTTATAGATCTTCCTCTGAAATATAGATTTTTGGATATTTATTCTTGGAATCCTAACTACTATATGTGATGGATATATCACAATGCATGGCCTAGATTATGGTAGAAAGATCTTTTCCAAGAATAATATGAGCTCTCGAACTACTCGAATAATGTATTCCCTTCCCATTGATGTAAAGAATTATTTTTGTCCATCCGTTTGTCTCCTTGATAAATCAAAAATAGTAGATAGATCACTTTTTTTCCTAATTAAAAATTAAAACTCTCTTTTGAAGTATAAACCCTGATCATTGTTGAAAGGACAAGTAGTACATAATTTCCCTCCTAAATTAATGAGGTAGAGTAAGCAAGTGAACATCTTTTTTTCTGAATATGGTTGGAAATAAAATTAATTATAAAATTACATAATTCTCAGAACATCACCCCGAATCTCAATACTACAGAAGCCCAAGAGAAGAAATTTCTTCTCAAGCAGTACAAGCCACGGAAGTTTGATGGTAAAGAAAGGGACATTCCAACTAAAGCAAAAAGATGGATAGAATCTATTGAAGATATTTCACTGTTGTACGGATTACACTATCAAATCAAGCCATGATCACCAAGCTAAAACTCATAGGAGGTGCCATTCTTTGGTGGAAACAATAGTGCAAGGACCAAAGAACACCCGAAGGCACTATCACATGGGACAAAATTAAGGATGCAATACATGGAAGATATCTTTTGCCCACATATCAAGCCCAAAAGATAAATGAGTTCTTCAATCTAAAGCAGTTAAGCCTAAGTCTAGAAGCCTATTACTCCAAATTCATAACACTTCTAAAATATGCACCTACGATGGATGTTTCATAGCAAGTATCTAAATTTTGCAATGGTCTAAATCCACCCCTAAATACACATCTTGAATCAATGAGATCATTGGATTTACGAGATGCATTAACTCGAGCAGCTCCAATAGTTTAGGAGATTAAATAAAGGCCAAGAAATGCAAAAATTTGGAATAGAAACAATCAGATTAAGGGTAACTTCCAAAGTTATGCAAAAAGAGCCCAAGGATAGTACCAACCAAACAAAACAAAGAAGGCCAAATCAAATGCCGTGAGAAGCTTTATACCCATAAGAAGAAGCAATGAGACTCCAAGGTGTTTCTATTGCAAGGAACCAAGACATTTCAAGAGCCAATGCTTGAAGGTTGGCCAATGTCAATTTCGCGGGCAAATCCAAGATGCCATGGGGGAAAGGTTACTAGAATAAACCTAAAGGAGATCAGTAACGATAAAGATCTACGATGAAATCCGATGTGAAAAGAGCTAGAGTACATGCCACTCTCAATAAGAAGGGTCCAGATCGCCAATTCTCAATAGTTCAAACACCAGCAGATTATCAAGGTAAACTCTTTCGAATTTTAATCGACTATGGAAGTACCCACTCTTTCGTATCACCAAAATGCGCAAAAAGGCTAGGCATAAACACTATTCTCGCACCTAGAATACTCATGGAATTAGCAAACGACAAAGAAGTTCTATCAACATAACAAACTAGTAAGGTAGAATTTAGCTTGGGTGGCAATTCTTCCAAAATGAACTTTCGAATTATGAACCTCGGGGCTTATGAATGTTTGCTAGTATGGATTTGTTAATTCCAAATAATGCCCATATCCATTGTGGAAAGGGCCAAATCACATTCCATAACTCAAAGGGATAAAGCCTCCCAAACAGTAAAGAGACTGAAGAAAGGATTACCCGTCTATCTAATTAAACTCAACAAGGCAGAGTAGGATAGTGAAGCAAAGGATCAATTGTCTTGGCTAAAAGAATACGCGGATGTTTTTCCAGAAGATGTGATAGAGCTCTCACCAGCAAGGGAAGTAGATCATGAAATTCAACTTATTCCAAGCGTTGCCCCCATCACCAAACAACCTTACTGAATGTCAATTCCTGAAGCCATTGAGCTAAAAGAACAACTCAAGCAACTATTAGACTAGGGATACATCTGGCCAAGTAATTCACCATGGGGAGCCCCGATTTTATTTCAGAAAAAGAAAGATGGAACACTCCGCATTTGTATTGATTACCATGGATTAAACCAAGTGACAGTGATAAACAAATATCCAATTCCCAGGATAGATGAGTTGCTTAGCAAAGGTCTTCTCAAAGATCGATATCATATTAGGATGTTATCAAATAAGAATTAGGGTGAAAGATATCCCTAAAACTACTTTTAACACAAGGCACAATCATTATGAGTTTATTGTGATGTCATTTGGGTTAATAAATGCTCATGCCACCTTGAATTGCCAACTATCCTTCGATTTCCAGAATATGTCTAGAAGTTCCAATACTAGTTGGGAAACGAAACTTGAAGAGAATAATACATTTGAACAAGAAAATATTTGTAAAATGTCATTTTTCTGAAAGGAACTATTAAGAAGGAATTGCTTTACTCTGTTTTTGTGTCGTGAATTAAGGGCGTGTAACGAATTTGTATCAAGAGATAATTTTAAAGAAGCTATTTTTATATGTTGAACCTAAAGTGGTAGGTAATTAGATAACTAAAACTACTCTCTCGAGGGAAGTGGGAGGATGGCTCCATCCAAACTTATGGCTTGATGGTCTCGGTAAGCCGAGAGCTTTCCTAAGAAGGAATAAAAATCACACTTGATGGACCATTAGAAACTAAAAAGTTTGATTCGCATCACTTTATAATCCGCTAATATTAATTAGCTGCTAGCAATAGTTTTAACTAGAAAAACTCAGGTCGATCCTCATGGGAGTGACTGAAACTTCCACTGCGGGGTAGACTCAAGCAAGCCTAGTTAGCAAACTCTGAGGGTTTTATCAAAATCCCGGATGGCACTTCCTAGGACATCTCTTGATAGGCTACTAAGAACGTACTGCCAAAAAAAGCTCGAGTAGCATGTTACACTATGTTTTAAACTTCAAAATGCTTCATCTCTTGCACCTTGACCGCTTTGCACCACAGACCATTTTGGAGCCTAAAATCTTCATTCTCACTTATAGATACCTTGCAAATCCACCTAAAATTGTGCAAAACCTTGAAAAGCACGCCTTTAAATATGTCTCTCATTGGGAACCATAGGAGAGGGTGACCAACCCATCAGATCCATGAACAAATCTTGCCAAGAAAACACATGTGAAAGCACAATTGACATGCAAAAATAAACCAACCTAATATAGAAAAGAATAAATGCTCAACCACAACCATGGATCCTATAGCCAAAGCAAGGATCAAGAGATGAGTGTCCACCAAGAAAATGACAATAACTAGCTCATCGTCCAACACTCACAAGGTGATTCAAATGATAACCCAACCTAGTTAGCTACCTAGGGAACAACCTAACCCTGCATAAGGCTCACCAACATAAGTAAGAGGCTTAATCTGAATCCCTACCACTTAGGACCTAATAATGACAAATATAAGACACTAAGTCCATTTTTCCTTTTAGAAATTTATTAGTTAGGCCAATTGTGTATATACATACATATATTATTCTTTTTCTTTTCTTTAATGGGGATGAACCTTGGCCATTTTGTATTATAGTGTCCCTAGGAGATCAAGGCATCAGCCTCAAGCCTTTGGCTTGAACCCAAGAATGTACCAAGACTTGATACCTAGAATTTATCATTTTCTTTTCTCTAAAAAAAAAAACCCATGGTTAGGCCTTATCCCAAGGAAGACAGGGCATCAATTGCTTTTGCTGACTCGAACCTAGGAACCCACCAAGCCCTCACGAGGTGACAAGTATCTTCTAGTGCTTCTCTTCTCTTTTGCTACATGATTGGACTTGGAACAAATATCATCCCATAGGACACACTCAAAGCCCAACTTCTCACTCACTAGGGGACTTTATCATGCCAAAAAATCAGACTAAACACTCCTACTAGGATGGCTATCTTACCAAGAGAGGCGGCCCCCTATCAACTATCAAGTTGATAGGCTTGACACCCAAAGTCATTTTATGAGTACCATTAAGCAAGAACCTAGAAAGTGAGGCATCCCACTCGGTAAGGACAATCAAACCCGAGCCCAATTCTTGGTGTCAAATCCATGGAAAGATATACACAAGTGATCCCAAATCTTGCCTCACAAAACAAAAATCAATAACCAACAAGGGGCAGGGTGATAGAGACACTTGGTATTGAAGAAGCATCCACATTGATGCACAACACACCTTCCTTGACAATGGAAGAACTTTCCTGTAAAACAACACTAACTAACAACCCATAGGTTAAAAGCACCCTCACTAAGAAACGAAACAAAATGGCCCTCTTAGCTTAATGAAATACATAAAGCACATCATTTAGCAAACCTACTACTGAAAGCAAACCCTTGGTCCCCATATAAGACCTATTGAAGCACGCACCCTAGACCAACGGATGGGCCGCTCATGCCCTATACTAAATGCTTCAAATTGTTGGCTTATTCCCTTGCATAAATGGCAAGGGGTGTCCGATGAAGATGCCATTAAACGATTTGATGCATCCAGAAAGAATTGGAATATGATCGATCGCAACCAAGCTCATAATCCACACTAACCATCGATGACCAAAGCAAGAGGTGTTAGTTAAGTAGTCCCCATAATAGCCCTAGGTTGATATTAGTAGACACTTATAAAAGCCCCTCCAAACCACTATGGAGAAATATATTTTTAAGAAAGGCATAATTAGCCACGGAGTTTGCAAAGCGATTCCACTGACGAGGAATCAATTGGCAAGTCACTACCTCAAAGATATCAAGTATGTCCAAGGCTGTACGACAATGGTACATCCATAGAATGGGATCCCTTACACTATAGGTCCCATTCAACTAGTTGATCACCAACAACGAGTCGACTTTCACCTAACTGGCGAATACCACCACATTTGGCTAGATTTAGCTCCATAAGCAACGCCATGTATTCTGCCATATTATTAGTAAAAGCGGTACCTAAATACACTCCCATTTTAAAAATCACTCAATATAGTGGGAGCCTTTAATGATGACCCCTATACTTGTATGTTTAGCATGTTCTTGAGAAGCCCCATCAAAATATAATGTATAAACCAATAGCTGCATTGATATAACCTGCCATAACTATTAACCTACTTGTACTTATGATAATCAAAGTCTAACCTAGAGACGGGGTGTAATAAGTATAATCCCTCCTTCCTCATTAAACTCAATGAGAACATTAGTAAGAAATTGACAGCAATGGTGGCAATAGACTCAAATGTCCCACGTGAAAGATCTATCTTGCCACTCAATAATGTGATAACCATTACTCCACTAAACATGATGCCAGGAGGCATATTCCACGGTGGATTCTGTGAGGATTTACGGTGGATTCCGTAAACTTAGATGACCGGGGCTCATACACAAAGTGGATTCTTTGTGCGAGAAGTTGATGGGGACGCCTGTCCTTTTCGGGCGTTTCATTAATTTAGTGTGTACATGGGTGATTCCATAACGGGTGATTCCGCAAAATGCATATTAAATTAATAAACGTTTATGAGTTTAGAGTGCGCACTCGTAATAAATTAAGGTTAGGATTTATTTCTAACCAGTTGATTTATTTATGTAGCTGAAGACTGCTAGGTATTCACTTTTGTCGGTTTAATTGTATTATTTTACTAACGATTGTGAATGCTTCAGTTGATGTGTAGATATAGCAGCACTGGCGGAGGAAAAGCATTGGAGTCTAGCGAGTATTCGACTTATGGATTATATTTTGATAGGCGCCACGCCTATATTTTGTTATGTCTATTGAGGCATCGATTATTTATTATTATTTTGTATGTGCCTATGCGCACGGATATGTTATTTCTATTTGGACATTGTGTTGGGCGTGCCAGACTCCATGGGCACCATCCATTAGCTTTATTTCCTATTTTTGTAGAAAGCAAACTCAAAAGCTAAAAGCTTGTCATATTTTTGTAAATTGGGCTATTATTGAGCATGAAGATGAAAATATACATAAAATACATGCTTTGTGAAGCGCTCAGACAAGGCATGGGGGGAGATTGAACCCAATTGGTCTCTTGCTCTTGTCGTTCATGCTTTTTACATTGTTTTTTGTGCAAAAAGGTAGAGTTCATTGTTCTTGGGGACCTTTCGGGATTCACTACGTGAGCATACTACAACCGATCTGTGCACCAGTGGTATTAGAGCGGAGCTGAGGTCAAGAGCTTCCAATCGCTACCCATCTTGTGTGAAGGCGGAGCTCCTAGAACGATCGGGCTCTATGGTCAATCTCGTCGTGAACCGTCGATACAGGCAGACTTCTGGTGATCAAGAACCCCTGTTTCTACTGTCAGATCGCGAAGGACCAGGCTATACAGGCGGAGGACCACGCAATCATCTCCTTCACCAAAGTCGTGGATATATTGTGAGAAAACTTCATATCTCTTCTCTCTCCAAAGTTTAAGCTTGACTTAAGCTTTAGAAGAAGCTTAATTACTTCAGAAATTCATCACGAGGTATAAGAGGATGTTCGAAATTTCCGCGACGTCAACAAACGGCTGCCCATGTCCTCCACGATCTGCGCCGTTTTTCTCAATTAGCCCCTCCTTCCATAAGCTTAAGCTATTAAGCTTAAGACACTAAGCTTTCATCAAGTCAGACAAGACAATCAAGTTAACAAACTCCAGGTCCTGCACTTCCAAAATCAAGTCCTGCAAGTCGACTGTAATCAAGTTCTGCAAGTTCACTAAGTTCTGCAAGTCTGCAACTCTGCAAGTCGGCTAAGTCTGCAACTCTGCAAGTCAGACTAGTCAACTGGAGTCAGAACTGACTAGTGCTCAAAACTCCTAGAAGGGTTGTTCCTGCGCAGAAACTCTGAACTGCAAAGTTGTTCGTGGCAAGGTATTCTACCAATACGCAAGTTCGCTGAAGTATTTTCAGCATATGAAGAAGGAAATATCGCAGATTTTCTGAAAATTGAGAAAGAAATACCCAAAAACACATAGCCTTGTAACCCCGAATTTGAGCTACGCTCATCCCGCTAACCTGATTTTTAAGTGAGAAAGGTCTTTTGAGTTTTACAGGATGACGAAACCACATATGGATGATCCTATGGCTGAAGACGACCTACCTGAGCCTCCCATGGAACAAAAGCTAGACCTAATCATGATGCAATTGGAAGAAGAACGAAAGGCTAGGCAAGCATTGCAAGCGCAATTGACAAAATTACAAAGAGCATCTACCGACAAAGAAGAACCTCAAGCTGAAGATTTGATTCGACGTACCATCGACGCCACTCTTGAAGCTCAAACCATTCGCAAGGGATCAAAGATAAGTAAACGAAGTTTCAAATTTCGCACTTTCAATGGCATACGAGAAGGAAAGACTGTTTTATCATTCATTAGTCAGTTTGATGACTATTTCCATGAGAAAACCTATCCAGAAAAAGATAAAATCAAGTGTGTTACTAATCATTTGGTAGACAGAGCATCACTTTGGTGGACTGTAGTACGCAAGAGCATAGAATGTCCTACTACTTGGGAAGATTTCAAGAAGAAGTTCATGCAGAATTTCCTTCCACCGCAATTTCATGAGAAGGCTATCAAGCAATGGGATCTACTTCAACAACGGGATCGTGAGCCTATTCCTCAGTATACAGAGCATTTTTGGAATGCACTTCTACAGCTACGCATGCTTGAAGACGTACCAGAGACGACACATAAGCGGAAGTATATGTTTGGACTTCTTGGACATTACTACGCTGAAGTGAACATGTTCAAGCCTGCTACCCTTGAAGACGCCATCTCACTAGCTCATGACACTGAAGATAAGTTACGCAGTAGAGACAGACGACCATAGCAATTCCAAGCCAATGGTAATTATGGATCTAAACAATTCAATTCCAATTTTAGAAGGTTTAATCCAGGTCGTTTCTCTTCACCATCTTTCCGCAAGAATTGGGCTAAGCCACCTGCATTAACATCCAATGTCAATCCAAATCCTAAGCCTATTTCACAAGCAAATCCAAATGTACCCAGACTTCCAGCCATTTCAAATAATGTAACCAAAGCCAAGCCAATAGTATGCTATAAATGTCACCAGCCTGGACATCTCGCAGTAAATTGTCATTCAAAGAAGCCACCAGCACATATCAACTATCTTGGAGCCATGGACGAAGATGAACATGAGGATATGCCTGATTTCACTGAAGATGAGGACGACACTATTACTACTTTCGACACTTTACCAGGTATACCTACTCCACATTCATTATTGACTATGAAATGTTTGGTGCATGGAAAGGAAAAGACTATCTTGCATGATGACGGTAGTACTCATGATTTTATTTCAGCAAAATTGGTAAAGGAATTGAAATTACAGACTGTACCTACGCATTATCGCAGAAAAGCTGCATTTTTAGGCACTAGGTATAATGGTACACAGGAAGTCCAAGATTTAGAGATTCAAATTGGTTCATACACTGAAAGAAGAAATTTCTTAGTTGTTCCATTACAGTCAAGTGACATTATTTTAGGAATGCCTTGGCGACACCAGCATAATCCAAATATAGATTATTCCACACACACAATGAATATTAATTTTCAAGGAAGATCTATTACATTATATGGTATGCATGCATCTAAAGTTTTTCCACTGCTTTCGCATACTCAAGCAAAACGTGCATTACGCAAGAGTAGTAAATCATATCTCATTTGGGTGAATGAATTGCAAGCAAAGGAAAATCATATGCACCCTAGGCATAAGGAATTTCTTGCATATTTTAAGGACTGTTTTGCAGAAGACCTACCACCAGGTTTACCTCCTTCACGTCCAGAAGACCATAAGATTGATTTAATCCCTGGCACACAACCACCTTGCAAAGCACCATATAGGCACAACCAGATAAAGCAAAAAGAAATCCAGAGTCAAGTTGAAGAATTACTAAATAGAGGTTTAATTCGACCTAGCAGTTCTCCATTCGGTGCACCTGTATTGTTAGTCAAGAAAAAGAATAATACCTATTGTATGTGTATTGACTACCGAGCTTTAAATAAGATCACTGTAAATAATAGGTATCCTATACCTAGAGTTGATGACCTTATGGACAAACTGCAAGGATCTTCTATATTTAGTAAAATTGACCTTAAGTCTGGATATCATCAGGTGAGGCTAGATAAATCTGACATATTTAAGACTGCATTCAGAACACAGTTTGGTCATTACGAATTCTTAGTCATGCCATTCGATTGACTCATGCACCTGCTACCTTTAGTAGAATGATGAACCGTATCTTTTTGAAATATTAGTACTGTGTGATTGTTTTCTTTGATGATATTTTGGTGTTTAGTCAAAATGAACATTATAAGCATTTGTCATAAGTTTTTCAGATATTGAATATTCCACATATGACAAAGAACTATTAGCAGTAGTACAAGCATTAAGATAGTGGAAACACTACTTAATGGGTTCAGAATTTATGATAAAGACCGACTAGCAAAGGATTAGACATTTACTTAGCCAATCCCAAATTTTTGACCGTCATATTAAATGGGCTTCCTTCATTCAAAGTTTTCATCCTATCATTCAATACCAACCTGGAAAAGAAAATGTAGTTGCTGATGCATTGAGTAGAAGACCTGCACTTCATAATATTTCTGTCATATCTTTTGATTCTTTGATTGCTATGAAAGATACATATCACCAGGATATTACTTTTCATTCTGATTGGAATAAATTAGTACAAAATAATTTCATTCCTATTGATTCATTGTCATATAATGATGGATTTATGTTTTATGAAAAGAGACTGTGTGTTACTATTCCATTCCGATCTTTTGTTTTGAATGAAATTCATTGTCCCCCATATCAAGGTCATAGAGGTATCATATCTACATTACGAATGTAACTGAAGATTTTTATTGGCCGCATATGGATGCAGATGTATCTAATTTCGTTTCTGAATGTTTGATTTGTCAAAGAGTTAAGAGACATCATGGTAAACAGTATGGATTACTAATGCCTTTGTCTATTCCATCTAAACCTTGGGAACATATTTCTATGGATTTCATTACTGGTTTACCAAATACTAAATCTAACCATGATATGATTTGGACAGTTGTAGATAGATTTAGTAAGCAAGCATACTTCATTCCATGTAAGAAAACTTTAACAGGATCACAAGCAGCACAATTGTTTTTGAAAACTGTTTTTACTAACCATGGATTGCCAAAAGTTATCATTTCAGATCGTGACTCTAGATTTGGTAACAATTTTTGGATTACACTGTTTGCTAATCTAGGCACAAAGATTGATTTCTCCACTGCATTTCATCCAGAAAAAAATGGACAAACTGAAGCCACAAACAGCACCATTCTAGATCTTTTACGTGCATATACTATCTCTAAACCTCAGACATGGGACACTCATTTGCATTTATTACAGTTTGCATATAACAATACACCGCACACATCTACAAAGAAAGCACCGTTTGAAGTCATTTATGGATATAGATTATCTACACCTGTTGCATCTTTGTCTAATAGAATTCAGAGTGCTGATGATATTGCTAGTATGCATAACAGTATTTTTGATGAGGTCAAGGATATGATTGCTAAAGCCCAACAATCATATACCAAACAAGCCAATAAGAAAAGACAAGCCATGAATTTCAAAGTTGATGATTATGTTTGGCTCAGAATAGAAAAACGTAGACTGCAAAGTGTAGATAGACATCCAGTTGTCAAACTAGCTCCTAGATTCTATGGACCATTTAGAATCATTCATAAAATTAATGATAATGCATTCAAGTTAGAATTACCATCTCATTGGAAAATTCATAATACATTTCACATTAGCTTATTGAGACCATTTAGAGGCCAATTACCTATCCACCTTGTTTATGAAAACCCACCTTTATTAGAGGAAGAGACTGAAATACTTGAACCAGAAGCTATCATAGACACTGACTTTATGACCACTAGAACTGGCCGAAGGTATTCTAGATATCTAGTAAAATTTAAGAACCATCCTGTAGAGGAAGCACAATGGATGCACGCTAGAGACTTAAATGCTTTCCCCACTCTGTTAGCTCCACATTGAGCTAATAGCAATTGAGGTCAATTGCTATCCCACCCCGGGGGTATGATGCCAGGAGGCATATTCCACGGTGGATTCCGTGAGGATTTACGGTGGATTCCGTAAACTTAGATGACCGGGGCTCATACACAAAGTGGATTCTTTGTGCGAGAAGTTGATGGGGACGCCTGTCCTTTTCGGGCATTTCATTAATTTAGTGTGTACATGGGTGATTCCATAGCGAGTGATTCCGCAAAATGCATATTAAATTAATAAACGTTTATGAGTTTAGAGTGCGCACTCGTAATAAATTAAGGTTAGGATTTATTTCTAACCAGTTGATTTATTTATGTAGCTGAAGACTGCTAGGTATTCACTTTTGTCGGTTTAATTGTATTATTTTACTAACGATTGTGAATGCTTCAGTTGATGTGTAGAGATAGCAGCAGTGGCGGAGGAAAAGCATTGGAGTCTAGCGAGTATTCGACTTATGGATTATATTTTGATAGGCGCCATGCCTATATTTTGTTATGTCTATTCAGGCATCGATTATTTATTATTATTTTGTATGTGCTTATGCGCACGGATATGTTATTTCTATTTGGACATTGTGTTGGGCGTGCCAGACTCCATGGGCATCGTCCATTAGCTTTATTTCCTATTTTTGTAGAAAGCAAACTCAAAAGCTAAAAGCTTGTCATATTTTTGTAAATTGGGCTATTATTGAGCATGAAGATGGAAATATACATAAAATACATGCTTTGTGAAGCGCTCACACAAGGCATGGGGGGAGATTGAACCCAATTGGTCTCTTGCTCTTGTCGTTCATGCTTTTTACATTGTTTTTTGTGCAAAAAGGTAGAGTTCATGTTCTTGGGGACCTTCCGAGATTCACTACGTGAGCATACTGCGACCGATCTGCGCACCAAAACAACTTTGCCTTAGTAGCATTGCCTTAAATATGGATGCTCAAGCTAAGGAATAAATTTTTCAATCCAATAGTCTTGGGACCATCTATAAGTTTGAGCTGAATCTTGGAAGATTTGCAAAAGCACCAAGTTTGATGTTAGTCCCAATACATAATAGGGCTTCAACTTATTGAAGTTTACTTTAGTCTTGAACTGTGCCCCTTGCAAATCCACTAAAAGGGCTATATACCCATTCTTTTCTATGCAAACAATCTTATAAGGGCTATCCCACTTGGGTTCTAACTTTCTTGGGAATAGCTCATGATGGACATCATAATATAGGACCCATTGACCCTTAGAAAATTTATACTTCTTAGCATGAAGGTTGTGAAGTGCGTTCATCTCCTTTTTCCCTTCTTCTTGATGTAACAAGGCTTGCAATATGATATCATCAATATATGCAAGTGAAGTGAACCTTTCTTGCAACATTTCCTCGTCACCCAAAGAATGATTTAGAGATAACCTTAATGTAGGCTATCTATAATGAATCTCCAAAACACCTAATTTTTGGCTAGCAAATGCAATCAAATAATAAAGCTGTGCTTTCCAAATTTGGGATAGACAACAAAACTGATGTTGTGCATGGTTATAACCATAAAGATATAGAAGATTTCACCCCTTTGAGGAGCCTTAAGTATTGGCGTTTTGTAAAGTTCCATCTTAACATCCTCAAATGCTACCTTACATGGTTCAATCCATTCAAATACATGGCTATGTGATAAGAGGTTTGTCAAAGGCAAAGAACACTTAGCTAATACATTAATGAATTGATGATAATAGCCCATAGACAAGATAAAACTAAGAACCTCCCTAGGGTTGGTGGGTGGCCTCATGGTCATAATGACTGCTACTTTCTCATGATCAATGGCAATACCAATAGCACTCACAACATAGCCCAACAACAAGCCATAAGGAGCCTCGAATACACACTTTCAAGAATTTAATGCGACACAATACTCACGATAGTGCTTAAAACATTTATGCAAAATAATAAGCCATCTATTTTGGATTGTGGAAACCCCCAAATCATCTATAAAGTCCTTGAGTTCTTTAGGGAAAATATCGGCAAATGTCTTATAAGCCGTCCTTTGCCAAGACCCAAGGGCATTGCATAAGCCAAAAACCATAACATAGTATGTATGCAAAGGTACCAAAGATAGTGATAAATGTCCTTTTAAGCTTGTCATCCTTCGCTATGGTCATTTGATTATAGCTTGCAAAACAATCCATGAAAGAATACATGTCTCATCCTACTAACTAATCTAGGATTTGATTGATAAGGGAAAAGGGTAGCAATCCTTCACCGTCTACTTGTTTAGCTCCTTGAAATCCATGTACAAGTAGATTTGATTATTTTTCTTATTCCTTATCACAACCGACGATCACCATTTAGTGTATTCAACATGGAAAACTAAACATGTCTTCCTCAGATGCATCAATTCCTCAAAAAGAGGCTCCCTCAACTCAAAAGGCATTCATCTAACCTTTTGTCTGAGTGGCTTACTATCTTCTTTCAATGGGATCATATGCATAACAATAGCAAGGGAAATCCCCTTCAATTCATCATAGCTCCATGCAACTACATCCTTGAACTCTTGTAGAAGTGACGTATAGTTTTCACAATCATCATTGGATAATACAATACCAAGTTTGATTGGACAAGGATCATTAGGAGTCCCAAGATCCAACTCTACTACATCATTATTACATATATGATCTTTTGGCCCTATCGGCTCATTCAAACACACTTGATAGACTTCCTCCATTATGGAACCTTCATCAGAATTAGTGGAGCTTGATATTTCCATGGCATTGGTGCCCTTAAGTTCTGTCAAGATTGTGGGAGAGAAGGAAGGAGTCTCGCTTAAAGCTTTCTTGCTTGCACAATGGGGGAAGACATACAAGGGTGGAGGCTGAAAACAGTTTTCCTCTTCTTAGTTGTGTAAGCCAAAAGAACTCTAGTACAAAGAAATAGAAGAACCCTAGATATGGGTCTCAAAACCAAACTCAACTAACTAAGGTGGCATACTAACTGAGCCACGAACTAGAGTAGATAAGGATAGCTATCATGTAGCTATTATTCAGGGGCGGTGTACCAACCGCATCTGCAACTGACAAGTCGGTGACATAAATACACAACGGTCACCCTGGCGTATCACGAGTGGAGCTCGATATGTCAACACTCCCCCTCGAGCTCAATCCCAATTCCTGCACACCAAGCAGGTCTCTGAACTTGCGCAGCTTCTCTGCGCCCAATGCCTTCGTGAATATGTCAGCTACCTGATCCTCTGTGCTGACATAAACTAGATCAATAAGACCTAGTAAAACCCTCTCTCGCACATAGTGATAATGCACCTCAATGTGCTTTGTTCTAGCATGATAGACTGGGTTATTTGCCAAGTGTATACTACTCATGTTGTCACAATAAATGACAACTGGCCCATCTGTAGACTGATGCATATCATAAAGTAGCTTATGCAACCAAGCTACCTCACATGCAGCCATTGCTGCACCCCTGTACTCAGCCTCTGTACTCGACAAGGCAACTGTAGGCTGTTTCTTGCTGCTCCAAGTGACTGCAGCACTCCCAAAAGAGAACACATATCCACTGGTAGATCGTCTATCAGAAATACTACCAGCCCAATCAGCATCAGTGTATCCATGCAACTGTCTCTGAACCCCAGTCTCATAAAATAGTCCATACTGCAATGTGGACTTCACATACCTGAGTATGCGTCTAGCCGCATCCAAATGTGGTTTCCTTGGAGCCTGCATAAACTGACTTACCAATCCAACAACATAGCTCAAATCTGGCCTGGTAATAGTCATATAAATCAAACTTCCTACTATGCGTCTATACATAGTAGGGTCTTCTAGAAGCTCACCTGCATCTGTGCTCAGCTTCACATTCTGCTCCAAAGGAACTGAAATAGGCTTACAGCCTGTCATCCCATATTTGGACAGCATGTCCAATCCATACTGCCTCTGCAAGAGCTGTATCCCACTTGGTGATCTAATCACCTCAATGCCCAAGAAATAACGCAGCTCTCCCAAATCCTTCATCTCAAACTTCTGCTTCAATAGCATTTTCACATGAAGGATATCTTCATCACTGTCACCTGTCATAATCAAATCATCAACATAAATGACAAGTAGCATAATACCTTTCTCTGTTTTTCTTACATAAAGTGAGAAATCTGCCTTGGAAATCTGAAAGCCAATAGTGACAAGATACTGCCCTATCTTGTCAGACCATGCTCTAGGTGCTTGCTTCAAGCCATACAAGGCTTTCTTCAACCTGCAAACAAACTCAGGATGAACAGCATGCACATAACCTGGTGGCTGCTCCATATAGACCTCTTCTTGCAAATCACCATGCAAGAAGGCATTCTTTACATCCATCTGATGTAAAGACCATCCCTTTGATGCAGCCATAGCAATGACTGCTCTTACGGTTGCCATCCTTGCAACCGGACTGAATGTTTCTTCATAGTCAATGCCATATGTTTGTGCATACCCCTTGACTACTAATCTTGCCTTGTATCTATTCACAGAACCATCTGCATTGTGCTTCACCTTATAAACCCACTTACAGCCAATTGCATTCTTACCTTTAGGCAAAGGTACTAACTCCCATGTAGCATTTGCTTCCAAGGCATCCATTTCTTCATCCATGGCTTTCTCCCATTTTTCTTTTCCCATAGCTTGCTCAAAAGAAGTGGGTTCTGGTTCCTGTATCACTTTGACCATATATGCATAGTGAATGGCTGTAAATCCATCATATTTCAGCCTATCCACAGGATACCTAGCTCTCGTAGACCTGCGCAAAGTAGGTTCACTCCCAGGTGCTCTCAAAACATCCCTGGTCTTCCTTACTCCAGGTGTAACAATAGAAGGAATACCCAACTCATCATCAATGCTCTGTTCTGAGCCACTGGATTCACCATCCACATAAGAGTGACCTGCATTCACATCAAACATGGGCTGATCAACCTTCTCTTTTCCTTTTCGTGATACCTGCATACCACTATCTGCATTGCTTTGAGAAGATTCTCCTGATCTCAATCTGCCTGTCCATGGCGAAGAATGTGAAACACTGCTAGAAGACGCTCCAGGTCCACTAATATTTTGTGACTGCTGCTGTGAATTCTGTGCAGCATTACCATTTTGTGCATCTACATCATCAATCACATTTACTGGTTTATACCAGCTACTCATCTCATCAAAAACAACATCTCTGCTCACTGTAAACTTACGAGTAGAAGGGTTATAGCATCTATACCCTTTTTGCTGCAGAGAGTAACCAATAAAGATGCACTTATCAGCTTTTGGATCCAACTTGGATCTCAACTCATCTGGCACATGTACATAGGCAATGCAACCAAAATTTTTTAAATGAGAAATATCTGGTTTCCTACCAGTATACCTCTCCTCTGGAGTCATTCCATGTATTGCTGCAGTGGGAGTCCTGTTCATTATGTAGACTGCTGTAGCAACTGCTTCAGCCCAATAAAAATCTGGCAGGTCTTTTTCATTGAGCATGGCACGAGACACCTCTCCAATATGTCTGTTTTTTCTTTCTGCAATTCCATTTTGCTGTGGGGTATGACTACATGAATATTGCTGCTTTATGCCATGCTCATGTAGGAACCTTGCAAACTCATTTGAGAGGTACTCTCCCCCTCCATCTGACCTTAGGCATTTTACTTGCAGACCTGTTTCTTTTTCAGCCATAGCTTTAGGAGTTTTGAAATGCCCAAAAACTTCACTTTTCTTTTTCATAAAATACACCCAAACTTTTCTGCTATAGTCATCAATAAAGCTGACAAAATAATGACAGCCTCCAAGAGATGCAGCTTTAGTAGTCCACACATCAGAGTGGATTAATTCCAATGGCTTCTCACTCTCTTGAACATGTCTAGGAAATGGTTTCCTTGCCTGTTTTCCAAACTGACAAGCTTCACATACCTTATGCATTTCTGCAACCTTGAATTTTGGCAATCCTGCAACAATATTTTGGGCCTGCATTGATTTAAGTCGCTGTACATTAACATGACCAATGCGTTTATGCCAGATATCAATATCTGCAACTACACCGGTCCCATGTGCAAACATTGCTGCACTCAATTCAGACATGTCTACATCCAACGTAAACATTCTGCCCTTCTTCTTTCCTTTTGCTATCAAGCGACCTTTATTTTTCATATCCTCAACAAAGCATCCATGAGGATTAAATCTGACCTGCAAGCCCTGCTCAACCATTTGACCGACAGAAACCAGATTCTTGGTGATATTCGGGACATGAAATACATCGGACAGGTATTTCTTTTTCCCATCCTGCATAGACAAATGAATTTTTCCAATCTGCACAATAGGATGTGCAGTGTCATCACCAGTCTCCACAAATCCTGGCTTTTCCATTTTCCTTGCATCCTCCATCCATTCTGCATGACCTGTCATGTGGTTTGATGCACCTGAGTCAACATACCATACATCATTGCTTTCTTCTGCACTTGTCACAGAATTGTTCATATGCTGCACCATAAACAAATGCTCATTTCTGTCATCACCCTGTCTACTAGAAGATGCATAATTCCCTTGTTGCAGTTTTCCATTCATGATGTCATTCTGCTTTTTATAGCAGTCTTTAGCCATATGACCCATTTTACCACAGTAATAGCATTCAACATTACTGTTTGCATTTTGGCCTCTTTGCCATCCACCACGACCCCTTTGGCTCCCCCTGCCTCTAGAGTTACCACGTCCTCCTCCATAGGACTGGTTTTCTTGAGTTTGCTGCATATTCTGATTTCTACCACGGCCTCCAAATCGGCCTCCTCTACCTCTGCCTCTACCTCTTCCAGCATTTGAGTAGAAGACAATTTCTTTTGAAGTTCCTCCTGAAGAAGATGCACCACCATTTCTCTGCTCCTCAGAAATTAGAAGAGCAATCAACTCCTCAAAATCAGGAAATCTTTCACGAACTGAAATGGATGTCCGAAACTGTGCATAATCCTTTCCTAGACCATTCAAGGTCACAGAAACTAAATCATCATCTTCCACTGGCGACCCAATGGAAGCAAGTGCATCTGCAATCTTCTTCACCTTCATGTGGTAGTCGTTGATGCTCATATTTTCTCTTTGCACATTATGCAACTCTTGCTTGAGCTGCATTTTCCTGGCTTGAGTATTTGTGCTGTACATTTTTGACAAAGTATCCCATGCCTCCTTTGGCGTACTTGCATCCTGAATATGCACAATCATAGAGTCTGAAATACTGATAGACAGCCAGTACATAACTTTCCTAGCTCCCTCATGCCATGCTTTGAATGCCTGCATTTGCTGTTGATTGGGAACATCAGGAAGAACTGGTTCTTCTTCATTTCCTGCAACAAATTCCCAATATCCTTTTCCCATAAGGAAATTCGTCATTCTAAACTTCCATGCTTGGAAGTTGTTCTTGTCAAGTTTTTCAGTTACAATCTGTGAAAGAGAATCAGACGCCATTACAGAATACTGCAAAAAATTCTGTCACTGCAAAAAACACAGCTTCACCCTCACAAGGGTAAATCTGCAAAACTGGCGAAAGTGGTATTTGACCACACAGTCACTTCCTAGTGACGATTTTGCATAAACAGGAACCAAGGATGATTCTGAAACTCCCAATGTCTCTGCGCACAAGCATACGATGCAATTTCTACAGTAACTTTTCACCGACCTGTAGAACAGTGGCTGCACAGCATAAAACTGAGCCTTTTCTTGAGTGCGTGCAGAAAACTTCCGTCTGCAAAATAGGCCCCGAAATGGCCTCAAATCAAAAAAACAAGGTCGCCAAGGGCTAAAGCCCTTGCCCGCAGCATATACTGCCCTCTTGCTTCACCGCGAAGGGCGTCTCAACCTGAGACAATGCACTCTTGCAATTTCCGGCTGTGCTACCTGCAGAGATCTGCTCCCAAAACAGAAAATGAAAGCAACACTGCTCCTCTTACCAGACCACCGCGAGCTTGGCTTGCTTTCTTGAGCTCCTTACCACGAACAAGGCTCTGATACCATGTCAAGATTGTGGGAGAGAAGGAAGGAGTCTCGCTTAAAGCTTTCTTGCTTGCACAATGGGGGAAGACACACAAGGGTGGAGGCTGAAAACAGTTTTCCTCTTCTTAGTTGTGTAAGCCAAAAGAACTCTAGTACAAAGAAATAGAAGAACCCTAGATATGGGTCTCAAAACCAAACTCAACTAACTAAGGTGGCATACTAACTGAGCCACGAACTAGAGTAGATAAGGATAGCTATCATGTAGCTATTATTCAGGGGCGGTGTACCAACCGCATCTGCAACTGACAAGTCGGTGACATAAATACACAACGGTCACCCTGGCGTATCACGAGTGGAGCTCGATATGTCAACAAGTTCTTCCCATTCTATAATGCGAGGTAAGGCCCTTTCATTCAATGGGTGCTTAGGGTAAGCATCCAAAATTATTCTCTTCATCCCACACCCAAAGGTCAACCAACCAATTGGGATATCCACCAAACAATCAGAGTGCAAGATCCATGGCCATCCAAGCAACAATTGATAACTTGGTCTCCCAGCAAATTAGATAGCATGAAAGTTAAGAACACACTCAATATGTGCTAAAAGTACATATAATTGAGATATCAATCCTTTGGCTATCTCAAATTGTCATCAACCATTTTTAGGATTGTTGTCACATCCTTTTGGATGGGTAGACAAAGCCTGTTCAATAAGTCCATACTCATGTTTATGGATGATACCATTGCACTTTCTATCAAAATGCTATCCACATACACGTGCACCCTAGATAGTATTTCTCCACATGTTTCCATTATTCGCTACCCACTCTATTGACACCAATAGGTTCTACAACATAACCTGCTAGTACGATTTTCCTGAACTTCTTACAAACATTAGGTGACAACCGTATTAGTTGTAGCAGATTAACATTTGGTTTGACTTCACATAAGACATTTACAAAGTCAAACTCATGAAAGTTTGCAATAACCTTCTTCTCTTACCGGACCATCCTCTCTTTTGGCTTTCCTCACAACCTTAACAACCTCCTTTGCTTTTGATTTTCACTTGTGCTTAACCATCGGCTCTCTCTAAGATACCTTTAGGTTTAAGAAACCCACTTGAGTGTTGGCATATGTGAACTTCTTGTCAAACAGACTAGGCTTAGGATTAGCTTTGCTTGTTCTTGGGTCATCATCCTGAATCTCTTTCATTTTTTGGCCCTTAACGATCGCTCTTACATTGTTAGATGCTACATTCTCATCAATTGGAAGTGCCTCTATCAAACTAACCCCATCGGGCATTTCCTCTAGGATGGCTTTTCCCTTTATAAGATTTTCTTAGGACCCTCCCCTTGAGTATTTGCATCATTTGCATGATGTTTCATTAGCTCAGGTTATTGACTGCCTTGTTAGAGTGAACTAATTCTACTCCAACATGTATTGGCCATATGTCTTGACTTCTAACATATATCACACTTCGCATGAGAAAAGTTCTACAAGAGGTGCTAACCACCACACGAGTTATATCTAAATCATGATAGACATACATCATCAGCCTTTCTAGTGCCCATAAGATTTTCTTGACGTTTCAAGAAATTAACAACCATTGCAATTTGCTGATATTGTTTAGTAATCATGCTAGTGTAATGTTTTATCATGTCCTTGACTTCCTGTACAATATTTGATGCAGAGGATTCTTAACTAGTGGTATTAGGAGCCACCTCCACAGTAGGTTTTACAATCTGTAGAGGGATTGGTGGTTGCACGAGCCCTTGGTTTACAGTGGGGGACTTGCTCATTGCTCATAGACATCGTAGGTTTTGGTTGGTTGGGCAACATTTGGCTCTATAGGAGCAGGTAATTGAGGAAACCCTTGATTTATGGTCCCTTGACTTTGACCCATGGTATTATTGGGTAGTGCAAGTATTGAGTTATATCATGTTAGTACTGCATTTGGCACCATCCCAACCATTGAAAGGGGTTGCCCTCTTATTGCATAAGTAGCCTGAATTCTTGACTCAATACCCTTAATTGCTATTATACCTGCATCTAAATCATTGAGTATAGTGTTAGTGAAGTGGAGTTGAGTTGTGAAATCTAGCCCTCTAAAAAAAAATTGCAATTGAGCGATAGGGGGTAATTGAACAGTGTTACCCAAACAACAGAAGACTTCACATAGCTTTTGAGCATATGCTTTCACATTCTCATTAAACTCTTGTTGAGTCTCATTTAGGGCACATAGCCAATATTGACCTCCCTTTTTAGGAGAGAACTCTCTACGATATACAACCCTTGCCTACTGGTAATCGAATTTGGCACAAGTCGATAATAACTGGGTTGCATTTCCTATAAGGTTCATACTAAAGAACATCATATGATGTGCCTCTTCATTAACTTGATAGTTCAACATTAATTTTTGAATGTCTTTGATATGTAACTTCACATCCTCATTTGGACTCCCACTGAAGATAGGCAACATCTATCCTAAAGTGTGTAGAGCCATTGTACCTATTGGAATTTGAATTGCTTGAGGGGGTATTAAGGGTGGAGGATGTGGCTATGCCATCCCAAAAGATATAGGAAAACTACTAGTGACAATTGGAGCACCACTAGAGGATGGGGTAGAACCACCACTATGACTAGTTCTTCTTGGGGGAGTAAATCTTCCAGCAATGAGGGTCAAAGGTAGGCTTCCATTGTCACACTTCTTAGGGCTCTTTCTATTGTATGGGGCTGTAAGATCCCTAACTCTAAGAGCTACGAGACTAGATCGATTAAGGGAGTACTTTTGCAAAATATTTATGTACATCTCCTTAATTGCTGACATTCATGAATAGTGCTATGTAATGCCTAATGAAAATTGTGATCATGGAGTGCTTAGCTTCCTCACCCTTATGGTTGTGTCAATTATGGTCCATGGGTCTTAGCTTAAGTTATTAAATTAGGTGTGAAGTTTTTCCTTCGACACAACACCTTATTGACATGTGTTGATGTCTTGGATAGGGAGGTACTAGTGAAATTTTTTATGGTTGTATTGAAGCTTTGATAGGATATTTAGGTCACTCTATTTATGTTGCCCATTTTTTAGCATAAGGTTTTCGTGATTTATTAGTAGTTTTGATATAGTGTCTAGATTTATAGAAGAGAATTTTCAAGTGCCCATCTTTATAGATCTTCTATCAATCTCTCATGGTATGCACTGGCCAATCCTTAAGCACTCTTGTAGGTTTCACTTTTGATTTATCAAACATGGTTAGGTTGAACTGTAAATTCTCTATGCCTAAGTTTCCCCATGCTTCATGCAATCGATGCTTGATTATGAAAACTCCACCTCATATCTCTATAATATCTTTCCTTATAGTATCAACTAAAGCATAAAATAGTACTACTTGGCCCTCAACTCCTTAGAAAGTGTTGATTCTTAGGGCTCATAAGGATCTACAAGACACTAGGTGTCATGTAGTATTTTTCTTAGTTCTTAGTCTTAAATCATGTAGGCTAGGACTTAGGTAGTCTTAAATCATGTGGACTAGGACTTAGGTCTAAAAAATGGAGATGTAACTTTATGTGCATCGTTTTAGCATTAATCAATTTCAAGATTATCCTCTTGATAGTCTCCACCATACATGGAGAAAGAGAAGCCTATTGGAGATATAGATAACTAGAAGCACTTCTACTTTTTGGAATAAGGTTTCTCCTTTTCTCTTTCAAGCTTTCCTGGAAGCTTCATGAAGTTATTATGCTAGATATCTATATCTCTCTCGAATCTTCACTCATCTTGAACATTGGCATGTAGAATGGAGTTTTACACATCATTGGCTTGTAGAAGAATACCATCTTAGTGTTTTAGTCCATGTGTACATTGGATCTATAGGTGCAATTTATGTTGATTCTCAAGGTAGACAATAGAAAATATCTTCATGAACAACCCATAACTTGACTCCCTTTATTGCTAAATTTTGGACAAAGGACATCTTATGATATTTTTCAACATGACTTTGAAAGGAAGAGCTGCAATTTGATATCATGGCTTGGAAGCTGGGACCATAACCATGATTGACTTATTCTTTATGGCCTTCCAAAGAGAGTTTTCCCTTGAGAGAGGTGGTCAATTATTGACTGCATATTCTAAATGTGAGACGTCAAGAGCCCCATGAGAATGCTTGAGTATATGCCAAGAAATTGAAAGGGGTGTTTTGCAAATTATGAACCTCTATTTCTATTCCACTTGTTGCCCAATTGCAGTAATTTTTACATGGATTGGACTTCAATATCCAAGTGTAGTTGAGTAGTGTTGCTCTTTTGATATAAACAATGTTATTACACAAGCGGAGGAAGTAGAGTCACACTTACAAAAAGTGGCATACATATCTAGGGCATACCTAAATTCAAGTCTAGGTCTTGGAAATAATTTGGCATTGATGAGTGGAAATCAAGGTGTGACTACTATACCTATGACCAATTCGAATAGAAGAGGAAGCATAATGCAGAATGTGCCCATGCTGCGGGCTCCTTCTAATGTTGCTATGCCAATGGCTAGCTAAATGACCGATCCCTAATCAATGGAAGCCATTACAAGAGGAAAGAAGGCAATAGGGATAATGTAAAACTTGTTGAGTTAAACCCTAATTATGATAATAAGGGAATGCAAGTCCTAAATCCTCATGTGGAAGTTGGTCTTCTAAAGGCTACTAATGGAAAAGTTGATTCCAATAAGGAGCTACCAAAGAAAAAGGTAAAAGACAAGAAAGAGGCACCTAAGTCTGTTCTCAGTTGATCAAGAGAAAGAATGGCTTGGTGGGAAAAGAGAACCATTACTAATTATCATGAATTTTACTTAGCCAATTCTCTTTGCGAGGTAAATCTTGATGTGAATCTTGTGCAAATGATCAAGTTATCTCCATGAGTGCATAAAGAGTTTAAAAAGATCCTTCACACTAGGTTTATAATCAAACCCTTGGGAATAGCCTGTGTAGGAGATGATTGGTTTGAACATGTTGAAAAACATTGCCCAAGGTTAGCAGCATATATTGATGGCATATTAGTGGATCATCCCCTTGTGGATACGGGATCCTCCATCAACATTATGAGTTTAGAATTGATGGAAAGGCTGGGACTAAAAATTCAAAAGGATGCCTCCACAATTCTTCGGATGGCTGATGATAGTTTAAGACGATCAGAAGGTTGCATTACCAAAGTCCACGTGACTATTGCTAATGTGGAATGCATTTTGGACATTAGGGTTATTAGGTTTTGCAGGGCAACCAATTTATCAAGTACTATTAGGAAGGCCATAGATCCTGCAATTTGACTGTCAAGATGATATACTTGCTAGTCGTCTAATTTTTGGCAGAGGTACTTGACATGTAATAGTGGATACATACCATGAATCTTCTCAAAATGAGAGAGTACCCTTATCTTTGATAGAATTAGATGCATTCAAGGATCCTTCTAGTAGTGAGACTTTGTTAAGCAATGAATCAAGAGAGAAGTCCACTATAAAAGATGTCTACCAGGTGACTCTGAATGAGTTGATAGGAGCTCAAGACAAAATCATAGACATGGATGTGATTGAGCTAGATCTCAGTATGTTGAATGAGCCATGACCAATTAAATTAGGATTTATGATTAGTTTGGCAGAGAGAAAAGACTACGTGTCCTTGATCCAAGAATTCCATGATATTTTTGCATGGAGATATGATGAGGTGAGGGGTATTCCTCCTAGTCTGGTTGTGCATACTATACCATGAAGGAGGGTAGCCATCCTATTTGACAAAAAGTGAGACATGTGCCTTTTAAGCTAAGGGATGGATTTGAGGAGCTATAAAAATTGCATAAGGCTAGCCTAATATTTCCTATACAACACATGGAGTGGTATTCACTAGTGTTATCAAGAAAAAATAAAATTCAAGTTCAACTTTGCATAGATTTTAGTATAGGTCCCATCAACACAAGTAAACATTCCCATGCATCCTCGGATGCACACATAAATACATATACACAATGCTAATGAACTTCCTCTTCTTAGAACTAAATCCATCTTCATTTATGTATAACTCCTTAGTTCTTGTGTACACTCTAGCATTTGGCAGACACTTCTTTTCCCCTTCATAACTTGTACTGCTTGTATTAGATATCCCTGTCAGAGTGCTCCAATCACCCCATTAAGTGATGCACTAGGAATACTGGTCTCTAAATGGTCTCATGGCCATGCTAGATCATCATCAACACTTTAAAAAAAGTGAGTCATTAATTTATTGATATAAATTTACTAAATAGAGAATTCGTAATAAGCAATCAATTTAGTGACATCCCTTTGGCTTCTAAATAGTTGACCTCGACTGTAGAGGGAATACATAGTCCTTAAGAAGATCTGGAAAGTCTTGTAGTCCGTATCTGATGATAGCCACTCTTGAGATCAATGTGACTAAAGATACTAGCCTCTTGCAACTTATCAAAGATATCATCTATCCTTGGGATAGGAAAATGATTCTTGATTGTGAACTTGTTCAAAGATCTGTAGTCTATGCATATACAGAAAGAACCCTCTTTCTTTTGCACAAGGAAGACCGGAGAGCAGTATGGAGAAGAGCTAGGTAGAACTAACCCTTTTTCCAATAGTTCATTTACTTATTTTAGGATCTCCTATTTTTGACTTGCACTTACTCAGTAAGTCAGTTGGTTGGGTGGTGAACTGCCTGGGATAAGATCAATTCTATGATCTTCTGGGCGCTTAGGAGGTGAATCTCCTGGGAGTGAATCACCAAAACAATCTTCATATTGTTAAACAAAATTATGTCTGGCTTGATCAATTGAAGAGAGGGGTTCTTTTAAAGTTTGAGACTTAGAAGCATGAGTTGGTATTGTGTGTTTATTAGAGGCATCAAGTGCCCTTGAATCATTAGTTTCTTTTGACTCTCTCACAAAAATCACTTATGCAGAAATAGCTTTCTTCATTTATTTAGAAATGCTAACATGACTAACCATTGGCACATGCCAATCTCTAGCATTAGTAATGCATACTATGTTTTGACCCTTGAATTGAAATGCAAGGGTCTTCTTAACAAAACCGGGAAGAGGTCTAATCTTGTAATGCCAAGGCATACCTAAGATAACATCAAAGTTACCAATGGGAGCAAGTAGAAAAGATTATTGGTCGCGGTAATCCCCAATTCTAAGATTCAACTTCCCCTGGATAGGAGTAGAATTGGTTGTAAGCCCTTCAAATACTGAACTTGATCCAATGTTGGTGTTCCCAATCGATCCAGTGGAATTTCTAGCCTTCTAGTAGTATTTGCTGACACAAAATTATATATGCTCCCTAGATCAACAAGTATTAAAACTCGTTGATTATTGAGTGTCTCCCATCCCTTTAAGAGATGTCTTTTCTTCTCATTTGAATGAGTGTTAGCTTACACATCTAGAATAGAATTTGAGGATGGTGGAGGAGGATCTTTAATCACATTTGCTTCCTTCCTTTTGTGAGGACAATCAGGCTTTATATGCCCTAACTCACCACAAAGAAAGCACCTTCCTTCCTCTTTGTACTTTTGTATCTCTCAGAGGGTAAGAGATACTTGTGCTTTTTCTTGTTACCATTTGACTTTGAATATTGGTCATGGGTAGAGGTAGGTATTTTTTGATTAGTCTTGTCTCTTAGTTGATCATAGAGCTACTCTTGTCTAGCTCTATAAGAACTCATCTCCAACTTTCGAGATGTACCAGGTGTATGCAAACTTTAAGCTATGATTGTAGACTCCATCATGTGAGATAAGGTTTCATGTGGATACATCTTCATGGTTATGTGTAAATAAGGGAGTAGGCCAGCTTCAAACTTTCTTTTCTTCTCTTCATAGCTGATCTCTATGAAAGGAGTAACCTTGAAAAGAGTAGACCAAAACTTGTCCACATAACTAGTAACCTCTCATGCCCTTTCTGGCCTAGCCAATCCCACTCCTTCTTGACATCATTCTCAAAATCTGGAGAGGCAAGAATTGAGCATAAAACTTCTTCTTGAACTTTTCCCAAGTTGTAGGTTTCCTTCCCTCCTGTTAACCCCAACACGAAGAAAGCAAAAGGAAATACAACAGATGCAAGGCAAAGGTGGAAAAAAGGTAACTCGACTGAAGAAAGAAGAGGAGAAAAGGCCAAAAGCGCAAGGGCAACCTTAAAAGTCCAAGGCAGCTGCAAAAGGGGAAAGGTGCATTTTAAAATACAAAGGCGCACCCTGAAATCTTGTAAACGAGTGCCAGGTGGTGGAAAATCCGGAAAAGCTAAAGCAGAAGATAAAGACAAAGGCCAAGGCAAAGAGAAATGGAAGACAAAGGCGCACAAGGAAAAGCACAAGTCAAAAATTTTGTAAAAGAGCGTAAGCGCATCATCGTTTAATTCGAGCACCGGGCTCTCACCCGTGCAATTTGTAAATATAGATGGGCGGTGAAAAGGAAGCTAGGAAGATAGAAGGACAATGGGAAAAAGGGCCTAGGCTACGGCCGGCCATGTAAAAAAGGGAAAAGGGGATGACCGCCCAAAAGGGATTTAGGGTTTTGTATATAAAGTTGAAAAGTGAATGAGAAGCTCATTCTTGTGTGTGGCCAAAAGTACCTCTCCTCTTCTTCTTCTTCTTCTTCTTCTTGTTCTTGCTTGCTTGAAGCTTGTGCTTGAGAGAGGGAGTGTGAGAGTGTGAGGGTGAGGGACCCGGGGAGGAGAAGCTCTCCATCTTCTCCTCTCTTCTTCTCTTCTCTTCTCTTGTCTTGCTCGCGGCAATGGAGCTTGGAGCGTGGAGCTTGAGGATGGAGCTTGCTTGAAGCTTGCACTTGGATCGTGGAGCTACCAGAGTGCGCGGGAGAGGAGGTAACTCGATCGGCATGGAGGTAAGCTCACTACACCCATAGATATGGTTGGTGCGTTGGCTATGTGAGAGGTGGCTATTAGTGCTCGGCTTGGAACGCTTGAAACAATGAGCGGTCCGTGGGTATTGGCGGTTGAGCGAAAGCTCATACATTTTGGTTACGTTGCCGGGACCAACGGATTCAAGCCTTGAGCGCTTGCCCGCTTCAAATCGAGCATTGGAGTAGGGTTTTCCCTGAACCGGTTCTTGAGGTAGATAGGTAGGAAGCGAGGGAGTTTGAAGAGGTATTCAATCTCCTTAGAAAGTAGGTTTTTGGTTTTTTGGATTTGGAAAAGCATGTTGGAGTAGTGTAGGTGATTGCTTTGTGATTTGTATGCATTTAGGGTAGGAAAAAAACAAAGAAAAAGAAGCACACAGTAGGGTTTTCTGTTGCTGTATAACAGGCTGAACAGGGAAATAGGGGCACAGATCCTTGGAGTGCTATTTGATTCGAGCACCACAGTGATTCCAGGCATGTCTAGCATTTCCTTGTAGTGTTTTACACCTATCTAGAAGGCACTAGATGATTCCGTAGAGTAGACGTTGACCTAGAGGCATCGCACGCAACTCGCGGGCCGTCATCTGCGCCATCGGACTAGGCCGTCCGAGTCCCAGAATCGGACCAGGCAGACCCGCCCGACTACTAGAATCAGGCCACCCTGTCGGATCCGACTGCTAGAATCAGACCACTCTGAAAATCGGACCACCCCGTCTGACTGCTATAATCGGACCCAGTCTCAAAATCGGACACTCGGACCTTGAAAATCGGACACACTGAAAATCGGACTTTAGAGTCGGACACACGAAAATCGGATGCAAGGGATCGGACAAGTTCAGAATCAGACGCCTGTCAAAATCGGACGTCCGATTCCAGAAATCGGACATGACCAAAATCAAGCCACTGGACCGATCGGACCAACCCAAAATCAGATGTCCGATTCTAATAATCGGACTCCTGAAAATCGGACGTTTGAGAATTGGACAGAAAACTATCAAAATTGAATAGGTATCTAGAACACAAAATTTGACACATCTAAACCCTGAAATTGACCCCAAAGGCAACGTAGAGCCAAAGGCACATCAGAGGTCCATCACTGGGCTGAAACTTAGAGCAAGTAGTTCAAAATTTGGCTATAAACGGCCCTCCAAATCTCGCTTGGTGTTTACCGTAATGGCCCTGCGGGCCGGGGGGGACTGCTCCCCCCCTCGGACCCTCGCAGAGGGGCTCTGCCCCCTCCGCACCTCCCCCAAGTATGTTGGAGAGAAAACGTGCGCCATGACAGGTCCTCCAAATTGGACCCTAGTGTAGTAATGGCTCTACACGAGCATGGATTCTCACTTGCAAAAGAGCAACCAAAAGCCCATACCCAAACAGAGAGAAACAGAGACCCTAGAACATCAATGGGCCAATCTAGCTATCAAGGGCAAAAAGGCCACACCACGAGAACACAAAGACATTGTGTTCAGACCATGTCTAGTCAGAGCGAAATGCAGCATCAACAAGCTACAAATGCCAAGATGACTAGACATGACACTCTTGACGAGAGATGTACCTTGAGTAACACTGCACAGACAACCCAAGACATTGGTGGAGAATCCACGTTTGGTCATGCAAGTGGGGACTCAAGGGCATATGTCAAAAGGCTTAAATTTACAAGCCAAGACCTAGAAGATGAAGACATAGTACCACCTGCTTATCTTAGGGTCAAATTCACCGCGAAAATAGAGCATACTATTGATGCTCTGATTGATGAAGGAGAAGATTTTAACATCTTGACCTATGAATCATGGACCCTACTAGGCCAACCAGAGCTCACACCGACCAGTGCAACTCTTAGCCCTTATGGGGGACACCCACAAGCACTCATAGGGAAGTGCAAAATCCTTGCGACAATTGAAACGGAAAGCTTGCCTATCCTATTTCATGTTCCTCCAAATAGTGCTAGCTGCAGGAAAGAAACCTTCCTAGGAAGACCCTTCAAAAGGGCGACCAAGTGTGAGGCCGACTATGTAGCACAGAGGATACACCTAACACTACCGGGTGTGAGGATAGTCACAACCTTTAGCAAGGGTGACCTCATCGAACCTCGAGGGAAAGGCAAGGAAGGTGCTGACATAACAGTCAAGCCTGTTAACGAGAGCAAGGACTTGTTGGAAAAGTTGATACAAGCACAGGTCGAACAACGAGAACCAGCGACTGAGGCCATGCCTGAAACAAGAAGGTCAAGAGACAATGCCAAGGATGGGCTTTGGACTTACAAATATCGTAGAAGACCCCAAAAGAAGCCCAAGCCTTATAGATGCAGGCATCGATGGAGGGTTAGCACAACACCGTGATGGATATCCAAAGTGTTGCTACATGCTCAAGGGTACTACACAGGTAACCGATGGATTTGGGTACCAGAATCCCCTACTAAACCGCCTCTATCAGCTGAAGGCCAGAGTGCATCAAAAGCAATGAAGCATAGGAGGAAATCTAAGAGAAACTCTAGGTCTCGAGGCAAGAAACTAGACATGATTGTTCAAAAGAAAGAGCCTCGGCCTAGCATGCTATATAGACAGATGTCATATGTAGCCATTGAGCATGCACAAAAATCATTAGTGCCCAAAGAGCCTTTGATTTCCCAAGGGGAGAACAAGCATCATAGGCACAACATTGCTCATGGCAAGGCTACTCGCTCAACAAAGCAAATGGCACAATCGTCTAATAGCCTTGAGCAAATCATTCAGCTAGTGCCACGTCCACCTATGAGTCCTAGATCTCCTACGCCCTCTTTTCCCAAACAGACACAGGAAGCACTATAGTAGTTGTCAAGGGCGACTGCTCAATTCCAATCTCTATCTCCATCGAAGCTTCCAAATGTCCAAGAGGTGGGACATGATACCATCTGTAGCTCTCGACCCAAGGATATGCCTGAGCAACCTAATGTGATTAGATCAAGTCGATCTACACAGATGAGTACTCAAAGGGCAACAAAAGATACGACCACTTCTGATTGCCCTAGGGACTTGACACCGTAGTCCACCAAGGGTAGCCAAACCACTAAACTAGCTGCTACTACTTCCAATCAGGGATCATAGCAATCACAACCCTTGGCCGTGACAATATCCCTTGCGGAACGTGTCCCTCGCAATTTGCCTACGGAGGAGGTGCTGCAACCAGTATCCTTGACAACTCCAGCCCTTCCAAAGCACCTAAAGCCTAGGCTTGAGGAGAAACCTCTCAAAGATGGGGCCAAGGAGATGGCGCATCAAACCACTCAACCTAGCAAGGCTATTCAACAGGCCACGGCTATGTTCCATGAGGACACAATAGAGAAAGGGAATGCTAAGGCCCAACCAGGCATGACAACGGTTGACCTAGTCCAGGGTCTTGAGTCATTAAGTTATGCACCTTCACTGACCAAGAAAAAGAGGAGAAAACAACGAAAACAACAGCAGCTACTACAGGTGGTTGTGGACCCTAAGAGCATTGAGACCAAGAGCATTGGAGAGTTGGGAAATAAAGCATCAAGTCCATCCACCAATGAACCCATTGACGTCTCTCTTAATAGCGGTGAAACCTCGGACACACCCATGTGCTCTGAAAAATCAAAGCAGCTGTTGCCATCAACAGTTGCTTTCAAAACTCAATCCACTGACAATAGAACTCGCATCGACCAATCAAGAGTGGATACAACGCTGTCACAACAGGGTGACAAACCTATACCAGTCACATCTGAGGAGAACCATGACAAGATAGCAGCAAAACCTCAAGAAAAACGCACAATCCCCGAGAGCATAAGCAATCCTAGCATTGATAAATCTTGCTCATCTAGGCCTGAGCCCCCAGCTATGCTAAAGCCTAAGGAAACCCTTAGAACTTTGCATGAGATAGCAACTGAGAAAGCCCTCATAGAACATAGAGATGTGGTAGAGTGCTTGACCGAGTGGGACACTAAACTAAAATTATTCGCACGTGTCTATGTTCATGCAGACATGGGCACATTTCATAGGAAGCAGCTTGAGGAATATTTGCCTTATCCACTATCATGGGAAGAGCAAGAAGATCTTGACGAACATTATGACAAGCTCTTGCATGAACGCACGCGACTCATCTCTGATGAGGAGGCTGACAAACTACGCTTAACCGTGACATTTAATGAAATGCTCTGCCAGCCAAATCTCTTAGAGATAGAGCAACTAAAGCGACAATCTGAGGGTAGAAGCCAATTTGAAAAATGTTGGTTTGAAACCCCGCTATAATGGCTGAACTTGGAGCCCAAATCATGACAGTCTCAGAGGAGCGACTGGCCAAATGGCGGTCCCAAAGAGACCCGACCTATGTGGCACCAACTTCATTTCGAGTTCTAGCTACAGTTCGAGGCATGGACCTAGCTGGAACTAGCCTAGAGAGCCCTTTGATTGATAAAGTTCTCACTGAGGAGGAGCTGTATGTTTCCAGTAGACTCGGACAAGGCACCATGCTACTCGATGTTGCCAAATATTTATTATTGCTAAGTAGGTTACCACAGAATCTAGATATGTGTGCCACACTCGAGTACAATCCTGAGTTCTACAATTGGATTTTATCCTCATGGAGTGACATGGTTTCATGAACATGTACATAAATAAACAACGTGTTTTGTGACTGTGTAAATAATACCAAAAGAAGCAAAGGCCAACACACCCCATGAGCAATGATGACCAAGTGTAGGTGATATGCATCAAGTCAAAACTGAGGGATTTAGGTTGGCGATGTCTTGTTTAGCTGGACATTTTCATTATGGTTGAAGCATGTGACTTGCATGTACTCTCATGCCTTTCCAAGTGAATGCAGAATAACACAGGTCAATGCCTAGAAGCGTTTAATATCCAAGTCACCACAAGACCACCAACCCCACAAAGAACCATTATGGAGGAAGTGACAGGAATACCAAGAAACAAAAGCCATGACGGAAGTGCCACTGGATGAGAACCCAAGGACACCTCTGCAGAAAGCACATATTGCAACTGAGCATGGCCAAAGCATAATCATCAATTACCTCCTCCTTCTTGGCCAAACTCTATGTTTGGGCAGGAGCCACGCTCTCAACAAGGGTGAACGTCTCTTCATCATCCAGGATTCAATTCGCAAGATGCTCTGCCCTTGTCCTACACAGCTCACTCCAAGTGCTACCTCAATTGTTTGATGTCTCACATGTTATAAAGAGGTTTGTAAAATCTCAAGTATATCTCTTCATCTCAACAACAATTCCTCTAGCATCAAGGCTGGTGACACAATCATCTCTGTAATATCCATTCTTCATAGCCTTTGGATCCCAACATTTCTCAATCCAAATGAAAGGCTAACAGCCTCAATGTATGGCATTGATTGTATTCATTTTTTCCACCAAAAAAGAAAGAAAGAAAGAAAATAAAATAAAAGAAAAGGTAAAAAGAAAAAAAAAGAAAAAGGAAGAAAGAAAGAAAGAAAGAAAAAAAAAGCACACACGATCACAACACCGCACCTAGGGGTCCTCAAATTAGGTACCTCCAGTGACCTTGGTTGGCTGGCTCCGTCCCTAATCCCCTAGCCCTTTGTACATCCCCCACAATTGTTCAGGGCACGTCAAGGGCAGGACATACCTAGGGAGCTCGCCTCGCCTATGGTTAGACCTGTCACCCTGAATCACTTGCACAATTCTTTTGCACTCCATCTCAATGCCATTACAATCAACAGTGGTAAGCAAGGCATGAAGGACAATGGAAAAGTACACTATACTTTTCAAGGACTACAAGTAGCCACTAGCTACCAAAAGCTAAGACATCAAGGAGCTTAATTATGCTACATTGCCTTGACAAGACCATAATGATGTCTCAAGCAATCTTCAAGTGTACACCCCATCTTCATCGAAATTTTTTTCCATCAACTTAGCCCTTTGCTTCATTGACCCATTGCTATACAAGGAACCAGGCCGACAGTCTTCTAACTAAGTAATACCTAAATACGCATGTGTACTCACTTAATATTCACACTATAACCTATACACAGTTTGGGTCCTCAAGTGCAGGAAAATGCTCCAAGCTTGCTTAGAGTTCGACCTGTCTCCCAAACTAATCAAAATATGTCTTGTGCACGATAAGAAGACTAGCACTACCCCTTAGGGAGAGACCACATGAGAGGTTTTCCAATTGCAGGTATTAAAGACTCCAACAAAAGCGCTGTCAGCTCTACATCAACACTCAACTCTAAACTCTTATCCGTCACTCCATCATGCCAATCACCAGAGAATCATCACACGCAAACTCCACCAAGAGCATCCCACGCACACCAACCCCCATGCCAGCTATGAGTGGCCATTCCCAACAAAAAGTCACCCTACTGCCCCCTACAACAATCATATCACCAAACCACTCGGAACAGCCAGTGCCCCAACGACCTTCATCCGCACCAACCTTAGAACTCCCCCAAGGCAGACCACAACCGTCCTTACCACCCACGTCTTCGGTGCATGCTATTGCCTGCTACCTACAACGGTGAGTGCCATGGGACTCACACTCGTCTAAGAGGGGGGTAATGTTAACCCCAACATGAAGAAAGCAAAAGGAAATACAACAGATGCAAGGCAAAGGTGGAAAAAAGGTAGCTCAACTGAAGAAAGAAGAGGAGAAAAGGCCAAAAGCGCAAGGGCAACCTTAAAAGTCCAAGGCAGCTGTGCAAAAGGGGAAAAGTGCATTTTAAAATACAAAGGCACACCCTGAAATCTTGTAAAAGAGTGCCAGGCGGTGGAAAATCCGGAAAAGCTAAACCAGAAGATAAAGACAAAGGGCAAGGCAAAGAGAAACGGAAGACAAAGGCACACAAGGAAAAGCACAAGTCAAAACTTTTGTAAAGAGCGCAAGCGCATCATGGTTTAATTCGAGCGCCGGCTCACCCGTGCAATTTGTAAATATAGATAGGCGATGGAAAGGAAGCTAGCAAGATAGAAGGACAATGGGAAAAAGGGCCTAGGCTACGGCCGGCCATGTAAAAAAGGGAAAAGGGGATGATCGCCCAAAAGGGATTTAGGGTTTTGTATATAAAGTTGAAAAGTGAATGAGAAGCTCATTCTTGTGTGTGGCCAAAAGTAGCTCTCCTCTTCTTCTTCTTCTTCTTGTTCTTGCTTGCTTGAAGCTTGTGCTTGAGAGAGGGAGTGTGAGAGTGTGAGGGAGTGAGTGTGTGAGGGTGAGGGACCCGGGGAGGAGAAGCTCTCCATCTTCTCCTCTCTTCTTCTTTTCTCTTCTCTTCTCTTGTCTTGCTCGCGGCAATGGAGCTTGGAGCATGGAGCTTGAGGATGGAGCTTGCTTGAAGCTTGCACTTGGATCATGGAGCTACCGGAGTGTGCGGGAGAGGAGGTAACTTGATCGGCATGGAGGTAAGCTCACTACACCCATAGATATGGTTGGTGCGTCGGCTATGTGAGAGGTGGCCATTAGTGCTCGGCTTGGAACGCTTGAAACAATAAGCGGTTCGTGGGTCTTGGCAGTTGAACGAAAGCTCACACACCTCCAAAATGAGAGTCAACCACCAATTGCTAGAAGCGTTGTCTTTCAAGTGCATGCCTACATGCATGAGCTTGGACTTTTCTGAGAAATGACCATAAGAAAAAACAACTTCAAATTGCCTGACAAAGGCTAATGCCTTAGCATGGTCTCTCTTATCAGAGTAAGAGTCAAACCTTATGTTCTTATCCCTAGACTTGAAAGTCTTAGTCTTCTTAAGATTGCTCCTCTTATGGTCCCTCTCTGTTCATTTGTGGATTACACGAGACTTAGAACCAAGAGAGTAGTAACTAGAGGGTGATGGTGATGAGGAGGAACTTGAGTAATTAGGGGAGTTACTAGTTGCCGAGGGAGATGAATTCCTCCTTATCCACCTCACTCAAGGTGAGGTCTTTTTACTCTTCTTGACACGAGAATCCTTCCTTTTAGGAAGCTTCTCAGAAATTGGATGCTTGGCACCTTCACCATCAATTGGTGTAATGGTGTTTCCTCTAGTATCACCATCTTTTGAAGAATTTGGTCCTTCATAAATAGCTTCTTCCCTTGCTCTTAAGCTGTCAATCAATTGAGTACTTCGGGAATCTCCAACAAGCTACGATACTCTGTTAATTGAGCCTATAATTGCTCACTCGTAGGCACTTCATCAATTTCCATCTTTACCTTCTTCTTGCAAGGATCGCCTTTACTTTGAGAAAAGCAAAGAGACTTGCTTTGATACCACTATTATAAGATATGAGGTACATGCTTGACCTTCTTATATACTTAAAAGATGTATGGTGACTATTATGCTGGTGTAGAGAGAGAACATATGAGAGAAAAGAAAGATGTAGAGAGAAAGAGAGAGAGATAGAGAGATTGATAACACGCTAGGGATTGGAAGATGGGCTAGTGGCCCCCCTTGTGGAGTTATATTATTGACAAGGAGGAAGCTACTCCATTACACAGAAACTAGTTTTTAACTTGTAGATCTTGGGACAAGATCACGGTTCCTTACACGGTATACAACCAGCTAACACTTGCATAACTTGGAAGTTGTCACCTTTTGATCCTTCTTGAGTCTCTCCTTCTCTCCTACACAATATGTGTAGGGGTCTCCTCTCGGAGCATGATTTCAGCAGAGCTTCTGCAGCACTTGCACAACTCGAGGGTTGACGAGATTGAACTTACACAAATCCTTGCACGGTATACAGCTAGTGAGCACTTGCACAACTTGGAAGTTGTCTCCTTTGATCTTCTTGATTTCTCTTCTTATCTCCTACACAATATGTGTAGGACTCTCTTCTTGGTGCTTAATTTTAGTAGAGCTTCCACATCACTTTGTGAGACTCGAAGTGTCTTCTCTCCTCCTTGTGCATAGATGCAAAGTGATGCTTCCTTCACCTCCTCCACAGCCAAGGAGAGCCTCCCTTTTATAGGTTCCAAGAGCTTCTCTTCTTGGAGAGAGACTTGAGTGCAAAGATTGGAAAGGTTGATCTTCATGCAAGATGTGGCTGTTTTAGGACCTACTCTCCAGCACCAATTTTTGAATATCTCTCTATGCATTCATCAAATGGAATATTATCCAACACAAAAGTTGTAGATCTTGTCGTTTCTGATAACCAGCGTGGTTTGTTTTTAGATATCAACTTTCTATTGCGAGATATTTTAAAAAATGCATTCAACATGTCTATTTTAAGAAAATTGACTTTTTAAACTCTATTCTTAACTTATGTTCCATGCAACCACCTTGAGTCATAGATAAGGAGAGTTCATTAGATTGCCTTGGGCCTCAACCTTAAGATTGACTTCCACACAAAAGCTTGTGTCATCTTAGACCTTAGAAAGAGAAAATCACTTCTCTCCTCACTTCTAGAGGATCACGTCTCTTGTCCTTCTTAGTGAGAGAATTACCTCTCTTGTCTTTCTTAGTGAAAGAATTACTTCTCTCCTTAATTCATTAAGAGAGAAAAGACCTTAAACCTTGACTTGTAAGGGAGAGGATGATGCCAAATAAATGTAATGCTCATTACACACAAGTAAATATTCCCAGGTGTCCCCAGATGCACACATAAATACATACACACAATGCTAATGAAGTTCCTCTTCTTAGAACTTAATCCATATTCATTTATGTGTAGCTCCTTGGCTCTTGTGTACACTCTAGCACTTGGCAGATACTTCCTTTCCCCTTCATAACTTGTACTGCCTGTACCAGATATCCCCATCACAGTGCTTTGATCACCCCATTAAGTGATGCACTAGGAATACTGGTCTCTAAATAGTCTCATGGCCATGCTAGATCATCATCAACACTTAAAGAAAAGCAAGTCATTAATTTATTGACATAAATTTACTAAATATAGGAATTTTAATAACCAATCAATTTAGTGACATCCCTCTCTCTTCTAAATAGTTGACCTCAACTGTAGAGGGGATACATAGTCCTTAAAAAGAATTGGAAAGTCTTGTAGTTCTCTCTCAGTCATAACTGAGCGTCCAATGGGGGATAATTCTTAAACTTAACTAGATACTTTCATAATACCTTACCTGACCTTAGAGTATTGTCATGATGGTGTAAAATTCTTTCAGGCACAAGGACTCTTCTATTTCTTCTATGTCAGGTAAATCTTCCTTGATTGGTTCCATTGGAGGTTTTCCAATATAGGGACATAGCAAACTTATGTGGAAAACATTATAAATGTTCCAATGACTTGGTAGATCCAAAAAAAAAGTCACATTGTTTATCTTATCTGTGATCTTAAAAGGGCCATAATAGTGAAATTTAGAAATCTTAACCACTTTACCCTTTTAACCTTTCTACTTCTTCAAGAGCAAGCCTTGTCAAACTTAAGAAGAATATACTATCCCAACTTGAGATCTAAGTTACGACGATGCTTATCAGCTTTGTGTTTATGCTTCTCTTGTATCCTTTGGATAGATGCTTTTACTTGAGTTAAAGCGATATCAATGTCTCTAACAAACTCAGATGCTACAAATATCTTATCCTTTGTAAGAAGAATGGGTGGTAAATAAGGCTTACCATAGATGGTCTCAAAGGGTGCCTCACCAGTACTAGAGTGCATCGTGTCATTGTATGCAAACTCTACTAAAAGAAAATACTTTCCCCATTATCTTTGATTATTAGAGACATAGGATTTCAAAAGGTCCAAAATAGTAGAATTAGCACTTTTACTCTATCCATCTGTTTGAGGATGAGAAGAGGATGAAAAATTTAATTGAGTCCCGAGGTTCTCGAATAGAGCTTGCCAAAAGAGGCTGGTCATGCGGGGTTCTCAATCACTTAAAATGGACTTAATGCAACCAGCAGCGAAGCTTTGGGCGAGGGTATCACTGTAAATACAACTACGGTACTTGACATAAGAAATACATCTCCAAATTGTTAGATGCTTGCTTTGATTTCTGCATGACATACATCAGGTCCTATACTATGCCGCATGAGAATAGGTCATTGAAAGGGATAAATTCCATCTTTATAATTGTAGGATGCATATCCAAGTGCAAGAATTAAAAATTAAGAAAAAGAAAATTGCACTCAATTGTGTATGATAAACACATCTACACCTAAGTGTAACTAGCGATGCAAAATTTATACTTGGTTGGGATTAAATAGAATCATGTGTACCCGATGAGATGGATAGATTAATCTAAGTTAAAGGGGTTATTTTCACCTAGGTTATCGTAAGCATCCTCAAGTGGCCCAATAAACCATGGACGATAGTTGTAAAATTGCTATCAAGATAATCACAATATTATTTATGATCAATATCCATAAGAACATTGGTTTTTACCTTCATGACAAATTAGAAGGGTCACCAAGATGACGATCTTCAAAAGCACTTTCATAGAAAAATATGCAATTACCTATAGGAAATGGATGCCCACTATTGTGCAAGTTAGGATTCTTTGCATTTATCCCAGGAGCGACTGAAGGATGCTGAGTCCATATTGGAAGATGAGATTGAGGATCTCTCAAGCGTAAGCACACCAGTTTTGTGTTACAACATTGCTCTTTCATGTTTTCTTGACTCCCCCAAAGCTTATTACTTTATTCCCAAAAGAAAGGGTTACTTTTTCTCTGTCTTCACAAATAAGAAAACTTTACTTGAAAGTCTATCTACTTCACTCATACAAATAGCTACAATATAAGGCTATCTACTTGAAAGTCTTCTTTTATAAGGCTTCTTTTATAGATAGCCTTTTGCCCTTCCACTCATACAAATAGCTGTCTTAGGTGGTGTCCTTATCTTAACTTTTCCATAGTCAATACTTATCCACTCACCTTACACCTTTAGGGTGTTGTCACACACATAAACATACACCCACAACACCGAGCTTACATTCTCACACCCCCTCTTAAGCGAGATGCTTACTTTTATATACTTATTTTCTCCTTTTTGATTTTCAACTCTAGACCAAAGTAAAGGAACATGGCTATACCACAAGCAATGCCGCTTAAACAGAGTTTACATGCTATAGGCCAACAAACTAGTCAGGGCTATTGGCCCCAAGAAACATAGAGTTAGGAGAGAGGCAAGTAGCAAACAACCTCCTTATCGTGGTCGATCAGTTTATGGAGCATGTATTCAACTTGTATGGGTTACCACATGTCAAAGTGTATGACCAGGACACCAAATTCATGAGCCATTTTTGGTAGATAGTTTTCAGCTCCATGGGGACAAAATTGGCTCCATCTATAGCCTATCACTCTCAAAATGATGTCGAATAGAGTGGGTCAACAAGTGGCTTGAAACTTACTTGAGACATTTTTTTCATGATGTCTAGTATGTATGCGATTCATGGTTGTGCTTGGCTGAGTTCACTTACAATATCTCCGCTCATTCCAGCATTGGAGTGTCCCCCTTCGAGGCTTTATATGGCTATTGGGTGCCTCTTCCTACAGTCATCTTTAGTGAAAATCTCAATCCACATGGGAAAGAGGAATTAAATAGCATGCATGCCTTGCTTGAATAGTGCAAAGTGAACCTTAAGAAGGCCCAAGACCACATGAAGCTCTATGTTAATGAAAGGAGGTGCTCTTTTGAGTTTCAAAAAGGTAACTTGGTAATTCTCAAGGTCCCCAACTCTTGATATACCACACTCAAGGGATGGCTCATGCAATAAGTTGGCACACCACTACTATGGGCCATATAAGATAGTCAAGAAAGTGGGTGACTTGGCATATCACCTCCAAATCCCTCCCTCCACTAAGATCCATGATGTCTTTCATGTGAGCCAACTAAAACCATTAATTGGAACCCCCAATGGCTATGTGGAGGAGTTGCCCCCCCATGAATGAAGAGGGTCTTATTTAGTACATTCTTGAAGCAGTTGTTGGGTAGAGAGAAAAGTAGCTTTGCACCCGATCAATTAGAGAGTACTTGATCAAATGGAAAGGCCTACCTCTAGAGGAAGCCTCTTGGAAACCAACATACATTTTGGAGGAAATTTCCCACCTTAGGGATGCTATTTTGATTGAAACTTAACCATAGTTGGCGATTGCAGACTGCTTCTAGACGGCAAACTGTTTTGCATCAATTTTGACCCTGAAAAATTTTTAGCCCAATCCCACATACAAGGGCTGAAAGTACGCTTCACGAGCTCCACATTGACACCTCAATAATCCTATTCGGAGCTCCCTACCCAAAGTTATGATTTTTTTTCTATAGTAGTCATGTTTTGGACAGCATGCTATCCACTTCATCTAGGGTTCTGATTTTTATGAAATGGTGGTCATGGGCCACCCTTTATGATGCCCATGATACCTATGCCTCTATATGCCCCATTTCACATGGTACTTAGCCCCCTTCCCTTCTTTTCTTATTTCCCTTGTATTATTGCACAAAGTAGTACTTTGTGGTACCCATTCTTCCCCCATTCTTCTTTTGTTTTTGGGAAAAAAAATTCTCTGAGTGGGGATGGATTGAAACAAGTGAGACATATAGGAAACTAAGGGGAAAATACTAGGTCACCCTGATGGTATTTAATGTGTAAGAGGGTTAGGTCAATTATCATGCATTAATCAAGAAACTCTCTCTTCACCTTCACAGCTTCCATGGCTTCCTTCCTCTTCCTTCTCTCTTTCTCTCTCTCTTTCTAACTTTCTCTCTCTTCTTCTAGTTTTTCTCTCTCCTTGTCACTCTCTTTCTCTCTCTTCTATACTCTTTCTTATATCTTTTAGGTCTTGTTAGGTTCCCTTCATCATGACATCATGGCACTTGTTGGTCAATATATATATATAAGATGAAATACACAAATATATTGAGTGGCACATTAAAGTTGTTCCTCTTAGCATCATCCAAGGTAATAAGCTATTTGGCCCTTTTCACCTAGGCAGAGCTTGAAGGTTTATGATTTTTTGTCAGCATCCTAAAGATTGTCCTCTTAGCATCACCCAAGCTAGTAAAACCATTTTGCCCTTTTCACCTAGGCATATTTAATCTTTTGTTAGAGTTGGTTGTGCAAGTTTTAAGATCTTCTAGTAGAAGTTGAGGTGCTTTGATCCTTGGATTAGTTAAAAATGATTCCTATTGTCAAGTGTCATGTGGAAAAGTGCCAACTAAAGGTGCCTAACTTGGAAAAACCTTAAGAAGTGCAATGGTATGAATTCTTGAAAAATTGAATAGAAGATCATTCTAGTGTGTGCCAATTTGTGTTTTAGATTTCTCTTACTCTTGCCTCTTGCCTGCTATTTTGAGAGAGAGAGAGAGAGAGAGAGAGAGAGAGAGAGAGAGAGAGAGAGAGAGAGAGAGAGAGAGAGAGAGAGAGAGAGAGAGAGAGAGAGAGAGAGAGAGAGAGAGAGAGAGAGAGAGAGAGAGAGAGAGAGAGAGAGAGAGAGAGAGAGAGAGAGAGAGAGAGAGAGAGAGAGAGAGAGAGAGAATGTGTTTGTCAATATAGTTAACATTATAGTTATTCCATACTTTAAAGGTACACCCCAAAAGAATTTCAATACCAACTCCTTCACTATTGGGGAGAATATAGAATAGGAGCGGGATGCTCTCAATCTTAATAGTGAATATCAATTTACAATGATCCAACAAGGAATAAGGCCATCCTCCATAGGGGTTCAACTTTGCTTTCATAGGCTGCAATTTTGGCCAATAGCAGTAGAGAAGGGTGTTGTAGTCTGATCCTTCTTTGATAAGAGTGTTTGGTAACATCTCTAATAATAATGCTTGCCTAATGAGGTCTAGAGGATAGTAGCATAGGGTGTTGATGATAATGCTCAAACTTTTTGTAGAAGGTTTATTTTACATGCAACAACAAGGGGCTATACATTTTTACCATGTGAGGGTCATGCAAGGGATGTCGAGGTGGGTACTACTTCTTAATCTACTGCCATTAAAGTGACCAAGGGATTGGCCATCTAAGAACTCCAACTTTACATTCCCTATCTTGCTGATTATGGGGATCTGGAATCATCCAAGGCCTCCAAGTTTTAGCTTCTATTTGTGGCCTTTTATGGAATAGAGTAGAACAAGATCCCCCTTATTGAAGGATATTTGTTTGACATGTTTGTCAAACTAGGCCTTTTGTTGAGCCTTCTTAGCAAGTAGGATATGGATGTCTAATAATCAAAATTTTGTTAGGTGTTTGAGCTTGGTTATGTAAAGTTTTTATGCTTTATGCCTTTCCGAAATTCTTGGATAGCAATACATAGACTTGGATTCAAGAATTCCATTGCTATAATGGCATTAATATTATATTATTAGTGGCTTTGGCTTGGTCATTCACTTGCATGTAATAGGGTCTAGAATTCCTATGGATGACCAAGAATGTGGACAATAAATGCTCAATTATTTCATTCAAGAAGTGTATTCCTTGATCATTGATGATTTCAATGGGACGTTTTGAAGTGTGAGATGACCTGCTCCCAGAGGAATCGAGCAATGGTTCATGCATCATTTTTGTAAGTTTCTTTGGCCCCCACCCATTTAGTCTTGTAGTCCTCCGTGGGCGAGAATTATGTACCACAGTTGTGAGTATTGAGTAGCTTGGATAATGGATCCCATAAAGTCAACACCCCACTTTTCAAAGAGTTAGTTGGTGATTACTAGCATGAGTTTCATTTTATCTTTTTTTATAAGTAGTTTTGTCCTCTAGTACTCATCATAGTAGTTGACAAAACGGGTTGCATCCTTGAAGAGTATATGCCACCATAATTGGGATTGAGGTACCTTGCATGCTATGGTACTTTGATCAAAGTGTGCACCAGCAATGCCATCATGCACTTCTTGCAACATATCTTCAATTTCACACTCACAGACACATCTCCTAAGTAGGCCATCCTACCCTAAGTGGTATAATTGACTTGCAATCAATTGGTAAGGTCCAATCTTAATTAAGAGGCACGTGAGGTGAGTTTTCTCAATTGGCCATTTTGCTAGGCCTTGCTCTAAGAATGAACAATGTCATTAGCCCAATGAGAGGCGAGATTAGCTTTAAAGAGCAAGGATTCCCATGTAATGTGGAATAGATGAGCATCGGGGAGTTGGTCTCATCAACCCAAGTTGTAGCTTTTTTGCCACTAATGGTCACTCTAGACAGATGATTAGCAATGAAGTGATGTCTTTCCTTGTGCACTACAACCAAGAAGTCTAATTCAAACAATAGTAGAAGCCATTGAGTGATGTGTCCTGCAGCACAATACTTATTTACAAGATATATGAGCACCTAATAGTCTACAAATAATATGAAGTGGCAAGGAGATATTGTCTAAACTTTTTAACAGTGTAAACCATTGCTAGTCCTTCTCTTCCATAGTCAAGTAACTCATCTCAGTCTCACTAAGTTGTCAGCTAGCAAAACTTACTAGAAAATACATATTACGTTCATTGAGTTGGCACAATATGGCTACAATTGCAATCTTAGGAGTGTCGATAAATACATGACATGTAATGTCCAAGGCTCTTAAGATAGGTGTGGCCATTAGAGCCTTTTTCAAAGCAACAATAGTATCCAATATGGCTAAGATAGCATTGCATCCCCTTTGGATTGATAGAGGTGGAGAGAGATCCATTATAACCTTGATCTTAACCGTGTTTATCATAATTCCATTTCTAGATACAACATGGCCTAAGAAGATGCCAGGCTTTACTCAAAAGTAGAATTTCGAAGGATTTATAGACAACTTATAATGTCAACATCTCTTGAAGACAAGTCATAGTTTCTCAAGGTGCTCTTTCCAACTTAAATGGACACAAAGGTCATTAATAAGCACCTTGACCCACTTTCGTAAGATGTCCTTAAAGATGGTGCACATGAGTCTTTGGAAGGTTGCAAGAGCATTAGTAAATAAAAATGGCATGGCTCTATTTGCAAAGACTCCCCATTTAGTGGCAAAGGCATTTTTTGGCCTATCGTGTAGATACTCTTGTACCTGAGACTTGTACCTGATTGTACCCTGAGAATCCATCCAAGAAGCTATAAGCTTTCTTCCCTATTACTCTTTCAATCATATGATGAATATAAAGGTAGAGAATAATGGTCTCTCTTAGTAGATCCAATACAACTATCCGATTGCTCTTTTTAAACTTTAAGAAGTGTGGGTAAGTCATGTGGTTTTTTTTCCTTTAGCATTGGGACTTGATAGTGCATGCGTCACACTTTAGGTGTTTTCTCCACAAATGGATAGGGAGTTTGATTTTAATTTTTATAAATTGGGATGGTTGGGAAATTTTTGGGTCGAATTCACTATCTCCATCTGTATCAAAGTCAAAACTTGTGTTGATATCCTCTTGAACTTTGTCTTGGCTATTTTTAGCTAGGAATATCTCAAGATCTAGGTACACATCATTGGTTTGATGTCTTGTACATTCATAGTCAAGAAACTTGAGATAATCAAGCCATTCCGATTCTAAGGTCATTTGGACAATTCTAGCATTAATGAGCAACCTACCAAGTGGAGAGGTTTTGGATCTAGGTAGATTTTCTCAATGGTGTAGCCATCAGTATCATAGTTTATAGAGTGTGGCTCCGAGCCCTTGTTGTCCTCAATTAACAAATAGTCATCAGAGTCACTCATTTTCTCAATATCTATATCTTGCTCCTGCACCAATGAGGTGAAGAGATCACTGTGAAAACAAAACAAGACTTGGTGCAGGCTCCTCCATCACCATCTGGATTGATTAAGAGTTCTTCAAAGATGGGAAAATTAGTATATGAGTGATTACAAAAACATGGTCTCCATTGGCTAAGGATCTCAAGCCTATCTTTCAGTGTTGGGTAGCCCTAGAATCTAGTGGTGGTTAAGCTAGGGGCCATCATGAAGGGAAGTACTGAAATGGATTCAATAGGAGGTTCAAGAATGAGGGTTGTAGTATTCATCGTGTTTGGCTAACTCACACATTTGTGGGTTGAATGATATTTTAACTCCTCCATGAATGATAATTCTAAGATTGTAAGAATATGCATCCAATCTTTCTCATTCTCACGGGCTCGATATATCTAGCCAAAGGTTGGGTGGTCAGAAGGTCATTAGTATCTCCTTGTAATAGTGCAAAGATAGCATTTAGGCCAACGAGGGATGTTTTCCGAGGCTCCATCTCAATGTGGATAGCCTTCTTCCAATTACCAACTAGGGATTCAATAGGAGGTTTGAGAATGAGGGTTGTAGTATTCATTGTGTTTGTCTAGCTCACACATTTGTGGGTTGAATGATATTTTAACTCCTTTGTGAATGATAATTCTAAGATTGCAAGAATGTGCATCTTGTCTTTCTCATTCTTAAGGGCCCGATATATCTCGCCAAAGGTCAGGTGGTCAAAAGGTCATTAGTATCTCCTTGTAATAGTGCAAAGATAGCATCTAGGTCAAGAGGGATGTTTTCTAAGGCTCCATCTCAATGCGGACTACCTTCTTCCAATTATCAAGGAAGACTAGACCTACTCTCGTGTAGTTGGCTTGCTTTGAAAACCTTTGAAGTTCCTCAATCAAATGCAAAGATTAGGTATTATCCATCCCATGCAAGTTGCATTAAAAGGTTTGAAGGAAGCATACTAGCTCTATCCATAGCATAGACTCACTAATTTTTTCATTGGCCATACCAACTATAAGGCTATGCATAAACCACTTCTCCTTGATCAGATTGAAAAATATACATGTCTACAAGATTCCTAGCATTCTTTTTCTACGTTGTAAGAAATTGCAAGCTTTCAAAGACCAAGATCAAAGAATTTGCATTATACCATTGCATCTCAAGATTTATGAGAACTTTTAAGCATCCAAGCTTCAATTTTGAGAAAAAAACACGAATAATTACTACCTTATTTAGCCTCCCTACCTCTTAGCCCAAGGTACCATCTACAAACTCGCCCTTGTTGGCCAGACCAACCCATAAGAAACCCCTGTCAGCCTTCCATTCCAAATATAGTGGAAACCTAATGCCTCCTTTCATGCTACTCCTAAATATGCACCTCAAAACCATGAGCATAGGCAACCACACCAACAACCTCATTATGTTGCAAACCATGCATCACATTATGTTGGATTTCAAAAAAACTATTAAGAGCACAAGGGTAGGATGAAGGCTCTCACCAACAAGATCCCCTCTTGCCCTAGAGTCAAACACCAGCATGGCACCACCTAAGGATCTACCTGAACTACCAAAATTTGACTTTGGAGAGTCAATGGAGTAGCTGAGTAAAGAAACCCTTGAGCAGAGGGATGCTTACAATGCCATGATTGAGGAGCTAAAGGTGCAAACACAAAAGGTAATAGATTTCCCCCTTCCACGAGAGCTTCTAGTAGATGAAGAGTAAGGAAATCTCAGGGAGGCGGTATACAAATGTTAAACATAGGAAGAATCCACCAATGCAACGATCATTAACTTTAAGTTGGATGAAGAAAAATAAATTCAAGGAACCCTTGCCTCCTAGAATAGTGTGAGTACTCATTCAAATGGCAAAAAGCCACAGTAGAGAAATGGACATGGATGCTATGTGGTAAAGCCTTCAAGAGATCTTGTCAATCCACAGGTGTTAGCAAATATCTCACCAACCATGAAACCATGGGAAGCCTGGCCAAGATAGCTAGAATGGAGTTACCATATCTTAGAAAATGAGAAAGCAACATGGCATGCCTTTGTTTACTCTAGTGTTAGGCCCACTCCATTGCTTCTATCCTCATTGGCATGGCAAGAAATACAAGGAAGGAGAACATGGTAGATGCAAAGTTTCAAAGATTCAAAATGTCAAAGCTATGAAAAAAAAGACTCTACGTGTTCCAAAAATTTGACCTCATTCCATCCTTTGTTTATTTTGTGAGGTAGCTTACAAATTACCCAGATTCGTCCTTTATAACCACATGCAACTACCTTTGCCTCCTTATCACATTGCTCTGACAACCCGCCACACCATATGAGGAGAGGCTACCACCAGTATTCTTTGATGTAAATGTAGCTATAGATTGAATGGCGATGATAGGGTTTTATCTGAGGGTAGTCCTTCTTCCCCTTTACCACATGGAGCTTTTACAGGATATAGTGGATAGCAAATTTGCCCTTCAAAGGCTAGTTCTTGAGTAGAGGAAATGCATATCAAATTCATTTCCAAACGAAAAGAAGAAGAGAAGCACAATGATAGACACACAATACCTAGGGTCTTGTCCTCTAGCCCCTACTCCCACACCACAACCTCAGGGCACATCAAGGGTAGGATAACTTGAGCATGCTCAATAGAACTATCACCTTGGGTGTAGCACTGCACCCACCCTTGCACCAATTAGGTCCTCAAGTATGGAACAATATTCCAAGTATACTTGGAACTTGTCGAGCTTCCAGTTGCATAATATGAACATCCCACACTCCACAAGGTAGGTAGACACACCCCTCAAGGAGAACACAACTACATGATAGGTACCCTCGGTGTATCTAAAACCATCAAGAATGGTGGCCAGTATCTTCAGCTTCCTACAACCTCTTGCACCTCTAATGGTAACCATTCCCTTCTTTATCACCACCAGTAGAACATTGCCAACCACATCTCTCTCTAGCATCATCAAAAGACCTATTTCCACTAAGATCTATTTATCAACTACCCCAACCATTCCCACCATCTATATCGTGTTCCTATGACATGAGTGCCATGGTATTAGCACTTGACTAGGAGGGGGTAAAATGTTAACAATGTGAAGGCACAAAGAAAGGAAGATATTGAAAGGACCACATGTTTTTTTAATTTTTGAGCTTTATTATTACATGTAGAGTGGGAGTCCTGTTCAAGATATACATGGTTGTCATAACAGCCTCAACCTAATAATAGAGCATCATACTCTTCTCATTCATCATTGCACGAGCATCTTCCATCAATACCTTATGCTTCAGTTCAGCTACCCCATTCTGATGTGAGGAGTGTACTTGGAGGTAAGCTCACTACCTATGTATGCCATTTTCAGCCAAAAAATTGTCAAACTCATTTGACACATACTCCCCACCACTGTCAGATCTCAAGTAAGAGATGTAGCAATCAAATTCCTTTTCGACCTGCTTTTTAAACTCTTGAAAATTTGCAGCCATTACTAAACTCCTCAATGAAGCATCCATGCTTATTAAATCAGACTTACAAATTCTACTCAGTCATCTGACCCACATACAATAGATTTTTAGTAATTGATGGGACATGCAGTACATCATGTAAGTTCTTCTTCCTACCATCATGGATTACCAAAGGTACTTTGCCTTTATGTTCTATACTATGTTGCGTATCATCCCCTGTGCATACATAGCCATTCTTCTCAGGCACCATATTTGTAAACCAGTCACCATGAGGTGTCATATGATTCAATGCCCCTGAATCAATGAGCCAGACTGCATCCTCATTATGAGACTTCCAACAGCCCTGTCTTTCACATATGTCATGGCAAACAATCTAACCATAACCTCTATTACACCTACCATGACTGTGTTGATTCAAATAAAAGACATCATCCTTTTTCTTGGAGCTGCTAGAACCTTTAGCCAAGCCAAGTTTAACCTCCTCAATCATGAATGAGCAATGCAACTAGCTCATTGAAATCTGACATTTCAGCCCTCACAGAGATGAAAGTATCAAATGACTTATATTCAAATCCCAAACCATTTAATGTCACTACAACCATGTCTTCATCCTCAACCTATGTGCCAATGGATGCCAGCTGATTTGAAATAGTCTTAATCTCTATGACATAATCCTATATAGATTTTCCTTTTCTCTCCATGTTGTTGAATTTTTACTTCAACTATATCTTCTCGGCACTAGTAGTTGTGCCATAGTACCTGATCAATATGTTCCATGCATTTGATGGTGACTTGCAGTTCATGATCTGCATTACCATAGCATCCGAGATATTTAGAGATAACCAGTGTAGCACCCTGCGAGCTCTTTCTAACCAAGCTCGGTGTGCTCACCTTTGATGAGCTGTAGGATTCCTCTCTAGAATTTCAAGCTCAGCTTCAACACCTGTCACTAAGTCCCAATATCCTTTTCCTATTAGGAAATTCTCCACATGGAACTTCCACATGGCATAATTATTGCTATCAAGATTTTCCCCCACTATCTGGGTTATATTGTCGGTTCTGTCTGCATTTGCCATGTTGCAAACAATGCCTGACTACCTACAAGCCAACAAGTCTAGCTGACTAACTGCAGTCTTTGACTGTTTATGACAGTTTTCTACAACAAAATCACTATTGAAACCAGAGTATTTCAGCCCCTTAACATCTCAGAACCATCCACAACATGCGGTATAACCCGTAGGTACATTAGTCAACACATAGACCATGTAGCTTGTGCTTTAACTCTGTCTCATGCAACCTTACTGCCAGAGTACATACATGCAATCTGAAATTTGTAAACTGATCAGTGCATAACCAGTAAGTAGAAGTGTCAAAACTCCTATTCAAAAATTGTAGTCAACAAATATTTAAAAAACCAAGGTCTGTCCCAGCTCCAAAATATCTTCAAATCACTTCATACATTTGCTTCAGTGTGTTGGGGTCAATACATGACCATTCATACAACCATAGACACTCTGTCTTCAAGAAGCAATGTCATGGACTGCATTCCCTGGTTGTAACTAGCCAAGACACTTTAAATGCATTTTTAAAAGCTCCAGAATTAGTTTTCAATAGCATTCAATGATTTTTCTAATGCTCCAAACATTCCCAGACATATCCCAAGCCATACATTTGATAGGGACCAATCAATGTCATGTAGTACTTCAGGCAAGGACCATGCTTGCTGCCCATAGTTTTATGACAGTTTTTAGCCTGTAAATTTTAGATCTATAAATGCATTCCAAATCTAAATTTTTAATCCTTTTAATCATGCCCAAGTGTACATGGGTATTGCCCAGACATTCACCCAGCATTCTAGATAGTCATATCCATCATTCCAAGGCATGTATGGATCAAACGATGCCTTGTATTGGTGTTGGAAATTTCAAAACAGATTTCAGCCTGTCAGATACTTCCAAGTCTGAGTATTTTCTTCAAAAAATTGCAACTCAAATGCATAATCCACAATACATATGTTTTCCAGGATGTATTTATACTTCATTGGAGCCAAGAATGCATGTCAGATAGCTTCAATGCTTCCACCAAGATCCAGTGTATGCTATATATTCACTATTTACAGTAGTTCATTCTCTATTTCAAATCTGTGTACCTGTGCATAACCTTCAAATTGAGCTTCCATCAATGCATTGCCATGTCAGGACCAAGTACCTTCCGAAGTGTGTATGCAAGTGTAGATCACTTGATTAGTGATCATTTTACTGATTTGTAGACATGGGGACAATTTGGACAGTAGGCACAATCACATGATGTAGCCTGGGGGTGTATTAAGCAATTCTTCAACCCACTGATGATCAGTGCTCTCTCTAGTATGCTCACTAAAGCCTCCAAATGCTCCAGACAGGACCGAACAACCTCTCCTTCGAGTAAGATGAAATACCTTCACACATACCTTGTAAAAAAACAATGGTAAGTAGCTTGCTATTCATAGAAATCCTTGGCCTTCAGTCTTCAAGTCTTCTTCCAAAATGCTATCCACCATATAGCCCATTCATGGCTGTGATACCATGTTGAAGAGAGAGACAGAGAGAAGGATTGGAGCAATAGTGTAGAGCCATATGCTCATCTCACTATTTTCTTCATATTCCATAATCCATATAACGAAGGTGAATAGAACACTCTAAGGTCTAAGGTTTGTAAGACCATTCACACCAAGTACAGACTAAGTTTAAAGTCACCAACTTATTTAATGTCTGCATATGGTATAGTTGGATAAGCTAAGTGTTGGGTGCACACAACCTAAAGATAGTAGAGCTGAGCTTGAAGTCTTAACATGAAATACTCCCAACCACCAATCTGAGCCCTTCATGCCTTCTTCACCCTTGCTACCTTGCTAAAGAGCCCTATTCATTAGGGTGATAAAAACTCTCTCCATCTTCTTACCATTTACAATCTTTATTTCATCTAGCTTGATAACAAAAATGGCAACCCCATTTTCTATTGTACAATGTTGCTTGTAAAACCTGATCATGGCTCTCTGCTAAAAAGTTCTCAAGTCAAATAATAATTTTTACAACTGTCGTACTCTAGCACTCTCTTCTTTCCAGATAAATATCTATGATGTGAAAGGGCTTACCAAGGACTTTGAAGACTATCTGGTTGATATTGCATCTTGTTTGTTGAACTAAGCATGGCTTTAAGAGAAAATACCCATTTACCCTTTTCTTCTTCAATGTCTCTTGCATGACTTTGAACAATTGAGTGTAGCTTTGCTTGCTAATCCCCACTTTTTCCAAGGTGCTTTGGATGTCTTCTTTGTCTAGCCAAGACCTTGGAAAGAACTTTTCAATGCATTGTTCCTTAACCTTCCTACATCCAACATGTTCCCTATAACTTTGGGAGGAATGACATTGATGTAGGCTTGTGATACTCCCTCCATGTTCCTTGTTGCCTTGTTTGGATGGAGAATGGCCCTATCGGTCACCACAAAAATGATGACATACATATGAGCATGGTTTTGTAATGCATCCATAGAATGCTCCCAAAACACAATAGAAGAATACAACTACTTTAGCATGAGTGACCAACTATTATTGTATTACTATTATTCTTCTCATGTAACCTCCACTTCTAGGCTTGAGTGTCTCGATATTCTTTACACTCCTTTGTCTTTCATGCAACTCGAGCGATGTTTCCTTCTATTTGGCTACATGTACTTGGGTTCCAAGACTTTATTTTTTCTTGGCTCTCCTCTAGTTGATTCCTTATTGTATCTATTTCTTGGTGTAACCATTGGTTCTCTAGCTTCAAAATGCTAGAATGGCCTACTAGATTTTGAATATACACTAGAAATCCTTAATGACCATCTCCAACAAACCCTAATAATGAGGAACATGAAGAGAATGGAGGGGTACTTCTTGTCGTAGGATCCACATGATACAACTGGCCATAAATCCATAAATTGATGTTCTTTCTGCCCTCTGATCTCATTGCTTCCAACACACTTGGTGTGTGAGGACCAGACACCTTGTTTCTTTGGCAAACATATGCATACTCATCATCCAAATCAATATGGAGATGGTATGGACATTTACAATTATCCATGCTTGCAATCGAGTTACCAAGATGTGATCCAAGATTAGAATGGAGGTGGTTTCAAGGGACAAGGGGTGATCCAAGCTTGTAAGGGAAGTGGTTTACAATCCCTCGAAATGAAAATTTGAAAAGAAGGAGGGAATATTTTGATAAATTCATTGACTCCTAAAGAGAAGTAGCAAGGCATTGAAGGTGAAAAGTGCATATGATGCCTTCGAAGTTCATCTTGTTAATGAATGATAGACAATGAAAGTGTCAAGGTACAAAATATCTAACATTCCCTGAGATTGCAAACTTTTTTCCAATACTTTTATATATGTATATATATTTAAATAATTTTTTAATAAATTGCATCAAGCTTTATCTCTCCTCAATTTCTTACAAGGCCAAAAAGCTACCTCAAATCTCCACTAATGGCTATGAGATGAAGGACACGGGGTATGCTTCTCACATCCTTGGTATGTGCATTATGTGCAATCACTTTAAGGGACTCCTCTACTTGTCACAGAAGGAGTACATTTACAAAGTACTTGAGCGGTTCCATATGCAAGGTGGTAAACCAATCGGCACCCATTTGCATTCTCATATGAAGGTGAGTCAAGAAGGTTGTCCCCAATTAGATGATGAGAGGGCTGAGATGGCCAAGATTTCGTATGTATCTATGGTGGCTAGCTTGATGTATGTCATGATAGCCACTAGACTTGATATAACATTTATAGTGGGGGTTGTGGCTCGTTTAGTGACACTTGGCAAGCAACATTGGGATGACATGAGATACCTTAAGAGCATTGTAGACTTGTACCTTTGGTATGGTAGATAGGACACTAGAGTCATGGGTTACATAGAATTAGATTGTGCAAGACATACAGATAGTAGGTAGTCCACCTTTGACTATGTCTTCATCTTTGCTAAAGGTGTTGTTTCCCAGATGTCTAGGGTGTAGAAATACATTGCCTTGTCTACTATCGAGGTTGAGTACATTGTAGCACTGAGGCTTGCAACGATGACCTATGGTTAGGCCGCTTGGTTACAGACCTTGGTATCACATATATGGCTCCTACATTGCATTCGAACTTTATAAATGCTATCTAATTGGCATGTAATTTGATATGTCATGCAAAGATCAAGCATATTGAGGTCTATTACTAGTTTATTAGAGATGTGGTTAAGGACATGCAGATAGATCTTGTCAAGATCTCTACATATGAAAATCCTACTGATCTACTCACTAAAAGTCTCCTCGTGGAATTACCTTCTTTAGAAATATGATGGGCATAGGGTGAGATGATGTTTATTCCTCATCCAATTATACTTATATGTACACATTTTACTTTGTTACTATTTTCTTGTTTTCCCCTCACTCAAGCACATTGGCCTGTAAATGGAAGATTGTTGGGAGTTAAGACCGCATGCACTGAGTTGCCTATATTTATATTGTACTTACTACCCACACACATGTACACTATAGGCGATGGCTACCCATCATTGTTACTTTATTCTTTACTCTTACTATGATAATAAAATAAGAGAAGGTAGGTCACACATTGTAACTATTGGAGTTTCCACATGCTATCTTGCTCTCTCCTCTTGCTCTAAGCTCCATAGCTCTTGCTTCTTGCTTTTTCTTGTGCTTTTGCCCTTGCTCATCCTTCCCATCTTTCAAGTTTTACAAGACTCTATCAATCCTTATTAAAGAGACTTTGAGATATGTCCCACAAGTATTTTGTATTCTTGAAATACTTAAGCTTTGTTAAGAACTCTTTCTTGAGACTAGGCCAACTCCTCTTTGTAGTATTGTCTATAGTAATTGGCCACATCATTGTTTAGTATATACTCAAAAGTCACAACCACTCAACATCTAAACCTAGACCCTTCAATATACACTACAATTGAAATAATTATTACAAAATATTCTCAACACCTTCTCTAGCTTTGCCATTGAAATTCTCAAAAGGTGACATCTTAAGATTTTTGAGCTTAGAGAAAGTCCTTAAAAAAACCTCATCAATAGGTCAAGTACTTCTCCATGACAGACACATCTATGACTCCTTTAGGAAGCTCTATTATCACCTAAAGGTTATCAGGTATTGATAATGAGATGGAGACCTCATACTCTAACAAAGAGTATATGGATACTAGTCCCTAAAGAGGCCACCCAGAGTATAAGCATCATTATGGATAGTATAGCATTATGCATATCAATATGAGAAACTCCATGGATCATGCATGAATTATGGTGGCAAGGAGGACACTTAAGGGAATGATGATTTTAAGAGGAATAGCATGTATGATAAAATCCTATGTGGATTCTAGTCCACAGAGTGTTAGAATATAGAGGAGGCTATTATGGGTCAGAGTATTGTTGCCTAAAATGACAAGGATGATTCTGACTCAACAAGGCTATAATGGTAATTACTAGGATGCTCATGACTCAACAAGGCCATAATGGTAATTACTAGGATGCTCATGACTCAACAAGGACTACAATGGTAATCACAAGGATACTCATAACTTCACAAGTACCACAACGGTCATTTCCAGGAAATTTACTGAGGTTATTGTGAGGATATCATCACATAGAGAGGTGGCATTGATCATGCTTATGAGGCTTATATGGATAGAGTGTAGAGGCTAATGGGGGCATCGAGGGTCATGCTAACTAGAGGAGGATGCACACATGGGTAGAGATATAGAGTCTACTTCTAGTCATGAATATGTAGAGAGGTTATAAGATGATGAGGACCAAGCTTCTAATGGAGAGTATGATGATACTTAGGCTTACAAGGTTTATGACCCAAAGGCATTTGTATGGTATCATGAATTGAGCATTTGTAGGATATCCAAATTTGTGATAGCAATAAAGCTTAAAAAACTACAAATGATAATCCTTCAATTTTGATGGATAATAGACGAAGATGCTTGCTGTTTTTGTGTTTTAGCCTTGTTCTTCCACTAAAACTCAAGAAAATGACCTTATTTGTGTGTCAGTGTATGTTGAAATTTGAAATCCCAACCCCCACCATGTCCCCAATCCCTCGCTTTCCCTTGGAAAAAACTTATGACTGTATTCCTTGTGGATCTCTAAGTAGAAAAAAGCAAAACTATGTTGTGAGTCAAATTATATGATAGGATCCTTATGTATTTAGAGGTCATGAGAGAACCAAAATTATGTTGTGAGTCAACTCACATATGAGAGCACATATTTACCAACCTAGGCATTGGTGCCACGTTTGTTCATATGTACATATAAATTCTCTTATATTTTCATGCAAGTGAGGGAACCAAAGGAATACAAGAGAAAGTGAAGGGAAGTTGAGTTTGTAGAGGTGTTTCCCCTATAGGGCTTTAAGGGGTGCCACTTGAGAAGTGTCGTTTGGGGGTTATTACTACTTGAGTGGATCATGGGTGACAAGGGTAGACCAATATGTTCTTATTTCAAAGGTCTTGTGGGATGGGACCTACAAATGTGTAAACAATGCAGGATGCAAACGGATGTTCATTGAGAAGCCAAGTATAGGGTCAAATGTAAAGAGTACAAAATCTTCACGACAGGCACTTTAGTATCCATAGAGGTGAAATCCTCTTTTAGTTAAGTATTTTTGAAGGACATTGAACAATGCCTTACAAAATTGGAAGTTGAAAGGATTCTATGTAATTGTGTTAGTAGACACCAAGCCCTACGGTGCGGTGGGGGTGGATCGCATAGGAACAGTATTTCTCGATAATCGTGTGCGCGTGCATGCGTGCGTGCGTGTTTGTTTGTTTGAAATGCTATTAAGAAACGGAGGACATAAATATAACCATTCGTTTTCTATTTACGCATTTGTTTTTGCAATATATTAGGAGAGAAAGAAAATAAGTAATAATAAGAGGACTCATCCAAAGGATATGCTTATGATCAGCATCATCTCCATCGCCTGAACGGGAGGACCTCTTCACGTCCGTCGTCTTCTTAATTCATTCCTCTGACGAAGCGAGCACGCAATTCAACAGAGTCACAGACCATACACACCAGGTATCCTCTCTTCTTCCTTGCCTCTTTGCTTGCATATTTTCTGCTTTAATCATTTGGCTTCTGTAATCCTTTGCAATGTTTGTCTGAAATTTACCTGTCTGTCTTGCCATGTTGCTGTCTAATATAGCTTTGTTTTTCTCTTGATAAATGTAAAGCCTCTTGGTAGAGAGCTTGATTTCCTCTATTACCCCAGCTAGTGCTTTTACTGCCATGGAAACAGTTAGGGTAATCAGTCTCTTATTCTGATCCCATCTTAATTTTGCTAGAATTCTCATTCCTCATATCAATTGCCATACTTGAAGGGTCTCTGCATTTCTTGTTTTCCTTATATCAATCGCAATACTGCCCTGCAGGGTCTTTGCCTTTCGAGTCTTTTCCATATCAATTGCAATACTGCTGCAGGGTCTTTGCATTTCTAGTTTCTTTTTCATATCAATTGCAGTACTGTCCTGCAGGGTCTCTTCATTTCTAGTCTCCCACCATATTACGTATGGAGATCAAGATTCTAAGGCCATCTCAACAGGCTTCAGTCAACAACAGCCAGAATGTTGCTGGCAACCTGTCCCCAAGCACGCTGAGCAATGGTTACAGGGAATTGAGCACAAACGATGTTTTAAGCCAGGGAAAACTGTATGCTCCACCTAAGTCTGCACATGAAGAGAGTAAAGTAGTGCCCAGTTTTCAAAAGGAAAGGGCCCCTCCTGCTTCTCAGGATGTGTCAGAAGGTGATGAAAGTGAAGAGGACGAGAAAGGGACTGCACAGTTGGGCTCGAGGGCCGGAAAAATGCAAGAGAATGAGAATGCTCATGGGTGGGCCATGGGTAAAAGTGTCCTGCAGGTCTCAAAAGGCGTTGCAGCAGATCTTAGGGGCAGTCTGTTGCAGGTGAAGGAGATGCTCATTGACAAACTTGCTGCGGTTCCTATTCCTGCTGACACATTGGAGTATGCTCGGCACTCGATGGAGTCAATCATCCGAGAAGCAACACACACAGCTTATGGCAAGACCAAAGATGCAATGCAGCGAATCAGATTGCGACTTGTGGAGATAATACCATCTCTGTCTCCCAGTGAAACTAAGAAGGTAGGAGTGCATCTCTCATGTGTGCATACCAGTATGTGTATGCATGTGGCCTTTGATGTATGTATTTATGTGGATGCATACATTAATAATTCCAGGCAGTTTGTTTCATCTTGTAGGTGTGCCAGGCAAGTGTGATAATTTGTCTGTTTGTATTATTGGGTTTTTGTTGCAGATTGTTGATGATGTTGAACGTGAGGTCCTTGATAATTCTGAGGCAGCCTCAGGTCAAAGCTCTTCTCAAACTGTCAAACATCAAGTCGAAAACAGCAATAGGGGTGTTACAGCCTCAGCAGCATCTGCTGTTTCAAGTAATCAGACATCAACCCCTTCTATACTTTCCATGAATATGGACCGAATAAAGTCTTGGGCAATGTTTAGGTCTCGTCTCTGAATTGCTGTCATGACTCTGAGTTGATATCATCCTCAGGCAGTGAAGCCTCTTTACACCAGCCTGGGCTATCCTTCATCAATGTGTGAAGGTTTTTCGAGTACTTTTGGTATTCTGTATATAGACTCTATATGAGTCCAAAGGAGAAACATAATGCAGTTAAAAACCTTCCCAGGCTCTTTTTTAGACAAGGAGAGGGTCTGATATAAGCAGGAAGTCTCCTTTATGTAGCTATGCTTGAAGCACAGGCTTCCACTTAATTTGTGTACAGTTTTGCCTTTCGTGCTCTATGTATCCCTTCATGCTGTAGTTTCTTATTTATGTTACTGGCATTGGATCTGGAAATATACACTTATTGCTTGTTATCTGATTTGCAAGGATAGATCTGCAAAATTTGATTTCTGCCAGTCCTTGCTTGAGGTAGCAAAGATGTAGGAGAAGGCATTGGAATCATTGGAGCCAAGTAATCAGCTAGCAGTTATCTGGCTACATGAAATTTGATACCTGATCATTTCAATTGTATGCAATGAAAGGATGTCTAGCTTATACATCCTGGTTGGGGGACTGGACCGAAGATTTGCCATCATGATGTTTCAAAATATGATCTAGCTCAGTGACATCCAAGTTGCACTTTTCTTTTGTCCTTGTGAAAAGGCCTCGTTACATTGTTCAATTGACCTTAAGGCTTCTTGTTATCCCATGTTTCTTTTACTTTATGGATTTTATTTGCAGTCCTAACAAAGCAAACAGGTAATGGAGCATTTAACTGTTGAATCTAGTAGATTGTCTCAGTTTATTGTGTAACTTCTGAAATTCCACTGCTGCTTGATTGATGTCTGCTTGACACTGAAGTTTTGATCCATTCATTCCTGGGTGTTGGTGGAAATTTGTTTGATTTTCCAATTCTTAAGGTAACTTATGTCATCCAACTTGTAGCGTCTTGCATTTTGTATCCATCCTTGGTTGCTTGGAGCAGCTTTGCATAAGCACAGTTTGCAGTTCACCAGCTTTTTTAAAACAATGATTCTGAAGTTCAGTTTTGCCATGGAGTAAACAAGATACAGAGAAAGGGCTTTTGCACTTCTTTTGTGTGGATGAGATAGACTTTGACTATTTCAGTAAGCTCATTTTATACTGATATTATAGTAGATGTAGGTTTATTTTGTGTATGTTTCCAGATTTTTCTTTCAAGTTAGCATGCCTTCCTGCAAGGAGTCATCATGCAAAATGCAAGGTGGAGAATTGTTTATAGCATATATTCTTGAACAAATTAGTTTATCTTAGTATTGTGATGCTATTAAGAAACTTAAAATTTGTGTAAATCTAAAGTGGCGTACAAATGATCTCAAACTATACTGGCATGAACTTAACTATTATGATATTCTTTATATGAGTAATGATGCAAAATTGAATTTGCATAAACAGCATGAACATCCATGATAGAAATAGACAAGAAAAGTAAATCTGATTTGGTGGAAATATTTTCACGATACTTGTATCATACATTTTTGCTGTTGGGTATCAGTAAGGTGGTAACTTTTGCTTTAAGACTACAAAGTTTTAATTCATCAGCAACCCATTGGATATGCCACACGTGTGTGTGTTTTGTGGTGGTGGTTTTTTTTTTTGGGGGGGGAGAAAAGGAGGGAAGAACTAAAATATTTTAAGCTTTTTGACTTTGTCAATTTGAATAGTTTTGTAGGTATCCCTTGTGTGTTCTCATCCTATCCGCACAATTAGATAGGTATGCAGACATATGTTAGCTACAAACAGGCATACCAAGGAATTGTATATACAATGTTTGCTTATTATCCTCATCCTAGCTACATATTCAAGCTAAGAATATGCATGTACTTTTTGCTCCTTATCACATACATGGTGCATGGATGATCATGCCAAAGAGTGTGGCATGTGAATGACTAATGTTCTTGTTCTAGTTGCATTTGATGGCTAAGAATGGCTCTATTAGGATAGATATCATGATCCCACATAATACTAAACAACACTAGGTAGTCAATGAGAAAGTTTAGATGTGTAGGGTCCATGCTTGAAGCTTACATGTATTGAGTAGCATACACGTACTTTTTAAAGAAACTCAATCCATCTATATGCTACCTTACACATATGAAGAGCAACATACATCTACTTTTTAAAGCAACTCAACCCATTTATATTCTACCTTACACATATGGAGTATTGCACATAGAGTTTAAAAAAAAAACCCTATTCAATGAAAGGATTCGATTTAGATGCATAATGAGAGAATCTCTATGTGCTACAACTACAAAAGTTTTCCGCTTAGCATTTGAGAACACTATTAGTGGAAAGTTTTCAATGGACACTCATTTGCTACTCTTCTTGCCACTATCCACGGGCTATGTTGAAGGCTCTTTCCACTTTAGATAGGTATGTTCTACTCCCTTTCATGTGCTCATGATGTCGTTTACCATTAAGTGAAGATATTGGGTTTCAATTGTTGTAGCTCTTAGTGGTCATTGCTATAGTGTTTTGTAGCAGAGTTGAAACCCTCGACCCAATAAATTGATGTAACCATTAGATCATGAATGCTACTTGCACTTCTAGTGCTAATAGACATTAGAAGGTTTTTTCACTTTTTATATGTATAATTATTGTTTACTATCAATAACTACATGTTTTGGATTTAATTCAATATCACTGACAATATGGAGTGAGACCTCAGTACCAAGCATAACAAGGATTCATGTGTTATATTTGTTTGTGAGGATAGATTATCATACCAAGTATTGAATCTCGATGGATTAAGAAGCCTAGAATTTCGTACTTTCTAGCTAGTCTGAGCAATTTGGAATGAGGATATTTAATGTTCATTCATTGATTTATAATTCATTAGAATATGGTTCAAAACATACATGCTAGTCGTAGTCTATAAGCAATTTTATCAACATCTAAGGCATGTATCATACTAGTACAATCTTATAAAAGTAGAAATTGCCTCAACTTTTGAGACTAATTTCAAAATATCATGTGCAACAACGATTAAGGATATATATTGTTACTTGAAATAGAAATTTTGCTTCAATACTAGATGAACTAGGCTTAACAGTAGCAGTAGGTTTTGATAAATTAATAAATGTTTTCTTGGCCTCAACTTGATTAGTTGGTGTGCTTTAAGTTTGTTGCTCTATTTGTGAATCAAGATCAAGTTGTAGATCTTTATCATCATGGACATCCCTAGATTTCCACTTCACCTGCATAAATAACATTCTATAAATTTCTTATGGTGCAATTAGCCTTATATTCCGTATATTTGTATCAATATTTGGCTCAAGCAAAAAACTAGGCAATCTTAGTCATTACCACTGCTAGAGGGAGAAGAGTAGTAGCTGAACAAATGTCTTTTGTGCCTTCTTACTTCAAATAGTTTAAACTTACATACAAGGTGGGCTATAAGTTCATGCCTATTGTATATCCTCATGAGTTGTTTTACAAAGTACACGTAAATGGATAATCTATATCTTCATTGTTGTTGTAATTCAACATCATGATTAAAATCTTTAATGCTAGCTTCTAATCTTACTCATATATTCATATTTTCTAGTCTCTACCAATTGCTTGATTGCCTAATGATAATTATCAAGACTCACAATCTATTGTGAAGAAGAGATGAGATGTTTGATTTTCAAGGACATCAAATATGTTTGACGTCTAAGACTTTGTTATGTGGGTAGGCCCATGATCTAGATCATTGCGCCTCATTAGTATCAAAAGAAAGATCTTATCCACTATAAAACTTTGGAATTTTTGACATTATCACTATATATTATTTTGCAATGGTCTTATGCCCTTGGCCCTCTCCTTCTTTTAATAGAATAGGTCTCATTCATATGCTTGCTCTCTATCTCTTAATTAAGCAAGCTTGTGTCTATTCGATAATAAGATATCATTCTAGTATTTCTTAATGTCTTCTCCACTTTTCTCATATTTTTTCTCTTTGGGCCTTTCTGGATTGTTTGATGTTTAGACATGTTTAGCTAATTGGCTAGCATTAAGGATGGATAAACATGTACTCAATTAATATGAACTATCACTCCACACACTCTTCGCATGCACGGAATGCTAGGCTGCTTCGAGGCCATGAAGTAGCAAGTGAAGTTACCGTGCAATACTTCACTTGATAATCTATTTCTCCTCTTTTCTCTCTCAGTTTCTAATTTTTTTCTTCTCTCCCTCCCTCCCTCTCTTCCCTCCCCCCTGATTCTCTCTCTCTCTCTCTCTCTCTCTCTCTCTCTCTCTCTCTCTTGAATGGAATGCTAGGCCACTTCACAACCAAGAAGCCACAAGTGAAGTTACCATGTAATACTTCACTCAACAATCCATTTCTCCTCTTTCTCTCTCCTCTTTTCTCTATGTTTTTTTTCTCTCTCTCTCCCTCCAATTCCCTATGTCTTAATTTTGTTTTCTCTCTCTCTCTCTCTCTCTCTCTTTTCATTTTCTTTAATTTTTTTTCTTGTCTCTCTCTTAAATTTTATCTTTCTTCTCTATAATTATGTGTGTGTGTTCTTATTCTCTCTCTTCTTCTTCTTCTTCTTCTTCTTCTTCTTCTTCTATTTCCTCTCTCTATAATTCTCTCTGTGTTCATATTCTCTCTTTTTCTTCTTCTTCTTCTCTCTCTCTCTCTCTCTCTCTCTATCTATCTTTTTCTCTCTCTCTCTCTCTCTCTCTCTCTCTCTCTCTCTCCCCTTTTCTTCTTCCCCCTCTCCTCTCTTTTCCTTCTCTCTCCCTCTCCTCTTTTTTTTCTTTTTTTATTCTCTCTCTCTCTCTCTCCTCTTTCTCAAAATATGTGAAAAACTATATCACAATTTTTTTCTTTAAAAAAGTTTTAAAAAATAATTAATTAAAGAAAAAGAATATTTTTAAAAAATATTTAATTAAAATAAGAGAAAAAAGAGAAAAAAGAAAGGAAATTTTAAATTAAAAAGGTTAATCTAATTGGGAGGAGAGAGAGAGAGAGAGAGAGAGAGAGAGAGAGAGAGAGAGAGAGAGAGAGAGAGAGAGAGAGAAACGTTTAATTTAAAAAGGGGAAGAAAGAGACCTCTCTCTCTCTCTCTCTCTCTCTCTCCCCCTTTTCTTCTCCCTCTCTCTCCTCTCTTTTCATTTTCTCTCCCTCCTCTCTTTTGTCCTTTCTTCTTCTTCTTCTTCTCTCTCTCTTCATTCTCTCTTAAATTTTTTCTTTTCTTTCTCTCTCTCTCTCTCTCTCTCTAATTTTGCATTTTCTCACTCTATATTTCTATCTCTATGTTCATATTCTCTCTCTTCTTTTTCTTCTCTCTCTCCCCTTTTTTTCTTCCCCCTCTCTTTTCCTTCTCTTTCTCTCCCTCTCTCTCTCTCTCTCCTTTTTTTTCTTTTTTTATTATCTCTCTCTTTTAAATTTCATATTTCCTCTCTCTCTCTCTCTCTCTCCTTCTTCTTCTCTCCCTTTCTCCCCTCTCTCTTTGTCTTTTATTTTAGTTTATTTTCTCTCATCTCTTTGTTTTCTCTCTCTTTCTCTCTCTCTCTCTCTCTCTCTCTCTCTCTCTCCTCTCCCTCTTCTCTTTTTTCCTTTTCTTTCTTCTTCTCTCTTTAAAAATTTTAATTTTCTCTCTCTTAATTTTATATTTCCTCTCTATGATTCTCTCTCTCTTCCCTCCCCCCTCTTGTGTTGGGGGTAAAGGTACCTCTGTCTAGCCGCTCGTGTATAACTACATTGACAATACCCGTGCCTACACACTACGGGCGGTAGGTGCCCATCGATGTCACTTCATTCTTTATTCTTTCAGTGACATTTGAATAAAGAGAAGGCCTGTCACACATTATGGCTGTTGGAGTTCCCACAAATTAAGTGTGTGTCTCTCTCTTACTCTTGCTCCTTCCACCATAGCTCTTGCTCTCCGCCCATGCTTCCACTTTAGGGCTCACCTCCCTTCAATGTTGGTATCAAAGCCTTCTTCTTCGTGAGCTCAACAAAGAATACTCTTAGCTTCCATTCGAATACCTATAGTAGTCATCTCTCTGTTGGCAGCCATAGCCACTCCGTTCAAGTTTCCTACTGGTTGTATTCTTCTTGGACACTCTTTGAGCCTTCTTGAGCAAGTTGCCGAGAAAGTTATTGAGATACGCATGGTTATCTTTTAGGAGGAGCCCCCTACTCCCACACAACTAGTTAGATAGCCTACACCAGCAACAGTCCCGGTCCTCATGGCTAGGCTGTTAGACAGGATATTGGACAAGCAACACAGTCTGCATTGAGGCGTTCTACTAGAGATAGATGATCTCCTAATTGCTATGATCCCTCCATAAATTATGCCTTGGTTACAGATGTAGGAGAGCCTCTTACCTATGATGAGGCTATGCATGGGGGTGATAGTCACTCATAGGGAGAGGGCTATGTAGTCTGAGATTGACTTGTTGCATAAGAATCATACGTGGGATTTAGTTTCCTTGCCTAGTGGCAAGAGGGCTTGCCTTGCAAGTGGGTGTACAAGTTGAAAAGTACCCCTGGACACCCCAGGCTGGCATACAAAAGGCTAGATTGGTAGCAAAGGGTTTAAGCAAGAACATGGTGTTGACATTGATGAGGTCTTCTCTCCTATGATTAAGATGACCACCCTACACTTAGTCTTGGCTTTGATTGCACAGCTTGACTTCGACTTGTATCAGTTGGATGTCAAGACAGCTTTCTTACATGGGGACTTGCATGATGAGATATATACATGGAGAAGCCTAAGGGCTTTGCAGAGTCTGATAGGGAATACCTAGTGTACAGATTAAGGAAGAGTCTTTATGGCTTGAAGTAAGCATCTAGGGAATGGTATCACAAATTTGATGCATTCATGTAGTCACAAGGCTACATCCATAGTGCTATGGATCCATGCTTGTACACAAAGAAAGCTCGTAATGGTTCATTACTAATTTTGATACTCTATGTGGATGACATGATTTTAGTAGGGAAAGCTCATGATGAGCTAGATGCTCTTAAGGCTCAGCTCAAGAAGAGCTTTGAGATGAAAGATCTGGGACATGCCTCTCATATACTTGGTATGTGCGTTACATGAGGCATGTCTTAGGGGCTACTCTATCTATCACAGAAGGAGTATATCCATAAATTTCTTGAGTGCTTCTGTATAGAGGATGTGAAGCCTACTGGCTATCCATTGCCTTCTCATGCGAAGGTATCATAGGCCGATTGCTCGTAGACAGATGAGTAGATGGCCAAGATTCCCTATGCATCCATAGTGGGTAGTCTTATGTATGCCCATGATAGCCACCCATTCAAATATTGCATTTGCAATTGGTGTTGTGGCATGTTGTTATATGGCTACACCTGGCAAGAGGCATTGGGATGACATGAAGAGTATCATGAGGTACCTGAAGGGCACTGTTGATATGTGCATATGTTATGGTAGCCAATATATAGGAGTCGTGGGATACATTGACTCTGACTATGCAAGATATGCAGGAAGTCCACTTTTGGCTATGTGTTCACTTTTGCTGGAGGTATTGTTTCATGGATATCTAGGGTGCAAAAATACTTGGCCCTTTTTACTACAAAGACTGAGTATGTTGCAACCATTGTAGCTTGCAAGGAGGCCATTTGGTTGGGTCATTTGGTTGTTGACCTTGCTATTGCATATGCTATCCCTACACTGCATTCAGATTCTATGAGCGCTATCCAGTTAGCTGAGAATCCGATCTTCCATGCGAAGACAAAACACATTGAGGTGAGGTATCACTTCATTCGTGAGGTCATTGAGAATAGGTTTGTTGACCTTGTCAAGATCTCAACTAACCAGAATCCTACATACTTGCTCTCAAAAAGCCTCTCTACAGAGCGCTTTGCCTTCTTTAGGAGGTTGATGGGTGTTGGATGAGGTGACATCTTTCCTCATCCTATTGTATCTATGCATATGTTGTACTATCTTTTCTTTTTCTTTTCACTCCTCACTGAGGCAGATTTTGGGTTCCTTAACTGGGAGGTTGTTGGGGCTAAAGGCACCTTTGCTAGCCGAGCTGGCTGTGTATTACTACATTGATAGTACCCATGCCCACACAATGCAGGCGGCGAGTTCCCATCACTTTCACTTCATTCTTTATTCTTTTAGTGACATTTGAATAAAGGGAAGGTTGGTCACACATTGTGACTGTCGGAGTTCCCACATTGCTCTTGCTCCTTCCACCATAGCTCTTGCTCCTACTCATGCTTCCACTTCAAGGCTCACCTCCCTTCATACCTCTCTCTCTCTCTCTCTCTCTCTCTCTCCTCCTCCTCCTCCTCCTCATCCTTTTTCTTCCTCTTATCTCTCCCTTCCCCCCTTTCTCTCTCTCAAAGTATGTGAAAAACTATATCAAAAAATTTTTAACTTAAAAAATGCTTCAAAAATTTTAAAAGAGGAGAAAAAAGGAGAAAAGAGAGAAAAATTTAAATTAAAAACTTGAATCTAACACACACAGAGAGAGAGAGAGAGAGAGAGAGAGAGAGAGAGAGAGAGAGAGAGAGAGAGAGAGAGAGAGAGAGAGAGAGAGAGAGAGAGAGAGAGAGAGAGAGAGAGAGAGAGAGAGAGAGTCTACACTTGAGAGAGAGGAGGGGTTTAATTAGAAAAGGAAGGGAAAAGAAAAAGGGAGTGATTAAGCATGAGAGAGAATGGGTTTTAATAAAAAAGGGGAGGTTTGGAAACTATTTGGGAAGCCCTCTAGAGGTTCAAGGCTTTTTGAACTTACAACTAAAATAATATAGTAGTAAGATGGTATGATGAGAAATATTCTAATGTATTTTGTAAAAAAAAAGTACGTATAAAATACTAAAAGAACCTCTAAAACAGAGATCTTTGATGCTCTTTAAAGGTGTGTTATAAAGATTACATGGTGCACCCTTGAGGAAATAAACAAATTTGTTGCTTTAATATTTGTATCATAATCTTCATCCAACCGTTTTTTCTCTTGCTCACAAATGATCTTCTTAGATTCCTCAATACAAATGAGGATGCCTCAATAGATCTCGATGATTATCTAAGATTTTTAGATGTTTTTTAAGTAGACTATACATTTGAGAGATGTAAAGTGGTGAATTCATGCACATGAATATATACTTTCTAGAAAGCAATTGAAATTATGCTCAAATTTTCTAGGAGGGATATTTTATAAGAATAAAAGTGCTAAATAGTGATTCCTAAGTGAGTCCTTTGAATATAGATGCTATAATAGGTTTTCTCAGAGTGAATCTCCTAAGTCTAGGTTTCAAATCTTTGAGGCTAGGCACTTAGGACCATAATTATAAGCTAGCTTTAACTTGCAACATAATACTTATAAAGCTTTGTGTCAATGTCCTAATGTTATAGGATCCGAGATACATGCTCTACTTTCTTATATACTTAAAAGATATATGGTAAATATTATGCTGGCATAGAGAGAGAGCATATGAGAGAAAAGAAAGATGTAGAGAGAGAGAGAGAGAGAGAGAGAGAGAGAGAGAGAGAGAGAGAGAGAGAGAGAGAGAGAGAGAGAGAGAGAGAGAGAGAGAGAGAGAGAGAGAGAGAGAGAGAGAGAGAGAGAGAGAGAGAGAGAGAGAACACACTAGGGACTGGAAGATGGGCCAGTCCCCCCCTTGTAAAGTTATATTATTGAAGAGCAAGCTCCTTCGTTACTACACATAAACTAGTTCTTACTTGTAGATCCTGGGAACAAGATCACGGTTCCTTGCATGGTATACAACCGGCTAACACTTGCACAACTTGAAAGTTGACACCTTTTGATCCTTCTTGAGTGTCTCCTTCTCTCCTACACAATATGTGTAGGGATCTTCTCTTGGAGCTTGATTTCAATAGAGCTTCCGTAGCACTTGCACCTTCTCTCCTACACAATATGTGTAGGGATCTCCTCTTGATACTTGATTTCAACAGAGCCTCTGTAGCACTTGCACCTTCTCTCCTCCTCTCGGAACTTGATTTCAGCAGGGCCTCCGCAACATTTGCACCTTCTCTTCTCCTCTTGGAACTTGATTTCATCAGGGCTTACGCAACACTTGCTTCTTCTTTTCTCCTCTTCAATGCATGCAAAGTGATGCTTCCTTCAAAAACCCCCCCACCCAAGGAGAGCCTCCTCTTTTATAGGTTTTCAAGAGCTTATCTTCTTGGAGAGAGACTTGAGTGCCAAGATTGAAAAGGTTGATCTTCATGTAAGATGTGGCTATTCTAGGATCTACTCTGCAACACCAATTTTGAGATATCTCTCTGTGCGTTGCTCGGATGAAAAAACATCCAACACGAAAGTTGTAGATCTCGTTGTTTCCAATAACCACCATTTTTAGAGATTGTCTTTCTATCACAAGATATTTTAAAAATGGATTCACCATGTCTATTAATTTTTTTAAAAAAACTGTACTCTTAGCTTGTGGTCCATGCAACCACCTTAAGGAGAGTTCATTAGATTTCCTTGGGTCTCAACCTTAAGATTGACTTCCACACAAAAGCTTGTGTCATTTTAGACCTTAAAAAGGGAAAATCACTTCTCTCCGGATCACATCTCTTGTCTTTCTTAGTGAGAGAATTACCTCTCTCGTCTTTCTTAATGAAAGAAATGACCTTAAACCTTGACTTGGAAGGGAGAGGATGGCCCCAAATGAATGCAATGCTCATTACACACAAGTAAACGTTCCCAAGGGTCCCTGGATGCACACATAAATACATATACATAATACTAATGCACTTCCTCTTCTTAGAACTCAATCCATCTTCATTTATGTAACTCCTTGGTTCTTGTGTGCATTATTACACTTGGCAGACACTTCTTTGCCCCTTCATAACTTGTACTACCTGTACCAGATATCCTCGTCATAGTGCTCTGATCACCCCATTAAGTGATGCACTAGGAATATTGGTCTCTAAATGGTCTCGTGGCCATGCTAGATCATCATCAACACTAAAAGAAAAGTGAGTCATTGATTGATTTACATAGATTTATTAAATAGAGAATGAGTAAAAAGCAATCAATTTAGTGACATCCCTCTAGCTTCTAAACAGTTGACCTCAACTGTAGAGGGGATACATAGTCCTTAATAAGATCTGGAAAGTCTTGTGTTTCTCTCTCAGTCATAAACTGAGTGTCCAATGAGGGATAATTCTTAAACTTAACCAGATACATTTGTAATACCTTACCTGACCTTAGAGTATTGTCTTGATGGTGTAAAATTCTTTTAGGCACAAGAACTCTTTTTTTTCTTCTATGCTAGGTAAATCTTCCTTGATTGGTTCCATTGGAGGTTCTCCAATATAGGGACATATCAAAATTATATGGAAAGCATTATGAATGTTCCAATGACTTGGTAGATCCAAACAAAAAGTCACATTGTTTTTCTTATCTGTGATCTTTATAATAGCGATTAGAAAGCTTAACCACTTTACCCTGTTGACCTTTCTCTTCTTCAAGCAAGCCTTCTCAAACTTAAGAAGAACATAATGTCCCAACTTGAGATCTAACTTACGACGATGTTTATCAGCTTCACGTTTATGCTTCTCTTGTGTCCTTTGGATAACAGCTTTTACTTGGGTGAAAGCTGTATCAATGTCTCTGACAAACTCATATGCTGCAAAGATCTTATCCTTCGTAAAACACAATATTAGTGAGTTTGCACCAATTCCCTTTTTTTGAATACTGAAGAGGTAGCACCCGGATAACATGCCCATAACTTTCTCAAAACCATATGATGTGACCTATCATTGGAAAGCACTTGAAAAATGGAATCTATTGAGATATAGAGCGCTCGATTTGGTGTTATAGTGTTCAAGATATGACAAATCCAAAGATTTGACCATGTGTCCCAAACTTATGGGAAATTTCTATATTCTCCAATATGGTGTTGTAAGAAGAATGGGTGGTAATTGAGGCTTGCCATAGATGATCTCAAAGGGTGCCTTACCAGTACTAGAGTGCACCGTGTTATTGTATGCAAACTCTATTAAAGGCAAATACTTTTCCCATTCTCTTTGATTATTAGAGACATAGTATCTCAAAAGGTCCAAAATAGTGGAATTAGCACTTTCACTTTGCCCATCTGTTTGAGGATGAAAACTTTAATTGAGTCCTGAGGTTCTCAAAGAGAGCTTGCCAAAAGAGGCTTGTCATGCGGGGATCCCGATCACTTATAATGGCCTTAGGCATGCCATGATGCTTAAAAATATGAACAATGAATAGCTTAGCCATATGATCGGCTTTGATTGTCTTTCGCATATGTATAGAGTGAGCTTGCTTACTGAACCTATCAATGATAGTCCACATTGCATCATTGTCTGCTTGTGGAAGCTCCATGATAAAGTCCATGGCTATACTTTCCCAAGGCTCATTGGGAATAGCTAATGGCTTCAGTAGACCAGGTGGTTTATGCCTGTCATACTTTACTTTTTCGGCATATCTTGCACTCGTGGATGTATCTTTTAATGTCAGCTCTAAGAGTGGACCAAAAGAAATATCTTTCCAATGCTTGAGTAGTGGGTAGAATAAACCTATGTCTAGCATATGGAGATGCATGTGCTTCATCCATTACCTTGTGTTGCAATGGTAATGCTACACAAATTTCTTGATGATGATATAAATAACCATATCGAATCGAGTAAGTATAATTGACTGACCTGAGTTAAGCTGATCCCATATGGTTGAGAAGTCGGGATCAATTGCATACATTTTTGGTAAATCCATGAACTTGTTATGGTAAACAGTTGTGATTGCATTCACTCGAGGTCATTGTGATAGAGCATATGCTACCACATTCTTAGTTCCAGATGTGTGAAGGATTTGGAAATGAAACATAGATAAGAAATTTTCCCAATGCATCTATTTATCCGAGAGCTTCTTCTGAGTGAGGAAGTATCTTAGGCTTTGGTGATTTGTTTTAATAACAAAATCTGCACCAAGTAAATAGTGTTTCCATACTTGAAGAGCATGTGCCATAGTCATCAGCTCTTTCTCATATACTGGAGCATGTAGCTCATGGTCCTTGAGGCATCGACTCTCAAATGCTACTGCAGGATGATCTTGGTTAACTATAGCTCAAATGCAATCCTTAGAAGCATTGAAGTGAACTTCAAAAGGTTTTTGCACTATGAGAACTAGTTCTCGAGTCACAAGAAACTTAATTCTTTCAAAGGCTTGTACTTGCCTTAATCCCAAGTGAAAAGGCATTCACTTCTTAGTAAGGTCATGTAGAGGAGATGCAACATACACAAAACCTCATATGGACCTCCTGTAGTATGAACATAGGCCCAAGAAACTTCTAACTTCATGTACAAAAGTAGGTGTAGGCCATTCAACAATGGCTTGAATCTTCTCAGGGTCCTTTCTCACCAGATTGTGAGAAACAATATGGCCCAAGTAATGAATTTTTGAAAGGAAAAATTCACTCTTCTTAGCATGGACTTGTAGTCTATGCTTGCGAAGCTCTTGAAAAATAATAGATATATGTTTTCTATACTCTTCTTCAGACCGTGAAAATATTAGAATGTCATCAAAGAAGACACCTTGAACTTTGAGTGAGGTGTGAAAATTCTCTCCATCATTCGATTGAATGTGGCAGGTGCATTAGTCAAACCAAATGGCATGACTAAAAACTCGTATAGTCCAAACGTTGTACGAAAAGCTGTCTTATGAACATCTTCAGGTGCTATCCATATTTGGTGATAGCAATTCTTGAGATCAATGCAACTAAATATACTAGCACCTTGCAACTTATCCAAGATATCATCTATCCTTGGGATAGGAAAACGATTCTTGATTGTGATCTTGTTCAAAGATCTGTAGTCTATGCCCATATGGAAAGAACCATCTTTCTTTTGAACAAGTAAGACTAGAGAGTAGTATGGAGAAGAGCTAGGTAGAATTAACCCTTTTTCCAACAGTTCATTTACTTGTTTTAGGATCTCCTCTTGTTGACTTGCACTTACTCGGTAATGTGGTTGGTTAGCTTCCTGGGATAAGATCAAATGTGTGATCTTCTAGGATCTTAGGAGGTAACTCTCTTGGGAGTGAATCACTAAAACAATCTTCATATTGTTTAACAAAATCATGTCTAGCTTGATCAATTAAAGAGAGGGGTTCTTTTAAAGTCTGAGAATTAGAAGTTGGTATTGTGTGTTCATTAGAGGAATCAAGTGCCCTTGAATCATTAGCTTCTTTTGACTCTCTCACAAAAATCATGTACACAGAAATAGCTTTCTTCATTTCTTTAGAAATGCTAACATGACTAACCATTGGCACATGCCAATCTCCAACATTAGCAATGCATACTATGTTCCAATCCTTGAATTGAAATGCAAGGGTCCTCTTAACAAAATCGAGAAGAGGTCTAATCTTTTAATGCCAAGGCATACCTAAGATAACATCACAGTTACCAATGGGTGCAAGTAGAAAAGATTCTTGGTCATGGCAATCCCCAATTCTAAGATTCAACTTCCCTTGGATATGAGTAGAATTGGTTGTAAGTCCCTCAAATGCCAAACCTGATCCAATCGGTGTTCCCAATGGATCTGGTGGAATTTGTAGGCTTTCAATAGTCTGCTGGCACAAAATTATCTGTAGACCCTAGATCAAAGAATATCAAAACTCGTTGATTGTTGAGTGTCCCGCAACCCTTTAAGAGTTGTATTTTCTTCTCATTTGAATGAGTGTTAGCTTGCACATCCGGAATAGAATTAGAGGATGGCGGAGGAGGATCTTTAACCACATTTTGTTCCTTCCTTTTGTGAGGACAATGAGGCTTCATATGCCTGCCCTAACTCACCACAAAGAAAGCACTTTCCTTCCTCTTTGTACTTTGATATCTCAGAGGGTGAGAGATACTTGTACTTCTTCTTGTTACCCTTTGGCTTTTAATATTGGTCATGGGTAAAGGTAGGTCTTTTTCAATTAGTCATGTCTCTTGGTTGATGATAGAGCTGCTCTTGTCTAGCTCTATAAGAACTCATCTCCAACTTTCAAGATGTACCAGGCGTATGTAAACTTTCAGCTATGATGACAAGCTCCATCATGCAAGATAAGGTTTCATGTGGATACACCTTCATGGTTCTGTGTAAATGAGGGAGTAGGCCAGCTTCAAATTTCCTTTTTTTTCTCTTCATCATTGATCTCCATGAAAGGAGTAACCTTGAGAAGAGTAGACCAAAAATTGTCCACATAACTAGTGACCTTCTCATGCTCTTTCTGGCCTAGCTAATCCCACTCCTTCTTGACATCATTCTCAAAATCAGGAGGCAAGAACTGAGTATAAAAATTCTTCTTGAACTTTTCCCAAGTCGTAGGTTTGCTTCCCTCCAAAATGAGAGTCAACCACCAATTGCTAGCAGTGTCTTTCAAGTGCATGCCTACATGCTTGAGCTTGGAATTTTATGAGAAATTACCATAAGAAAAAGCAACTTCAAGTTGCTTGACAAAGGCTAACACCTTATCAAGATCTCTCTTATCGGAGTAAGAGTCAAACTTTATGTCCTTATCCCCAGACTTGAAAGTCTTAGTCTTCTTAAGCTTGCTCCTCTTATGGTCCCTCTTTGTCCATTTGCGGATTGCACGAGACTTAGAACCAAGAGAGTAGGAACTAGAAGTTGATGAGGAGGAGGAACTTGAGTAATTAGGGGAGTAGTTGGTTGCTGAGGGAGATGAATCCCTCCTTATCCGCCTCACTCGAGGTGAGGTTTTTTTACGCTTCTTGACCTAAGAGTACTTGTTCCTTCTAGGAAGCTTCTGAGCAATTGGATGCTTTGCACCTTCACCGTGAATTGGTGCAATGGTGTTTCCTCCAATATCAACATCTTTTGGAGGATTCAGTAGTTCATAAGTAGCTTCTTCCCTTGCCCTTAAGTTATCAATCAATCAACCTACTTTGGGAATCTCCAACAAGCTACGATACTCTGTCAATTGAGTTTATAATTGCTCACTTTTAGGTGCTTCATTAGTTTCCATCTTTACCTTCTTCTTGCAAGGATCGCCTTTACTTTGAGAAAAGCAAAGAAACCTACTCTGATACCACTGTTATAGGATCTAAGATACACGCTCAAATTTCTTATATACTTAAAAGATATATGTTGTATCTTATCTATACTTTGTGTATATTGTATAGTGTGCGGAAGAAGAAGAAAAAATCAGTAAGAAAACGTTTTGGCCTCCATCTCTCTTCTTGTGTTCTTGAGTGAGCTTCCTCTTGTGTATACAATGTGTGTTTGGCGTAGCAGTTCAAGCAAATTCCCCCCATCACACGATTCTTGACATGGTATCATAGTCGCGCCACTAAGAGAGGCTGATTTTGAAGGCTGAAGTGAAGGAGAAGAGGCAAGGTTCGAGTAAGCAGGTAACGGGTAAGAAGCTCTCCCATTCTTCTACTCTCTCTCTTAGATAGTGCCAGTGGAGGCATCGGAAGCAGGGTAGAGTGAAAATATCAGATTGCTGTGAGATTTGGTGTGCAAGCAGAGCACTATACATTTTGCAAAAAAGCATTTTAGGGAAATCTTACAAATTTTTTGGGTATTTGAGGCCGTTTTAGGCCCCGTTTTGGGGCCGCAAGGTTGCGGACAATAGTTTCAAGGTACACTGTGATTTCGACAGTATTGACCACAAGTGGGTGCACATGTTGCAGATTTCGAATTTGTAATTTCTGAGGTATTTGTAGGAAGCAAACATAAGGTTTATTTGCAAATAGGTTGCAGATTACATGTACTATTGAGCAATCAGTGAAAAAGGTTACTTGGTGTATTGCTGTGCACTAGTTGTGAAAGGCTACATAAGACTAGCTTGCTGTGTTGTATCCTTGTTTGTGATAATGGTAGAGAACAATGGAAATCCCATTATTGAGAAGCTTGACAAGAACAACTACCCTTCATGGAAGTTGAAGGGGAGCTACGGAACTCTATCCTGAGACCTACGGACCGCTTATTGATCAAGCATTTCAAGCCGAGCGGCCATGGCTACCTCTCACATAGCCGATGCGCAATGCCTACCTTATAGGTGTAGTGAGCTCACCTTGATGCTCCATTGAGTTCCCTCCTCTCTCTTGCACTCCAGTAGCTCCACAATCCTTGCGACAAGCTCAAGCAACCTCAAGCCCTCTCTATTAAGCTCCATCCTCCATAGCCGCGCGAGAAAAGAGAAGAAGAGAAGATGAAGAGAGAAGATGGGGAGCTTCTTCTCTACGATCTCTCACTCTCACACACTCACTCCCTCATTCCCTCACACTCCCTCAATCCCTCACTCAAGCACAAGCAAGAAGGCAAGAAACAAGAGAAGAAGAAGAAGAAGCTTTGGCTACACACAAGAATGAGCTTCTCATTCACTTTTGAACTTTATATACATGCCCTACTTTTTGGGCGGTCATCCCCACTTTTTACATGGCCGCCTAGGCCCTCTTTTCCTATTTTCCACTATTCTAACTTATCCCATTCCCACTAATGCATACAGTTTGCACAGGAGTGAGCCCGACACTCTTTTTACATGGATTCTGGAGCAGCTTCATATTTAATGATGCGCTTTTACTCTTTTCTTTTCTCGAGGTGAAGCCTTTTGGAGAGGTTGTCATTCAAATTTTCAGGGTCTGACCTCCATCCGGGGCGCCTTTTCCTTCCTTTGTCCTGTGCCTTTTTGGTTATCTCATTCTTCCATTTTTCCCGTACTTCTACTCCATTTTCCGATCCTCTGTGCTACAGTAAACATTACCTCCCTCCAAGCTGAGTGCCAGTCCCATGGCACTGGGGTGGGGAGTAGTCGGGTAGTTGGGGTTGCTGCTAAGTGCAATTGGTGGGTAGATGACCACAATCAAAAGGGTGTTGTTGTGAATGAGAGATGATGGAGTTTGGATCCCTGACGATTGGGAGAGATTCCGGCATGCTTTGATCTTCATGAAGATGCTCGGCATTTGTCACACAGTTGTAACTTCCGTTCTGCGACAACTGTCAAAACCGGGTTTCCGTAATCATTTGGAGAATATGTGGTTCCAAGATCTATGCCAATGGTGGGTCCATCACTGAGTTACGATCATAACCTGCAAGAGAAAGTTGTGCACTCCCTAAGAGATGTGTTTGTCTCACGGTGTGGTGTAAGTGCATGTGCAGTGGAACTGGGAGATGGGTCTAACCTTGGGTAGGCCCTTGGTAATGTCCCACACTTAATGACCCAGTTCGTGTGTTGTTGGAGGTGTAGTGCAAAAATTAGGGTGATAGGTCTTGAAGTCCTGCCCTTGATGCGCCCTAAGCGTGAAGTGTGGGGGAGGGGCAAGGGGTGAATTCTAGGTGTAGTGAGCTGCTTTTTCCTTTTTTTTTTTTGCTTTTTGTTTTTTTTTTTTGGAGAATTGCATACAAAGAAGGCGTTCTGGCTAATGCCTATCACCTTCAGCCGAAGCACGGGGTGGTCGCAAGCATTGGGATAGAAAAGCGCAGCTCTGTAGGTATTCTTTAATAGTGGCCCGGGCCTTCAAAGGTGTGGATGACAAGAAGAGATGATTACACCTCGTGAAGTGGGTATCATTCATATTCTCTAAGATTTTTAGGAAAAATGAGGGAAGCAGGGTTACCCTCATCATTAATCTGGTCATAGCCCTACTATCTATCCCTAGGTTGATGTCAAAAAAGAGGGAGGGAAGGTGGGCTTCCTCGGCTGTAGGCCTTTGCATTAATAGGAATTTGATAAGCCTAAGATAATTGCAGGTGGTTAGGAAGGCTGGATCCGGGCAATAAGAAAAATCCACGAGGAAGCGGTTAATGGATGGGAGGAGATCCTCTACTCTAAAAACTAGGCATTCCTCCGGACTCCGCGCATTTACGTTATATATATTCTAGGGAAGTCAAAATCCCCATGAATAGTGCAGTCATAATCAACTCCATGCCTATGGGGGTAGGGCATGTACATGGGGTCATTGCGTTTTTCAGGAAGTGAGTTGCAGGAGGCGGGCCAGGCGTCAAAATTGGCATCCCAAATCCTCCTCCGCCACTTCAGTTGTGCCTCTACCCTTGGACGATTTTGGGAACCCTGTTCACCTTGTCTTGCCAGTAATCTGTAGGCTCTTGCCTCCACCTAGTTATTATAAGACTCCTCTCTTCTATCCATATATTCGCCAGATCATTGGCCAGGTCCTTGATCTTGGATAGAATGCCTAGAGGCAACGCACGGTCCAACGAGCGTGTATAGGAAAATGAGAGCTTAAATGGTCTCGTCCGGAACTCCCGATCATGCCATATGATCAATTACTAAGGCCAATCGATAGGGTTGGGATCCCCTCGTAGTGGCACCAACTCTTTAGGGAATTGTCAGGGCAGTGACCATGCTTTGCGTTGTGCTTCCTCTGTTAGTTCCTACCTTCTTCTTCTGGTTGCCACAATGCGCTCAGGCATGTGGGCATCTTTGGGCTCTTCAGGGGGGAGGTCTGGTAGAGGCGTACTGGGCGTTCTCCGTTGTTTTTCTTCAGCATCTTGCTCCAAGTCCAGACCCTCTTCGGCATTCTGCTCGATCGACTGCTAGGACTACTTGTGGTGGTGGTGTTGGCTGCTCTTGTTCTTTGAACCCTAGTTCCTTGAGCTCAACGGTGGAGAGGCTGGCATGGCACATGTAGTGGAATTGCTGCTCCTTCATGATTCTTGTGCATGTGGGAAGCTCCAGTTCTTAAAGGCCATATCTTAGCGCTTGAGTAGTCAGCTCTAGCTTCCTTCTTACCTTCTCCACTGAATCATTGCCCTTTGCTTGAGTGACATGTAGTACTGTGCTAAGAAAGGCTTGCCTTTGTGCATTGGCGCATACATCAGCTACTTCTGCCCTGGATTTGGCAAGCACTCTCTCGCACTCAGCCACCGCCAAGTGTTCTGTTAATTGCCTAACCCTTTCAAAGTTATTCTTTTCCCACTCGTTGGCTCTCTCATCCATCTTCCTCCTTCCCTCTTCCAGCTCACTTGCCAATGTGGTTACCACCTGCTGCTATTCATTTGTTAAGACCCAGAGTTGGTGCCACTCCCTGGATTTTTGAGCCAGTTGTTCTTCAACGATTTCTTTCACTTGATTTGCAATGCTGAACCTTTGTTCTGCCTCGATGATTAGTTCTGACTTTTCTTGCGCTAGCTGCTCATGGCTTTGGATCTCTGCCAGGTGCAATCTTCATTGCGTGAAGGCCATGGCCATGAGGGCCTCTGTGTCTTCCTTGGCAACCTCCAACACACCTTGCAGTCATTATGCCTCCTGTTGCCGCCCTTGTGCTTCTGTTGCGAGGGTTGCCGGCCTTTCTCATGCTAGGAACTCTATCTCTCTCTCCAGCCTGTCTTGTTCCTCGAGTTCATACCATAGCTTTGCTATGGTATCCTCTTGCCGCTCGCTCAGCTCACCTTCTTGAGCTGCTAACTGTCCATACCCTTCTAATCTAGCTGTTCTATGTTCCAGGTCAGCATATTGCTGCACTAGCAACTTTAAGCTCCACTACTTTGCTACCAGGTTTTACTCTTCATCCTCCAGCCTTTGTCTCAGGTGGCTCTCGTTGTCCTGGGCTTCTTTCATTTTTGCCTCCAGTTGATCTTGCAGCACTTTCACCTCCCTTTTTTCGATTGGCTCCTTGCCTTGAAACTTCGAGCCTCAAGGCTGTCGAAGTTTCCCTTTTCTTTTCCAGCTCCACAGGGTCACCTTCTTTTCTTCCTTTTCTTTATCCAACCATGCCAGGAGCTCAGCCACATATGTGTCGTAGTCCGTACTAGGTGGCATGGGAGTAGGGGCTATGGTGGTTGACGCCTCTAGCTTTTACCGTTTCAGATCTTTCCTAGACTCAGCATTTGTAGTGGCGGGTCTTTTCTCTTCGGTCTCCGGTACAATCTCAGCCACTTTACCGACAAGCATCTGCATCATGCTCATCAACTGGGCCGTGTCCAGAGAGGGCGTGGGTTGCGGGGCGGTTGTGGTGTCGGTTGGCACTGGCATGAAGGAGGAAGGTAGGGGGTGCAACAGTGACTTGCCCTTGCCTTCAATCACTGGGGTTGCTTCTGCGCTGCCACCTACTTCGGCCTCATGGTGGGGGCTCAAGGGGTTGATCTCTCCTCTTCCATGGGTTTCCTCAATAGATTTGCGAGTGGCCTCTGCTAACTCAGCCAGTTCTTTCATCCTTAGCTCGCTGGCTTCCTCCTCCGCCCTTCTTTGCCTCTCCTCTTCTGCCCTTTTTGACTCTTCTCTAACTCTTTTGAGTTCTTCCTCTTTCTTCTTCCTTCGCTGCTCCTCCACCCTCCTTGACTCTCTTTGAGCCCTCTTCACCTCGGCCCGCTCCTCTTTGCTTAGTCTCTCCTCCTTTTTCTGGATCTTGTTGGTCTTCATTTGCTTCTGTGGCTTGGCCATTTGAGTGGGTGGTACTTCTGGCTCTCCTTCGTCGCTTGCTGTCTTTTCGATCGAGCCTTTTGCCTCGTGGTGAGGTGAACTTTGGTGCCTCGCTTGCTCTTCCTCCACACTGGCATCCTTGATAGCCTTGTCAATGATTGCCATGAGGACACCTCCGTATATGATTGTAGAGGCTTTTGTGGCAGGTTTTTTTCTTGTGGATCATGTGGTAGAGGCCGGAGATTCCCCACCAATTGGTATGCGGCTAGAGCCAGAAGGGCGGTTGAACTCCTGATAGTTTTCTGAACAAAGCCATTCCAATCCACCTCCTCTGGAACTCCTATCGCAATGCTTTCCAACAGTGGCACACCGATTCTATTCATTAGTGCATTGTATCTATGGCCCAAGAAAAGAGCATGGATCATCTTAGCTTGCATCCTCATCGCAGGGTCTGGAATGTCAGCCAGACTAATTCCATCGACCGTGTGCACGTCCTCTTTTCTGACTCCCATCATGGCATACATATCTCTTTTTGGGCTCCTCTCTTTCTTGGGGCACAAGCCCTAGGGATCTCTCGACAATGTCTACATTAAGGGGCACTTGCACCCTTCTTTCTTGGTCACCCGCCCTTATTGTGACCGTGCCACAGCTCCTTCCTTCATCGAAGCTCCTTAAGAAATCCTTGCACATGCTGTAGTCTACAGCCTGTCCGACCTTCTCCATGTACTTTTGGAGGTTACATTTGTCCACCATCTCCCTCACGGCTGGTTCTTTCAGGATGGCTTCATCTAGATTCATGGTATGCTTGAACGTGAATTGGCTAAATCCACGCATCTCGATGCTGATTCCATACTTGGTCAGCTGCGCTTTTGTGAATGGGAGTTTACCCTATCCTGCCATGGTAGGTTCCTGTCATCACACCAAGTCAACATTAGCATTATAACTTGATTCATTACTAGCAAAACCCAAGAAAGAATGCGTGTGACCGTTTGCCATGCTGATTCAGAGGAATGAAATTTAGAAATAATTCACAACCAACATCTATTTCCTCTTTGCAATCTTTCCTATTTGAATTCAGTTGATCATTTTCATCCTTTATACCTCTTGCTACATCACTTGGTTCATCACTTGGCTCTCATCACTTGCTCCCCCCCCTTTCCTCAAGTGTTAAGGGAATCCTTCCTAGGATTAGCAAGGGGAGGAGGAAGGCTTGCATGGGCTGTGTGGGGTGAGTTACTTGGCCAACAACCAAGTATAAAGGTTAGGGTTATATTCAAGCTGGGCATGATGATCAAGTTCGCATGGTCATATGGAAGCTTGAGTGATGTAGGTCAATACATCATGAAATATGTCCCCAGAGTTGAGGTGACTAGCAACGTGCAACTCCTCTTCCGTGAGGAACTGGTCAATGTAAGGGTGGGTTAATACCTAATCATCTAAGTGTATATTGCATGTAATGGCCAAAACTTTGAATGAAAGAGGTGCCACATAAGTAGGGTCGTGTTCACTTGTTTTGATTGCCCTCCTTTGCTCAGCATTGGTCATGATACGACAGCCTTTTTTCTCCCATTGGAGTCGTAAGGCATACCATAGTTGTAAGAACAAAGAAGTAGAGCTAGCAAGCTGCGTGAGCTCCTCCAGTTCTTGTTCAGGTGTAGAGCGAGCAGGCTTGCGGTAAGAGGTGATTAGTCTTCTAAGAATAGCTTGCTCCTTTGAGATTTCTCCATTAGCGATTAATTTGGTGGCAATTTTGGGGAATTTGATGGTCATAAACTCGTAGTCTTCCCAAGTGCATGGCAACACACGAACATCAAAAGCAAGGGGTTCGTCAAGAAGTCCTAGGTCAAGCCTCTCATACCTCCTAGCGAATGTGGTGAAGGTGTCATCCAACTCCTTGATGCATGTCACCACATCATTCCCCGAGGTCTCAGCAAGATCCTTGGCCACTGAAAGGAAAGATCATCTTTTGTACGAAGGCTTAAGACCTACTGGTGGTGATGGTGCAATTGGGCTGGACAGTGGTGACTCCATTGCTAGTGTCACAAATGGGACTTTGCACTCTGGAGCACTTCGAGATGCTGCAGTGGGCTTCAGTGGCATAGGAGGCATGTTGCATTCTATTCGAGCTAGCATGGGGGTGCGCAAATCCTCTAACCTGGATGATGTTGGGGCATCCAACTTGGGACAATGAATGTGTTGGGAGTCATTAATCATCACTGGTGCTGGTTCAACGTTCTTTGCGGTTTGTGCTTTGTATGTGCCAGCCTGTCTAGTTGGAGTGGGGTTGCTCAGAGTTGAGCTTCTTGAATGTCCACACTTAGGCACCCATATCTAGGGGTTGCCCTCATAGTATCCTTGTGCTCACAATAGATCGTTGGAGATCCATCGTGGTATGGTAGTGTGCCTATGTCGATAGTATCTGAGCTGCCTCTTAGGCTGTGACTGATAGTTTTTGCGTTTAGAAGCATGTTTCTGCAGTTCACAAGGAGGTGGCCCTCACCGTTTTGGCACCCATATGAGCGTGGGCTCTTTGGCCATGTGAATGGCTTGTGTGGGTTTGATTCTAGCAGTTGGAGCATGGGGTGAGATACCCTTGCCCTTCTCCTTAGGCTTGGTCGTGGGGGTCTCTATCGGTGGTTCTGCAGTTGTAGGAGGCATAAGATGACCCTTGTTGAAAGTAGTTACTATGCGCACATTGCCTATAGTAAGATGGATGCGATCTAGGTTGTAGTCCACATTACAATTCGTCTACTTTTTGAAAGTGCGGCCTAGTAGTGATTTATCACTGGTCCCTTTAGTGTTCGGTAACACATAAAAGACGACTGGGATACTTTCAGACTCAATGGAGATAGCCACTTTGCATTTTCCCAAGAGGAAGTAAGTGTTGCCCCCAAATGGGCTGAGTTTAGCATTTGTGGGCTGTAATTTAGGCTGGCCGATGCAATGGTCATGCATCAAGATATTACAATCGACACCTTCATCGATTTGGGCATCAAAAGAATACGTCCGTTCTTCAATGACCGTGATTCGTAGGTAGGCAGGTGCTACTGCTTCTTCATCTTGATCTATTAGTTTGGTAATTGTGGCCATGCAGACGTTGATAGGGCTTCACGCATAGGTGGCTCGTGCAATGGATGGGAAGGAGGATAGTATTTTTTCATGTGACTTCCATTGAAGAAGCCTATTCCTTCCCCTTCTTCGATTGTCTCCAACTCGACATTGCCCGTTCTACTAATTGCACGCACCCGGAAAGGCCCCAGTCCTCAAAATTTCATTTTCTATTTGTGACCTTTCACCAAGTATAGTAGGACAAGGTCTCCTTGATCAAAGTTGCGCTGGTTGACATACTTGTCAAACCACATCTTTCGTCGTGCCTTCTGACAAATCAGAGCGTGGGTGGCTAAAAGTCGAGTCTTCGTGAGACACTCTAACTCAACTAAGCAGTCAGTCCAAGCTTCTCTTCCCTCCCAATGCTCCTGAGCTACTATCCTTAAGCTAGGGACAAAGAACTCTAAGGGTAGAATGGCTTCCATTCCATAAGTCATCTTAAAGGGCATCTGTCCGATAGCCATCTTATAAGCTGTACGATAGGCCCACAAAGCCGCCATCAATTTATTGTCTTAGTCTCTTCGTGATGTGGATACTATCTTAGTAAGCACGTTGACTAGGATTTTATTCATGAACTCTGCTTGGCCATTTGCTTGAGGATAGTAGGGCGAGGACCTTCTATGAATGATTAGGAAGGTTGAGAGCAGGTGGGATATCACTTTATTAATAAAGTGCATGCCCTGATCACTCACTAGCTCGATTGGGCAACCAAACCGACATCTCTCCAAACCATTCAACATAACTGGTCATATGATTAGATGCACCTAAATCGACATATCATACATCATCATGTGTCCCCTTTCCTGTAACTGCATTCATAATATATTGCAGAACAAACGGACACTCATTTTTGTCTTCATTATGTCATGAAGACGATGCATAGTTTTCTTGCTGTAATTTACCACTACGAATATCATCCTTCTAAGCATAGCAATGGGCTGCAATATGGCATGTTTTGCCACAATAATGGCAAACAATAGCAGAATTTCCAGAACCTCTATTCTGCCATCCACCTCTTCCTCTAGAGCTCCCCCTGCCTCTAAAGTTTCCTCAGCCTCTGAAAACCTGCATTTCACCAAATTGCTGATTGAACTTGTTTTGCTGGTTATTGCTAACACGTCCCATACCATGGCCTCTCGAAGAAGATCTACCACGTTCCCTTCCTGAACTTGAGTAAAATGCTTAAACATGTTCACCATTTTTTTTCAGATGAGTCACCATGCATATTGATCTTTTTGGTAATCATGAGAGAGATTAGCTCATCAAAATGTGGAAATGGCTTCCATACATATATTGAAGTAACAAATGATTTCCATGCCTTCTCATTGTTAAGGCCACTCAAAGTGGATGAAACCAAATTATCATCATCAGGCATTGCATCAATCGTTGCTAAAGCATCTGTAATGCTCCTCACCTTCAACACATACTCATTGGCAGACATTTTCCCTTTCTTCAAGGCATTCAACTCTTGCTTGAGTTGAATCTTTTGTGCCTTTGTATTTACTGAAAACATGTTCTCAAAAATTGTCCAAGCTGCATGTGAAGTTTTTGCATTCCTAATATGTCCCAACATCGTATTACAAACGACTGTAGATAACCAGTACATTACCTTTTTGTCTTTCGCATTCCATTCTTTCCATGCTTTTAATTCATCTGCAGTCGAAGGGATACCCAACTCTAGCTCCTTTTCTTCACCTGAAACAATCTCATGAAGGCCCTTTCCAATGAGGAAGTTCTTCACACAAAACTTCTGTTTACCGCAACACAGAGGATCGAAAAATTGAGCGGAAGTGCGAGAAAATGGAAGAAGGAGATAACCAAAAAGACATAGGACAAAGGAAGAAAAAGGCACCCTGGATGGAGGTCAGACCCTAAAAATTTGAATGACGACCTCTCCAAAAGGCTTCAGTGTCTCCTCGAGAAAAGAAAAGAGTAAAAGCGCGTCATTAAATATGAAAGCGCTCCCAAATCCTTGTAAAAAGAGTGTCGGGCTCACTCTTGTGCAAATTGTATGCATTAGTGGAAATGGGATAAGTTAGAATGGTGGGAAATAGGAAAAAAGAGCCTAGGCTAATGGCTAGGCTAATGGCTGGCCATGTAAAAAGTGGGGATGACCGCCCAAAAAGTAGGGCATGTATATAAAGTTCAAAAGTGAATGAGAAGCTCATGCTTGTGTGTGGCCAAAGCTTCTTCTTCTTCTTCTCTTGTTTCTTGCCTTCTTGCTTGTGCTTGAGTGAGAAATTGAGGGAGTGTGAGGGAGTGAGGGAGTGAGTGTGTGAGAGTGAGGGATCGTGGAGAAGAAGCTCCCCATCTTCTCTCTTCATCTTCGCTTCTTCTCTTCTCTTCTCTTTTCCCGTGCGGCTATGGAGGATGGAGCTTAACGGAGAGGGCTTGAGGTTGCTTGAGCTTGCCGCAAGGATCGTGGAGCTACCGAAGTGCAAGAGAGAGGAGGAAACTCTATCAAGCATCAAGGTAAGCTCACTATACCCATAAGGTAGGCATTGCGCATCGGCTTGAAACACTTGATCAATAAGCGGTCTGTAGGTCTCAGGGTAGAGCTCCATAGCTCCATAGAAGCGGTCTGTAGGTCTCTGGCTAGAAGGTAGGCCCAGGGAACCAGGAAACACCACATTTGACATTCTGCCTTCTGAGAAGAGAGTGAGCTTGAGAGCCAGGGAGAGAGCAAGAGAGAGAGAGCTGCGAGGAGATAGCGAAGTGCTGATTGATTTAAGCGCCACATCTCTTCAAGGTATGCTAGGCAGTTCCCTCTATTGCTTTGCACCTATTTGGAATGCACGGCACGATTCTGTGGAGTAGGCGTTGACCTTGAGGCATCGCGCGCAACCCGTGGGCTGTCGTCTGCGCCATCGGACCACGCCGTCCAAGCCCCAGAATAGGACTACTCGATTCCTGGAATCAGACCGTCTGACTCTGAAAATCGGACCACTTTTCCAATCCGACTCCCAGAATTGAACCACTCCGAAAACTGAATCACTTCATCCGACTGCTATAATCGGACCCAGTGTCAGAATCGGACCATGTGTCCTAGTCCTGGATTTGGACCACTTGACCCATTGCTGTAATCGGACCAAAGTAGAATTCGACCACCATTCCTAGTGTGAAACTCGGACCATCTCGTCCAATTCTCAGGATCGGACCAGCCCGTTTGATTCCCAGGATCGAACCAGTTCACCAGAACTCTAACTAGAAGGTTTTTAAGCCTGCCCCACAGTCATCGTCACTTTGGTCACATCCCTAATCCCCCAGGAAACCCAGTTTGGCCCTTGGAAGCCAGAGGCCAGGCAGGATGATCGAGGATTCACCCAGAACAGCTAGACACTGAGCAGACCAAATTTAGAAATTGACTTGACGTTCGGCGACCAACCAACCAACCAACCCTAAAGTAGAATAGAGAATGCAACAGGGACTTTCAGCAGAACTTTAGATTAGCTAGAACCTGTTCTTAGAGCCACATCGAGCTACGAACGTGAGGCGAAGAGTGGATTTTGCATTGAGCATTTCCTGCAACCGCACCTTACTTTTTTATTTCATCACCTAAGGTGCACTACAAGAAAAGGAAAAGCTTGTTTTTGCACTGAGCACTAGAAAGCATGAAGCATAATTGCTTCCAATAACAAGGAGCTCATCAGGAGACATAATAACATCAAGGAACCCACTACTAGGAGAAGATCCCAAAACATAGTTGGCTACCTGAGAGCCCCATTAGTAGGACCCTAAGAGGACACAAAAGGCGACAACATAGAGGATCAGACATTGTCAGAGCTACTCAAATTGATCGACGACCTTGTGGAGCCAGAAGTGGTAGCAATGTCAGGATTACGAGGCAGACGTTGTCAGAGCTACTCAAATTGATCGACGACCTTGTGGATCTGGAAGTGGGAGCAATGTCAGGATCAGGAGACAGACAAGGAGAGGACCGCCGACTAGACTTGGGAGAATTCCCAGTCATAGTGCAAGAGTTAGTCAATGAGTATAACTTGTTGACTAGGATGGTAGTTCAGGGCAGGCCAGTAGAGGAAGTGGTAGCAAACCTAGAAGAGGAAAGAAAAGCGATCAAAAAGGTTCTAGAGAGCATAATTGCCTATAACCACGAGCAAAAGGCTAGGAAAATCCAACAAGATGTAGACATGTACGAGGCCCGGGCTGGTGCAGCTAAAGCAGGACCAAATGCAGAGAGAGAGCAAGTAGTAGAGGCTAACTCATCATCGAGTGAACTTGTAGCCAGGAAACTCCAACAAGATGTAGGCATGTACGAGGCCTGCTAGCCGTGGCTAGTGCAGCTAAAGTAGGACCAAATGCAGAGAGAGAGCAAGCAGTAAAGTCTAACTCATCATTGAGTGAACTTGTAGCCAGGCGGCTCATGGACAACATGTCCGCTAAGTAGAGCGCAACAGCCTTAGCCATAGCATTACTCTCAAGATTAGAGGTCACGCAAGGGGCAAAGGGGCAATCTAGGATCCCTATTGTAGCAAAGAAACTAGACAAGTATGAACCTATCAATGACCCATACAGCTTTGTGGAGCATTTCAAACAAGTTTGCAAAGCAAACGGTCTCACGGACCTTGCACAACACTCTCAAGCTTTCGGGCTATGTTTAGGTGATAAGGGGAGAATTTGGTACACTAGTCTAGATGCAGTCAAGAGCATGAACTTTGCCCAAATTAAAGACCATTTTATCAAGAGATTCTCTAAGGCAAGGTACTCTCTAACAATCTCATCATCCAATTGATGAATGTCAGTCAGAGGGAAAATGAAGACGTAAGAGACTACGTCACTCACTACTGTGTTTATAAATGGAATTCGAAGCGAGAAGCTCTACAAGGCCTTGGCTAGTAACTCCACCCTACACAAAGACGTGTTAGCTAGAGTTTTTGAAGAGGCAATAAGGGTGGACAATTAGCTTAGGGAGCGAAGCATGAGGAACTCCAGTCTGGACAGTACAAGCCAGAGAAAGCTCCAGAGCGGACAACAGGTTTGGGAGAGAGAGAGAGAACTCTAGCATATGGGATAAGGGAAAAGGTGTTGACCAAGGCCAGGTTGAGGTAAGAGTGGAGCTTGCACAATTGCAAGAACAGATAAGGAAGCCTGTGCGGTCTCATGTGCATTGTATACATTGTGGTGGAAACCACCTCCCAGCCGAGTGTCAAGATCCTAGATCTAGGTCGTGCTCAAAGTGTGGTAGGTTCGGTCATGATGCATTGCATTGGAGATTGGCAAGGAGATTCCCATATGCGTAGCAATACAACCCTCCATACTTAGGCAACAGGCCACCTAACCTCTTTGGCAGTGGAGCCCAGCTGGCGCTTCCAGCACCAAATGATGCAAGATCGGCCATTCCTAAGCTTGAGATGAACCCAACAGGCATACCCATACCACTAGGGCCCTATGTAACCCAACCACCGAGTGACGCTCTTGTTTACTACGTGGAAGAACCTAGTGAAGAGGAAACCTATGTGAACCACATCACCTATACATCTCCTATGATGAGGAAGGTAATCCAATTCTAATGGACTATCGACCAGTGCCGATAATGCCACTAGGTAGAGGAAGGGGCAGAGGCATTAGAGGACCGAGCTAGGATCCAATCTCATGTTGGATTTGTTGTCATCCAGGCCATATTTCATCACGCTGCCTGGAAAGGGAACATGCAAACAAGGACAAAGCTGACCTTCGATGCATCGAGTGTGGAGTCACACACATATTTTTTCCTGACTGTCCTAGATAGAAGCCATCAGCTAGTTCTGCCAACGTGCCCTCCGTACCCTTGGGGCTATTCGGTGTGGAGACCTTTGGTAGTGAGGATATGCCCATCCCACTGCATGTCATGATGCGAGCACAAACAAAACAAACAGGCATCTCATTGCTTGGGCCAAGTAACCTAGATGCAGCCTCATTGGGAAAGAAAAGCCAAAGGAGAAGGAGAAAGAGAACAGATGCAAAGATTACCCTCAAGACTGAGGAAGCTACAACTTTAGTGGCGGGAAAGGGAGTCACTGATGCAGAGGCAGAGATCTCAGCTCCTAAGATAGCAGAACTAGGGAGTGCCAAGGTAGGGGAGTACCCCCACCCCAGTCGGCAACTCAAGGATATAGCCAAAGTTAAGGAGTGGATCAAGGATGCCCATGAACACCTTAAAGATGTAGAACCCATATTGGAAGACCGAATGGAAGACCTCTCTAGTGTGAGTACACCCGTTTCACCATCACGACCTCAATCGAGGAATGCACCCACACCACGAGAGATGCCACAGAGGCAAGACCAAGAAGAAGCTTGTCAACAAGCTAACCAAGACATATGGCCAAAGAATGCTGACCAAGGAGGAAGTCAACCACCTAGCAACCTCCTCACTACTTTAGTAACCACCCCAATAACCGTGAGCCTAGGAGATTTGCTTCGGCAACACCCTCCCTTATGGCAAGAATTAAAGCACTGGGTGGAGGGAAAAGGGGAGCATACTGCCACTGACTTGCAAGAGTAGGACGCAGTCATGTAGATTCCAAGCCTAACGCTAGACTCAGCTCCAAGGTCACTGCACATCAACTCTTTTTGGGAAGGCATGGAGATGCATGCATTCTTACCTATCTTAGCCTTGGAGGATGCAACATGAAAAGGAATCGTAGCCACAGGCGCTAGGGTCAGTGTCTTGAGCCACAGGCGCTGGGGTCAGTGTCTTGAGCCATGCAGTTCTACAGGCTTGGGGAAACCCACATGTGGAAGCGGCTAAGTTCAATGCTACATTGGCCAATGGAATGAAGGTCAGACCATTCGGGATCCTAAAGAACTGGCCAACGAAGGTCACAGGAGTGCAGTTTTCCATGAACTTCATTGTCATGAAGGGAGTGGACTACGACATAGTGCTAGGCTGACCCTGGATGAGAAACACGCAAGTTATTGAAGATTGGGGGAACAATCTCATCTTCTTGGGGAATAGGACAGAAGCGGTAAGGGTTGAGATGGACACTTGGAAGACTACCCTAGCCGACCTCGATGCTATCTCAAACATGCTAAAAGGTGATGCCCACGCAAGAAAACCCTATGGGTAATTGACCAAGTACATCCCTTGCCCTGAGGACGAGCGGGATTGGATGCATGTCTTGGCAACGTTGACCTACCGTTCTCAGATGAAGAAGAGCTGTATAGGCAAGCTGCGAAATCACCAAGCATGCCAGCAAAGGAGCCCATCGTGCCACTATGCATGATGGCAAGAAGCTCATGTGACCTAGAGAAACCAGTCTCGCTCCATATCCCCACCAACAAGAACGAGTTTCAAGAAATCATGGAGTGCCTAACCGATAAACTGAAGGGCAACATGCCTGCTAATCTAAAACCCCTAAGTGATCTCTTGGCTCGGCCTGAGTGGAAATGGACCAAAATTCATGATCTCAACCTATTATACAATTGGGCTTTAGTCACTGATGAAGAGAAGATTAGAGAGGAAAACCTGGGGGATGACGAGCAGTCAGAGGGAAAAAATTTCGATGATGAGGGGTACGAGCACTATCGCTCTGTGGGGGGCGAGAGTGAAGAAGAGTTAGACATGATAGAATATGACACTGAAGGGAGAGCAATCAAATAGATCAAGGCAGACTCTAGGCCTAGAAGGGAAAGGGCAGGTTGGAATGAAAAAGGAGTCATGCTGATGGAGTGCAATAGGTCCTGGTTGGAGCACATGGGAGCCATGGATTACGAGCAGGCAGGGGTGGTGTAGCCACCACTGGTAGCTCTAGTACTGAAGACGGATTCACCTACTGAATTATGACCCCCTGGCAAAATTCCTTCCTCAAGCGAGGGATGTGAGTTTAACTCGAAGTCTGAATTCAGTACAAAGAGTGATCCCAAAATACCCCAACCCTCTAAGGTCAGACGCACCAAAGGGGACTTGCCAGTCCACCTAAGGCGCAGACGGCTAAGGGAGGAGGCCATGAAGCAAACTAAAGACTCAGAAGGAGAGAGGCAAAAGAAGCTGCAGGATCTCCCCAAATGCTTCACAAGTTTAAGAAGGGTGATAGAGTGGTGATTTTGCTAGGAGCAAAGAGACAAGGGCAAGCCAGTGGACCAATTGAGGGACCTGTCAGGGTCAAGGAAGTCGACCTAGCAAGGGAAGGCGAGAAGCCTCGACCTACGTTCATCACTGGCTTGACCAAGGATGAGGAGGCTAGACTTGTTGCTCTCCTACGAGAGTATGTCGATGTGTTTGCTTGGTCCTTGGAGGAACTTAGAGGATTTGATCCTAGGGTTGTGACCCATAATATTCCAATGGTTCTAGATGCGATGCCAACAAAGTAGCGACCTTACCCTATGAATCCCAAACAGGTCCATGCAGTGAAGGAAGAAATCAATAAGCTCATGAAGGTGGGATTCATATATGAGATTGAGCACATGGATTGGGTATCGTCCATAGTGATCATTATGAAAAAGAATGGTAAAATTCAAGTGTGCATGAATTACAAGAAAATTATGCCGCTACGAAGAGGGATAACTACCCCTTACTGTATACCAAGCACATGCTAGAGAGGGTGGCAGGAAAAGAAGCCTACAACTTCTTGGATGGCTTCTCTAGCTATAATCAAGTGCAAGTGCACCCTGATGGGGACAGGAACAAGACTACCTTTGCCACAGAGTGGGGTGTATTCGCCTACATCGTTATTCCCTTGGGGCTAATGAATGCACCTGCAACCTTCCAACAATTAATGTGCACCATCTTCAAGGATATGCTGAGACGCGAGTTAGAGGTGTTCATAGACGACTTATGCATACACTCTAGTTGGGCCGAGAACACTTAGAAAGATTGAGGGCTGTCTTTGAACGGTGTCGGTTATACAACCTCTCATTGAAACCCTTGAAGTTCCAATTCTGGGTGAAGCACGGATGTATCCTAGGGCACGTAGTGTCAAGGAATGGCATTGCCACCAACTTTTCAAAAGTCAGGGTCATTGTCGACCTACCACCACCCATTAACTACAAGGGCGTTCAGTGTTTCTTAGGCCATACGGGATACTACCGACGCTTTGTACTGAACTACACGCTAATTGCTAGACCATTGTACAAGCTGCTGATCATATTTGAGTGGACTCGGGAATTCCAGCATGTGTATGAATGGTTGAAGAAGGCTCTCACCACTGCACCAATCTTACGAGCCCCAGACTGGAGTATAACATTCCATGTACACATAGATGCCTCTAAGTTTGCCATTGGAGCTGTTCTATGCCAGCCTGGTGAACATAACCTTGATTACCCCATGAGCTTTGCCAGCAGGTAGCTCACCAAAATGGAGATGAACTATTCCACTACAGAAAGGGAAGGGTTAGCCATGGTGTTTGCTGTAAAGAAATTTAGGCATTATCTGTTAGCCACACCCTTCTTCTTTTTCGTTGACCATCCAGCCTTGTTGTATCTTGTGAACAAGCCGTGCAGTACAAGTCGCATAGCGAGATGGTTACTTCTCTTGTTGGAGTTTGATTTCTCTATGTGGTTGTACATAAGGGAAAGCAGCACTACATGGCGGATCACATGTCCTGCACACCCACAGGAGAAGCTGTTGGACAAGGCATACCTGACGACTTACCGGACGCTCATCTCTTTGGCCTGTCTAATGAAGGAGACTTGTTTAGGGCTGATTTGATGCCATATTGGGCCAATGATGTAGTTCAAGTGCTAGAGGACAGTCTGCTTGAGAGACCTATTGAGAAAGCCAGGCTAAGGAGACTTATCTTAAAAATCCAGCCATACCAACTGATCGCTGGCCAACTCTATAGGTTGGTACAAGACGATTTGTTGCATAAATGTGTGTGCGAGCATGAGATGCACGATGTATTGAGAGAAGTGCATGGCGGGATAGCTGGTGGACACTTTAGTGGGGATACGACCGCCCAAAAGGTGTTACAATCCCAACTATGGTGACCCACCCGATTCCGTGATGCTACTAAGTTTGTCAAACACTACGATGAGTGCCAGAGGACTAAGGTGCCCATGCGCAAGGATAAGATGGAGTTGACCCCCGTAATAGCTCGACAGCCCTTCGAAAAATGGGGCATTGACTTCATTGGACCTATCAATCCTGCTGCACAATACTCCCAGGCACGCTACATCACTGTGGCAACTGATTACCTGACGAAGTGGGTGGAGGCAAGAGCCACTAGAAAGAACAATGCTAGAACCACTGCGAAGTTCCTGTGGGAGCAGGTCTTTTCCCTTGTCCTTGTATGATGGCCAAACAAAGAGTCTGACAGATGTATTACATGTGCCATCAATCACAAAGAATCTAGTGTCTGTTTGGCCAAATGGTAGAGCAGGGGTTGCAAGTCCGATTCAATACAAAAGGTTGTTTTGTAGAAGACTTTAATGATAAGTGCAAGTTGGTCGCAAAAGAAAGTAGAGTTGGCCGAATGTTCACTTTAGATGATGGAATTCCTACAATGGATACTGCTATGTATGCTAAAGGAAAAGGAGTAGTTGCAGATATTGAAATATGGCATAAATGTATTGGATATGCAAATGTGCAAAGATTGAAATTAATGGAGTCTAGATGATTGGTTACAAGGTTGCCTTCTTTTAGAGTGCCAGCTTGGTAAGCATGCAAGACAACCCTTCTCGCATGACAGAGAAGTGAGTAGAAAAATACTTGATGTAGTGCATACAAATGTTTGGGGGCCTACATAGAATGTATCTCTTGGTGGCAGCAAATACTTTGTCACATTGCCCAAACATTTTTGGTTTGAGACTCTCCATACTGCTATCTACATTATGAACAGAACTCCCACAGCTGCAAATCATGGGATGACTCGTGAAGAATGCTTTACTGGCAAGAAGCTCAATGTATCGCACTTGAAGGTATTTGGATGTGTTGCATATGTTCATGTGCCAGATGAGCTACGAAAGAAGCTTGATCCAAAGACTGAAAAATGTATTTTTATTGAGTACTCTTTAGAGCACAAAGGGTACCGCTGTCTCAGGTGAATTCAGAGTGAGCAGGGATGTTATCTTTGATGAGATGGGCAACTGGTATGCACCTGTTGGTGATATATTAGATGATGATAATGATTAGGACAGCTATGTGTAGAAAGAAAAACAAGAATCATGGAGTCTTAGTAGACCAAAAACATCATCTGGTACTACACCTACAATGAGCCCTTGGTCTGGGAGACTAAGGAGTAGCCCCACATCTTTAGGTGGATCTATAAGTGTTGCAGGGAAGGACAAAGGAAAGAAGAAAGTGTTGGATGGTAATGATGCATCTACCAATCATTTGGGTTTTGATGGAGATTCTAGTGGTTTGGAGAGTTTGGATGATGAGCTTGGTATTCCTTCAGTCAAGACACTAGGTGTACAAAGAGCTCATAGTAATGTAAAGGCTCCATTGAGTGATCTGGTGGTACACAGATCTAGTACGATCATATACCCTATTAAAAGATTTGATTTTGAAGGTTATGCAACTCACCATTATGCTCATATGGTGAAACTAGTTGAGGATGTTGAGCCCACTTGTTTTGAGGATGCTGTTGGTCATGCTCATTGGGATGCAACAATAGATGAGGAGATGGCTACATTAGAAGCCAATAAGACTTGTGATTTGGTATCCTTACCTAAGGGTAAGAAAGCTATTGGCTGTATAAGTTGGTTTACAAAGTCAAGCATAATGCAGATGGTTCAGTTAGCAGGTATAAGGCTAGGCTGGTTGCAAAAGGCTATGCTCAAATATATGGCATAGATTATGAAGAGACATTCAGTCCAGTTGCTAGGATGGCAATTGTTAGATTTGAGATTTCTTTGGCAGTAGCCAAAGGTTGGAGTTTGCAACAAATGGATGCTAAGAATTCCTTCTTGCATGGTGAATTGCAAGAAGAAGTGTATATGGAGTAGCCAGTAGGTTATGAGGATTTAGAGCATCTCACATATGTGTACAGGTTAAAGAAGGCACTCTATGGACTGAAGCAAGAACCTAGAGCATGGTCTGACAAGATTGGAGAGTATCTTGTCAATATTGGATTTTGTATTTTTGATGCTGATCACTCACTTTATGTGAGAAAGGGAGATGCAGGTTTGGTCCGCATAGTCATCTATGTGGATGACTTGATTATTACAAGTAACAGTGACGATAAGATTGCTGAAGTTAAGGACTTCTTGAAGAAGAAGTTTGAGATGAAAGATTTGGGTGAGCTGAGCTACTTTCTTGATATTGAGGTGATCATATGTGATGATGGTATGTGGATATCCCAAAGGTAGTATGGCTTGGATATGTTATCCAAGTATGGTATGACAGCATGTAAGCCTCTTTCAAAACCATTGGAGCAAAATGTAAAGTTGAATGCCGACGTTGGGGATGAGATAGAAGACCCTACTATGTTCAGGAGGATAGTAGGGAGTTTGATTTACATGACTATCACAAGGCCAGACTTGAGCGATGTTGTTGGTCTTGTCAGTCAATTTATGCAAATGCCTAGAAAGCCTCATTTAGATGAAGCTAGACGTATATTGAGGTATGTGAAGTCCACTTTACATTATGGACTTTTTTATGAGGCAGGTAAGGACGTACATGTCTTTGGATACACAGATGCAGATTGGACTAGTAGCATGTCAGATAGAAGATCTACTAGTAGATTCATGTTTTCCCTTAGTAGTGCAACAGTTACATGGAGCAACAAAAAGCAACCTACAATTGCTTTATCAAGTATAGAGGCTGAGTATAGAGGTGCTACTATGGCAACATGTGAGGTGGTATGGCTGCAAAAGTTATTAGGTGATTTGGACGTGTAGGCAGATGGTCCAGTTGTCATTCGTTGTGACAACATGAGTAGCATACAGTTAGCTAGGAATCCAGTGTTCCATGCTAGGAAAAAACACATTGAGGTGCACTATAACTTTGTGAGAGAGAAGGTACTAGTAGGAGAGATTGACTTGGTATATGTCAATACACATGATAAGATAGCTGACATTTTCACAAAGGCATTGGGTGCATAGAAGCTTTGAAAGTTCTGAAGCTTACTTGGAGTTGCAGAGGTAGAGTTGAGTTTGAGGGGGAGTGTTGAGATGGCAAGCTCAACACGTGTGGACATTGATGATGGACCGCCTGGCTAGATGAGTCCACATGTCTACACTTAGCACGTCAGTGGTCATTATGATACTCACATGGCTAGTGACTTATCACTTATTATATTCAGTTTGTTACACCTACCTACAACTAGCAAAGCTATAACGCCAGTCGATTAGTGTAGTCGGTTATGCACTATTTGACTTAGAAGGCCACTTTCCTTTATGTTGTATCTTATCTATACTTTGTGTATATTGTATAGTGTGGAGAAGAAGAAGAAAAAATGAGTAAGAAAACGTTTTGGCCTCCATATCTCTTATTGTATTCTTGAGTGGCCTTCCTCTTGTGTATACAATGTGTGTTTGGCACAACAGCTTAAGCAAATCCCCCTATCATGAGATTCTTGACAAAGTGATGCTTCCTTCACACCCTTCCCCCCCCCCCCACCACACACACACACACACACACACACACACACACACACCCCCAATGAGAGCCTTCTCTTTTATAGGCTTTCAAGAGCTTCTCTTCTTGGAGAGAGACTTGAGTGCCAAGATTGGAAAGGGTGATCTTCATGCAAGATGTGGCGGTTCTAGGACTTACTTTGCAACACCAATTTTGAGATATCTCTCTGTGTGTTGCTCGGATGAAAAAATGTCCAACATGAAAGTTGTAGATCTCGTTATTTTTGATAACCCAAGTGGGCCATTTTTAGAGATCATCTTTCTATCGTGAGATATCTTAAAAATGGATTCACCATGTCTATTAAAAAAAAATCTTTTTAAACTGTACTCTTAACTTATGGTCCATGCAACCACCTTAAGGAGAGTTCATTAGATTGCCTTGGGCCTCAACCTTAAGATTGACTTCTACACAAAAGCTTGTGTCATTTTAGACCTTAGAAAGGGAAAATCACTTCTCTCCTCACTTCTAGAGGACCACGTCTTTTGTCTTGCTTAGTGAGAGAATTACCTCTCGTCTTTCTTAATGAAAGAAATGACCTTAAACGTTGACTTGAAAGGGAGAGGATGACCCCAAATGAATGCAATGCTCATTACACACAAGTAAACATTTCCAGGCATCCTCGGATGCACACATAAATACATATACATAATGCTAATGCACTTCCTCTTCTTAGAACCCAATCCATCTTCATTTATGTGTAACTCCTTGGTTGTTGTGTACACTCTTACACTTGGTAGACACTTCTTTCCCGCTTCATAACTTGTACTGCATGTACTAGATATCCCTGTCATAGTGCTCTGATCACCCCATTAAGTGATGCACTAGGAATACTGGTCTCTAAATGGTCTCATGGCCATGCTAGATCATCATCAACACTTAAAAGAAAAGCGAGTCATTAATTTATCGATATAGATTTATTAAATAGAGAATGCATAATAAGCAATCAATTTAGTGATACCCAAGCCTTGTTTGGCACAAAGAGATATAAGGTTTACCTTATGCTTGCATTAAGTATGGTGTTTAAGGTCTCACATATTTATGATTTGGCATTAAGAGATAGTAAAACCATATTTAGTATAATCATAGATATTATTAGCTTAGATACTATATTTTAGCATAAAATTACATTATGATTTGTGTCTTTGTCCCAAGACTTGCTTGACACAAACATATACAATGATTATTTTATTCCTACATTAAGTATGGTGTTTTGGTCCCACGTCTTTGACTTGGCACTTAGAGATACTATATTTTGCATAGTCATATATATTACCTATGTTAGTTATACCTCATAACTTAAAACCTATACAAATTTTTATATCTATATTATAAGCCTCCATGTGCACTATGGTAACTTGTCTCCCAACTTTATGACAACATTAAGGGAAATCATGTTTATTAGTCATATTATTGCATTAAATCAAAGTTCAACCATTGATATGTTTATTTTTAATTATCTATTGGATTATTCAAAATTTTTTCTTACTTTAAATGGATTTATTGACATTACAAAGTCTAACCATTAAAAATGGATACCACTAGAAAAGGGATTCATATGTGTAAAAGTACTACTCGTGTATGTAAAGTAATAATGACATCATGATAACCATACACTTACATATAGGAAAGGGATTCAAAATAAGTGTTATACATCATATAAGTGCAAAAAGGGGTCTATTTTTGAGTTGTAAATAGGGGGTTTTCCACTCTTCGCTCACAAGGACATATCTAATTTCTATGGAGTCAATCCCTTGAGGAGGATAAAGAGCATAGAAAGTACAAAGAGAGAGAGAGAGAGAGAGAGAGAGAGAGAGAGAGAGAGAGAGAGAGAGAGAGAGAGAGAGAGAGAGAGAGAGAGAGAGAGAGAGAGAGAGAGAGAGAGAGAGAGAGAGAGAGAGAGAGAGAGAGAGAGAGAGCCATGATACCAAGGTAGCACCGGCCAAATATTTCATTAAGAGTATCTAAGATGAAAGCATATATGAGGCCTAGAAAGTAATCCTAACTTGGATGATCAAACATCAATGACATATTAGATAAAAATAGATTATCTACATACAGAGAGGAGTAGAGATTTTCATGAGAGCTACTATGCTAAAGACACACAACACATCAAGGAGAAGCTCACTCAAGAACACAAGAAGAGAGATGGAGGCCAAAATGTTTTCTTACTAAATTTTGTTGTCTTCCTCACACTAGATAATACACACAAAGTATAGATAAGGTACAACATAAAGAAAAGTGTCCTACTAAGTCAAACAATGCATATTGACTATACTAACTGACTAGCACTATAACTATGACATCTATAGATAGGCATAACTAACCAAATATGATAAGTGATAAGTCAGTGGTCATGTGAGGATCATAAGAACCACCAACATGCTAAGTGTAGACATGTAGACCCATCCAACCAGGCAGTCCATCATTAATGTTTGCATATGTTGAGCTCATGTGCTAAGTATACATGTGTAGACCCATCCAAAAAGGTGAGTCCATCATTAATATTTGCATATGTTGAGCTCATGATCTCAACACTTCTTGTCAAGCTCAATTGCATCTCTACAACTATTAGTGAGTTTCTAAATCCTTGAAGCTTGTAACGTGCCTGCCCCTCAAATTGCGGGACACGTCTTAGCAGCCCATCGAGAGATCAATCTAGAAGATGCCACCCGACACTCCTAAGGAATGACACGAGGTTTGCCAAATAGGGTCTCTCGAGTCTGCCTCGCAACGGAACTTATCCGGTCATTCTCACTAGGATCGACTTGAAGTCCGTGTTCCTAGCAGTCGAGTCTTCCTAACAACCTTCTAGTGTCGGTCGACAGCCGCCCCACTTTGCGTAGATACAACTGGACCCAAGCAGACTCATATTGCACTTGGTTCAAAGAGAATGGGAAACGAGAGGGAGGCATCGTTCGACCTCTCTGCCCGTAGGGCATAGTCCCATTCCGGTCCCCTAAAACGGTATGATTCAGGGTTTCAACTTACAAGTTCTAAGGTCCTTGTCTAACTAATGTTCGAATCAAATAAATTCCATTGAGAAAATCTCCCGGCTAATCGAGACCACCTTGCCGTAGGATGGACCCGACGGTCACATCCACCATGCTTCCCTCGGGTGTTGTTTTAGTTATCTAATTACCTACCACATTATGTTTGACACATAAAAGTAGCTTCCTTAATTAACTCATTAATCACAGGTTCCTTTACGTAATTTAGGGCACAAACACGAAGACAAGATAACAAGATCAAACACTTCCTTAACTTGTCTTCAGATTAATGTTTGTCTCCCGCCCATACAGGAGAATTAAGTGTCCTTTCTGCCTCCGCAGAAAAATCCTTTTGTCTCCCGGCAATAGAAACCCGAAGGTTTATCCTACCAAGATTCTGCCTTGTAACTAGTATCAAGGCCTCGAGATCCCATCTTGAGTCATGTAGAACACTTGCGTAGGGTCCGGAGGCATTGGGATTTACGGCCAGAGCCCCCCCGGCACCCAAGCGTCCTCCTACGCCAAGTAATTTCCACGGAGAGACCTCTCATGGCGGGTTCGGTCCACATTCCTGGCGTGGATTCATAACCCCCTTGGTTAGGGTTTGGTGGTTCGCGGGGGTAGCTAGCGCCATCCTTCCTTAATTATCCCTTTAGGAAATCATCCACCGCTGAAGCAACCAGCCTAATAACATTTACTAGGGAAAAAATCCATTTTGTTCCCATGGCAATTTATCCTTACAGTTCCTGCCATGAAAATATAATCACTTGGATATTCATCCAAAACCACATCCAATCCTTAAGTATCCTTTCGGGAACAATCAAGCTAAAACCACATCCAATCCTTAAATATCCTTTCGGGAACAATCAAGCTGAAACAACCAGCCTAACATCCTTTAACTAGGAAAACATCCTTTTTGTTCCCATGGCAATCAAACATCATAGACCCGGGGCATCGCAATCCCATTGCATGCACAACTAGAATTTAACTTGGATGTATCAAAACACTTGCTCAAGGAATTTACAACCTTTTCTAAGGTAGAAATCCTTCTAGATCCTTTAAAGGATCTAAGTGGTCTTCCCCTTGATCCTGATTTGATCAAGGCTAACATTGCCCTTTTGTTTCAAACATAGACAAGTTTGATAGTTTGTACAACATTCCTATTAAGGTGAAGTTCCTTTCCTGAATACCCTCAGCATTCTTCCTTAGGTCGACTGCAACCCGCAAGATCCGATACCTTGGGAATTGGGGTTTTCCCTAAGTACGCCTTTGTAATATTTCTACAAGAAAATATTATAAGACCCTAGATCCCGCGCAAAAGCAATTTTGAAGTAATCTGCCGCAACAAAAAAACTCTGGCCTAAGTGCTCCATCCTCGTGTAATAACAATACCATTTCCTCCCCACCCCCCCAAAGAAACCGTAACCTGCAAGTCACTGCAAGAACTCCCCTTCAAGGGAAAAAGGGATAATCAATAATTGCAAATAAAAAAAAAAACTTCCTCTCCTTCTCCCGTTGCATGGTGGGGAGAGAGAGGGTGTGTATGAGCTTATGGAGGGGCATGGGGAGGAAAGCATGCGATTGCCACCTGTGTGGTCACCCCCCCTCTCCCACTCCTTTAATCATCCCCCACCTCCATCTTATATGAACCCCCTCCCCCCAATCTTCAAGGCACCGTCTGGGCCTGCCACCATGCCGTCAACAGGCTGCTGCCATCATCGCCAGGCTGCCGCCATCGCCAACATCTTCCTCTTCCTCACATGATTGTTCATTATCATCCTCACCATCATCATCCCATTTGTCACCATCATCATTCACATCATCTCTAAGAGTCAGAAGCTTGAGAAGCTTCTATTGAAGCTCCACTATACCAAGTTCACTTGCGGTGTTTGGATTTCATAGATCGTGTCCCGCAAGGCTTATTTCCCATGCTGTGAAGGACATCTCGGGCAGTAAGTAATTTCGGAATTTGTAAAAGGGGACCAAGGGAGAGTTCGTTGATTCGATATTATTTTCTCAATGGATCCTAAGCAAAAATCGAGAGGAGCACACGCAGGAGCTTCCACCCCAAGCATGAGAGTGGAGAATGCCCTAATATTAAATGCCCAGGTTTCGAAAAATATCTTTGCATGGGAAGGATGCATAAATCATGTTTTAATTCACATAGAAAGACTTAAATGCATTGGAAAATCTATATATTTTGCTTCGAGGTAAAAATTTCAGTTGCATGACAAGGTACTTGTAATGCTTGCACTTCCATGATCAAGGGTAGTCACATTCGAACATATGATACACAAGTTAAAGATGCACTTGTGCAAAGACGTCCTTGTTGCATCGCGCATATAGGTTAAATGCATTTGTGAGATGTTCTTACATATTGGGAGGTTCACATTGTTGGAAAGGAAGGGCCATATAGCACATGATGCACTTATGTAATAAATTCCTGGTTGTGACTCGTATATAGGATGATTGTAGAAGGTCATTTAATGATGACTAAATAGCTGCAATGAAAGGAAAAGATCTATGAATTTTGACAAAAAGCATATAGTATGCAACTTGCATGAAATGATAGCTACATTTTAGGTTAAGTGAAGTGGTAAAGGAAGGATTAAATCAATGATGTATTCATTGGCATCTGGTCATGAAGGAATGATGCATCCATGCATAGAGTTCTTTTATCAAAGTTCACAATTGGGGAAATGATGCATCTTCATTAAAATACAAAAGCTTTGAATTCGATGCATAAACGTAAGGTTTATAGGAGATAGTTCTTCATGTCAATCAAAATCGTATAGGGCAAGGAAAGATGGAAAGATCATTGTAGATCCTATAGTTGCAAAAACGTGAAAGGCCTATGGTCTTGAAATTGCATATTTGCATGGAATGATACATCTCATACATCTTGTACTTACTTACATCTTTTAAGGAAAGTACTGGCAAGTTTAGAGAAAAGTATTTGCATCTTTAAAGGGAAGATCATCTTTAATCGTAAGCTGGTTAGATCAACCAAGTAATTCACGTGTAATTGAGTAGCTTACATGAAATTCATAAAGATATGATTAGCTAGCATACTACGGTCACCTCAATGTGCTAGGTTGCGGTAAGTTATGATAAAATTCTGCTTAGTATTGCACTTAGGATGCTGATTTAATATTTTCGATCTTAAAAGTTCTACCCACATTCACGAAATGTTAGGGTTATCAGAACAACCGTGCAAGAATGATCTAGGGTTCTCACCCTAAGGATCAGATGACCAAATGCTAGACTTTTGCAAGGAATTTAGGGACCCTAGAGCCAAAACGTTTATTAGCCTAGTAGGATTAGGGTTTTGGATTGGGGTCAATAGGACTCCCAAACCATATATCTTGATCAAAGGTATTCTTGATCAAGAAATATTGTACGATGAGAGATATAATCCCTTAAGTTAGGTACTGACACCTATCTCGAGCAACAAGCTTACAAGGTCATATGCTCTTGCATCTAAATCACAAGATAGTGCTGCTACACCTTAGACCAAGATTGGCGAGTTGTAATTACAAATTAGATTCTCCAAGAAATGAGTAGTTGCCCTACTATAACACTCCCTCTTGGGAACTGATTTGTCAAGCTTAGGGCAGTGGTGAATTGCCAAGAAGAAAATTGACCAACCAAGTTAGGACGACGAGGTTGTCCAGGATCTATTTGACTATAATATAAGGAAACCTAAGGTAGTGACAATTTGGGCTTAACAGGTATAAACCCTAACCCAAGGAAAAAGGGTAAACAAGCAACTCAGCTTGCTAGACCTTTGGAATCTTGCCAAGTCCGAATGATCCAGGATCAAATATTGGGAGTATTCGGGGAAAAGGAATGACACCTTAGTAGTTGGCCGTACGAACGACCATTGGAATGATCGTGGTTGTACACTTATGCGCACTGTTTGTACTTCTTTGCTCAAGGAACTAATTTAGAAAAAATAACTAATGCTTTAGGTTAAAAGCCTGGAGGGAGGGGCAGTTTCAGTTACCTCCGACTGTCTGCCTGACCCTATCCAGGGGGGTTGTTAGCCGCACCGAGTACGTGGACAGAACCCACCGTGAAAGGTCTCTCTATAGGTGCTGCTTGGAGCAAGAGGACACTTGGGTGCTAGGGGAGGCTCTGGCCGTAAATTCCTTGCCTTCGGATTTTGCACAAGAGGCCGACATGACTCGAGTTGGGATCTTGAGGCCTGTATACTAGTCAACGGGTGAAACTTGGAGTAGGAATCCAGAGGATTCCTGGGATGGACTTTGGGCAGAATATTTGATGTATTCCAAAGACTATGATAAATAAAGATTAAATGTTGAAAACATTAGGGGAGTTTTGAGGTCTTGAAAATGCCCTGTAAGAGATCCTAGAGAGAGAAAACAATTTAAGAAATAAAATCATTTTATAGAATTTTTAAAAGGTTTATATTTTGGTAAGTTAAAATATCAAAATTTGTTAATAAGTCATTGTTGTGATATTCTCGTGGTCACATCGAACCTAGAAATCTAGGTCGCCATAAAGTTGGCAAGGTTGTCATAATGAAGATCTTACCTCTCCTCATTAAAGTGAAAAGTAATATTCAATTTGAATTTTGGTGGATACTCGATTGCCTCCCTCCATCGTTTCTCTCTTCTTTTTTTCTCCTCCTTGGTAGTCTCTTCTTTGTTTTCGTTCTTGCTTCTAATCATATCCTTAGCTATGGATCAATCACCCAATGATCTCTGTAACTCAGCTATGGATCAATCATCTAATGATCTCTGTAGCTCTCATAAAAGACCTCTCTATCATCTTCATATTGAGTTGGACAGTGAGTATGGACCAATAAGAAAGAGAACAAAATCTATCATGGTCACAGAGTCTATGAAACATATACTGAGGTTTGAAGGAAAGAAGAATATTGATCTTTGGTTAGATGGAAAGCTATATCCCAAATATCCTAGCAGAAATAGCACTCCTCCTTTCTATAATAGCTCATCATTAATGAGGTTTATTGGTGATGGCTACAATGGATTTTTAGGTTATACACTTAATCTTGTTGCAGAAAAGGATATCCTTAGACTAGAGAATCATCTTTTGATGAAACACAATATAGAGTTGTTGTAGAAGCTAGAGGATTGTCAACAAAAAATTCATTCATTGGAAAAGCGTATCAAAGCTTATCAATGAAAGCAAACTTTATTAGGCCTTCGAAATCGACAAAGAGCTCTTAAAAATATTGAGAATCTCAAACGAGGAGGAGGAGACTGTGGTAAAAGAATCCAAGCAGCAAGGTATATTTTTTTTCACTTGAAAAATCTTAAATATGGCTTTATTTAAACTACTTGCATTGATTTGTGATGTTAATTTTGCTTAGATCTCTTCTACAACCAAATGCAAGTGAAAGAGATTCTTTAAAAGCATTTCAGTTTTATTATCATCTTCTTCCTTCAGTAGTTTCAAAGGATATTTTGGAGAAGAAGAAATTTAAAAAGGCAAAGAAACAATGCTTGGAGTCATTTGTAAAGGATCATGGTGCGCAGATCGGACGCAGGTAGCTCACGTGGTGAATCCTCAAAGGTCCCCAAGAACAAAGTTCTCTACTTTTTAGCACAAAAATCAATGTGAAAGCAAGCACGACATGAGACAAGAGACAAATTGGGTTGAATCTCCCCCATGCCTTGTGTGAGCGCTTCACAAAGCATGTATTTAATATATATTTTCAATCTTTTTGCTCAAAAATAGCCCAATTACAAAAATATACAAGCTTTTAGCTTTTGAGTTTGCTTTCTACCAAAAATAGGAAAATAAAGCTAATGGACGGTGCCCAAAGAGTCTGGCACGCCCAATCTCAATGTCCAAATAAAAATAACATATCTAGGCGCATAAGCGCATACAAAATAATAATAAATAATCGATGTCTCTATAGACATAATCAAAATATAGGCGTGGCGCCTATCAAAATATAGTCCAAAGATCGAAAACCCGCTAGACTCCAATGCTTTCCTCCGCCACTGCTGCTATCTCTACACATCAACTGAAGCATTCACAATCGTTAGTAAAATAACACAATTAAACCGACAAAAGTGAATACCTAGCAGTCTTCAGCTACATAAATAAATCAACTGGTTAGAAATAAATCCTAACCTTAATTTATTACGAGTGCGCACTCTAAACTCATAAACGTTTATTAATTTAATATGCATTTTGCGGAATCACCCGCTATGGAATCACCCATGTACACACTAAATTAATGAAACGCCCGAAAAGGACAGGCGTCCCCATCAACTTCTCACACAAAGAATCCTCTTTGCGTATGAGCCCCGGTCATCTAAGTTTACGGAATCCACCGTAAAACCTCACGGAATCCACCGTGGAATATGCCTCCTGGCATCATATCCCCGGGGTGGGATAGCAATTGACCTCAATTGCTATTAGCTCAATGTGGAGCTAACAGAGTGGGGAAAGCATTTAGGTCTCTAGCGTGCATCCATTGTGCTTCTTCTACAGGATGGTTCTTAAATTTCACGAGATATCTAGAGTACCTTCGGCCAGTTCTAGTGGTCATGTAATCAGTGTCTATGATGGCTTCTGGTTCAAGTATTTCAGTCTCTTCTTCTAGTAAAGGTGGGTTTTCATAGACAGGGTGGATAGGTAATTGTCCTCTAAATGGTCTCAACAAACTAATATGAAATGTATTATGAATTTTCCAATGTGATGGCAGTTCTAACTTGAATGCATTGTCATTAATCTTATGAATGATTCTAAATGGTCCGTAGAATCTAGGGGCTAGTTTAACAATTGGATGTCTATCTACACTTTGCAGTCTACGCTTTTCTATTCTAAGCCAAACATAATCATCTACTTTGAAATTCATGGCTTGTCTTTTCTTGTTGGCTTGTTTGGTATATGATTGTTGGGCTTTAGCAATCATATCCTTTACCTCATCAAAAATAGTGTTATGCATAACAGCAATATCATCGGCACTTTGTATTCTATTAGACAAAGATGCAACAGGTGTAGATAATCTATATCCATAAATAACTTCAAAAGGTGCTTTCTTTGTAGATGTGTGCGGTGTATTATTGTAAGCAAACTGTAATAAATGCAAATGAGTATCCCATGTCTGAGGTTTAGAGATAGTGTATGCACGTAAAAGATCTAATATAGTGCTATTTGTGGCTTCTGTTTGTCCATTTGTTTCTGGATGAAATGCAGATGAGAAATCAATCTTTGTGCCTAGATTTGCAAACAGTGTAATCCAGAAATTATTACAAAATCTAGAATCTCTATCTGAAATAATCACTTTCGGCAATCCATGGTTAGTAAAAACAGTTTTCAAAAATAACTGTGCTGCTTGTGATGCTGTTAAAGTTTTCTTACATGCAATGAAATATGCTTGCTTACTAAATCTATCTACAATTGTCCAAATCATGTCATGGTTAGATTTAGTATTTGGTAAGCCAGTAATGAAATCCATAGATATATGTTCCCAAGGTTTAGATGGAATAGATAAAGGCATTAATAGTCCATACTGTTTACCATGATGTCTTTTTATTCTTTGACAAATCAGACATTCAGAAACAAAATTAGACACATCTACATCCATATGCGGCCAATAAAAATCTTCAGTTAACATGCGTAATGTAGAAATGATACCTCTATGACCTTGATATGGGGGACAATGAATTTCATTCAAGATAAAAGATCGGAATGGAATAGTAACACACAGTCTCTTTTCAAAGAACATGAATCCATCATTATATGATAATGAATCAACAGGAATGAAATTATTTTGAACTAATTTTTGCCAATCAGAATGAAAAGTAATATCCTGGTGATATGTATCTTTCATAGCAATCAAAGAATCAAAAGATATGATAGAAATGTTATGAATTGCAGGTCTTCTACTTAATGCATCGGCAACTACATTTTCTTTTCCAGGTTGGTATTGAATGATAGGATGGAAACTTTGAATAAATGAAGCCCATTTGATATGGCGGTCAGAAATTTGGGGTTGGCTAAGTAGATGTCTAATGCTTTGCTGGTCGGTCTTTATCATGAATTCTGAACCCATTAAATAATGCTTCCATTGTTTTAATGCTTGAACAACTGCTAAGAGTTCCTTGTCATAAGTGGAATATTTGAGCTCAGAGGGTTTCAGCTTAGAACTAGAATATGCTATTGGATGGTTATCTTGCATTAACACGGCTCCTATTCCTGATCCGCTAGCATCGGTCACAACTAAAAAGAATGGTCTATTAAAGTCAGGCAATTGTAGGACAGGGGCATTGGTCAATGCACGTTTAAGTAAATCAAAGGATTTCTGCTGGTTTTCAGTCCATTGATAAACAATGCCTTTCTTAAGAAGTTTGGTCAGTGGTAAAGCAAGTAATGAGAAATTACGTACAAACTTCCTATAGAAACTAGCAAGACCAAGGAATGAGCGTAATTCATGTACATTTTTAGGAATAGGCCAATGCAATATTGCGTCAATTTTCTTAGGATCAACTTTTATTCCTTCTTCTGATACAATATGACCTAGATATTCTATTTCTGTCTTAAAGAATTCACTCTTGTCAGGATTTGCAAACAATTGATTTTCTTTCAGTAATTGAAAAACTAATGATAAATGCTCATAATGCTCTTTTTCACTTTGACTGAATACTAAAATATCATCAAAGAAAACAATCACACAATATTGATATTTTAGAAAAATACGGTTCATCATTCTACTGAAAGTAGCAGGTGCATTAGTTAATCCGAATGGCATAACTAAGAATTCATAATGGCCAAACTGTGTCCTGAATGCAGTCTTAAATATGTCGGATCTATCTAACCTCACCTGATGATATCCAGATTTAAGGTCAATTTTACTAAATATAGAAGATCCTTGCAGTTTGTCCATAAGGTCATCAACTCTAGGTATAGGATACCTATTCTTTACAGTGATCTTGTTTAATGCTCGGTAGTCAATACACATCCGATAAGTATTATTCTTTTTCTTGACTAAGAGCACAGGTGCACCGAATGGAGAACTGCTAGGTCGAATCAAACCTCTATTTAGTAATTCTTCTACTTGAGTCTGGATTTCTTTTTGCTCTATTTGATTTTGCCTATATGGGGCTTTGCAAGGTGGTTGTGTGCCAGGTATTAGGTCAATCTTATGGTCTTCTGGACGTGATGGAGGTAAACCTGGTGGTAGGTCTTCTGCAAAACAATCCTTAAAATATGCAAGAAATTCCTTATGCCTAGGGTGCATATGAGTTTCTTTTGCGTGCAATTCATTCACCCAAATGAGATATGATTTAGTATTCTTGCGCAGTGCACGTTTTGCTTGAGTATGCGAAAGCAGTGGAAACATATGAGATGCATGCATACCAAACAATGTAATAGATTTTCCTTGAAAATTAATATTCATTGTGTGTGTGGAATAATCTATATTGGGATTATGTTGGTGTCTCCATGGCATTCCTAGAATAATGTCGCTAGACTGTAATGGGACAACTAAGAAATTTCTTCTTTCAATATATGGACCAATTTGAATTTCTAAATTTTGAACTTCTTGTGTGCCATTGTACCTAGTGCCTAAAAATGCAGCTTTTATGCGATAATGCGTAGGTACAGTATGCAATTTCAATTCCTTTACCAATTTTGCTGAAATAAAGTCATGCGTACTACCGTCATCATGCAATACAGTTCTTTCTTTTCCATGCACCATACATTTCATAGTCAACAATGAATGTAAAGTAGGCATACCTGGTAAAGTGTCGGAAGTAGTAGTAGGATCATCTTCTTCTTCAGTGAAATCCGGCATATCCTCATGCTCGTCCTCGTCCATAGCCCCAAGGTAGTTGATATGTGCTGATGGCTTCTTTGAATGACAATTTGCTGCGAGATGGCCTGGCTGGTGACACTTGTAACATACGATAGGCTTGGCTTTGGTCACATTATTTGCAATGGCTGGGAGTCTGGGTATATTTGGATTTGCTTGTTGGATAGGCTTAGGATTTGGATTGACAGTGGATGGTAATGCGGGTGGTTTAGGCCAATTCTTGCGGAAAGATGGTGATGAAAAACGACCTGGATTAAACCTTCTGAAATTTGAATTGAATTGTTTAGATCCATAATTACCGTTTGCTTGGAATGGCTGTGGTCGTCGATCTCTTCCACGTAACTTATCTTCAGTGTCGTGAGCTAAGGAGATGGCATCTTCAAGGGTAGCAGGCTTGAACATATTCACCTCAGCGTAGTAATGTCCAAGAAGTCCAGACATGTACTTCCGCTTATGTGTCGTCTCTGGTACGTCTTCAAGCATGCGTAGCTGTAAAAGTGCATTCCAGAAACGCTCTGTATACTGTGAAATAGGCTCACGGTCGCGTTGTTGCAGTAAATCCCATTGCTTGATTGCCTTCTCATGAAATTGCGGTGGAAGGAAATTTTGCATGAACTTCTTCTTAAAATCTTCCCATGTAGCAGGACATTCTATGCTCTTGCGGACAACAGTCCACCAAAGTGATGCTCTATCTATCAGATGATTAGTAACACACTTGATTTTATCTTTCTCAGGATAAGTTTCCTCATGGAAATAGTCATCAAACTGGCTAATGAATGATAAAACAGTCTTTCCTTCTCTTATGCCATTGAAAGTGCGAAACTTGAAACTTCGTTTACTTATCTTGGATTCCTTGCGAATGGTTTGTGCTTCAAGAGTGGCGTCGATGGTACGGCGTATCAAATCTTCAGCTTGAGGTTCTTCTTTATCAGTGGACGCTCCTTGTAGCTTTGTCAATTGCGCTTGCAAGGCTTGCCTAGCTCTTCGCTCTTCGTCTAATTGCAACATGATAAGATCCAGCTTTTGTTCCATGGTAGGCTCGGGTAGGTCGTCTTCAGCCATAGGATCATCCATGTGTGGGGAAGTCATCCTGTAAAACTCAACAAACCTTTCTCACTCAAAATCAGTTAGCGGGATGAGCGTAGCTCAAATTTGGGATTACAAGGCTATGTATTTTTGGGTATTTTCTTCTTCAATTTTCAGAAATTCTGAAATATTTCTGTCTCTGTTTGCTGAAAGTACTTCAACGAACTTGCAGATAGGTAAAACAGCTTGCTGCGAACAACTTTCCAGTTCAGAGTTTTTGCAAACGAACAAGTCTTCTAGGAGTTTCGAGCGTTAGTCAGTTCTGATTTAGTCTGACTTGCAGAGTTGCAGACTTAACAGACTTGCAGGGTTGTGAACTTGCTGAACTTAGCTGATTTGCAGGACTTGCAGTACTTGATTAGTGTCGACTTGCGAAACTTGACTTCTGATGCGCAGGACCCGGAGTTTGGTGACTTCTCTGCCTTGTCTGACTTGAGAGTAGTTTAGTGACTTAAGCTTAATAAATAAGCTTAAGCTAATAAGCTTAAGAGGATCAGCAGTAAGTCCGCCGTTTTTCAATCGTCGGGGGGGGGGGGGGGGCCGTTTTTGATTCCGCCGAAAATTTCGGGGGTCCTCCTCTTGACGACGAGTTGAAGATTTGAAGCTAATCAAGCTTCTTAAGCTTAAAACTAAGCTTTTTGATGAAATAAATAAGAAATTTCTCACTGGTTGATCACGACTTGTTCATGGAGTTGAGGGAGTGGTCCTCCGCCGACAGAGAGTGGTCCTTCGCGATCTGAGAGTGGAAACAGGGGTTCTTGATCGCCAGAAGTCTGCCTGTATCGACGGTTCGCGACGAGATTGACTGTAGAGGCCGTTTGTTCCTGGAGCTCCGCCTTCGCTCGAGATTGGTAGCGATTGGAAGCCCTTGATCTCTGCTCCGCTCTGATACCACTGGTGCGCAGATCGGACGCAGGTAGCTCACGTGGTGAATCCTCAAAGGTCCCCAAGAACAAAGTTCTCTACTTTTTAGCACAAAAATCAATGTGAAAGCAAGCACGACATGAGACAAGAGACAAATTGGGTTGAATCTCCCCCATGCCTTGTGTGAGCGCTTCACAAAGCATGTATTTAATATATATTTTCAATCTTTTTGCTCAAAAATAGCCCAATTACAAAAATATACAAGCTTTTAGCTTTTGAGTTTGCTTTCTACCAAAAATAGGAAAATAAAGCTAATGGACGGTGCCCAAAGAGTCTGGCACGCCCAATCTCAATGTCCAAATAAAAATAACATATCTAGGCGCATAAGCGCATACAAAATAATAATAAATAATCGATGTCTCTATAGACATAATCAAAATATAGGCGTGGCGCCTATCAAAATATAGTCCAAAGATCGAAAACCCGCTAGACTCCAATGCTTTCCTCCGCCACTGCTGCTATCTCTACACATCAACTGAAGCATTCACAATCGTTAGTAAAATAACACAATTAAACCGACAAAAGTGAATACCTAGCAGTCTTCAGCTACATAAATAAATCAACTGGTTAGAAATAAATCCTAACCTTAATTTATTACGAGTGCGCACTCTAAACTCATAAACGTTTATTAATTTAATATGCATTTTGCGGAATCACCCGCTATGGAATCACCCATGTACACACTAAATTAATGAAACGCCCGAAAAGGACAGGCGTCCCCATCAACTTCTCACACAAAGAATCCTCTTTGCGTATGAGCCCCGGTCATCTAAGTTTACGGAATCCACCGTAAAACCTCACGGAATCCACCGTGGAATATGCCTCCTGGCATCAGATCACTCTTTGGATTCTGAGTTAGTACAGAAGACACTGGATAGTATTGGTATCAGTCGAGATGCTTATATGCAACTTTTCTAGCTTTTACAATCAAATATGAAGCAAGGACAGGTACGCAATTGCATACTTCCGAAGCCATTTGTGGTTAGGACTATTAGACAGAGAGTTAATAACAAAGTGATGGAGATTCTAGGTGAGCCTTTTCATATCAAGGCTAGCTTCAAGGGCAAGAAAAATGAGGTTACATTCAATGAATTTAACAATATTTTCCTTGACTTGCCCACCCTACAATGCTTAATGATCAAATTTTATGACTTGTCAGTAGTAGCAGAGGCACATGGAGTGGCTAGATTTGTGATTAAACTTGATGAAAGTGAGATTCTGAAATGTAAAAAATTGGAGAGAATCTCTATCACCTTGATAAATAGAGCACTTTTGTCAGGTCATTGCAATCACTCAACATCATTTAGTGTTCAATCTGAATATAACATCTGGTGGCTAGGAGCATTTGAGGTAGATACTGAGAATTTTGATATACTATATTGGGTTTTTCATCAAACATCAATATCTAATGTTATTCAAAGGCAACAAGCAGGAGAAGAGCTATTTGTTGAAGGATTTGGGAACTATAGGATTGAGTGGCACATAGCTGGTGACCTAAAGACACTCAAATGTATGTATAATGTATCAAAGGGAGCTAACTCGAGATCTCCTTGCTTATACTGCATGTCACCAGCTGCTGCAAAGTTAAACTCAAGCAATTGGAATAGAGCTCCCTCTAGGTACAATAAGGATCCACAGTTTAAACCAGACTTGGACATTCCTTTAGCGAATGCCCATATTTGTACACTTCATGCACTTTGCAGGATAATTGAAAAGCTTGTTCATCTCTATATAGGATTTGCATGGAAGCTGAAGCCATTATCAACTAGAACAGATGCTATAACAAAGGTTGAAAAAGTTCTCTTTGCAATTGGTTTGCATGGTGGCAATGTTGTTATTGAACCAGATCTTCAAAAGTCTAAGGATGGTAATTGTGTCCCAAAAAAACCATCTATTGGTGGAGTGAAGGCTAGAAGGTTTCTAGGCTTTCATGATAGACTTGGCAAGATAAACTCGAGAAATGGTGGCTCAACTATTAAATTTAATCAGTGGAAATCCCTACATAATGCAGTTAAGGATCACACTGATAATGGACAAGCTCGAAATAGAAAAGCTAAAGTTTGGGAAACACTAGACAAAGTGTTTTTTTATTGTGATAAGACTGAATGGAATGATGATGATCTCAAAGACTTTAAAAACCAATTGAACCTTTTCAAAAAGGCGATGACAAAAGCTTGGGGTGATCAACACTTTACTCACTATATGGTAAGAAGTTTGTATATGTTTGTTTCTTCATTGTCGAACTCATATAATGTTTTTTAATAACTTTATTTATTTGTTGACTATGCAGAATATTCTATACAACCATGCTCCATACTTTATTAAACAATATGGATCTCTATCTATCTGGTCAACCCAAGGTATGGAAAAATCACATTATCAAGCAAGAACAAAATATTTCAGACACACAAGACATGGAGCTGGAAGACACAAAGCCAACAGTTTATTAGAGGTCTTTCAATGGTTCTATCGACAAATTTGGCATAAATTCAAGCTTAAAGATACAACCACATCAAGCAATATATCATCTTTCGCAAGGACTATACAAATTGTTACCCAAAGAAGAAAATATAGATATTTAAATTCTTGCGCAAAGCAAAGATTTACAGAATGGTTACAAACCAAAAAAAGAGTTGGGAAAAGATGGGTTTCAAGAAACCCTTAATCTTTGGCATCTTCTAGTCTGATTGTGTTGCAGAAGAGTCCTTAGTTTCAGGCACCTCAACAGGGCCTTCAGAGGAGTCCTTGGTTTCAGGTAGCTCGATAGGGCCTCTAGAGGAATCTTTTGTTTCATCCCACTCAATAAGACCTCTGTATTTCAAAAACTCTTGTTTCCGATAGCCTGGAAGAAGCTTCAAATTCTTACTATCTCCTACATAAGAGAGCAAATAGGAGCCAAGAACTCCAAAATATCCGGCTCTAGATCCACTGTATCTAGGCATGAAGCCAAAAACTCTTATGGCTTCTTCCTTCTCCACTAAAATGATCTTGTCCAAACCTCTAGTGAAAACTTGAGATCCAATTACCTTTGAGATAGCTCTCAAAGCCATCATTGGTAGACTTGGAGAGCTTGACAATCTACTATGATATATTAGAATTGTTTGCTTGTTTAAGTTTCCAATATAATGGCCAAGGCTTTGATTTTTTCCAAGCTTCATTGGCCTAGAGCCCTTGGCCCTTCCAAGAAAGTTGTCCAGATCTTCAATCTTAATCTACAGAACAAACCACAACAGTACAAGATATAAGATATTTATCTATAATGCATAATAAAGTCTAACATAAACTCAATGGGTAACTTCGAATTATATTTCATACCTTAGGGTGTTCGTCTTCTTCAAGAAGACTATCATCATAAAGATTTATTGAACTCTTGGGCTTCTCATCTGATGGAGACTTCAATCTCTCTTCATACCCTACATCATCAATATGAAGTTTCTTCTGGACCTGCAAGAACTCTTCTTCTGTAGGTAGCCCCCCCTTTTCGTATTCTATGATCTGATTAATACATGTATGTAAGGCTATAGAGCTATCTTGGAAATTCTCTCCCTCAACATCAAGACTTGCTAGTGGTTCTTGTTCATAACCTATAAAATTCATGTCATTTTTGCCCCAACCTGCAAGGATTGCTGAGCAGTAATCTTCTCTAAGATAAAAAAGATGTTGAATATCATTTAGCAACACATATATCTTCTTGTTGATAAGATAAGTGGGAAATGTTGGAACACATGCAAGAGGACCTTCTTCATCAACCTGTGCACTTGGCTCGATCTCCTTTTCTTCCACCATTGTGATATTGTCACTCTTGAACAAACCTACATCAAAACCTTGGACAAGTTGATTCTCAACATCTTCTTGGAATATCTCCTCCTTCTCTTCGACCTCCTTATCCATACTTGCAATATCCTCTAGCTTTCCCTATTGGTCTATATCTGGAGAAGAATTTTCCATGTACTGAAGATACATAATAAATCCAACGTCCTTGTGGATCAGAAGGCATTGGTGTTGATACCTGTGAAAAGGGCAACATGTTTCTTTCTTTTTGAATTCCTCATCAATGAGGTTGAACCTGCCTAGCAAAGTTGACCTGGATGTATTGGCGGCTCCCATGACATCACTATAATGAACAAATCCATTGACTTCCAAACCTTGCACATGTCTATCATAAAAACATCTGTACTCCTTAAGTTTATCTTCAAGATCCTCCAATAACTCCTTCAAATCAAAAGGAACATTGAAAATTTCCTTGATATAGCCAAACTTGGAAGAATTTCCAGTGGTGTGTAAGAAATCAAAGAGCCTATCATCAGATGTCTCAATTATCTCCTCCTCATCCATTCCTTCCAGAGATAGCTTCCTCTTTGTCATCTTGACCAGGAAAAGATTTATCCCTGAAAAAAAAGCAGAATAGAAACAATATCCAAATAAACAAGATGAAACCATGGAAAGAGGCCCCAAAATTGCATTTTTCAAGACAAAAAATCAAAAAAGGAGAAATTTTTTTAGTTGACCGGTGAAACGCGAAAATTATAGTGTCCAAGGCAAATGCCTGTGAAGAAATCGCGTTTCACCGGACACTACCTTGAAGATGAAAATTATTTCAATATCTCACCACTGAAATGCGATACTTAGCAAAATATCACTAATAGGGACATTATTTCATGTTTCACTGGTCAAAAGATGCAAATCAAGAAGAGAAACATGAACTATAAATTAATTCTACGGAAACACAGAAATTTATGATAAAATCCTTTCTGGAAAAGCTATGTTGCTTTTAAAAGATACAAAGCACATAACATTTATAATTATTCAAGTGTTATTAAAAATTATTTCTATATTAATCAAATTTATTTTGTTAAAATACTTGTAATAAATTTTTTTTGTTACCTATCAAAGATTGTTGAACTGCTCTCCACACAGGAAGCAAGGACCTTGAAGGGAAGTTAAGAAGAAATTTCGGCAGAAAAGAAGACAATGTCGGAGAAATGGCTTCGAAATGCTTTTATATTGACCGTTAAGCATGTGGTGATAGTTCCAACGAAAAAGTTTGTGTAATGATGGAAAAATAAACGGCACCGTAAATTTGGATGAAATTTCCAATATTTTTGCATGCATGAAATGCCTCAGAATACGTGCACACGTGTCTCACTTAACACACCGTATCAAACTCCTCAGAAGACGTGCGCACTCTCTTTTTTCGAAAATACATCACACGTGTGTTACGTAACACTTTTCCAAGTAATGCTTGTACCATAGATAAAAAAATTCTGGTAAGCGAGAATACATCACATGTGTGTTATTAACACTTTGCCAAGAGCGTTGAGTCCATGCAAATTCACCGCCTTCGCCTTTCAACGCATTTCCAGCAAGCAGAAAACATTGCTACTCTACCTTTACCTTTGGTGTTCCTTCCAATCTCCAAGCATTTCATTACTTCCCCAACAAAGGAAACATTCGAGCATATTCTCGTCATGAGGTTGAGATTGTGAAGAAGAAGCTAAAAAGAAGGTATTGTCTTTTGCATCTTGCTTTTCAATAACAAGCTCCATTCAATGCATTCTTTTGATACTTTTCCTTAATCCTTTATGTTATAATGAGCTTATCAGCACCAGAAAAGAAATTTTTCCACAGTGGGAGCATTCCTTAATGTTGTGGAGATTTAAGGAAATCTTCAAACTTCTTCCCTAATTCTGTGGATATTTATGTAATTTTAAAAGCTTTCCTTAGATCAAAGCTCTTTTTTCTTGGTTTTGTCGATTTTTTTGCTATTCATGAGTTGTCCAGTGAAACGCGAAAAGAACGTGCTTCAAGGAGGCCTCCTGTCTTAAATTCGTGTTTCATTGGACACAATGGACAACAAGTCCGGTGAAACGCGAAAAGAAGCAGCTGCAAGGAGGCGCCTTGCTTGTTACTCGCATTTCACTGGACACGCTTCAGCTGAAACCGAAAAACGACATGCAGCATGGATACCTCTTGTCTGAAACTCGCGTTTCGCTGGACATGCTGGAGAAGAAGTAACATGTATTTTTTTGGCAGATGGCTAGGACTAAGGCAACATCAAGAAAGGAGAAGATTGATCCTAGGGATCTAACATCAAAGATTCATCAGTCTTCAAAGCCTCAGAAGCTCTCTAGAAAATCAAAGCCAAAGAGAAAGTTTTCTCAAAATGTCAGGTGCCTAAGGGAGATTAGGAAGGCAGTAAAGGCTCTTGAAAATGCAATTCCAAAGTTGTCTTTTCAGAGGCTTGTCAGGGAAATTTGTGACAAATATAGTTTGGATAGTTTCAGATGGACAAGAACAGCTCTTAATTGTATACAAGAAGCCACAGAGGATTTTTTAGTTGAGTTTTTTCAAGATGCCTATATTTGTGCTGCTCATGCTCATAGGCTCACACTCATGGACAAGGACATGGTAATTCTTAGGAGGCTAAGATATAGATTTTCAAAGGTCCTTGAGCCAATTCCCCTCACTGATATGAAGACATTTAATATCCTTAATGTGCCCCCAGCTATGAGAAAGAAATGTGATTTTGGTCTCAGGGTTGAGGATGTCACCCACAAGGCAACATGAAAAAGAGGAGAAAGCTAAAGAGGAACATGCAGATAAATGGAGAGAGTATAGGAGGCAAAGGGTTGAAGAAAGGGAAACAAAGCAACTGGAGTCCTTTGAAAATGAGCTAGCCACCCTTCTTGAAGTGGCTAATCCAAAAGGATTCAGTGTGTTTTGTTTCTTACCTGGTGACTTAGGAAAAAGAACTGAGGTTATCTCCTTTGATGCTGTATGTGTTCAGATTCTTAAGGATAAAAGAAGAGAAGTAATTGACATTATTATTCTTGTTGGCCTAAGGTATATCCATCCATAATTACTTATACTTTTTGATATTTTTTTAACAATAAGATTTTTCTTGTTTATACTCACTATTTCTATGCCTTTTCTAGGTGTATAATGCATGAGTTTCCTTTGGATATACAACAAAAAATTGAGGTTCTTGATCCATCTATCTCATTCTTTATGAGGAATGAGCTTGATACAAGTTTTATTGAGCACTGGCTCAATCTGATTGACTTCGATACTTTGGAGCTCCTTATAATTCCATATAATGAAAAGTAAGTGATTCAATATTCTATTAGAGTTTTTGAGATTTTATCCTACTAATTTGTTGAGATATGATTGCTTTTAGTTCTCATTGGAGCTTGATTGCAATAGACCTTGTGGATAAGCAATGTTTTTTAATCAACTCTATGAAAGGAAGCCATGGAAATGCTAAATTGTAAGTTATATTATCCAAGGGCTCCTTGATATTTCAATTCTTTTTTTTGTAAGTACTCTAAATTTCAACATATTTTATATATAGAGGTGCCAAAAGATTAATTGAAGAGCTAGAGAAAAGACCCCCTATACCATCTGATTTGCTTGCAACAATGCAATATAGACAAGTTGCGGTAAGTTATTCATTAAAATAATTGAAACATGAGTTTCTTCTATGAACTACCATACGTCCTCTTTATAGTTTTACTTTGTG